>NC_134406.1:201196909-202685659 GCF_038048845.1 Mixophyes fleayi
TCTCTCCCCCCCTGCACACATATTCCGTTTCTCTTCCCCCCCTGCACATATATTCCATTTCTCTCCCCCCCTGCACACATATTCCGTTTCTCTCCCCCCCCCTCCCTGCCCACATATTCCGTTTCTCTCCCCCCCCTCCCTGCACACATTATGCGTTTGTCTCCCCCCCCTCCCTGCACACATATTCCGTTTGTCTCCCCCCCCCCCTGCACACATATTCCGTTTGTCTCCCCCCCTCCCTGCACACATATTCTGTTTGTCTCCCCCCCCTCCCTGCACACATATTCCGTTTGTCTCCCCCCCTCCCTGCACACATACTGCGTTTGTCTCCCCCCCACATACTGCGTTTGTCTCCCCCCCCTCCCTGCACACATATTCCGTTTGTCTCCCCCCCTGCACACATATTCCGTTTGTCTCCCCCCTCCTCCCTGCACACATATTCCGTTTGTCTCCCCCCCTCCCTGCACACATACTGCGTTTGTCACCCCCCCCTCCTCCCCACATACTGCGTTTGTCTTCCCCCCCCCCCTCCCCACATACTGCGTTTGTCTTCCCCCCCTCCTCCCCACATACTGCGTTTGTCCCCCCCCTCCCTGCACACATATTCCGTTTGTCTCCCCCCCCCTCCCTGCACACATATTCCGTTTGTCTCCCCCCCCCCTCCCTGCACACATACTGCGTTTGTCTCCCCCCCCCTCTCTGCACACATATTCCGTTTGTCTCCCCCCCCCTGCACACATATTCCATTTGTCTGCCCCCCTCTCCCTGCACACATATTCCGTTTGTCTCCCTCCTCCTCCCTGCACACATATTCCGTTTGTCTCCCCCCCTCCCTGCACACATACTGTGTTTGTCTCCCCCCCTCCTCCCCACATACTGCGTTTGTCTTCCCCCACTCCTCCCCACATACTGCGTTTGTCTTCACCCCTTCTCCCCACATACTGCGTTTGTCTCCCCCCCCTCTCTGCACACATATTCTCTACACTTACCAAAGCACTGACAGCTGCCTCCACTGCAGCTAGTCCTACGCGGGAGCCGGGCCGGCGCACAGAGCCGTCATGACGTCACACGTCATGACGGCTACACACAAAGATGAAAAAAAAATTTTTTTTTATTTAATCGGTGTATCGCGGGGACCGGACCGGCCCACACTGCCATCGGCCCTTCTGGCATTTGCCAGAAGTGCCAGATGGCCAGTCCGGCCCTGGATATAACCAAGGTGACTGTTGCTCCTTATTGTGCTACACAATAAGCCAACATATAGTGCAATAATTATGCTACTACAGTATATTATAGTTAAAATGAACATGACTTGATTAATAACAGTTTTGAAAAGTGTATGTTTTCTCCAAAAAAGAAATCTCATAATGACACAAAGGGCTAGATTTACTAAGCTGCGGGTTTGAAAAAGTGGGGATGTTGCCAATAGCAACCAATCAGATTCTAGCTGTCATTTTGTAGAAGGTGCTAAATAAATGAAAGCTAGAATCTGATTGGTTGCTATAGGCAACATCCCCACGTTTTCAAACCCGCAGCTTAGTAAATCTAGCCCAATGTCTTATTTTACATAAATGAAAATATTCATTTGAATAATGCTGATATAAGTTTCTCCTCTTCTGTTTTTTATGTTTGACTTAATTCAGCAAAGCGTGAGTAAAGCAAACATATTTCTCTAATGAGAGATCATTCTTTTATATGAGAGCATAAATAATTTCTTTATATTTCTATGCACAGTTAGGTGTTATGTACGTCTAATCGCTATCCAATGACGATTGTCCACTTCCAATTGTGTGGTTCCAAAGCACAATGCGATTTAATAACAAAAAGCATCAGAGTAACAATTAAATAATATAAGTACAGCCGATTACATACGCAGGCGCCCTGGATCCAGCATACAGTCATTTAGTCCTGAAGAGCTCCTGCTTATATACAGTCAATGATAAAGTGAAAACAATACAGATGATTTTGCATGTTTCCATAGGTTCAGGCTTCAGGATGGTCCAGTGTAATGCAGGTCATTGGCCAGTTCAAACGACGCCATCCAAGGGTGGGAGTCAGCTCTCCAAAAGATGCATACTAATCTTCCCGCCGAAAGCTGGTTCAAACTGGTCTATTTACATTACACACACAATACAATTCTGATCATTTATTCCCTATAATCCATAACTTTGAAAATCAATGAGTTTACATACATGAAGCGCTTCCCTTCTTTGCAGCAAATAGTATTCCACAATGCTTTCAGAATGTTCTATTGTGGGGTAATCTCTATATAGAAAACATATAACCACACATAGCGTAATACAGTACAAGACCAAAACAGTGGAAATTCTATGTGAAGGTGTAAATTTTCTTATAGGGTTCCACCATCCAAAACCGTGTTGTCACCGCCGTATCTCCTCTAAGGATTTTTACTTAAAGGATGTATCTACAACTTGCGCCTCAAAATGATCCCATAATTGGCCTCTCTGTATCTCAGCTCTTACAACTGACTCAGGGAACTTCTGATATTCACAGCACCTCCTCCCCTTTCCACTTCTTGTGAAGTATGAATATAAAAACAAAAAGAAAAAACGATCTTGTGCTTTATCTTCTATTTTAAAACAAGTAATAAAAATAATGAGGAACCGTACCGGAGTTGAAGCTAAACAAGCAGTGAGTGCATACAAAGTGAGTCAATCTCACAGACCACATCAATCCCGCTGGCTTCACTCCCACCGATCGGCTCCATTAGACCAACGCGTTTCAACTTTCAAATAAAGTCTTTATCAAGGTACAATGCCAGAGTTCCGTTTGTGCCCTTTATATTCATCATCCGATACTTTGTCTCCACCCCTTGACCAGAGCGAGGCTTGGTGTCCAATCGTATACGGAAGTGGTTCCTCTGAAGTCAGGTTGGGATTCTTCAAACCAGAAATCTTTATTAGGATCCCTAACTAATACAAACAATAACTGTCTAAGAATCTATCTGCCCCTCTTGCTCTCCCGCAGACTCCTCCTCAATATACATGTGTCACGAGTTTTCTCCACACATATGTAATAAAAAGGAACAACCGCATTATAAAAAGGCAGCATTGTAAAAAACAAATATATAGTTTAAAAATAAAAAATCAAAACTAAAAAATAATAAAAGGTGAAAGGCAATTACATCCTTCAATCAATTACACTTTGCAATTAATCTAATTCAGTGAAGACATAACTCGCTAGCCTTCCATACTTCAGGTAAGTGAAATATTGTATGAATACACTCTTTAGTCGAACTATATATATCAGAAAAATTTCCTTTTAAAAATTCCTAGCATAAAATACATCCAAAATTATTCTGCTTATTCAAATCATAAAAACCATTTCAGTTTGAATTCTGCATTAAGACCTTTGGGGATGAGTGTCTCCATATCGTATATAAACTTAATTTCTAATTTCGCCAGGGAAGTGGTTAAATCCCTATTTTTCCAATTCTCTTCTATCTTTCTTAACCCCCAAAAACCCTTAATATATCCACCAGAACAAGAATGCATACATTTAAAATGGTTGGAAAGTGAGTGGGTCTCAAGCCCTTTCTTGATATTGTAGAGATGCTCTCTCAATCTCACCTTAAGTGATCTAGATGTTCTTCCTATATAAACCTTACTGCATGTGCATTCAATTGCATAGACCACATTTTTAGTGTGGCATGTTATAAATTGTTCAATATTGTGTTTTTTGTCATTCAATGTGACATTAGTGAACTTACTACTACTGTTTTTGCACATCTTGCAAGTAGCACATAAGCCACATCTGTGAAACCCTTGTGTCCTAACTGAATGTCTCACTGTTTTCGGAAGGTCGCTACGTACTAACTTGTCCTTCAAATTAGGAGCTTTTCTGTATATGAACTAGGGTCTATCTGGAAGAATGTTCCCAATAACAGTATCCTTTTTCAGAATTCCCCAATGCTTCACAAAAATCTTTTCTACTTTCCTAAAGTCACTATTAAATCTTGAGAGAAATGCCCACTCTTTATTTATTCTATTTTCAGTTGGATTTTTATGCTTTTTAACCAAAAGGTCTTCCCTTTTATACTCACTTAATTTATTTTCTGCATTGTTAAGCATATCAGCCTTGTACCCTTTGCTGATAAAGGATCTTTTCATATCCTTTACTTGTTCTTCCAATACTGTTTCTTCAGTGCAATTACGTTTGACTCGTTTCATTTGTCCAAGAGGCACACTTTTCAACACAGTTTGAGTGATGGTTACTATTTGCATCTATATAGCTAATGGTATCTGTAGGTTTATGAAATGTTTTTGTTTGGAGACCATTTGCATCTATATAGACTGTGATGTCTAGAAAATTCACACTATGTTTACTCCAAGAAAAAATAAGTTCAATCCCGAATAAATTGGAATTCAGATGTTGAAAACAGGAGTCAAGATCTCTTTCTGAGCCCTTCCAAATAAAGAAGATGTCATCTATGTTCCGCTACATATATATATATATATATATATATATATATATATATATATATATATATATATATGTGCCTCCTTAGTTTGTTTCCCCCTTATCTTTCCTCCATCACCTTATGTGCCTCCATAGTTTGTTTCCCCCTTATCTTTCCTCCCTCACCCTATATGCCTCTGTTATTTTACTTACTTTTCTATTGACTTTCTCTCTTTTTTCTTCTTGTCTGTTCTTCTGCTCTTGTGTTCTTCTGCCTCTTCTGCCACTGCTCATCTCTGCTCCTCACTGAAATTGGCGTTGGGGTGTGATAACGTCACTCCCGACATTCAGTGGGAGAGAGCAGGAGAGGGGACTGCTGGGAGCCGTGATGTAATTTACCCCTGTTCGCTGACCACTGTATGAGACAAACCCACATAGACTGCGATTGTGGGCAATCACCCCTCCCATGAGTTAAGCAGTGCTTCAAGGACTAAATATTATCACTCAGCTCCATCAAGTAGCAATTAGCATTAACCTTGACTGCCCCCAAACAAAGCCCTAAAGATTGCCCCACAACATTACAGAACCATCAGAACCCTTCACTGTTGGAGTAATAAGCACTAAGGAGAAAGAGTTCTTTAGGTTGGTGTTACCCATGCACTCATTCGGTTGTCAAGAACATGGTGAATGATAATTAATCTGACCATATCCCTTCCACAGCTCAGAAGTCCTTTGCCTGTGCTCTTGGCACCACTGAAGTCACAAAGGTGAATAGGCAAGCGTGATAAGCATTGTATGTACTGCAACTAAACTATGATATTCTGCTCTGTGGAGTTTTCTTTAGACTGTTTTCAATTACACTGGCTGCTCGCACCACAAGTTGAAATTTGTCAGTCAATTGATTTGTGGATACTCATCTGTTTTGCTTTACACTTGTTTTTCATTGCTTTGTTTCTTTGTTTCTTACTTCATCTATATTTAATTGGGTGCAATATATAACTGTACTGGTTCATCATAATTACTGTAGAAGTGTAGCTTGACCACATTGGTTATTAACTTTAGGTATATTGGACATAGTGTCCCAATAAGTTCTGCATTTTTTATTATAGATTTAATATTTTTATATTTTGGTGATGGTTATATTAGTTGTTTCATTTTATATACATTGTGACAGAAACACTGGGAAAGTGGTAAATGGAAGATATGTATGCCCTGAATTTCTGTCATATGTGTTTTAAAACCTAAGGGATATTTTTTGTATTGGAAAGAGCTTCCCAAAGAGTGTTTTTGGCTGTAGGGAAAGCCGATATATGGGTCCCTGGGGATATGAATGGAGAGAGAAGGGCAGATTCTTTCATAAGGCCATTCTTGGGTCTTGCAACATGCTAGCCTATTGCTGGCTAAATCAGGGGTTCCGAAAAAGGAGGATGTTGTCGCACTAGTTAGATATACAAACTACATATCTCTTAATACATTTTAGCGATATCATGTTCTCAACATTTCTAGGTATATGTTGTGATCATTCTTTTATTGAGGTGCTACCATCCAGTAACCAAATAATCAGAAGTAAACAAAAAGGAGAAAAAAGAACTGGATCTTAAATCAGGAGTTGCACCTGTAAGGACCTGATAAAAGTTTCTAGGCAGTACCCTCAGTCTCTCACCACCTGGGGAACAGATCTGAAGCCTGTAGGGAGACATTGCACTTTGTGCTGTTATTCTGTAGGTGTAGGACATCAGGTCCTAAACTTTAGAGAGGATATTCCTTGTGTATTACTTTGAAGACAGACAGGCTAGGATTTTGTTTATGTTTGTTTATTTTTGATGCTGGAGTATAAAACTAGCTGAGGCTATTTGAACTAAGGCACTGGATTGGTGTAATATCTTTGGCTTATGTGTGTGAAGTGCAGCCGTCTACCTCTGGAGACTCTAACTGGATCTAGCATCAACATGTTTGTTTATTCATGTATTATATGCCACACTGAGTTTGTTTATATTTGTATTATTTCTTCTGGTTATAAGACTCACCACTTCCTTTAATTGTGTGATTGTTGGTTAGGGAAGTTTTTTGCACATCTATAGTAGTAGTATTTGATGTATTTTGATTCTGTACTTGTATTTAGTTATGTGTGGACAGTATTTCTTTATTTTTTATTATGGGTGGATTATGGTGTATGTTAGAAATTCACAGGAATACCAGGTGATGTAATTGTAAAAACAGTATGGAATTTATTGCACATCACTGCATATAATGATGATCTGAGCTCAAGCATGTTGGATATTGGAGTAATCAAAAGAAGACAGATAAAAAACAGTTTCTGAGGTAATGCAGGAATATAACAGTCTTTCTGGCAATGAAGAAACATAACACATTGTATGCGGCAATGCAGAAATATAACAGCCTTTGTGGCACTACAGGAATATAACATTGTCTTTGTAGCAATGCAGGAATATAAGAGTCTTTATGGCAATGCAGGAATATAATACAGTTTTGTAGCAATGCAGAAACCACAGTCTTTACTGGGAATGTCGTGCAAATTGAGCATTACTAAGTCCGTTCCTGAGGATACTTTGTGGGTTTCCCCCGGGTGAACCAGGTTTCCTCCCACACTCCAAAAACATACTAGTAGGTTAATTGACTGCTATTAAAATTGACCTTAGTCTTGGTCTGTGCATATATTAGGAAATTTAGTCTGTAAGCTCCAATGAGGAAGTGACTGAGTGAGTGAGTTCTCTGTACAGCACTGCGGAATTAGTGGTGCTATATAAATAGCATATGACGATGAAGAAGAACTATTTGAATAGCGTGCAGATACAAAGCCAGGTATCAGGGACCAGGAGACTGCTTAATGAAAGGCCAGGAACTACTTGATGCAAGGTCATAATCACACAGGACATAAGTACAGAAACCAGGAAGCTAGTGTGTAACCCTATCATTGGCAATGAGTGCAGGACAGGTGAGAGTTTATAAAGTGCAGCTTTCCAATCAGCACTCAAAGGGAGACACACCTGAACTGCATAGTAGATTTGAGTAACAAGCAGAATACAAAACATATGGAAACCTAATAATGTACAGCAACACTATAACTGAGCTTCTAATTGCTTAGCAACCTTTTGACCAGAACACATCCCTTATGTTGTTTAATAATAATTCTATGTTTGAGAGTCCAGAGGTTTAACTAGTTTCAGACATGCCCCTTTAGATGTTATATTGTTCACAGCAGCTTTGAGGTGGAGCATTTGGTTGTTTATAAATCTGTTGTTTCATTTATTTCCTCTGTGATGTTATTGAGGCTGGAGTGTCTGATTTCTTAGCAACCGTTTGATCTGAATATGCCCTTTACACTATTAGATGTGACAATTATGTATTATTGTTATTTTCCCTTAATATTCATATATGACAATGTGTATATTGTATGTAACCTTTCAAAGTGTGCTTTTCTGACTGACCTAAATGACTTGTGCAATTGACAAAGTCAGAGTCTTTTGAAATTTTCCAGGCCCACAGACAGATAAGCATCTCTGAGGAGTTTGTGTATACAGAGGATGTGGACCTGACCAGCCAGGCAGAGCGAGCAGAGATGAGAATCATGCCCTCTGAGATGCCAGACATATCTCAGGGATAGATAACTCACTTCAAAAGCCCTGTGTTATTTTGAGAATCAATCTGCCCTGACTGACAGCTAACCTCCAAAGGTGGGGACGAGAGTTATGTGAGAAAGGTTTAAATCAGCTGCCTTCCCTAGTAAAATTGTGCATTTTTACAGTATCTAGAAGTGTGCCATCCTTCTTAAAGTGTACTTCTTTCATGCCAAGTCTTAAATCTAGTAAGTTAGTGACTCTGGTTTTCCTAGTTTATTTCTGAAACTTATTTGTGCAACTTATTTTGTATGTCTGGTTATTAACTGTTTCGTAATTAAGCATTGGAAACATTTTTCGGATTAAATAAATTTAATCTAGCATACTGTCTGTGATTCTTTGTGAATTTACGAAGCCAAGGGGGGCTCATGTAACATGTATATGTGATTTTAAGTGTGAAACATTAATAAGTGGTTTTCGTGAACGCAAAGATGCCATAGTAATTCCTTCGTGGTGGCAGAAAAGTTGTATTCATTGGTAAGTGACTAAGGTGACTCCAGTCACGGCCAGCTGTTCAGATTGCTGTATCTGGGACAGGCTGTGCGTTCATGACAGATTTTTTATAGTTGGAGGATGTGGTTGCTTCGCAGCTCACTGATTAAGACAGGCCCCTTATGACATCATGTTGGTGTCCGGCCATGATGAAACACTGGTAGAGGTTAATTATGGGTGTGAGTAGCATGAACAGAAGGTATTTAGGGGAAATATTGGTGTATGTTTGTCTTGAAAAAAGGTAGTGCTCTGCAAAAGATGCTGATTATGTTGTTTATTAATTAAGTTTGAGCTACTTTAACTCCCTGCCATTGCATTTGATTTGTATTTAAGAACAGACATGCAATGACGTGCTTCCATACAATGTTGTTGCTGATTATGTTTTCCCTTTAATTTCAATGCGGTCATCCTCTTGGACACTATTGCTCATAAAAAATTATCAAGGTGAGCTCTTGCCTACATGCCACAATATGCATGCCTCTTTAAAAGTCCCTTATGTCTCTTCTTACAGTCATGCTAGACACATTTACAGACAACTAGGGGAGTCCAGCTTTTTTATAAATGACCCTGCATGTGATGTTATTTGCTTTAATAATACATGTCCTATACATGTGGGAATGTTTGCATAACATTACATTACATATGTTGTTCATAAAATAACAGATTGTTTTACAATGCATATACTTACAAAAAATGCACACTCTCCAGAAAACTCCTGACCCCTCCTCACTTTTATATAGTGTATACATATGAATATGTAGAAATGTATCCAATACATTTGTCTGATGAGCGTTTCTCACCTAAGCCACAATAGAGGAGTGACGAATGGAGGGCTATGTAGTATTTATTTGATATTTTATGAAGAGATTATTGATACATGAAACACAGGGAGTAAAATAATAAACTAGAAATCCTGGCTATATGACTCTTAAATAAATGAACAAATTGGCATAGTATGTACTGTAACATATTTAAGCTGTTACCTCCAATGGAACAGAACATAGATATGAAATAAACAACATTAGTGATGGAATGTAATAGTTTTTTTATAGTTCAATAGTTCAAAGCTCATTTACCATTGGTAAAACACTTTAAAAAAAATGCTGCTTTTCCCAATGCAATTGGGAGCTACAGATGTGAGCAGGAATTAACCAGATGTTGGGACCTACAGATACAGGTATGGGCCCAAGCAGAATGGAATAAATAGATTGGCAAATGCACTGCAGGGTTTTTTTTTGTCTTCCTCTGTTATAACACAGCTAAAATTTAAAAGAGGTTGAATGTGAAGGACTATTTTCTGGCTCATAAACTACACAACAACCTTAATGTCATTGCTTTGTATACTTTGTAAATGTATCAAACACCAGTTTTGAAAATCAATAGTTTTCTGCAATTTTTGGAGTTGTTTAAAAACCGCATATGTATGAAAGGGCAAACTGAAAAGCGCAGGAAAAGCACAGTTTTTTTAAAAAAAACGCTGTGTTACAGTTTGTCGTCCTGACTTTTAGCCAAGAATACAGAGAGTGATATGTATTAACCAGCACTTTTACAAGCCATTGAAAAATATGCTGGAAAAACCACCAGGAAAAAAAGTATGTGTGTGCCATGCACCCACATTTTAAGTGTTTTCTTGCAAGTCCAGGAAAGGCACTGGTATGTGGGTGCCAAGTATGGGGAGGCCACAGGTGTATGGGCGCAGAGGTGTGTGGGTGCCCAAGTCAGTGTAGGGCATAAGTATGTGGGTGTTCAAGTCAGGCAAGGGCACAGGTTGTGTGGGTGCACAAGTCAGGGGTGGGCACAGGTTGTGTGGGTGCACAACTCAGGGGAGAGCACAGATTATACACTCTAAATCACAATTTTAATTACCAAGCCTAATTACCATGCATATATATGTATACATGCACATAACTATGCTTAGACTAGTCTACAATATATGTCCACATTTCAAACCATATGCAAGTTTTTCTGTGAGAGCGCTAAGTTCCCCATCATTTCAGCCCATTCATACAGATACACACCTTCCCTGGCTTTCAGCAGCACAGTGTTCTTGAGTTACATAAGTCAGCCTGTGCCATCAAGTTGTTAGTTTAATCATCCAGATGCCATGTAACCAATTCACACAATGTAGCAAAGTAGTACATTAGTTAACTAGAAGCATCGTTTCCAATACACTTAAATATCAGAGCGGTTTAATCAAATGCAATGCAGTCTTTTCTGGATCTAATTAAACTTGCCCTGCTAATCAGAATGTTTGATACTGGGCCCCATTGATTATTAATAATATCAACCTACAGCATATACACCGATCAGCCACACCATTAAAACCACTGACAAATTAAGTGAATAACATTGATTATCTTGTTACAATGGCACTTGCCAAGGGCTGAGATAGGTAGCAAGTTTGTCAGTCAGTTCTTGAATTTGATGTGTTGGAAGCAGGAAAAATGGGCAAGCGTAAGGATCTGAGTGACTTTGACAAGGGCCACATTGTGATGGCTAGACGACTAGGTCAGAGGTTGCCCTATGGAAAGAAGGCAAGTTGGCAGAGTCAGTGTGATGCTCTGGGGAATGTTCTGTTGAGAAACCTTGGGTCCTGACCTTCATGTGGATGTTACTTTGACATGTACCACCTACATAAACATTGTTGCAATCCAAGTACAACCCTTTATGGCAATGGTGTTCCTTGATGGCAGTGGTCTCTTTCTGCAGGATAATGTATGCTGTTACACTGCAAAATTTGTTCAGTAATGGGTTGAGGAACATGACAAAGAGTTCAAGGTGTTGACTTGGCCTCCAAATTCCCCAGATATAATTTTGATCGAGCATCTGTGGGATGTGCTGGAAAAATAGGTCAGAACCATGGAGGCCCTACCTCAGAACTTACAGGACTTAAAGGATCTGCTGCAAATGTCTTGGTGCCAGATATCACAGAACACCTTGATCATCATCAGCAGCATCAGCAACAGCAGCTATTTATATAGCGCCACTAATTCCACAGCACTGTGCAGAGAACTCTCTCACATCAGTCCCTGCCCCATTAAAGCTTACAGTCTAAATTCCCTAATATAAAACCACATACACACGCACACACACGCACTTGTTTTTATTGCATCATGAGGACCCATGTCTGGAACATGGCACATAGGGACACCCCTTTCCTAATGCCATGTCAACATAACAATCATATGGGTATGTGTAGGAGCTGCTCTCCATCATGGCTTGGCACTCCACAATGCTCGCTATCTTTTGCAAGCCGTCCCCGACCTTGAGTGCCAGTGTGGGGAAAGTATGAGGAGGAAAGGCCGCACAGACTGCAATCCCCCTCTCCTGCCCCTGATTACTCACCCAATCCCGAGGGAGCACTATGGATCACACCGCTGCTCCACGTGTTCCTTCTTCACTGCCGTCTAGGAGGTAACAACAATTAGAAAACGTACCTTCCAATAAGGAATGTCCAAGGCCGCAGCAAAAGGACTGAGACACTCACTCTGTCCCGGTCGTTGCAACCTCGTCTTGCTCTGGGCCTAGGCGCAGGACTTCCAGTATTTGAGAATGGGAACAATCCCGCCACAAATACTACACTTGCCAATTGGTGAGGGCCCAACCAGAAGTAAGAATAAAGAGAGATAAACTCACCTGGGCACTCCAACTTTTGGTCCCTTCTTTCTGCTCCTCTCCGATACCTGTGGATGACAAAACAATATGCAACCTCCCAGTAATCTACTTGTGAGGCTATGGAGTACCACCCACAAACTGGCACTAGCTAACAACAGGCAGACCCTACCACTGCTAATGGTCAGGTAACGCAACTTTGCATTGGGTGTGGTTTATTCCCTAAACCTCCTCCCTCTACCTACAGAGAACACCAGCCGGTGCTTGCCTTCTACTTCGGGGGCTGACCCTGAACCCGCCTCAGGTCTTACCATGAAGACTGTCTTCTCACTACGGGGTTACTCGCAGAGTCCCAAAGACCAGTCGCCACCTGTCCGACCGGGGCCCAATGAAACAATGCCACCACCGGAATGGCAGCTCCCGCCCAGAAACTTCAGTGGCCACTGCCAGAACTCGGGCTGGTCGATTTCACCCGGGTGGAAACAACGCCCAATCTGGAAACGTCAGAGAACCTGCCGGAACTAAGCCTTGGACACCCAATTGGAACCACGGAACAGCCCCTGGTACTCAAAAGGGTCGTGCTGCACTGCCAGTGAGGAGCTCAGACACTGCCTCAGGAGCCCTGCGTAACCCCAGGGACCTACTGGCTGGAACAACTACTGTGTGTTCTACCCTAGCTGGGCAAGGCTCTAACTAAACCCCTAGTCCCCACAGGTACAGAGAATTACAAATGAACAACAGTAACAAGAGCCTACCTTTAATGGGGGCCTGACATCTTGTTCCTGCGCCAAGGGTATCTTGCCCTACCTCTGTATAGGTCCTCTTCCTGCTACCATCCTCACTGAGCTGCCGCCGCTCTTCTCCACTTGCACTCGCCGGGTCTTCAGGAGACAGAGTTGCTCTTAGCCCTAACAAGGGCTCTCTGTCTCCGCTGCTGGTCTGCAGCTTGTCTACGCTGTTGGTCTGCTGCTTTTCTCCACAAGTCCCACGAAGTCCTCTCTCGTCTCTCTCCGCCAGCGACTGAATAAAATAGCACCGGCGCAGGCGCCTTAAATAGACACCAGAGCGCTGATTGGCTCCCTGGCTCGGTCATTCCCACAAGCGCCGCCAGACACTGCGGCCGAGCACCGAGGGACCCACTGGATGTGCTGCACCCAGGTAACACCAGCGAGGGTGTCTTAAATGTACCTGTCTCCTTAACATAGCCAGCTACCAGCTTCACAGCATCTAAAACATGCATAAAGTTCAATGCAATGGTAAAGTCTTCCATCCTCTCCAGGTCTAGCTCTTCTGGCCTGTAGCAGTAGCCTTAGAAACACATAGCAGCGCTAGGTAATTGTAGATACAAAACCTACAGTTTGCATTTAAAAAATCAACCTTCCTATGGTGGAATTCATGAATGTACTGGGAATAGGTGTCTTTAAAAACAAGTATTTATTACTCTCATGTAATCACATAAATAGAATATAAACACATACATAGAAAAACAAGTCACAATTTGCTGTATATAAATCGAATTTAAGTTTAGAAGGAGATCGTCCTTTTAGCAGCAGATGGATGCGACCGTTCCTTTATCCCCATCGAGTGTAAAAAGCACTGGAACCCTGCACTTGCTTGCTTACGTATCACCTCTAGCGGTGGCGTGCACACACACACACACCCCCTCTACAACGGACACACGCAAACTTTTGATCCAATAAAAGTGACTCACAGGGACATGCCAGATCTTTATGCCGAGCATATCAGCAAGGTCCCCTGCATTGATTGGCTTGGCAAAGCTTTTTGGGGACCTCATTTTTTGTCCCCACAACGACTAAGATCCCCACAGAGTTGATGTGTAAACAGGTCAATGTCCCCACAGGCATAGGAATGCAAGTACATACACACACACACACACACAGGTCTTGTGAAGACCATGCTTCAATGGGGCAGAGCTGTTTTGGCACCACGAGTGAGTCCTATACAAGATTAGGCAGTTATATATGGGGAAATGAAAATTATATTTATAAAACAAACATAACATGGCAATATGTGCAGTTATTCAGCTAATTGGGAAATTCCATAGAAGGCAAACCCATCTAATTGCAGACAGATTGGCTGCAGTTTTCAATCAACATTATCTGTTTTCCTGTCCACACTGCCCTGATCACTGTCATCGCTGTAAGGGGTATCAGTTAAAGGGCAGCAGAGATGTATGGGTGGACATTTCAGACAGATGTCTTTTGATGCCACCCACTGAATGCCAGAGTGGGAAGGACCATCCTCAGCAGGTATATTTGCACTAGTGGGACAGTGCAGCATTTCAGTGGGCTCTAGGGATTCAAACAGAGCGCGCAGGGGAAGTGCATCCCGTCACTTCCATTGCACGTTTTCTTCTCCACAAAAGGTTTTTACTAGGTGATGGCAAAGAAGTTTTACTAAAAAACAGAGGTGATTCTGAGAGGCGAGAGATCACTTCTGATTGGCTGCATGTCTGTTATGTAGGCAGCAGGGCCGGACTGGCCATCTGGCAAATGCCAGAAGGGCCGATGGCCAGATGGGCTGGTCCGCATGCCGCCAAGCAGCAGCACTCTGCGCGCTGCTCGGCGGACGGAGAATCAGTGACTGCCACCTACGCGAGCAATCACACTGGACGGCACCTGTCACATGGTGCCATCCCATGTGATTGCTCGCATAGGCAGCAGTCACTGATTCTCCGTCTGCCGGGCAGCGCACACAGTGCTGCTGCTGGATGTAAAAAGGTAAGTGTCTGTTTGTGTGTGTGTGTGTGTGTGTGTGTGTGTGTGTGTAATAGTGTGTCTGTGTGGCTGTGTGGCGAATAGTTATCCCCACTGTGCAGGTCCACTTTCACACATGGCAGTAAATGGCATAGGAACTGCTGAGCTACTAAAAATATCAGTATGCATATTTCATAATATTATATATATATATATATATATATATATATATATATATATATATTTATAAACACATTGGCAACAGTATTGTGGAGCACAAGCAGCAAGTGGTAGTCCTTTTTGGTTTATATATTCTCATTATTTATCTACATACGCCATAAGATAACATGGAGAGAGCATACCTACATGATATGCACCACTGCTTATAGAACGGTATGAATATGACTTATTTATTGTCAGGGATGGTTGTGGAAAATGGCTATATTTATTAAACTTGAATGCTATTTAATTTATTGCTGAGACTGTTTGGAGGGAGGGAAATATGTTTTGAGTAAATGGGTATACTGTTAATTTAATGTTGGGGCTGGTTGGAGGGAAATAGGTCTACTTATTAAATGTGAATATAATTATTGTGGGGACTGGAGGGAGGCCTAATTATAAAGCATGAGTGCTATTGTTTTAATATAAAGTGCTGGTTGGAGTTTTCTAAATCCCATGTACCCATTTTTTTTTTTAAATTAGGGCATCCAATATTCCAGGATCAAGACAAGAATGAACTGAGCTAAAGAAACCAGCTGCTACAAGTGGTGAAAGTGACCAAGATAGGTAGGAGAGAGCAGGACAATCTGCCAACTGTCCTGAATCTGGTGGGGCAGTCCTGAATTTGGGTGACTGTCTCCCTTAGTCAGGATTTGGTCTGACTGCAAGGACAGTTGGGAGGTATGTCCCGCTTCACAACGTACTGTTTGTGAAGGCAAAGCTGTGTGCTTCTAACAGTAGTGCCTGTGTATTTGTCTAAAATGATAACCATGTTACATAATAGGGGCCCTGATGTCATAAATACCCTGAGCTTTAATCCACCTCTGTTTAGGGGAAGGGAACTGATAGCTGCTCCGAGTTCCTGGACAGGACACAGACTGCAGAGCAAGCTGGGGAGCTCTAAGTATCACAAGATTTGGTAATCTCGTGAGACAAAGAGCTTCCCTGCTCACTCTACAGGAAGTTCCCACCCTGAAGGATGTCAGCAGCACCAGAAGCATAGATAAGTACAGTGGGCTGGGGGTGTCATAATGTGCCTGGGGGGATGGCGTGATGTGGCTGGAGAGTGTGATAAATGTAATGTATTATTATAATGTATGTATCAATGCCCCATGTTGGCCACACCTACAACACAATGAGGTAACGCCCTGTTCGGCGCCGCCACAGCCGCACATGTATTCTTTCCCGCTGGAACTAAGGTGGGCCTGTGTACTTTAAATGCCAGGGAGGATTTTTAGTTCCAATCCGGCCCTGGTAGGCAGACAATGGAGCAGTCCATTATGTTTCAATGTTTAGTGGGTTTTTTCCCCCTGATGAATTTCGTTGAATCCAGAAAACAAAATAGTAGGTTAGTATATCTTACCCTACACTACAAAAGAAATAGGACATGATTAATTATTACCATAATAAAAAAAAAATATATCTATAGGTTGCAATTTTTCATTATGCATTGCTAACGTGTACAATATTTCATTTTTTATTTCTATTGGCGGCACAATTCATTATTCTTTATTAGATTACAAAAGGGGACACCTGCTTTTCTTTCCTGGTACAACCAGGCCTAATTAGCATTGGCCGATTATTCCTAGGTGCGGACCCCCCCATCTACAGGACTGGGACTGATGGTTACATAGCATGGCCTGTCAATGAAGCAGAAGAAGTCAGGTTTTTTTTACTAGTACTAATAGTGGTTTCTACTAAACTACATGTGTATGGGCTAAACCACATGCGATTTAGGTGGTTTGAATCTGCCGCACATCGCTGGTGTTTTCACTTTACAATTATGTGCAGCAGTTTCCAAACTGCCAAAAAAACATGCCTTGGTACATTTCCCCCAATGTCCCAATATCTACACAGTTAAACAGCATAAATGGCATGCAATATAAAGTGCTGAGTTTTTTATTACATTTTTACATTACATTTTTAAAATGCTGCTAAAGATGATTGCAAAATCAGATAGTTCCATCAATATATGTCCTATTTTTTCTACATTCATATATTATGTCCATAATTGTACTGCAGAAGTAATTGTATGCAATTGTCTCCATTCTTTTTATCACAAAGTTTCAAAGGATGCATTGCTATAAAGTGTTTTGTAGAATAATACATGAAAGCATTGATAATACAAATGAGAGCCTGATTAAGAGTTCTGGCTGTCATAGGCTAAAACACCCGAAGCGCTCCCCCCCCCCCCCCCCCCACCACCACCAGCACCACCATCACCATCAATGTATATACATACTGTATAGGAATATTCCTGAAGAGGAATATTCAGGAGTATTCTCCAGCATTCAAATTTAGATAGACTGTGCCATTCTCTCTTACCTGTTCTAGCTTTTCTCTCTTCCTTGTTCTTGTAGGTTTTGTTGTCTTCTAGTTGGCTTCTGGAGAGTTGGAGTTCTGTTTTGAAACTATGCAAACATTGCATTATAGTGCAAAATATTAACAAACTCTCTATTATGGCCAGATAAAACTACACCTTAGCACAAGCATATTTAGGCAATATATGAACATTTGTGGTTAAAGAGATATAATTATAATTATTTTTATTAATTTATTTATTGATAAGGCGCCACCGATTCCATAGCACCAGATACAGAAGCAAGTAACAAATAGATGAGGTAACACATATAAGTAGCACAGATGAGTGTGAGTAATACTATGGGGACTCAGGACGAATGAGGGAGCCAGACAGTAGACAGACGTGGGACAATAGGTAGAGAGGACCCTGCCCACAAGAGATTACATTCTGGAGTGAGGGGAAGTGAGAGACAGTAGGACCAACTGGGAAAGATTGGTTAGGAGGTGGTAGTTTAGGCGAGCTTGAAAAGGTGAGTTAGGGGATTTAGTGAGGAGGTGTAACCGCTGTACAACAGAGAGATCATGCCCTCCCTAACAGCTGCTCTATTTCTAAATACCCATTCAGTCATTTTAATTAGCCCCCTTCAGCTATTTTCATTACCTCAATCCCCCTGCAGCAATTTTCATTATCCCCCCACAGCCATTTCTATTACTTAATCTCCTGCAGCCATTTAACCTTCTGCAGCCATTTCCTTACACCCTCTTGCAGCCATCCCCCTTGCAGACATTTTGCCCTCCCCCCCTGAAGCCACCCCCCCTAAACTCACTTACCTGTCATGTCATGGACTTACCCATTTGTGATTGAGTCACCTGCATACCCAGCCAATAAGTCCCACAGGGAGGGTCCTAAGCTTCCCTATATATTCTCCCCCTAGTGGATGCTGGGTCACCGAAAACCTCCCTCCCACCCTACTATTGTCATATGTCTACTTTAATGTTTTCACTAACATCTTCTTTCACTGCTACAGAAGAGGCACAGAAGACAGGAGAGCATTGCAGTCAGCGACTAGTAAGCATATGGCGCTATCACTGAATGGCCATAGGTCACTGCCCCTTTCGAAGCAACCTGACTCTGGTCCTTTCGTGTGTAGGATTATATACCGTGACCAGTGGTTAGTGCGGATGGCCATAAACTGTTTGGTTTTGCCAATTGTTCAGCTGTCTGCTCTTCTCTTGCCGACAAAATATAATATATATATATATATATATATATATATATATATATAGAGAGAGAGAGAGAGAGAGAGAGAGAGAGAATCTAAATGAACTGTGACCTTTTACCATATTTAATTTTGTGTCTGTGTGGTTATTTATGATAGTAATACGGTAATATAAATATGAACATTCGAAGGAGGTTGGGTGCATGAAAACAGAGATATCAACACTATGTAGTTAATTGCACAGTGTCCAAATCAGATGTCATATACAAAATGCAGAGCTTATCTGATGTCTGGGTAAACATCAGATAAGCTCTGCAGAGTCCTTATTCCATCCAAAATTGAGGCTCTTAACTGGTCTTGATATGTCAGGGGCAGAATTCAAGCTGCGTATGCTCCTACTCACCAGAGTGTGATATTACAACTACTTACTGTATACATAAAAATTGGGGGTGGCATGAAGTCTCAAAAGCTAATCTACTGTCTCCACCATATAGCATGCAGGCCACAGGTAATAATTCATAACCACAGGCCATATATTCATTCATAACCACAGGTAATCTCTTTGCTCCACAAAGAAAATAGTATAAAGAGTGTTTATTCCTTGCACTAAATCATGATCTACCATGTGTGGAATTTTCTTATAAAATAAACATTTCTGAGTTACTGGCACTTTTTTCTCAATGTGCAATCCTGAGTGCTTAGCACCCTGTCCCCATTGTGCAATCCTTAGTTTGTGGCACACTTTTGCCAGTGTGCAATCCTTAGTACCTGGCACTATTTTGCCAGTGTGCAACCCTAACTTCTTAGCACCCTGTCACTAGTGTGTAATCCTGATATATTTCTCCTACTAAGGACTCCCAAATCATTGTCTGTGTGGTTTAAGTGTAATAAAGAAATCTGCACTTTTAAAAATCTCTGACTCTACTACTTGTAACATACTTCTTGACACTTCTGACATAGAGTACTTGCAAACAATGACAAGTACATATTCGAAATGGCAACATTTCTGTATTTGAATTACTTAAGATGACAACATGACAACACTACTGAGCAACAGATGTAAAACTTGGGCAAAACAAATCCTTTCTCATCGATGAATTCATCCTTCATTTGCTAGCAAGATATGGTAGTAGCATCATAAGTTATTATTATTAGTGCTTATTTATATAGCACAAATCTAACTGCACAGCACTGTACAGAGGAAATGTACATATTCACATCAGTACCTGCTCCATTAGATCTTACAATCTAAATTCCCTGCCAAACACAAACTGACTAGGGTCCATTTTTTCAAAAGCCAATTAATCTACCAGTATGTTATTTGACTGTGGGAGGAAACCAGAGCATCTAGAGGAAACCCACACAAACACGGGGAGAACATACATAGCCCACACATAATAGAATCATGGCATAAATGGCCATTGGGAGAGTGCTATCAGTGATTAGACTATAATATACAACCATAAGACCTTCATGGAGCCTTTTCAGACTCAACTGTTGATTACCAACATAAGGTAATAGTTGTGTATCTACAAAATTATGTAAGGGTTATTTTTTTTTTTTTATTTCTAGCTCATTTAAAGTGGGGAACTGTTATGGCCACCAGTGCATCATAAACTTGTAGAACTAGCAGAAGTGGTCTTCACCTATAGCAGCCACCTTTCCTGTAGAGACTGGTTATGCTCACAGCTACTTGGATGCCCCCCAGGTCTTACACTCAGTGTAGTACAAGTTTATGGTCACACAGCGGCACTCAGGAGTGGGAGATAACACACAGAGTAGGGACAGGCCAGAGGTCTGCGGACGGGAACAGAGATGATAATGTCTGACTGGCCTAACAGAGCACTGTTGGAGACGTCAGGTGCAAGCAGGGTCAGGGCCACAGGCAATGGTTCAATTCCAGGTACAGGCAGAAGGTCAGGGCAACAAGCAAAAGTTCAGAGTCCAGGTACAGGCAGAAGGTCATACACGGCAAAGCAATCCAAAGGTGTTCACCCAAAGAGTACAGGAGCAGGAAAGCAAACTGGTATCAGAACGCTATAACCGGCAGTGAGGCTCAGTCCTCACTGCCTTAAATAGTACTGAGGGCCAATGAGGATACAAAGTGCCTAGCTGTAATAATCAGCCAGGTGGCTGCAATAATATATAAACCCAATCAGCCATAGAGGGATTAGCCTAAACAGCCCTGCGCGCGAGTGCCCGGCTGTTTGACAGCTGGCCGGGCGTGGCAGCAGGGAGCAGCAAGTGTCCCGGTTGTTGCCTAGGCAACCAGGACCAGGCGGCCGGAAGTGACGTCCCGGTCGTCATGGTGACGGTCGGGACACCTGCAGAAGAGAGAGCGAGCCGCGGTGACCACTACTAGAGCCGCTGCTCGTGACAGGACACATATTTTTGAATAGTTGTCCATAATCATGTACTGCACCAGATGCATAGCGATAATCACAATAAATGTTTACAGATTTTTCCTTAGTATGTGCAGAGGGTAGATGGCCCTTTTGATTACTTTATGTTATGAATAGACAGAATGTCCTACAAATGGTGTCCCTTTGTCATTTCTAAAACAAGAGCCATCTAAACAGACTATGAAATTAGTGTTGTGTAAAGATATGTCTTACAAATCTATGCAAGGCACAGAAAGATGTGCTGTTGTTTTTTGCATGTAAGAGGGAAACAGAGTTGTATCACAATACAACAGATGGAAGTTATGTTTTCAGAAGACAGTAACAAATAATTTAATATTTGATCAGTATTATTAGCTTTTATTTAAAAAGCACTGATTATACATTGAGATGATCAAGGCACAAACAAATTACATACAATGACAATAGAGGGAAGGTGAAAGACGGCCATGCCCAAAAGAATTTACAATCTAAAAGGTGTGGAAACAACTGATACTTATGGTAACAGAAAAACAGCTGTAGTAGCCGGTGGCAGAGGCGGATTTGGGTGAGGGTAATTGGGTAGGTGTGTGATGTCTGCGGCCACACACTATATGCAGATCAGTGTCGACAGAGACAGGCAGACATAGAATACTATCTGGCTGTTCTTAATGTGTTTTAAACACAATCAGAGCAGCCAGACAGCATACTCTGCTGCCTGTCTCTGCCGACACCAACCTGCACATAGTGTGCAGCCACTGACAAAGTAAAAAAAAGCGTTGTGGACAAAATCACCTCTCCTAAAAATTCTATATACGCCTCTGGTTGGTGGGGAAAGTGCATGTGACTTTTGTGAAGCAGTAGTTTCATTATCATCTGGCAGTATTAAAGTAGTCATTGGCAATTCGCAATATATGCCAGTATTCTATGCAGCTACCAGTGGCATGGTACAGTTGGAATGAGACAGTGTGAGGTGTAGAAGTGTATCATGAGCTACTCAGGAGCAAATCTTCAAACAGTCTGCTGGTGGTGACCATAACTGTTTTTTACCATTTATCTTAATGAAGTCTCCTTCCTCTTCTAAGTTTGTATTAGCAGAAGATACATCTCATTGATCTTTATCACTACCCATGGGCATCTCATTGTGCATTACTGTTGCCATGGGGCACCTTAATGAGCATTATTGCTACTAATTGGAATTACTAATCCTTGACATCTTACTGGGCATTTTTACTGCATGGCCTCTTACTGGGCATTAACCCAGACAGTAACAACTGTATTATTACTGGCATAATATATTTTTCGGGCATAGTCATTGGCATATATTGTATGTCTGTCTACTGCATATTCTATGTTGCTGGGCATTATCATCACATATTTGCATTTGCTGTACAATCTTTTGCTGAGTATTAACATTTGAGTTAGATTTTGCTGGACAGTATCAATGACATTAGATCTTGTTGGGTAGGTATGATCACTCATATTTATATATTGCTGAGGGTTATTTGTGATCAAATAGATCTTGCCGGGTATTTTCTTTGTCATCTTATATCTTGCTAGCACTATCACCGGTCTATTGTATGTTGATAAATTTGATGTGCATTTTTACTAGCATATTGAATCTTGCTGGGCATAATATTGACATATTAGACTTTGTCTATAAAACTAGAGGTTATTTGGGGTATTCCTTATTCTTGCTCGCAAAACCTCAAATACAGCCTTCCCTGGTAATTGGCCTTAGGCTAGATGATATTTGCTACATAGGCTCTATGTTGTGTCACTTGCTGGACCATCCAGTGTACTTTCCGGTGGCTCCCTTTGCCTTCCTACAGGGCGCAGAAGGCTTTCCCATTCCCCAAAACCATTGTTGCTGCCTCCGTTTTGGATATTCAGGCACATGCACATTCTTTATGAAGACTAGCCCCTTCCACACCCCCTAATTGGCTCCACTCTATATTAAACTGTTGTGGCTGCAAGATAGGATCAGTATATGGAAAATCTTGCTCTGTTAAGTTGACTCTTGGCTCCTGTTCCAGTGTGTTCATGATAATTCTAATCCAGTTTGTTCCTGGTAATAATCTTCTGTTCCACTGTATTCCTGATATTGTTTACCAGTATATACCACTTATTTCACTAGGGATAGCAGCAAAGTCCATAGTCCAGTCTCTTTTCAGGGATCTTTATTGAATACATACCTTATGCTAGAGTCCACACATTCATTATAAATAGTTACAATCTAGCTACAAGTAGTCATCATTCTAACTGGCTAGCAAAACATTCCACTAAACTATTTTGGAAATTAAAAAGTAATTGTTTACAGATTCAAAATTACAATTGACAAGGTAAACACTTTTTAAGCCAGTATTCTTAACAATTGTATGATCAAGAATTGGTAGATACAGCATTTGGAGAATCAGAATACACAAACAGAAACTCTTTCCTCACATATAAAAAAAAGAATCCAGGCTCAAAAAAAAATGAAGCGAAAGACTTAGGGGTAGACTTATCAAACGTTCTAAAATGGAAAAGTGGAGGTGTTGCCAATAGCAACCAATCGGATTCTAGCTATCATTTATCTAGTACATTGTAGAAAATAAAAGGTAGAATCTGTTTGACTGCTGTGACCAATGTTCCTTTTTAGAAGGTTGATAAATCTACCCCTATATCTTAAAAGATTACACCAAATCTGCAGGCAAAATCACTAATATTTTTAATTTTATTTTATAAATAAACAAAGGTCTGTTTTACTTAAAGATACTTATCTTTACCTACACACTGTTCGGATTGCAGCTACTGATAAGCCTTTATAACCACACTAGTAGATGTCTTCACCTATAGCAGCCGTCTTTCCCATAGAACTGTACATGTTTGCCAGTACTCGGATGCCCCCAGGACTTATCTCTATGGTAGTAGAGGCTTATTAGGATAACTGCGGTGTAGGACAAGGTAACTGGGAGACTGGAGTCGGAGGTCTGGGCTAGACATGGGTGACGGAAGCGTGGCCAGAAGAAGGGTCAGAATACAGGTCGAAGGTCAGGGCTGGCAGCAATCAAGCAGGTCCAAAATTCAGGCAAAAGTCAGAGTCACAGGCAAAAGAGCAATATCCAATTCAGGCAATGACAGCCGGGACAAAAACCGTAAGTGACGTCGCAGTCGTCATGACGATGGCCGGGATGCAATCAGGGGGCAGAAGAGAGTCGTCGCGGCTTGGCAAAGCCACAGCTCGCGACACACACCCAGGCATTGTATTTAGAAAATAACCAGATCTCAAAAAAAAAAACAGCTGGTTAAGAATCATTCTACAAACCAACCTACCTCCCAAATGCAGATACAACTAATTGCAAACAACTTCACCACTGCATTAGATGCATCAATTGCAGAGCACTAAAATATAGTAACACAAAACCAATGACAAAGTCTACATCAAAAGAAACTGGCTATCCTATGACATAAGAGACTTCATAACTTGTGATACATATTAGGTAATTTTAGAATGCCCTTGTCAAATAGGAGTACAGAGGGAGAATAATTAAACCTTTGAAAATGAGGAAGAGGGAACACTTAGAAAATATCAATGGAACAGCATAGTCTGTTAAGTCACTTTTGAAAGGTATATAAACTTGATCCCATCAGGCTGAAATTCACACCTATACATATGGTACAGAAAAACTGGAGAGGTAGAAACTTCCACAAGATGATCAACCGAATTGAAAAAGATGGATGTATGATTTGGACACTTTTTCCCCAAAAGGTAGAAATTTAGATTTTGAAATACAATCTTTGCTATGCATTTTATTAGGAAAGGAGCATGTCTGATAAGGTGTCACACAAAGACTATTTAAATATATATCAAGAAAAAGTTAGAAGAATACAAGGGTGACCCATACCCCCATTTTGCTCATTCTAAAAAGATACATAAGTATACAATGAAAAAGAATAGTAAGTAGAATACTTGATCTGGGATAATAATCCTGTCACACACCTGATCCGTAGTCCGGCTGTCACTTACTGGACCCTGTCTTCTTTGCCACGTTCCCCCAAAATATTTCTCTTCAATTCATTACATCTATGAGCTGTATCTGCATATAAATGCTATTGACATTCTGGTGTGTGAGGCTCAGAGGCAGCTGTTTGTCATTCACACTTGTGATTGTGTAACTGCCAGTGGGGTAAAGCATCCCATAAGTTTTGATGTTTGGATAGAGACTGATCTTATGTAATTCATGCATACAAATATGTCTAACCTTCTAATACAAGCTGGGAACTAAAACACCTATATTAGCACTATGCAGGAACGAGGCATCTGATTAAATTAATACGTGGGGATTATAGTGCCCATTAGGTTTTTAGGAATATTTGACAATGGGATATAGTCCATCACCTCTTAAAAGGTATAAATAGTACAATACCACCCTTTTTGCGATATTATGTTCTTACCAAACCAATAAATGTGCTGATATTCCCATAATGACATGTTTAGGAAGTGAACAGGATGTTAATGGGATGTTTATATTGTCACCAGTTACTATGTAGCAGATTTTAGGAGGTCAATCAGTAACCAACGGCATGATATAATTAGGAAACATACATGATTACTGGGAACAATGAATCATTCACTTTAGATCTATGAGTTTTAGCAATACAATGCCTAGTCTATCTGATTATTAATTTAATGAAGTTGGAATGTCACAAAGTATTTCACAATTCAAATAGTGATTAAAATCCTTATTGCAAACAGAGACAAAGACAATTGTGTAGTCTTTATTGTTGGAAAGGCAAACACAGGTAGCACACTGGTAACAGGTATCAGGATTCTGGATTACAGAGCAAACATAGTAATGCCATGTCAGGATTCAAGATTAGGAAATGCACAGAATAGCCAGGTCAGGATTCAATATTTGGGAATACACAGGATTGCCAGTTCAAGATAGCAGATGCATAAGATAACCAAGCCATAATCAATGTTCCAAGGCTAGCAGATAAATATGATCTCAAGGACTGTATCATAGTGACACCATCAACTCCCTTACTGGTTCAATAATCTGGACCAGATTGCTGAGAGAGACATGATTTAAAGAACCAGCTATGGATGCAGTTCATCAACTGCTAAGAAATGCATCAGAGTGGCTTAACCGCTGCATTGCTGGAAAACAAGGAACCAAAATACAGCAGCACCATTGGTGAGAGTATGTTATCGTAAGTCATCAGTCCACAAAAACCAGGGGGTAAATGTTTCAAACTACAGTGTTGTAAAATCATCAACTTTCTCAGATTTCGCCAGCAGCATTTTAAACAGCAGTTTTATTACATATTTACCAACCCTACATGTTGTTTTTTGCTTTTAGTTGAATTGGCATTTTAAATCCCACATGGAAAATCACTGAAAATCTGTGGTTTTGCAATGTCACAGTTTGATATATTTACCCCCAGGACTCCAAATCATGACAATCAGGCACCTTATGGATTATTGTGGTAACATGCATTTTTAATCAGAGTGATGCATTATAATCAATCGGTGATTGACTATGTACATTGCACAATGTTACTATGTGCTTATATTCTTTATATTCAGGCACAAACTTAATTATGTCTGCATTACACACAAGTTATGGTCATGTGACTGAAAACATTTGAAGACTACTTTCTAGAGCAATTGTAATCTATGGGGTAATCACATATACTATGCTGTATATTTGAAAAGACTGAACCAACCATACCGGAATATTGGTAAACATGAACTTGCTGATGAACTTAGTGAGCATATCATCAACAGTGATTTTTTTAATTATTTGCATTGGACTAAACATAAAAAGTAGCAATAAAAGTAACTAAATAGAGACAGGAACTAATCTCCAGAACATATTTATAGATAAAGTGTGCCTTGCCTTGGACCTCTTGGAAGTACAAATGGTCTGTTTCTCTGACAACATTTGTTCTGGAGAGATACACAGATATTGCTATGATGAGATCATATAGTGCATGTGCCATTATTTTAACATTTATAAAAACATTTGGTTGGTTTGTTTGAACTCGTTTGTAAAATCTCCAGCTAATGTAGCATGATTTAGTAATCAGATAAATCACATCTAAGGTTACATGTTTTTTGGAATTGCCGATTTTGAACCACAATGTAAACTTATCAAACTCTAGAAGGCCATATGCCTAAGTCCAGTTTTATAAAAATTAATGTCTTTGGAAATGTTATATAATATGTTTATAGGTTACATTGTTAAAGAGGCGGTTATTTTTTAAGTATTCTCTACATATAAGTTACATGTTGCTCATAACATCCCTCCAATATCACATAGAAAGCACATTGTAAAAAGCCTTCTGCCACCGATGGTTTGTGGGTTGGTCTCATGTGTTTAGTAAACAATAATGTATTGTTTCTTGTAGCAAATATTCAAGGCTTAACTGTCAATGTGCTTTTACTATAATGTACTTGTTACATATTTCTATGTTAGCAATTGGAGGGTGGTCATTTGTTAGTCTAAGAGTGTATTAACGTGTGGTTCTTCTGTCTTTCTTCTTACCCTAAATAGGAGATAACACTTTTCCCTTACGCGCTTGGCTCCTCATTCCGATGTTGAGCCCACACACAGAGTGTTAGGTTGCATACAACTCGGCTCATAAAGCCACCAGATCGGTCATTGAACAGGCTTTTGTCCTTCTAAAGGCACCGTCTGGTGGTGCACTGATGTATGGGCCAAGTAAAGTATGTGACATCATAGCTCTATGTGTGGTGTTTCACAATATTACTATCCGGAGTGGGGCTCCAGGGGGAGGAGGAGGAGGTTGCTGGGACGGACGAGGTGGGGAGCCTGAACACAGACCTCGGGAGACAGATGAGGGTGCCAACTTCAGACAGCATGTGATTGACACATATTTTTAATGTAAATAAAATTTTGCATATGTGTTCCCTTTCAAATGTCAAATGTATAATACACAAATGCTCTCGAGTTTAAAATGACAAAAGAGACATTTTAAAAATACAGATTTTGGACACAAACGTATAGCAAATCAAACCTGTTATTGTCTGACTGAAAGGGAATCCATAATAAATGTAAGATAAATACAGTGTAATGCGAGACCAGCTTTATTAGCCAACTCACACATGTTTGGCAATCTCTCCTTAGTTTACATTAGTTATTTATTTATTACAAGCACTTTGACCCCAAAACAAACCAAATAACTTAATCTATTTTTTTCAAGCTATGATCTCACTAATGTTGAATGTTTAAAAAAAATGGCAGTATGTTTAAAAGCTCAGGCTTAGCTTGCAAATCTTCTTTCATGACCCATATGCTGTGTTAATAATATCAATTGATTAAATCTCAGAATGTTATTTGCAGGCAATGGCAATGGTATGTTTGTAAAATTAATTGCTAACACTTTTTAGCAAACACAGATGATGACAGTGTTACAAATGCAAAAAAAAACATATTGATAGTGTTTTGATGTAAATGAGAACCAGGCAACATTAGTCAAAGAACTAATGTATGACCATTTTAACAGCCTCTATGATCCACGTGCACCACCATGAAGGTGCTGGCAGGGAGAATGGCCCGGAGCAATGACAGTTGGAGTCTGAGGAGGTGGCCATGGAGTAGGAGCCTTTTGAAGAATGTAAGTATCTATTGATTTGCATTTTACTTTTAATCCAATTTAAAAGTGTGGGTACAAGTGGCGTTTACAAAATCCGTAGGATTCAGACGTTGATTGGTCTCTCCACCTAGCCAACATTAGGCAATCTATGGTTTTACCACATTATGGAACAATTATCAATATTTCAGACAATCCACCATGGTCAACACTCCAAAAACAATATATACATGGAAGCCACCGGACACTATTCTGAATACTACTGTGTAGAGCATAACCCGAGACTTTACATGTTATTTTACACTGGGCACCTTCTTCTGTACAAATGGGTATAGAAAGTATATGCCTTAAAATAACATATGAGCTCATTTTATTTTTTTCGAAACAGCAAAAGATGTAAGACAGTAGAATCCTGTATTATCCTGTATTATCACAAGTTGAACTACCTTGAAATCAAACAACTCTGCCTATGTTTTCTTCAATTAGCCATTATTGTTTGGTCATCAGCCAAGGAATGAAATAACAAATAGCACTGTCTTAGTTTCTTTGTATTGTGATTTAATTGTTTACTAATGTATCATATACATTAAAAAAATTATGCAATAGTCTCAGCAATCATTCCTAATTATCTCTCTGCTGCTTAGTACACTGCTGTACATCCTCTTCTCATACACACCACCAGGGCCGGACTGGCCATCTGGCCCTTCTGGCCAATGGCTAGATGGGCCGGCCCGACACTTCCTGGTGCCTGGCTCCTCTCCATGAACCAGCCACCTCTGCTGCGCACCGGATGAGGACTTCTCTGATCCCTCCCTCATCATCTGCATTGTGCCCTGCATTCTGGACACTATTGCCAGATTCCCCCCCCCCACCCTGGGGGGGGGGTTGCGGGGGGGTGGCGTGATTTTCGTGCAGAGGGGGTCGCAGGGGGTGAGGGGGTGCCGCGAGTTGAGAGAGCCAGGGGGGAAGAGGTGCAGGGAGAGGACTGAGAGAGCCAGGGAAAAAGGAAGTGCAGATAGTGGGGTGAGAGCAAGAGATAAATGGGGTGCAGATAAAGGGGTGAGAGCCAGGGGAAAAAGGGGTGCAGATAGAGGGGTAAGAGCCATGGATAAAGGGGTGTAGATAGAGGGGTGAGAGCCAGGGGGAAGAGGTGCAGGGAGAGGACTGAGAGAGCAAGGGTGGAAGGGGGTGCAGGAAGAGAGGTGAGAGCCAGGGAAAAAGGGGTTGCAGATAGTGGGGTGAGTGCCAGGGGGGAAGAGGTGCAGGGAGAGGACTGAGAGAGCCAGGGGGGAAGGGGTGCAGGAAAAGGGGTGAGAGCCAGGGAAAAAGGAGGTGCAGATAGTGGGGTGAAAGCCAGGGAAAAAGGGAGTGCAAGGAGAGGGGTGCGAGCCAGGGAAAAAGGAGGTGCAGATAGTGGGGTGAGAGCCAGGGAAAAAGGAGGTACAGATAGAGGGGTGAGAGCCAGGAAATAAGAGGTGCAGGGAGAGATCTGAGAGAGCCAGGGGGGAAGGGGTGCAGGAAAGAGGGGTGAGAGCCAGGGATAAAAGGGGTGCAAGGAGAGGGTTGAGAGCCAGGGAAAAAGGAGGTGCAGATAGTGGGGTGAGAGCCAGGGAAAAAAGGCGTGCAAGGAGAGGGGTGAGAGCCAGGGAAAAGAGGATGCAGATAGAGGGGTGAGAGCCAGGGAAAAAGGGGGTGCAGATAGAGGGGTGAGAGCCATGGAAAAAGGGGGTGTACATAGAGGGGTGAGAGCCAGGGGGGAAGAGGTGTAGGGAGAGGACTGAGAGAGCCAGGGGGGAAGGGGTGCAGGAAAAGGGGTGAGTGCCAGGGAAATAGGGGGTGTAGGGAGAGGGGTGAGAGCCAGGGAAAAAGGTGGTGCAGATAGAGGGTCGAGAGCCAGGGAAAAAGGGGGTGTAAATAGAGGGGTGAGAGCCAGGGGGGAAGAGGTGCAGGGAGAGGACTGAGAGAGCCAGGGGGGAAGGGGTGCAGGAAAAGGGGTGAGAGCCATGGAAACAGGAGGTGCAGATAGTGGGGTTAGAGCCAGGGAAAAAGGGGGTGCAAAGAGAGGGGAGAGAGCCAGGGAAAAAGGGGTGCAGATAGAGGGGTGAGAGCCAGGGAAAAAGGGGGTGCAGGGAGAGGGGTGAGAGCCAGGGAAAAAGGGGTGCAGATAGAGGGGTGAGAGCCATGGAAAAAGGGGGTGTAGATAGAGGGGTGAGAGCCAGGGGGGAAGAGGTGCAGGGAGAGGACTGAGAGAGCCAGGGGGAAGGAGTGCAGGAAAAGAGGTGAGTGCCAGGGAAAAAGGGGGTGTAGGGAGAGGGGTGAGAGCCAGGGAAAAAGGTGGTGCAGATAGAGGGTCGAGAGCCAGGGAAAAAGGGGGTGTAAATAGAGGGGTGAGAGCCAGGGGGGAAGAGGTGCAGGGAGAGGACTGAGAACCAGGGGGGAAGGGGTGCAGGAAAAGGGGTGAGAGCCAGGGAAAAAGAAGTTGCAGATAGTGGGGTGAGAGCCAGGGAAAAAGGGGGTGCAAGGAGAGTGGTGAGAGCCTGGGAAAAAGGGGGTGCAAAGAGAGGGGTGAGAGCCAGGGAAAAAGGGGGTGCAGATAGAGGGGTGAGAGAGCCAAGAGGGAAGGGGGTGCAGGAAGAGGGGTGAGAGAGCCAAGGGGGAAGGAGGGGGTGCAGGAAGAGTGGTAAGAGAGCCAGGGGAGAAGGTGGTGCAGGGGCATAGGCAGAAGAAAGTGTAAAGGGAGAGACATCTTAAGAATGGGAATGTCAGAGATGCAACCATCATAAAACACAAGTAGTAATGAAGAATGGGAATGCACAGAGGGGACAAGTGTTAAAAAAATAAAAAAATCAAGCCTTCATACTCCATTCACTTATATTTTCCATACCCCCACTTCTATATTTCCACTTCGACCACTGCCCTCTGTCCCTGCTCCCGACTTGCTGTGTGAGCTGACAGCTGCTGATCACTCCTCGCCCAGCGCGCCCAGTAGGAGAATGCCATAATCAGGTAAGTTCATATATTTTCTTGTGTGCAATGTGTTTTTAATCATCCTTTCTTGAACTGGGGGCACTAGTGTGTATCCAATGACATTTAAAACACTATGTATTGCTCATTATTGCGCTGTAATGTTTCTTGCATATTTATCTATACAGAGATTTTTAATTAAGAGTAAAAAACACTGCTTGTCATAAATTTTATCTGTGATTGTGTCAATATATCTATTTTTGTTTGCATTGTAAATGGAACATTAAGCTGCTCCTGGGACTCACACTCTCAGTATCTGATATGCTGTACCAATTTTTATTTGTGAATGAGTTTTTGTCTGGGCACTAATGTTATTTGGGGGCACTACTGTATGGCATAATGTTATTTGGGGGCACTACTGTATGGTATATGATTTGGGGGCACTACTATGCCATAATATGATTTGTGGGCCAGATATGAATTGAGGGTAATACTATGTGGCATAATATGACCTGGGGGCACTACGATGTGGCATAATATGAACGGGGGCACTTCGGTGTGGCATAATATGAACTGGGAGCACTACGTTGCGGCATAATATGAACTTCTGCCAAAGGCAAGTCTCTCATTGTTAAATATGACGGGGACCCAAATAAGTTACTGTACCGGGGCCCAAAATTCCTCGTCGGCCCAAGCCTGTAAGTCAAGGAGGTAGACGTCTCCAGGTAAATAATCTAAATTTTTCCTTTCTAATCAAACTGATGGATCACATCCAATTATCTCTCACCCAACTCCTCTATCCCCCTTAATTTATATACTGTGTTATTTAAAATGAATAGAAAAGACGCTTATCCAGTTACTGTGGTAAAAAAAAGTATTTTTCTCTGACATTTTGCTGTAGTTGGAAATACTTTTAATGTGGCCACGTGGGTTCAAATGATCATTCAATATTTATGTTTTTTCTGATATATTTATGAGAGAGCCATTCCATTCATGTGGAATGATTCATGAAAATTCTGCCATTACTATTTAATTGAGGGAAAAGGGTACCTGTTACCTATATGTGTGTAAGTATTCTGTTGTTGCTATTTTGTGGGAGATTTGAAAAAAGCAAAACATTGGTTTCCTACAATGGTCGCCTGTATAATTGGTGGTATTGCTGTAGTATGGGGTGGCATGGTGGTTGCATTGTTGTAGTGTGTTTGGGGCCTAGTATTGCTACTAAGTAGGAGTATTGCTGTAATGTGGGGGGTGATGCTGGTTGCTGTAGTGTGGGGGGTGATGCTGGTTGCTGTAATGTGGAGGTGATGCTGGTTGCTGTAATGTGGGGGGTGATGCCGGTTGCTGTAATGTGGGGGGTGATGCTGGTTGCTGTAATGTGGAGGTGATGCTGGTTGCTGTAATGTGGGGGGTGATGCCGGTTGCTGTAATGTGGGGGGTGATGCTGGTTGCTGTAATGTGGAGGTGATGCTGGTTGCTGTAATGTGGGGGGTGATGCCGGTTGCTGTAATGTGGGGGGTGATGCTGGTTGCTGTAATGGGGGTGATGCGGGTTGCTGTAATGTGGGGGTGATGCTGGTTGCAGTAATGTGGGGGTGATGCTGGTTGCTGTAATGTGGGGTTGATGCTGGTTGCTGTAATGGGGGTGATGCGGGTTGCTGTAATGTGGGGGTGATGCTGGTTGCTGTAATGTGTGGGGGGGGGGTAATGCTGGTTGCTGTAATGTGGGTGGGCATTGATGTAGTATGAGTGTGTGTGGGAGGTTATCTATTGCTGTAATTTGGGTACTAATAATGTATTGTCATGGTATTTATTGATGTAATATGGGTGCTAACAATGTAATGGTTTAGGGTCATTAGGAGAAATAAATACCCCCCACACACACTCATACTACATCATGTTGTACTGCACCAGCAACGCACACTGCGCCAGCATCAGTGTGCAACAATACAGTGCATGGAGCCCGCTGCAGGTGGGCCTGTGTGCTTTAAATGCCAGGGCTGATCTTTAGTCCCAGTCCGGCCCTGCACACCATTAACTTCATTGTCCTTTGAGACACATTTAGAGTTACTATCTCTCTTACACATCCTTTATTGGTTTGGCCTGAGCAACATACACCTCTTAACTCACACTATATATAGTGGTTCCAAATTTGCTTGTAGTAGGTATAATTTTAGTTATAATTTTATGTTAGTATTTAACCCCTCTTCTCTTGGGTCATGCGATAGGTGAATATGTCTCTACTCCCACATGTCATCTGATTATAGTCAAATCTATCTATCCTCACCTGACCTCTTTAAATGTGGACAAAGTAGGCTCATTAAATGTTAGATTTGTATGTGGCAACACTTCCTAGGCCAGGACATGTTAAAACCACATTTAAATATTGACACTCCTGTTACAATCAGCACTTTGCAAACAAACTTGGGCACACAAAACACAAACTACACACAATCAAGTCCCAAACCTTGGTGTCATACGCAAGACCACCCTCTGCTTAATTCCTCACAGCCAGAATTGCTCCCAGTACAGTTGAGTCCACCAGTAAAGCACTGACACTCTCCACCATTTTTTTATTTTTACATGCTTCATACATTAATTGGCAATTTATCACCATCTGCTATACTGAATTATGCACGGTCAGGCAATGCTCCATTCATGCCACACATATTCACACACTTCAAAACATACTAAATTGTGGCAGTAGACACATCGTTATCTGTCACCACTTGCACACACCAATCATATGTTTAACTGTATTTTGGTGTTAAAAAGTCTGTGTTGCAGCTAACCTTAGCATTTTGGTGAATATTTTCATGGTAAACCACATGAAATGACACTCAAACTGCACTTTGTCTCTTACACGTAGTAAATTATTATTAGATATAATTATCCACATGGTAATGGCCATTATTTTCTGGCCTGCTTGTATTGGGTGTACCTTGAATGTCTTTGTTTATTTTGTTGTTAAGAGTGGAAAGGATTTTACCAGCCAGAATATACAGTGTTAACGTTTAAACTGGATCACAAGACTAGTTTATTAGGACATGCTGAATGTAAAAAAAACACAGCTCTTATATAGGAAATTTTTGACAGTAGTGAAAATGGATCCTTATTACAAATTAACATAGACATTGTCCAGTGAACTATCGATGCATTACACTCAATGCAGAATCTGGATGGTAATATCTGCAAGCAGCAGCTGAAACATGGTTTGCAAATAATAGTTAGGGACGCATGTTGCCATTGGAATACCAAACCCAGCTTCAACATGTGTTCAAATTTTAAGTTTGGAAGCAACTTGTAAATTGCAAACCATTATTACACTATCATATAACAATTAAAGTGTCCTCACACAGCATACTGTCCACCCTCCAGAATGGCAAACAAGCCCTGAGTACTCACCACTGCAACACATTCCCTATAGAGATGGGAAACCTTCACCACCCCTACACATAGGGATTTACAACCATGTGCATTTAAAAATATCTTCCTTCAATAAGCAGTGTGTGTGTGTGTAGCAAAATAATGTAATAATGAAACTTCAAACTGATGCAGTGTAGGTGCAAGGAAGGGCAGGTTTTATCTAAGTAGCACTAGTAGTACTAGGTCAGGAATATGCCCTGGCTACATGGCCATGCTGTGACCTAGAGGGACTGAGTTGTAAAGGAAAGGAAAGCACTACCAAGCTGACAATGTGAAACTTTGAACAACCATGTCACAAAGCAAGGGTGAATACAATAAGCTATTTTTTTTAAAAACACAATGCTAATATATTCACGTAGCCCACCCAAAGCACCAAACTAAGATATGTTCAGTTATACTAGGACAAGCCCTAACCCTACTCAAAATCTTCCCTGGATTCCTAAGGCTTTTTTTTTTATAAAAAAATAAACTACTACAAGTAATTTCAAAAACCAAACCATGCTACACTGCAAGTGGTGCAAATGAGTACTCTATTTTGTATATAAATTACAGTATGTCTGTTTTTTCAAAATTCATGTAATGTTTTAAGTATTTGCACAACACATTGTAAATTTAAAGTGTCCTCCAATGCAACATTTTGTGCCTAAACTGCATAATCAATAATTTATTCCCTTATTTAGCCACATAATGGCGCAAAAAAAAACCCTGTACATACAACACCGACCCCAGGTCAATAAAACCTTTTTGTGTTCTACATTAAAAGGTACACACATATTTATGGACCCCATAATAAGGAACAGACAGCTCAAAATGGATCTTTATTTGTAACATATGCCCCAATTAAGCATCCATGCTTATCACTTTTCAAAGTTTAAGTGTACTCTTACGTTACACGCTTGTCCCTCTGCCTCAAACAATTTTACCCCACTAATTAGTGATTTGCATTTGGAATGTACCTTGGATTTTGCTGGGAGTTTTTGTGTGGGGGTGGGGGGAGGAGATGCTTGTGTATGTGTTTGTTTACTCTCACTAACAATTTGACAACAATCATCAATTGATTTTAACTTAGCAAACACATTGCTGGCCCATTTGTATAGTAAACAGCAATGTTGGGGTTTGGATATTACTGTTTTAAGTTATGTTGACTCAGTGTACTGATTTAACAGTACACTCACAAACAACATGTTACATTTTTTCATTTCTACATAATATTTAGATAATCTAAAAACAAATATTTTAAATTAAACGTCTAATTTTATTATAATTAGACTTCATGGAAATGATACAAAAAAGAAATTTCACAACACTAAGCAATCAAAAAAACAAATATTATTTTTTGCACTTTTTAGCATTTTTTTGAGGCACTTAAATGGCTCTGACTTCGAGTCACTTGTGATGTTGGGCTCGGAGGAAGAATCAGAACTCTCTTGGTCAGCAGGTTGTGACTGACGACGGGCCCGCAGGGGCAGGGGGTTGGGCAGGGGGTAGGCAGGGGGTTAGCCAGGAGGGTAGGCATAGGGGTGGGCCGAGGGGTGTGCTGAAGGGTGTGTGGGAGGATGAGAAGGGGCAGGAGGCAGAGAAATAGAAAGTGGTGAAATATTAGGATTAGTGAGATGAGGGTCTGGGGTAGGTGAAGGAATGACATTTAGTAGAGGCATTGTGAAGTATATAAACAAAAAATAATTGATGGTTTGGGAAACTCATTAATGTTACCGTTTATGTACTTCGTTGGGCTTCCTCCGACACTGAGGAATGGCATTAACTTCTGCAGTTATTTCCTCCTAGTGGCTCAATTTCTCAGTATTTGACAGGCGTCTTGTGCCTGAATAAAATTTCTCAATAGTCAGATCAACTAAAATTTCGAGCTCTCTGTCTGTGAAATTAGGCCGGCACCTTGTTCTTTTTCCCTGAGCTGAACTTGTTCTAGCATCTGACATTTTGAACTATAATATAAAGATAGTGGTAAAAATGTCAAATCAACCACAAAAGTTTAAATTGTTATTTGTTTCAACACCCTCCCCAAATCTAATTTATTGCATGCTTAAGCTAAAAAAAAGCACTTCTCAGGCTTCTACATAATTTGCAAGTACATGCATGTTAGTATATCAATGCTTGTGCATTAGATTTATACACCTCTAACGTTTATAACATGTTAAAAAGGGGCTTAGGTTAAATCAGAGCACTTCAAAAATTCATTTTGAACTAAATTACATTGTAATCAGCCCAAGATTGTTTAAATAAACAAATCTTATATATTGCCAAATGCAACAACACAAAATAGGAAAGGAGTGACTACCCTATACAGCATCTGTACAAAAACTCGACTCGACTAATGTTATAGATACATGTGTCTGTAATTGTGAATAGCGGTGTACACTTTTCATACATCTATAACACCCCTCACCCCCCTTCTGAGGACCTGAATAATGAAACACAATCGGACAGTTTCCATTCCTATAACTAACTAATCTGCATTGTTTAAAGCACAGAGTACTCACCAATATCCAACTCGGGTCCCTGAGCACACAAAACTCAATGATATAATTAGATCAAAAATCTAAGGAAAGGGCAAAAGAGAGGCATAAGGATTATTGATAGTGAAGACAATATTGTACATACATGTTTCTTTGGCACAAAAGTTAGTCACACTCACTATATATATTTTAATGATTTAGACCAACAATGCTATAGTCTGCTTACTCCTGAGTTTTGTGTTGCAAACCCATTAGCAGAGTGTTGCTATTACTGTGACACATTCACCTGCATATAGAACAAAACAAGACTATTGCAAAGTTACAAATACACTAACATTGCTTTTTCGTCTAGCAAGTTCCTATTACTAACCAACTATGTAATATCTATTGAGACATATGAAATAGTACTCACTTTAAGAATGTTTTTGAAGTCACAAAGTCATATGCCATATAGTCCCTGCCACCAAACATTCGGAAAAGAGCAGGAGTGAAGGAAGAGCACAGGTGCCTTTAAATACAGATTTAATTGCGAGTCCAGGTGTACATGTCCCATCCTAATTGCTAAGCACGGAGTACTCGCCTCATCTATCCGTCTACTCCCCCCCTTGCTAGGATAGAATGGTTGAATAGCAGGCTGCTATATACACACAGGTGTAGAAAAGAACTGCCTGTGACGAGAGCTCGCCCACACATGCTCAGAAAACCAATCAAAGAGCAGAATATTCGAGGGAAGATTGTAGAAATACAAGATGAGGTCCTCCACATTTGCTTGGAAAGAGCTAAGGATGCTGACCGAGGACATGAACAGCATGCCCTCTAGTCAGTATATCTCCAATAAAATAAAATTCGGGCTTACCAGAGGGTGTGCTGCTACATCTGGCGGCGTTTTAACCACTGCCACACAATAGTCCAGCTTCAGCAGCGCTGGAGTGACCTACGCCAACGCAAGCCCCAGCTTTTGGCAGAGCTTAGGGAGGAGATAGTAAGATGTGAGTTCTCTATTAATCGGATAAAAAACTGAAATACAAACACTTGCTTTATTTTTATGAATAGTTTCAAACTTTAGTTTCAAAGTTTGCTCTACCCCAAATATAAGTCTGTCTCCAGATTAGAAATGTAACTCCCCCCCCCCAATGCCACATACTTTGGCCCCTGTATTATAATTTTATGGTGCAACATGTACTATCCATAATGATTTTGGCCTAAAATCCAGATCAATATGCCATGTTTTGGATTCAAACTCATGACCCCAGTGCTTTGAGGCAGAAGTACTACCCACTAAGGCAACGTGCTGAAATTAGCAGGCCAAACACAAATACCTCCTGTATTATATGTCCCTAATCAGTCAGTAATTATCTGGTTGATTTAATTATGATGGACCCAAAATAAAAGAACTAAAAAAAATAGACACTAAAACTGAGATTTCAACATCCCTAAGCCTAAAGCAAACATTGTTACAGGCCATGTGAAAGTGGTGTGTGTCTGTCATGTTTATATCCTTTTGGTAAAGATTATCTTTATCTGTGGTACAATAAAAATGTTTCACAATGTCTGAACACATTATTATCGGACTACAACTACATCTATATAATTGTTAACCAGGAGAGTGTATCTTTGAACAATACACTTATATGTTATATTTATTGTAACAGGCCGTAGTCATCGTGCCAGAAGGGAGGAGGAGGAGGAGGAGGAAGAGTTGAAGGCAGAGGAGGAGGAGGTGGCGGCGGTGGTGGAGGCAGAGGAGGAGGTCGCGGCGGTGGTGGAGCCAGAGGAGGAGGAGGAGGTCATGGTGGTGGTGGAGGGAGAGGAGGAGGTGAAGATCGCAATGATGGTGGAGGCAGAGAAGGAGAAGGAGGTCGCAGCGGTGGTGGAAAAAGAGGAGGTGGCAGAGGTCTGCCAAGAGGTGGAGGCCTTGGTAGATGGTAAGTATTGACATTAAAGCCTTTACATTATTTTCTCACATTTACACGTCCATTGTACTAGTAATAAATCCCCAATTTCACACATGGTCAATTAAAGTAGACATACTTATAAATGTCACAAATTTTCATCATGATGGCCCTACTAAGTGTTTTTGGAAAATACACTCTCCACCTTCCCCCTTTCCCTGGCCACAGCAGTAATGTGTAGATATATAAATCTCTAACCAAAAAGCCTAAGGCCCCTTGCTCCAAATGTATTTAGCATCCCATTAGACATTGCTGTTAGTTGAAAGTTATGTAACAGTACACATCTCTGCTAACTCATATGTATTTTCAACATTCGGTAGGCATGTAGTCATTTTTTTCTTTTTTCTTTTTCAGCTCCCAAATACACCTCCATAAGGGTGCACCAGCCACCTTCATTGGGGGAAATCTCTGCGCGTATCAGGCGCTATTCTGGCAAAATTGCCAAATGCGGAAAAAAAAAGAGCTTAAATTAATGGATGATCTTTATGACTAATTGTGTTTTGTTTTTTTACAAAATTACTTACACAGACTCCGGTCTATTTGTTAGCAGCAAATGAAGCTACTAGTATGTCTTTGTATTTTGCAAGGAAAGCCAGACTAATTAACTCCACACAGATAAGGCAATGGGCAGGAAAAGGTAAAGCTGAGTACATAACATAACACATACAAGCCAGAGATGGAGAAAAAAACAAGGTTTCAAGACAATGAAGCATTTTATTCCAAAAAAACTCTCAAAATCAAGCCAACCCCCTCTGAGTCTTAGGACATTCATAGTAATAGATGTCAGCATATGACCTGTGGGACATAATCCTTTTTGAAGGTAAAACATTGTAATAAAGCAAAAATGCACCTTGCCTGAACAAAGTTGCATTTGAGGGGGAGATACATCTAAATATGAAGACACATTTATCATTGTGGTAGAGAGTGTAGTAGATCACGTTTGAACGACAGAGTAAAAATTAAGCTATCAATTGTTTGTGTATTACATGAAATCAAACCATTACTTTCCTTACTAGCTAAATAATACTAATACTAGCCCTTTCAAAAACAAAACATATGCTGGTTTGGGCAAATTACGTCTTGTGTTCCTTTCATTAATGAATAAGTGCCACAAGCTGCATACAGATGCTACGGCCATGCTTGGTATATGAACTCATGATGCCAGTGTTGTGAGCCAGAAGTGTTAACCATCAAGGTACCCATAGAGATCTTAGCTGATGTATATTTTTGGGTAATAATGAAGAGTACTATTATCTAGCTCTTACATCTGTTGCACACATGCTGTATTGTTGTGCTTCTCGCTCTAGTCTATAGAATTAATTAATATTTCCAACTGAACGTTGCCTTAGTGTTTAGCCAATATACCTTCCAACAGTGAAGTCATGAGTTCGTTTCCTGACTCATGACCTTTATCTGAGTGCACTCTACTGTGTATCAATTATGGAAGAGTAGACTATTTTGTAACGGTAATGATATAAATTTTTGGAATACACTACTGATTATTTTAATACGCTTGTTTATTTATGCTAGCAAATAATTGTGAGATGAATTTGCATCCATCTTCTTACTTCTAATCAAACTCTTTAGACTATCTTTTATGTAGGTGAATAAGAAGGTGTGTTAATTTAGCTCATTAAAAAAATCATAGTCCTTTGTCCCAGGTTATATAAACATGTAAGTGTTAAAACAAATAATTAGGTTACAACTGTCCTGTGTAATATGCTACAATTGTGTATTTACATGTGTTTACAAACTCTTCGCACCTCCCACATTTGCCGTTATGTAACACCACATTCTTATCTTTAAATAAGAAGTGGATGTTAAGAAGCGGATCTTAAGATGAACTAATTGCTTAAGATCTGTTGTGTCTTATTTTCAGTAGCGTAAGAGACTTAAGGTGGGCGTGTTTTTGAACTTTCAGCTCCTTGTGGAATTGCGAATTTCTTATCTCCCTGTTGGTACTTAAAATACTCATCACAACTTCCGCACAAGATAAGATCAGTAATGAATCAGGCCCAAGGCACCACAAAACAGTTTATGCAAAGGCAATTTTATTTGCTTCAAAAAACCTCATTATTAGATAATCTGCTGTTAATCTTACGTCCAGAAATGCAATCAGTGCCAACACCTTCAAAGTACAAAGGGCAAGCCCTTTCTGTAAACTTTCTTGAAGTTAGTCCAGTATCTGAAGCATGCTAGCATCCAGTGCATTGATTATATTGGATCTGCACCGACATATGAATGCTTTGCAAAATCTGTAGTAGGCTATGGAAGAATTTTTCTTTTATGCCTGCAGTAGTACTTGGTCAGAGATACCTTTACTAAACAACAGTGACCCCACAATCTCCACACCATCAAAGTAACATTCTCTAGATTCAGGAGAAAACTGGCCAGTGACTTAGAAGGTCTAGCTGAGTTCGTAAAGACTATAGTTGCTCCACGAGCATCTTCCTTGCTACTGTGAACCACAGTCTGCAAGGCCAAAATGGAAGAAATGCTATTATTTCCACTACTTCCCTCTTTATTCTCTTTAGTGTATGCGCAATAAGAAGCACAGGAGGGAACGCCTACCCCAGTTCAAACTTCCAAGGCTTTGTTAGAGCATCTATTCCCTCTGCCCTTGAGCCCTTGTGGTGGGAGTAGAATCTTTTCACTTTGGAGTTTTGACTTATCAGGATCAAATCGATCTTTGTAATCCTGAATTTCTCCATTACTTGTTGAAATACTTTGCTATTCAGTGCCCATTCTCCTGGATGGATCTGACCGAGATACCCTGCCACCGTATTGTCTTTTCCTGCTATATAAAGTGCTGAGAGGGACTTTGGATTGTTTTTGCCCATGATATGATAACTGAAATCTCCATCATTATGGGTTTACTCTTGTTGCTTCATTGTCTGTTTATGAAGGCTTCCACCATCCGATTGTCTCAAAAGATCCCTAGCTGTTTGTGTTGCACTCGAAACATAAAATGCTGTATTGCATGCCACACTGCTCTTACTTCTATGATGTTTGCATGTATTTTTTTTATTTTAATTCCATACACCCTGTATTATTTCTGTAATCAGATGAGCTGCCTAGTTTTTAGAGCTTAGATCTGTTGTTACCACAGGATCTTGTCACCAAAAATACATTTTAGAGGTTGATCCAGAGATTCACCTGAGATTGTATTAGATAAGTTGGATCTTAAATTTAATCTTTTGGAAACTAACACTTTGGCTCTCACTGTATCTATCTTTATTTACAGGAATTTCAACTGTTGAGAAGACACAATATGACTCTGGTTGAAGTTTATGATCCAGCCATGTTCATGTAGAAAGAAAATATCTTGAATATGTTGATTTTCCTAATACCAGAATGCTGTCCAGATACAGAAACATTGCAATTCCCTGTTTTCTGAGAACAGCCATATCGACCATGATAATCTTTTTGAATGCTATGGGAGAAGTTGGTGGCCCATACCAAAATGATGCTGTGGAGATGCAGTTTAAATGTGAAGGTGGAAATCATGTAAAACTACTGATTTCAGTAAATCTTCTTCTATTGCTTTGAGAATGGTGTTTACAGACTTCATGTGGAAATGTCTTGTGTAACTGAGTCTACCTAGATCTATAACAGCTCAAAAGTCTCCTGACAGCTTCTATACCAGAAAGTGCTTGCAGTAAAATCTTGTTCTTTTCTTATTGGTAGGTACTGGGAAAATTAAATGTTTCTCCAAAAGTGTATGTAGACCTTGCATAATGCTTCCATTTGCACCAGATTGTGGGTTCTGTGATTTTACAGAAATATTATTCTTGGTAACTATCTGAAATTCTATTCATACCATTGCTTACAATGTCCTAGACCAAGTGTCCAAGCCTCCATATATTCTGAAATCCTGCCACCCACCAGGGTTGTTGGAGACTGGGTTAGTTCCCAGTCATTGTGAATTTCTTGGTTGTCTTTCTTCCTTCATTTGAAAGGAACAAAGAGATTGCTTGGATGATTGACCAAATACTGTCTGGTTAATTGCCTACCCAAGCAATAATTCTGGCTTCCTTGAGCAAAAAAGTAATCCTTAATCCTTTTCAGCAGTTGTAAATTCATGAGGGAATCATAATTCCCTGTGGAATTCGCCATTGATTAAACCCACAGGGATGATATTCACTATTACTGTCTTTGAACTATTAGAGCTGTGAAACCTGTTTGACATCTCTGGGTTCTGTTCTCTAAGGATACACAGGAGAAAGTAATGAGAGCACACATGAGGAGTTAGGCTTCCTGTACTCTAACCACCAGATCAACACTGCATGAATTGGATGGTTTTAAAGAGCCACTACATACGCCACCACCTGCACCTTACTGTAAGTGGCTATGTTCTTTTATCTTAGTAAATGTTATGATATCAGCAACACGGACAACTTTTTGTTACAAATCAAAATGGTGGTTTATTGTTACATCACAATAATACATCAAACATCAGGACGACACCAGGCAACCTACGTCTGGCTATACGGCAGTTTCCTAACTACCAGCCGGTCACTAACTGGCATCGGTTGCAATGCACAATTCCACAGTACAGGTCTTTATAGTCGAGACTCCTCCCACAGCCTTGGCTTGATGGACAGGAGACACTCCCACTTTGCCTTTAAAAGGAAGTCTCCTCATGTGCTCTGTAACTCCTATTCAGACACCCTCCGTCATTCTGCTGTAGCTGTGGAAGACACTTTTAAAGCATGCAAGTAAAATTACATTTCACATTTCAGCTTGTTACATATATCTCAGACCTGTACTGTGTGTAAATGAACAGAGAGAGCTACTCTCTGCAGTCTTTCTCTAGTTTTAAAAGCCTCGCTTTTCTGGCATGATAAAGTGATTGTGGAAGGAAATTTTTCTGAAAACTAACATTACACATATCCAGCCGTTTTGGTGTGCTACATCAATGTATTTCTTATAGCTCTTAATAGGCAATCCATCAAAGCCAGGCATCTTGTTATTTGCTAAATCCTTAATAGCATTTTGCAATTTATTCAAAGTAAGATTTTCATTCAGCATTGCCACCTGTTCACAAATGAGTTAGGGAAACTGTGCATGTGATAAATAATCATCTACATTTGTCTATAAAGCATTCTACTATATCGTAGGATTTGTCACTAATTTTCCATGCTTGTTTTTTTATGACAAAACTGATCGAACATTTTCCTTTGCCATATATGCAGGGTGTTTGCTGGACTAATTTAATATCTGCTGAGTCTCGATTCACTGCATGGTATAAAGCAAACTGATCATATATTTTTCTAGATACTATATGTCAGTATTGACAATCAGAAGGAATTCAGTTTTTATGGTGACTGAAGAATTTCTATTCTGATCTCCAATGACAGGTAAACAGAGAAATCTTATTATATATCCTGAGGTAGCTGCAAGGTGTTCCTTGCAGCTACATAACATTTGAGTATTTATTCCAGCATGTCCTACCAGCCCAATTCATTCACCAACTGTTCAAGGTGATAAACCTATCCACTTATTATATTTTACCATGTTTAGGTTTCCATGTAAAGGACATTTGAATCAGGAAAGTTAAAGGTGAAAGTCATTTCTAGATTGATAATACCCAGTCATGCAGGCAGAGGCATATACATTACTAATGCATTGACAATCATCCGATTCATACCCCAAAGCCTCTGCACCACCCTGGTCTCTGTGCCATCTTGGCCTCTGTGCCTCCTGGGCCCCTGCTTCACCATGCAGATGAACCAAATTGCCTTTATTTCCTCTCAGAATTCAAAGGGACTGTCTGAGATGTTGATGTCTACATTATAATTAAAGTAATCCTCCACCTTTCTACTAATACAAGAGGTATCAGATTCTGACAAGGGGCCTGATTCACTAAGAAAAGTAAGGCAAAAAAATTAGTACATTTTCTCCTGGACAAAACCATGTTACAATGCAAGGGGTGCAAATGAGTATAATATTTTGCACATAAGATAAATACTGGCTGTTTTTTTGTACACTGAAATTTAAAGTTGATCTAGGGCATGCTCTATCCCATTTATAAATCTGTCCTCACATTTTAAATTTACCTCCCCCCTCCAAAACAACATAGAGTTGCCAAGGTTCAAAGTTACTCCATTTTTTTTGCTTTACTTTCCTTAATGAATCAGGCCCAAAGTGTCAAAATATTTGGACATTTCTTTTAATCTTGACAAGATGTTATAATAATCTTTCACATTGATATGCTGTGTTGGCTCATCACCAGTGTGATTCTTAGAAAATATCATTTTTTTCTGGCAGTAGCATTTTTAGGAGAAATTGAAGCAGAGGATGCGCAACTTGAGCCAACAGCTTGCTCAAAAGGAGCTGTTTGCAACTGTGAAGATTTGTGTCAGTTGGAAAGATAGACATTACATAACACTTAAAATTAGGATCAAGCATGGTTGCTAAATGTAATGATCCAATTTCAAGATTCTGCAAACCCTTGGGTCCTGGCAAAGCTAATAAAGAACTTTCTCTACCAGGCTACATACTTTACAGAATTGCTTATTTTCATCTCTCATTCAGCTTCTCCAGCTGCTTTTCCAATAATTTGGTTAGGGGTATGACTTGACATGACTTGGGGCTGTCCCTCCTGACTGCACCAGAGAGGGAGCTGTCCCTCCAGCATGCTCCAGAGAGGGTGCTATCTCTCCAGTATACTCCAGAGAGTGTGTTGTCCCTCCAGCCTTCTTCAGAAAAGATGCTGCCCCTCTGGTATGCTTCAGAGAGGGTGTTGCCCATCCAGTATGCTCCAGAGAGGGTTTTGTTCCTTCAGGCTGCTCCAGAGATGCCTCACAGAACTGCAGAAACAGAGATGCCTCATAGTGCTCCTCTGTCAGAGATGCCTCATGTGATGCTCAGCCAGAGATGCTTCATAGAGCTGCTCAGTCAGAGATACCACATGGTGCTGCCCAGTCAGGGCCTTTCAAGTTGTGTGCCCAGTCTGAGCCTCTACAGATATGTGCTCAATCTTAGCCTCCAGAGATATGTGCCCATCCGAGCCTCCAGAGATATGTGCCAAGTCCGAGCCTGCTCAGTTCAAGCCTTCAGAGATATGTGCCCAGTTTGAGCCTTCAGAGATATGTGTCCAGTCCCAGCCTCCAGAGATATGTGCCTATTCCGAGCCTGCATAGATGTGTGTTCAGCCTGAGCCTTCAGGGATGTTTGCTCAGTCCGAGCCTCCATAGATATGTGTTCAATCCGAGTTTCCAGAGATATGTGCTCAATCCGAGCTCAAATATTTGGGTCCTATTTGTGAGCTGAGAGAGACTGTTATCCTTGCCTTCAGGCATGAGGTTACTTCTCCCTTGCCTTTGGGCATGATGTCCTAGCTGCTGTCCCAATGCAGGACTGCTGTCCTGCCATCCCAGTATGAGACTCCTGTCCTTCCGTCCCAGTGGTGGACTCCTCTATGACTGCTGCCCAGTTTGAGTATCCAGAGACTGTTGCCCAGCTTGTCCAGAGGCTTCTGCCTAGTCCGGGTTTTTTGAGGTGACTGTCCAGGCCCTCGGGCCTGAGGTGCCACTGATGTTTGCTCATCCTGAGGTGCACCAAAATGATAATTCCTGCAAGGACCAGTTTATTATATTTGATGGAGACATTACTTAATTTGTGCATCAATGTGCATCTATGTGAGCATTTCCTCCCAACACCACTTGACAGGAATAAATTGCTTCCATAATTATGTCCTTTAGAAAAGAGTCTCAGAGGTAGGCATGTACCCTCATAGACTCCATAGATCCCATACTGCAGGATTTTAATGCGGAGGTCATAAATTATTTTTGCCCATCCCTGGTCCTTCCAGTTCTTGAGGAATCTGCTTTTCCTGAGCCCACCTCAGAACAAGCATAAAAAGAAAAAAGAGTCTTGTCGAACATCTAGATTCTGCCCCTTAATGGGGGGACGACTATGTCTGAACTCTGTGATGCATTCCCTTTACAGTACACCTGTTTGAACTATTTGCACCTCACCTGCAGGAGTTAAACTTCTTCCCTGGATTATCAGCTGCACCTGCCTCACTACTTTATATGCCCACACCAAACCTTGCACCTTGCTGGTTATTGATAATTATAGTCTTTTTCCTGTGCTTTGGACAGTCTGTTTTCCAGTGTTTGTTCTCATGCATCCTTGGCTCTATCTTCTACCATTCCTACTCGGTTTGCCTGCATTCTCCCAGCATCTAGCTCTTAGCAATTGTTTGTGTATTATAATAATCTGCACTGTAACTGTTCTTTGTTCCTACAATTACCTGTTATCCTGTATTTGTTCAGAGACTGTTTCTTTCTATCCAGCTATATCTACATTGTGTTTCTTTATTTCCTACAATACGTACAATACGACAGTTTTTTCTTTATATCCTGAAATGCCTGACTGAGTCTTGTTTATATCCTGCTATTCTTGGATTCTGTATTGTTGTCCCATGTTCCATCTGCAACCTCAAGGATTTATGATTTTTGCAACTGTTTGTCACACGCTAAAACAGTTATTCTCTTCACCAACTACTGACTCCTTTTGCTATCATTGTAAGCACTCAGTTATAATATTTAGTGGTTGAAAAAGTACTACTACTGTCAGTACTGGTACTGGGATGCTCCTGATCTGTAGACTGATCCATTATTGAAGAGAGGAATAAAGCTACTTGAAGTTGGAGCTACTAGCTGCCACCACACCAGGTGAACGCCCAATGGGATAAGGAAAGTAGGGACTGTTACCTTGCAATCCATCAGACACTGCTCCACAATATCATACAAATTTAGACAAGTGCTTTTTTAAGAAAAAACCTTTTAATTTGTTGGGGATTTTCTGCTCAGAGTCGAAGAGCACCCTTTTTTTTTTGGTCACTTAGTAATACAGTGCAAATGATACTGCCCCTCACATAATTGCGTTCAGATTGAAACACTTGGGATTTCAAAAACATGATTTTTTTTTTTTAAGGGGTGGGGGTGCTGCTCACAGTCAAACAGCTCCCTGATTTTTGGCCACTTAGTAGTACAGATGTCAGTGATAATGCCCCTTACACAATTGTTTTCAGATTTATACATTTAGAATTTTAAAAGCGAAAAATGTATTTAATATATAGATATAGCTTTTTTTTGGATGTGCTGCTCAGAGTCAAAGAGCACATTTTTATGGCCACAATATGGCACAGATATCAATGATACTTCCCCTCACACACCTGCATTCAGATTAATCACTTGGGATTTTAAAAGCAAATAAATATATAAAGTATATTGGTGCTTTTATGTAGATACAGCTCTCATGTATAGATTTGTAATACTATTTTTTATTAATTCAGACTAGTCAGATAATTGAAATCAATAAAACAATATTTTTATTAAGTGCAGATATAATCATTTTCTTTTGTTCCTAGCTATTTTCTCAATTCAATTGCTAATGTAATACTTATACTGAAAGCAGGTATATCAATGTTAAGTTTCTAATCAGATAAAGTTCAGAATGGAACAAATATAAAAACATTAATTATAATACATAGAAAATGTACTGTGATGATAAAAAGATTGCAACATTATAAATTAACTGTAAATGCCTGATGTCCTTCCACTCTAAATAATTTATGCTTATACTGTATAAACAACCTACACAAAAAAACAGTGAAAAAAATATTAAATGACACAAATGGGGCCTGAATTAGAATAGGGTACAATTTTGCAGCCCGGACATACATGTAAAAATATGGCTGCAAAATTGAAGCTAAACGTCATACTTGCCAACTCTCCCGGAATGTCCAGGAAACTCCCGCATTTTGCGAGAGTCTCCCGGACTCCCGGGCGAGTGTGGCAATCTCCCGAATTCTGCCCACTTCACTAGGAAGTGCCCCACTTCCTAGTGAAGTGGGCAGAATTAGATCCCAAACGCCGCGATTCCCGGTGAATCGCGGCGTTTGGCCCCGCCCCCGCTGTCAAATGACACGTTTGCGTCATGATGTCATTTTGGCCATCCCGCCCCCCTCATGCCCCCCTCCACTGGCTGGCTCCCGGAAGGGAGCTGAAGAAAGTGGGCATGTATGCCTAACGTGTGTATTCTGAGTTGTATGTATCTTAAGATGCTTGCAGCTGAAATGTAGCCAGGCGCTGTTTTAGTGTTGCTTAAACCAGCAATACTTTATTACTGTAAATGACTAATCGTAAATAATGAAAATATTAATGCAACAAAAAACAAACCTCACTTTATATTGCATTTTTTTTTATATCTTCTCCTTAGCTGATATAATGGGGTATAATAGATAGATAGATAGATAGATAGATAGATGAAATAGTATGTAGCTATAAAATCACAAAAAATATATATATATATATTCCCATTCATCCAACTGTTCCCCTCATCACACTGTGCCCTTCACGACACCGTGCCCCATCATCACGCTGTCCCCCATCATCACACAATTCTATTCTACTTACCTTTTTATGGTCTTATTTTCTTCTGTCTTCTTGTTTTCTTTGGTGCTACAGGGCTCCCGTAGTCTAGGGGAGGAGCCCTGTAGCACTGTTTGCTGGTCCAAAAATACACTTTGATTGGAGGGACCCTGTCCCACGGCCCAGCCCAGCCCTGAATGCAGCCACAGCAAGATACACTTAATCTTTAAGATGGTGCTTAAAAGTACATTAAGATAATTATATATTGATATACTTTTAGCACCAAAATACTAAATTAGCCATTGCCTGTGAGGGCTTTCTGGGACTTCTATTTCCACATGGTAAACTAATATTTTTCTCACTTTCACTCATTACTCATTCTATGTTCTTTTACGTGCACAACCTTGCACAAGGAGTAAGAGACGCAAAAAAGTGCATCTCTTGGGGGCATGAGTGGTTTGCTTATACACGTGAATGCCCATGACCCCCACCTATCCAAGTGCAAGTGGACACAAGTATAAGATATGCTTAACTCAAAATATTGACATAAGTTGTGCACATGTAACATTTTTATTTCCAACAGAAAATCAGACTGTCGTGAACATAGAGAACTTACAGTTAATTATAAGGTTTAACCCATCACATATTTGTGGGGAATAAGGCCTAAATTATAACTGCAGTGTACATATGGTATATCAAATGAATCAATTGATAAATAGAGCTAGTAAAGTGTAATATGTGAAGTTAGTGAGTTTGTTGTGTATGTATTCGGTGGCTCTGCACATCCCAGTGTTAGAAGATAGCAGTGTCATCTGTGGCAGCTTCAAAGGCACCTGCTGTGAGCTATATCCTGGCCTAGGATGAATAGAATTTTAGTAACAACTCAGCATGGTGTCTAACTCAAGGAGACCATGTGATGACTTGGATATATTTTATATAGACAAAAATAATTCAGTTTCAAATATGCCACTTAAAATCAATAAAAGTAGTGATCAACTACATATTCCTCAATAGCATGATGAAGGTCAGCTAATATGTCAAATTAAGAATTTTGCCACACGGAGAAGTTGAGGAAATGAGTATAAGCTCAACGGATACCCTGAACTTAGTCCTGTTTGGTATCAATAGATGGGAAAATTCCTGGGGGATCTATTAATAATAAAATTGGGTCTGTGTGACACTCCACAGAAAAGTTAGGTCACATAGTACAATTGGGTAGTAAATCAGGCAACATGCAATATGTGATTGTAAAAAAGTATCACAAACCACAACCCCCCTGGAGGTGGGAAAAAGATAAACGTGTCTTTAAAAAGATGAGACCAGTTACAGCAAATTGTCAGATTCTTTCGGATCAATCTAATTGAAGAACTGTCCATCTGTTCTGCCTACCCCCAGGTATACAGATTATTATACATAAGTTATTCTCTGTACTTTCATCCTATTTTTTTTTATAACTGTTTGCAATTTTTTATTTGTATGTCAAATCTTTTTCGAATTGATTTTTTTATCTGTATGCATTGTACCTTTTGTATTTTAAATCTAGCAATTTAATAGTTCTGTCCTTATTGCTCTAAACAATCCATTGCCTGTTTAGAAGAGAGAGATTGTTTAGCTGGGTTAACTCCTTAGAAACCAGAGTGGGAAGGATTAACTGTTTAGCTACCAGAGCACAGAATGTGCGCAATTGGATAATTAAGTCATAGGTTTGCTATTGGCCTTGTACGTAACTGGTGCCAGTTGGCGGAGAGGTGTGGAAGCGAGTGTCTGTGTTGGGAAAGGAACCAGTAAATCTGTAGCCTTAGAGAAAGAGGTGAGTGTGAGATTCGGGATGGAATCCTGTGTGTTTACATATACAGTCTAAACTGGCAAAGTATGCAGTTGCTCTGTAATCAGATCAACAATATTTTAATATGTTCTGGTTAAACCAAAAAAAAGCTTGCTTTGTTAGGGTATCTGGTAATTACTTTTTAATGTTTTATATCATGCGTAGAAATTTATTTTCATAGTATTTTTAAATTATGGTATTTTAGTTTGTTTTTGTCTTCGTAAGCTATTGTAGCAAAATGATAAAGGACTGTAAGAACACACTGAGGAAATCTTGCAGAATGTATTTCCTTCATAACAGTTTAGGAATAAGTGTTAAACATTTCCAGACTATCTCTATAAAAAATCAATAATTGCCTGGTTCTATGCATCATAAATAATGGTACCTCAGGGTACCCACACATACATCAATTCTTTGTAAGTTAAATGAATGAGTTTTAAACAGACATTAATTTCATTGAATGAATTGTATACACACAGAGAGTTCTATATCTGATAAAGCTGATATAGTGTATATGCTTAATTGGGATCATTAATCTGTCCACACTTGTACAGCTGTTTTCAAGTACTGGTTGATAAAATTTCTGAAATATTATTCAAGTAAGGTCCATTATTTGCCAGATATGTAATGATCTCAATGTGTCAGTATATATTTAAATAGGAGAATTTTGTGCACAATATAGCTATATTGGGATAAGCTCACCTAATTTCTAGGTCAATAAAAAATTTTCTTTAATTATCGGCTCTAGTAAAGCAAATTACATAAGAATTCAAACACATTTTAGGGCACTGTACGGTATCTTGATCTTCTCTAACAGATGGGAAACAGTATGCTTGCCAGGAGCAGGCTGGGCCGGGGGGTATGGGGGTATATGCCCCCTAGGCCGGACAAAAAAGGATTATTTTGGGCTGGTCCCTAGTCTCTACTAATCATGTATTGCATTAGAGGAGTCAGTTTTCATTTGAAAATTGGATGTTGGACTATGCATAAATAATGAGGAGGTTGATGATGAAGGTGTTTTGATAAACTACTTGAATTAACTTGCTGCAAATGATGTAACTGGGAGAAGGTGTCTAGATGGTCAACTTCTATACATATTGTGGAGGCACAAAGGGTACAGATGCATTGACAAATGTCTGGGTCAGGATAAAAATATTTTCACAGTGGATTTTTTGCTTTTTTGCCCTGTCATAACAATATGCTTATGATGGGCATGTGATGGTACCACAGGTGTCTGCCCAATCATCATCAGCCTCCTCATTAACATGTTCATATATAATACATTCATTTTCGGATCCAAAATAGCATCCTAACTTTCATTGTCTAAATCATCATCATTACTAATCAACCACACATTTCTAAATGGTTGAAAAATTTTGGAAGGAGGCTGCTCTTTAATTTCAGATATGAAATGTCAGACTCACAAATAGTACTCATGGACACCCTTACGCTCTCCTAAGTATTCTGTGAATGCCCAATTTCATCTTCAGGATCAGTATTCTTTTTATGCATTGATGTGGCTGTTTTGGAGGTGGCCAACACTTAAAGCGAGAAGGTAGTGCATGGGAAGTTACAGAAGATGCATGACCATGTTGGGCCTTTATTTTGCAATTGACATTCTAGTAGGTATAACAGCAGTAGCAGGACATAAACTAGTTAAAAGTGGCCATAGTCTGAGCAGTTTCTTGCCACTAAGGGTGTTGTATGAAATGTTAGCTATTTTATTTTTTTTAGACAAATCACTAATCACAAATCATTCATTAGTAACTTTTCTCTTAATTCTTACATCAAGAGCTGATGTTTTCTTTCAGATTGACTAACATTGTTTGGATTTAGAGTGCGCTTTCTTACACTTTCTTCCTATATGACCTTTTTTACTAATAGAGGGTTGAAAAGTACTACTACTGTCTGTACTAGTACTGGGATAATCCGGATCTGTAGACTGATCCATGATTGACAAGATTAGTATAGCCACTTGAAGTTGGAACCACTTGTAGCTGCCACCACACCAGCTGAACACCTAATGAGATAGAGAAAGGAGGGACTGTTACCTTATAATTCTTCAGACACTGTTCCAGAATATCATTCAAACTTATGTAATTGATTCTTTAAAAACAATATTCTTTGTTGTTTTTTTTAGGGGGGCAGTGGTAGATCCAGGGTGGCGATTGGGGAAATCGCCCCCCCCCCCCCCACTATCAGCACAAGCCTATCTTTAAATTGCATCCAAGACGCATTTCAAAACGGGTGTGGATAGGAGCCAATCACGGCAGGGGGCATGGCCAACCGTAGACAGCCAATCGCAATGAAGGAGGGTAGTAATAATGCTAAAACCCCCCCTAAAAATAACATCTAGGACCACCCCTGTTGGGAGGAGGGGTGCAGCTCAGAGTGAACATTACCTCATTTTTTGTCCGCTAAATAGTTCAGATATCAGTGATAATGCTCCTTACACAATTGCATTCAGATTGAAACACTTGAGATTTCAAAAGCTCAATTCTGAAATAGTAGTTGAGAACAGGAGGGAGGGCTATATATAGAAGATATCAATCCAAAACTCATTAGAAAAGACATTTTAGCGGAAATGATGACTTACCTCGTTTTCATATCCAAATTTGTTGCAACAAACCAAGTCATGACTCGGTTTGACTCGGTATCCCAAAAGTGAGATAAAGAATATTGTTAATTTAAAAAATAACAAAATATGGAATTTTAATATTGAATTAGTATTATGTTGAAATCAGAGTGCCCCCATATCTGAAATCTCATCACCTTATTTTCTCTGTAATGTGCTATATGTATAAGGGAGAGCACCTTCCACACAATTTAAACTGTAGGTATGAGGACAATGCTAAACTAAATAGGTTATCCTTTCATGTGTGGATATATTTTTCTGCGTTTTGTGAATAAAATCACTTTACACAAAGCTCCAGGTAGCTAATATGGAAATTTGGATATGCATTTTTTTATAAAAAGAAAAAATAAATCTGCATTTCTGTAATGGACATGTATGCAAACAAAGTAATTTGCATATACCCCTATGCAGATTTGGAAACATTTTACACTTACAATGCCTTACATTTGAAGAGGAGGAATGAGGGAGGGAAGAGGCGAGCAAAGGTAGGCCGAGTACAGTAAGGATGTGATCATGTCATTGCAACTGAGGTAGACCAGGACACATACACATATTAAGTTTTCTGGAGGTATATGTGTTGCAGTTGCTGGAGGGCTGTGCAGTGAGACGCAATGATGATGAGGCTTGTCAGCACTAGCTAGCCGCTTCTGGCTGATTGCGACTTGACTCTTTCCACTGATAGCACTTAATTCATTTTTTTTCTGTATATATATATATATATATATATTTAGTTTGTGAAGGTGCATTACATAAGTGATATTTCCATTTAGACTGCATCTTAAAAAGGAAAATACCAGCTGTTTTTATTAATTGAATTTGTACTACTAGTGTTGTAGAGCTGGATGCATTCTGAGAGGCATCTAACAAGACATATGTAAGTAGCTATTTTTTTTAATACATGTACCTTTTACTCAAATGTGTCCAACTCTACATAACAATCATCAAGCTTTCTTTATGTGAATACAGCCCAGGGGCTTACAAGGGAAGTTTCTCTTACATCACCATTGTCTATCAGCTCTGATATATCTGGTATAACCTGGATCTAAATGTGGCTGCTATGACAGATGCTGGCGGTTCCAGTTGACACAGATTCGATCATTGCTGACAAAAGGGAAGACCTTAAGCAAGCTCTCTGAAACATAAAATAAAAGCTAACTAAAGTTAGAGAACTAAAATTATCTCATCATGAAGATATAAATAGCCTGTGTCCTGGCCACACACTCAAGAAAATAAGTAGGTTAACTCAATGCATACTTAACTGCCTAGTTCAACCTGGGGCTAACATGGTGGACAGTTTTAATTTCACCTGGTGCAGTCTAGTCAGTCATGGATGGGTAATACTGGAAACCAAAATGTAGGTCGGTATTTTCTTGCCTCTGCCTTTATGATAGTCTGTTCAAACCAATTTTTTTATCATGTATGAAAAATGTTTCAGTCAAGTATAGCTTCCCTCACATTTGGCTACTGGGCATTTCATTTCTTTGTTTTAGCTTATCTTTAACTTCACTGGGCCTGATTCATTAAGGAAAGTTACGCAAAAAGAAGTAAGTAAGGCAAAACCATGTTGCAAGAGTTGCAAATTAGTTTATTATTTTGCACATAAGGAAAATACTGCCTGTTTGTTCATGTAGCAAACAAATACTTGATAGCTTATTTGTACACTGAAATTTAAATTTGATAAAGGACATGCTTGTCGGGCGCCACCCCCACTGTTCTTCCGCTTGCCGGGGACGGACGCCCGTGAGAGCCGCTCGGTGCACCTTGTTGCCTAGCAACAGAGATGACGCGCCCCCAGCTCCGTCGGGCGCATGTGCCCAGGTCCGTCGCTAGTATCGGCACTGTGTGTGCCTGAGCCCTCCAATCACTGCTATCCCTGCTCCTATTTAAACCTGGCTCTGGCACAAAACAGGTTCCTGCCTCTAGCCATTCAGAGTGTGTTTTCCTGTTGTGACCCGTCTTCCTAGACTATCCTCCTGTGTATCTGCTCTCCAGTTGTGACCCGGCTTGTCGACCATCCTGCTATCTGCGTGCCCCACTTTGTTCCTGCGACCTTCGCTTGTTTGACTACCCTTCTGGATTCTCCTTTTGTACCTTGCATTCCGATTGGCTTGACCTGAACCGTCTGACCCTTCTTTCACTACACCGGCAACTGGCTAATAGGACCATGACCTGCGTGCCCTGTGCAGCGAAGTCCAAACCTCCTTGCGGGAGTCCCTGGCGAATACCAGGGGCACGTTAGGCTCCGCACCTACTAGCTCAGTAGTGCTAATACTGGTTAGTGTTCTCCTCTATTGAGGCCTGACAATGCTCTACCCCAAATATAAATCTGCCATTACATTTTAAATTTACCTCCCCCTCCAATGCAACATGATTTTGCCTTACTTACTTTTGCTTAACTTTCCTTATTGAATCAGGTTCACTGTCCTTAATTTCCAACAAGGTATTCAAGAACACATTCACTTTACACAGTGTTTGTTTAAACCATGCAATATATACTTGTCTCTTCCCTCAAGCTTTAGCCCTACTGCTCCACGGGAGGTTTCTGTCCTCCCTGAGCTCGCCTTAGGACACCTGCGTTACAGTTTGACAGATGCGCCGCCCCAGTCAAACTCCCCACCTGCCACTGTTCTCTTCCTTCTTGACAGGATTGATTTGTAAATCTCCTCACAGGACCACACCTGGATGTATGAAAGTAATTATTTCACCTCTAGCCCTCAGAAGAGATCCGCACAACATGGTTTTGCAGATATACATGCCTACTATTCTGGAATGTCCAGAAGACTCCCAAATTCATGTGAGGCCTTCAGGACTCCCAGGAGAGAGGCCATCACCCGAATCCCGCTTTTCATTCTTGTAAAGTGGGTGTGGCAGATGCCCTGACACAACTCGCAAGAACGCGATTAGAGTCATTGCACAGAGATGCAAATTTCATTATAATGACTCTGCCCCAATTGCACGATGATGCAAATCTTATGATCAAGCTCCCTGCATTTGTCCCCTGGACTGGAGGGGAAGACCTAAAAGTAGGTAAGTGTGAAATTAGTATAAAACATGTACCAAACCCTTTGGAACAAGATTTTCACAACTTCACAATTATTGCAACTGCTTTTATTCAAAACCCAGAGTAATATATAAGCATACAGAGACTCATTTAAGCGTATAATTTAACAAAGATGCATCTTGTCATGTATCCAGAATAAATAATATCTATGTATGAACACATCGCTGAATAAAGCCATAATCATAATAACAGATATCTAGCTCTATGTATGTTCTGTGCTTTGTCTCTCTCCCACGCTGCCTGCAGCCTGGCAACAGATGAAAAGAAGCTATATAAGAGGAAGATTGGAGGGTCATCTCTTTTCATTATCTGTGAATGTATCAAATATACAATACTCCTGCAATAAGGTGATAACTTTGAGTTGTCTGTATTTTTGGAACGCATTAAAGTAGAACTATCTGCCTGTTTCATTTGCACATATTTAACATGATCAGAGCTCTCTCTGAAAAATAATTCACAGGGTTTAGGAATTAAATCAGTCAGGAGTTTTGCTGTGATATCAGTGGGTTACAAAGCAAGTATCAGAAGCACCTATTTCAGAAGGAGATTTGCATTTAGTATTAAAATGACTCTAAACATATTAATCTAAATGTCCAATATCCAGATTTATTTAAACTATCTACATACAGTAAATATTGACAAATATTAAGTTTAAACTTTAGCATTTTATTAAAACTAAAAATATTTTATATGAAGATTGTAGATAGAAATATGTTTTGGATTTGTAAACCAGATTCCCACACAAACAGCATTGGAATAAAATAACAGAGAACAATGCAGGCAGGGCCCTTGTGCAGAGACTTCTATGAAAAGAAACCATGAACAATAGCTCATGGGATAGAATAAACCAAGAGCAGCCTTTGGGTTGTACAATCTATGTGATCTCACATAATTTCATACTTGCCAACCTTTGAAAAGTAAATTCCGGGAGATCCGGGGCAGAGGCGTGGTTGGAGGGCGGGAGGGGGTGGGGCGCGGTCAATCGCATCATTTTGGACCCACCCCTGTGATAAAACATCATTTTGTCGCGGGGGCAAAGCCAAAATAACGCGATTCACCGCAAGTCGCGCTATTTTGACGAGTAAGTTGCCGTACGCGGGATAATTGCCTGCTGTCCCGGGAGTCCGGGAGACCTACCCGGATTTCGGGAGTCTCCCAGACATTCCGGGAGAGTCGGCAAGTATGCATAATTTTCAATGCTATATTGTTTTCAGTGACCTGTGTGACCTCACATTGTCAAGAGATTGGGGTTTAAGATTGCTCCTCCCACTCACACAACCCATCCAGGACATTTTAAAGAGGCAATGGCATTAATTTGCTGATTCAGAACAAGTAGAGCCCTAGGGGAAATGGCTGCATGGTCCCATGAGGCTCCAGCTAGGGAGGGCAGAGTGTTAGCAAAAATGTTTCCATAGGTGACTAAGCAATTTTAATTACAGATAGAGTGCATTTATTTTATTTTTGTAAATGATGTATGGGATGTGGCAGAAGATGGGGTCATGGAGTTAAGTAGTACATTGAATGCTATCTAGAAGCATCTGAAAAGAGAATATGACCAGTCCACATACAGTAATAAAATTTGACGCAAGAAACATGAACACTTGAACGGAAACATTAGAAGCATGAGGAGTTGTCACGAACTCAGAGTATTCTGCTTACTGGTTTTAGCACTACTCACCAAAGAGGTGCGGAGTCTAACGTGTCCCAGGTCTTCGCCAGGAACCCCCGCAAGGAAGTTTGGTCTTAGCTGCAGGAGACACGCAGGTCACGGTTCTCAGAGGGAGCAACCAGTAAAGCGGTAGGATGGAAGCGGTGTCAGGCAGGCTGGGTCAGAACCGAGAAATCAGGATATGCTACAGAGAGAATCCAATATCGTAGTCAGGGGCTAGCCGGGTCAGGTATCAGGAGCGCAGGAGAGAATGGTCAAACTAAGCCGAGGTCAATACACAAGGAGCACAGATTAGGGGTAGTCAGGAACAAGCCGGGTAATACACAGGAGTCACTGGAGGAAATGCACAGGAACGCTGGAGCTAGGTGGGACCTTATACTCTGGCACTCTCCAACTGCCAGAGTGATCCTTTTATAGAGCACACAGTCCAATCAGTGGCGGTGGTGACGCTAAACACCACCGCCGGAATTACTGAAAAGCGTTCCGTTGCCTAGCAACGGAACGCGTGACCGCCGACCCGGAAGTGCGCCCGGTTGCCGGGCGCTCGGCAGTAATAGCATCCCTGTGAGACGGATACAGCACGGGGACGGCGCCTGACAGGAGTATTTTTATGCCATGATATCTCAAGTTCTCTGTTAACTGTAAGCAAACTTTATCCACCAATAAAACACTAAGTGCTGAGCAATGACAGCATTTACATTGATATAAAGGAACTGTCAGTCCTAGGTACCACTGTTCTATATGGTCAGTGTGATTATCATATACGCTCTTCTCTATATGCAACTGCCCAATACCACTGACAATGCTGGATTTGGTTTTTAGTATCTGTGTATTTGTTTTTATGTTATGTGTTATATAAGCTTTTGTTAATTGTGAGAATGTGAGACGTAATGAAACGGAGCAGTTAGCTGTTATATCAGAGGTCTATAACCTTCTAATTCCACTTGGAGATTGTCATGCATAATATCTATAACACCAGGAAATTGTTGTTAAATTTAGAAAGAACGTTAATTTTTCGTGCTTAAGTGGTAAGACAAACTTTGCTCATAAGAATGCCGGCTGTATATGTAAGACACTGTCACATGACCAAAAGAGAGGCAAATCTAATCTTTTAATGCAGTATTATTTCAGGTATATTTTATGTTCTATATTTGAGACTTTTATTAGTTCTATATATCAGATAAATGATATCATTTTTTTATGAAAGTTTTTAGATGTCTAATATATACACTTATATGAAGCTCCACAACAGTTTGATATTGATGATTTGTTATGATTTATGTCTTCTTAAATTGGTCTCTAATGTTGGATTTCAAAATATAAACTATTAAATTGCATATTTCTTATGTTCCATTTATTAATTTGTAGCACTGTAAGGATTTTCTACATTCTGCATTTCAATTTTCTCAACTATTATGCACTGATTATAAATGGACTTGCTAACTGACATAGATGGAGCAAAATTTGCTTAGACTAATGATATAATTAAGCAACAGTGACTAAGCTCGCTGATCGCTCTGGCCAACCATATCCACACTACACTCACATAAGAACAGAATTGAATTGGATGTACTGTATTTATACTGAAAGCTAGAACATTATGCATAGAGCAGAATTTGTCAGTTGCAAGAGACACAGCCACTGCCTAGAATAGGACATACCACATGGGGAAATGAGAGTACATTAACAAGCGCAATAAGAGAGAGAGGAAATGGAAGAGTGCTACTGTCAAATGGAAGAATACTTTTTAAGGGGAACAAAATATTAATATTACCAAACTGTCAAGTTAAAGTAGAGACCTTTACTCTCATGTTACGTACTGATCCGTGGTCACTGATCATTAACCATGGCATCCCCAAAATGTGTTTTTCATCTGAACTGCCCTGGGACTTATCCCAGCAAGGAGGGTGAATTGAGTGATTTTAGCATGACTATGCAGAGAGAGATACATGCTATAGATCTTATCCCAGTATATAGTGGTCAGACGGCACAGAGACAAAGACGTAGGGGTGATTGCCTTTTTTCTACCCTATATCCCTCCCAACAAGTTTAACCTAAGATTTATTACAGAAATTACTGGCTTCTGGCCAGACACTAACTGGAGAAAACCCAAAGCTCTAACTGTATCAAAGATCAAAATGTTGTCTATAACATTTAAGGAGGACTCTAGGGCATGCTTTGTAGTGTTACCGTAAGGAAGTAATTGGTTTCCTCCAACACTACCAGCCAGATGAACAGCCAAAGTTAGCTTACACAGGTTAATGCCTAGCCAGATAGTCACATCGACATGTTTCACATTAGCTAGTAGTCTGGGATGCCATCATCATGTATTATCAGATGGCTCTATAGGAAATGTAAGATGTCCACTGTTTTTTAGCCCCCTGATTTTGACAAAAGTATTTATAACACAATAGCTTTAATCAACTATTTCACACATTGCTTCTACGCAAGTGGCCTGCACTGAAACATCATATGTTAAAGGGTTACATAGATATTTGTAAGAACCTTAATTTCTCTTAGGGTAACTTTTAATTGATATATGCACCCTTCAAACTATAATAAAAACAGATAAGTATGTTCCCAAAATCACTAAGTTATTGCATTTGCAATCACCCAGGGTTGAGAGGGTGCATTTATGTGAGCGTTCCATGCTGTATGCACAGCATCTGGTAGCTAGGCATATTTGAAAGATAAATTTGCTTATAGGTTTAAGCTGGGTACACGCTACAGAAATTTCGACCAACTTTTTATGCCGAGCGATTTTACATGCGATCGATGGTCCGATCGCTCGGTCCAAGGACTGCATACACACTAGCCTTGTTTAGGACGATAAAGGGAAGAGCGGACGTCCCTTTAGCGACTTTTTACAGCCATGTTGTCGTGAGCAATGACTGTAATTTCGTACTTACTGTTGTGGATCGGTCGGAAGTTTATACACACTACACAGCGGAAAGGAGATTGGAGCAAAAATATTAAACGGTACGACCAACCAAATGAGGCGATAATTGTCCATTTGGGCAGACTTTCGACCATCATGTCACTGCACACTCTGACCTGACTTTTGAACGTGCAGTCGTATGTCGGCTGTTTGAGCCGATTATTGGACGAAAACAGTGTAGTGTGTACCCAGCTTTAGACATGCCATGAGGTTTACAATGTTAAAGAGCAAGCCATGAATCTATTTGAAAGAAATATGTTCACACTTATTGGTTCTCTTCTCGCTGACTCATATTCAAAACACTTTAATTACACATAAAACTTTTTCATTTGTCTTTCCTACAAAATTTAAAGCCATCTGTCACTGGATCAATTTTGTATTTTTAGTTAATGGTTTAACGACCGCAATAAGAGTTGGGTTATCTTTGAAAATTCACATTAATTAAGTAGACATTTACAGCCTTATATGGTTTGTCTTTTCAAACATCTTCAAACATTATCCTGCTTCAATGCCTCATATTCGTGAGGCATTTTATGACATAGTTAATGAGACCTGCAGAACAGTAATAACAGTAATTTGTATGTAGTGTTTCTATCTGTCTCAGTGTACTTGGACACCTATTGAATTAATTAGAAGTTGAAAACATTGCAAGTGACTGCTGAAAAATGCATATGTAAACAGTTCAATAACAGGCAATTATATTTATTTATGTATAATTGCAGTAATCACAACTGCCTCTGGAAAAAGTGTCTAAATGGCTCTCGTACAAAAAATAATAATTGTTGAAAAATGTCTTATCTGTTAGTATGTCAGAAATATAGAAATGTGTCAATAAACAACATGACATACATTTTTACAAAAATTCCAAAAGAAACAAAAAAAAAAATCATAGAAAATGAGACAGCTGCTGTAATCACCTTTAGGATTAGACCTCCAACCTCCACTGACAGGATCTCACTGAGTTTTGGACATCAACAGAGTGCAAACTGCATGGTATTGTAAGAAATCCTGTGACAAAGAGACTTTGCTTTTCATGGAGCCATCCATCAGTTCTTTGCTTAGCTTTCTGTCATATCGGGTAAAGATGTTTTCTACACAAATGTCTTGCCACACAGCATCTGAAGAATTATTTATAACTTTATATATAGACTTAGCATATTACTAAGTGCACTCAGAGAAATAATAGTTCCATGAATGCAAACATGCTATATAAAGACACTTCTGCACAGCAAGATAAAAGTCAGCGTACAGCATGAAAACATATATCTAGCTTGGAACAGACAGTGAACAGAATAAATATAATTAGTGCAATAGCTTTTTCTTTACCACATTAATCCCACAGAGGAATGAGACGGAATATTAACTAAAATTGCTAATATCTTTGTTGAGAATACCAAAAAATAGAGTATGATTTGTATGATATAGGTCTAGGAGTGTTGGTCATATATTGTCAGGTATTTGAGATGAGAAAGTTGACACTTAAATTTAATTTCAAGAAGTGTAACCTTGTGTTATGGGATGAAAGTATTAACATATTTAAATACAAGTTAACCCGTGCATGATACTCATGCATTCTAGTCAAATCAAGCTACTTAAGGTCTTAAAAAGGTTCTTTGGCATTTGGACCTAGCCCAGGCCTCCTCAGGGGAAGAGCGTTAGTTCCCGACGCTAGCGGCCTTTTTAATGTGTGTTCATGAGGTAAAATTACCTCACGAAAATGAGTTTGACCCCTCAACTCGTAAATTTAGCCTTTACTACCCCTCCCACGGGGGGAAGGGGGGGATGGTGGAAGTTAACTGACTTGACTATTCTAATTTTTTTGTCAAATAATGTCAGTATACCAAATTTCAGGTCAATTGGATGAGCCCTTTCTGAGAAAATAGTTTTTTCCACACACACACACACTAACGCACGCCTCTACACATGTGTGTTCATGAGGTAAAATTACCTCACGAAAATGAGTTTGAGCCCTACCAAATTTCAGCCCTTTTTGAATTTTTTTTCCCACACACACTAAGAATTTAGTAGGTCAGTGTATAACTCTGCCCAGCAGGTGGCGCTGCAACTTGTTGTTGTTTTTTTTTTCACACACAGACGCCACTAAGCATTTATATATTAGATGCTGACATTTAACTTAAAGTCAGAAACCTCCATAAATAAATTTGGAAGGCAGATTGGAGGTTTAGTGCTCTGCAGAGAAAGACGATATTCACAATCTCCAAATTTTAGACCTGTGATTGGTGTAGATGAGCTGTGTCAAAAGTTCTATGCATAATGCAAACAGCAATGGAGATAGAGGGTATCCTTGTCTCATGAAATTAACAGTAGGGGAAGGATCACAACCATAACCCCCTGAAACTTTTCTTGTGGGCCCTCAATGTAATGGGTCTGATTCATCAAAGCATGTATCTCACAATGTATTGTGCATATAGTACGCAAAATCATGCACAGAAAAGGGACATACGACAGTGAACGCAGCAACGTCCGCTCCATCTTCGTCAGCAAATGACACCTATGGCAGCTGCTGACAGCCATGAACAAACACAGCTTTACACCCATGTCATCTAATGGGAGCTTGAACTATTCTCTTGCATACACCTGCATACACTCATCTCATTATACACCACTATATAAGACCCATGGAGGGAGATTTCTATGGTGTCATTTCGTCAGCCAGTTGGATATTGCCTTCTATTGTGAATTTTTTCTATCTTCCATTAACCCTTTTTTCTTCTAAAGAACAATGTTTTTTTTGTCTTGTTTTGCTCCAGCACTGTATACGAATGCAAATGGTTTAATTGTAATTGTTGTTAAATATATACCATAGTAATGTGCCTCATTCCCAAAGCTTTTTTAAAATGTTATGCGCCTGTTGACAAGTTTATCACGTTGATGTCTAGCATTGTGTGATTAATTATTTGTGCATGTTTTTCAGTCTTGTCTATGTATTATACTATATATGCCTATGTAGCGACATACTTTTATTCTTGGATGATTGTTAAAATGTTTTAATTTTTATATTTTATGTAATGATTTTTTGACAGATATATAATGAGCTTGGCAAGGCCAGTTGTAGGCAGTTTCGGACTGGGGCATTAAGGGCCCACCGGGGGACTACAATGATAGGGGCCCACCAGAGGGGGTGTGGCCAGCCATCACAAAGGCGACACCAGACACTAGAGGGGGAGTGGTCAGCCCACAAAGGACAGCTAGCACCATAGTGTAGTATATAAAGAATGCAGTGTGTATATAAAGAGTACATAGTCTTGACCTGCCCCTTAGATTGGGCAGAACAGTCACCAAAAATTGGGATTATCCCACTAGAATCAGAACATTTGACAGACTGTCCTACCTGTTCTTGTCACTTTCAACACCTGTGGCTGCAGGTTTCTTTAGTTGCGGCTTATCTGGATCCTGGAATGTTGGGGACCCTATTTTGAAAAAAAAAATGGGTACATTTAGAAAATTCCAACCAGACCCGGCGTTAAATCAATAGGACCAATGATTAATACTTAGGCCTTCCTCCAGCCCCAACATTAAAGTAATAGTATTCCCATTTAATAAATAAACCTATTTCTCTCCCTCCAAACAGCCCCAGCAATAAATTAATAGCATTTACGTATAATAAATATGCCTATTTCCCACAACCGTCACTGCCATTAAATAATTCATATTCACATTTAATAAATAGACCTCATGCTCCTCAGATCCAGCCCCACATTCCATTAATAGCCCCCAAACCACCCCAGCATTAAATTAAAGGTTCTGTCACCCCATCTTAATTTAATAGGCTCTACTATTAAATTAAATAGCCCACCAATAAATTAATTTGCCCACAAATAAAATAGCACCCATTAAATAATTAGCCCCCACCTAAACTCCACCATTAAATTAATAGCCTATCTCCCACCCATGTACTATTAAGACAACCCCACTCCTTTCCCTCATATCACACATTATATAAAAAAAAACACTCCCTCACACATTATAGCAGCCCACCCTCCTTTCATTCATGCAGTATAGGGGCCCCCCTCCCCTGTCACTCACACAGAATAGAAGGCCAGGCCTCCATTCCCCTTTCACTCACACAGTATAGCATCCACCCGCCCCTCCCCGTCACTCACAAACTATAGCAGGCCCCCCTCCCCTGTCACTCACACAGTATAGCAGGCCCAGCTCCCCTGTCACTCACACAGTATAGCAAGCCCTCTCCCCTGTCACTCACACAAATAGCAGGGCCCCCCTTCCCTTTCACTAGCACAAATAGCAGGGCACCACCTCCCCTGTCACTCACACAAATAGCAGGGACCTCCCCCCTTCTCTGTCACTCACATAAATAGCAACTCCACCCCCCTCCCCTGTTACTCACACAAATAGCAGCTCCCCCTCCCCTGTCACTCACACAAATAGCAGCCCCCCCTCACGTATCCGGGGGATTCCCCAGCTCCCCTGCGATCCAGTCCAACGCTGGTAATAGGTGTAAGTATGTTTACATTCTTTAATGTGCAAGCAGACTACAATGCTTGCAAGCCATGAGATAATTTATTTATTCACCCCATTCATCCATCTTTCTTACATATAGCCAGTCATGGACATGGCAAATTTGGAGAAGGAGGAGGGCAACAGATATTAACCCCTCTGAAACTAGCAACAGGTCCACTTTTACCAGCTTAGGGACCGTATCTTCAGGCCATGTGTCAACCTCTTTGGGTGTCAGATGCAGAGGTAGTCAGTCACTATCATCTCCCACCTCACGTCATCATGGGCACCTGTGCATTCTGCAGAGTGACCTAAAGTCAATGCACAACATCCCGAGAGCAATACTGCCATTGACCAAACTGTTGGTGGTATTATATTTCTGTGCAGCTGGGTCTTTTCAGAACACAGTGGGTGTTACGGCAGAAATGCCTCCAGCCACCTTCAGTCATGTAATAAAGGTTGTGCTGATGGTGGTCCTATCCAGCAATTTATTCATCAACCACTCAATGAGGAGTTTCTTGTGCCCATAAAGCAGCAGTTTTCCATCATAACTGTATTTCCACACATTATAGGGGCAGTAGATGGCACACATGTATCCCTGGTCCCGTCAGGTGGGAATGCTTCCATTTATTGAAATCGGAAGCGTTTCCACTTGATTAGGCTATCTATGATGCTTATCTCCAATTTTGAGACCCAGGTTCAGACAATCAGGGACATGGCGAGGCTTGCAACAGAGGCATGACTATTAAATACTATTTTATATTTCTTCATTATTTAACACTAACTTTTTCTTGTTCTACCTTGCTATACACTGTAGTCAGAAATAGTAGGTCTATCACCTTTGCAAAATATTAATACTCTTTGCAAAATGGTGAATTTTACAATGCAAGTAGCAAGACCCTAAGAAAACACAAAGTTAATCTACAACATAATTTACCCCAACTATAAATCTGTCCCCATATTTAAATTTACCTCCCCTTACAATGCAATATGTTTCTGCCAAGTAGAAATTTACTTATTTTTTTTCCTTCGATTGCCTTAATGAAATAGGATTCTAGACTCCAATCCAAAATATGATACCATTACAATAGCACCATATCATGTTAGAAGTAGGGATGTGCACCGGCGACTTTTGAGGTCTCGTGTTTTGTGTTTTGGATCCGGATTTTCGTTATTTTTGGGGTTCGGATTTGTCTCGCAAAACACTTGACGAAAGGTCTCGGTTCGGATTTAAGGTTTTGGATTCGGATTTTTTTTGAAAAAAACATAAAAAGTTTAAAAATCAAGTTTTTGGGCTTATTTTCACTCCTAGGCTATTATTAACCTCAATAACATTCAATAACAAGCATTTCCACTAATTTACAGTGTATTCTGAACACCTCACAATATAGTTATTAGTCCAAAACGTTGCAACAAGGTATCTTTCTGGACTGCGTAGAGGAGTGGGTCACCACAATATATATTAAAAACCCTGAACTTTTATGATTCGCACCAATAAATGTACCTGGACTGCGTAGAGGAGTGGGTCACCACAATATATATTAAAAACCCTGAACTTTTATGAATCGCACCAATAAATGTACCTGGACTGCGTAGAGGAGTGGGTCACCACAATATATTAAAAACCCTGAACTTTTATGAATCGCACCAATAAATGTACCTGGACTGCGTAGAGGAGTGGGTCACCACAATATATATAATAAGAAAACCATCAACTTGTTTGATTCGCACCAATAAATGTACCTGGACTGCGTAGAGGAGTGGGTCATCACAATATATTAAAAACCCTGAACTTTTATGAATCGCACCAATAAATGTACCTGGACTGCGTAGAGGAGTGGGTCACCACAATATATATAATAAGAAAACCATCAACTTGTTTGATTCGCACCAATAAATGTACCTGGACTGCGTAGAGGAGTGGGTCACCACAATATATTAAAAACCCTGAACTTTTATGAATCGCACCAATAAATGTACCTGGACTGCGTAGAGGAGTGGGTCACCACAATATATATAATAAGAAAACCATCAACTTGTTTGATTCGCACCAATAAATGTACCTGGACTGCGTAGAGGAGTGGGTCACCACAATATATTAAAAACCCTGAACTTTTATGAATCGCACCAATAAATGTACCTGGACTGCGTAGAGGAGTGGGTCACCACAATATATATAATAAGAAAACCATCAACTTGTTTGATTCGCACCAATAAATGTACCTGGACTGCGTAGAGGAGTGGGTCACCACAATATATTAAAAACCCTGAACTTTTATGAATCGCACCAATAAATGTACCTGGACTGCCTAGAGGAGTGGGTCACCACAATATATATAATAAGAAAACCATCAACTTGTTTGATTCGCACCAATAAATGTACCTGGACTGCGTAGAGGAGTGGGTCACCACAATATATTAAAAACCCTGAACTTTTATGAATCGCACCAATAAATGTACCTGGACTGCGTAGAGGAGTGGGTCACCACAATATATATAATAAGAAAACCATCAACTTGTTTGATTCGCACCAATAAATGTACCTGGACTGCGTAGAGGAGTGGGTCACCACAATATATTAAAAACCCTGAACTTTTATGAATCGCACCAATAAATGTACCTGGACTGCGTAGAGGAGTGGGTCACCACAATATATATAATAAGAAAACCATCAACTTGTTTGATTCGCACCAATAAATGTACCTGGACTGCGTAGAGGAGTGGGTCACCACAATATATTAAAAACCCTGAACTTTTATGAATCGCACCAATAAATGTACCTGGACTGCCTAGAGGAGTGGGTCACCACAATATATATAATAAGAAAACCATCAACTTGTTTGATTCGCACCAATAAATGTACCTGGACTGCGTAGAGGAGTGGGTCACCACAATATATTAAAAACCCTGAACTTTTATGAATCGCACCAATAAATGTACCTGGACTGCCTAGAGGAGTGGGCACTGGGCACCACAATAAAATATATAAAAAACCTTCAACAGGTCTGCATTACACTACACATACGGCTGCTCCTCCATCCTCTCCATCATATACATGTTGGAGTTTTAGCGTGTGACAACCTCTTGTTTTTGATAATGTCAGTGCATTTTGAATATTTTTCAATTTGGCCCACACCACTGAATGTACTTTATCTATGATACGCATCTATCTATCTTGACTGCGTAGTGTGGTGGCCCCGGTACACAATTTGGTACCGAGGCCACAATATAATTAAAAAACCCTCCACGTGTCAGAATTCCACCAAACAAGTATCTGGACTGCGTAGTGGGGTGGCCCCGGTACCCAATTTGATACCGGGGCCACAATAAAATAAATACACCCTCCACGTGTCAGAATTCCACCAAACAAGTATCTGGACTGCGTAGTGGGGTGGCCCCGGTACCCAATTTGATACCGGGGCCACAATACCTCCTCCAAACATGGTACAGACAATTCGTCATTGAGATCCCATCAAGTATGTTAAAGACAGACAGGGTCCAAGTGTTATTGGTTGACTTTGTAAACCAAAAAACTGTCCCTGTTGCACATAGTCGTGCAATGAAGACTGACTTTTTCATTTAAAGGCACCATCTTTCAAGTGTAGTGTTTGTAAGTCTAAGTCATATTATACTTTTGGTAAAATTGGTTTATTTTGTTCCTCTTTATGGTAACTACTAATAGAATTAAAGTATTAAATAGAAGCGGCAGTTCCTCTTTATGGTAATTAGTAATAGAATTAAAGTATTAAATAGAATTAAAGTATGAAATAGAATTAAAGTATTAAATAGAATTAAAGTATGAAATAGAATTAAAGTATTAAATAGAATTAAAGTATGAAATAGAGTGGTATAGAGTTGTAGTGTGGTATAGATAGAGTGGTCCCCACAATATAATAATAAAACCCTCAACTGGTCTGAATTCCACCAAACAAGTATCTGGACTGCGTAGTGTGGTGGCCCCGGTACACAATTTGGTACCGAGGCCACAATATAATTAAAAAATTGGGCATCAACTGTCACCGTTGTTTAATATCTGATACACCTAAATATGGACTGCACAGTGGAGTGGCCCCGGTAGTAAATTTGGTGCCGGGGCCACAATACCTCCTCCAACTTCCAAGTGTAGTGTTTATAAAGACAGACAGCGTCGTAGTGTTATTAGTTGGCTTTCTTAACCCTAAAATTGTCCCTGTTGCAAATATTCGTGCAATGGACAGTTACTTTTTTATTGAAAGACTCAAGCTTTCAAGTGTAGTGTTTATAAAATATAAACAACAATACAGTAGTTTTAGAGCACGTCAAAAACTCTTGTTTTAAATTATGACACGGCATTTTACTTTTGGTTTAATTTCTTGAATTTTTTAAAATTTGGTTTTACTTTTTGAACATGGCAAATGACTGTTGATTGGTCATATAATGCCAAAAAAAAAGTTCCAAGATGGAATTGTCCTTGGGCCCTCACACCCACCCTTATGTTGTTGAAATAGGACATGCACACTTTAACAAACCAATCATTTCAGCGACAGGGCCTACCAAACAACTTTGGCTGAAATGATTGGTTTGTTTGGGCCCCCACACCAAAAAAGCTATTCATCTCTCCCTGTACAGACTAAACAGGCTCTACTGAGGCAAGATGTCGTCCTCATCCTCAACCTCTGATTCCTCTCCCCCTACAGTGTGTACTTCCTCATCATCACACATTATCAATTCGTCCCCGCTGGACTCCACAACCACAGGTCCCTCTGTAGTATCTGGAGGGCAGTGCTGTACTTCATTGAGGAATTGATTATTCATTTTTATAAACATCATTTTTTCAACGTTGTGAGGAAGCAACCTCCTTCGCCGCTCACTGACCAGGTTCCCCGCTGCACTAAAAACTCTTTCCGAGTACACACTGGAGGGGGGGCAACTAAGGTAAAATAGAGCCAGTTTGTACAGGGGCTTCCAAACTGCCTTTTTTTCCTGCCAGTAACAATATGGACTGTCTGACATGTCTACTTGGATGGTGTCAGCAAAGTAATCATCCACAATTTTTTCTATTGTGACAGCATCCAATGCAGCGAGAGTAGACATGTCTGCAATGGTTGGCAGGTCCTTCAGTCCGGACCAGATGTTATCAGCATCCCCGCCAGTGCCTCTTTTGGGAAAACTGAGCTTTTTCCTCGCAGCCATAGATGTGGAAGAAAATGAGGGTGGAGCTGTTGGCATGTCACGGTCCTCTTCAGAGGACAATCTCCTGACCAGCAGGTCTTTGCACCGCTGTAGACTTGTGTCCGCCGGAAACAGAGACACAACATACGCTTTAAACCGAGGATCGAGCACGGTGGCCAGAATGTATTCCTCTGACTTTAAAAGAGTGACCACCCTCGGATCCTGGCAAAGCGTACGAAGGGCTACATCCACAAGAGCTACATGCTTGGTGTAATCGCAATGGCTTACCAGCTCCTCCCTCACTTTCTCCAGCTGCTTCTGCAACAGCCTGATCAGGGGAATGACCTGACTCAAGCTGGCAGTGTCGGAACTGACTTCTCGTGTGGCAAGTTCAAATGGCTGCAGAACCTTGCACAACACGGAAATCAGTCTCCACTGCGCTTGACTGAGGCGCATCCCCACTCCTTTGCCTATGTCGTAGGTGGCTGTGTAGGCCTGAATGGCCTTTTGCTGCTCCTCCATCCTCTGCAGCATATAGAGGGTGGAGTTCCAGCTGACGTATTGAGGAGGACTCAGTCTGGCTGCTGACTTGGGCTGCAGGACTGAATCTGATGGAGATTGTGGAGGAAGTTGACGAGGAGGGTGTTGCTGGTGTGTATCCAACTGGACCACGGGATTTAGGTGTCCCTGTACCGATGAGGGTCCTAGCCCCAGTTCCTGAACTAACCACTGAACTATGAAGGTTATTCAGGTGACGTATAAGGGAGGATGTTCCTAGGTGGGCAAGATCCTTACCCCTGCTTATTTGAGCTTTACATAAGCTACATATGGCCATACATTGGTTGTCTGGATTTGGATAAAAATAACTCCAGACCGAAGAGGTGCATTTTTTGGTCTTCTGACCAGGCATGACGATGGGCTTTTTCATCCCATGGACATCAGCTGTTTCCCCCCCTGGTGCCTCATTTACAATAACCACATCACCATCCTCATCATCAAGTTCCTCCACAGCGCCAGCTACATCATCAATAGCCTCCTCCCGAGCCACCTCTTCCCGTACAGTGATGGGAAGGTCAGGCTTGACAACCACCAACATCCTTGGACTCGCCTTGTGGATTTGTGATAATTTCTCTTTAGAAGGCAGAGTTGTTTGCTGTTTTGTTGCTGACAGCATAACTCCCTTCAATTTTTTGTAGGGGGGGGGAGGAGGAGGAGGGCTAAGATCCGTGGGTGAAGCTGAACCACTAGTCATGAACACGGGCCAGGGCCTAAGCCGTTCCTTGCCACTCCGTGTCGTAAATGGCATATTGGCAACTTTACGTTTCTCCTCAGATGATTTTAAGTTTCTCTTTTTGCTACTTTTTCTTAACTTGGGCTTTTTGGATTTTACATGCCCGGTACTACGAGATTGGGCATCGGGCTTGGAAGACGACGTTGATGGCATTTCATCGTCTATGTCATGACTAGTGGCAGCAGCTTCAGCATTAGGAGGAAGTGGGTCTTGATCTTTCCCTACTTTATCCTCCAAATTTTTGGTCTCCATTATATGTAGCACAAGATACTGCAGAATGTGTGAACTTGGTAATATTGCAGTACCAATGGACTTATACTGCTGGATTGGTTTTGCAAATTTGGTTATAATTATTATATATATTTTTTTTTTAAAATTTTTTATTTTTTTTTACTTTTTTTTTATTTTTAAAAAACTTGGGAATAATGGGGAAATAACTATGCCCTTAGAAGCACAGAGCACAGGACACAGCACCACTGGACTGAACAGGACACGGCACAGGACCCAGCAGCACTACGGAACTCAGCAGGACAGAGCACAGGACACAGCACCACTGGACTGATACTGCAGAATGTGTGAACTTTGTAATATTGCAGTACCAATGGACTTATACTGCTGGATTGGTTTTGCAAATTTGGTTATAATTATTATATTTATTTATTTATTTTTTAATTTTTTATTTTTTTTTACTTTTTTTTATTTTTTAAAAACTTGGGAATAATGGGGAAATAACTATGCCCTTAGAAGCACAGAGCACAGGACACAGCACCACTGGACTGAACAGGACACGGCACAGGACCCAGCAGCACTACGGACCTCAGCAGGACAGAGCACAGGACACAGCACCACTGGACTGATACTGCAGAATGTGTGAACTTTGTAATATTGCAGTACCAATGGACTTATACTGCTGGATTGGTTTTGCAAATTTGGTTATAATTATTATATATTATTTTTTTTTTAAAATTTTTTATTTTTTTTTACTTTTTTTTATTTTTTAAAAACTTGGGAATAATGGGGAAATAACTATGCCCTTAGAAGCACAGAGCACAGGACACAGCACCACTGGACTGAACAGGACACGGCACAGGACCCAGCAGCACTACGGAACTCAGCAGGACAGAGCACAGGACACAGCACCACTGGACTGATACTGCAGAATGTGTAAACTTTGTAATATTGCAGTACCACTGGACTTTTACTGCTGAATGTGTGAACTTGGTAATATTGCAGTACCAATGGGCTTATACTGCAGGATTGGTTGTGCAAATTTTGTGGTAATTAAAAAAAATTAAAGTAGTTTTTGGTATTTTTTAAAAAAACTTTTTTTTATTTTTTTAAACACAGGGGAATATTGGGGAAATAACTATGCCCTTAGAAGCACAGAGCACAGGACACAGCACCACTGGACTGAACAGGACACAGCACAGGACCCAGCAGCACCACTGACCTCAGAAGGACAGAGCACAGCACACAGCACCACTGGACTGATACTGCAGAACACAGCACAGCACAGCACAGCACAGCACAGCACAGCACAGAACTAAACAGCACAGCACAGAACTAAACAGCACAGCACGAGATCTACCAGGACAGAGGACCACCTAAGACACCCTCCCTCTACCCTGATCAATGCCCGAGTGAAGATGGCGGCGACTAGCGGGGAATTTATAGGATCCGAGTATCGCGAGATCCGACAAAGGGATTAGGAGTCAGAGCCTCAGTTTCACATTTGAATTTGGCGCCAATACCCGGATCTGTCTCGGATCCGACTCGGATCCGCAACGTTCGGGTGGGCTCGGATTTCATAAATCCGAGTGCGCTCATCCCTAGTTAGAAGAACTCCAAAAGTATTTGTATGTTTGGTTTCTCATTAAAAATCTTTTTTATTTTGTCTTTCTTTTCACCCTTTATAGCAGAAAACACATCCTTTTTGCACTTGGCTCCTCACTCCTCTTTTGAACCCACACACAGAGCAGAAAGTTGTATACAACCCAGTCTGATGGTGGTCTTATATATGCAACAAGGACCATATGTGACATTATTGGTCTGTGTGTGGTGTTTCATAACATCCCCTTTAGGTGTGGGGTTCCTTTGGTGGTAGAGGCCAAGGTTGTTGAACCCCAGCCCTCCAGAAATGGTGGAGTCTGCTTTCTTTAGAGAGTATGCGCTTTCCACTTACTTTGCATGCAGGTAAATTTAGGATATTTGTAAAATGTACAAAAACACCAAAGACATTTTTGTGGGATTTTAAAAAATAGTCTATTAATGCAAACACAATCCAATCCACATGTGCAATCATTTAAAAATAGAGGTGCTTGGCCACGATTCTCAGAGAACCGAGCCCACCCAAACTTCACCTATCTGAGTACCAAGCTGAGCCGGCTCAAAATTTTTGCGCGCCCTCGGAAGTTAAAACAAGGTAAAACGTCATTGTTGCATCGTCGGATCTCGCAAGTTTTGAATTCTGTAAGTACCACCCTCCATGGCGATCCAGCGCCATTTCACAGAAAGACACAGAATGGGTGGCACGGTTCTTGGCAGTCTCTAGTGCAGTTGGGCAGTGTCATAACTAAAACATAAACAGGAGGGGTGGCAGTTTTTTTTAAAAGTCTCCAGTGACATTCTACTTAGTTATAGCTCACACAGAAACAGGAGAGGTCCATTGCTCCATTGCTAATTGTCATTGCTGAAATAGCAATAATAGGGCTGTCAGTGTTCTTCAAAATCTGCAGTCACATTGTACTGTGTTATTATAGCTCACACAGAAACAGGAGAGGTCCCAGTTTTGCTGCCAGTCTACATTCTAGATGGCATTGCTCCATTGCTAATTGTCTTTGTTGAAATAGAAATGATAGGGCTGCCAGTGTTCTTCAAAATCTGCAGTCACATTGTACTGTGCCATAGCTCACCCAGAAATAGGAGAGTTGGCAGTGTTTAGTGCTGAAACAGAAATTCAAATATTAGGGCTGGCAGTGTTTTTAAAAGTCTCCAGTGACATTGTACTGTGCCATAGCTCATAGAGAAACAGGAGCCGGCATTGTCCTTGTCACTCTCCAGTCTTCAGTAACATTTTTCTTGTCACACAGAAATAGGGGTAGCAGTGTTCTTGCAAAAAATAAACGCTTGTACCTTTTTAAAGAAAAAAACACCTCTCTAATAAAGGTGAAAGTTTACTATAAAGAAACATAAAATTGCCAAACACAATATTAATTCAACCCCACAGGAAGCCACCATTACAGAAGTCTCTGTAACATAAATGTCAAAAACAAAAATGTAAAAAAAAAACTTTTACCTTATTTAAAGAAAAAAACACCTCTCTAATAAAGGTGAAACTTTACTGTAGAAAAACTTAAAATTGTCAAACATGTAATTTTACCCAATTATTAATAAGCATACCAGCATAAGCTAGCTCCGTTCTCTCAGCTAGATCCCAGCACCTGCAATCTACACTGTCATCATTCTCACCCTCATCAGTGTGTATATCATCATCACTCAATACTAATTCATCCCCACCATTGCAGAAATCTCTGTACTTTGATGTAATTGCCAATAGTGGCCTTCCCAATAGAATTTGCAGTTTATTTTAGGACAGAGTTGTCACGATTTTTCGGCAATTCTTTTACACCAGACCAAGTGTCAAAATGTTGTGCTGACTCATTTGCATCACCACTGAGTGTCTTGGAAAAGCGAAGTTTTTGCCTAGCAGCTGCTGCCAAAGAAACTGAGAGAGGATGAGTCATCATGTCATGTACCGCTTGAGCTGTCAGCTTGCTGACCAGGGGCTCATTGCATCTCTCAAGATCTGGGTCAGCTGGAAAGAATGAGAAGACATAGCTCTTAACCTAGGATCATGCACAGTTGCCAAAATGTAGTGATCTTATTTCAAGATGTTGATAACTCTCCGATCCTTGGGAAGCAAATAAAATACTTGATCTACAAGTTGTCACTCACCGGACGGTTAGTGCCTCTGGTCTGGTACGTGGCTCTTTCTCATTCCTGCCGGCGCCTGTCCTATGCCACGGCCGTCCGCCATCTTGACTGGATTGCGCATGTGCAGGACTCTTGAACTTAAAACCTTGCTTTTAATCCTATTGGTGAATCAATCACCACTCACTATTTAATGCACCTGTGTGCTTAGTATCGCTGCCTGTTCTTGGTTCTCATTCCCTTGAGACTCCTAGGTGTTTCCTGTGTTCTGCTCGTGTGATCGGTTTTGCTGTGGACAAGTCCTCTCTGCTCATCCGTGGTAAACTTGCCCGCTACAGACTACCTCTACTCCGCTGCATGCCTACACCTGGACAAGCCTTATCTGCTCTTCTGTGGTAAACGTACCCGCTATAGACTGCTTGCCATTCCGGTGCATACCTGCACCTGGACAAGCCTGCTCTGCTCATCAGTGGTAACGTACCCGCCACAGACTATTTACTATTCAGCTGCTTGCCTGCATTTGGACAAGTCTCCCTTGCTCATCAGTGGTATACTTGCCGCTACAGACTACCTGCTATTCCACCACCTACCTGCACCTGGACAAGTCTTCCCATCACCGCAGTGGTACAACTTGATATCCGCAGACCACTGACGCTCCCGCTACCTACCTGCACCTGGACAAGTCTTCCCATCACCGCAGTGGTACAACTTGCTATCCGCAGACCACTGACGCTCCCGCTACCTACCTGCACCTGAACAAGTCTTCCCATCACCGCAGTGGTACAACTTGCTATCCGCAGACCACTGATGCTCCCGCACCTACCTGCACCTGGACAACTCTTCCCATCACAGCAGTGGTACAACTTGCTATCCACAGACCACTGACGCTCCCGCTCCTACCTGCACCTGGACAACTCTTCCCATCACAGCAGTGGTACAACTTGCTATCCGCAGACCACTGACTCTCCCCGCTACCCACCTGCACTGGCACGAGTCTTCACTGCACATCAGTTGTTATACCTACCTCCGCATTATAGTTGCAAGTCATTGACTCTCCTGCTGCATAGCTGCAAGTCGCTGACTCTCCATTGACATTCCTTATCCTAAGTTGTTGTACTGTTCCAACCTTTCACCATACTGCCCAGAGGATCGCTGTGATAAACTCCGCCCCTCTGGTAAGCATAATCACACCTGGTGAATCCTGGGTAGAAACTCCTAGTGCCCGTGACACAAGTCCTACATAGTTAGCAGAATTGCTTAATTTCATCTCCTCCTTCAATTTCTCTAGCTGCTTTTCCAAAAGTCTAATTAGGGCATTCACTTGACTAAAGCTAACAGTGTCTGAACTCACTTCACAGGTGACTACTTAGAGTGGTTTCAACACCTTGCACAACACAGAAAGTATTCTCCACTGCGCTGGACTAAAGTACATTCCCCCTCAAATTTGATTCTTCCTGCAGCTGCTGCAATCTCCTAAATGCTGTTGCAGAATGTCGAAAATGACCCAAATTTTTTTGGGACACTGACAGCATCTCCTGCATGTCACTGTCATTTTTTGAAGAGCTCAGTACCACCAAATTGATTGTGTGAGTAAACCAGGGAATGTGATGGAATTCTCCTATAATATAATATAATCCTCGCTGTTATGCTCTCACAATATTGCTGGCATTATCACAAATGACATATCTTCAGGAGAGTCCAATCTAGATAAGCAATGTTGCAATAACATCCCTTAGTTTTTCAAACGGTTGTCAGCAGTATGCCTCTTCGTGTAGTCCGAGATACACAAATGCAGGATACCACTTTGTATTTGCAACAGGATGAGAGGGATATTTGTGTAGCGGACGACGGCGCTAATGAGGATGTTGATGAGGATAATGTTGTTTCTGCACCAGTAGAAGCAATTCTTGCCAGTGATAAGAAGAAGGCCATTGTCATGCCTTGGCACAAGACCAAAAAATCGACCTCTTATGTGTGCAACTCTTTTTACCCAATACTGACAACAGTTGTCAAGCCATTTGTAGCCTTTGTAAAGCCACATCTACAACACCTTCCTCATCAATATCCTCAATAGTGATCTGAGTTAGTCCTGCATCCAAGTTGCTAAGGTTAAATGACTTCTCCCCTATTGAGGATTCCTCTGAAGAATTCTTGAGTGTTAGTCCCGCTGCTGCTGCTGCTGCTGCTGCTGGTGGTGGATCTTCATCCCAGAAGTAGACCAAGAAGAAGACTACTAGTAGTTTACAACAATGACTGTTAAAAAATCCTTTGCAAGAGGAAGCAAGTATGAAAGCTGTCACTCAGTTGCAAAGCGGATCACAGACGCCATGGTAACTATGCTAGTATTAGATCTGTGTCCAATATCCACAAGTAATGCAGCTGGTTTTAGACAGTTAATTGAGGTCCTGTGTCCCCGTTACCAAATTCCATTATGACACCATTTTACTAGAAAAGCAATTCCTCACCTTTACCAGAAGGTTCCATAAAATGTAATTATTGGGCTACAAAATGGCATTCTACCCACTGTACACTTAAACACATATGTAGACAAGCGCAACTTGGCAAACTAAAGATTACATGACTGTGACAGCCCACTTGGTTGGTGAATTGCCTTCAGCAGCAGGAACGGCAGCAGCATGTACCCAACTCCAGATTATTCCGAGGCAGGCTACTCTGTGTATCAGCCGCTTCACTAAGAGGCATACCGAAGACAACCTGTTTGAAAAACTAAGGGATGTCATTGCACTATGGGTTATCCCGTTTGGACTCTCCTGAGGATATGTCATTTATGATAACGCCACCAATATTGTGAGAGCATTACAACTGAGTGAAATCTATCACATTCCCTGTTTCGTTCACACAGTCTACTTGGCGGTACAGAGCTTTTTGAAAAATGACAGGGACATGCAGGAGATGCTGTCTGTGGCCCGAAACATTTCGGCACATTTTCGTCATTCTGCAACAGCATGTAGGAAATTGCAGAAGCTGCAAAAGCAATTAATTTTGCCTTGCCACCAACTGAAGCAAATGGTGGTAACTAGGTGGAATTCCACACTTTATATGCTGGTGAGGATGGAGGAACAGCGAAAAGCCATCCACGCTTACTCCACAAACCATGACATTGGGAAAGGAGGGGAATATATTTTAGGCCAGCGCAATAGAGAATACTTTCCATGTTGTGCAAGGTGCTTAAACGATTCAAAGTAATCACCTGTGAACAGAGTTTAGACACTGATAGCTTAAGCAAAGTGATTCCCTTAATAAGACTTTTGGTAAAGCACCTTGAAAAATTGAAGGAGGAAATGAAACAAAGAAATTACATTAAGTATGTCCGACTTGTAGATGAAGTACTTTAATTGCTTTGCCAGGATCGAAGAGTTATCAACTTCTGGATATATATCACTACATTTTGGCGACTATGCTTGATCCTAGGTTTAAGAGGTACGTCTTCTTTTTATTTCCCACTGTTCCAGATCACAAGAGATGCAATGAGCTCTTGGTGAACAAGTTGACAACTGAAGTGGTACCTGACATGACCGCGTCCCCTCCTTCAATTTCTCAGGCTACTGCTGCTAGGAAAAAACTAACCTTTTCTAAGAGAGCCAAGGATGTTGCAGATGATTCAGCAGAACATTTTGACATTTGCTCTGGTCTAAAAGAATTAACCAAAAATCATGACAGCTCTGTCGTAAAATGAACTACAATTCCACGAGGAAGGCCTTTATTGGCATTTAGATCAAAATACAGAGACTTTTGTAATGGTGAATTCCAACCAGGATTAATTAGTATTGAGTGATGATGATGTACATACTGATGAGGGTGAGGATGATGACAATGTAGATTGCAGGTGCTGGGATCTAGCTGAGAGAAGGGAGCTAGCTGATGCTGAAATGCTTATTAATAATTGGGCAAAATTACATGTTTGGCAATTTTATATTTTTCTACAGTAAAATTTCACCTTTATTAGAGAGGTGTTTTTTTCTTTAAACAGGTGAAAGCTTTTGTTTTACATTTTTGTTTTTGACATTTATGTTACTTCTGTAATGGTGGTTTCCTGTGGGGTTGAATTAATATTGTGCTAGGATGAAGTTTGTTTTCAATCATCCTTTCAATTGCTTCTCTCTCGTACGTGTGACCACATAAATGCACGCATCCCAGGGGAGGCAGCGCTCGTCGCCATGTATTAACTGTAGAATTTCCACAGGTATCCAAGTAACTGGTGGAGCGATCATAGGAACCATAAATGATATAATAAGCCATTCACAGCTTCTCTGTACTGCAGGGCCGGTGACACACTCATTGGTGCGGAGTCTAACGGAGAAGAGGCATTCAACAGGGATTCCGGCAAGGGAATATGGTCTTAGCTACTCTCAACAACACTTCGAGGTCCTCTAGGGGGAGCAGAACAGATAATACAGAGAACACGAAGTAACTGTAAGGCAAAATGGAATGTAGCCTCAGATGTATGGAATCCCCGAACAGGACAGGTGTTGTGCAATGATCAGCGTGTAGACACAAAACACGATAATAGGATAGGCTGAGCGGGAAGTACAGTCACAGGTCTAAACAGCAGAATAAGCTAAACAGATATAGCGGTGAGCAGAAGTACTGAGATCCACACAGGTGATATAACTCTGGAACAGGATCGATGATGAACGATACGCTGCAGTGAGGTCATAGGTCTGTAGAATAAGCTGAACAGGTAATGCTGTGAACTGATGAACTGTGCAGAGCAAAAGCACTGAGATCCACACAGGTGTTATAACATCTGGAACAGGACCGATGCTGCAGCTGATTAACGGTCTAACTCGCGAAGGCAGGAACAAAGGTAAGTACGAGCGCAGACGGGAGTCAGAGGAGATGCTTCCAATCAGGTAGAAGACCTGATGAAATGACACCCATAGAAAGGAGGAAGACCCTTATAAAAGGAACTGGCTGGTGATCCTCCTATCACAGTGGAGCAGAGGTTTTAAAAGGTTTCCAGGGTTGCCCTTGTGCAGAATGCTTGCAAGATGGCGTCCGAGGATAGAGGAAATCCAGGTTGTACAACAGATAGGAGTAATCACGGGAAACCCATGTATATAAGGCTCAGAATGGAACTAAACCGGTGAGATGTGTGATAGTTCCCTGTCACAGTCCGTCTGCAGCAGATGTAATCCCACTCCAGTTGTAATATCCATTTCTGTGTCTACATAAGTTTGCCAGTTCCTCAGGGATGAGAGGGAGGTATCCAGAGAGGAGAAGGAGATGAAATATGCAACACGAGCAGACATGGTTTAATAATGTAGTGTCCATTGACAGCACTGTTGGGCTTAAGGCAGCTAAGCTATTGGTAGCTTGTTTTATCGGGGCCTGAACAAACCAAGCACTTCAGGCACAAAAGTGGCACTGCTTGTCCCTGGAGTGCTTGGTTTGTTAAATTGTACATGTCCTTTTCAATATCTTACATAAAGGTGGGAGGGCCTAAAGACAAGTCCATCTTGCACCACTTTTCTTTTCTGCCACTGCTGTGTGGCAATGTTTCCTAGATGTGCTATGAACTGCCGTGTGTTTGTGTCATTGCTCCGTCGCTTAGCATCCAGCCAGGTAGCTGCGCTCTTTGTCCGAAAGTGGCTGAAAATAATATTGTGACCTGTGAGGTGGTCAAAATTGACTGCAAATGACTGAAAATTAGTGTTATTGAGGTTAATAATAATGTAGGAACAAAAAAAGAGCAAAATGATGTGATTTTAGCAAATTTTAGCTATTTTTCTAAAAACTATAGATCTAAAACCAAAACCAAAACACGAGAGGGCAGTTTTGCCACATGGAAACCAAAACATGAACTTAATCCAGATCCAAAGCCAAAACCAAAACATGGGGGTTAGTGAACATGTCTATTTACAAACAAAAGCAAAAGAGTTCATCTTTTCTGGCCCTCTTGGCATTTGGTCCTAATGTTAATGTTGCTTTGGGCCTGGCCTGGGATAGCAGCAGGTGGATGTGGAGCAGAGAGTTGAGGTGCAGCAGACGATGGTTGTGTTGCAGGGGTAGCTAGGAGGTCAGAGGTGGATATTCCCCCTCTTCTCTTTGATGAAGCAATTTATGAGACAGAGGAGGAACCACATGTGCTGTTTGAAAATAGTAAGTATCTTGATTTCACAATTTCAAACTTTTCTAACTTTATTCTTCCAGCATAAAAGTGTTATCTTCATAAAGCCTTCACTTATAAATTAAGTATTTGCGTCATTACGTCATGGGGGCGGGTCCAAAATGAAGCACCATCATGCCCACCTCCCCCGCAGGCTCCCGGAAACCTACATTTTAAAGTTGGTAAGTATGGGGTAATAATAATTGTTTTAATTATCAAATCCATTTTTTCCCTGGAGCGCAATAGGTCCCAACATGCCTAGTCTGCCAATAAGTTTTTAGGCATGCTGCTGCTTGTAGTACTGCAAGCAACAGCATAACCATGGCTGCCAGGGCATGCTGGAACTTGGGGAACCGCAAGTGCCAGTATGCCCTGACACCCAGTGGCCACTGGTACCTGTAGTGCACCAAAGAAAAATGTAAATAAAACACACAGCAACGTGGTATACTAAATAGAATCAGATGTTACAAACTACTATCTACGAGACTCCACATTAAGAAGGCACTTTATGATCAGTTGCTGACTTTATCTTTACATATCTCTCGAGTACTGGAGAAGATTAGGTGATTATTAACATTACATTTATCATTTTTTGTGATGCATCTATTTTATGGTCCCTATTAACTTAAAGAAGAGATATTGAGATCATGTTTGGCGATAAAGTGTCCTTATGCATTTTTAATCATTTTAATATTTTTTTAATTACAAACTATTTTTTTTTCTTTTTGTGTGGTGTATACACCAGTGTATTGATAAGAGATATTTTGTATGTTTTATGCAATTAAAATTATTTTTAAATAGTCAATCATCATTACGGGTTCAGTTTTTGGTAGGCGGTGATCCAATATTCCAGCGCTGTAATTTTTTTCTTAACATTTAACAAATAACCCTATTTCCCCCCAATCAGTCTCAAAATTAAATAGTATTCCCATTTAATAAATAAATATGTTTCCTATCTACAAACATCCCTGGTAATAAATTAATAGCATTTACATTTAAGAAATATACCTACTTCCCACAAACATCCATAGCTCTTAAAGTAAAGCTGCCAAATTTAATATAGTTATTTAGCATCAAAAAGTAAGCTATAGTGACAACGCAACAAAGCAACAGAGCGACAAATATTGAAAAAATAATTTTTGGGTTCTAAACAAATGGTTCACTGCTGGAAGGAACCTTTGTGACAACACGACATAATGGGAACGAGACAAAGCAACAAATCTTATTTTCTAAATAGCATTTTTGGTCTATTTACCAAATACTTTGCTAAGATATAAAAACTGCTACACATTACAAATCGGACCAGCGCAGCGCTGGGTAACCCTGCTTGACTACTTTCACACAGGGAGCCTGTTTTGAGCCTGCATTGGGACACCCGTGCAATTCGAGGTGGTCCAGATGGATCCTGGAAAGGTTTTAGGTGGGTTAGGGTCCCAGTCAGACTCCCGTTGGTGTACACTGGGCAGAATTTTGACCCAGGGAGCCTGTTCTGAGCCTGCATTCCGACACTCCTGCACCAATTGGAATGAAATCAATGTGAAGTGGTCTAGTTGGTTCCTGACCAGGTTTATGGGAATTTGGATCCCTGTATAACCTCCAATTGGTGTACGCTGGGCAGAACTTTGACCTGGAGAGCCTGTTGTGAACTTTCCACTGAATGGATTTGGACGAAAACTTCACTGACTGGTAAAATTGGATCCCAGAAGACATTATAGGGGGTTGAGGACACGGTTGGACCTCCCATTGGTGTGCGCTGGGCAGAATTTTCACCTGGGTAGCTTGTTCTTGGCCTTCCACTGGATGGATTTGGATTTAGATGACTCAATATAAAAACAAAAACAACAATGGGCAGCCACCTCATGGGTGTGTTGGAGGAGCTGCTAAGTTGACAGTTACATCCAACTCACTGACAACTACTAAATATTTCAGCTAATATAAATGTGTGTGTGTGTGTATATATATATATATATATATATATATATATATATATCTAATATCTAAAAGCCTAGCGGCGTGTGTTAGTGTGTGTGTGTGTGTGTGTGTGTGTGTGTGTGTGTGTGTGGAAAAAACTACCGGATGACAGAGTGCTCAAGCTGCAGCGCCACCTGCTGGGCAGAGTTATATACTACACTGACCTACTAAATTCTTAGCATTATCTAATATATAAAAGCCTAGCGGCGTGTGTTAGTGTGTGTGTGGAAAAAACTATTTTCTCAGAAAGGGCTCATCCAATTGACCTGAAATTTGGTATACTGACATTATTTGACAAAAAAATTATAATAGTGAAGTCAGTCAACTTCCATCACCCCCCCCCTTCCCCCCGTGGGAGGGGTAGTAAAGGCTAAATTTATGAGTTGAGGGCTCAAACTCATTTTCGTGAGGTAATTTTACCTCATGAACACACATGCTGTGTTAGTGTGTGTGTGTGTGTGTGTGTGTGTGTGTGTGTGTGTGTGTAAAAACTACCGTGTGACAGAGTGCTCAAGCTGCAGTGCCACCTGCTGGGCAGAGTTATATACTACACTGACCTACTAAATTCTTAGCATTATCTAATATATAAAAGCCTATCGGCGTGTGTGTGTGTGTGGCGATGAAGATGACAAGAACCTCTTTAACACCTTAAGTAGCTTGATTTGATTAGAATGCATGAGTATCATGCACGGGTTAAATTGTGTGTATATATATATATATATATATATATATATATATATATAGATAGATACAGTATATAGTTAAGAGTTTTCATTATTTTTTTTCATTATTATTTTCATCTTTCATATATAGTAACAACCCAGAAGTTTAAAGATAAGAAAGTGAGTGTGTTATTAAAGTGAGTGAGTCATGACCTTTCAATCTTGACAATAGCATGGAAATCATTGAAATCATACAAAAAAATTTCAGCTAATTATATAGATTCTCCTTAAGTGCAAAATAGAAATGTACAGATTAAATAGTAGCATAACCCAGAGTATACTTTAAATAAAACACATATCTAAATCTGGATTAATCAAATAACCATAACCCAGAGAGATTAGAGAAGAAAGAGGAAAAAAAGGAAGAGGAAATTGCTTTTTTTTAACAAACAAGTCAAAGGACCAAAATATATAGCCGCGATGCATATAATGTCACAAATGTGAAATTTGTGCTTGCTCATATCAAAACACTATAATCTGACATAGCTATAAAGTTAATGTGGCGCATTAGCTCAAGGGCACAATAACTTTTTAGGACCGAATTGGGAGATAGTTCTCATATGAAATGTCTGCAATAAAGACTATCTTGCTTCAACAAAATGCATAGAATTTACTATAGGAAAAGAGAAACCATTTTGCAGTTATAACACACCTCTCTGTTATAACCCTCCTCCCACAGTTCTGTAGTAACACATTTCCCCCCTCTCACCTCAGTAGTAACATATTTCCCACAGACCTCTTAAGATACATGTCCCTTCTCCTTCCTCGCCTCTGCGGTAAGACATTTCACTCTTCAGCCCTATATATATATATTTCTTTAACCCACCCACTCCTGTCTAACATATTTCCCATCATCTCCGTAGTAGCTCATTTATTCCCTCTCATCTGTAGTAACATCACTGTCCATCACCTCTGTTGGAACACCTTCCTCCTTTATCTCTGTGGTACTTCATTCCCCCCTTTCTTCTTGTAGTAACACATTTCACCCCTGTAGTAACACATCCCCTCCATCCCCTGTAATAAAAAACATTTCCTTGTATATAACTTACCTTTCCTCCCAGGCAGGTAAACTTAGGATGAAATGTACCAAGCTGCGGTTTTTGAAAACCTACATGTCTTTGGACAGTTTTATAAGGGCAATACTGCACATAAAACCATAAGGTTAACAAACCCCATGGCTTGAAAGCACCATCCTGAGGCATGTTTCAAAATATGAAATATGTATGAAATATATGAAAAAAGGCAGGTTTTTTAAAGCAGCTTCTGATAGGCGAGATATCTCTAACCACATGTGGTTTCAGCTATCTTGCCATTCAGTCTATAAGCGGAACCACAACAGACATATTAATTATTAAAGCAATAATTAATTATTTATGAAAGAAACAATTTTAAGTTATAAATATCTTATGGGGGCTATATTCATGTCTTATTAATTTAAGCGGGTAATATTAAATTATTAATATATTAAGGGGCAATAAAAATGTTTAATTAAATTAAGGAGTCAATAGTAGTATATAATTATATTATTGAGCATTACTCTGGGGTGTCGAAGTCAGCAAATTGGATAAAGTCATTTCAATTAAAGTCTAGCAAACTTGGTTGTCTTTGTCTGAAAAGATGCGTACGGTACGCTATGACGTACAAGGGCACGCTACGGCGTGAAAGGGCGTACGCATCCACTGCACGTGGCAGCAACAGTAATTGGTCTTTTACCATACATTCGCACAAACACGCATACTTATAAAATAGTACACATTAATGGTAGTTGCAACACATAGTCAGTTATGTCGAAATATAGTAGTATTTATATGTTATATCAGAGTTACATGCATATTAGTGAAATACACGGAACGGGTTAAAGGAATAACCTCATGAGTGGTATCATAATGAACCTTGTTACATATCCTACTGTTTGGTTCACTCTGCGAGGGAATCGCAGAGTGCATACGCAAGTTATGAATGATAGGGAACTACTTAAGACTAAGGAATCCTGGCGGGAAGAGCAGAGCATACCCCCTGCTGAGATGACCCCCTCCTTTGGATTCCTTAGGATGAACCAGCCAATGATTGACGACCCCTTGGACATTCCTGAGACCCGGACCAATAGATGCAAGCTATACCATCTTCAATGTATTACTGTATTTGATTGTGTATATAAGCAGCAGCTTGTGATCCAGAGTGCAGACATCTTGTCCCCAGACTTCAGGATTGAATGACTGCACTGGATCCAGAGCGCCTGCGATAAGTAACGGCTGTATTTACTATTACTTCGCTTGAGCATATTATTCCAGTTATTGCGAATAAATCTTTGTGCTTTGGAAACACAAATCGAGGTTCGACAATCGTTATTGGTTAGCGACAATACGCACATAACAATTGGCAATAATGATTTATTGCTGACAGTGCAAAAATTATTATTTTCGATGAAGGCACCAATTATACTGCACAATAGTGGCACTATAAGTGCCAATATGCATGTGGACACAAGAGCTTGCTGGCACTTGTAGTGGCACAAGTATGCAGTATGAAGTGAGGGTTAAACTAATCTGGGCCCCTCAGTGTCCCTAGGGTCCTAGGTGGAACATAGGTTGCCTAATGGTGAGATGGGGAGATGGTTGTGGAAAATCTCAGTGAAAGTCTTGAAGGTACCCCTTCTTAGCATTCTTGCTAAAACAAAAAGTAAAATGACCATCCAATTATACCATATATCCATCAATAATATAATAATAGAAGAAAAAGTGACTTTTAAAATAATTTTGCTTCTTAATCAATAAATATTGATTGCCCCAATAATTTAAATGCCAATGGTGCTTCCTCTTATGTTCTGAATGGCAAAATAGCTCAAGCAGCATATTTGAGCTATCAAACCATTCAGAAGCAGGTAATAAAACTGTCCTGCCCTGTCTTTTGGGTGGCAATTTTGATGGTGGTTTTAACCAAGTCGCCAGCGATTTGGACAAAACCGCTGGCGGTTTAGCTTTTTTTAATCCACCACACATCACCAGCCATTTTAAATTGCAGCCTCAAACTGCCCTATAAAAAATGCAGCGATTTGGACCACTAAACAAATATTGATTAGAGGTGTAATATTTTTTTTCTATTGTCCAAGTGGACAGATATTGTGCAGTCCATTTTATTGCCATTAGCTAAAATGACAACCAATCACCTACCTCTAAAATAGATATTGAAAGTGAGACAGAGACATGCACATTGCTTTTGGACACGGTGCATGTGTAATAGTATTCTTAGTCTATATGACTAACGCTCTCTTAGTTCCATTATTGAAACCAAAAGCGAGGTAGACACATGTGCAATGCATTTGCAATGCCGCGGGTGCATGTGGAATAGTATTTTATAATTTTTAACTTAGTCTATATAAAGTCCTAAAATCATTAAGGGACAAAACACGTTGGGGATATTTCTGATGTCCTATCCACCTATCTTACATTGATGCTAAGAATTGCCTGGTAACTGGAATTTTTCGCACTGTTTCATGAGATATCAGAAAGATGTTCTATCAGCTAAGTTCTTGTTTCAATATGCTTTGATGTGTGTATATATATATATATATATATATATATATATATATATATATATATATATGTGTATGTGTGTGTATATATATATATATATATATATATATATATATATATATATATATATATATATACATATATATATATATATATATATATATATATATATATATATATATATTGGTTCACAGTGGGTGATGTCGGATACACCACAGAGATTTGGATTTAAAAGAACCCCATTGATAGAGGAGATGCGCACTTTCATATGTAAATGTTGGTACGTAGACAATTTATCTGTGTGCCAAAGGTGATTTGTTACTGGGATGATCAGTTGGAGTCTTTACCTCACTGAAAGACATTATTCATGGTGAAGCTTCACAGTTATTTGGATATATGCTTTTTAAACAAAATTTTCTGGTATAAAGACAGTTTTTAAGTGTGGTTTGTACACAGGTGATTTTAGGAAAATAATATTCTACTATTGTTTTTTCTTTTTCCATTCCATTCCTTCAATCCATCAATGTGCCTAAATATATGGAGCTGAGATCTCTCTGTGAAGTACTGGATCATCACAATATACAGATGTACCATTTATAATGTACGTGTGGTACGCAATTTTTACTAGTTTTAAAATAAGGCTGCAAGTCATTAACATAGCACTATGAGGTGCCTTGTGTAGTTTACAGTTTTTATATTGTCTTAGGTGAATAAACAGGAGTTTTTTAAGGGCAGCAGCTACACGGATAGATCAGAAGAGTAAGTTAAAAGAATTGTTCCATTATACCACTGAGGATGTTGATCCACTAATCCTCGAAAAGAGTGATACCTGATATGTATATATATATATATATATATATATATATATATATATATATATAAATGTATTGTTTCAAATACATCATTTTTTTGTTTCTCTTTTGTGAATTTTTTTTTAGTTAACTTTTGTTCTAGTTATTAACAAAAGTTTAATTTATAAACTTAGTTGGAGGGGGTACCATAAAAATTTCTGGCCGCCACAATAACTATTCCTCTTCCCCAGTGTGACTGCGCCCTGCACATTTCGGTGGATGTGCTGAGCCTGGACGGCATATTAAAATTAAGTTTTGCCCATTGCAGCACCCGTACAGAAAATGGAACAGGAAGTAGACATGGATAGAATTGCCCACCTCTTTTCATTCCACTCACTCTCTCCTGATCCAAACTAATTGGCCAGTCAGCCAAGGGACAGCCAGTCAACTAAAGGATAGCCAGCAAACTAAAGGATAGCCAACCAGCAGGAGAACAGTCAGACAGAGAAAAGCCAGCCAGAGGACAACTAGCCAGAGGACAGCCACAGACTGAACACCCATCGATCTGCAACCCAAGTAAGTGGAATGAGTAGCCCCTTATCACTGCACTCTGCAGGGCAAATGGCCAATTGTATGTTAAATGAAGAAAATAAAGGGGTGTATTTATGAGGGGCACTATATGGTTGTTTCACAATATATTACAGTTCATAATCTTTATTATAATATCAATAAAATACATAGTACATAAATTGCATTGTTCCCTGATATACAAACGGTGAAATATTAAAATTAAATACAATGAATTAGTGACTACAATGTGATAGAAGTAAGAATAAGCTTGCAGTTATTACTGCAATGGTGCATGTATTTCCTAAATTCAATTTCATTGTATATTCCAATAATTGTCCTTTATTATACGACTTCATCGCATTTTTCAAATTACATGGTGTGTTTTGAATGCTTAAAATTGTCTGTATTTCACAGATGAGTCTTTTTGATAAGGGCATAGAAATGCATTTATATTGCCACAGACCCTTTCCAGACACATTCATCCATTTCTCCGTTCGTCGAGATACCTCTGTCTTTTCAGACACTTGTTATTGTTAAATATTCTGAATATTTAATTATTCAATGCTCTTATTGTTGTTATTTTATAACTATATAGTGTTTTGCTTAAAATAAAGCAAAGAACACAGCTGATCGACTTGTATACTAAAATACATTCATTTGTGTGACACACAGTGTAGTGGGACACAGGGCCTACAGAAGTCAGGACTGGAGATGGGAGTAGTTGAGACTGGAGAGGAGGAAGAGTTGGGATTAATTCATAAACAGCCTTCCCTAAAACAAAAGTCCAGATCTGCTACTGGTAGTACTATATGCTGCAGTTAATGCCCCAGTTAGATGGGACATATGTATTTCATATATTCAGTTATGTTCCTAATGTTCCTGCATTATGTATAGTGATGTCTCCATGTGATTATTCTGTGAAGTACATTTATATTATGTGGTTTATTGCAACCCAATTTTATGTAAAAAAAAAAGTATGGCTGCATTCACATATTTTTAAATAACAATTTCAGAGATCTTGTGGCACTTTAACACCCAGGTGGTAACATTGTGCATCTGAGCAGGTAAATAGATTATCCATTCATTGTTAAGAGTTTCTAGTCTGTTATTAAGAGACTATTGTGTACAAGATAGTTCCTTAATATGTAGCAAAATGTTTAATTATTAAATTAGCACATTTTGCTAAGTCCCCTGAGCGTTTATATGCAAACATGTGAATACAATGTGTCTGCTACAAAAATTTGGAAACCTGCTATTTCCACAGCTGCTATTAATCTAATCATACACCCCCCATTGTGTGCAGGGAACTAGACATCTCATCTCCACCCCTTATCAGACTTCATGACACCTTCTATGTAGTAAATAGTGTGACTAGTATATAAAGTATGAGGGAGGATGGCTGAGAAAAAGAGGGATCTCTGGATCACAAACACTGAGCAGGATCTGCAGATCCATCAGTAAGAAAATTCCTTGGTGCAGGGTGCTGTGTGAGACATTTGTCCTACCGCGGGCGATTTTAGGGGGGGGGGCGATTTAGGCCCCTCCCCCTTTCTGTGTTCTAAGGCTGCCGGCTGCTGCACAGTATGTGCTGGTCCGTTCAGCAGTGAAAGTGTGCTGTCCCGCTGCTCTGATTGTGTTTAAAACACAATCAGAGCAGCCGGGCAGCATACTGTCACTGCTGAACGGACCTGCACAGTGTGCAGCTGTCGGCAGCAAGCCCCTGATAGGGGGGGGGGGCGATCGCCCCGATCGCCCCCCCCTGGATCCGCCACTGGAGCCGGTGTCCCAGAGCCAGGAGACATTGTTAACCTTGCAATAAGAATGTGTACCTTTGCATCTCAATATCAGCACAGACCCCATCTGCGGAGAGTCTCAGACTTGAGACTAGGACCCATATAGGATAACTGTTACAAATCTGTTCTATATAGTAAGTCTTTGCAATTACAACCATGGAGCAAGACATATGATGAAAACTTTAAACTGTTTATTGCAGAGAAAACACACTCCAGATCATGCAATGTGAACACAGATCAGGCTAGTGAATAAACAGATTTTCAGATATTGCATATTAGCAGAAATAGTGCAAATATCAGGTTACCTTCAGGAGAATATACAGGTGAGTACTTAATGCTTTACCAAAAAGCAGGAACTGGCTAAGCAAGGATATCTACCGGAACAGAGAAAGCAAGTGATCCATGGTAACAAACAGAAACAGACTCAGAAATATTAATGACCAGCAAAGGATACTTGGAGATGCAAGCACATATAAGACACACTCAGGTATCGATGATAAACTAGCTGTGCTAGTTAGACCCTGGTAGTGGGAAAATGCAGAACAGCAGCACCTCTGGTGGTTCACAGGTACTGCTGGGTAACATAAACAATATAGTCCAAAATAGTCCCAGTGCCAATATGAAACAGCCCCCTGAGGAATGCTGCAGAAGACGCGAGGCAGATCATAACAACTACCGCTTTGCTAGAAGGTAATCATATGGCCGTAGTTTGCTTATGTTATGGTATTGCTATTATTCTTTTGATGTTCCGTGTGTGTTTACGGAAATAAACCGCACATTTATATTTGTATCTAATCCTTGGACGAAGTTTACCCATGTGGGAAGACCCCAGAAACGTGTTTCCTTTGATTGTTCTACCTGAGCTCTTTCACTGCAAAGAAATGCTTCTAACATAATTTTCTTCAATATTCTTAAAAATGTTGATTTAAATCAACAAACAAAAGAGCTTAGGGTCTGAGGATGGCGAAAAATTAAAAGGGATTGTTAATCGGTAGTAAGTGTGTCTTAGGGATATATTTACTAAACTGCAGATTGGAAAAAGTGGAAATGTTGCCTATAGCAATCAATCAGATTCTAGCTTTCATTTATTTCATGCATTGTACAAAATGACAGCTAGAATCTGATAGGTTGCTATTAGAGATGTTCACTGACCCCTGTGTTCTGGTTTTGGTTTTGGATCTGGATTAACTTTATTTTGGCAAAACTGCCCTTGCGTGTTTTGGTTTTGGATCCTGATTTTTCTCTAAAATACCTATTTTTTTGCTAAAATCACATATTTTTACATACATTAATATTAACTTCAATAACACTAATTTCAAGTCATATGCAGTCAATTTTGACCACCTCACGGGTCACAATATTATTTTCCTATACTTTCAAACAAAGACTGCAGCGACAGAGCAATGACTCAAACACACGGCAGTTCCTAGCACATGTAGGAAACATTGACACACAGCAGCGTCAGTAAAGAAAAGTGGTGCAATTAGCAATGGAGCAATGGAGCTCTCCTCTTTGTGTTTTACCTATATACAGTAACACTGTACAATGTGACTGCAGATTTAAAAGACCAAGCCTGCCAGCCCTATTATTTCTATTTCAGCAAAGACAATTAGCAATGGAGCTCTACTCTTTGTGTTTTACCTATATAACACAGTACAATGTGACTGCAGACTTAGAAGACCAAGCCTGCCAGCCCTATTATTTCTATTTCCACAATGACAATTAACAATGGAGCAATGGAGCTCTAATGAATGTCACTGGAGACTTTGAAGAACACTGCTACCCCTCCTCTTTATTTTCTATCTATGACGCTGCCCAACTGCATTAGAGACTGCCAAGAACTGTGCTACCCATTTTGTGTCCCTCGGTGAAATGGTGGATCGCCGTTGTGGGCAGTATTTATAGAATCCAAAGCTTGCGAGATCCGAGATCCGACGACATAACAATGCCGTTTTGCCTCGTTTTCAATAATGAGGGCGCGTGAAAGAACCGAGCCAGCTCAACTCAGTATTCAGATCTGCTAAGTTCTGGTGTGTATTCGGTTCTTGGGGAACCGAGCCTGAGTATCTCTAGTTGCTATAGGCAACATCTCCACTTTTTCAAACCCGCAATTTAGTAAATATACCCCTGTAGAAGTTAAATTATAGAAACCTCTAATATTTAACAGATCATAACAGAAGTTAAAAAAGTTCATTAGAAAGTGAATAGTAACACCTTATTCACTGAATTTTGACTACTGATTCATAATTCCACAAAGACCGAAGGAGGAGGATCTGCATTGGAATTAAGATATTTCAATTGACCGGAGAAGCTATTCTATGAATGACATTATTGTCTATTTAAAGATCTTATTGAAAAGATGTAGCACCATATGGCCCAATCTCTTTATATCCTTGATTGCTAAAAACTGTGAATTTAAGACTAATCAGCTTGAAAATTAGATGTTCTATCAGCTCTAAAAGACATTTAGATTTAGCATGCGCTGAGGATTGTTCATTTGTCAAATGTAATGAAGCGCCATTCTAATAAGAGCTTACATTTTTCACTCATTAGAAACAGCTGGGAGTAAATAGAGTTTTGATATTGTTAGGTTCAGACTTATAAGAACCATTTGGATACTTTATTATGTGGTAAATATTTATTGGGTCTCTTTAACATTTACTGGTAAGTAGACGTTTAACAGTGGTTTACGATCATTTAGAGTTATGGAGAGATATTCCTTCATTTTTGGTGCTTATTTAAAAATGAGCATTAAAAGTATTTAAAAGATAACATCTTGTTTGGGTTAAGGAACACAGATAAGCCACAGTCATGCCACATTATTATATAAACACCAAAAATCCTTCAAAAGGGCCACACATTACACTTAATCTCGGAAATAAATGAAAGCAATACAGTTAATCAAACAAAGAAACACCTATATGTAAAACCAAATCAGCAGACATTTTCAATAAGTGTTACAAGCTATAACAAGCAAATCTGAAAACAAACCAGGAGGGAGCTGGGGCCGCGGATGAAGTCTTGGAGGCCCCATGCATTTTGCTAGGTCTGCCAGTTTCCCCTCACTGTTATAAACTAAGGAGACAATGTGTGTGATCGCACGCCATGGATGATGGAATTTATCAGGATTATTTGTACAATTTTAAGGTTCATATTATATAGAGATAGATAGATAGATTTTTGGCCTGTGGATATTTCATTCATATTTTACATTATTATCTCTAGGTATTATCTCTGTTCAAAATTCTTTGTGTGTTTTGTATTTTAAAAGGAGTGGCCAACCTACTTGAACACACAACTGTCTCTCAAGAGACATTTAACCTATTTGAATATATATCTTTGAGCATCATAGGGAGGGTGTATGTTTTTTTCTTTTGTACCTGAGATGATTGAGTTGACTGACCAACAACTCATAGCAAGCACCAACCACTAGGACTGCTTGCTTCAGGTTGCACATTTATATGTAAGTCTGCTATTCCTGACTGATCTGACCTAAAAAACTAAGACAATTTCTTACTATGATATGCTTGTTGGTTATTCAATTTCTGGTACGTTGTTTTTTACGTTCATTTTTTATTCTAGGCACACTTGGAAGAGGAAGCCGCAGAGATTAAAATCATGTTGGTGTCTGAAAAATTTTGCTCAAAGGAATATCGCCGAGGGTCTGGATAATTGAAAAAAGGACTAACAGAGAGACTCACGCTGGGACTACCTGAGGAGGACGAGAGTCAGTAAGATCCGATTGGACTTTTAGGTACAATACCCTATTATGTGCACTTTTATCCTTTTACTCAAGGTACGCTCCTAGAAGCAGACCAATTTGTGGAATTTTAATGAGAATATTGTTATCAATAAACGGTATTATGCTATGATTTTCTATTTCTTGCACATGTTTATCGTTGGAGAGTGCAGTGGAGGCAGACATCAATAATCTGGGTGATGTGCTGAGTTTAAAGAAACGACTCTGTAAGCATAAAATCAGGGGGGATCCCTCACGTGGTTACCCTATAATTGGTTAAAAGGAACACACTTGAAGAGGGAATTGGAAGATATCTGTACCCTTTATTCATTGTTGGAACTCTACTGCTCTATGTCTATTCCAATTTTTGTGTTACAGTGTTTGACGCTGGCATCTTTATCTGTGTGAACCTTTCAGCTCTGTAAGTCATCTTTTGTTCTGTATATCTGTTTGGGGAGCAGGTGGCTCCTTTAATGTTGACTTAGGCAGCTATTTTGGTATATATCAGCGCTCATTCTTGATCCATTGTTACAGTGTGCACAATTGAAAAAAGTGCATAGAACTTTTGTTCATTGTACTTTGAATCCCAATTGTGGGTAAATAGTGCACTATTATTTTGTCATTTTTGCCTTGTTAAGTAGTTGATAACCAGCTCAGGATTATTAGTGCAATGCAAACACAATTGTTAAGAAAAAATAGCAAATATCATCCCTCAGGATTAAATAAATGTATAGTTTACATATATATCATTTATCTTCAGGAGAGTTCTTTGGTGCAGTATACATATCTGTAGTGGCTCACACAGGTGGTCTCAGAAGCTGATTGTCACGGGCACTAGGAGTTGCTACCCGAGTTTCACCAGATGGTACTCTGCTGGAGAGGCGGGGATATGGCACGCACCTCAAAGCAGGCAGGTGAATGATTGGAGCGACACAACAGCAGGAGAGTAGAGATAGTCTGAGGCAATCAACGACTTGGAGTTGTAAACTGGAAACTGGAGATAATGTAGACACGAGGAGTGGACGTGGATCGGTGATGATAGGTAGAGGAGGAGTCAGTGGTCTGCGTACAGCAAGTTGTACCACTGCTCTGATGGGAAGAATAAGATTGGTGCAGGCAGGTAGCAGGGTGGTTGGTGGTCTGCGTGCAGCAAGTTGTACCACCGCTATGGTGAGGAAACGGATCCAGGTGTAGGTAGGTAGTAGGAAAGTCAGTGGTCTGCGAGTAGCAAGTTGTACCACCGCTGTGATAGGAGGACTTGTCCAGGTGCAGGTATGTAGCAGGGAAGTCAGTGGTCTGCGTGCAGCAAGTTGTACCACAGCTGTGGAGGGAGTGAGGACTTGTCCAGGTGCAGGAGAGTGAAGTTGAAAGGTAAACTGTGGCTGTATGGGAACAGCGCGAGTAGAGCAATGTCTTGGAAGGCACAATGAATAGTCTGTATATATAGTTGGTGCCTTGCAGTGGGGAGAAGCTGATCACAGCAGTTTATGCACAATGACGCCAAGTAGTAGCGTGAGTAGGTAACGAGCTTGAGTGACAGCAGTCCTAACTGGAGCAATGCGGAAACACAGTCTATATGGGTACCTGTACCCTGCGCAATAAACAATAATGGATGCAACTGGTATGTGAGTAGAATAGATAATAGTCAATAGTTAGTAACGCATACCCAGTTGTGTAGATCCGGAATCAGCTGGGAGATGAAGCGTTGTAGCGGTATGGGAACCGCCGCTGAGTTGAGCAGGGAAGCAGCGTGGAAGCTGTAACACGATCAGCAGGGTGTCAGCGTTGGAACGGTCAGAGGACCGCTGCTGAGTGGAGCCAGGAGCAGCGTGGAAGCTGTGACACGATCAGCGGGATGATAGTGTTGTAGCAGTGTGGGAACCGCCGCCGAGTTGAACAAGGGAGCAGCGTGGAAGCTGTAGTAAGAACAATCTGCACACAGTTTGGAAACTGTATCACGAGTAAAGCTGGAAGCAGTTTGGGATCTGCACACACCTATAGAAGTTCACTGGGAATGAGACTTCAAGATCAGGCCCCTACCTAGGGTTGCAGGTGCCTCAAATAGGGTGAGGTGATTGATCTGTCAATCACCTCCATGGACAGGTGAAGCTACTAGCGAGACCTGCGCATGCGCAGATGGCAGGATAGCGAGCGGCCACAATTCCACACAGGTGTAGCGAGAAAAGATGGAGGACCTCGCACCAGAGTAGAGGCACTCATGGTCCGGTGAGTGACACTGATAGTCTGTCCACATCAGGGTTGTCACTCTGTTTCTCTACCTCTTACTTTTACACTATCAACCTCTGTATGTTTCCTTGCTCTCAGCACCAGGTCTCTCTCTGTCTATCTGTTAGTAACAATCACAGCGGTAGATTTGTTATACGTGTACCTGGTATTGGTTACTCTTGACTGTCAGCTCACTAAGTATGTAAGGAATTACTCTGATATTTGCACCTCTGACCACTAGAGGTCTCTGTATTTGTAACATGCCTATAGATTTGCCCTTATCCAAGATGGTCAGAATAGCATCAAGAAGATACCATCTTGGATCCTGTTTCCTGTTTGGTCCTATAATAGGCACTTCCTGGATCAGACATGTGCTTGAGTATTCTACTTGCTCAGCTCCTGCTACTTGCTACATTTACTTGCATCTGTGACCTGCTTGTGTACCGACCCGGCAAATGTCTGACTACCCACTTGTGTACCGACCCGGCAAACGCATGACTATCCTCCAGTGTACTGAATCGGCAATTTGACTACTCGCTGGATATCTACTTGGCTATTTGGCTTCAGATAATATCACCAGCCCCCCCTCTCAGAATGCAGTGTCACTTTTCCTCAACTTTCGCTCAGTCAGCATCAACTGCAGTCTCACAGCAGTCAAATTAGGTATATGCAGTTTCTCAATGCACAAAGACAATCATGGTCATGACTGAAAAAAAAAATGGAGGGAAGAGGGCAGAAAAAGACATTGCTATCTTTTTTTACTCAGATTAAACAATACAGCTTGTTTCTCACCTTGCCCCTCTTAAGTCTATCCTAAATGCTTCTGCCCACCTCATTTTTCTCTCCCACTGCTCTATCTCTGCTATCCCCCTCCACCAGTCCCTACATTGGCTCCCCATGGCCTACCAAATTAAATATAATCTCCTCACCCTCAACTTCAAAGCTCTCAATCAATCCTCAACTCTCCTCCATACATCTCCAACCCCATTTCTGCCGTCCACTCCGCTCTGCCAATAACCACCTCCTCACTAATTCACTGATCACCTCTCCCCACTCCCAAATCCAGGACTTTGCCTGGGCTGCTCCCCAGCATATTCTCTGTAAAACTTTGCATAATATTTAAAAAAAGAGCACAATTTTAAACTGTGAACAAAGATGGACAGAGATTATAAGTATTGTGCATTTCTCTCAATTTTTTATTATTACTAAAAACTACAGTATATCCCCACGCTCTGTCAGCTTAGCCTCTACTCTCAAAGGCTTCAAGTGTACCCTTAAGACTCATTTCTTTATTCAAGCCTATCAGCCTTCCTCCTTTGTCCTGGCTTTCACCCCCCAATCTCCAGTCAGTACCACCCTATTCGTGTCTCCACCTTTCTTTTAGGATGTAAGCTCTCATGAGCAGGGCCCTCTTTTCTTATGTTCTTCTTCTAATATTCCATCACCCTCTGTACCTCTTGGCCTGCTTCCCTAGCCCTGTTTTCTTAGGTTTAGGCTTACTTCCCACGGGTCACTACCATCACTTTCACTCACTGCCCCACACATAGTTTGATCTACATTACCATGTTACCTGAATTTTATGCTTTCAGTATTTCTGGTCTTTGTATTTTGTTCTTCATGTATCATGTTATGTGTTATGAATCACTGCTTTCTATATATGTTATGTACGGCACTGTGGACCCTTTGTGGCACCTTTTAAATACAATATAATAATATTGCTAATAATAATGATGCATAGTATGACACATATTCAAAATGTGTGCTCCACTATACTAAAAGTCTACCATTAGACAAAATAATATAGAGAATACTACCCTAAAGATAAGAATAAGAATAAGGATTTTAACATTCAATTCAATGTAAATACACTATAATAATTCAGAGTATGTAAAATTGAAGCTTTGCAAAAACATAAGTTTTCTATGATAACAGTGAATCCATCTCCTGACCCCTCTATGTGAGGATAGTTTTCACGTGAAATTAGAAAGGCACTTTGTGGAAGTTTAATAATAGGAAGCCCAGAGCATGGCCCAGAAACACAGGTAAGTTGGCATCAGTGTTTCCAATACTTAGAACCAATAATTATGAAATCCCTATAAAATCTGTAACAAAATCAACAGACAAAAATCAATCAGAATGAAGACATTATTCCCATGCTCTAAAATGTATATAATGTCACCTACACTACCTGTTATTTGTCATTCCAGTGTACTCCAAGAAAAGACAAGAATTGTGTTATTGCTTTTGGTGCAAGACGTTTGCCTGGCATTGACCCATTTTAAACTGCTAATACAAGTTCAATGAACAAGGGACAGAACCAAGATGGGAGAATTAGAAAAACATAGTGCTTATTAAAAGCACGAGTCACCGGCCTTTAAATATTTCATTGTTAGCTTTATGATTTTTGCTTGTCTTATGCAACCTATAAACTATGTGAGTGCATTTTAAGGATTGAGTTTATTTAGCCATTATGGTTATACATAATTGCAATCCGAAATGCATGTAGTTATATTATACAGTATACTATTTTTTCTCTTGGATCCTATTGCAGATGAAGGACATATAAAGCCCCAATGCTGCATATTGTTTCAGTGCCACTCGCACATTTCAGTTTCAATATTTGCTGACATTATACCTATATATTGCGGCATTCATTTCTTCTGTAGTTTATTGCAGAGGAAGGATATATACAATAATTACAAAGTGAGTCAGTGCATGGTAAATTTTAGTGGTAGATTAAATTGTGTGTTTCTATGATTGTGGCATTATTATTTTTACACACACTGAAGTTCATACGAAGTTCAACGTATGTGTGTTTTATTGCCTTCATATTTACATACTATGCAAGCACACAGAAAATGTGAACACATAAGATACGCTTGTCATGAGGCATATCTCTCGCAGCTGCTGGAGGGCTGATGCAATGATACGCAAAGATAATGATGACTATCAGCAGCACTAGTAAGCCGCTTTTCAGTGACTAATTGCGTATTGACCATTAGTGTCGATTGTATTTACTTCATTAGCATGACGTATATATTACTTGAAGTCAAGGCCATCTATTTGCATTATTTACTTGTCATTTCCATTTGGTCCACTGCAGAAAAGAAGATGGTTATTGGGGAAAACAGCAGATGTTTGTATTTAATGTAATTTTATTTCATTTTCATTTCATTTGTATTTATTTATATTTTTGGGGAAAATGTGACTTTCACATTTATTCATTTGTCTGCATAGTGTCTGTCAGCACACTATTCTTTCTTGTGTATATTACAGTCTATTGCATTATTATATTGTGTATAAATAGGGTAATGTAACTTTAGCATTTACTACTAATGTTGCCTGTCAAACCACATTTCTATTCTATCTGCACTTAATGAGTCCAATGCTAAATAAACCCCACTATGTTTAAAGCAACATTTGTGTATCTAATGTTGAAACCTATTATTATTATCGTCCTTCATTTATAAAGGGCTGACTTTTATGATGCACTGTACATCAAGTCTATTTGTGTTAGTCAATTTCTAAATAATTATGGTCTAAATAAAGAGCTTGAATCCCTAAAAATACAAATTGTACTAGCCCTTTGAAAGCCACATAATGTTAATAACCATGCCGTACAGATCTACCACTTTAATTACATCCTTGCGCATTAGCATGCTTGTCAAATATCCTTAATTTGTGTTAGGATTTCCAGTTTTTAATTTTTTTAAAGTTTTCTTGCCACAGATTTGTCTCTTTTTTTTCAATACTACACTGTACCATTTCTCATATTCTGTTTTTGGATACAAATATATATTTTTTTCTCCCTGTATTGTCATTTAGGCTACGATTTATTTATAATAAGTATTTCAGATGAAAGACAATTGTATTATAACCATGTCAACTGGCAAATTCATGCTGATCAAATAAAGTACAGCATATATATTTATAGTGCACAGTTATTTACATCAATAATAACTATCAATAAATAGTTTATACATCGATAAATCACTACCCAGCACAGCAATAAAGTATCCTTGAACATACATATTGTCAGCATTGGGCACGAATCTATCCTGTTAAGAGTAAGGGTGTGCACCGGACACTTTTGGTGTTTTGGGTTCTGATTAGCTTGAGGTTTTGGGTTCTGATTTGTTTTGCCAAAACACCCCACAAAAGGTTTTGGTTCTGATTTTGTTTTTTTTTAAAAAGCATAAAAAGGGCTAAAATCCATATTTTGGTGTTTTTTTTCACTCCTACACTATTATTAACCTCAATAACATTCATTTCCACTAATTTCCAGTCTATTGTGAACACCTCACACCTCACAATATTGTTTTTAGTCCAAAAGGTTGCAACGAGGTAGCTGGATGTCTAAGCAAAGTGACACAAGTGGGCGGCACAAACACGTGACCCATCGTAGGTGGCTGTGTAGGCTTGAATGGCTTTTTTGCTGCTCCTCCATCTTCTGCAGCATATAAAGGGTGGAGTTCAAGCACGTCACTACCTCTTGTTTTAGTTGATGGCAGGGCAGGTTCATGCTTTTTTGATGTAGCAGGAACAGTGAACGTAGTTTAATATCTGATACTAATATTTCTGCACTGCAGGAACAGTGAACGTAGTTTAATATGTGATACTATTATTTCTGCACTGCAGGAACAGTGAACATACTTTAATATCTGATACTAATATTTCTGCACTGCAGGAACAGTGAACGTAGTAATATAGATTGCAGTTCCTATTTTTTGGAACTGCAGAAACAGTGAACGTAGTAATATAGATTGCAGTACTGCAAGAACAGTAAACGTAGGTAGATTTAGCAGTACTAATAATTCTGGACTGCAAGAACAGTGAACGTAGGTATTGCAGTACTAATATTTCAGGACTGCAATAATATATTGCACTAGAATTTTTTTATACTTTTTAAATTATTTTTTCATATTTTTTTTTTTTTCTGGTATAATTTTTTTTTATTTTTTTTTAGGAGTTTTTAATAATTATAAAATTACTATGGACTTAGCACAACAAAGCACAGGACTAAAGCACCACTGGACTCAGCAGGACAGACACTGGCCAAAGCACCACTGGACTCAGCAGGACAGAGCACAGGACAAAAGCACCACTGGACTCAGCAAGGACAGAGCACTGGACACAAGCATAAAGCACCACTGGACTCAGCAAGGACAGAGCACTGGACACAAGCATAAAGCACCACTGGACTGATCACGCAGGAGCACCACTACCCTACAACCTCCCTCTTCCCTGATGTCAGGCGAAATGAAGATGGCGGCCACAAGCTGAGAATTTATGACATCCGAGTCTCGCGAGATCCGACGCGAGACTTGGATGTCATAGCCTCGTTTCGGATCTTTTTACTGGGCGGAAGTAGCCGAACAGTGCTCGGATCCCGTCGGATCCGCACTATTCGGGTGGGCTCGGATTAGCGGAATCCAAGCCCGCTCATCCTTAGTTAAGAGCTGATCAAATGCAATATTTCTTCTTGTGCAGGAATCTTTAAAGAGATTTAGACAGAGTTTAGTTGGGCAGCATGTTGGCATAGTGGTTGTCATTGTTGCCTCACTGTGTTAGGTTTATGGGTTTGATTCCAATCAGGACACTATCTGTGTGGAGTGTATGTTATCCTCATGTTTGCATGGGTTTTCTTCAGATGCTCCAGTTTCCTCCCACAGTCCAAAAATGTACTAGTAGGTTAATTGGCTTCTGACAAAATAGTTCCTAGAATGTGTGTGTATAATAAAAAACTTAGAATGTAAGCAACAATGGGGCAGGGACTGATGTGAATTGTCTATATATTTTCTGTATAGTACTGCAAAATATGATTGGTGCTATATAAATAAACAATAATAATAAACCCATCAACTTAATCAAAAATCATGTCTGTTTGTAGACAAATTTACTCCCAGGGCCAAACTTAAAAATGCACACCCCGCCCCACCCAATACAGTTTTTGAATAAGATGTCTAAGTGTGTGTCAGGATCTGCCTGCAGACCTCTGCATTGCATGCTGCTTTGCTTTTCCAGCTCTTGCCTCCAGGACTATAGGACTTTATATTTGTGTTCATTGTATATATTCTGGCAGTACCTCTGTTCACCAGAGGTGCTGCTATTGTGCCTTTTTCCTTTGTTATTGCTAGGGGTTAACCTGTGTTACTAATTATCTCCTGCACCTGGGCATTTCTTATTTGCACCTGCCTCTCTGCCTCTCCTGTACTGGTCATTGTTGTTTTGTTGCCTTCCCCTTTGGTTGGTATCTTGGTTAGCCTGTGCTCTTGGACTTCACATCACTACTCCGGATCCCTCTTCATTTAACCATTCCTCTTGCATCTACAGTATTCCTTGTAACCAGTATCCAGTCACCTCAGATATTCCTGTGCAGTTTCAGCATTATTTGATTCATAAAATTTATCTGCATTTTGATCAATAAACACCTATATTCTTTATCACATCCTGGGCTCCATAGCTGTTACTGTCTTGAAGCGTGACACTATGACCAGCCCAAAAGACAGCTTTAGAGCTGTGTGAATATCCTGTTTCAGATTTTCTCCTGGCACTCTTTTTGCAATTGTTTTTAATTTGTTTCCTCTTGCAGCATGTCTGCCTAACAAATTACTGAACTACCATTGCTACAGACTCTACAAGCAGACATAATTTTACTGCGCTCTCAGTTGGCTCAATTTTCTGCTTTACTTATGGACCCACTACTGAGATTTTGTCTATCCCAATTCTGATGCAGGTAATTTGTCTCATCCAACCTTTTCTGCTGCTGAGCCAGTACAAACATCATCTAATAGTGCTACTACAAATTTACTGTTTACCAAGAACTATGGTGTAACAAACTTCAGGATCACAGGTGGTCCACGCCCCCATCTGACCGAAGAGGAGCGGCAGCGCAAAAGAACTAATAAATTATGTCTCTACTGTGCCAGTAACCTACACTTTTTACAAGACTGTTCTCTCAGCAGACCACGACAGCCTATAGAATTGTCTTCTGTTTATTCCCTTCCTCATTCTGGAGTTGTTTACACTTCACTTCCCGTTCCCACATTACAACCTGTTCTGCTCCCTGAGATGAGGCCTAGCCCACCAGTTCAAGTCGCCTGTCCTGAGGCGCCAGTTCCAGCCGCCTGTCCTGAGGCGCAAGTTCCAGCCGCCTGTACTGAGGCACAAGTTTCAGCTGCCAGTCTCGAGGCGCCAGTCTCTGCCGCCTGCCCAGAGGTGCCAGTTCCAGACGCTTGTCTCAAGATGCCAGTTTCGGCTGTCAGTCCAGAGGCAACAGTTTCAGATGCCTGTCTCAAGGTGCCATTCTCTGCCGCCAGTCCAGAGGTGTCAGTTCCAGCTACTTGTCTCGAGTTGCCAGTTTCGGTTGTCAATCCAGAGGTGTCAGTTTCAGCTGCCTTTCTCGAGATGCCAGTTTCAGCCGCCAGTCCAGAGGTGCCAGTTCCAGCTGCTTGTTTTGAGGTGCCAGTTTCAGCCACCAGTCCAGAGGTGCCAATTCCAGCTGCCTGTCTCGAGATGCCAGTGTCTGCCTCCAGCTCCAAGGTGCCAGTCTCTGCCCCCTGTTCTGAGGTGCCATCCTGTTCTGAGGTGCCAGCCTCTATCTCCAGTTATGAGTTGTTACCCAGTCCCAAGGTACCAGCCTCTCCCTCGAATTCCGAGGTGTCAGCCTCTGCTTCCAGTCTTGAGTCTCCTGGCATTGTCTACAGTCCCAAGTCTTCAGCCGAAGTCTCCAGTTCCGAATCTTCAGCTGCTGTCTCCAGTTCCGAGTCTTCAGCCGCTGCCTCCAGTTCCGAGTCTTCAGCTGCTGCCACCAGTTCCGAGTCTTCAGCCGCTGCCACCAGTTCCGAGTCTTCAGCCGCTGCCACCAGTTCTGAGTCTTCAGCCGCTGCCACCAGTTCCGAGTCTTCAGCCGCTGCCACCAGTTCCGAGTCTTCAGCCGCTGCCACCAGTTCCGATTCGCCAGCAGCTGCCTCCAGTTCCTGGTCGCCAGTCGCTGCCACGAGTTCTGAGTCGCTAGCCGCTATCTCCGTTCCTGTCCTACAGGATGCTTCAGAGAGGGTGCTGCCCCTACAACCTGCTCCAGAGACATTGCCGGTCAGTACGGTGCAGCCCGAGTTGCCAGTCAGTACGGTTCAGCCCGAGTTTGCCATTTAATTCAGTTCAGCCAGCGTCGCCACCTAATTCAGTTAAGCCCGAGTTGCGGTCTTAACTGAATTCACTGACTTCACAAAAGCCAAAAATAAATCTATGGAATCCCCAGGCGCCTAATTGTGAGATACTGTGCACAAAGATAAGGTGTAAAATAATGACAGACCATGGATCTATTAATGAACATATATTCAAACACAAATAAAAGTATATCTGTTATGCTAACAGCAAAAGCCTTATGCAAGACCACCAATGCAAAAAAAAAACATGAAAAAACTTGTAGAGTGAAATACAATAGGTTTCCACCTTATTGGTTTCCATGATTGCTAATATTGCAGGCAATCACATCCAGTGTAAATAACAAAAGTAAACCAAGTCCTTGGAAAATCTCTACGAGCAATGGTAAGCATCTGTACATAACATAGGTGTAACGAGACACGGCGGCTTCAGGCACAGCCGCGACTCGCTACTTCTGAGGCTCTCACGTCCCAGCCGTCATCATGACGACCGGGATGTCACTTCCATCTTGTCCCGGCCATTGCCGAGGCAACGGTTGGGACGCTCTCAGGGTGCTAGCGCCGTGTCCCGGCATCTAGGGCAGCCGGGCGCGTGCGCAAAGTAATTATTATGGCCAGCTGATTTTTCCCTGCCCTCTGCTTCTAGGGCAATTTCTTAAATATCTATGAGTATTTAAGGCAGGAAGGGGCAAGCCCTCCCTGCCGGTTATAATCCCTGCTCACTAGCACACTAGCCTGCTTGTTCTCTGTATACCTTCTGATCCTGATTACTGATGCCGACCTATTGCCTGAAATTTGACTATGATTTATTGCCTGTGACCTTTGACCCCTTGCCAGGATATTGACCACGATTGTTTGCTAGTGACCCCCGATATTTTGCTTGGATACTGACGCTGCCGGCTTGCCTTTGACCTATGCGACCCTTGCCTGGACCTCACTTCGCTTTCCTGGGTTCTCCCCAGTCAGTACGCAACTCACGACCCTCTGTTGTCTGCGGCCAAGTCTGTCCCAACCACTAGGGGCTCCAGCGAACACCAGACTTCAGAGCAGACTCCGAGTTTTGTGGTGCTGGCTGTTGGGGTTCCTAACAATAGGGAGACAGAGACTCAGTTTATAAGCAGAGATATAGGTCCTAAACCACGTGGAATAAACAGTCTCTCTCAAAGGCTGTTGGAAACATACTTTATGCATGAAGGAAAAAAGAATGAAATAAAAAATGAGTAAATTACTTCCAGAAATGAGTCCATCTATGCAGCTCTAAATCGTTTGTGGCTGAACAAGAGAGGCTGACTCCAGAGGGGCTGATGGGTGAAGGATCACTTACCCCACTCCCGGGGATCTGGCTCTGAGTAGAAACTTCTCCCGTCGCTTCCCTAGTCTCAGCCGCCCTGTGTCCAGATGTAAGTAAACAGTATCAGTGTCCACGGTGTGGCGCATGCGCATGCAGTGGTTTTATGTTTCACTGCGGTTCTCATCCAGCCGACTTCGCGGCTTTAATAGAGAGATAGATAAGTATCAATTAGCAAAGTATAACAGCTTCCAATTGAGATAGTGAATAGGTAAGTGGTCAAATAGAATATACCCAACGCATTTTGCCCGTAGACCAGGCTTCCTCTGGGATAATTGAAGGCTCAGAGTCCATTCTGACCTATATATAGTCATAGTGTAAATGGGATCAGTAAATGATAAGCTGTATGCCAAAACAGTCCAGATGTGCTAATCAAAGCACACCAATCAACATGCAGTCTAAGTCGCTGTTAAAGCCGCGAAGCCGGCTGGATGAGAACCACAGTGATACTTATCTATCTCTCTCTGTTAAAGCCGCGAAGCTGGCTGGATGACAGGCTTCTCACAGTGCTGTCCACTCTAAGGCTTCTCACAGTGCTGTCCGCTCTAAGGCTTCTCACAGTGCTGTCCGCTCTGAGGCTTCTCACAGTGCTGTCCGCTCTGAGGCTTCTCACAGTGCTGTCCGTTCTGAGGCTTCTCACTGTGCTGTCCGTTCTGAGGCTTCTCATAGTGCTGTCCAGTCCTCTTGGCCTCCTGCCACGTCGTCCACCCAGTCCAGGACCTCTGCCAAGTCGTTCGCCCAGTCCAGGTCCTCCTACAAGTGTGCCCGGTCTGGGTCCTCCTCCAAGCGTGCCCAGTCCAAGCTGCCTGTTGCTGAGGGCGTCATGTCCGAGCCGCTTCTTGCCGAGGGTCTGCCGTCCAAGCCGCTTCCTGCTGAGAGTGTCCAGTTTGAGCCGTCCCCTAACTTTAAGGAGCACCTTTCTCAATTTAGTGCTCTACTGAGGTTTTGTGCTTCATATTTGCCCTCAGTACCTGGCCTTGTCAGTGACCCAAAGAGGCAGGTTCTGTTCTTGTTAGCAAATTTTAAAGTAGAAGCCTTGAAATGGGCAAACCTTTTGGTTGAGACTAACCATCCCATCCTATCTGACTTGCAACTATTTGTTGAGGAAATTATCAGGAAGTTTACATAAACCTCCACACTGCCAACTTACGACTCTTCTGTGCCTCCAGCAGTGTCATCTATAATCCCAGTCCAAGAACTACCATTGTGCTCCTTCCAGTTGCTTCAGGCTCCTATTCCGAGGAAATCCCAAATATAAGAGAATAGTTGTTCTTCAGAGTAAAAAGAAAACATGAATGAAAAATGAAGTAAGGTTTTATTCTTCATGTATTCCCATAGTAAAGGCTGATGACAACCTTGGGTGGGCATTTGAGGATAAGAGAATAGGAGAGACAAGGTTGGTGATAAGGGCAAGTAACACTCCATCGTCACATGTTCACCCTCAGAAGTGCTCCTTCATGCCTCTGTTCTGCTCACAACGAATACTAGAGTTCCTTTTTTCTTCCCTTTTTGTTTTATGACAAAAGAGATTATGTTATAGGCACACACCTCCCCTTTAATTGGAGAGTATAAATTACACTTAATTTTTGAGTACTGCTGAATTTGTTAATTATAAACAAAACACTATATTATTTTTCTTATTTTTGGGTTCATCTGCATCCCTGTTGTTGGGACCAAGTTAAGATTAGTAATTGATGTTTATATTTATCCACATTGATGTTTTAGAAATTGTCACATGTTCTTTGGGTCATTTTCATTAAGTGGCACTAAACTTGTATATATTATTAAATGTAATAATGTTAGCTAGGAAAACATCAAATTTGTCTAAATGCATTATCTTTAAATCAATATAAAAAACATAACAATATTGCAACTCAAATGTGACTTCACTATGGCAACTGTCAGAATCACAAGGTGGAGTTGGTGAAACCTACCAGCAGTTGGCGCTACTGAGTGCTGAGGCGCGGAGTCTAACACGCCCCTGGTTTTCAGCAGGAACTCCCGCAAGGAGGTATAGACTTTTCTGCAAGGAACGTGCAGGTCACGGCCCTCAGTATCAGTCAGCTGGTGAGGTAACAATATAGGCAGCGGTGACGGCCCACCAGGATGCGGAATGGAAGAGTAGTCAACAATCCACTTCTCAATCCACTTCTCCGGGTCAGGACCGGAGAAGTGGATAAAGCCAAATCAGAAGCAGGAGAATGGTCAGGAAGTCAGTACCAAATATCACTCTAAGCCAGAATCAGGAACCAAAGGAGTAGTCAGAAACAATCCGGGGTCAGAATCCAATAAACAGTAACACAGGAACAAAAGCTGGAGCAAGGCTGAAGACCAAATACTCTGGCAAGCAAATGGCCTCAGTGAGTTCCTTAAATAGAGGAAAGGGATCCCTGATAGGTGCGTGAATCGGTGGGAAAACCGTAACCAATCACTGGCTAGTCGCAGGGCGACGGAGCGTGGAATCTTGGGCATGCATACCGATGGCAAACGGGAACAGCGTCAAGTTGCTAAGTAGCGGTTGCCAAGCTCGGCGTATGCATGCGAATAGAACGGAAAGTGTATCTAAGCAGCGGGATGCCGATTCAGCAAAGAGACAGGCGTCCATCTAGAGGCAGAAACAAGACGGCGCCTGACAGCAACATTACACCATGATCTTAACCGACAGTGCCATCAAGTAGAATTTATGACCCTGATACAGCAACTACTTGGGGTCCTTTCTACAGCTGCTGAAGGGGGCGCTGCCACACCAGATTGTTGGCCCCTCCCATTGCACAAGCAGGCCCAGTTCCCGAGGCAGGAACGGGCCCCAGTACTTTGTGTCACTCCCCACCCCCATTGGTGCCCCTGCTATCCGAATGCTGGTATAGTTTGGGAATAATGAATAAAATAGTTTTCATTGCAATATTGGATTGCAATAGTTATTGGTGGTTGCAATAAATTGCTGTAAGTAGCTGGTAAATTGCATTTGAAATAAGTTTTTGGTGGGACCTGCATCTCAGATATATCAGTATTTAGAAAAAAAAATAAACTCATGTCTAAAATTATATTAGTTTGCATAGTTATCAAATACATATATGAATTTGTTTTTAACAGATATTTAACCAATTTTATAACGTAAATAAATGTAGGTTTAAATTGTATGTTTGAGCTATATCTGTATAATTTACTTAGCATCCTGTGTTTGATATGCATGTACTTACCATCCAGACATGCAATATTTATCATATCAAATTTAATCTTCAAAGCTGGAATACTTTGAAAGGAACAGTGCTTGTGTTTTGATATTCTGTAATCATTTCTACTGTGACTTAGATTTAAAGATACATTTAAAATTCATGAATGAGATAGGCTTGTAGAGCGCATTCATTCATCTTCATTGTACAACCTCAATCTAAAAACAACAGTCATTCTAAATCTTGTAATGTTAAATAAATGTTTGCAAAAGCCAAGTTTCATAATTCAAAGCAGACAAGTCATTGCTTTGAGACTTGCTTTCTGGTTAGCATACAAGCCTATTCTCATCAAAAATAAGATGTAGAGAATATCTGATAGGAGGCAATGTATTCCTATGGTCAATGGTGTATATATATATATATATATATATATATATATATATATATATATATATATATATATATATGAGGTGCTATATATACCTCTTACTCCTTTATAGCCTGTCTTTTTGGCTATCTGAGAAATATAAATCATAATCAAATTGTGCTTTCTCCATTTAAATGTGTATTATCTGTTTTACATACTTGTGAAGCTGCAATTTGAGTTAACATTTGCATTTATACTTTATTTTCTGATTTAAAATGTTGCAGGACACATAATTGAATTGCAGGTAGGGATATAATTTACATTGTTCTTTTTTGTTGCTATAAGGCCGCATAAAATACTAATTGAGTCATTCTGTAAATCTATAACCAATGAATAAGCTTTTAATAAGAACTATAAAATAATTTATGATAAACCCCACAGTATCCTCCTGCATTACTGACATTTTTACAGTATGTAATTAAGCCTGAGCCATTACTCAGTATAGGTCTGCAATATGATTAGGCCTAGATATGGAAAGGACACATAGTTGGGGGCATAGGGTGGCAAAATATTCAGGGTATTTTTTCTTATGTATGAATAAGAAAAACAATAATGTTCAATGTGAAATACTGCCAAAATATTTTGATTTCTCTTGCACAGATTGGGCATAGTAGAGTTTGGGTCTACATTGCATACTGGCAAATTAGGATATGAAAGTTCGTCAACATGGGACATATTTTACCATTCTGATTGCAAAGCTTATTTAAAAAAGCACCAGTTTTATCCCTAGTGTGATTAAAGCTAATAAAAACTGCACAGATCATTTTTCATACAGACAGTACTTGGTGTAAAATTATTCTGCATTTTTTTCACTAGAAATTCAGTGTCGCTTTATAGACAATGGGATTTATGCTAAAAAACAGGCACATGCAAAAATAGCATACTTCTGCCCATATGCAGTGCCATCACATCTTGCGCCATGTTTACACCAAGTGCAAAAAAAAAATGTCTTTGAGTATATATGTAAATATGCTGACCTCAAAAGATGTGTAAGCCTCTACATTAGCAGAATATGCAACATGTTTACGGTAGGCGCACTTACACCTAAATCAACCCAGAACGTACATGTGCATATAATACTACCTTATGTACAGTTATATGTATGTCGTATTTATGGATAAAGACTACTGTCAACTAACATCATATTCTACAGGAATACATAAATGTTAAATTAATACTGCATATTTATGGTGTACTGCCACATACCCATTTAGAAACTGGATTTATTTAGAACATGATTATTACTTCATAATTATGTATGTAGTCATTGTCTATATATTGTCCATAGGTAATTGGCTACCATATTTATTCCCAATAAATTCTTTTGCACCTTCACTAATAAGATATCACCTTAATCATACTGTTCAATAAAAATGCATCACTTACTTTTAAGAAACCAATACAAATTCTGTTAAATAATGTGAAAAAACTCAAATAAATTATTAATATAATTTTTAAAAAAATCCCTAATTATTTTTCTCCACAATTTCCAAGTATTGGAGCATGTTCTCCAGACAAGCTTGCACTGTGTAATTTGTTGCCATAAGCCCTCTGCTTGTGTTTTTTCACAGTTGGAGGTAGTTTCTCATCAGCAGCATTTGTGAATGTTAAAAAGAACATGCTAGTGTCGCAACAATAATTTATTTTCACTAATTAAAGATAGATATCATAGTTACACACTACAAACATTATTTTTGTGAATGTTTATTTTTCTTTCTATTGCCTATATCCTTTAGATCAGGCCTGTCCAACCTGTGGCCCTCCAGGTGTTGTAAAACTACAAGCCCCAGCATGCTTTGCCAGTAGACAACCTGTTGATAGCTGGAAGGGCATGCTGGGACTTGTACTTTCACAACATCTAGAGGGCCACAGGTTGGACAGGCCTGCTTTAGATTATGCTTTAGATTATCATCAATTATAGGCTTATCCAGCAAAGAAACAATTAGACAGAACTCTACTTTATAGATCAGAAGCCCCCAAGTCTCTTTCCATGCCCAAAATATGCGGAAACCTCTATTACATTACATTACTTTTTCTACATATCACTTACGGAATGCAATAGGATTGCACTTTGTAAATATTTACATCTCTCCCAGACTTGTTTCAGTAAGTAATTACCCATTTTTTTAGAATGCGGCAAAAAAGGGGAAATGTAAGATAATAAAGGTATATTAATGCAAACACCTACACACTCTATAAAGTTGCACTTACAACATCAATTGTCTTGATGAACATTGACTGATTTAAAACCTAGAGTATTATACCTATATAAACAAACATGGTATAAATATAGAATATGATGCTACATATATTTATCTTCATCCATATTTGCCTTTGCTTCTACTTCCTCTTCCTCTAGCCCCTCCTGCAGAACCTCCTTCAGCACCTCCTCATGTTGGTACTCCTGCACCAGGGTCTAGGTCGCCTGTATTTTTTAACTTTTTACATGGTGCTTTTTTTCTTAAATATACAGTAGATTACATTAAACTTTTACCGAAAGTTGTCACTACACAAAAAAGTTATTTAAGAGATACAACGCAAATGTTAGATATTCTTCAGAATTTGCAATGGGAAGAATCATACATCTTACATACTTGCGATGTTACATCCTTATATACATGCATCAACCATGTTGATGGATGTAGTCACACATACCAGATGCTTTGTAAAAATTCAGATCTGAAGAATTAACAAATTAAATTCACTATGAACAGTATCGAATTCATATTAACACATAAATATTTCTGGCATGAATGGATATATTATCACCAAGAAAAAGGAACTGCGATGGGAACTTAATTCACGTCAAGCTACAAGAATCTCTTCCTGTCACTGTAGAAAGAGAATACCTTATGGTCCAAGGAAGAATATCAAAACTAACTTGTATGTTGACATGGATATAAAATTTGACATCTTCTTCATTTGGAGAGGAAATTAATAATCATTAGACAACTTCATTTATTGGATAAACAGATAGAAATTATGTTTTGAATTGACAGCAAGTACAAGCAAACAACAAGTCCAGTTATACACATTAAAAAAATGGAACATTATGACGCAAATATTTGTCAAACCAGTGGATTACAACAATTATTTACCAGCTAACAGTAACCACCACCCACAGTGAAAAACAACATACCAAAGAGTCAGTTTAGTAGGATCAGAAAAAATTGCTCAAACCCAAATGAATACACCCAGCAAGGAAAGATCTGATAGGAAATTTCATAAAAAGTAAATATGACAACCTATTGATAACATTTTTGTTATAAAGTTCAGTAGCAATTACAACACCATCAAAAATATGATTGAAAACACTGGCACATTTTACAAAAAGATGAAGATCTAAAACAAATCATTCCAAGCAAAACAAAAATTGTTTTAAAAAATGCAGACAATCTAATAAAATTTCTTAACAAAAAGTTTCCTACCTGCCAGTATTCAATGCTAAAGTATTGGAAAACAAATTGGATTTTATTAGTCTACTGATTGTGCAGGTTGCTAAAATCTTAAAGAAAGATCTACAAAATCCAAAGCCACTTACACTCCACAGTAAAAGACAGAAGCTTCAGAATAAAAGAAACAATGAATTGCAACACGGATGGGGCAACCTATTTACTGGAGTGCTCAGGTGGCCTCCAAAATGTATGCAGAACAAAAAGGAAACTCAAAATCAGAATAATGGAGCACATCCGCAATATAAAAAAAATCACAACGCAGAGTGTATCAAATCATTTTTTAGAAACACACAGTAAAGGCTTGATTTTCTTATGCATTAAACATGTGGCAAAAACTGGAGAGGGGACAATTATATTGCCACAATGTCTAGAGTAGAAACTGAGCATATATATATATATATCTATTAAAGACCTTATTAAAAACCATCACGTCTAAACATAGAATTTGATATATGGTCCTTTCTGAAATAGGAAGTTCAAGTATAATGCCCCTGCAGAATAAACTAATGTAAGTAAATTAATAAATTCTTAACATGCACAGCACTTTGAAGTTTTTTTGAATCTGTTTTTATGATAGAAAGACTGCACCAATTTTAAAACTTTTACTTATTTGGTATTACGATGTGGAAGTACTTTACATAAAGTAAACATCTCCACTAACAAAGTACACTACGTAATAAAGCCATCATTTCTATATGTCTCTATGCATATCCTTTTAAACAAAATAAACAATGTTTTTGAGGAAACACTTTTTAGTTTAAGAACACATTATTAAACATTTTTTAAACAATGCTGTGAATAAAGTTTATTGAAGTCCAACTGCCATAAGTAACAGCAAAGGAACCTTACTTGCATCCTTGTTAAAGTCTGCATCGGATGAAGCGCCTTGGAGAAACACAGAAACCATCAGACTTTTTTTGGCTCCTACAGGCTACCGTACCATTTCCGTTCCATCTGCATTCCACCTGTGGATCCGGCTGACAGAGTTCATGATTTTCTCTACCAGCCAGCAGGAAATTCATGGGACTGTCATCACTAAGGCAACAATCGACCAGAAGAAGCCACGGGGAACATATGAAAGAACCAAACAGAGAAAGTTTCCAGAAAGCGCCATCTAATTCCTAAGGTGCCAAATCGCTATCATCCAAAAATTCCAAAAGAGCATAACATGTTTTTAACCTAATCTATATGTGTGTATTTATTTGAACAGATTTATTCATAGAGTCTATGTATCCACACACATAAGTCCAACTAAATTTACACAATTCCTACCTATATTACAATATTGATTTTACAGTGTCCTATGCGGTTGCAATCAACTTGTTATAATCTAAGTCAACTCTCATCCTGGCAAGCAGCAAGTTATAATAAATAGAAGCAGCACAGATTCCAAATGATAAAATAACTATAGCATTCACACTTTCTAAATCTTCAAATGTTGCAAAATGAAAAGGAGAACCCTGGCACCAGCCGTCTCCCCATGAGGAGGTGTTAGCCTGAGGTGCTGGTGTGAGAGATATCCATTTAATCAATTTCTGAAGAATAATACATTTTGTATAATTAATGTCTGAGCAACAATCTGCAGGGCTCTGCAGACCATTACCATGTAACCGATACTTGACTTCTTGTTCTTCTGCTTTGTTTCACATGTTCTCAAGAAGTCTGCACATCTAGCAGTTTCCTGTGAAAACCCCACACCATTGAAACCGCAGCTATTTCTGCCACTGGTTTGCGCGACTGAAACAAGAACATCTGCTGATCCTAAATGTCAAACTGCTGTTTTGTTGTGTAACCATACATCTTTTTATGCCATCTTCTGTGTATAAATAAAACTACTCTGACTGGGGGCTGGTCAGAACCAGATGGAGTTTCAGCCTTACAACTGAACTTTGTCTGTCTCTCTATCGATCGATACCCACTTAAGACAGGTGCCAGGGCTCGAGAGAAAGGACCCAATAGAGGCTATCTCTGACAGTTTCAGTGGGGGCTCGCTTGCCGGGATCTCCAATACATCAGACCTCTCGACGCCTTTGGGACCTCTTCTTTGTACACAGACAGACATCAACAAAATCCAGCTGGTGAGTAAAAAGCTTTATTTTTACTCTTTTACAGTGCTGTCTCTGTATAAGGAGGTAGTGTCTTAGTTCGAGGGTACCTCAGTCTGATTGACGGGGATCTCTGAGCTCTGGCAACAGATACTATTAAGGGTATCAAGGTAGATTAAAAGGTTGAATTTTTTGTTTAACAAAATTACTGTATTACATCTATATGATAAATGTCTAATGTGACCACATCTGAAATAGGAGAAGTGAGTGAAATCACTTTAGAAATTGTTACAGTATAGTTTATAATTGTCTTTTTTCTGTTGGATTTTATTGAAAGTTGTGAGAAATATTAAAAAAGGCAGAAGTCCTACAAATTTGTTATAAAAATCCTCATTCAAATAAAGGGACCATAAGGTAATTCCTAATGGGAAATAAAGGGTCCATAAAGGGACAACAAAGACCCGAAATATATGACGGTCTGAGTCCAATACAGTACGTGTCTAAACGTGGAGGTAAAGACCTCAATAAGGGAATGAGGAAATTATTTAAAGTAGTAGGACTGTCTGAAGAGGGCACATTAAAAGTTGCATTCTGGAAACAGTTTGTGAAAGACAATGAGAAAGTTTTAAAGGAAAAAGGATATTTTAAAAGGTGTCAGATGTGGTGTAAATTGGCAGAACAGTTAGAAGATGATGATATCCCCAGTAATATGTTACAACTGACAAATTTAAGTGATACAGAAGAAGAAACACCAGTGGTGGGGGTCCCTGGTGTTCCAAATAATAATAATAATACATTTCTACCCCCATATCCACCCTCCCCATCAGGACCCATCATGTACCCTGATTTAAGACCCCTCTCTAATAACCAATCAGGCTTGAATTTAAGACAAAGACCCATGAAACAGCCCGATTTCTATGGACAATGGGCGTTTCCTCTGGTCACCGGACCACCGCCATATAATCCTAATACTAAACCTTTCAACAATAAAGTCAAAAGTGATCTCCCTTACGGAACCACTTGTAAAAAATGTTTTAGATGTGTCCCCCCATATTCAGAAGTCTGTCCATTCTGTGGCCGTCCCCAGGAATCCACTGATGAGAAGTGTGATCCCCCACAGTTAACCATGGATATGTTCCCCTTGGGAACTTCCACCACATTAGATAATGCAGACCCCCCTGCAGTAATACGCAGAACTGTCCAATATAGACCATGGACCCCGAGTGAGTCAAGGGATATCTGTGATAAGAGTCCCGATCCCAGAAAACATCCCACCCAGTGTCTTGCCTACTTTAGAAGAATGAATAGAATTTACACTTGTACATGGTCAGACTTGGAAGAATTAGCCAATATTATAATCGGCCCGAGTGGAACTGCAGTCCTTAAAAACTCAGATAATGTAGAATGTCCCGTAGATAATATCTGAATCTGCAACTACCTTTTTAGCCAAAATGAATGTATGGGCAGCTGCAGAACAATGTAAAGTCCCGGTAGGCACTCCCTTAAAGCAAGATAACGGGGAAGACTGCCGTAAGTGGTATGATCGGTGCCTAATCAATCACACGGACGGAGGATTCGGCACTGCTGAACTCCGTGAAGTACAATTACTAAAAAATACCTTTCTCATGGGTCTTAAACAAGAAATGAGAGAATCTCTATTCAGAAACAGACCAGAGGCAGGTAGTATGGACATGGAAGTCCTACTTGATATATTACGGGTAATGGAAGATAGGGAAGAGCAGAAAAAGAAAAAAAACCCTATTTATATTATCCAAACTACCAGTGATAAAAGAGGGGCAAGAGACCCTAGTGGCACAACCCTCGGAGCATGTTTCTTTTGCAAACAGACAGGACACATGAAAAGAGATTGTCCCAAATCCCCATGTATTACTCAATGACATTCCAGCATCATCTACCAGGTTTTCTGTAATTGATTTAGCAAATGCATTTTTCTCTGTACCACTACACCCAGATAGTCAGAAATGCACTGCGTTTACAGTAGATGATGCACAATATTGTTGGACTAGATTGCCCCAGGGAGCGGCCATTTCCCCATCGGCCTTCTCTGAAGCCCTGCATACAGTCCTAACTGCATGGGCACCAGAACATGAAAATACACGTCTAATACAGTATGTAGATGATTTGCTGCTCTGTGCAGACACTGAAACAATTTGCTTAAAGGAAACAAAAAGTTTGCTAAAATTTCTAGCACAAGAGAAATGTAAAGTCTCAAAAGAAAAATTGCAGTGTGCTTTACCTCAAGTACAATTTTTGGGTCACTGCATATCAGCAGGCGCTAAACACCTGTTGAGTTCTAGAGTAACTGCCATACAAAAGTTCCCGCCTCCCACCACAGTGAGACAGTTACGTGCCTTTTTAGGACTTGCTGGCTACTGCCGGGAGTGGTTAATGAATGCTTCAGAACTCCTAGACCCTCTTTACACTGTAACTAAGGGAAACGCCACAGGCCCAATCACTCTAACAAGTGAACAACTAATAGCCTTTGAAATAATAAAGGAATTGATTGCAAGTGCCCCGGCTCTTGGCCTCCCTAACTATGAACTACCGTTCAATATGTTTTGCCACGAACAAAATGGCCATGCACACGGGGTACTGACACAAGAACATGGGGGCAAACAGAGACCACTAGCATACTACTCTCAAAAGCTAGACCCTGTTATAACAGCAGCTCCCACGTGTATAAAAGCAGTAGCTGCGGCTGCGTTACTGCTACAAAAAGTTGCAGACATAGTGTTGGACCACCCACTCACCATTCAGGTTCCACACTCAGTAATGGAAATACTTAATCAAGCCAGAACCAAACACATTTCTGCAGCCAGACTAACCAAATATGAAGTGGCACTTCTCACACCCTCGAATGTCACACTAAAAAGATGTACAGTTTTAAATCCAGCAACATTGCTCCCAAGTTGCATGGATATAAAAGAGGGGAGTAGCAGTAAGAAAGACGGTGACATCCGCCCGGGCACTAATGACAGTGGCATCTGCCTAAGCACTGATGTAAGTGCAAACAGCGCACACAGTGACAGCGCAGAGAGTGCACAATCTGTGACAGGGCAGGAAATGCAACTCAAAAATTTTCACAGTTTTAATGATCATGACTGCTTAGCCCTAATGGACTTGGAAACCACACCTCCAGGCAATGTAAAAGAAACACCACTAGCAAATCCTGACCTACTACTATTCGTAGACGGGTCCAGGTACTACGAGGAGGGTTCCCCTAAAACGGGGTATGCAGTCACAACTGAAACTGAAATATTGATTCAGCAACCCCTTCCACCCAGCTTTACAGCACAGCAGGCTGAACTAGAAGCACTAATCAGTGCATGCCAATATGCAGAAGGGAAAACAGCTAATATTTACACAGATTCCAGGTATGCTTTTGGGGTAGCACATGATTATCAAAGCATCTGGAAAAACAGACATTTTATGGCCTCCAATGGGAAACCAATAAAAAATGCAGACATCATTTTGAGATTGTTCACAGCTTTAGAACTGCCTGAAGAAGTGGCAGTCATAAAAATAAAAGCGCACACAAGGGAACAAACCTTAGAGGTAAAAGGAAACAGACTGGCAGACCAAGCTGCTAAGGCAGCAGCAGATTTACCATTGGTCAAACATTATCTACTGACCGCTGCCACTCTCACATTCCCTGTAGACCTAGATATGCTTAAAATTCTACAGAAACAGGCTACAGAGTCAGAAAAAGAGGAGTGGAAAAAGAGAGGAGCAGAACCTGAAAAGGGATTATGGGGATCAGCAGACAAACACTGTCTTCCCAGAGCCCTTTTTCCCACACTGGCCACACTAGAACATGGCCCCACACATGTCTCAAAAGATGGGATGATTAACTCTGTGTTTAAACACTGGATTGCACCAGGCTTCAGCACTGCTGCCAGTAATCTGGTAAAGGCCTGTGCCATCTGTAACACAAACAATCCTGGTCACACAGTGACCGTACCCCTCAGAGTAACCCCAAAACCTCTCTACCCATTCCAACGTATACAAATAGACTATATACAGTTACCTAAATGTGGGATATATGAATACGTCCTAGTGGTCATTGACCTATTCTCTAAGCCCCTATGAGATATTATTTGGGGGGCCGCCAAAAACAGGGTGTTATTTTCCTCAATCTATGGTAAAACACCAAGGTGAACTGACTAATTATGTGAAAGAATTGCAGAAGTCCCTCACTAATACACATTCTCGAGTTTTCTCTTCTATCCCAGATCCAGAGGATTGTGTTGGAACACATGTCTTAGTACCGGGAGACTACGTTGTTGTGAAGAGACACGTCAGGAGGGCTCTGGAACCACGATTTGAAGGACCATACCAAGTCCTGCTGACCACACCCACTTCAGTGAAACTAGAGGGGAAAGATCCTTGGATCCACGCCAGCCACTGTAAAAAGGCCACGGTGGCTCAGGATCAATCATGAAGGGTGTGTTCATTCTGTGTTTTGCAATAACTATAAATGTATGTTTCAATATGGATAGCCAAGATATGCATTTCAATATTGATACTATATGTTGCTTTTAAACTAAGCTTATGTTTTTTCCAATGCTGTTTGAAAAGATGCAAAAAAGACATCAAGATAAAAAGGTCACTTAAGAAACATCCAAAGTCCGATCCGGAAACCCAGGTCCAACTCGCTCTCACTAGACTCTGAATAAGTTACATACTTAAAAAGGTTCTCCCTTATGTTTTATTATTTTCAAGAACCCAGGTGTACATAAACTATAGACCTGGCTGAATGTACATTTACCATCCTCTAAGGGCCTGCTAGGGGTTCCATTGAATTGAATGAAGTAGGTCAGGTGCAGGAATACTTTGTGCACACCAAAAGGATAGGCAGGATAATTATAAAAATGATAAAAAGAGGGGTTTATGTGAGAGATATCCATTTAATCAATTTCTGAAGAATAATACATTTTGTATAATTAATGTCTGAGCAACAATCTGCAGGGCTCTGCAGACCATTACCATGTAACCGACACTTGACTTCTTGTTCTTCTGCTTTGTTTCACATGTTCTCAAGAAGTCTGCACATCTAGCAGTTTCCTGTGAAAACCCCACACCATTGAAACCGCAGCTATTTCTGCCACTGGTTTGCGCGACTGAAACAAGAACATCTGCTGATCCTAAATGTCAAACTGCTGTTTTGTTGTGTAACCATACATCTTTTTATGCCATCTTCTGTGTATAAATAAAACTACTCTGACTGGGGGCTGGTCAGAACCAGATGGAGTTTCAGCCTTACAACTGAACTTTGTCTGTCTCTCTATCGATCGATACCCACTTAAGACAGGTGCCAGGGCTCGAGAGAAAGGACCCAATAGAGGCTATCTCTGACAGTTTCCAGTGCTGAATGTCATGGAGTAGTTGCACTACAGCACCAAACAGCTGTAACATATGCCACCAGCCCTTACTTAATGGGCCTAAAGTGTTTGCCCTTAAGTAAAGCATAGAAAAATATGGGACCAATTTACACCCATAGAGCAAATATATGCTTCTAAATTGTAATACTGTTGTGATGTTGAAATGCAGTCTTTTAATTATACTTTTATTTTCAGGTGCAGAAGAAACTCTTTTCCTGAACATTATTGTGCATAAAATAGAAGAAGAAAAAATTATTAGTAAATATTTAGATATGATAAAAAAAAGTTTGTTTTCTGTTGTGAATGTTATTTATTTATTATTGTATTGTATTTAAGAGTAATAAGATTAATGAGGGTAACAAAGGAAATGCACACATGTGCATTAATATTTGACTAAGGAGTAAAGACGGATGGAGTAGCAAATGCTCCTAAATGAAGTAGAAGAGATTTTACGTCACATAAGTAACTTACTATCATATACACAATGACCATTCATCACCAAATGTATCACTCAGATGTGCTTGTATTTGAGTAGGGACATGTCTTTTAAATGCAAGTTGCATTCATACTGCGTTAGTAGATAAATCGTGCCTAGAATGTTTTAAGCTCTTAGTTATATCGCTTTTATCGCGTATTCACAGCACAGGAAATGACCCGATGTTCCTGTGAAGTAGAAAATCCGGATCTGAATTGTCTCCTTGGTCCATGTTAATGTGGACCTGGTAATCAACAACATTCGGTGTGGGTTAGGCCTTTATGATTTAAAACTGCTTGTTTAATTGAACAAGATTGCTAAATATTGACTCTGTGTTAAAGACTAGACAACTAAAGCAAATAATGGTCAGATGTACAATGCACACATTATATTCCAATAATTATGTTATAGGGAGATGCACATTCATTTACACCACATATTAGATTTACAAAAAATGTAAATGACAGTAAGGAAGAAGACAGAAAGAATGTATTATCCTGGAAACAAATTCCTCAATAATGAGTTGAGCTTAATCCCTATTGAATAATAATAAATCAACTAGGTAATTGGAAAAAGCTTCTTGGGATTTATTGTTATAAAAATAAGTAATAGTTAAGCTAAAACTATTATTATTCTTCAGAAGCTGTTGGTATATCTTCTAGATCTTCTACTGTTGTAATCACCTGATTTAGATGTAAATACCCTCCAATTAAAGCTGAAAGTCTGCAGTTAAAGCACATCTTGTTAGTTTCATTTCAAATCCATTGTGGTGGTATATAGAGCCCAAAATATGAGAATTGTGTCGATTTCCCAATATTTATGGACTTGACTGTACATACATACATACATACATACATACATATATATATATATATATATATATATATATATATACATTTTTATCTAAATATGTAAATATATGTGCATGACCCCCTCTATATGTGACAATTCATATCTGCATTTAATCTCTATATAATAAATATCATCATTTTTAAATATACAGTGACAATAATAATACTAGTATTGATTTGTTTTTTAAAGAATTCTTAATAATCTAAATATTCCACTAAATGTGGAACTCTTGAAGAATATAAGAGTATATCTGTTGCAACATATCCAGTGAATTCTAAAACACAGTATTCAATCAAGGTCTGAACACAGGAATTGTTTTTGTGAGGAACATTAATATTTGGAATGGAACGGAAAAATATTATTTGCAGAATTGCTTTTGGGACACTTTTTGTTATAATTTCATAATCATTATGGATGTTTTATGATTTTTTTTTATACTTTTTTATGATTTTTTTTCTATTACTTAATCATTTATTATTTGTACATAGAGGGCCTTATTCATTGAGGAATGCAAAGTGAATGCAATTGCAGTATGTAGACAGACAGACCACACTGTAAGATATGCACAATGCATATGTGCAATATAAAGACCTCAAAAGCATTAAATATATTATCACCTCTTAATACTATAATCATTAATAAAAAATATATTTTAAAAAAAATTTCTACATGAAATACATATTTCTAAATCGCTACTGCACAAATAAAATGCATTTTTACAATTTATCTTAATTGCAAACACATGTTTTGACATGAAAACACATTTGTCATCACAATCAGTTAGAACTTACTCCTGCCCTGTACCTGGGGCAAGTGATATGGCTACAAAACACATACCTCAGAGATGCCCAGAGCTTGAATCCAAATAATGTGCATGCACTTGACCTTAACAAGCCCTTACTGTACATATGCGTCTTCCCTCCCCTGTTCTGTCCTTCAAATTTTCGGAAGTATCATTTGCATTTGAACTTGAATTGTGGGGTTTTATTGTAAAATCACATAAACATATGTTTTTGTAAATTTTAACTTAAATAGATATCAGTATTGTGTATGATTGAATTGATATATGTCAGTCAGTCTATTTTAATAAATTCCTTGGTACAATAATTAGTTGTCATTGCATAGAACGAGGATAAATAATTACCACTTAAACTTCATATCTTTTATATTACAACAGCACCTTGGAGTGTGTATATAAAGAAATACTAATAGTCAATGAGCTCCTAACTATTATTCTTATCTGTTGGCTCTAAGGGAGGGATACCCTTGGTTAGCACAGCTCTTGCAGCATTGAGGAGTAGAACTCAACCCTATTTTTTCTGTTTCGATATCTTAGCATTATAACCCCCTATCTCTGGACTTATTAATGTTTTCCTTAGTACACGGTGTTATTGTCTGTGATCACTACATAGGGGGCACATTATTTGAAAGAGGTGAATATTCTCTTTCTAATGATAAGTCCTCATAGATTCTTGAAGCGAGTATGGGCATAGCAAAACCCTTCCAAAATCCTTAATGTTTTCTGCAGTGTAGGGGATTATTGTCTGAATTTATTGAAACCAGAATGGGGGAGAACCTCATCACTAAACTTCTTAATGTTTTTTGCAGTGTAGAGGTTATTCTCTGGTGATCACACAAAAACTTCTCAGGGGTCTTACCCTTTCAAACAAGGGAACACCTGAGTCTCTATGTGACAGGATGGAGGAGATATGGCACTTTTGTTTACTTCTTCCCATGCTGTGATTCTCCAGGTTTTCCAGTAGTGTGGTGGATTGGAAGGGCAGAACTTAATGATGTAATTTGGAAACAAAGAAGAATCCGGCTTCTACGGGGGACTTAGAGGGCCTAATGAAGCCCTTTTTGAGATCCTCCTTAATATATTCCTCCATAGCTTGAGTCTCCGGTACCAAAAGGGAGTATAGCCTTCTCTTGGGTAGTTTGGAACCAGGAACTAAGTCAATAGCGCAATCATAATTGCGATGAGGAGGTAACGTCTCAGCGGCTTTCTTAGAAAATACGTCCCGGTAATCTTGGTAGGCTGCCGGCAGCTGATCCAAGGAGACCTGGAGCAAACGAACAGGCGTAGACAAACAGGACGAAGAACAAGACTGAACTGTTTGTGTACACACTGCATTCTTTGTATACTACACTGTGGTGCTGGATGTCTTAAAAGTCAGGAGTGCTTGGACATATGTGACGCTGTGGTGAATTCAGGACCTAGTGATTTTGATGTGCTAGCTATGCGCCCAACGGTGCATTGCCACGGCCCCAAATGTATGACCACATTCCCGAAAATTTTTGCACCGTCGTTAGGCTAGCCACGCCCCAATGGCGCATTGACACGCCCCTGAATGTATGACCAAACCCGCGTCGTGTTTTTTGCGCCGCCGTTAGGCGGCGCAAAAAATTTTTAGGGCTTACTCAACTATGGGGGGGCCCCATGAGTTTGTTGTACCCGGGCCCTGAATTCCTCTTGGCAGCCCTGATACCAGGGAAGCCTACCCAATACCTTTTATGGTTCTCATAGTCACTCAGGCAAATGCAGTTAGAAAATACAACAATACATTTATTGTAACAAAAACAATCACTACGATATTATATACAAACTGTAAATAAATGTCAGGCAAGTTTATCACATTATCTGTCCCTTGCCCTACTAGCTTAAGGAGTTAAAGTCATCTGGCTTTTCTGCCAGGCAGAATCTAAGACCCATGGATTTCTCCCAGCTGCAGATGTAGACTGCTGATAGAGAATGGAAACTCAACACCAATCCTCAGAATGAACACACCTTCCTCCCCTGATGTGGCTCCTTATATCCAAGGTCAAATTTCAAATTTCCACAGTAATTTCCCCTCTCCCGGGGAAATACCTTGGTCTCTCCTTCTCTCCTTCTTAAACATTGGTGGGTGCTGGTCCAGGGGGATGGAAGGGGAGTGAAGATGAGCTGTCCTTCCACAGCTCACCTGCTGTGTGCACGCTAAAATGTTTGGGTTAGTCCTGTGGGAGACAATGGATACTAACTGGCCTTCCCCACCTCAGATCTAAGATAGTACTCAACTCCTCCTCAAATTAAACCCTTAAAAGTTTTTTTGAGCCAGACCTTACTATCACTACTCAGGACTTCCTTTAAAGAAGAAGGGGGAGAAAGAATCTAGTTACAGCCCCCTCACCTGTATCCTGAATCTGGTCCTGATCTGATCCTTACCCATAATCCACCTGGCTTCACTGTAAAAACAATGTATAACAGCATCATTGTAACATTCGCATTATGCAATAAACAATATACTTTTTTACAATGAATAATATATAGTGAAAAAGTCCCCTATATATGCCTTTCTACAATGTTCCCTTATCCACGTGTAATTAGACACTGCACTAGTACTCTTTGTGACCTGGGGAACATTAACAGGACTATAAAATTTACATGATATTATGCTTCATATATTGTGAGAAATGAGGATCAGGTTTGTTACAGTGTTATCACACTCGTTTCGTGGCAGACATATATATATATATATATATATATATATATATATATCAAAAAGAGTAAAAAGACAAACAGGCGCTTAGTAACAATCTAAAACTCCACGTGACTATGTGATTAATAGTTAGTAGATCACATACATATACTAACTATTAATCACGTAGTCACGTGGAGTTTTAGATTGTTCACTAAGCGCCTGTTTGTCTTTCTACTCTTTTTGGTATTAACTCCACTATTGCACTTTAAGACTTGGCAGCTGGTGTTATCTTTCCTCAATATGTTTAGATCTAATCTTGATACTAAGCGAATAGAATTCTGTCAAAGAATATTTAAGGAGAGTCAAAATTCTAATATGGACACTAATGTAAGGAGGTTCTGTACTTGGTGAAAGCTGATGCGAGGAGGTTCCCATATGTCATTTCCAGAGAGACTCTGAGGGGACTGCCGCAAGCGTTTTCTATGCAGATAAGCCTGTTTTATTATACCCAATGTACGGGCATTTTATTGCTTTTTATGGATGTAGGCTGTTATTAAACTGGATAATATCCTTTAATAAGCCTGTTTTTATGAACACATTGCATTAACTCTATTGTTTATTTGGAGTCCAGTTGTGCATTCTCTGTTTAAGAGGACATTAAAGCCCTGGGGGAATTACCCCTGAGAAGTTAATCACTGCACTATCCTCTAACAAGTTGTTCCTATTATGCATACACTAAATTGAATTGTACCAATGTGTATGAAGTTTAATTGTTAACCCCCTGTTAAAGAGGTGGAGTTCAGTTCAAATGGTGCTGAAATTCCGGTAGAATTAACCCTTGGAGAATTAATCACTCTGCACCTTTTGTCCGAATTAATTCCAGAGTGTCTAGATGTGACTCTTATTTTTTATGGTATCACATGCCTAGAATTGAATCACGCTTCACCATCTGGCAGTCTGTTAAATCTGGGTTTCAATTTCAGGAGGATGCTTCCTATCCGAATGTGTACTGTCACTGTAAATTGGAGGAGTAATAATAGTCTGGATCTGTTGTTCATGGTTTGTCCTGGTCCCCTTAGATCCAGTGATTAGAAATTGTAATGCTACAGCATACAATTACAGGCTAGAGAATTGTGCCAACTGTTTGGGGAAGACCCTTTTCTGTTCATAATGACATTGGAATATGGTTTCCCATGTTTGGTATGGACGAACTTGACTGGCCTCCACAGAGCCCTGACCTAAACTCCACCGAACACCTTTGAGATGAATTGGAACCTGGCCTTATTTTAAGCCAGACCATATTGCCCAACATCACTGCCAACTTCACAAATGTATAATGTATTACCAAGATTTTGGACAAGACCTGGAACCGGACCAAGACGGTGGTAAACTCAGGAGTTCTTCTGCAATCCAACATGTTTCAACAGTGTGCTTAGATTCCTTGTCAAATTAATTCAGGTGCTGGACGTTAATTAACATTGTGAGGGCTGGACTAATTGGCTAGCAATGGATTGGTACTGGTGGGTTTGTTTGCTTCGCATTCATTACCAATTATAGTGGTTGATGATGTTCATGTTCTGTATTATTCTCGTCTTCTCATGTTTTGACCATGCTAGTTCAGCAATTACTCTGTCTACCAAGCACTGCTTGTTTAACCTTTACTCTTGGCCTACACTGACCTTGGCTTGTTATAGGATATTCTTTTTTTATGTTTTTTATTATTTACTATATTATTAACATGTGTTAAGGTATTAACTGATAGTTTTTTTAATCTGTGGATTGATGGGACTTTATATATACATATGCATTTTGCAGTGTGTTGAGTCTGTCTGCATACTGCAAGTGTCGCACAGGCAGAGCGTACTTACACCTGTATTCAACTAGAAACATGTCTTCAGATCCTCTTCTTGCTGAATACGAGTGTACCTGCTTGCATTTTCGTTCCATTATATAAAAACAAGCAACAAACTGGGCCTGATTCCTTAAGGAGAGCAAGGCAAAAATAGGAGTATATTTTCTCCTGGAAAACCATATTAAAATACAAGAAGTGCAAATTAGTTTATTATTTTGCATATAAGGAAAATACTGTAGCACACAAATACTTGATAGCTGTATTTTTACACTTAAATTTAAAGTTGATCTAGGACATGCCCTACCCCAAATATAAATCTGCCATCACATTTTAAATTTGCATACCCCTCCAGAAAAGCATGGTTTTAACAAAGTGCACAGTTACTCCTTTTTTTATGCTTTACTTTCCTTAATGAATCAGGCCCACTGTTTTCACTTTGCATTCCTTAATGAATCTGGCCCTGTGTGCCTTTGATTTAATTTGTAAATTATGTGATAAATAGATAGTGAAGTGATGGATTATTTTATTTCATAGACATTGTTTTCAATTTCTTTTTTTTCTTGTTAAGTGGGTACAAATATTTAAATATAAATTAATTCATATTTGATTTGTAGGGGAATAAGGATAGTAAAACAATCACTTTACCATAAATTATAAAAGGGGAGTTAGTGGGACCAAGGTCATTCAAATATTTTAAGTAGAAGTTCACCATCATACATTACTGAAATATTTATATTATTTACTAAGTAAATACTGAACAGTTATTATTGTCATGCAAGCCCCAAGGGGCAAGACTCTCCTTATCAATGCTGGTTCATGTCTTCTTCTATACCCAGTTGGATTATTTCCGTTGCATATGCTTTCAAGTTTTTGGGGATTTTAATCATGTAGTTATAGAAAGTTTGTGGCTACTGAAGTCAAAAGATTAAACATTAATAATTTTGTGCATTTCGTACTGAGCTCACATGTTACAGTAACCTGTTTTTAAAATGCCTATTGGTCAATCCTATGTATAATTTCTTGCAAGGGCATGATAAATGGACATAGGTTACGCCAATCATAGAACAAGTAATGGAGTCATTAAAATGCCAAATGTGGCTATATTTGCTTCATACTACTGCTTACTCACCTTGCTTTTTCACAATATTTAGAACATTGTCCTGTACTGTGGCTGTGGTCTGTGGCGAATACCTGTGTTCCCATAATCCTGGTATGTATACTGAGCATTAAATAGTCACCTATACTCACCCATGGCTTACAGTATGCTACACTAATGGTGTACCAGTTGATAAATGTGATAATAAATGATGAAAAAGCATGTAACTAATACATCATCAATCACAAAAATCTTGTCATCTAGTGTAAGGGAAGAAGCCAGACATGTTACTGTGTTTAGTTGAAAACAAAGGCCATACATTGTAAATATTTAACAATTTGCATTTTTTTCTGTGTTTGTAAATATTATTCTTTATTTCAGAATGTTCATTCTTTTTTTTTTTTTTTGTATGGCCACTTGCATCGGAGCCCTTCAACACTCCTCTCCTATGGCCACCCCTTGTACTACGCACACTCAGCAGTGGGGGGGGGAGGGTTGTTGCTGCAAATGTCTGGCAGACGGTTTCTGTAGATGTAGTAGTACCTGATAAAAGATTTTCTTGAAACTGCTCAAAATCTATCTTAAGTATGTGAAGTCATATCTCGCACGGCGCCCGTTAAATTCAAATATCCAATTCTTGACAATGAATTTGCAATTTTCTTTTGTGTGGGACACATACATATTGTGGACACACTTGTGCATCTGATTAGATATGTTGTGCATTTGTCCCCTTTGTTCAAGCATGAAATTAGTTTGTAAATTACTCAATTTCTGAAGGGAAGGGGGTTGAGGTGGTGACATGGGCTCTGGTTCAGGGTGTGTGTCTTAAAATTAGGATTTGCATATTTATGTTTGTAATCGCTTTTGTCTATTTCCCAGCTTGCTACAATTCATATGCATGTTGCCACAGTGTTCTGATTGTTTCTGGCTCCTGATCCCTGGCTTTGCATTACGGTTACTGGTGGATGGACGAAATGCTGAACAGAGAGTAAGTACTCTAGTATGTGATTGTAGTAGTGCTACCTGTGATAGTGTGCTGTAGATGGAGAACGTTGAATGCTTTATTGCTGAAGAGATCATCCCCTTACTTAACAACTCTCCAACAGTTCTCTTAAGCCTTGGTTATCTGTGGTTGGTGCTGCATAATCCAGAAATCAGTTAGAAGTCTGGAGAGATCGTACATTGGTGTGATTTCTGTCTACACAACTCATCAAAAATCTACTTACCTGTCACTGATACAGAGTTTTAACTTTACCTGCTCCTTAGCACTCTTTTTGCGATGTTTTCAGTAAGAGTTCTGCTGAATTCTTGCCTCCTCACAGATCAGATGACTGTGCTTTTGACCTTACTGCTGAGGCTCCATTATGAAAGGAAGGATTGTATTTGTTATCTGCTATGGAATACATCAGAGAGAATCTTGACACTTCTCCAGGCCCCCAATGGAAGCAGGCTTCTTTTATGTCTCTAAATCAGATAGCCACCATATTTTCTAAAATAGATCTTCATGAAGCATATAACCTCATTAGAATCAGAGCCAGTGATGAGTGGAGCCTTTAGTACTAACACTTTACATTATGCATACTTTGTAATACCTTACAGGCTTTGTGATGCCTCTACAGTCTTCTAGGATCTAATAAGTGATACCCTCCATCATTTTTTGGTACAGTTTGTAGTCATTTACTTAGATGAAATCTTAATCTATTCAACTAATCTGTCTGAAAAACCATCACATGTCTGTCAGGTTCTTCAAAAGTTAGGAGAAAATCAATTATTTGTTAAACGAAAGAAATGTGAATTCGAGACCTATATTTCATTCTTAGGCTACATTATTTCTTCGGAAGGTTTCTCAATAAATCCTAGTAAAGTGCAAAAAAATCATTGATACTGCATTACCCACTAATTTAAAAGCTATACAAGAATTTATAAGCTTTATAAATTAATATAAAAGATTTATTCCACAATGTTCTTCTATACTAACCCCAATTACTGCTTTAACCAAGAAAGGTGCAAACCCATGTCTCTGGTCACCAGAGGCAACTTCAAGCTTTTGAGTTGTTAAATATATATTTTGTTTGAGCTCTAGGTTTGCGCCATCCAGATCAGCAGCTATTGCTCATTGTAGAAGTAGATGCTTCTGACATTGGTAGAGGGTTAATCATTTCCTAGACTGATCCTGTTACCCAGAGACTACATACTTGTGCTTGCTTCTCAAAGATTTTTTTTCCTGCTAAACTTAGTAACTAATGACCACATAGTTCTGTAAGTGAAAATCAAGAAACGCAGGCAAATAATCATCCCTATTTAACAAGACACCCCCCTTTATCTGCTTGTGACAATGGACAGATCTCCCTTTAATTCCTTCAAAGCTTTTCTTTCTCCTTTAGTCAAATTACCTTTACCCAAATTCTGGTAATATTTGGAACCAACACAGATCAAGTCCTGAAATGTAGTTTTATGATAGATATCAATATCTGGTCTCCTCTGATTAATAGAGAAGTTAGATTTATTTTTAAAACACATCTCATTTTCTCCTCTACTACATGTATCAATATCAAAGATCATTTTCTCTGAGTGGTTAGGCAATTCTGAAATGTTACATTCCATCCAGAGATTTTCTAATGCATCCAAACAAGCATTCTCATATGCATTAAAAACAATAGGGTCTAATTCTTCATCATATTTCTTTACAAACTTAGAAGCGAAATATCTGTTACGGCATAAAGTACGTATATATTTATCCAGCTCAACAAATAAATCAAATGGGTTTGGGTCCATATTTGGGGCATAATTTAACCCTTTTCTAAGAAGCTGTATCTCTGTATTAGTTAACTTTTTATTTGATAAATTAAAAATCCCTTTTCCCTCATCCTCTTAAAATTCCTTTGGCTTCTTCAATAATTTTCTCCCCCTCCCAATGCCCATTTGACATTTTAGGGTTCTCTGTGTCCCGGGATATAGGGTCTCGTTCGATTGGTATAAGAGATTTTTCTGGGATACACCCTCCCTAAAAAATGCCTGTTTATTTTGTTCTTCCTGAGGATCTTTTCTCTCTCGAGACCTCTCCACATTTAGAGTAAATTTAGTCTTTTGTCTTGCTCCCATGGCTATAAGACTGTTATCCTTCTTCTTTGTAGGGTAAAATCTCCTCTGTCTATCATATATAATCCCCTTTTCTGAGTCTCTTCTCGAGGAATGAGTAAAATCAGTTCTAAACTTGGGCTCATTTTGAATCCCAATTCTTGTTATTGTTAAGCCCAAATTGAGGGTCAGATTACCTATATCTAGAAGGTCTGTTAATATTATTAATCTTCTTACTATAGGATCTCACTTCATCTTCTTCATAACCCCTCACATCATGAGAATTTTTCATTTTCAAGCAAGGTCTTTTTATATTCAGTTACTCTTTGATTAACCATATAGCCATAGTACAATATATGGGCAAAAGTATTTGGCCACACCTTTTAATTATTGAATTGATGTGTTTTAATTAGACCCGTTGCCAGATGTGTTTTTAATCAATCACCTAGCTATGCAGTCTCCATTTCCAAACATTTGTGATACAAAATGGGTCATTCTGAAGAGCTCAAGTGACTTCAAGCGTGGTTCTGTGATAGGATGCCACCTTTGCAATCAGACGGTTCTTGAAATTTCATCCCTGCTGGATATTCCACGGTCAACTGTAAATGATATTATTAGAAAGTGGAAGTGATTAAGGACAACACCAGCTCAGCCATAAAGCGAAAGGCCATGTAAAATCACACAGTGGGGTCAATGACTGCTAAGGCGCATGGTGCGTAAAAGTCACCAACGCTCTGCTGATTCCATAGCTGAAGAGTTCCGAACTTCCACTGGCATTAATGTAAGCACAAAAACTGTGCAACGGGAGCTTAATGGAATGGGTTTAAATGGCCAAGCAGCTGCATGCAAGCCCCACATCACCAAGACCAATGCCAAGCGTAAGATGGAGTGGTGTAAAGCACACCAACACTGGAATGTGTAGTAGTGGAAACGTGTTCTGTGTAGTGACGAATCGCACTTCTCTGTTTGGCAGTCAGATGGGCGAGTCTCGGTTTGGTGGATGCCGGTGGAACTTTTTCCTGCCTTACTGCATTATGCCAACTGTGAAGTTTGGTGGAGGAGAGATAATGGTATGGGGCTGTTTTTCAGGGTTTGGGATAGGCTCCTTATATCCAGTGAAGGGCAATTTTAATGCTTCAACATACTTAGTCATTTTGGACAATGATATGCTTTCAACTTTGTTGCAACAGCTTTGGGAAGGCCCTTTTTCTACCACTATTAACCCTAGTGCTGCCAGCTTACTGCTGGTTGTGTGAAAATTGTGGGAAAATATTGTGTGGGGTCCCCCGATTTTCACATAACCAGCACTAGGCAAACTAGCCTGGGGTGGGTGGCACTATAGCAGGGGGACATGCGGCAGGGGTCCCCCTGCCATAATGACAACCAACCCCAGGCTGTTCAGCGTGGGATGGATTCCCTAGGGAGTAGGGTCCGCAGATAAAAATGAGCGGGCCCCCCTCTATGGACACTGAGCCCAGTGCTGAAACCACTAGGGCTCTTCCTACACGCCTGGGCGGTGGGTGTAGGGTAATAACGGCGATAAAAGAGTTAAAAAAAAAAACAGATGCCATTTTGTTTTGTGAAACTACAAGTCCCAGCCAGCCAGCTTGCCTTAAACAGTGTGGGCATGCTGATGCTTGTATAACTGCAAGTACCAGCATACCCATGGCAGCCAGGGCATGTTGGCACTTGGAGAACCACAAGTGCCAACATGCCCTGACATCCACGGCTGGCTGGGACCTGTACTTCCACAAAAGAATGTTTACAAAACCACAACACCCTCATTAAAACCACATGCTTTTAATAAAAACAATAAAACCCCAATATACTCACCACTAATGATTTCATTCGTCGTCAGCAGCTTTTACTCCTAAAATATGTGACAACCAAGTCCCAAATAATTTGTATCCAAAAGTCTGGCTTGAAATGTCTTCTATTCTTCTTGGGCAAAAAGCCCCCCTTGTTGCTTGAAGTCTTCAGTTCTTCTTGGCCAGAAGAGCACCCTTGTTGCTTGAAGTCGTCTTATCTTCAGCCAGAAGGGCCCCAGATTTGTAATATCCCATCCGGAACATGCTTGTTTACAAAACAAAAACAAAAATGATGATAGATGCCGCAAACAGCTTCTACATTGTAGAAGCTCCAATACGCAATGAGTTTAGCACAGCCGTGAGATGTTCTCTGGCTTATCTAAACCCTTAATATAAAAATAATTGGCTTTACTTTATTATTTGCACACATTCACTTACATTTACATTAAATTTACATTGCATTTATATTAATCACATTATCCTTATAAATGATCATAGATATAAATCAATAGATAAATATTACTTACAAGAATATAAAATAGCCAGATCTTCTAAAGATATATTAATAAGAAAAATAGGTATACGGTATTGTCATAAAGTATGAAAGCAAACATTCCTATATAACATCCCAATCCTTTACTAATTACTACTCATTGCACTGAGTAGTAATTAAACAGTATTACCTACCAGTACACAATAACAGTCCATTATAAATCCTACGATAATATATAATAAACAGACCCGGGCATGTATTTACTCAATAAACATAAAACAGCATTTGTTAGCTTGCTGGTATGCATATATCTTCCTTTCAGAGAGCATTGACTGCAGTTTCTTTTGTTGCTGAGTGATACATCAGTGAATACTTTACTCTAGTTCCTTTTTCTCATTTAGATGCAATCCAAATCTCTGACAATAACATAGTTCTGCCCTCTATTGATGAATATTGCTTGGTCTACAATTGTCATTGTCAAGTAATGTCAGCTTTCATTTACTGCTGACATACCTGAATGCCCTTTATTCCTCCTTAGATTCTTCACCAGATTACTGAATGCTTAATTACATGTAATTATATTGCAGCATTTTAAAATGTCTTTTCAATATTACAGATCTTTCTAACTTTCATAATGTCTGCACACTCCTTAATATGTATTATTCTCTTTCATCCATCCTATCTAGAATTTATTTTTCTATCCCCTTCTGATTAAAATCACTTACAATCTTAATTTATTTTAATTTAATGTACAGCATTCTCTTTACCTTTACTTCGATGTAAAAAACTAAATTAAACTGCAACTTTCTTTTCCATTATCCTTTTTACCTATCCTGCTCCTTCAGCAACAATGATTCAGCCTTCCTTTTCTGAGGTCTCCCCATCCTCTTCCAAAATTTCCCTCATAACTGCATTTTTTTTCAAACCGTTAAAACCCTGCCCACATGCACTTTGTTCTCATTGGCTGAGTGGGTGAAAGCTGTACCCGCTCATGCACAGTTTAAAGAATTGACAAAAGTAACCGATTGTGCCATTCATTTATATATTGGGGTACATTGATCTCATAATAGGTAAAGACAAAATCCTATATATTATTTCTTTGATTGCAGATAATTGATATGGAAGCCACTGATTTAAATAATATATGTGAGGAATCGTTAGTGAGCCCTAAAAATGTTACATAAAAGGATTAGAGATCAAGGACTAGCAAAATAAGAGACAGAAAGAAAAGAGAACAGAGATTAGAGAATATAAAAGAAAACTAATACCCAGAATTATGTGTAAAGCAGTATAGAAGTCGATTGGCTTGGACACCTGAGGAGTTAGAGCAGCTGAAAGTGACAAGGGAAGTGAAAGGATATAGAGACAGCAACTATCAAGTGTAAGCAGGGGAGTTATTGGGAGGGTAGGCACAAAGTTATTTTATAAGATAAATACTGTGTTAAAGCTAAAATAGAGAAGTTGGTTAATATATATAGAGAAAGTGCAGTGTGCGATCAGTCAGGAAAAAGAAATCAACAGATGCCTGGCTACAGGGAGAGATGGCAGTACCCACTGGGTCACTTCAGGGCTACAGGGAGCAATGTTGGGTTTCTGCATAAATGACTCCAAGTAGCCACTGTCGTTCAAATGATACAGGACAGCATTGGCCAGACAGATAAGTGTTGGTACTAAATACACTGTAGTGTAAACCACATTCTAAAAATATTTACTTTTTTTATTTGCAACTCCTGGCCAGGTGAAAATCTGGTTACTTCTTTTTTTGAACGCTACGGATTATAACCCTTACCAGTCTATAGAATACATTATATGAAATATAAATAGGGGTTCCTAAATTGCAGAAGCTTATACTGCAGAACCTTTGTTAAGTTAAGAAGAGTATTGTCTAAGGCTGTTATTTACTAAGAGTCAGAATAGTTTACTATTTGCAAACTGCTACATCTCAAATACAATTTTCAGATCCAAACCATTGGATATATCAACCTGTGATGTAGCGGCTGAAATTACAAACTGCATCCAAGTTGTAGTGGCTTGAAAACCTCTAATCTGCTTGAGGTTTAGGCCAAGCTGCTTGATAAAACTAGATGAAAAGCATAGTTTTACTTAACAGATTTGTTATGTGTAGAGAGTCCATTGCGACGAAATGCGTCAGTGGGGATCTAGTGTCTAAAATGAAATTTGATTGAGTGAGGTCATGTGAGCTGAATAAACTAAAGAACTTTGACAGGGTCTAGCTGTAATGGAGCAGAGTGTTTATAAGTACCCATAAAGAATGAGGCGTTCCTAAAAGCATTGATGTCAACTTTCTTCTGCCAAATCTAAAGCTCCTGTTAGACAGAACAACACAGAGTAAAGTGAGCTGACCACTCCCCCATTTTTTCCACTAATACAGCATTAATATGTGGGGACTTAATAAGATTTGTCTCACTAATGTGCATTTTCTCAATCTCAGAAGATATTTAAAGTTGCGAAATGTGTCAAATTTCATTACAAATATTTCAAGGGGTGCAGACCCAAGATTACCAACTATGGACTTATTATATACCAGTTATATGCATAAATACACAGCATACTGTTACAAGTTATTACAAATCACAGAGAATTGAACATTTATTCAGATGTTCTTATGATGAATGACTATATCCTAAATATATTCTGTTTGTTTTCATATACAGTATCTGTCTGTTACAGCTGTATTATTCTTTATTGTTCAAATTAAATTATTTTATCTATATTTGAAGCAATTTGCTTTATTCTAGGATTCTGCCATATTTAATATATCTATTTATAGTTGGATTCTGTTATGTGCATATTGTCGCTAACCAATAACGATTGTCGAACCTCGATTTGTGTTTCCAAAGCACAAAGATTTATTCGCAATAAGTAGAATAATATGCTCAAGCAAAGTAATAGTAAATACAGCCGTTACTTATCGCAGGCGCTCTGGATCCAGTGCAGTTATTCAATCCTGAAGTCTGGGGACAAGATGTCTGCATGCTGGATCACAAGCTGCTGCTTATATACCCAATCAAATACAGTAATACAATGAAGATGGTATAGCTTGCATCTATTGGTCCAGGTCTCAGGAATGTCCAAGGGGTTGTCAATCATTGGCTGGTTCATCCTAAGGAATCCAAAGGAGGGGGTCATCTCTGCAGGGGGTATGCTCTGCTCTTCCCGCCAAGATTCCTTAGTCTTAAGTAGTTCATAATTCCCTATCATTCATAACTTGTGTATGCACTCTGCGATTCCCTCGCAGAGTGAACCAAACAGTAGAATATGTAACAAGGTTCAGTATGATACCACTCATGATGTTATTCCTTCAACCCGTTCCGTGTATTTCACTAATATGTATGTAACTCTGATATAACATATAAATACTACTATATTTCGACATAACTGACTATGTGTTGCAACTACCATTAATGTGTACTATTTTATAAGTATGCGTGTTTGTGCGAATGTATGGTAAAAGACCAATTACTGTTGCTGCCACGTGTAGTGGATGCGTACGCCCTTTCACGCCGTAGCGTGCCCTTGTACGTCGATGCGTACCGTACGCATCTTTTCAGACAAAGACAACCAAGTTTTCTAGACTTTAATTGAAATGACTTTATCCAATTTGCTGACTTCGACAGCTCCACCCTTTAATAGTGTAATAAACTATCACCCAATCACCGTTTCAAGTTCAGGATTATACAATACTTCTTCACAAACCATGATCTCGGTATCTGGTACCACCCTTTCAGTCTCTTTCTCAGTGTTACTCCTAGGAGACCGTTTTCCACACTTCAACACAGTAGGAACACATTTGACAACTAAACCAATTGCTAAGATGACACCCAGTATAAGGAGAAGGAGCTTACCTACGCTAGCAACCATTTCCTGCACCCACTCCCCCAGACCGGAGAACCATTTCACAGGGTTCAACCACGAGAACCAACCCGCCACCTTTTCCCCGACCTCATATAACGAAGAATTGTGACTCTTTCGAAATTCCCATTTCAGCTGCAGAATTTCATCCATCTTCCGGTCTATAACCTCTTTAGGGTCATCAGTATTATTAGTAATGTACGTGCAACATTTGACACCGAACTGGGTGGCCAGTGTCACACAGTACCCACCAGTAATAGAGGTGAGATAATTTAGTACCAGTCTATGTTGCACCAACTCCTTCTTGTACGCTTGTAGCTCCCTTCCAGTATACCTGAAAGTGTCATCATACATCTCAGTGATATTATCTATTAATTTGGCTAGGTCTTGGATATATTAAAAGTTTAATGTTCCCCGAGCGGTCCTGGTGAGATCTAGAGCAACCATAACTTGGAAACCAGCAGTTTCACTAATCAATTTTGTAGCTATGGGTTCCTCACCAGGAATCATATTTCTCTTGCCACGGTGTTCATACTGTGTGTGTATGTATGGTGGTGATGTAGTCTTGTGAATATCAACCATTTCTTCATGAGTAATAGTCATGATTTCAGGAACCAGTTTAGCTAAGAAACACAAGCCCTTGGAACTCGGAGTCACCCAGGAATAAGCTTTTCTTCCACAAACAAAATACACATCCTCAGGGAGAACATGAGGAACAGTATGCCCATGAATTATATCACACAGAGTTTTGATAAAACTACCCATGCCTAGTGTCTCCATCTGCTCTAGACACGTGTCGGCATTAATGACATTTTCACATTTATCTGTAGAGACTTTTCCAATGGATACCTTCTTATGTTTGGTTATACGCCCTAATTTGTGACTTCCATCAACATTCCTGCCTAATAGTGACCTTGTGAGTCTCCCTCTAAAATGAGTGTGGCGAGCCATTGTCTGATCTGATAGGTCAGCCTCCCAATTCTCCAGGCGCTTTGCATGAGATATGTTTAGGCACAGCAAAGATCTGCCTATGGAGTATTGTCGAAGCATCAGACTAGGGGACCTAGTGTTATTGTTCCTCCCTTCTATGGGCCTCCCACCCCTCAATTCGAGTACTTCAGATATGTTTAGAGGGAATGGCACTAGTCCTATATTATGCTGCCCTTGAGGCACGTGAGAGCACACCCAACACTCGGTTTGGTTTAGCACCTTACCCACCAGGGAGTGATAATCCTCCAAAGGATGCCCGCCTATATTCAGAGTACTGGGGGACTGGCATCGTTGGATGCATCTCTCTTCAACTAGGGAGTCGCAGAACTTGCAGATACAATACTCATCAGACAATAGCCCCTCACACTGCCTCCGAGTTCCTGAGCTAGCAGACCTTTTCATAACCCCTGGACCAAGTTTGATAATGGGCTGCTCAGAGTATCCTATTAACTTTTCTTCGGCCTCCATTTCATCCGTATCACTCCCAGAACTCTCCTCCGTCCTCCATCCTCCTTCACAAAAATAGAATGTCCTAGAAAAAGTAAAAACAAGGAAAATCCTGGAACAAAAGAAAAACAAAACCCGCCACTCCATCGCTGGAAAGATAGTTCTGAGGCAACGTCTCTGGTTCAGGTGTCTCAACTGCAGGCTTTAGGTCTCCCGGAACAGGCTTACAAGTGACAGCTCTATGTCGTCGGTCTGAGTTTTGTCTTGCACTTTCTCCGGATTATGGACTCTCCTGCAGTGGGTGGAATGGACCCAAGTGTCTCTCTCTGCAACCTTCAGTGATGTAGTACTGGTCAGCAGCACTTGGTACGGGCCTTCCCAATGGTCTGTTAAACAACCTGAACGTAAGAAATTGCGGATCATAACATAGTCTCCAGGTTCAACATCATGACAGTTCGTCTCTGGCATACCAGGCGACAGCATTTTTAGTTTTTGTTGTTGTTGTTTCAGCTGTCTACTCATTTTTATAAGATATTGTACAGTCACTTCATTATTACACTTTAAGTCGTCTTGTGGACTCACGATCAAATGAGGTTGTCGTCCGAACAGTATCTCAAAGGGGGGACAGATTAAGAGGAGGTCTAGGAGTGGTTCGAATGCTATGGAGGACCAACGGCAAAGCCTCAGGCCATGCCAACCCAGTTTCAGCCATTATCTTACCCAGTTTGTTCTTGATAGTACCGTTTACTCTCTCCACCTTACCACTGGCTTGTGGTCGGTAAGGGGTGTGAAGTCTGCTACTGATTCCCATGAGTTTACACATATTTTGGAAGATATCACCAGTAAAATGGGTACCCCTATCACTTTCAATGATTCTAGGGATACCGAACCTACACACAAAATCTTGTACAATTTTCTTTGCAGTGAACACAGCAGTATTAGTGGCTGCCGGATATGCTTCTACCCAACCGGAAAACACATCAATACACACTATTATTATTATTATTATTATTATTATTATTATTTTTTATTTATAGGGCGCCACAAAGTATCCGTAGCGCCGTACAAGGACAAACAATGGCACAGTACAAGGTGAAACAGCACAGTACAAGTAACAGTAAGCACTATAACTCTGGGGGCTCAGGCACAGCATGAAAGAGAGGGAGGGAGGGGAAAAGTGAGTACAGGCAGGTAACTATGGCCCAAGAGGGTGGGCACGGATGACAGGTTGAGAGTCACTGAGGGGAGCGGAGAGAAGCGAGAGGAGACAGAGGGCAGAGGGACTGAGAGGAAGTGAGCTGAGTAGCTGGAGAGCGCAGTTAAAAGTGATGGAAACAGAAGGTAGGAGAGCCCTGCTCAAAGGAGCGAACAATCTAAAGAGAGGGAAAGACAGACAGACACATGGATGAGACGGAGAGACGGGAGGAAGGGGGAGAAGGGAAGAAGGGATGAGAAAGAGAGGTAGCCGACCGGTGGGAGTTTAGGCATGAGAGTGGAAGGCTTTAACACATACTTTAGATTCCTGTACGGTGGTAATTGGATATAGTCAATTTGTATTACCTGAAAAGGTCCGTCTGTAGGAGGGATGTGGGATGGCTCAGTTGGAATAGTTTTCCCAACATTTTTCCTCAAACAAGTAAGACATGACATTGCTTTCTTACCAGCCTGAGAGGAAAATCCGGGAGCACACCAGTATGCTCTCACCAGTTTGCACATACCTTCTTTACCCAGGTGAGTCAGGCCGTGTGCTGCTTCAGCCAGGCTTGGATAGTATGTTCGGGGAGCTACAGGCTTACCTTGTCCATCCCTCCAGAGTCCTGAGGACTCTTGACCACATCCCTTCGCCTTCCAAACCGCCTTTTCCTGCAGGGAACACAAATCTTGCATTTCAATTAATTTCTGCATGTCTAATGTCTGAAAAACCATCATAGTCTCGGTCGATACAGTCATAGGTTGCCCTGCTGCCCATTTAGCAGCTTCGTCTGCCCTGTTGTTGCCCAATGGCACTGGGTCTTCTTCAAAGGTATGGGCTTTGCACTTTATGACGGCTACTGTTCTGGGTAACTGTATCGCTGTCAGAAGTCCTTTTATGTGTTGTGAGTGTGCCACTGGTGTACCTGCTGCTGTCGTAAAGTTTCTAAGACGCCAAAGGGCCCCAAAATCGTGCACTACCCCGAAGGCGTACCTAGAGTCAGTATATATGTTGGCTGATTTACCCTCTGCCAATTCACACGCTCTCTTTAGTGCTACTAGTTCCGCCACCTGGGCTGAGTGAGGTGGACCAAGGGGTTCAGCTTCTACCACATCCTGATCGTCTACAACAGCGTAACCAGTACATAGCTCTCCTGTCTCTGTCTGTCTATGGCAACTTCCGTCTGTATAAAACGTAAAATCTACATTTTCTAAGGGGGTGTCACGTATGTCGGGCCTTGCAGTAAAGGTCTGATTCAGGTGTTCCATACAATCATGCGTGTCAGTATTCTTGCCTAACTCATCATCAACCAGGGTCTCCTCACCTCCCACCCTTTGTGTCTCTAGAGACACATACGGAAGGTATGTAGCTGGATTTAAGGTGCTACATCGTTTGATGGTGATGTTTGAGGGTGCCATCAGGGCTAGTTCCCACTTTGTGAATCTAGCTGAAGAAACATGTCTGGTTTGGGCTGAATTTAACAGAGCTGATACAGCATGGGGTGTATAGATAGTTGAATTATGTCCTAATACTACATCCTCGCTCTTACTTACTAGAAGGGCCGTTGCTGCTACACTTCTGAGACATGTTGGGAGTGATCTTGCCACATTGTCTAATTGTGCACTGTAGTATGCTACCGGTCTGCTAGCGTCACCATGTTTCTGTGCGAGGACCCCTGCTGCACAGTCATTAGCTTCTGTACAAAATAGCTCAAAAGGCTTTTCATATTCAGGTATTCCCAATGCAGGTGCTCTAGTCAGACTATCTTTAAGATTAAAGAACGCTTGCTCTGACTCTTCTGTGTGTACAACACGTTCTGGTTTCGAGGAAGAGACTAGCTCCTGCAATGGTAATGCCAGAATAGAAAAACCTGGGATCCAGGATCTGCAGTATCCACACATCCCCAAGAAAGTACGAATCTGCTTCTGGCTCTGCGGCAGAGTCATGTGTTGTATGGCCTCAATTCTGTCGGTTGTCAGGTGTCTTAGCCCCTTAGTAAGGCAGTGTCCTAAGTATTTGACCTTAGTCTGACATGGCTGTAATTTATCCTTTGCCACCTTGTGCCCTGTTTGTGAAAGATGAAGCAACAACAATTTAGTTTCATGTAAACATGACATAAAAGAATCAGAGCACAACAACAAATCGTCCACATATTGAATTAGAACAGACCCATTGTGGGGTTGAAAGCATTGCAAACAGTCATGTAAGGCTTGGGAGAAAATACTGGGGCTGTCAATGAACCCCTGGGGTAGTCTGGTCCATGTGTATTGCACTCCCCTGTAGGAGAATGCAAAAAGGTATTGGCAGTCAGGGTGAAGAGGGACTGAAAAGAAAGCAGAACATAGATCAATGACAGTAAAATGACTGGCAGACGGTGGAATCTGGATGAGGATGACAGCTGGATTCGGCACTACGGGGAATTGGCTCTCAACAACTTTGTTAATTCCCCCTAAGTCCTGGACTAATCTATAGCCCCTCCCCCCACGCTTCTTCACAGGGAAAATGGGACTATTTGCTGTACTGGCCGTACGGATTAAAATCCCTTGTTGTATCAACCTCTCAATAACAGGATATACCCCTAGTTCCACCTCCGGTTTTAATGGATACTGTGGGATTTTTGGAGCTATCCTACCACTTTTTAGATTGACCATGACAGGGGCTACGTTTGCCATCAGTCCAGTGTCCTGTCCATCTCTGGTCCATAGGGAACCTGGTATTTCCAGCAACATCCCTTTTACTTGAGATGGACTTTGTTCTATAACAGGAGAGTGTAACATTAACCTTTGAGGGGTGTCCAATATGTCCTGTACCTCATGTGCAACCTTCTCGGGTATATCTAGGAACACACCATCTGAAGTACAGTATATGACACATCCCATTTTACATAACAAGTCTCTCCCTAGCAAGTTAGTAGGAGCCGCTGCAGCTAAGAGAAACGAATGCTTAGTATGCAGAGGGCCGATAGTTACTTCAGCGGGTTTAGTTAGAGGATAATGTAACACTTTTCCAGTTACCCCCAAAGCTGGAATAGTTTTACTGGTCACCTGTAGATTGAAAGGAGAGGTTATCACAGATCGGGCCGCCCCTGTATCTACAAGAAAAGTTTGTTTCCTACCAGCTATGTCAACTATCATTGTTGGTTCTTCACTCTGACTCTCAGTTAACCTCACTGGCTGTAGACTACAGGTATGACCTGACCCCTAGCGCTGACTATTGATTTCCCGCGCAGCATTTGCTGCCGTAATATGCGCGGGTAGATGTGAGTCTTCTAGTCTATGTGAATTCCTCCTTGGAGGATATCTATGTGACCCACCCTTCTGTGTATTGAGTCTTTCCTTTTTACAATCTCTCATGTAATGTCCTTCCTCGTTACAGTTTAAACACCTGATCACTTTAGGTTTCTTGTTATATGGGTTGTATGCTGGTGGTCATGTATGCACCTTTCTAGAGCCTGTATACTTACCGTCATTAACCTATCACTTTTCTCCTCCCTTTTTCTAAAAAGGTTTTTGTCATGCTCCACAGCAGACTCCCTAAGAGAGTCTACCGTGACGCCTCTCCAATTAGGTAATGTGGTTTGTACTCTCGTCTTTAAATTTTCTCTAAGGCCATCCATCAGTACTCCTACAGCTACCTCTCTGTGATGTGGGTCCTCACTTATGTTGGATATCCCAGTAAACCGTGTTATCGCTGCTATAGCTCTAGTGAAGTAATCTGCTGCTGTTTCACTATCCTTTTGTTTAATGGTGAAAATCTTACTCCAATTTACTACTACTGGAAAATAGATGGCTAAGTGTTTGACAATTTGTTCTATATTCTTTTGGTTAATTTCATCAGTCAAGGTGTCATCTTCCTCCAACAAACAATCTTCAATGAATTTTTGTATGTTAGTATTGGGAGGAAGACACGCCCTCAACACTACACGCCAATCCTTATTGGTTGGTTCGTGGGCATTCCCTAAGTCTTTAACAAATTTCTGACACTTAGCCAACTCTTTTCTAGGGTCTGGGAATTCAGTCATAATGGAACGTAATTCTGATCTAGTCCAGGGACAATGCATTGTAACATTTCTTAAAGGAACTACACAATCCTTATCTGGTTTCCCATTGGGAACTGATATTGTGCGGACCGGGAACGCACCCTCTGGTACACTGACTTCAGGGGACACTGCAGGATTTGCTGGCCCTAGATTTAGAACGCTTTCACTCCTAGTGATCACGCTACTCTCACCTATCTCAGCCATTTTCTCATACTTGCGCTGAGCCTCTAATACACTAACAGCATGGGCAATGGCCGAAATCACAGTGGGTTCATCTTCATTTTCAGATACACTTGATTTAAACTGGCTTAAAACAGGATACGACTTAGCAATTTTTCTATTTTCAGTTTTAACAACGGCTGTACTTACCCCTCCCGCCACATAAGGTGGCGGGGGCGCGCTTGCGCTGAGTTCGCCACGCTTCTCACCGGTTACATCCGCCTTGCGCGCGCTTTTTCGCCACGCCTACTTCCGGTTTGCAATCGCTGCTCTGCCACGTGTTGCCTTCCATTTGCCACAATTTTAAACAATCATTATGTCTATTTCTCTTTTTCGTTGACTTGATCAACCATACTTTATCTTTTACAGTATTTAGTACCTCTGCATTAAAACTTCCTATTGTTGGGAAAGGCCTATCACAAGCTTTGGTCATCTCGACCCACGTGTCACAATACACAGTTGCGTATGCACCATATTTCTTACACATGAGAAACCTCGCTGAACCAATAGGGCCTTCCTTAGGCAGTACACTGACCATCTCTAGCGTATGCTTAGCACCCATGTTGAACAATATACCAACTCTGTTGCTACAATCACAGCTAGAGATCTCTAATGCTCGGTGAACGTATTTCCTTTAGCCGCGTTCACTCGCTTTTCTCGCACCCGGCGAGGATCCCTAATACAGAATTATCACTGTGGGCCCCAAGGGCTATCAGCTCCTCGATACCCTGGCTCAACCACAAAATCTGCTGAGTTTATTATAACTGGGAGAACAAAGTCAATACAATCAACCAGCTTTTCCAATATAATTCCTCCTAGCTGCTTCACCAATTCGCACTAAAGATGCGATTAGATCGCACTGCCTACCAATACTAATTATTAGCAAACCTTGCGATCTATTGGTAGCGCTTTGCGAAAACCCAGTTTTCGCATTCGGTATACCTGCCCTGTATACCGTCCTTCAGTTGGGCAATCCGCCTCGACAGACAGCAACTGAGCACAATGAATAATGAACAGTGTATCTACGTTACAACATCACACACTATACACCTTTTCTGCGCAGAAAATCAAAAAATTCCCAACAACAGTAATAATATCTCAGAGGCTTTCACAAGTAATTATACTATACATGTACAATAACTATCAAAACGATTGTTTAACCACGTGGCAAGTCTACCGGAAGTTCGCGTACGCACAGCAGGAAATACACATACGCTAAGCAATGCAATACAGTTAAAACGCACAATGACAGAAAAAAGAAACAGTTTTCTCTTTTGTCCCTAGGTTCTAGTTAGCGTGACCTAGATAATGCAAAACGGACATTCGGTTTCACAACACAGAGTAAAATTCAGGTTTTGAACACAATGCGTTCTTACCCGTTTATGACGCGTCTCCACCCTTTGTTGAGGGACCGAAATCCGTTGGTCTTGCGTATCATCGGCAACGAAACCTCCAAAGCTCACGAGCCCCCAAATTGTTATGTGCGTATTGTCGCTAACCAATAACGATTGTCGAACCTCGATTTGTGTTTCCAAAGCACAAAGATTTATTCGCAATAAGTAGAATAATATGCTCAAGCGAAGTAATAGTAAATACAGCCGTTACTTATTGCAGGCACTCTGGATCCAGTGCAGTCATTCAATCCTGAAGTCCGGGGACAAGATGTCTGCATGCTGGATCACAAGCTGCTGCTTATATACCCAATCAAATACAGTAATACAATGAAGATGGTATAGCTTGCATCTATTGGTCCAGGTCTCAGGAATGTCCAAGGGGTTGTCAATCATTGGCTGGTTCATCCTAAGGAATCCAAAGGAGGGGGTCATCTCTGCAGGGGGTATGCTCTGCTCTTCCCGCCAAGATTCCTTAGTCTTAAGTAGTTCATAATTCTCTATCATTCATAACTTGTGTATGCACTCTGCGATTCCTTCGCAGAGTGAACCAAACAGTAGGATATGTAACAAGGTTCAGTATGATACCACTCATGATGTTATTCCTTCAACCCGTTCCATGTATTTCACTAATATGTATGTAACTCTGATATAACATATAAATACTACTATATTTCGACATAACTGACTATGTGTTGCAACTACCATTAATGTGTACTATTTTATAAGTATGCGTGTTTGTGCGAATGTATGGTAAAAGACCAATTACTGTTGCTGCCACGTGTAGTGGATGCGTACGCCCTTTCACGCCGTAGCGTGCCCTTGTACGTCGATGCGTACCGTACGCATCTTTTCAGACAAAGACAACCAAGTTTGCTAGACTTTAATTGAAATGACTTTATCCAATTTGCTGACTTCGACAATTCTTTAGACTGATATTCCTTAAATTAAGTTTGTTATTTTATTAGGACACTGTCAACTGCTTGGCATTGTCTATATTTCAGATACTTTTGTATAATTGCATACCTTTTAGAACAGGTGACAAACCGTACTGTTATTTTCAAAAAAGTTTTATAGTATACTATTCCTATTGTGCCAATTGAATATAATTAAATTGTAGAAACTTTTTTTAGATCCTAGGAGAATTTGTTAATCTGTATTTGTTAGGTGTACTGCCTGGTGAGATGAACTTCATCAAGAACTTCAAGGAGAGAGGTTCTACAGTTGTGAACAAGGCTTAGGCTTCAGGTTGCCCAATAGCATCAAGCAAGCGACAGGACTGTCTCCTAAAGTTGATTCAGCTGCAAGATCGGGGCACCACCAGTGCAGAGCTTAGCAGCAGACAGGTGTGAGTACATCGGCACGCACAGTGAGGCGAAGACTTTTGGAGGATGTCCTGGTGTCAAGAAGACCAGCAAAGAAGCCACCTCTCTCCAGGAAAAACATCAGGGACAGACTGATATTCTGCAAAAGGTACATGGATTGGACTGCTGAGGACTGGTGTTAAAGTCATTTTCTCTGATGAATCCCCTTTCAGATTGTTTGGGGCACCTGGAAAAACGCTTGTCCGGAGAAGGAAAGGTGAGCGCTACCATAAGTCCTGTGTCATGCCACCAGTAAAGCATCATGAGACCATTCATGTGTGGTTGCTTCTCAGCCAAGGGAGTGGGCTCACTGACAATTTTGCCTAAGAATACAGCTATGAATAAATAATGGTACCAAAACATCCTCCAACAGCAACTTCTCCCAACCATCCAAGAACAGTTTCGTGCAGAACAATGCCTTTTCCAGCATGAGGGAGCACCTTGTCATAAGGCAAAAGTGTTAACTAAGTGGCTCAGGGATCAAAACATCAAAATTTTGGGTCCATGGCCAGGAAACTCCCCAGACCTTAATCCCATTGAGAACTTGTGGTCAATCCTCTATATCTGAGTGGACAAACAAAAACCCACAAATTCTGACAAACTTAAAGCATTGATAAGTCAAGAATTGGTGGCCAAAAGTCAGTATATGGCCCAGAAGTGGATTGAGAGCATGCAAGACGCAATTGCATAAGTCTTTAAAAAGAAGGGTCAACACTACGATTATTGACTCTTAACTGCATAAAGTTAATGTTATTGTCAATAAAAGTCTTGGACACTTATGAAATGTTTGTAATTTTATTTCAGTATACCATAGCAACATGTGACAAAAAGGTCTAAAAACACTGAAGCAGCAAACTTTGTGAAAACCAATACTTGTGTCATTCTCAAAACTTTTGGTCATGACTATAGTATCCATGTGTCCACTCAGTTCAAGTCCTACAACTATCCAGCTCTAATAGAACTCTGATTTTATATCCCCAAAATCTAAATATACATGAGAAACTATTTCAAAATGTTATCATTACCTGTGAAAATGTAAAGTAAAATATTTTCTCGGTACTGCTTTCTAGAGAAATCTTAATGCAATTTAACTTTTGTAACTTTTCCTTTGTGGTTTGCGAAGAGAGTTGGGGCCCTCTAATGTGATCTTTGCCCTAACCAAACAATAATTTGTTAGGGAGGTAGTCAATACGTCGACAGTGAACCTGTCGATGGTCAGACTGTCACCACCAAAATGTCAGCAGTTCGACTGCCAACAGGTTCAGTATGTCGACAGTTGCTAAAGTAGACAGTCACAATATCGACTTTCAAACGACAATGGCACCGCCAGAAGGCGGACACACGTTTGAACAACACAGCCGGGGCCCGCTGACACAATACACATAACAATAAAACATTATAACATGGGGCTTTCCCACGACCTCAGAGCTGAGGACAGGAGAAATTCCAATATTATAAATAAACCTATCATTTGTCAATTTCTCATTATTGCAATTAATTTTATTTTATTATTTTGCCAAGCTAGTATCCCTCTGATCCTTCTGTATTATTGTTTCTTTTTTAAGCTGCAGGACCCGAGGATGTGGGGTTTTTTATATTTATTTTTTTGTTTTTTTTTATTTTAGGCCTAAGCTGCCAGATCAAGGGTTATAATTTTATGGACATGGATAATCATGGATTACAGATGAAGAACCTGCATGTTGCTGAGTGATGTGTGGGTGTTTTTTATTTATTTCAAATAAAATGATGTTTAAAATGAGGTGTGTGGTTTATTTACATATTAGCTTGATGCACTACAGGTCCCAGTGGGCTTTGGGTGCCAGGACATGCTGGCACTTGTGGTTCCCCAAATGCCAAAATGCTCTGGCACCATGGTAAGCTGGTGCTTGCAGTACCAAACTGTTAATGGTAGCATGAGTTTGCTTGGACAAAATTGTGTGTTTACTCTCAAATCCTTATTTTTACTCCACACACACCATCCATGGGTGTGGGACCAGTCCTAGTACACTAGGGTTAATCTGTTTATTCGGGGAACTTTATTTTAAAACATTAACATGCTATGTGGGCTGTGTTGTGCCGGCTGGTTCGGCTGTGTTGTGCCAATGGGTCCTTGCTGTATTGTACCAGCAGATCCATTAGCTGTGGTAGAGCCCTGGGTCCACCAGTGGTGTAGTGCCTGCAGGGCCACTGTTGACAGATCCTCCCAGATCGTACCCAAACCTATCAACCAATCCCACTCTTACTATTATATATCTAATCCATTCTAGAAATGATAGCTAGAAACTGATTATTTGCTATGAGCAACACTTTCCCTTAATACTGCATAATTGCTTCTTATGGAGCGCCAACACAAATAAAAGACCAAGAGGGTTTATACCACCCCTCAACTTAGGTAAGGGACACACGCAAATTAAAAAGTGCCTGCAAAGCTCCAGCTATCATATCCACAGTAAAGAGTTCCTCATCCATATCAGGGTATCTTCTGCAGCTTCATCTCCTTGAGCACCTGATAATCAAAATGAGCCTATCCAGCCTCCTGTTTTTGGCAATCAGCACCATCTACTAGTCATGGCCTGCACCACAACCTATTGCTGCCACAGATTTAACCCAGCTGCCAAATTCCACTACCTTGTGCCCTCTTAAATAGGCAGCTTGCTCTATGCCATGCCAACTATGATTGCTGACCACCCAAGCCCAGCTCACTTGCCTGTCCTTCCCCTAGTGCCCACCTTCTGCACCCTCCACCATCCACCAGTTGCGATCTATGCTAACATCCTCAGTCACTACAGCCAAGGGTTTCACCTGGCTTCAATCCGCAAACACACAGTTTGGGCTGCCTGACTCCTGCATGAGTGACGATTGCCTTCACTCAATCCCTGAGGTAGACAGCTGAGCTATTCCTTGCTGGCAATCCTCTGTCACACCTGTAAGCTTTCTACTGCCTTTCTACACCTGCCTGTGGCCTTCCTCCAGCCTGGACAACAGCACTGAGATTACAGTGGTATTCTACTCTGTTGGCACTGGTAACCAGCTCAAAGGCCATAAACATTCTGCTGAGACTTACTTAAGCAGCCGCAGGGCACCCTAGAACACATTTCACTGTGTCCACAGTCTTTCATTGCTACAGATCACAGCTCTGAAAGATGTGCTAACAACTGACAACACTGAATCATCCCTTGCACAGCTGTTCTCTTCGGGAGAACCTCCATGATTGTCTCAAAACATTGGAGGTATGGCTAACATCTGGAGCTTAAGCAAATCAGTGCTAATCTATATAGTCTATAAATCCAGAGACCTAGATCACAATCTCATTTTACGGTATGATCACTCTGTCATTTATCTATGTCACCGGTAATTTTTACCTGCAATACACTGAGTGCTTCCCTTGTCTCTCCACACTGCCCCATCATCATCTCCTCCCTCCTACCCTGCCTTACATCCTGTGTCCCATTTCTGCCCCATACTCTCTACCATTATCATAACCTCCTTAAAACTAACCTATCATCTCTTCAACCTAGCCATGTGCAACTTCTTATGCTGATTTTTTTTCAGAACGCTGTGTGATTTGTTCTGGTAATTGCATCCACACCTTTATTATTCTTTTCCACATAACCCATGTTCTTGTGATTGGGTATACTGTTTTCCTGTTTGTCATATCTATATGACTATGACAGGTGCTATGGAATCTGTGGCACCATATAAATAAACGTTGATGATGATGATGATGATACATTCCCACTAAGCACTTTTTTCTATTGCAATCTGGCTGGACCAATATGCAATATGTAGGTCTTAACCTCATTTTTCAAACTCTTATTTTCCTATTGATTGTATGCTTGTCTGTCTGTTAATAGAAAGTCTTGTTTTATTACTGTGTTTGTTCCTAAATGGTAAGCGCTGTAAAATATGTTAGTTCTATTTGTTAATAATAACGTGTGGCTGTGTGATACTAGGACAGTTATATATAATGAAAAATTAGCAATAAATTAGAACAAATTAATACAATGTATTTTTCAAAATATTCCCAGCAATGAAATAACTCACCAATGGAAATTCTCAATTTTATCTGCAATTAGAAAATCAACATTGCAATTTATTTTAATTAACCAAAGCTACTTTCCCTTTCATTAGTTTACTAAACTATGAATAGCATAACACAAAATGTAAAATATTGTCATACCAATACTACATTACTACATATTAACTAGCATGACACTTAAACTAAGTGTATACTTTTAACTTACCATCTTATGAAAAATTGAGCAAGGAAACTAATTCATATCTAAGGAATATTTAGACCAATGAGCAAAGAGTAAAAGAAAAGCAACACTGATAGATAAATAAATGCTAAATGTAAGGCTTATAAATTCCCTAATAGTTTGTGATCAAGACGAAAGTATTGTAATTTATATACAGTTGATTAAGAAACATTCATGATGATTGCATTTTTGCAGGCAAATGGATTTTTATCAAATCTTTTCACAGAGTCTATCTGAGAGACTAATCAAAATTTCAACCTTGAATCTGCATTTCGTGTTCTCATGTATTATGTTTGTCATAATGAAAAACTGGAAGAGCACAAATTTCAGCAATTTAATATATTTAGATTGTTTCCTGAACTTACATTTGTTTGCTGTATGAAAATTAAGTCTTTTTCACTCTAATAAGGAATAAATGTTGTGCACAGAGCAACTGAAGGCACAGAAATATCAAATTTTATCCATAAGTTGATCTGATGACTAAAGGGATCTATGTTTAAATATTTTTGTGAATGTGAACTTGGACATATAGTTGCCCATATGCACATTTTTTTTGCGTCACATTCCTCTCTAGCACATATGCACCAAAACTGTGTACACATATGTCAATATATAGTTTTTGTGTACCATTGACTTACACCCGTAGAGGCAGTGGGAATGGGAAGGCAAGCATAGACTGAATACACGGCCATCTTTTCCATTGGGCACGATGGGCAGCTGCCCGGGGGCCCCACAGGCAAGGGGGCCCCATAGGCATGGCTCTTAATGAGAATAAATAATCCTGCAAAAGAAAAAAACCTGCAAAAAAACCTTCAAGGGTCACTGAGCAAGTACATCTATCTATCTCTATCTCTATATATCTATATCTGTATCTGTATACATCTATATATCTATATCTATATCTAGGGGCCCCGGTGCACTGCTTTGAACGGGGGTCCATAATGTTGTTAAGATGGCCCTGACTGAATACAGTAATGGAGTATTCATGTAAATGCAGCAAAATTAGATATGGGCGTAGCAAAAGATTAACTGTGGGAAGGGTGTCCCTACTGGCCAGATGTTTGAGAAATGGATGGTCCAGGCTGGAACATGCTGGCAGAATTGCTCCTCTGCTCCTAACTGGAAGGGCTCCAATGTGTCTGTGGATAGATTCTCGAGAACAATAGGGACAATGATTGCAACACAAAGTGTAAGTTACATTTGGAATAAGAGCTCCAGATACAGGCAACATAAAATTAATACATTCTAAATAACCTGTGGAGAGGGCCACATGGATAACATGAGGACTAATAACTTACTTGCAGGAAATGGATATTTAGGCTTCTACCTGATTAATGCTGCCAATGTTCTCCATGCCTTCATATATTTTATGTAAAATACATCAAATTCTGACTTGGCTAATGATCTATCACTCTGCTCATCCAGAATAGCATCCTTTCTTATCATTTCCATAGAGTTCTATTTGAAAAACCTTTACTTGATATATTTTAACGCTGGATTTTTTCTGTCACCGCTTTCTTTGCAAACCTCTGTACTTGTGAATATGACTAAAGGCTCTCTCTTCCTCTTTCCTCCTACTCTCTTTCTCGATCCTCCCATCATATTTAAAAGTCCAAGAAAGACTTTGGGGTAAACCAATTTGAAGGTGTCTGGAGGTAAGATCATTACATATTTCTCACTATCAGACTCTGCACATTTAATGGTTTCTCTAGAGTACCTAAAAAGATCAACATCTGAAACAAATTCCAAACTCATTGAGTATACTCTTGTGCTCTTATGGAGGATTTTTTCTGAAGGAACAACACTTTTTCATGGGATGAGACAGTTTGTGAAAAGAATATTTTCTATCTGGATCCTGTAGCATTTTACTCCTGGGGCATGCTGGCACTTGGAGAACCACAAGTGCCAACTTGCCCTGACACCAATGGCTGGCTGAGACCTGTAGTTCGACAAAACAAAATGTTTACAAAACCACAACACCCTCTTTAAAACCACATACATTTAATAAAAATAATAAAACCCCAATAAATACAATACACACCCTCATTCATACCATATAAATTAAAAATAGGAAAATCCCAAAATACTCACCAATCTGAATTCTTCTTTCATCAGCAGCTTTTAATCCAAAAATGCTTAAAAAGCATATCCAAATAAATTTGTAATTCCAAAGTCCCTGCTTGTAAAGTCCATAAATAAATTTGCATTCCAAAAGTTCCTGCTTGTAAAGTCCATGAATAAATTTGTATTCCAAAAGTCCATGCTTGTAAAAATCTTCAGTTTTTCTGGCCAGAAGGGCCCCCGTGTTGATTGCAGTCTTCTTATCTTCAGCCCAGGAGGGGCCCCATATTTGTATTCCACCACGGAACATGCTTGGCTAAAAAAGAAAAAAAGATGAGACCCTGCTAAACAACTTGTACAGTGTACAAGCTCCGATACGCAATAAACTAAGCTCAGCCGCGAGGTCTATTTATAGTATAAGGGTGTTTTCCCATGAGAGCGTGGGAAAATTCCTTATACTATGTAGTGTCGCTGGAGCCACTTGATCAAGGGCAGTTGCTAGGGTTTGGTGAAAATGGGGTACTGCCCGATCAGGGGAGGAGAATGTAGAAATAGGGGAGAGAACGTGTTGGAGAGAGGTGGAAAACTGTTGAAGATCAATTGATATTCCTGCGGTTGTGAGCAGGCTTGGAAAGGTTTGACACTGGGCAGGGTAAAGAACTGGGGGTGAGTGAGTAGCTAATAAGGTGATGATCCAAGAGTGGGAAAGGAGTGTTAAGGAAATCAGAAACTGAGCATAGTCTAGAGAAAACAAGATCAAGACAGTGGCCATCCTGATGAGTAGCGGATTTAATCCACTGGGAGAAGTCAAGTGAGGATGTTAGAGAGAGTAGTTTGGAAGCAGCATTGGAACGTGGATTAGAAATAGGGATGTTGAAATCACCCATGACGATGGTGGGGATGTCAGAGGATAAGAAATGAGGGAGCCATGCAAAGAAGTGTTCAAGAAATTGTTGGTGTGGTCCAGGGGGGCTATAGATGACAGCAACACGCATAGAGAACTGGTTAAAAATCCTAACAGCATGTACTTCAAAAAATGTGAACGTGAGTGATGGGACATTTGGGAGAACTGTGAATGTGCAATGTGGGGAGAGAAGTAGTCCAACCCCACCTCCTTATCTCTCTCCTGGTCTGGGGGGGTGTGGGTGAAATGGAGACCACCATGTGAAAGGTCTGCAGGTGAGGCAGTGTCTGATTGCGTGAGCCATGTTTCTGTTATTGCTAGAAGGTTTAGGTTGTTTGAGAGGAACAGATCGTGTACGGAGGTAAGTTTGTTACAAACAGGACGTGTATTCCAAAGGGCACATTTAAAAGACTTTGGAAGAGTGGGGAGGCAGGTGATGCGTTTGAGGTTTGCTGGATTTCTATAGCGTTCAGATATATGTGTGTGGGAGAAGTGAGAGGGACCTGGATTAGGTGGTATATCACCAGCTAATAGGAGCAGGGAGGAAGAAAGGTAGGAAAGATGATTGTTAGATGTGTGTCCTTTTAGTTTCTGGCGACAGGGTGAGGCTGTTAAAGTTATTGAATTTAAATAGGAAAACAGTTCATGAGTGTTAACTAGAGGTGAGTGAAGTTATGAAGGGGCAATGTGGACAGATGTTTGTGTTGCAGGATGGGTGAGGGATGATATAGTCCTAAAGATAATGCCTTGAAAAGAGAGAAAGAAAAATATTTAGGCAAGCATTGGGATTTATTAGTAAAATAGCAAAAAATGAGGGAATTAAAAGAATTACCTAATTGCAATGTCCTGTGTAATCAGATAAGTAGTGCAGAGTGAGGCTGTAGTAGATGTAGTTTATTCCTGGATAACATGGAGTAATGATGGGGGGAGCCATGTGGGGGAGTGAGTGGAAGTGTTGAATGAAGAGTAATAAAGAACAGGTGATGGAGTAACTGAGTTCTTGCAGAGTCATGAGAGAGGAGAGTGGTTCAAAATCAGTTTAATTTCTTCCTACTTGTGATGGCAGACAAACCCTTGAGTATAATTGAAAGTACAATGATGAGATAGGGGACTGAAATAACTGTAGCATGGGTAGGGAGTGGCTGAGCAAGTATTAGAGCAGGCAGATTAAACAGAGGAGATTTTGCAGGGAAAGTAAACTGACAGATAGAACAAACTTTCATAAGCTGAGTCGAAAATAAGAGCAGAGTCCAAAACAGTCTTCTTGTATGAAGTATGTAGCCAGGGAGAGATGGAAACATCAGGAGTAGAATATGGAGTTTCTGGTGAATACTGACTGTTGTCCTTGTGTAGCTGTGGTATTAGGCAGAATGTTCTTCTCCTGTTTAAGTCCGGTATAACTCCAAATTATGCTATTTACATTTTTTACACTTGTAACTATACACTTAGAACTATACACACTAGCTATGCAGCCATTCCACAATGAATATATATGGTTAACAAACACATGGGATCAGTGTTCTTCAATCAAACCCTCAATAAACTCCATCAACAAACACTAGCAATAAAAGGTTTAAACAAACAAACAGTGAAAGGACAGTATACCATTAGAAATAAAATGCACTTTCTTAATTCAGTTCAAACACTGGTACAATAAGGTTGAAGTAAATACCATTAGAAATAAAAATGCACTTTCTTAATTCAGTTCCAACACTGGTGCAATAAGGTTGAAGTAATTACCATTAGAAATAAAAATGCACTTTCTTAATTCAGTTCAAACACTGGCGCAATAAGGTTGAAGTAATTACCATTAGAAATAAAAATGCACCTCTTAATTCAGTCCCAACACTGGTGCAATAAGGTTGAAGTAATTACCTGTTGATGAAAGAGAAGAAGCAGAGATTAGAAAATTCTCATAGCCTGGTATAGAGGTAACTGATAACTAATAAGAAGTCGGGTATAACTCCAAATTATGGTATTTAAATTTTTTGCACTTGTAACTATACACTTAGAACTATACACACTAGCTATGCAACCATCACTTGGCTTGCAGCCAATCTACAATGAATATATATATATATATATATATATACATACACACAAGCATCAGCATGCCCACACTGTTTATGGCAGCCCGGGTTGGCTGGGACTTGTAGATCCACAAAACAAAATGGCGTCTGTTTGTTTTTTTTACTTAATTTTCGCCATTATTACCCTATACCCACCACCCAGAAGTGTAGGAAGAGCCCTAGTGCTTTCAGCACTGGGCTTGGTGTCTCTACTGGGGGGGCCCGCTCTTTTTTTTTTCGACGGACCCCACTCCCTAAGGAATCCAGCCTAGCACTGAACAGCCTGGGGTTGGTTGTCATTATGACAGGGTAGTAATTATTTCAGTGAAAAACAGGAATTTGAATTTCTGGGTGACCTGAAAGACGAATATAAGCTACTTAAAAAATGTAAATTACTTCTGCAAAGATATTTACTGGAATATACAGCAGTTATTAAGCTTAGGTATTACAAGATGTATATAAACTCTATGTAAACTAACAATTCTATGCATTATACAATCTGAACAGTATAAACAGCAATTTAAGTGAATGCATTAGTGAAATGGATTAATCAGCAGAGTTGTGAAGGAATGAAATTTACTTAAAAGATGTTGACATACCTTACTCTTTTCATAGTCATATGATAGTTTTTTTCTAATTTTCTAATTTCCCTTAACTTATTGAGTCTGGGATCCAGCTGTGGAAATTTTAAGATTGTATAAGTTCTATACTTGGGATTCAGAGTTTATATGACAGCTTCTTAAGTGACCGTACATGAGCCATAATTAAACTTACGTTATCTCCAGTATGAAGGGCAGGGTGACTTAGTCAAAATTGTTTTCAATCTTTTGATCCAAACTTTGTTCTTTAGCCTCATAAAATTTCTTTTCGATTTTAGTACTCTTGTATTTGATGTGTCAGGACTTGAAGTTATCCCCTTTTTATCTGACATAGATGGTCTATCGAAAGAGAATTTTTAAAATTAACAGGACAGAAGCTGTCATATTGCAATGCATAATTTCTTTTTCCTTTCTAGTGTTCTTTATTAATTTATAGAATACATATAAAACTTAATAACAAAAGCTTTTTATAAAAATGCTACTAATACACTTTACACTTTTTTTAATCTAGACAAATGGTTAGTTATGCGTTTGGAGGATTTAGAACAAAAAATAACTTTACAAATACCTTAGGAACAAAGGGTTTTACTGTTGGATAAGGCTTTTGAAGTGCATGTAGAGTGTCAATATAGGCTTAAATACATACGTATACACTATTATGGCACTTGGTTGCATTGTGTATATAGTATTACAATAAACATTGTTTCTGCAGCTGTTCATATAAGGATATTGGAACACTTAAAAATTATAGATGGGAGTTAAAAATGAGGTTTGGCTCTAGAGTCGCTCCAGCATTCCAGGCACAACTAAATAGAGGCTACAAAACAAAGACAAATAATGACTTTGATGGAAACTGCTTGCACCATTGTTGCGGCTTTGGACATTTTTCCCAATGTCAGCTCTGAAGCTTCCAAAAATGTTAGATGGCATGACAATACTAAGTTTTATAATATTTAATTTAACTCTGACAGAAGAAAAGATTAGACATTAAGGGCCTGATGCCGAGATGGATGCACGTTGGCTTAAATTTTCTCTGAAAAAGGTGTACAGAAAAAATAGCACTTTCACACCCATATGCTGAGCCGTACGCATCTCAAGATAAGTCCAGCTCTGCGCCAGGTTTATCCCAATTGCAAAAAATAGAAAACATAATCGTAATGTAATGATCAATGCAGAAACGTTTACTGACATTTATTTTGATAGCAAGACATGAATGCGCTATTTAGTGCGATAAAAACACGAATAAATTTACCTACCTGTATGGAACACTAGTCTGCCCCGAACAACCAACTAAGTCAAACAAACAAATGTCCACTTAATCCCGTAATATAGCTGTGAGCCTGAAGGAAGTTATATTAGCTGGACAGATGAATTCGCAATCATCCAAGCAGAAGCAAATAGCTCATGATGCTGGTCATCATCAGCAGCAGCAGTGTGTATTTGCACCTGGCCTCCAGAGAGAGCAAAAGATAATGCTCCTGACAGGTGTATATGCATATCTGTGCTGGGCTGCCTCAGCTACATTTGCATGAATGCCCTTATTGTACTTGGTCTATGGTACACCTCCCCTTCATTTCTTGTATTTCGCTTCTCCAAAAAGAGGTGCAAATCTCAGATGCATGCAAGTATTTGCGTGCGCTCATTTTATGGACAGGCGCAGTGCAAATTTTCACACATTTACACTATGCAAACATGTGTATTCGCAACTCAGCAACAGGATGGCACATTTTAGGGTCATACCTGGCTATGTGGATGGGTTCATGGCCATTTCCTAACTATGAAAAGGCATGAATTTTGTACCAGCTCAGATCTGGTGGTCTTTATGTATCTTCCTACACTTTTAATGGAACCTGTTTTCCTTCTCCATGTTGCAGTTTGATGTAGACGACAATTTCCAGGTTCATTCCATGTAAAAAAATAAAATAAACTTCACACACAGAACTGCTGAATGTGAAAAAAGACAGTCTTTTTGTCCACTCATTCTCAGGATTAATCCATAAATCAGGCTAAATCAAGCGGTATTTTAGGATAAAAATAGAAAACTTATTTTTTGCAAAATTGGTAGTAAGTTGGACATTGATGTGAAATTTTACACGCTTGGACAGTGCGTCCCGGAATATTTTTCAGTGCATCCCGGAATATTTTTCAGCCTCTCTTCACACCTGGGTGCACTTCTGAGTTGTAGAGCGAACTACTAACTGTGGAGAGCACTTTGCAGTGCGCTGAATAGACCATCTTTGCTCAAAGGTGCAAAAAGGTCTTTTGTGGCGAGAAACAGATGTGCTTCTGAAAGGCCTCCCTATTGTTTGGGGCTGGGGCTGGGGCAGGCACATATATTCCCATTGTTTGCAATTATCTATTATGCGACAAGCATAAAATAGTTTTGGTAGCTATCTTGTGAAAAATATAAGAAAAGCAATGATTAGTTCTGAAATAATATACTGGCTCTGGTGTAAGTAGTGGTCTGAATCTTGGGGTGTGTGCCATGAAGGTGTAAGAAACAAAATGTGGTTTTAATCTTAAGTATTTGGGGATGATCTTAAATAAAGACAACTCAAAGATTTATACTGATAACTTCCTACCCATCACTGCAACTATCCGCTCTAACTTGTGGGACTAGCTCCAGAAGGACTTTTCCCTGATAGGTAGAGTTAATGTTGTAAAAATGAATTTACTTCCTAGAGTTCTCTACCTCTTACACACACACCCAATCCGTGTCCCCACTTCATGGTTCAATGAGCTACACAAGGCCATTAGACATTTTGTTTGGAGGGGCAGGAGACCTCGTTTTAAGCACGACATACTATACAAACGCAAATGCGATGGTGGTCTACAGCCGCCACATTTCTCTACATATTATGATGCCGTCATGCTGAATAGGGTTCTTGATTGGACAAGAGGAGGAGGGGACAAGCAGTGGGTCTGGATTGAAGATTATATATTAAATACACGCATTGATCTTGTGCCATGGCAGTCTTCGCTTCCCACTGTTAAACATCCGACTATCTCTCCCACCTTGGCCAGATGGTCAAAGCTGCGCATAATCCCACATATTTCCACAAAACACTCACCCTTGACGGCACTTTTTGACAACCCCCTGGCCTCTCAAGACAATCTTTCCAACATTCAAGTAGGGATACCTCGTGTCGGCCAGCTGGTGGACATGTCTGGAGTCATACCCTTTGCTGATTTGCAGGCAAAATGGGGTCTACCCAATGTGGAAATTTGGAGACATATTCAACTGAGACACTTTGCAAGCTCTCGGGGAGTCCGTGAGGAGGCAGGCAGGACTTGCACGCAGTTTGAGTCCCTATGTACCATGTCTCAACGCCCTAGGCACACTTTATCATCGATATATAAGATCTTGATTGAGCATTTATTCAACACGCTACCTAAATTCACTAGGGATTGGGAGTTAAACATAGTCATACCTGAGTCAGATTAGGGAGACATATTTCAGCATACTCAAGCTAGCTCAGTTAGTATAAGAGTGGTTGAAACACATTATAAAATACTGACTCTGTGGTACCGGTGTCCCAGCCTTCTGGCAAAAATGTTTCCTGGTGTCCCTGACCTCTGTTGGAGATGTCAGGGGGCAACGGGCACTCCATCGCACATATGGTGGGCATGCACAGCAATCAGACCTTTCTGGGATGCTGTCATTCTCATTTCCAAACAAATTATGGGAATTGAATTGCCAAATTGTCCGAGATTTTGGTTACTTAATGACACTAAAATGCCAATTTCCCAATATAAAAAGTCCTCTGTAAAATATCTCAATAGTGCTGCTAAGGCTGTGATACCGGTCCACTGGAGATCACCATTAGTCCCCACCATAAAAGAATGGTTTGCATGAATAGACTTTTATATGGCAATGGATGAAATAATTTATTTGGCTGCTAACAAATATAGTGAATTATACATGCTGTGGTCGAATGGATTGAGTTTAAAGATAATGTGTTGTTCGTTCAGTGGAATGTATGAAGCCCAAATTTCCTTCCCCCTCCTTTGCCTTCCTCCCCAGTTTTTCCCTTCCACTTCTCTATCCCTTATCCCCCCTGTCTTTTGGAGTGGTTAAGCAGATACACGCCTCTTTGGATATGTTTACTTGTACTTTCTTTAGTCTTGTGAAGCAGAATAAGCTTCATATTCTTCTGACTAATAGTAAGAATTGCTCTATGAGTGATGGTGAACCTGTAATTGTTGTTTTGCAACAGAAAGTTAAAGTATTATATTATTGTGTTCATATTGTTGCATACATATGTATACTCTGTTTCATTTCAATAAAAACAGATTATATAAAAAGAAAAATGTGGTTTTAAATTGTCCTTAATAATTAACATAATATATAAGACTATACAATATAATCTTTTCATCTCTAGTGTAGTATCACTATTTGTACCTAGACCTAGTTGTTTTACGTTTTGTTTATAATATGGAGTTTTCTACCATTTTAAAGAAAATTTACAACCACTTTCTGCTTCCTCCGATTTATAGCATAAATCTGACCTTTTTTAGGGAGTCCCAGTGAAAATGTGCTACTAAACCTCCCTTTAATTGTAGTTGTGGTTGGACAAAGCAGAAAAATGGGTTTGGTACATTACAACTTTTATTATTATATAAATAGCCTTAACTTACCAATCAGAGCGGCTTTCTCATGGTTTGACCATTCAGAGCGAAGATGCTTCATATTGGTTAGTTAGCGACCTGTCATTTGCGATGGGGCTCTATACAATGTCTTTATGGTTTATTATTTTCTTTCCTTATAGATCAAAAGCATGAAGAAAGAAGAGGATCTCCAGGGTGAGTCTTTTTTATTAAGTATAGCTACAAGCGCCAGCGTGCTTTGGCAACCACTGCTTTATACTAGTGCTACAATCGTGTGCTTGCCCATGCAGTTTATGGCTGCCAGCACTTACTGGGAATAGTGTGTCTTTTATCCAGTATGAAGAAGTTTTTTTGTCCTTGTCCAGATTATCTTTTCTTCATAATTTAAGTAACCCATCCAGTGTTTCTGGTTTAGATGGGATTGAAACACACTTGTAAACACTCTTATTTCTTGACTTTGAAGAACAATAGAAATGTAGTATCTGTAGAGAGGAACGAGCTAAAACATGTAATCAATTGAAGTATAGGAAGTATTATGAGTATTTAAGATGGTGGTTAATTGTAATATCTGATCATTGAGTGAACATCAACTACAGTCAGAACAATAACAAATGTATATTGTGAAACATTTATGAATATTTGTTAGTTATGTATGGGGCTTGATTTCCTGTGCTATCTAGCCACATTGTTAAGCTATCGCTGCTTTGGAGGCAGTAGTCAAATCTTTTTTTATGGTAAGTTATTTTTTTTCCTTTACATATACTTTCTTTGCTACTGTGTCGTTACCTATTATTTTACTGTAAAACTAATGGTGGAAGGATAAAGGGTAAAGAGATTGTGGGATGCACAATTAGTAATTGAAAGTGTTTTTCATAATGATTAGTGCAGCACCAACTCAATGCTTATATGCTCTATGTAGCATTGTATTGTAAAAGGCATGTACTTTATTTCAAAGGTTAGCTTTTTAGTCTACATGAGTCATAATAAATGTTGCATTGTATTATTTTTTCTAGCTAACTGCCTAAGGTTTGTTGCTTACCCAATCTATTACCTATTTCTATAACTTTTCATAAACACTGATGTGATGGAAAGCTGCAAAACACAATGATCTGAATTGACTGTAAAATAAATTAGATTTTTTTTTTTAAAAAAAAAATCATTCTTGTCTAAAACAAAAGGGTTGGGAGATATTCTTTCATACTTTTAAAACCTAGTTGCCAAGCCAGAAACTGTGCACAAATAGACAGCTGTAATTTATGGACGGTGTATGTAAGAATTATGGACTGGGATAGGCAGACATTAAATTTGAAAATTAATAGGAAAACTTAATATACTGTACTTTTAGTTAACTTATGCCCACAGTCAAAATGAGATTTCATTTTGCAGAACAAGATATTTTAATTAGACTTAGAGAATGTATTTCCAGAGTCCCTGGTTTGCAGGTGGCAGTAAAACTTCTGGGAAGAATCTGTCTTGGCACATTTGACGCAGGTAAGCCCATTTATGTAAGCACGTATACTGTTATAATAAAACTATGAAAACACACAAAATTGACACATGTAATAAAGACATTCCAATGTCCCCTCGCTGCAATGATTGATTTAATACATAATTGAGGCTGTAACAGCAGTGTTTGAAAAAAACAATGTAATATTATGAAGTAAGTGGTCCTAAAGTGATAGTAAGCAGGATGTACAAATGTTTTTACTCTTTCCACCATTTACATTTGTAACTCAACCCACAATTCTACCAAAGTAAATGTAGAGGGATAATATATTGTCAGTTGTCCGTTTTTAAACTCTGCGTATCAATGTGCTACAAATACTACAAGATCTATATACATATACTGTACATAATTAAACATATATTAAACATGTAATTTTAGAAAAATATTTTACAATCATATTCATTAAGTTTCTTTAAAAATTCACATTGAATTGATGCCAATATGACCATATATTGTTGAAACCTTCCTAAAGAAGAAAAATGTTTTTGCTTTATTTTAACAAACGCTTATAATAGTTATAGACCTATATACAGGGGCTGGAAGGTCTGGGGGGCTTCTGTCATTTGGACCGGTCCCATAAAGGGCTACCTTGGGCTGGATCACTGGGCCACCTACATTTTTTTCCTTTAAAATAGCCTGCTGAGACGAGTCTTGCCCACTCACAGGCTAAAATTTGCCAGCCCTCCCCTGCCTATATCCCTTTTACATAACAGAGACCTTAAACTGTATTGCCCCACCCATAATACATCCAGTCCAAGTTCAAGTTTATTTCATACAAATCACTTATCCATATAGCTAACTTGAAGAAACTTCCAACCCTTGTGGTGACAATGGATACTGAGAAAGCTTTCAATTGAGTGGCCATTCGTCAAAGGTGTTCTGATTTGCGTGAGACTGGCTCTATCAATAGAGTTGCCCCTCTCTACTCCAAACCTTCAGCCCTGCTGCTGTTAAATGGTGTTTCCTCTTCTGTGTTCTCAATTAGAAATGGAACTAGACAGTGTTGCCTCTTGTCACCCTTGGGGGTAAATTTATCAAGCTGGATTTCAAATAGTGGAGATGTTGCTTATAGCAACCAATCAGATTCTAGTTATTTATTTAGTACACTCTACAAAATGTCATCTAGAATCTGATTGGTTGCTATAAGCAACATCTCCAGTTTTGCAAACCTGCAGCTTGATAAATATACCCCCTGGTCTTCAAACTCATGATGGAGGCACTGGCAGCTAAAATCAGGAATAATACGAATATCTCAGCTTTCTATATGGGCTTACTGGATTATAAACTTGTACAGTATGCCGCAACATGTATGCACATATCATATCACATATCACTTCCCAATCTCCTCAAAAAAAAACTGTGTGATCTCTAATGTTATGATTGCAACAGGCAAATCAGATGTTTTATCATAACTTTCACCTAAAGGATCACGTTATTTTCACTTCAAAATTCCATTCTAAATGGCAAATCTGTACACTGAAATACCTTGGGGATCAATTTAATAGAAAACATGATTAACTATACACAACTAACTATCCCCTCCAACCCCCCACTCACACCCTTGCTTGAGTTTCTGAGATCAGATTTAGCCAAATGGAACTCAATGCGTATTGTGGTGAGATTACTCTCCCTTTTCCAAACCCTACCTTACAAAGTGTCTTGAAAAATTCAACAACAGTTTTTGAATATAATGTGAAATTGTTAGCAAATTATCTAAAATAATAACACTCCAGAGGTTTGCTAATTGAAAAAAAATCATCCTAACAAATTTTTGTTCTTGAATCTATTTGTCATATGAAAAGAAGTCTTTCTTATCCATATAAAAAATAATAATGATAATGGATCTTCTACTATTTAAGTTCATATTCAGGGATAAAATTGTCATCATATTTTGAATAAAATGACATAGTTTGATTAATCATATTTTATACCTTAACAATCCCTCTATAAACATAAGAACCTAAGTTTGTGACAAACATCAGTTTCTCATTGTTCTATTTAAAGGACAAAGACTCTGTTAGCAAAAGCGAAAACCTTCTGAAACAAATTGTTCTCCATATAAAAGTTTTATCCCTACATAGTGTGACAAAGAGCTCTAAGAGATGAGTTCGGCATTTAGCAGACAGTCTGCTGGGCAAGCCTGCAAATAGAGTAACACATTTGTACAGTAGTGCACCTAAGTTGAAGAGATACAGGTGGAGGACATATGTGTGACAAAATAATAGTATAGAGTGTTATTTAACATATATATTTGAAGTAGTTTAGAGGTATCCTTTTCCACAGCTAACAGTAGCTGGCTGGGTGTGTCTGCACTGAAATTCATCATGCAGAACACCTGAGAAGAACTCATATATAAAGGCGCCAGGTGGGAGTTTCAACTGTCCATCAAGTTAGGGCCGTGTGAGTAGTAAAAAACATAAAAATCTGACCTGTTCATTATGTGTTGTGACCAATTGCGAATAAAGTGGCCAGTGTCTAGGAAGATAATCTCTGTTAATTTAGCATTAAGTTCACAAGAAAATGTGTGGAACTTTGTGTTTTCAGTTACTTTGCTATATTGACAATAAAAAGCAAAGTACTAAGCAAGAAGTTGTTCCTGTGTGCATCACCAGAGGAGTGACTGTATTGTGTCACAATAGATAGAAATGTATCTCCTTTCATGCTAGCAATTTGGTCAAATCTTTATTTAACTGAAAAGATTACCATTGCTGTTGTTCAGTATTAGATTATAGCAAACTAAACTATAAAGAGGTATACAATTAAAATGAATTAATATGGTAGATATATGTATATGTCATATGTCATAGATATGTACAGTATTTCAGACCACTAACATTTTTAAGATGGAATTAAGAAAGTGCTTAGAACATTATGAGCCTAAATCATCATGGAATGCAATGTGAACGAAATTTGGATAAAAAAAAAATTAGACATTAATTGCACGAATGTCCGCTCATATTCAAGTACAAACGGATGTCAAGAAACACTTCTATTTGAATATGGGTATAAGTACACTATGGCTATACTTAATTTGCCACATGCAGACAGACAGAACAGACTGCCGGATACGCATATGCAGTTGTGCAACATAAAGTCTCATGAGAACGCATGCAAATACATGAAATACATAAATTAGATTGTTCCTCATGCGTACCGTATGCAAACACATGTTTTGACATGCATACTTGTCAGTCATCGCTACCAGTCAGCACTTACAGCTGCCCTGTAGCTGATACAAGTGATACGGCTAAAAACATGTACCAAAGAGATGCCCAGAGCTTGAATCGGATGAATGTGCATGTGCTGGACCTTGGCACAACCTTACTGTACATTGCCTACATGCATCTGTCCCTTCTCTCCCTCACATTCTCCCTTTCAAATAGTAGGCAGTCGGAAGTGTCATTTGCGTTTGACATGAATTATTTGGAAAGAAGGAACGGGAGAGGGAAGGAGCATGCAAACACAGCCGGAGTAAGGTAAGAATATGTTTGCATAATTGTGAACGGAGGCTGATCTGCACAGGAACTCAGATACGTCTGTCAGCAGCTGTATCACTTGTGGGTGCAGGAGGACTGGTGCAAATAAACTCTGATGAAGATGACAGTTGCCAGCTTTTGCTAGCAACTTCTGATTGGCTAATTCACCTCTGAAACTGACAGTGCTTTCTTCAATGATCATGCCTTTATGAGTTTGTGGTCCTACTTTAAAATTAAATTTTTGTTAATATCATTTGTACACTAGAAAGAAAATTGTATCCACTGTATTATAAAGGCTTTTTTAATTAAATCAAACCTAATAGCGAATGCATTTTTCACTGTCAAAATGTTAAAACTTTTCTTGTGCTTAACACAGGGTGAACTGTAAGAGTAAGTACACTTGAATTAAACATAGCACGTATGCTAAATAATATATAAAATGGAATGCTCCAAGATAATGATCCAAAAATGTATACAGGATGGCGGACTTATTGCACAATATAGTCTAAGCACTAACAATAAACACGTAAATATGTTAAAAAATGATGCTTCAAACATACATATGTATAATTATATCTCCAAAGTTGTGTGCCATAAATGATATAAACCATAATTTGGATAAAACAGAATCTTTTAGTATATAAGATCTCATATAAATAGATACACAGTGTCTGGCCAGTACACTATAATGAAAAATGTCTGTGATCCTGATATATCAATATAACGGATGAGGGATCTCAAGATCCAAAGTTTCTAATTGAACGAAGAATAGTGTAATAGTATAGCTCAATCCTGTATATAAATATGGAGGACCTGAGTCATTGAGACGAGCAAAGCATAGAAAATGAGTAACTTTACACCTGGGCAAAAGCATGTTGCATTGGAGGGGGAGGTAAATTTAAAATGTGGGGACAGATTTATAGTTGGGGTAGGGTAGGACCTAGATCAACTTTAAATTTCAATATAAAAATAAAGCTATCAAGTATTTATGTGGTACATGAAAAAACAGCCAGTATTTAACTTATATGCAAAATAATAAACTAATCTGCACCCCTTGCATTTTAACATGGTTTGTCCCAGCGAACATTTACTCCTTTTTTGCCTTACTTTCCTTAATGACTCAGGCACTGAATGTATATTAGTTTGGAATGTATTATTAACATACAAATTTTATGCTAGTGAAGCATAAGAAATATGTAAAACAAACAGTTCAGATAGGCCAATAGTTCTCCTTCCCACACAAGTAAGACAATGCAATTGAAAGTCCAGAGTCTAAGAAATTAAGAGGACAGAATTTGTCACTGGCAAAGAATACACATATAGATAGACATATGATGGCTGCCAATTTAAAAATTCTTCCATAAAAAGAAAAAAAAAGAAAAATTCTACAAAAATCCTTTTAAATTAATATAAAAAAAAAATCAAAAAAGTCCTTGCTGAGTCCAGTGGTGCATCAGTCCAGTGCTGTGTCCTTGCTGAGTCCAGCGGTGCATCAGTCCAGTGCTCTGTCCTTGCTGAGTCCAGCGGTGCTGTTTTCCTCTACTTTGTTTTGCTAAGTGCATCTTTATTTTAAAAGTATTAAAAAATCTTCCCAAAAAATTATAATTCAACAAAAATCCTTTTAAAAAAATATAAAAAAATATTCTAAAAAGTCTAAAAAAAATTATTACAGTCCATTAACATTAATACTGCAATCTATTAAAAATTGTTCACTGTTCTTGCAGTATTTAAAAAATAGTACTGTAATTAGAGATGGTCACTGACCCCCGTGTTTTGGTTTTGGATTCGGTTTTGGATCTGGATTACCGTCGTGTTTTGGTTTTGGTTTTGGTTTTGCAAAACCGCCATTGCGTGTTTTGGTTTTGGTTTTGGTTTTGTTTTGTTTTGTTTTGCTATTTTTTTGGAAAATCCATGTTTTTGGGCCTAAATTAACCCAATTTAGTGCTCCAACTGTTTTAGAGACAAGTAATCTAATTGTTGAGGTAATAAATCATCCAAAAAAACAGTTTAATTCTTCGTTGGTAGCCCTATTCTACACACAAAACAGATTGTCTTCCTCTCCATCTATGCATATTGGCAATGCAGCCATCGTCTTTGAATGTATATTACACCCTACACTTATAGTTAAATATGTAAAGAAATGGAAAAAGCCAGTTTGGTTTCTGTCTCTCAAGGCCCCCCTCCACTTGTATAAAATACCAAAAAATTCAGCCATTATAGACTGTACAATATTAATTGACATGGAGAAAGCCAGTTTGGTTTCTGTCTCTCTAGGCCCCCCTCCACTTGTATAAAATACTAAAAAATTCAGCCATTATAGACTGTACAATATTAATTGACATGGAGAAAGACAGTTTGGGGTCACTCTGTCTCTCTAGGCCCCCCTCCACTTGTATAAAATACCAAAAAATTCAGCCATTATAGACTGTACAATATTAATTGACATGGAAAAAGCCAGTTTGGTTTCTGTCTCTCTAGGCCCCCCTCCACTTGTATAAAATACCCAAAAATTCAGCCATTATAGACTGTACAATATTATGAAAAATGGACAAAGCCAGTTTAGGGTCACTCTGTCTATGACACCCTACCCTTAAGGATAAATTGCCCTAACAGCAGCCTTTCAAGATGGTATGTGATATGGAAATGCCACAAGTCCCTTTCCTCTTTGGGGGTAGATTGCACCCTACACTTACATAGAAAGTTTTAAAAAGATGTTATCGGCATCATCTTCAGCTTAATCCTCACCCTCATCAGTGTGTACGTCATCATCACAGACTATCAATTCATCGCCGCTTGAATCCGCCATTAGAGAACAGTCAGTGCTTGGATGTCTTGGATGGTGAAGGCCTTCCTTGTGGAAGATGTAGTTCATTTTTATAAACATCATTTTCTCCACATTTTTGGGAAGTAACCTTCTACGGCGATCACTGACTAAGTTCCCTGCTGTGCTGAACACTCGTTCAGAGTACACACTGGAGGGTGGGCAGCTTAGGTATTGCAAAGCAAGTTTGTACATGGGTTTCCAAATGGCCTGCTTTTCTTCCCAGTAAGGAAAGGGACTGTCTGACATTTCCATATCAACTACCTCTTGAAAGTAATCCTCCACCATCCTTTGCATGTTTATACTCATATTGGATGGAGTTATGGGCAAAGTGACACATTTTTTTGAAAAATCCTTCAAACCAGCCCAGATGTTAAATTGTTCTGGTCTGCCCCCTGTGTCTTCCCTGCTTCTTTTTTGGAAATTTAATTTTTTACGAGCAACAGCTTGAGAAAGTGAAGGAGGACACGTCGTCAAGCCAAGGCCCAGTTCAGCGGCCAACTTGCTGAGCAATAGCTCCTTGCAAAAGTTCACATCTCGCTCATTTACAAGTAAAGACTCAATGTAGGTTTTAAACCTTGGATCAAGCACAGTGGCCAAAACGTACTGATCCGAGTTCAAGATCTTAATAACTCGAGGATCATTGTGAAGCGAATTAAGTACTTGATCGACAAGGCCAACATACTTTGCTGAATTGCTTGCTTTCAGCTCCTCCTTAATTTTCTCAAGCTGCTTTTCCAATAGTCTAATTAAAGGAATGACTTGGCTCAAACTAGCAGAGTCTGCACTGACCTCACATGTCACAACTTCAAATGGTTTCAGCACCTTGCACAGCACTGAAAGGATTCCCCACTGTGCAAGAGTGAAATACATCCCCCCTCCTTTCCCAATGTCATGACTTGTGCAATATGCTTGGATGGCTTTGCGCTGTTCCTCCATCCTCTGAAGCATGTACAGGGTGGAATTCCACCGAGTTACCACCTCTTGCTTAAGTTGGTGGCAGGGCAAGTTAAACTGCTCTTGGAGCTGCTGTAATCTCCTACATGCTGTGGCTGAATGCCTGAAATGGCCTGAAATTTTACGGGCCACCGAAAGCATCTCCTGCACCTCACGGTTATTTCGTAGGAAGCTCTGCACCACCAAGTTGATGGTGTGAGCAAAACAGGGAATATGTTGGAAATCACCCAGCTGTAATGCTCGCACTATATTGTTGGCGTTATCTGAAATGACATACCCTGGGGAGAGTCCGAGTGGTATAAGCCATACATCAATCACATCTCTCAGTTTGCGTAACAAATTGTCAGCCGTATGCCTGTTAGTGAAGCCGGTGATACAAAGAGTGGCCTGCCTGTGACAAATGTTACGTAGTGGTGTACATGCTGCTGCTGTTCCTGCTGGTGAAGGTGAATGACCAACCCAGTGGGCTGTCACAGTCATATAGTCTTTGGTTTGGCCACTTCCACTTGTCCACATATCTGTGGTTAAGTGAACAGTGGGCAGAATGGCATTTTTCAGCGCAATCTCTACATTTTTACACACTTTTTGGTATAGTTGTGGAATAGCTTTACGGGAGAAATGGTGTCGCGATGGAATTCTGTAACGCGGACACAAAACCTCAATTAACTGTGAAAAACCAGCTGCATTTATTGTGGAGATTGGACGCAGATCTAACACTAACATTGCAGCCATGGCGTCTGTGATTCGCTTGGCGACTGGGTGACTGCTGTCATATTTGCTTCCCCTCGCAAATGATTGTTTCACAGTTAATTGCTGAAATGTAGGACTGCTCATTTTATTAACCTGCCTCTGGGATGACGATTCACCCCCAGCAGCAGCAACAGCAGCAGCAGGACTAACGCTTTCTTCAGAGGAATCAATAATAGTGCCGGAGTCATCCAGCCTTAAGTGGGATGCCGGGCTAACTCCGAGCGCTACTGAGGATATTGATGAGGATTGTGTGGTGGGTGTATTTTGTAGCCGTCGGTATGTCGGTGAGCGGAGGGTCTTAGCTGATGAGGGAGTGCTTGTATTCTTTTGGGAAGAACTTTCAGCTTTTCCCAACACTTTGCCATGAACTCTCGTTAAATGGCGTAACATAGACGAGGTTCCAAGATGGTTAAGGTCCCTCCCTCGACTGACTGTGGCTTCACATACACTACAAATGGCTATACAATTGTTGTCTGGATTTGGGTAGAAATAATTCCACACATAAGAAGTGGATTTTTTTGTTTTATGCCCAGGCATGACAATGGCCTTTTTCTTGTCACGTGCCAGAACTGCTGCCAATGGTGCAGGACTTACACAAACAACCTCATCCTCATCAACATCCTCATTAGCGCCCTCATCGCCTACACAAATCTCCCCCTCATCCTCTTCTAATTCCAAAGTGGCATCCTCAATTTGGGTATCACCGGCTACACTCGGGCTATTAAGGCACACATCAGCAGAATGCTCACGATTAGACATCCCACTGTTGGATGGACTCTCCACAGGGATTGTTGTCATTTGTGAATCAGAGCAAATATTCTCCTGTAATGCCTCACTGTTATCTTGCAGCTCGGCTTTGACGCGTAACAGTAGTTGTGCACCAATTGTAGGCTGGGTAACTTTTTGGGATCTGCCACTAATAGCCAAAGGTGAAGGCCTCATTCTCTCTTTGCCACTGCGTGTGTAGAATGGCATGCTTGCAATTTTTTTTTTATCGTCACTTAACTTTTGCTCAGTTACACTTCTTTTTCGCTTCAATACAGTAAAAAATTTTTGGGTTTTTGTTTTTTGCACTAATTTGAAAACACTCTGTTGTTTGACATCGCCTTGGCCAGATGACGTACTGGGAACACTAACATCAGGACTGGTGACAGAACCTGGTTGCTCATTCAGATCATATGTGGACTGCTTTGAATCCATTCTGAGCGCAAACCACTGGGGAGTGCTAAAAATTATTTAGTAGATACTGCTGACAGTTATGACTTTTGACAGCCAGAAATATTAATGCACAATTAGGGAGGACACCCCAAAAGCACTGAGGAGTGCTAAAAATTATTTAGTAGATACTGCTGACAGATATGACTTTTGACAGCCAGAAATATTAATGCACAATTAGGGAGGACACCCCAAAAGCACTGAGGAGTGCTAAAAATTATTTAGTAGATACTGCTGACAGATATGACTTTTGACAGCCAGAAATATTAATGCACAATTAGGGAGGACACCCCAAAAGCACTGAGGAGTGCTAAAAATTATTTAGTAGATACTGCTGACAGATATGACTTTTGACAGCCAGAAATATTAATGCACAATTAGGGAGGACACCCCAAAAGCACTGAGGTGTGCTAAAAATTATTTAGTAGATACTGCTGACAGAAATGACTTTTGACAGCCAGAAATATTAATGCACAATTAGGGAGGACACCCCAAAAGCACTGAGGAGTGCTAAAAATTATTTAGTAGATACTGCTGACAGATATGACTTTTGACAGCCAGAAATATTAATGCACAATTAGGGAGGACACCCCAAAAGCGCTGGGGAGTGCCAAATATGAAGAAAAAATAATAAACCTCTATCCTCCTCTCTGCACTAGCGATTTTGGTTAGAGCAATTGCAAGAACAATATTGTATTCTCTGTCCCTGCTCTAATTAGCCTATGACTACACCCTGCTCTCTCCCTCTGTCAAATGGCGATGGATTGCTGTGGAGGCGTGTATATATAAAGTTGAAGTATCGCGAGAACCGAGCCCCGAGATCCGACGACGTCACAATGACGTTCGGCCTCGATTTGGATTCGGAATGGGCGGGAGAGTACCGAGCTGCTCAGCTCGGTACTCGGATACCCAAAGTTCGGGTGGGTTCGGTTCTCGGAGAACCGGACCCGCCCATCTCTAACTGTAATACAACGTGTGCTGCATATAATGGAGTACCAAAATTTGGGGGATAAAGTAGGGAAAGACCAAGACCCACTTTCTCCTAATGCTGAAGCTGCTGCCACTAGTCATGACATAGACGATGAAATGCCATCAACGTCGTCTGCCAAGGCCGATGCCCAATCTCCTAGTAGAGGGCATGTAAAATCCAAAAAGCCAAAGTTCACTACAATTAGTAAAAAAAGAAAATTGAAAACATCTGAGGAGAAACGTAAACTTGCCAATATGCCCTTTACGACACGGAGTGGCAAGGAACGGCTTAGGCCCTGGCCCGTGTTCAGCACTAGTGGTTCAGCTTCACCCAAGGATCTAAGCCCTCCTCCTCCCCCCCCTCCAAAAAATTTAAAAGAGTTATGCTGTCAGCAACAACACAGCAAACAACTCTGGCTTCTAAACAAATGACATCACAAATCCCCAAGGCGAGTCCAAGGGTGTTGGTGGTTGCGAAGCCTGACCTTCCCATCACTGAACGGGAAGAGGTGACTCCATCCACCATTTGCAGCACACCCTCTGCATATGCTGGAAGGATGACCCACAGTGTCGCTCCAGATTTGGATAATCAAGGTGTCAAGGAGGCTATTGATGTAGCTGGCGTTGTGGAGGAACTTGATGAGGAGGATGCTGATGTGGTTATTTTAAATGAGGCACCAGGGGGGAAAAAAGTGGATGTCCATGGGATGAAAAAGCCCATCGTCATGCCTGGTCAGAAGACCAAGAAATGCACCTCTTCTGTCTGGAGTTATCTTTACCCCAATCCAAATAACAAATATCTGGCCATATGTAGCTTATGTAAAGCTCAAATAAGCAGGGGTAAGGATCTTGGCCACCTAAGGACATTCTCCCTTATACGTCACTTGAATAACCTTCATAGTTCAGTGGTTAGTTCAGGAACTAGGGCTAGGACCGTCATCAGTCCAGGGACACCTAAATCCCTTGGTCCTGTTGGATACACACCACCAACACCCTCCTCGTCAACTTCCTCCACGATCTCCATCAGATTTAGTCCTGCAGGCCATGTCACCAGCCAGACTGAGTCCTCTTCAATACGGGATTCATCTGAGGAATCCTGCAGCGGTACGCCTACTACTGCTGCTGTTGCTGCTGGTAGTCGGTCATCTTCCCAGAGGGGAAGTCGCAAGAACGCTACGTCTTTCACCAAACAGTTGACCGTCCAACAATCGTTTGCCATGAGCACCAAGTACGACACTAGTCATCCTATGGCAAAGCGGATAACTGCGTCAATAACAGCAATGTTGGTGTTAGACGTGCGTCCGGTGTCCACCATCAGTGCAGTGGTATTCAGACCAGTTTATGTTTTTTTATTGTGGCCCCGGTACCAAATTGTGTACCGGGGCCACTACACTACGCAGTCCAGATAGCTGTGCAGTGGAATTGAGACCAGTTTTTAATTTTTTATTGTGGCCCCGATACCAAATTGTGTACCGGGGCCACTACACTATGCAGTCCAGATAGCTGTGCAGTGGAATTGAGACCAGTTTATGTTTATTTATTGTGGCCCCAGTACCAAATTGGGTACCGGGGACACTCCACTACGCAGTCCAGAAAGCTACCTCGGTCCAACGATTTGGACTAAAAACAATATTGGGAAGTGTGAGGTGTTCCAAATACACTGGAAATTAGTGGAAATGATTGTTATTGAATGTTATTGAGGTTAATAATAGCGTATGAGTGAAAAACCAACAAAAAACTAGATTTTAGCACTTTTTATGCTTTTTTAAAAATAAATCAGAACCCAAAACCATAAATCAGAACCAAAACCTTTCGTCGGGTGTTTTGGCAAAACAAATCAGAACCCAAAACCTCAAGCTAATCAGAACCCAAAACACTAAAAGTGCCCGATGCACACCCTTAAATATTACCCATTCAGGAGTATTATATGAGTGTTACTAAGCACACAAATACTTAATAGCTTATTTGTACACTGAAATTTAAAGTTGATATTTGTGTGCTACATGAAAAAGCAGACATTATTTAACTTATGTGCAAAATAAGAAACTAATTTGCACCCCTTGCATTGTAACATGGTTTTGTCCAGGAAACTACTTACTCAATTTTTACTTAACTTTTCTAAATGAATCAGGCCCAATGTTATCATCACCCTCATCATCACCCAAGATCATCAAAGATGGTCTACATCAATTACATTTTCATTTTTAAAAATGAAGATACACCAAGTAGGTAACGGTTAGGGAGCATGTGTAATACATTAGGGAGGGTGGGCAGTATCACATTGGAGAGGGTCAGCATCAATACTTTGGCCAAAATTGGTAAAAATGTGGACAGTTGTGAAGAGTACATTAGAAAAATAAACTGTTAATGCTCTAAATAGTAATATAGTAGCAAAACTATGCCTAACTGTCAGTCATTGTCTTCCTGTTTAGTTAGAGAAGCCTCAGCCTTAACATGGCAAACTGCTGCAGAGGAATGTAAGAGAACATGATGGAAATATGTGATTATAGACACTCCAGTTATTTCTTGTATATTATTTACCTCAATAATACACAGCCTTTGACACGACTTAATGTCATATAGTGGCTGTACTTTTTTGTTAAGTAAAAAAAAAATATTCAGACATTACTTTTTAATCATTATTTTGTAAGATTTTGAATGTAAGACATTAAAAGAACATCTAAGGAAAAACTATAAAGATCACCTGTGACCAAATCTCATAGCCTAATAAACTAAAAGCCTTAAATAGATGGGATGGAGAACTAGTGATAAAAATGTGAAATATGGGAAAAGAAACATTACAATGTCATATGTAAAAGTCATCTGTCTGTTTCAGTGCTTCAATTTCCCTCATTTAAAAATGTTGTTTCTTTCCTTACTGTATGTTTAAAAATAATCTTACTAAATTAAGGTTAAAACAGATTGTAGGTTTGCATGGCAAATGGTTAAATTACTTCTTACATAAAAAATGACATTTTGTCTGAGGTTAATGCCTCACTATTAAAATAGCGAATAATTACATCAGTTTAATTACTAGTTTTAGCTTTTTACTTTGCACAGATATGCATTAAAAGAATTTCTCACTTCAAACACTCTGTATTTTCCAATTGCTTTAATTCTAAAGAAACTATTAATTCATAGTGACTTGTTTCAATGATTTATTTTTCATTTTAGTCTTATTAAATAATATTTAGTGATAATAATAAAAGAGTGCATCAAAATATAGAAGTAAAAGAACAGAGAGACAGAGAGTGGATCATGACTAAAGTTGTCCAATTTCCGCTTCTGCTCTCTGGGTAGGGAGGTCTTGCAAGTCATTTAGGTGGACCCTCAAGCCTTCCCATGACTGACAAAGGAATCCGACAAGGGAAGGAAGGGTGCAGCATCACATCTTATTGTGATATATAAATGGCGTTTAGGCTCTCTCTTTGCCAGCACATAGATTGAACAGTGGGTGCAAACAATTTGGCATGATAAGTGTGCACCTTTTGCCCCTAGTGGTCAGGTCATGCATATGAAGGGAAACTAGCCCGCACCGTAATAGCAGATGTTCCCCATTGCCAAAAGGATAATTTTTGCCTCCCAAGCAGTCAGATCTTGCATATGAAGGGCAACTAGCCAGCTCAGTAAAAAATTCCCCTTTGCTGATAGAACCCTTTTGCCCCCCACTATTGACAGCAGATTTTAAATCATTTAAAAAAAACTGTTTTAAAACAGGAGAAATGAAAGCTTGCAATAAGGCACGCTGTCTGTCAAGCTGACTAGAAGGGGACATGTGGAGTACAAGTTTACTTTAAAGTACTAGCTGATTAGGAGGGATAATTTGCGGTACAAGCTGACTTTAGATGGCATATGTGGGGTACGTGTTGACTAGTAGATGGTATGTAGGATACTAGCTGACTAAGAGAGGGAATGTGATGTAAAGCTGACTAGGAGAGGATATGTGAGCTACTAACAGTTTAGGATGAGGCATGCCAGGTACTAAGTGATTGGGATTGTGGATTACAAAATCATTAGGAGGGGGCATACAGGGTACATGCCGCCTTCAGAGGGTTCATGTGGAATACTGCCTGACGAGGGTAAGTGGGTTACAAGCTGACTTTAGAGGGGACATGTAAGGTACAAGCTCATTAGTAGAGGGAAAGTAGGGTACTAGCTGACTAGGAGGTGTATGTGGTGTACAAGCTAACTAGGAAAGGATATGTTGGTTATTAGCTAATTAGGAGAGGATATGTTATTTGAAAGCTGACTTTAGAAGGTACATGTGGGGTACTAGCCATTTAGGAGGAGGTATGTGGATATGTGGATTACAAGCTGACTAGGAGGGGACATTGGGGTACTATATTATTAGGAAGAAGGTATGAGGGGTAAATGCTGACTCTTGAGGTGGCCTGCATTGAACTACCAGAATAGAAATGGATATGTGGGTTACATGCTGACATTAAATGGTATGTTGGGAACTAGCTGATTTGGAAGGAATATGATGGGCCCAAGCTGATTAATAGGAGGCATGTGGAGTATAACCTGACTTTAAAGGTTGTATGTGGGGTACAAGCAGATTAGTGCCGGGAATGTGGGGTACTAGCTGACTAGGAGGGGGCATGTGGGGTAGTAGCTGACTAGGAGGGAGAATATTGGGGACTAACTGACTAGGAGGGGAAATGTGGGCTACATGCTGACTTTGGAAGGGGCATATGAGGTGCAAGCTGATTAGGAGAAGGCATGTGGGGTACAGGTTGGTTAGATATCCTTTGCCAAAATGACTCTTTTTCCCCTAGTGGTTATTTCCTGCATATGAAGGGAAATTAGCCAGTACAGAACAAAGCTGGCTAGTTCCCCATTGCCAAAAGGACTTTTTTAGACTGGTAGTGGCCAGGTCCTCGGGAAATTAATGTCAGAGGAACCATGCTTGATAGTAATATATTAAGCATAACATATTTGAAAATGTACTTGTATATTTGTATTGGTATTATAAGTTATATTGTATTTTAAATAGTCCGGGATAACAGAATAGAAAAGGGTTTTAAATTCAGAATGACACTGGACAGAGATAAGACCCTTCCTCATATCCTGAAGGAGAGAATGACATGAAATTAGAGGCTATGTGATTAAGTTGTAAGACTACCTAAGTTTCTATTAATAGGTAATTCATCTTTTGGAGTTTCCTGTAGAAACAGTTTCACTCCTCTCCTGTATTTAGCAAAGTTCTACTCCTCTGCAAAAGAAGTCAAAAGGAGTTTTGGTCATTGTCCATGCTCCTGCCATCATCGAAAACAAGAGTTAGTGACGCGCTAGAACTCCACCCTCTATATGCTGCAGAGGATGTAGGAGCAGCCATCTGTGCAGTGGAATTCAGACCAGTTGGAGGAGGTATTGTGGCCCCGGTACCAAATTGGGTACCGGGGCCACTCCACTATGCAGTCCAGATAGCTGCGTATCAGATATTAAACTACGTTCACTGTTGCTGCCAAATAAAAAAATAATGAAAATGCCCTGTCATCAACGAAAACAAGAGGTAGTGACACGCTAGAACTCCACCCTCTATATGCTGCAGAGGATGGAGGAGCAGAAAAAGGCCATTCAAGCCTACACAGCCACCTACGATGGGCCACGTGTTTGTGCCGCCCACTTGTGTCGCTTAGCTTAGACATCCAGCTACCTCGGTGCAACGTTTTGGACTAAAAACAATATTGTGAGGTGTGAGGTGTTCTGAATAGACTGGAAATTAGTGGAAATGATTGTTATTGAATTTTATTGAGGTTAATAATAGCGTAGGAGTGAAAAATAAAAATAAAAATGGATTTTAGCACTTTTTATGCTTTTTTTTAAAATAAATCAGAACCCAAAACCCTAAATCAGAACCAAAACCTTTCGTCACGTGTTTTGGCAAAACAAATCAGAACCCAAAACCTCAAGCTAATCAGAACCCAAAACCCAAAACACTAAAAGTGGCCGATGCACACCCCTAATTACTATCTGTCTGTACAAACATTATTAGTTTGTAGAAATCTGTATGTAACACCCCCTTCTGTATTAAGCGTTGTGCGGGTGTATATATATTGAACAATGCAGATGCTTCTCAACTCGGTACTTGGTTTTCAGTGCCTCCACCCGAATCGCTGCTTTCTCTTCTGGGGGGTGTTCATAAGATACACCAGGGGAAGATTCGGGAAACCCCCTGCCCAGTATTAACACTCTGTGACAAACTGTGTGCTGCAAAAGCCAGCCAGGCACATTTATTGAAATGAAAACCCTGAATGCAGCTTTGTAATTTTAAAGAAAAATATACTTTGGTATAATTTGAAATAATAGTGTAAACAATACAATACAGTAATAAGACAGTGTGGATAGTTCTTACTATGAACACCAAGTTAACACAATAACTCGCAATAAATCAATAACATTAACAGCATACAATATGAACATTAACTGTCACAGCCTTATACACATGGAAAAATATATCAGATACCTTACTTGCTCCTGATACTGGGAATATCTTGCGGGGTGAATGTATATATTTTTCCTTATAGCTCTACAATGTACTGCCAAACACACACCTCAACAGTATTCAAACATGCCACACAAATGGAGCAGTGCACTGCAAGTTGGGGCCCTTCTGTATGGATGCAGCATGGCATGGAAGCATGTGTCCAGATTGCAGCTTTTAGAGGTCTTTAAATCACTTGCAGTGAGGTACTGCAGTCACAGTATGCAAACCCTCCTATAGCAACAACTGTAAAATCATTTCCTATTTGTATTCTGGGACTTGTAGTTCCACAAATGCTGATTAGACAAACCCTTGGTGCACTTTTTCCTACCCACCCATCTATCCCTAACTCTTCAGCCCTTGTGGCCAGATATAGTCCAAACCCCACTTGAATAATAACAGATAGGTAAAAATAACCAGTAACTTATCTTCACCAGGGTGTGTCACAGGTCTGAACTTGATTATCTCCAAAATGGTTGACTTGTAAAATGTCCTTCTTCAGAGGTGCATGCAAACCTCCTCCTACAGCTTCAAACTGTGACTTGCCAGCAGGTTCGGTTCAGGACTGCACTGAGCTTGATATCTCTGCAGACTGTCTGTTCTCTCTGCTCAGACCACCAATTCAGTGCCCTTCTGCCTAGGGTCACCTATCTGGACTGGTCACACAGCTCAGTCTCTCCCAGGATGCTCCTCTCTCCCTCTCCGCCCTCTGGTTTCTCAGTCTTCTTAGGCTCCGCCCCCTTTTCATAAGAGCCTTGTGGGAGATGTAGTTCCTCTTCCTGGACTGGTAAATAGCTATATCCATCTGTTTTCTTACTGATGCAATTGTGATTATTAGCCCCTGGGTGCTCAAGTCCAATTACAGCATTTATGTATATATTATGATTTTTATTTATTTCACATCTAAATAAATTACTTTTTTATGGTAAAATATAAAATAAATTGTCCATTAAAATGCATTCTGCAATTTATAATATAACAGTTGTCATTTCAGTAATATTTATAAATAGTTATTATCAGTAATAATTAGGTGATTTAGATTTCACTTATGATGCTTGTTAACTAGATGTAACTCATGCAATTGTTTTTAGTTAATAATATTTGTGCCATTAACTCAGTCATTTATATTGCTAACACCGCATTTAATCAACTATTAATTAAAATAATCTACTACAACTTTGGTTTACATCTTGTAGAACAAAAAAATAATTTGTAATGATACAGTCAAGAAAGTTTGAGTCCAGGCATAAAATCCTGTAACACTATCTTTAAGAAATAAATTAAATGAATATTTATAAGTACAACATTCACTTTCATTTACAGCATCATTTTTTGAAGAGCCATGTTGTGCTCTTTCTGAAAACCACAAAGTAATATTTACCTGTCTGCAAGAACGATGATGTATTTAATGAATTCATATAATTTTATTTCAACTGATGCACCAACATTAGGCTTCGTTTAGACCAATGATTTCTTTACAAAGTTCCGTTCTTCTATATTATTGTCAGAATTTGGTAAGTATTTAAAAAAGTAATATATATTTTGGTATATTACTTATTATACTTCTTTTTTCAGTGCAGTGTTAATTACTTTTAACATAAAATACATGATTTAGTAGATACTCTACAGACGTATCACATTATTATTTTCCTTTAAAAGCTTAAACATAAGTGCAAATTTTAATTAGAGTCATTCATTTTAAATAATTACTTTTTCACAGTAACTATTTAGCATAAGAGTAGGGCTTACATCTCCACTAATTGTATGTAATGTATGATTTCTGTGATTTCTGTGTCAATTTGCATACATGGGTGCCTTCAAGTTTACCATATAGAATGGCTTATTTTATCATTTTTACTGCATTCTCTATTTTTTCTGTATCTAGCATGGTCTAGATTAACAGTAAAAAGTGAATTTATTGTTTCATACATTTAAACCTATTTAAATGTAAAAAAGACATTTTTATTAGACAGTTGCGCAACGACAGACAAGCATGTACATATTAAACAAATGTAAATGCATATATATGGTTACACAACTACATGAATATAGGTTACTTGCATGAAAAGACAGGGTGTGAGTGGAACCCTTGAGTATGGACAAACTTACAAAGACACTCTGTTTACTTATGACATACAGAGTATGAACCCCCATGGTGGTGGAGGGGGAAGGCACATGAGATGGGCAATGTGAGAGTGGATCTATGTAGACATGGGACAGAGAGTTTAGAGGGCCCCGCCCATGTGAGCTTACAGCCTGGGGGGGCGTGAAAACAGGAGGAGATGGGGACAGATGAGGGAGGAACAGGATGCAGATGGGTTGGTTTCAGGGTGTGAAGAGGCCAGGTAAAGGAGGGTTAGGTAGTGATGAAGAGATTTGTTTTGAGGGAGTGCTTGTAGAAATGAAGTTTTGGGATACACTGAGCAGGCAGGAGAATGAGTTCCACAGGTGCTGTGTAGCATGGGAGAATTATTGTAGGCAGGAGGTGGTGACTAGAGGGCAGGAGAGACATAGGTCTGAGGCAGGATTGAGAGGGTGAGAGGGGTGTATCTAGTGACAATGTCAGAGGTGTAGAAGTTTGTGAAGGCTTTGAAGTCCAGAGTGAGGAGTTTGAACCCGAACCTGGAGCAGAGGAGGAGCCAGTGAAGGGATTTACAGAATTGAACAGTATGGCGATGTGGAGCGTCAAGAGAGAAAGATTAGTCTTGCCACAACATTTAGAATGATTTGTAAATATTTTGTGATTGGCTGATTTGACTATTATTTAGAGCATCTGACTGGATGCCATTTTCTTCAGTTGACACTGAATGATATATAGCCATAATCTATTCATTTTGCAGTTGTCATTATACATAAAGAGATACCCAGAGAGGAATGCAGGCAATATGTGTTAAAATTGAATTCTTTTATAAAAAAAAATTGTGAAATAACAAAAGCTAGATGGATATTGGCTTCAAATTTCTTTTCTCTACGTATTACTTTTACTTACTAACTCCAACGTGTTTTCCTAAATGACACGGAAGGCAAATATTCCCAACAAAACACCAGTAAATTTTACTCCTTCACCATGATTGACATGTGACTTCACCATAGGATTCTAGATTTTAATTATAAATAATAAATACATATTTATTCAGTTTCAATAAAATGTTAAAAATGTACCCTAATTGCCAAAGTGTTTACTCTTCTAACAGATCATGACGTTTGATTGGGAAAGTATTTACATTCACATATATCTTTTCCCATGTCTAAAGAAAATCCTAGAATTCAGTTTGAGAACTTTATTTAGATTGCATTGTTTTATTTTTATAATTGTTATAGGGCAAAATATCAAACTAAGAATATACCTCTTCTGACAGAAAGTTGGCACTAATGGTAGGTGTTTTTAATCACAGTATATCTAGTAAAGTTTATTATGATTAAACCACATCGCAGTATAGCAGTGCCTTTAGACTCAGATCAGGAATCTGAAAAGATGCAGGAAGACATGAACAAACTGGTGGGACAATGGAAAAAAAGGCTGGATCAAGCTGGAGATCGGGAAAATACTCTGTAGATAGGCGGGAAAACAACAATGGCCAGCAATAAACAGAGCAAAAGGCATAAATAAAAAGCAGGAAGGCAGGTGCAGGTAATCAGATGAGAGAGGAGATTAACCCCTCACAGGCAAAAAGTCCTCAGGTGAAAACAGCAGCTCCTTTCATGGAACAGAGGAACTGCATGCCACACAATTCTAACAGTAGGTTTATAATGAACGTCAAAGGTATGGAAAAACAAAAGTAAATATACCGTGTAGCTCACTGTTTTAAATTCTATTGCTCTTAAGGAATGCCAAAATATTATGATTCTGGCTATTGTTGTTAAACGGATCTCATGACCTTCTAACAGGAGAGCTATACAAAAAGGCTCCTTTTATCAAGTCAACTGTGTAGTTTTTATTGTTGTTGAAAAGGAAATGGTATTAACTTTTAAAAGAAAAACCTATGGAATTCTTACTATGCCTTATATTTATTTATTTATTTAGGTATTTATTTATTAAAATAAGTAGTTTTTATGAGAGATGGGTGATTCGGATTCATAGAAATCCGAAATCCAATTTTTGATGTACTGAGTCGAACCGACTCATTTCTAACACCAAATTGAAATCTGAAAATGAGACAAAGGGCTAGATTTACTAAGCTGCGGGTTTGAAAAAGTGGGGATGTTGCCTATAGCAACCAATCAGATTCTAGCTTTCATTTATTTAGTACTTTCTACAAAATGACAGCTAGAATCTGATTGGTTGCTATAGGCAACATCCCCACTTTTTCAAACCCGCAGCTTAGTAAATCTAGCCCAAAGTGTTATTACAAGTAAAATGTTGGATCTCGCAAGTTTTGGATCTATAACTTCTATATATACACTATATGGACAAAAGTAGTCAGACACTTGACCATTACACCAACAGGGACTGTAATGACATTGGGTCTGATTCATTAAGGAAAGTTAAGCAAAAGTAAGCAAGTAAGGCAAAACTATGTTGCATTGGAAAGGGAGGTAGATTTAAAATTTGGTGGCAGATTTATAGTTGGAGTAGGGCATGTCATTGATCAACTTTAAATTTCAGTGTAAAAATATAAAGTCGAGTATGTGTGTGCTACATGAAAAAACAACCAGTATTTTCTTTACGTGCAAAATAATAAACTCATTTGCACCCCCTGCATTGCAACATGGTTTTGTCCAGAAAACTTGAGTAAGAAAACTTACTCAATTATTTGCTTAACTTTCCTTAATGAATCAGGCACATTGTATTCAAATACATATACTTTAATATGAAGTTGGTCCCCCTTTTGCAGTGATAACATCTTCCACTCTTCTTGGAAGGCTTTCCACAAGATGTTGGAGTGTTTCTGTGGGAATTTGTGCCCATTTATTCTGTAGAGCATTTATGAGGTCAGGCGCTGGACTAGATGGTCTGGCTCGCAATCTCCATTCCAGTTCATCCCAAAGGTGTTCGATGGGGTTGAAGACAAGGCTCTCTGCGGACCAGTAAAGTTCTTTCACACCAAACTCATCAAACCATGTCTTTGTAGTCCTTGCTTTGTGCACTGGGACACAGTCATGTTGGAATAGAAAAGGGCCTTCCCCAAACTACTGCCACAAAGTTGGAAGCATAGCATTGTCCAAAATTACTTGGTATGCTGAAGCATTAAGATTGCCCTTCACTGGAGATAAGGCAGGTAATGTTCCCCCGGCATCTGCCAAACCCAGACTCACTCTTCTGACTGCCAAACAGAGAAGCATGATTTGTCACTCCACAGAACACATTTTCACTGCTCCACAGTCCAGTGTTGGTGTGCTTTACACCACTCCATCCAACACTTGGCATTGGTCTTGATGATGTGAGGCTTGCATGCAGCTGCTCGGCCATGAAAACCCATTAAGCTCCCGCCACACAGTTTTTTTACTTAAATTAATGCCAATGGAAGTTCTGAACTTCTAAGCTATGGAATCAGCAGAGCGTTGTCAAATTTTACGTGCCATGCGCCTTAGCAGTTGTTGACCCATGCTGTGCTTTTACATGGTTTTCCGTTTCATGGCTGAGTTGCGGTTGCTTCTAAATGCTTCCATTTTCTATTAATATCACTTACAGTTGACCATGGAGTATTGCAAAGGTGGCATCCTATCACACTGCCACGCTTGAATTCACTGAGCTCTTCAGAATGACCCATTTTGCATCACAAATGTTTGCAAATGGAGACTGCATGGCTTGGTGCTTGTTTTTATACACCTCTGGAAACGGGTCTGACGGAAACATCTCAATTCAATAAATAACAGGTGTGACCAAATACTTTTGTCCATATAGTGTATGTTATTGATTTATTTTCTACAGGTACCTATTAACACAGTTGTCTTTGACTGTCTTACTTTTGTTAATGCTTAATTTCAATGGCTTGAAATACCAAATGGTTTTTTTAAATTTTTCATGTTATATTCAGTGTCATTCAGCATTCTTATCCTCTGCTAACATCTGCTCACTCTTTTTTTTCACATCAACACACACGACCAAAACTTGAAGTCAGATCTCAGCCTCACAGGGAGGATGCTCATATTGGTTCTTTCAAAGGCTATGTTCAGCCTTCTCATGCTGATCTATCTTGGGAATTAGACCCAGGTCTTTTGGAGGGTTATTCCCAAGTCCAAGCCGGGTGGCCTCCAGTCTGAATGGTGAGACCCGGGTTTTTCAACCCGGGTCTCACCGAAAGCTGTTGAAAACATAAAAAAAAAAAAAAACTTACATCACAAGAGGAGCCAATGAAAGTTCCTCTTGTGATGTTGCCATGGAGACCCAGGCAGACCCGGGTTCAGTGTGAACCTGGTCGACCCGGATATTTGGCGGGATGGGATGCTCTGTCCTCCGACAAATTCACAGGTTCATATACCCGGGATATTGCAGGGGCAGCAATGTGAAAGTGGTATCTTTGGACCTATAACCCTCCATGAGCTTAAAAATCTTCTCACTTGTGGGAAAGGCCTCAATTCGCATGGTCTCCTTTTTAAGTTTAAAGACCCTGATATAATTATGCTGCAAGAGACTCACATTAAGGTACTTCATCCTACTCTAGCTAATAAGAACGATCCCCATGCCTATTACTCTTCAGCTTATGCTAAATGTAGAGGCACAATTTGATTAGTGCATCACAGAGTTCTTCTAACTGTTGAAAATATAATTGCTGACCCCCAGGGACTATTCATCCTATCATGCAAATTAATCCACTTTCGTATCAGTATACATTCTGAATGTGGGACAAAGGTTCCTTTCTTACAGAATTTTTCCAACCCTCCCAAAAGTCATTCACTCACTATTCATCCTGTCACAATTTCTATTAGCGTAAGTACTTCTTAATAGACCATTCCACAATGCAGAAGCTCCGTGATGTCTGGATCTTCCCTCTGTCTTGGAGTGACCACACAGAGCGGTGGAACTGGAACTAGGTTTTTGACCCGTAGCACCTGACCAACTCTGCTGTTGTCTCAATGTCAAGACCACAATCTGGAGGTAACCCAAGCAATCACAGTTTTCAAAACAAATAACAGCATTCCAGAAATTTCCTAATCAATTCTTTGGGAAACCGACAAAGCTACCCTGGATGGTGCCTCCTTATACATCTAGCAGTATCTCACAGAGAATTGAAGAAAAGAAATGCATAAAGAAGCTGGAAATTCAGTTTTCATCTCTGATGGCCAAACATCAGACAAACCCTAAGAAAGTTATTTACTTAAACTGTTTGCTTTCAAAAGTCAACTAATCCAAATTCTGTCCAAAAGCTGCAAAAACTGTCTTGTGGCTTAGACAGATATACTATGAAAAGTGGGACAGGAAACTCTTCTCAACCAAAAACTCAAAGTCAAATGTACATGGAACAGAATCATTTCAATTAAGGGTGGTATGCCAATTTTTTATCCCAAAAAAGTAGCTTTTATTTTTTTCGAGTATTATACATCACTGTATGATCTTAAAACTTAAAAAAGTCAATCTGCAGCAACTCAAAGATTTTTTTATGTAGCTGTCACTTCATTAGCCTCTTAGGCGCAAAAGTTAGGTCCCTCAAGAAGGGCATAACACCTGATGAAATGGTTGATGTTGTTACCAAGGGCCTTATGTGCAGCTCTGGGTCCGGATGGCTTACTCAGATCCCAGATTAATGGCTTAATTACCAGAATTGAGATTTCAGCCATACCTAAATCGAGACAAAGCACCGGCGACCCTGTCAGTTATAGACCGATCTCAGTGGCGCACGCAGGGGGGGTTTCTGGTTTTCCAGAAACCCCTCCCCTCCGGGAACCAACAGTACTGTACAGCAGCCTCGGCGCTATCAAAGAAGCGTCCGCGGCAGTGCTGTATTGTAGCTGCCGTGGATGCTTCTTGACAGCGCCGCGGCTGCTGTAGAATTCAGACTCGTTTAAATGGAGCTGCTCTCTTTCGCTATTTTATTTTTTTCCGGGGGGGGGGGCAGAAACCCCCCCTTCTAAATCCTGCGTTTGCCCCTGGATCTCATGCCTCAAAGCAGGTTTAAAGATATTTGAAAAATTCCGAGCAAATGGGCTTGGATCAAGTGGATTCCTTATCTTGTAGACCAGCCTCTGACAATACCTGGAGAACTTTAAATTAATTTCTGCAGTGAGATGGAGTTCACTCCCAGCTCTGGTGGTGGACCTTATGCAGAAAATGCCTTTATTAGAATAGTGTGTGTTTTTATGCAGCAAACTTCAGCTAGCATGGGCATCAGAGGTGCCATTTGTAGGGCATATATGTTCTGTACCACAACCCAGTGGCCTCTGTACTTTCCAATGACTTCTCTTTGCCTCATTTTAAGGCTAAATATGGCACAAACCATCTATACTAACGGTGATCCTTGAAGAAGCCATTTTCAAGACGAAACGCATCAAAACGATTTCAAGACTTTTGCATCAAAACAGCTTTATCATATTTTCTCCATTTTTAGGCATATCGCTCTAGGTGTGTGCCCATAAATTCACATTTGAGTTAACTGTGGCTACACGTTATCACACTTTCCCTCCCCTTTAATTACTGGCATCACCTAAGTCACCTTTACGTGTTTCCATGTATCCGTCCACTGGGGCAGTCACTCCAGAAATTCATTACACAGTTTATGAGGCCACACCTGACATAAAATGTCTGCCGCCGGGGCTGTTATTCTGTGTTACACAGGCATGTAGGGTTATTACAGTATTTTCGGGGCCTGTCGTGTGTGCCCCCACCAGGGCTATAATTTCAATCAGGGCAGTCCTCCCCATACACCCTGCTTTAGCAATGGTACTTCACACATGCTTATTCATCTCCGTGATATGATCCACCATGGGCTCTATTCTTTTCCCATTGCAATGGATGGTTGGCGCATCTTCCGTAACTTACTTCATTGTGGTGATGCATTCCATCCACAGCAGGTTATTGGCATGACCTATTACTTTAACTTCCGCCAAACTGTCCTGCCTCAGGCGTGTAAATAGTTTACTAATGTTCACTATTTTGTTTTCCTTGTTGTGGCAACTCTCCTCTCCCTGCAGGTTTTTGTGCAGTGCACGACCGAAGAGCTGATGTATGCCTTGACTGAAGTCTGGCTCGTATATTGTCTGGTGACTGGGGTTTGGCGTCTGCTTACGGCTCAGAAGTAATGGTGTCTCCATGGTTCACGATCTGGCCACTGATAGGTCCACCGGCATAGGGACCAAGCTCGTCCTTCCACCTGTGAGATGGACCTGGTGTCTGTTTCTGGCTCCAAAGATGGTTCCGTCCAGTTGGGAGAGAATGATGTGCATTCTGTTCTTGATGTTTTCTCTGCTTGTCGTGGTTCTGGCATACTCCAGTAAGCTGGTTACAAGTTTGCTCTGGCATTTTGTCATTATAGATGGCTTGGGTGTGTGGTGGATTTGACAGGCAGCGGGAACCACCAGATTGTTGGGAGCAAAATGGGGCACTGTCCCAGCACGACCAATTTTAGTTAGGTGCCTGTGCATGCTCTACAAGGGGACCTCAGTAAGTTGAGTCCAGTTTCAAAACCGGTCATAACTGGTTCTGCTGCCTTTTTCTTAGAAACAGGGACTACATGTATACACATGATATATGACATGTACTGTACATGTTGCCCAGGCCTGGAAATTGGCTTTATTATTAGGATACCTTCTGGCCCATATATGATGAGCTGCTGAATTCTTCTTCTATTTCATGCCTGTTCTATTTCCCTGGTTGTCAGAATTCAAACCCAGGGCCTCTACTTCTGTGGTCTACTGCTCTGCTGACTGAGCTATGTCAGCTGCTGCACAGCTCCTTGCCTTCACTCTGTGTTCTAACCCAGGTTCAATGCTCTACTAATGTTCCAGCATGTTCCAACTTATCCCCTTGACTTCCTATAAAAGCTTGGTTTCCCTTGCCAGATTATTGTGCTCCTGCCAGTAATCTAGCGTTCCTGTTGCTGAATCCTGTTGTCAGCTATTTCCACTCGTGAACCGACCTCGGCTTGCCTTCAACTACTCAACTACTTCAACTACTCTTCTTCCTGAACCCTTTACCTATATATATCCTGACTTTCTGTTCTGTATACCAAACCCGGCTACATTGGACCATTCTTTATTATTCAATCTTCCTGCGGCTTGCCTTCCTTACCGCCACTGGGCTCTTATTCAGTCTCTGGACCATTACACTGGTAGGGAGCCTGCTAGGGATAGGAGCCTTCCATCGCATTCAATCAGGTTTACTCCAGTCCTCATGGAGGGCACAGATAATTTTTTTATGTAATGACTGATCCCGCATCCCTTCAAAGAGGGACATAAGTTTTCAGTTGCTTGGGATAAGTGATCCCAATTTTAAGGATAAAGGTGCGTTCGGGTGATATTGTTACCCACTTATTGATAACGAGAGGGTAAGTGATCTTCAAGGGTAAGTTACCCTCACTGCGATATTAAGAGCATTGGTTCTAGCCGAACTGCCTATCATTTTCTCCTTCACCATACAGTGTTTCGATTTAATAAACTAATTTTATTTGCCAAAGCAATATGTAGTGTCATTTATTATATCAGAGAGGTAAGAAGGGAGGTTAAGAGGGGGATTGACTATAATGTAAGAACACATTATAATAACTGAGGTATGAATTAAGCCAGAGGGAAAGTAAAAGCTGATTGTGTGTTCGTAATTTTTTCAGTTCGTCTCTAAGGGGTTAAAGAGAGCAGGTTTGGGTACTCCCATTGCTGTGTCATGGTGTGAGGTCGCTTAGGCCTCATTATAAATATTCCTGGCTCTGCCTCTAGACTGCAGAATGAGTTGCCCGCCCTCGCTCCCTATTTTTGGAGCTCTTCTGTCGGTGATCTACCATCACTTGCTTGAGGCATGTTTTCCTTCCCTTTGGTTTTGAAGCTTCCGCATGGGTGCTTTGGGTGCCAAAACTTGCTCCAGGCATGTTATTCTTTCTCCCTGGTTTTGTAGTTTCCTTATCGGTGCTTGAGGTGCCAACACTGACTTGAGGTATATTTTTATCGCTCCCCCTGGTTTTGGAGTTTCCGTGTAGGTGCTTTGGTTACCAAGACTTGCTCAAGGAAGGTAGGTTTGTTGGTTGCGTTCTGTCAGCCCAGAAGAGACCTGGCTCCTCGGATACTTGAGATAAGTGATCCCAATTTTAATAATAAAGTTGCTCCCTGGGTGAAATTGTTACCCATTCATTGATACCGAGAAGGTAAGTGACCCTCAAGGTAAGTGACCCTCATTGCAATATTAGGCGCATTGGTACTAGGTGAACTGCTTTTTTCTCATCCACCATACAGTGTTTTGTTTTAATAAACTCATTTAATTTGCCAAAGCAATGTGTAGCTTCATTTATTACAATAGAAAGGTAAGAAGGGAGGCAAAGAGGGGGACTGACTATTATGTGAGAACATCAACCGTTGCAATAACATGTAATAACCCTATTCTTCCCAGCAATTCAAATATCAACTTAGTCCTTGCTTATTTCTTTGTCTCAGTCTTTCAATTTTTATGTATATGCCTTTGCAAATTCATCATTGCATCTTTTATCATTGCTTTATTGTTATTCATCATGCTTTTTATTCATGGTGAGATGTAATTTAAAAGGCCTACTAACAGCTATTGAAATTAATATAAGTATAGTACATTAAGTATAGTTGCATTCTCTTATACAGTATAACAGTTTCCCAGGTTTCTGCTCCTTCTTCCTTATTATCTTACTAATTTACCTGAAAAAAAATGTTTTATATCATCTTACACATTATATACAAAAAATGTCAAGCGCTGGGAAGACCTGTGTTTCTTATTCTCTTCACACTGAATGTATGTTATTTTCAAATGCAGTATCATGCAATATAATAGGGATAGTCTAATATAGTAAAAAACACATGTAGTATTTATTAAGGTTACATCACATGAATATATTAAAATATTAAACAAATAACCAGACAGTATTATCCTGATACACAAGAACATGCATGTTCTATCATTGGAGGAAAGGGAGGAAAGAGGGGGAAGAAAAATGCCCGGGCACGAGAAAAAGTACTGCTTGCATAAAATGCGCTAGACGGAAAAACTAAAAATACATCTATTGGAGTCCCGGTTCCAGTAGAAAAAATATGTAAAAGCATGCATTAGTAATAGAGCTCCATATGGAAAAAAAATTTAAATAAAAACATAAAAATATATAGGAGAGGTCCTCCACATGTAGTGTAGCTTCGTGGTAAGCAATATTGCATTAAAAAATCCTCATAAGTAAAGGGGAGTTCAAATTCCAAAGGTCACGTATAAGAGCTGATAAAGATGGTATTTATAATGTCTCAAAAAAAGTTCTTACCACCTTCTTCACGGATTCAGATGATGTCTCTGATAAATCCTCTCCTTGGGAATGGCTTAAAGTCCAGTGGGAATTGGAATAAACCAGAGTGTCTTACCACTTTCTGGACCCTCCGGAGGGATAATGAACGTATGCTGATCTCGGCAGTGAGCCCAATCGTCCTGCAAATGCTGCAGCTGTCAGTAGTCGTTTCCACTATAGGTGTTCCCACTCAGGCGTCTCTTGGAAACAATTGCGAGATAGAGATCATTCCATTCACTTGACGAAAAACGAAGGAGCTAAGGTCACAGTAATATTGTTATGACTCCTTCTCCATATATGACACCCATGTATCCGGACAAGAGAATTAGATATAGCTGACGCGTTTCGTCCTGTAAGCTCAGGACTTTCTCAAAGCTAATTCACCAACAGTACTTGCTCCTATTTAAAGAGCCTATGGGCGTGACAATTATTGAAACAGTCTCGGTCTTAAAGTGAACCTTATCATTTTCTTTGGTTAGATCATCCGTTTCTGTTTACATTTGTGGCTTTGTTTATTTGTCTTATTCTCCATTTAGGGCTTTGTTTCTTTATCGGCTTTTCCATATCGATATAATAATAATCCTAAAGTAATTCTGTTATAGCTTTTCATATATATCGAATATGAGTATATTTATCAGTATGGCTATATTTAGGTCTCCGTCTCGCACACAAATGTGATCCACATTGTCTCACATATCAAATCAAAAATTTTTTTTTTTTTTTTTTTTTTTAAATTTTTATATAAGTTTTCTTTCACCCTTCAGAGCCTAATTGCCTTTTCCAACTCAAAGGTTTAGGTAAAAGTGTATATGTATACGCATAGATCTCCCAAATATCATATTCAGTAGTAGGGATGGTATATAAATATGACATAATGATCATATTCCATTGAGTTCTATAGGTCTCCGGAATTCACATATATATATTGCGGTTTTCTACTCACATGGAGAAAAATCAATTCTCCTTCGACTCCCATATTTGGTATTGGAGTCCTCTTATTGACATGGGTGCTTTACCAGTCTGCAAATATTTACAGAAAATACACCTCAAAGGAATCCTAGTGGGAATGCTTGGGGTCTAAAAACTGTCTTACTCCGCATATATGGGTATGTTTCATGTCTTATAATATAGTGTGATACTCCACATGTATGTCAAACTCACATCTTGTGGTATGGTATACTGTTTCACATATAGATCGGCCATCTCTATATATGTATATATACACACATATTCGTCACCGACATGTATAAATAATCCATATACTCCAATAAATAAATATATATATATATGTGCGCAATTTATCCCATTTATATTATAGGGTAAATTCCATTCATCTATATGAGGTCTACTCAAACAAAAAAGTATTATGAAACATACTGCCTACATATAGGAGATGCGTCTCCATATAGGTATATATAAAAAAAAAGGGGTTATCAAAAAGGGACTAGAAGTTGAATAAATAATATACAAAAGGTTTAGATAAGTTCATATTCTCCTCTTTAAAGAGAGAGATATTACACTATTCCATACCATAAAAGTCTAGTGCTTCATTCAAGCCCTTTGGAGAAAGGGTCCCCATTTTGAATATCCATGAGGATTCACAAAGGCACAGTCTCTTGAATCTATCACCTTTTCTCGTAGTCACGGATACATGTTCTAGGCCAACTACCTTAAGGCACTCCGGATTTCTTGCATGAGCCTCGGAGTAGTGTCTTGAAACACTATGGGTTGAAAGACCGTTAAGTATATTCCGCCTATGCTCACGGAACCTGTTTTTTAAGGGTCTGATGGTACGGCCAACATATTGGAGTTTGCAACCACACTCCAACATGTATATGATGTATGAGGTATCACAATTGATGAAAGATTTAATTGAGAACTCTGTTCCACAAGATTCAGATATTACCTTGACTGTTCTATTCATGACATGTCTGCATGTTAAACATCGTGATTTTCCACAACTATAGCACCCATTGGGTTTATTAGGGAACCATGTATCCCTCTGGTTCTTATGAGTCTGTTTCAACATACTCGGAGCCAACATTCTTTTCAGATCTAAATTTTTCTTAAATATGACTTGAGGTAGGTCCTCTAAGACACTTTTTAATATATTGTCTTCTTTTAAAATACTAAAGTTCTTTTTAACAATATTACGGATCTGCTTAGATTTGATGTTATAAGTGGAAATAAAAGCTGGATCACTTTTTTCAAATACTTTATTTTTCTTTCGTCCATCTGAAGATTTTAACAGGACATTCCTATTTAAGGAGGAAGCATAAGAAGCAGCTTCTTTAAGTAAGTTTTCAGGATAACCCCTTTCCTTAAAATTATTAAGCATCTTATGGGATTGATTCAAGAAATCAATATCTTCGGAACAATTTCTTCTCAATCTCCCTAATTGTCCCCTGGGTATATTGTCAACCCATGGACGATGATGTCCACTTTCATAGTGTAAATAGTTGCACACATCCACCAATTTATTATAATTAGAAGTCAGAACTCTATTTCCACATGCTACTACTGTAACATCTAAGAAGTTAATGGTTTCTCTGTTAAAAGTATGGGTGAATTTCAGATTATATGTGTCATCTTACACATACTTTGCTTTTGCTCATTTAACATAAAGGTTTCCTTGACACAGATGAAGAAAGTTAGAAACAATCTGTATGACATAGCACTTGTCACGTGCACTTGAGGCCATCTGCATTGTATATGAGCGGAAAAGCCAAAGTAACACTTCAAAATGTTCTACATTCTGTTAAAAGACGCTTAAGTCCATTAATCTCACTTAAATTAGCTGAATGTGGAGGGCAATAAAGCATGCGCTCATTATATATTACAATCCATCCAGTTTACCACCAGAAAGTAGCATTTCTTTATTTTTGATATTTGTAATATCTACCAATACTCCTTTGCATTCTAATATATTTATTATTATTATTATTATTATCCTTTATTTGTTAGGCGCCACAAGGTTTCCGCAGCGCCGTACACAGTACAAACAGTAGACTAAACAGGGTAAAACAGTACAAACCAATAAACAAAAATACCAATGCTTCAGAAACTCCAGGCTGGCCGATGTAGTAAACAAGGAGCAGAAGAACGGTAAGGAGACAGGAGGGAAGAGGGCCCTGCTCATGTGAGCTTACATCCTAAGGGAGGGAAAACAGACTGGCACAGGGGGAGCCAGATAAGGCACGGGGGAGCCAGCTAAGGCAAGGGGAGAGCGAGTGGAGTATAGAGAAAGGGGTTATGTGGATGATTGGTAGGCTTTGAGGAAGAGGTGGGTTTTCAGCGCACGTTTGAAGGAGCACAGAGTAGGAGAGAGGCGGATGGAACGAGGGAGGTCATTCCAGTGAAGGGGGGCAGCACGGGAAAAGTCTTGGATTCTGGAGTGGGAAGAGGTGATAAGAGTGGAGGAGAGGCGTCGGTCATTGGCTGAGCGCAGGGAGCGGGCGGGAGTGTGAATGGAAAGAAGGTTAGAGATGTATGGGGCAGTAGAGTTGGAGAGAGCCTTGTAAGTGGTGGTGAGGAGTTTGAAAAGGATTCTGTAGGGGAAGGGAAATCAGTGTAAGGCAAGGCAGAGAGGGGAGGCAGAGGAGGAGCGGCGTGAGAGGAAGATGAGTCTTGCGGCCGCATTGAGTACAGAACGGAGGGGGGAGAGATGGGAGTGGGGGAGGTTTGGGTGAGTTCCTTGTTGTACTTCTTTGTAATACCACTCCTTATTGTTTTTCAATAATTTACCTGAACATTATTTTGTCTCCCTCTTTAATAGACTTTTATTATCTCAAATTAAAGACTTCATGTTTGTAGCCTATGTGTTCATTAAAAATAAGACATTTGCCCTCTGAAACTAGCAATTATTTATTTCTGCCTTCTGTATCCAAACTGCTGCACATACCCCTTATCTATTTTTCTGTATGTTGAGAAAATCATCTGCTGAACTTTGTTGATGCTGCTATAATTGTACTTGCTTACAAACTAGAAATTAATGCAATGTTTACATCAGATGTGCAGCTGCGAATCCCAGGTGTAACAATGCCACATTTGCCTTCAACCATTTATTTCTTAAGACCTTCCTGTTAAAGTTCACTGTATTCCTGTCTACACTTCTTATTTTGTGCAGTAAAGCATGAACTATTAGTTTAAGCGTACTTATAGTCATAGTTAATGCTTTTAACTTTAACATTTTCTGTTGAAGAAAAATACCTTCTCTCTTTTTTAAGTAATCTAGCTTTCAAATTAAATTAAATTCCCATTTTAATAATTCTGCACATATTTACAGTAAATATTTTTGTTGTTATTCTGGTCTGGCCAAAAAATATATAACCTGTTATACTCTGCATGACATTAATTGGCGTGCTCAAGTATTTAACCTGTAATGCACTTTAAAGTTATGGAAATTATATAATACCACATTAAGACATATTGGGGCTCATTGAGAGACCAAGGGCTAGATTTACTAAGCTGCGGGTTTGAAAAAGTGGGGATGTTGCCTATAGCAACCAATCAAATTCTAGCTTTCATTTATTTAGTACCTTCTACAAAATGACAGCTAGAATCTGATTGGTTGCTATAGGCAACATCCCCATTTTTTCAAACCCGCAGCTTAGTAAATCTAACCCAAAGTCTAAATGTAAAGTGCAGGCCGCAAAAATTACTTGAAAATAGTGTGAATATATGTGGCCACATCAAAATACATTTAAAGTGCATCAAGATACATAACGAGAGTATCAAAATTAAGCAACATACTAGATACACTACTCATGGCGTTTTGATGTTTGTTTGTTTTTTGTTTTTTTAAAGGAAAATAAATGTAAAACAACAGCGGGTACCCCCAGAAAAAGTGAACCAAGTGTCCGCTAATGCAGAGGTGAGAATACTTTGTGGTCCCCCTATCCCTTCCCTCCACTAAAGCCTCATCCAACACTAGTCTATGAACGACTGGGATGGATACACTATAACAGGGAAACGCGCAGTGTTTGGTGCTCCTATTTGGTGCAGCCTGTTCAGTTAAATAGCCTAGGGATTAGGGGAATTGGAACTGCAAATAAAGGGGGGCCCCCATCAAAAAATAACCTCTGAGCAGTGAGTATTCTTAGATGTGACACTACTGATCCCAGAAAGCCCAAGCAGCCATAAACTATATGGGCATGTCAGCATTTGTAGAACTACAAAGCCCAACATGCCATGGCATCCATGGCTTGATGGGAACTGCAGTGCCACAAAGTAAAATATTTACAAAAAAACAAAAAAAGTATTAAAAGCCCTTTATTTTAAATTAATAGCCCCCCCTTCTTTCATCTTATTTTCCGTTTTCTTTCCTCTTTCCTTCTGTCTTCTATTGCAGTCAGTCCAATGGTTAAAAACTAAAAATCTGAAAGATGACATGTGACACTCCTTCTGGAGCCATGACATGAATGACAGGCCAGGGACCTATCAGCAGGTATCCAATGAAAGACGGCTTCGCTCTGATTGGTTACATACTGGGAAGTCACTCTAATTGGCTATTTGCTCATAAGCAACACATGGGGTACCCACGTGGGGTTTCATGCAAAAATTATAGTGGGAAATGTACATTACAGATTATTGGTGCACATGTGAAGTATGAAAATGCATATCTTATGCAAAAAACAGACTTACGTCTAATTCTAAATGATCCTCATTATGTTTAATCAATCCATGCCCAAACTAATCGTTTAAGTTATTTCATTTTGAACAACTTTTGATTTGCTAGAAGAAATGTCTTTATAAACTCTGATGCAGAAAATGTTGTAAAATGGGAAACATTGATCTATAACCAAGGTTTTCAAAGTACTTCTACAAGAACAAAAATGAATTCATTTTCTTTAAAAAATATATAATGTATATGTTTATAATATATGTATTTAGAATACACTATAAAATAATATAAACAGTTCTGGTGTAGTGCTGAAAAATTAGATAAGGTGATCTATAAAGATATGACAAATGCCATGTTCATACACCCACCAGGAAGCTAAACTTACCTTAGAGGTATTTTGTCATCCTGGTTGATATTGATCTTTGTATAAAATAAATGCTGCAACATAGGCTAAAAATTACTTAAAATAGCAATTGGAATTGCCCTTAGGGGAAAATCTGGTTTAAACCAAGAAGATTCTTCATATATGCTGAACAGTACAGTCATGGCTATACGTTTTGAGAATTACACAAATATAATTTTTTCACAAAGTCTGCTGCCTCAGTTTTTTATGATGGCAATTTGCATATACTCCAGAATGTCATGAAGTGTGATCAGATGAATTGCAATTAATTTCAAAGTCCCTCCTTGCCATGAGGGGTGCCCAAGAACGTCCAGCAAACCCACAAATTCTGACAAACTCCATTGATTAGGCAAGAGTGGGCGGCCATCAGTCAGTATGTGGCCCAGAAGTTGATTGACACCATGCCAGGGTGAATTGCAGAGGTTTTCAAAAAGAAGGGTCAACACTGCAAATATTGACTCTTTGAATAAACTTAATGTTATTGTCAATAAAAGCCTTTGACACTTATGAAATGCTTGTTATTTTACTTCAGTTTTACCAAAGTGCATCTGACAAGAAGGTCTAAAAACACTGAAGCAGCAAACTTTGTGAAAACTAATACTTATGTCATTCTCAAAACTTTTGGACATGACTGTAATATATGAATGTTGTCATATTACATTTGAATTTGGTGCACAAGTTCCACAGACACTGTGTAAATTATCATTGTCAGTTTATACTAGTTATCAATGGCGTGGATAAAGACCCCTGGGTTCCAGTGAAATATCTGAGCTGGGTCCTTGGAAGTGCAGACGTACCGTCTGTTTAGCAGATATGGATGACTTTCTAATTGTAAATCTTTGTGGGAGTGTTGTACAGTGATGAATCGGCATAGTGCTTCTGATTTAGACAGTCTTCTATGACTGTTAAACAGAACATGCTAGATTTAATCTGCTGCTGCACACCTGAGTTGAACGTTGATTCTTAACATGCTACATGTCCTCAACAGGTTATTTTGTGGAATAGTCCCACTTTACTCTACACTAATAGTTGTCAACTTAATAATTTGGTGGCAAGCAGGGGCAGGCTGGGCTGGGGGTAGGGGGGGCATCTGCCTCCCTGGGCCAGTCCCATATTGGGCTATCCTGGGAAGGGTCACTGGGCCATCAGCATTTTTTTTGCTAGCCCTCCGCTGGTGGCAAGCCAAGCAATAGACTGGCTATAAAGTTTATTGTTGCTCAATTCTGCCTACAACCTGTGTTAAAGATATTGTTGAAAAGTAACTAATTTTTTTTTTAATTCAGTGTTGAGTATTGTGCATGGGGAGAAAGCGATTGGCAGCTGTGACAATTAATGGGTACAAAGTAATGTGTGAGTTACAGCTAACTTCTCATTTAGACTGTCATATGGTTTCTTTTATAACATTATAATGTTTTATTTTATAAACCATACATATTTCTCATTTTTTGAAAGTAAAAATGGAATCCTGCTTTTTGTCACGTAAGTCTGGGTACTCTTACACACTTTGTTCTATGACTGAAGGTCAATGTAACTACATTAATATAATCTGCAGGCGATGTATGTTTTTATCTGCTCTCCTTTTTTTTCCGGTGAGTACTACACTTCTCTACTTTTTCATTTCTGAATGATAAATATAGATGAACTTGCACTTTTGTGGATATTTCATAATGTGTTTCATAATAAATATTTTTTTTGAAGTGGTACTGATAGGAGCTACAGATAATTTCCTATGTGTATTCCTTATCAGTAAACCACATTCTGAGAGTTAAATAACTATTCACTGAACAGAAAAAACCTTTTGATAACAAAAGTTATTTTTCTACATCTGGTATAGTTATGTTTCTTTATATACTATTTTCTAAACAAGAACAGCTGTATAACGGGGGTTTAATAGCAAACTATATAGAAATATTAACTTTAAATCTATTTTCTAAAAGAGTGCACTCAAATATTTCAATAAGTTTATCTTTATAACAGTGTATTAAATCTATCAAATATGAAAAACTCTCCTAGGAAGATAAAATGCATTATATATATATAAATATATTGTCAAAGTCGTATAATTGGATTAACGACAGTATATGGGTTAATATTGGTTTACTGTGCGATTGCATTCACTATGCCACGTAAAACGTGGCATGGCGCGATCACGCGGTAAAATACGCATGCACACACTCGCACTCTCACATTTAGCTATTTATATATTTCGTATTATAATGGTTCCATTCCACAGTGATTTATGAGCAGATGGTATTTAGTTTTTAGTTATATATATATTTTAAGGTTATATGTACACTTTAGTGGTATTTAAGGTTCAGGTTGCAGGAACTATGTCATGTTTAGTATCATTTTAATCCCCTATTCATCAGCAGTTGTCCGGTTCATTTGCTGAAGAGATCGCACATTGCATACTCTAGTTAGCGATGTTAGGGAATAAATGTTTAAAATGTTACTGACTGTGTATTATGAATAGACTAGCTCAAACTGGTTTCTGGGTGGGAGAATCATCTGGAATGTTGACCCTCACCCTTGGAGGGGGTTGTTTGAATTGGCCTATGACCTGTTTACATTGGACCCTCCTGAAATCTGGACCTATAGAAGCAAGCCACGTCATCTGTATTGTTTTCTCTGTAACACTAATTGTATATATACAAGCTCCCTGGGACCAGCTAGTCAGTCATTCTCTGACCACAGTATTCTGGAGTGAAGTACTGTTCTAGCTGGATCCAGTAGAGTGGGCAGCGATCGCGGCGGTATGTATGTATCTTTTGGTATCGGCTGTACTGTATTATAATTATGTATTGAATTGCTAAAACTTTTACATCTGCTAAATAAATTATTTGTGCTTTGGAAACACAAAATATCGCTTAGACAATGCTTATTGGAAAACGATAAAATTACTTTAGTAAATATACCCCCATGACTCACTATCTTACTGTGTTTGTTTCATATATATATATTTTTAAATTGCGGGTTTGAATAAGTGGAGATGTTGCCTAAAACAGCCAGTCAGATTGTAGCTGTCATTTTGCAGAATATTAATGACAGAGCCGTAACTTAGAATTCTAGCGCCTGGGGCGAGAAAGACAAATGCCGCCCCCCTAGCCCTCAATTTTAAACAAATGTACCTAAAATATTCCTAAATTGCACCTCCCTTCAGCGTTGCGCCCTGTGCGGTTGCCCCTGTCACACAGCCCTAGTTACAGCCCTGATTAATGATAACTAGAATCTGATTGGTTGCTATAGGCAACATCTCCCCTTTTTCAAACCTGCAGTTTAGTTAATATACCCCATTGAGTATATTTTAAGTCAGAGTGAAATAGAGAGTGCACAGGAGAAAGTGGCCCCTTAAACCCTGATATTGAAAGAAAGAAACTATTTAATTGAATATTTACAAGGGAATCTTGCAGAATGTGAATTAGAGAAAGATCATGTGACTGTAAAATATAATGAATGTGAACAAGCAGAAAGCCAGACAGAATTGCCAAGAACAAGCAAGAATAGCTTCTGAGACACACAAAAGTATGAGCATGCGCTAGGGATTCATGCAGCTGATCATACATCCGAAAACAGAAGAGGCAGCACGGATGGCAGAATCCCAAATGTCGGTGTGCAAGGCTTCTTGGGAGGAGAGACAAGGTATGCTAAAGTATAAGGTGTCCACGAACCAGTCTTATTGGTCTGTTTTTCCAGGTCTTTTCAGTTTGTTGCATGATTAGATAGAAACCCCTTGAGCTCAAACTTACACATGCAAAGAACCTATGTGGAGAACCTAGACAGCTAGAGCAGACAAAACTGGCGAAAAAGAATTTAGAAAAGCTTAACTGGGCTCTGGACAGTGAGCGTAATGAGTTAACCAATGAGGTGTAGGCTCTTCTCGAGGACAAGATGGTGGCTTTAGGGTAACCATGCAGGCTAGTTGTTACCAAGAACTGCCAAATAAAAATATTTTTTTGACAAAAGACTTAGCATTTGCAGATTATCCTAATGATGATTTGCCAGTTGGAGAATCTTTCCAAACGAGAGCACCATGAAATGGACCAAACTGCAGGTCCTAAAGCTCTGAAGAAGGACACCTTTGGGTATGGCAGTATGTGTGATGACATACAGAAGCAGATGGTCAGTAAGAAGACTAACCATGTCTCATTTGTCTAGGAAAGAAGTTAATGGTCTATTTACCTCTGGTCTTGGATGTGGTATACAAATTGTAATTACGATAAAGAAAAAAAGCAGCTAAGATGTAAACAGAAATGAAAAGAACAGAACCAGAAAATCTCTGAATAAAAGAACATAACATTTCATGACATGATTGAGAAATCTGGAATAAAGATACATAGTTATTTAAAATTAAGCCCTTGTACAATGGTGTCCGATAATAAAAGATTATCAGCAAAAAGCCAAAAGACAAAGCATAGCCAATGCATATTACAGGCTTAAGAAGCACAACTTCCCCATCACCATGGGAAAGGCTCCTAAAAATCATAAGAGAGATTTGGGAAAACTCTAACAGTAAACATTAAAAGCAGGTAACTGTGCACATGGGGTATGAAATGCAGCTGACTGATTACATGGGCAGTAAAGTAGAGCCAAATCTGGAGGAAATAGAACCATATAGGACAATTGTCAAGAAGGGAAAAGGCATCAATCATTTTAAGATAAACTGTTGTAGTAGCAGAAATTTGGCTCAATTGAAGAACTACAGACATGCAAAGTTCTCACAGTTGAAGCAAAAGACCTACAGAAACTTGGAAGATGAAACCACCGGATGAGAAAAGAACAAGGATGATCTTGAAGGTGGTGTCAGACCCTGATAAAGTCATAGAAGAGGAACTCAAGCATGACTGACCTTGTCTTAATGTTGCTTACCTCAGAGATTGTGAGCTGGGGGGGATATGTGGTGACTACAGGCTAGATGGCACTGGACGCCATCTCAAATGGAGCTGAAAACGTGTGGAAACTATACACCACCCAAAATAATATAGAAAAAATAATGGAGTATGTTGGGAGGACTAGATGGCTAGAACAGTCTGGATGAAATGTCTATACCTGTATACTTAATCAATTATAATGTACTATTTATTTTTATTGGTGAAGTTTTGCAAGCTTAGAAAACATGGAAAAAAGCTACTTAAATCCCATTACACCTCCTACACTTCACATCACCCTTTCACACCTACACTGTGATGTATGGTATTGGTATTGCCTAAAACAAAACCACCTGCTCTGACTAAAAAGTCTTAAACTCCCCCAAAATGATACCTTTCACAACACATTATTAACTACCCAGTACTGCCACCACTAATATTTTGTTCCAAAACTGACAGATACACTAATGTACTCTAGCAGTTAGACCTCAACAGCTGGAGGCAGTGTGGAGACGGAACCACAATAAACCAATAGATGTCAGTTCATGACCCAGCAGTACTGAATGTGTTGTATTCATATTCAGCTGTATAGGGTGTTCAGTAGACATTGATGATGAATACCCGGTGTTGGTATAATAGCAATTGCAAGAACAGCAGTACAGTCAAGGTTCAAAGGGTTAATACAGTTAGCGTGGGCCAGAAATCAGCAGTACAGGCAGAGTTCCAACTATTAATGCAAATAATGTGGTCAGAGGTCAAGCAGGGTCAGTACACAGGTGATCAGCAGTATAGTCAAGTTCCAAGTGTTTACACCAATAGCATGGTCCATGGTTCAAGTTGCGTCAGTACACAGGTGAGTCAGCAGTACAGGCAAAAGTTCCAGGTATAAATTCAAATAGTGTGGTCCAAAGTTCAAGCCAGGTCAGTATACAGGTAAACAGTAGTTCAGGCAAAGTTCCAAGGGTTAATACAGTACCATAGCTAGAGGTCAAGTCGGGTTAGTTCACAATCAGGCAGCAAGAAAGTAATATAATGAGAATCAGGATACAGGGTAGCAAGGAAACTGGAAAACAAGAATTGCAATTATCCAGCAAGGTCTGATTGAAAGAGGTTACAATTTATGGGGTAGTCATCAGGATCACCAGCTGCAGCTGTGGGGGCAGATCAACTGCTTCTAGGGCACATGATCCCCATAGTAGCTACTCGTGGAGAAAATTTAGCATTCCACTTAGTATTTATGGGGTAGTCATCAGAATTACAAGCTACAGCTGAAGGGTGCAGCTCAGCTGCTTCTAGGGTAAAATTATCCCAATAGCGGCCACTGGTGGTGAATATTCAGCACTCCACTTGTAAGGACTTGGTGTAAAAAGTCAGATCATTAAATACACCCTGATTTATCGCAAGATATAATCTCAGAGAGATCACGGGCTCCTATGCCTCAGGAGTGGCGACCCAGGGTGCCTGAGAATCACTTAGGGATTCTGCAACACCTCATGTGCTTTTTATTGTTCTGAACACATTTTTGCACTTTTGTTTTGCTGCATTGCCTCCCTTATCCCTGGCCTTTTGGCTGGGCAGGATCATTTTTATATATTGACATAGTACCTATTTTCTTTTTCTTCACGTTTATCACATATAATTTGTGGGGGGAGGGTCACGGATGGCCTGGGTGCGAGTATTCTCATGGGCTCTAATACACAAATAGTGGAGGATGTGGGACCATATAGTTCCATCCTCCTTGAACCTCCTGAAGTCCCCCTCTCCCAGAAGGGGGGACAGAAGATATCGAATCATGGGTGAAACTCTGGTAGATCCCCAGGTAAAGAGGGTGTGAAGACCTTTGCCCTAAGGGACCTTTTGGTCTCGGTCATGGACAAATAGTCCTTTATCGCTTTTTTGTTTTTTTAACTTTTTTGTGCATTTTTTGGTTTTACAAATAACTGATCCCGGGCTTTCAATAAACAATTATCTGTTTTTAATGTGAGTTATAACCATAAATAACTGAAAAGTGGTTCCTTTAAGAACACAAAGACAGAATATTATTAAATTGAGTTTAATATGACGAAGAAAGTCGCAATGCTTAAAGTATATTAAAAAATATAACAAAATGCTATACAGAAACACAATGGCAAACATGGTTTCTAAGAAAAAAACAGGAATTAAAGAGAAACCAATAACTCACATATTTTTCATATTTGAACTTGAGAAGACTGGAATATGGATAGAATTTCAATAGCAACTTGTTCCCCAAGAACAGACAATTTCTAAAAGAAACACATTATTTTATAACATTTTTTTGCTACGCACCAGTGCCTCTGTTGACCTTGTGGTCAACAAAGGAAGGTATGTGTTTCTGTTAACTGGTTTTAGAACTGTTTTAAATGCCGTTTGATCAACACACATTTTTTTTCAGGTATTCTTATAAATGTTATATTGTTTCTCAGGAGCATCATGGAATTATAATATTACATTAATTATACAGAGGAGGATCTTTTACAAAGATACACATGAGACATCAGTATGAAATATTAAATAAATTCCTTGACAAGATACATTATTACCCTGTTACATATTAGGCTGACAGTTATAGTTGACACATTTCATTTATCTTGTTGCACTGATCACAGATATGTACAGCAGACCCCTCAAATATGAATTAAAACAAGTTTATTTTCCTGTATCTTTTAAGTTCTTATGGACCACATTGTTCTTTGTTCGCACAACATCTGGAGGCACCATAAAAGACTTATCTTATTTATAGATCCAGTAGCTGAGTCCCAGGCTTCTCTGAAATATAAACAACCAAGCTATGTGACAAAACACAGACACTAGGCAGATTACTAAAGGAGGCATCAATATAGTTACCCTAATTTAGTTGCACACAGGGCTGTCACAAAATAAAAAAGTAACATGCAAACAATGGATGGTAACACAATAATCCAGTATACAATTTTTTTATTATATTTGGTGGGTCAGCAAAGAATACAAAGCTCAACAGGAACTGTGTGAGCACTATTAACAAATTAGCAAAAGGGACTTTCTAGCGAGGGCGGAAGGGGACCCAAGGAAAGTTCCAGGCACCGGTCATTACCGTTGCCCAGAGATAAAAAAGCTTATGGGTGTGCAGTTTGATAGGTTAAATATACTCTGTGGGAGGGCGAGTCTTTAAACTCCAGCCAGTGGCACTAAGTAGCGGAAAATTTAATGACCACTACCTACCACTACAATCATTGTCATAAAAAAATCAATGTATCCATATCATTCCTTAAGTATGGGAGAGTACGGTGACCTTCAGTGCACCAATAACAGAACATTCTCAGTGTTGTTCAAATGCTTTAGGAAAGACTTCTCTAGAAAGATTGTTGCCAGTATTGGGTGATCTTGACACAGTCCCAGCATACATGCAATAAAAAGAACAGGGCCGCCTCCTTCCTTTCTAACATACAAAAATCCCTCATCCGTTTCATTTGGAATCATAGACCCCCACGGATCTCAGCCAGCATTCTCAAAAGGCCAATCTCTTATGGCGGCAGAGGTCTTCCCGATATTAAACTATATTACCTGGCCTCCCACTTTTCACAAATTGTTACCTCATATGCCCCCCCAGGCTCCACTTCCTGGCTTGATATAGAATCGGCTTATACTACCTTGCCCTATCTTACACCTTATGGGGTCTCTCCCCTGCACATCGTCCTCCTGCATCTAAAATGCTCCCTACTATCAAGTTTGACATCAAGCTATGGGATTTTTACTCCTTTAAACTGAAGCTTACCACACAACTATCCCCCTTAACCCCCATTTGGCACAATCCTGTATTCCCTCCTGGACTCTCCGCCGCGAGAGCTCGTCTTTGGAATAAAGCTGGCCTTAAATTCCCGATAGACTTCTCCAAAGCAAACCACTGGCTCCCACTGGCGGAACTTCAGCGTCACTCCCCATCCCACATACTTAGTCCGTTTGAGTTTTTCCATATTAGTCATTTTTTGCGGTCCCTGCCACCTACTTATGTTTTGCAAGATCTAACCCCCTTTGAAGATCTTTGTAAAAATCACCCTAGGGACAGAGGCTTGATATCCCAACTTTATGGTATATTTATTGCTGCTGTCCTTCCTACTCCGAGGGCACATGAGGCTGATTGGGAAAAGGATCTAGGCCCCCCTCCGGATGACGAGGCATGGGATGACATGAGACTGGGGATAGCCAAAAGCTTCATATCCACCAAACTTAAAGAAACCTCTTATAAAATCTATTACCGTTGGTATTATACTCCAGCTCGACTACACAGCATGTTTCCCTCCTCTTCACCTTATTGTTGGAGGGGTTGTGGCCACAGGGGAACTATGCTCCATATATAGTGGACCTGCCCAATTATCTCCTTCTTCTGGGATGCGGTTTGTGGCATTCTAAGCTCTCTATTTAAGGCTCTCGTTGCAAAGGACCCCTGGGTGTTTCTACTATGTTATCCTCCTCCAGAGCTCAACAAATTTTACAAAAAACTAGCTTCACATATACTGACAGCGGCTAAATCCCTTATCTCGCTAAACTGGAAAAAAACGTCCCCAGCCCTTAAAAAACAAATCTCTCATGTCGCAGCCATGGAACAGATTACCTATTACCTCCATGATAGAGGCCATGTTTTTAACCAGGTTTGGGCTCCTTGGCAGTTTGTGGAAAGCTCGCTTCCCCCTAACAATTAGCCCCGTGATAAGGACCCATGTGGGGTAAGTCCGGCTCCCTTATACGCTTTGCCCCCTTATCTTCTTGAGTCATCTACACACTCTACACCTCCTGAGCTCTTTCATATCCCTGCTTTGTGGTCTCCCCCCCCCCCTCCTCTCTGACTCCCTTCCGCCCACCACATTCCCACATTTCACACTTTCACTACAGTTATATACAATTTGATACCGCATATAAAATTGTAAAAATGGTTGTCTCTCATTATAAGCTTCTATGTACAACATGTTGATTCAATTGTTTTGACTGTTTTTATACGTCTGTTCAATAATAACACAGTCTTATTCCCTGTATTTGCTTATATGACCAACCAAAATAAAGAATTAAAAAAAAAGGACAGGGCCTCTAGCTGCATCGCATGTCCAACATGTGGCAGGGATATTAGGAGAGAACCTATAAAGTACACTTGGAACCCTATACTATTTAGTCAGAATTCTGCCCAGGTATCAAATCTAAGTAGGATGCCATGAGAAGGGAAAGGCAGAATAAGACCATTGGACACACCTACTGGATATTAAAGGCTACCGATTTAAAGTAGTTAATCTTAAAGTTAGACAACTGCCCATTTCTTGAATTTTTACATCAGTGTCGTTAATGTTGTATCAGAGCTACTTGATATGATTAGCAGGTCGCTGTCGAAAACTGCAAACTTAATCCTTTGTGCTAATCCGCAGCCCTGATATTAGGAGTCGAATGAATAGTCTTAGCTAATGCATTCATGAAAAGCACGAAGATCAGCGGGAACAACGAACAACACTAACAGGTGCCATTAATAGCCATTAGCAACTAATAGAGTCTACCATTAATCCTGTTCCTGATGGAAGGGTAACAGTATACAGCTAGCTTTAAATTATTCGCTAAAAGCTTTGCAAATAGTTTGGCATCTACATTTAAAAGGGAGATTGGGCATTAACTGGAACAAAGGGAAATGTCCTTCTCCTTCTTAGAGAGTACTGTCAAAAGTGCATCTAAGGATTGCCTAGAGAAGTAGGATTGGTAAGAGACTTCGCTGAATGCTTGTAAAAAGAAGGGGATTAGTTTATCTCTAAAGACTTTGTACTAAGAAATAGAGAATCCAACGTGGTTGGGGTTCTTATTGTTGGGAGTAGATTTAATAGATTCGGGGATTAACCGCAAAATTCTTATTTACTATCACTGCATCGCAGCAGTTATCATAGATATCTGTGCTTTGCATATCTCTTTGTTTTACTGAGCAGTCCCCATAACAGTGTATGAGCACTGCTCAGTAACGCTATTTACTAAATTTGGAGAAAAAAAAATTATCGTTTTTTTAGCTTGTTAATGTATGCCAGTTGATGCTGGCGTACATTAACATAATTGAAAAATTTCACTGAAGACAGTTCTGCTCTGAAGAGCAGAGCTGCATAGCGCATGTGTGGAGGGATCATGTGTCCCTCCCTGTCACATGCGCGAGTTTTGTGGTCGGTGCTTGCGCACAACGATTACAAAGAAGCCGAAGAACATCACTGAAGGACCGCAAGAGAAAAGGAAGTGTCAGGTAAGTGATACACTTGACAGGAACAATCGTTTCTCGGAACTGCTGTTCCTGTTTGTTTTTTTAGTAAATATGAGAAAACTTGCAATCCTCATCCATGCGATGAGGATTGAAAAGTATCTTTCATAATAAGCGGAGCTTCATAAATAGACCCCATACTGAGAAAAGAGAGGACTTCCCACGATAATGAATCAGGCTCACAAAATAACAATGCACTGTTTCAGATAGCCACAAGAGTGCAGCAGAGCTGTATGTGGGATGGAAATTTTTCCTTGTGCACAGAAATGTTGAATTTTACATACCAAATGCATATATATGAATGAGCTTCTGCAGATCCTGTGGGATTTGAGATGAGCCTTTCTAGGTATGAGCTGAAATGTTTGTATATATATCGTCTGAAAGAAAGATTCTCTGATGTGATCGCTGTGGTTCCAAAGCACAAGAGTTTTATTCGCAAATAGATTACAGGCAAAGTATCACATGCATACGCTTGCGCAGTTGACACCAACACAGGCTTCTATCAGAACATTCTGGTTTCCAAAGTCAGAGGTGAATAATTTATAAACTGTACACAAAGATACACAGTTACAGTATTAAGATCCACATTCATAGGTCGATGGGTCATGACCTCTCAAGAACTCGACGTCCCATTGGCTGATTCCTCTGGTCATTATTCTTTGAGGTGGCCAGGTGTCCTTCTTCAGGCTCCCGCCTTTAGACCTGTATAAACTGACTCTTTTATGACATCACTGGACTTACTACTTGGTATATGAAAAGTGATATTATTTATAACTAGCGTTCGCAATGCACGATACATAAATAATACCGGAAACGTTCTCATGCAATTGTGAAAAGAATTATATCAAACTCAATATAATTTATATGTTGGAAACATAAATTAGCTCTTCCACCACATTATATTTTATATTAAATTATATAAATTCATTAGACTTATTTACATATTTCTACGATAATAATTACATTGCGTATAAATAGCATCGCAACTGATTGTAGTGTACAGAAATTACTGATTACTACCTTCATCCAATTAGTAAACTTCAACAGAGTACAACTGTGAAAGTTGGGCAGGAGACTACCGGTTCAAAGTTTGTGTCTGAAGTATGGGTTCCCAGTTGTGCAGTACCTCTGCAGGGTTAGAGACAAGAGTAAAGACTCACAGGAGCACTGAGAAGTGACCCCAATAGAAGGTGGAGACTAAAGTGGCATATCCACAGAGTTGTTGTGGTGTTCTATACAGATACTTAGATACTCTAGAGCCGCAGATTATCTACAAGCTCCAGTCATCCCATATACATGGAGCAATATTCCTGTCAATTCACTCAACCAGGTAAGATCTTACAGGGGAGGATGAAGGGAGAGGTTCCCCCTTTCTGAAGCTGAGGGGATTGCTTTATTAAAACATCCAGAGAAGCCCCAGGTGTTGTTGATCCTGTGGAAGTAGTAACAGTCTTTTCTCAAGTAGTCATACTAATGAAGTTAGATTTAGTCTTGGCACTCACGGAGCTCCTAAGGAACACATCAGACACTAATGACTGCTAGCCAATATCCCGACAATTATATTTCATTTTCTAAACACCTGGTTATTGCAAAATTACGATAATAATAATTGTAATGGAAATGGTAGTGACCCCCACAAGGAGGTATGGGCTTTGCAGCTTATGCCCCATAGGTTGCAGTTCCCCAACTAGGTACCCAGCGAAAACCAGTGGAGATTGCTGGATGGAAGAGGGTAATGGTGTAATGGTCTGTACAAGTATGATAGGTAGCAGGGTGACTGGATCAGCAAGGATGTAATGGTCTCCAGGCAGGAGCACATGGAAGTACAGATATGCTAGGAAGTAAGTGACTGAATCAACGGAGGTGTAACGGTCTGCAGATAGGAGTACACGGAAGTACAGGTATGCTAGGAAGCTAGGTGACAGGATCAGCGAGGGTGTAATGGTCTCCAGGCAGGAACACATGGAAGCACAGATATGCTAGGAAGTAAGTGACTGAATCAACGGTGTAACGGTCTACTGACAGGAGTACACACAGGTCTAGGTATGTTAGGAGGCAAGGTGACTGGATCAGCGAGGGTATAACAGTCTGCGGTAGGAACACACGAAAGTACAGGTATGCTAGGAAGCTAGGTGACAGGATCAGCGGGGCGTGAATGATCCACAGGCAGGAGCACATGGAAGTACAGATATGCTAGGAAGCAAGTGACTGGATCAGCAGAGTTGTAATGGTCTGTGGGCAGGCGTACATGGAGGTTCAGTTATGCTGGAAAGCAAGCAACTGGATCTGTGAAGGTGCCAGGAGAAGCCTGGATGGATTCGAGATCAGAAGGCTGAGGCCATTCCATAATGGCACAGACATTTTCAGGATTCATTTGAAGGCCCAAAGGAGCATTTCTCCACTTTGCAGAATAGGGGGTTCTTCCAGAGTCTGGATTGAACTTCAGAAACCTGGCGACAATGGGTAGTGAAATCTAGACAGATACAGTGCATCCGCAAAATATTGAGCAAAGGCTGTGAATACTTATGTACATGTGATTTCTTAGTTTTTTATTTTTAATAAATTGCAAAAATCCCCCAAAAACTTTTTTCACTTTGTCATTATGGGGTATTGTGTGTAGAATTTTGAGGGGAAAAATGAATTTATTTTATTTTGGGAATAAGGCTGTAACATAACAAAATGTGGAAAAAGTGAAGCGCTGTGAATACTTTCCGGATGCTCTGTATAGAGTAGATCCCTGAAGTTTTCATTTACGAAGCTTTGAAAGACTGCAGGGGCATTACAGAGCCAGAAAAGCATGACAATATACTAGTTGTGGCTGTTTCTGGTGTTGAAGGCAGTCTTCCGTTTGAATCCGCTGCAAAACCGGATCAGATTATAGACTCTGCGTAGGTCTAATTTGGAGAAGATCCGTACACTCTTAATCCTATTGAAAAGCACTGTTACCAGAGGAATGGGGTACAGGTTCTTGATTGTGAACGAATGTAATCCCCGGTAATCAAAGCAAGGCAGTAGGGACCCATCTTTCTTCTTAAAGAAGAAACCAGCACCAGCAGAAGAAGTGGAAGGTCTGATAAACCTGCGAAGGAGATTTTCGTTGCCATATTTGCCCACGGCTTTGGTCTCAGGAACCGACAACGGGTAAACGTAGCTTCTTGGAGGAATCTTGCTTGTCAATGGGACAGTCCCAGGGTCGATGAGGTGGGAGGACCTCTGAATTGCCCTTGACAGAGACGACAGAAAAAGAGGAGTAATGAGGAGGAGTGGATGGTCTGGGTATCATGGGGTATACAGATTCTAACACCGCACTAAGAAAAGTCATGTGTCCCTTCTATTGTTTAATTACACTATGACTGCTATGTACAGTTTCTTTTTATGAAGGGAGGTGCACCCACACATATATTGTAATTCAAAAAAGGCAAAAAGAAAAGAAAATGTGTATCTATCAGGCAGTGACTTAATGTATTATCTATAATAATTAAAATATGCATTACACTATAATGATATACATTAACAATGGAGAGTAATCATATCTCGTATTATAATAATAAACTAGCAAAAACATTTTAAAAGGAAAATTGAAAATATTGTTGGATAATTGAAATTATTAACTGTTAAAATGGTAGCTTAGCTACTTAGCCACCTCGCTGCTCACTTAAATATGAATATTAGTAATTTTTATTATTCATGTTACCACCTTAAAATAAAGTTGTTTATTAGCTGTGTGTGTTGTGATTATTATTGTTGTACATCATCACCAAAGTACAATCACATGAATTTCCATCGGTTCTGACATCCACACTGTTGTTATTTGTCTCCAAACTAAGACTAGTTCATATATATCTCCATAATTTATGCTTCATGTATAGGAGTTTCTTATTGATCAAAAGTTACTATAGAGCTGCTTTACTACCAAATTTGTAGTAATTTAATGTAGTCTTATGATCAAAAATTGCTGCTGGGTTATAGAACGACTGCTGGACTACCTTATGTATAATAATTTTATACAGTCTTACTCTCAGGTGTATCCCAATAATAGGAGACTACATCTGATGATAGTCAACCAATCTGTTTTAGAAAGCTATACCAAGTGAATGTCTACACAAAGCCTGTTCTGAAACACACAAACACGCTATTTAATCATTAATTCGGCAGTATATCCCCCAATGTAACCAATATAATTGCCGGCTTATTAGAGGGTAAGTATATTAAATCTGTTTGTATTTATAAATGAGTGAGATAGAGAGCGCCGACGCACGTTTCGCTAGGTGCTTTTTCAACACAAGACAGATCAACAAGCTTCTTATAGTCTTAAGCCCGCCCCATTCATTTGATATTCACCCTTCCTTGGAAACGTTTATTAGCAACCGCCTTCTAATTGGTGGAATCACGGGGCTAGTATTTCCTATATAAGTCTGCTGTGATTTGAAGGACTGCGTTGCCAGCCTATCAAATAGTTTCTCCTGCCCTACAATCTTCCCCATTGGTTAGAAACCTCTGTTTACATTTGTTGAACAGCATATATCAGTACAATTAATTTTAATTTAAGAGCCATCAGAGACCCTATTGTATTGAGTTGTGGTTCGAGCATATTGGGTTAGCCAAGATTATTGTATTATGGTATTTACGATCAATGATACAATAATAATGTTGATGATAGTATACATTTCCTAATAAGGGAGACCTTCATAGATTCAATTAAATATCAGTCATTATTCTGATTATAAATGGAAAAGTAATATGATTTTAATATAAGTAGATATAGATTTATAAATTGAATAGTAATATGATTTTAATGAAGCAGATATAGATTTATATTAATTATTCTAATATAATGCATTATTTTTAATATCAGAAATCCTGCAATTAATTATATATAAAGGTAACAATTGATGTAGTGAGTTTGTTTATGAGGGCATTAAAAATAAATAACAATTCAGTGATTGATGTAAATAAGGTGAAATAATAGAAAAAAAGTTTTTTAATAAGAGCCCTAGACAAGGGTATATGGGTAGCCTGAAGATATCAAGGGCGCATGCAGGATTGTTAGGGGGGTTTCCCCCCACCAAAAAAAAAAAAAAAAAAAAAAAAAAAAAGCGAGAGGACGCTTCTTTGACAGCGCCGCGGCTGCTGTATAGTATAGTGCCGCTATGTGGGGCACTTGGTTAGCCTGAGGGGAGGGTTTTCTGGAGACCAAGAAACCCCCCCTGCGTGCACCATTGAATATACGCTGTCCAACAAATGTAAATAGAGGTTTCTAATCAATGGGGAAGTTTGTAGGGCGGGGCAAACTATTTGAAAGGCTGACAACGCAGTCCTTCAAATCGCCGCACTTACCAATATAGGAAATACTAGCCCTGTGATTGCACCAATTAGAAAGCGTTTGCTAATAAACATTTCCAAGGAAGGGTGAATGTCAAAGGAAGGGGGTGGGCTTAAGACTATAAGAAGCGTGTTGATCCATTCCAAAGGCTTGTTTTGAAAAAGCACCTAGCAAAACGCGCGTCGGCGAGAAGCCTCGGTCGCTAACTCACTCATTTATAAATACAAACAGATTTAATATACTTACCCTCTAACAAGCCGGCTATTATATTGGTTACGTTGGGGGATATACTGTTGAATGAATGATTAAAAAGTGTGTGTGTGCCTTTCAGAACAGGCTTTGTATAGACATCCACTTGGTATAGCTTTCTAAAACAGTTTGCTTGACTATCATCAGATGTAGTCTCCTATTATTGGGATACACCTGAGAGTAAGACTGTATAAAATCATTATACATAAGGTAGTCCAGCCGCTGTTCTATAACCCAGCAGCAATTTTTGATCATAAGACTACATCAAATTACTACAAATTTGGTAGTAAAGCATCTCTATAGTAACTTTTGATCAATAAGAAACTTCTATACATGAAGCATAAAATACAGAGATATATATGAACTAGTCATAGTTTGGAGACAAATAACAACAGTGTAGATGTCAGAACCGATGGAAATTCATGTGATTGTACTTTGGTGATGATGTACAACAATAATAATCACAACACACACAGCTAATAAACAACTTTATTTAGATGTAGTAACATGAATAATAAAAATTACTAATATCCATATTTAAGTGAGCAGCGAGGTGGCTGGGTAGCTAAGCTACCATTTTAACAGTTAATAATTTCAATTATCCAACAGTATTTTCAATATTCCTTTTTAAATAGTTTGCTAGTTTAGTATTATCATGGGGTATAGCCTGCGGCCCCAGTTGCATTAGAGTCTTTTAATGTTGGAAATGTAATAGGTGACATTGTGAATGTCGCCAATCACACTGATGACACTGTCCACTTTTCACACAATGCAAGTTTTGGCGTTTAGCCTGACAAAAATTTTATGTTGGCAGGTTAAGTGCCGACATTTACAGTCTTAGAAAATTATATACACCACCGACCTACATACATGTATATTCACAAGGGATCATAGCTCATCAAAAAGGGAGTAGAAACTTAGCAGTTTTGATCATCGGGCCCAGCCCAACTCTTTCTCATGAGCTGGGAGTGTAGGCAAGATAAGATAGAAAGATAGATAGATAGATAGATAGATAGATAGATAGATAGATAGGTAGATGGTCCTAGCATTCTGGATAAAAGGTTTTTACCTGTATATATACACATGATAATAATATACTCATTGCATTATTTACTTTTTATTGTTAATGTTTTAACAGCTTGTAAATCATTGAAGAAACCTTTGTCACATTTGTATACATCTACATATATTTTATTAATAATAATTTCCACAAACTGCATTTCTTTAGCAGTAATATGCAAATGATATCATAGCCAGATGAATAATTTCCATATCACTAAATACAGAAAGGAAGTAAAATTGTATATAAATGCAAAGACGTGTATGCATGTTAAATTATGTATTTATTCTGATGTTAATTTCTTGCAATGAACTCTACAACACAAACAAGAACTTGCTTGCTTATTTATCAAGATAGATAAAATACTGTTTATTTGTAGCAATAAAAAAGTCACTCATAGCCACAATTTAAAGCAAAAATATCATGGGGCCCACTATGCAATAGTCAGCTGTCTCTGCGACACTGGCATGGCAAGGGTTAAATCTGAAGGAAAAAAAAAAGTAAAATGTAAACAAAATATTTTAAAACTCATATTCATTATCAATGCTTTATTTAAAAAAATGTGTTCTTGGTTTAAATCTGTTATCACCATCCTGATACGACAGGGTAACCCTTTGGTGTACAGATGGGGTGATGTAGCTCCAGTGCCCCCTTTGCCTATAGTTGCCACATGCACCATGAAGGCCTTTGGTACACTATGGCACGTGTATGTAAGTGTCTTCAATACTCATGACTCACACCCACATACCCCAACGCTTGTTCTGAGACCTTCTCCGTTCTCCACAGAGTAGGGACTCGGAATTTAGGGTGACATGTCTCCAGCACGATATTCCTTAGGCCCTGTACAGGCCAAAATGAAGAAATAAAACCTTTTGCAGGTACATTTCTTCCTTTGATAAATCAACCCCTTAAGCTGTTTTACCTCTATAGTTATTTCTTTCCACTGTTTTTGCACAGTTTGCACATAGTTTCACACCATGGCCCATGGCTTTGCACAGCGAGGTGGAAGGTGACAATTTTAACTTTGGGTTAATTAGTAGGGGATTCTATGTGCACAATGATTGATCAACAATTAGAAATTAACAAACTATTCAAAACCATTACACAAATAATTCACATTTGACTGAGGAAATTTGTCCATTTCTCTGGTGAAATTTGCCATTAAGTGCTCCACATTGAGTTCCTACTAGCATATTTATTCCACCAAGACCTCTCCATTATTGGTTCTGTTCCCTGAAACACACTCTAAAAGGTTCAGTCATACTAACTCCTACTATGGGAAGGCAGCATATGTAGTCAGATCAAGCTGTGGATTTGAGAGGTGATGTTGCCTATAGCAACTAACAGGGGCGGAATGGGCCGAGGGGCAGGGGAGCATGTGTCCCCCAGTCCGGTCATTCACAGCACATTTTGGGCCGCCTTATCAGCAGGGGACGCAACACCTGACCGCCCGTTACCGAAGGACTACACTTTCTATTGACAGAGAGCTTTCTCCCTGCTCAATGTAGCGTCCTGATGTGTAAAAATGAAGTCAGGGCACTGCCAGAACACAGGAGACAAGAGAAGTCAGCACGGAAGCAGCACGAAAGAGGATCAAGAAATCGCAGTAAGAAGTTACAGAAAGTAGACACAGAAAGAAGAAAATGAGAAGCTCAGGAGCAATCAGGTAATTAAATTTGGCGGTGAGAAGAGGGGGCTGGTGAGAAGGAGGGGCTGGTCAGAAGGGGGGGGGGGCATGTAGTATAAGTCTGCCAGCCAGCCCTTGGCAACCAATCAGATCCTAGTTATCATTTATTTAGTACATTCTACAAAATGATAGCTAGAATCTGATTGGTTCCTATAGGCATTATCTCTTTTCACTTTTCAAACCTGCCAGAAACTTGCATCTTGCTACATTTACCCCCTAGAGTGAAAAGGAGAGAAAAGAGGAAGGTGGTTTTTGCTTACCATGGATGGACCAATGTGTAATGTTCTGTATGTAATGGCATTTGCTGTTTTTTTCATCTGTGTCAAAGGGGCTGATTTAATTAGCCACAAGATCCCATAGTAACCTCTCAGCTATGTTTCTACGCAGAAAATACGGTAAGGATAATGTAGTTTTTTTTCACTGGGACAAATGACTATGGTAAAGAAATAGATAATATCTGGATGGGATGGTTGAGAGCTTTTATGCCTCATATACAATTGATATTGAGACCAATTTATAATGTAACCAATAAAAAGACTGATTTACAGTTGGGCCCAGGAAAAGAGACTAAATCCATGTCTGCCAAGAAGGCCTTCCTGTAATATGAAAACTCACTTAGGATTTGTCAGGCTTGGAGCCCCATTTCAACTTTTCATTATGGAAAAAGAACACCTTGGAATTACACTCAACAAAGATTACAACAATTTACCAATTGTTGACTGACAAAGACAAAGACTTATTATATTACTGTGGTTTAGTTTAGTTTAGACCTTACTCAAAGGGAAGTGGTACTTGCAGGAATGCAAAGACTACTTATGGTACACATATTTATGTAGGATGTTTCAAGTAGTGCACCTTTAAAGAACCTATTAAACTATTCTCTTTATTATGTGCTCTGGCTCGTTTCTCCGAGAGCCAAACACACCCAAATTTAGCAGATCCAAGTATTGTGCCGAGCCAGCTCGGTACTTTTGGGCACCCTCAGAATTGAAAACTAGGAAAAACGTCATTGTTACGTCGTCAGATCTCGAGAGTTTTGGCATCTATAAGTACCGCTCTCCACGGTGATCCAGCGCCATTTCACAGAGGGACACAGTAGGGGTAGCACAGTTCTTGCCAGTCTCTAGTGCAGTTGGGCAGCGTCATAGGTAGAAAAGAAAGAGGGGTAGCAGTGTTCTTCAAAGTCTCCAGTGACATTCAGGAGAGCTCCATTGCTAATTGTCATTGCTGAAATAGAAATAATAGGAAGGCGAATCACCAACCCAGTGGGCTGTCACAATCATATAATCTTTAGTTTGCCCAGTTCCGCTAGTCCACATATCTGTGGTTAAGTGTACAGTGGGTAGAATGGCATTTTGTAGCCTAATAATTCAATTTTTACAAACCTTCTGGTAGAGGTGAGGAATAACTTTTCTAGTAAAATGGTGTCTCGACGGAATTTGGCAACGGGGACAGAAGACCTCAAGTAACTGTCTAAAACCAGCTGCATTAATAGTGGATATTGGACGCAGATCTAATACTAGCATAGTCGCCATGGCGTCTGTGATCCACTTTGCGACAGGGTTACAGCTTTCATACTTGCTTCCTCTTGCAAAGGATTGTTTAACAGTCAATTGTTGTAAACTACTAGTAGTCTTCTTCTTGGTCTGCTTCTGGGTTGAAGACCCACCCCCTGCAGCAGGAGCAGCAGCAGTGGGCCTAACGCTCAAGGATTCTTCTGAATAGTCCTGGAGAGACAAGGAATCATCTCGTCCTAGAAACTTGGATGCAGGACTAACTCCAATCACTTGTGAGGATATTGATGATGAAGGTGTTGGGGGTGTAGATTGCAGGTGCTGGGATCTAGCTGAGAGAAGGGAAGTAGTTGATGCTGGACTGCTGGTTGTTATATTTTACCAAAAGTTTCTGATTTTCAAAAAAGCTTTCCATGAATTTGCTTCAAATGGCATAACATTGAGGTTCCTAGATGGTTAAGGTCCCTACCTCTACTGCCTGTGGTTTTACAATGCTACAAATGATCTAGACAACTGTTGCCAGGATTTGGATAAAAATAATTTCACACATAAGAGGTGGATTTTTTTGGTCTTATGTCCAGGCATGACAATGGCCTTCTTCTTAACACTGACAAAAACTGCTAAAGTCTTTGTTTGAAAGAGTATGAAAATAATATTGTGACCTGTGAGGTGGTCAAAAGTGACTGAAAATAACTTGAAATTAGTGTTATTGAGGTTAATAATAATGCAGGGGGGAAAAAAAGCAATATTATGTGAATTTTGTTTTGGTTTGGTTTTGGATTTGTATTAACTTCATGTTTTGGTTTTGGCAAAACTGTCCTCGCGTGTTCTTGGTTTTGGATCTGTATTTTTTAGAAAGATTGCTAAAGTATACTAAAATCACATAATTTTGCTCTTTTTTGTTCCTACATTATTATTCACCTCAATAACACTAATTTCAAGTCAATTCCAGTCAATTTTGAGTACCTCACAAGTAACATTATTATTTTCATACTTTCAAACAAAGACTGCAGCGAGCAACGACAGAAACAAACGGCAGTTCATAGCACATCTAGGAAACATTGCCACACAGCAGTGGCAGAAAAGAAGAGTGGTGCAAGATGGAATTGTCCTTGGGACCTCCCACCCACCCATATATTATAAAGGTTTAACAAGCTCACACAGAAACAGGAGGGGTAGCAGGTACAGTTCAACAAAAAGTTCCACTTTTGTGGCTGAAATGCTTGGTTTATTTGGGGCCCACAAAACAAGCTAACGATAAGCCATTGCCAGCACTTACATCAAAGTACAGAGACTTCTGTAATGGTGGATTCCAGAGGGTATGAATTAGTATTATGTGAGGATGATGTACACAATGATGAAGGTGAGGATGAGGGTGAGGATGATGACAGTGTAGATTATAGGTGCTGGGATCTAGCTGAGATAAGGGAGCTAGCTGATGCTGATATGCTTGTTAATACTTTGGGTAGAATGGCATGATGGCAATTTTATATTTTTCTACAATAAACTTTCACTTTTATTAGGTGTTTTTTTCTTTACATTTTTTGTTGCCGTGACTTAAAACCACTATGCATTTGAACATAGGCTTTAGCAGATGACATAGAGGGATTAGTATCATCATGACTGGTGCCAGCAGCTGCTTGGTGCTCCTGGTCTTCTGTGAACTGATGTGAATCCATATCGATGACACAGAGAAATGTGACTGGAGAGTGACAAGAACACTGCTACTCCTGTTTCTGTGTGAGCAACGGCACTGACTTGAGAGTGACAAGAACAATGTGACTGGAGAGCGACAAGAACACTGCTACCCCTGTTTCTGTATGACCAATGGCACACAGCTGTCACTGGAGACTGATAAGAACACTACCAATCCTCCTGTTTCTGTATGAACAATGGCACAGAGCAATATCACTGAAGACTGATAAGAAGAACACTGCCTTCCCTGCTGTTTAAGTGTGAGTTTGGCACAGTATGGAGACTGCAAAGAACACTGCCACCCCTCCTCTTTCTGTCTTAGTTATGATGCTGGCCGCCTGCACTGGAGACTGCCAAGAACTGCTACCCCTTTTGTGTCTGTCTGTGAAATGGCGCAGTATCTCCGTGGAGGGTGGTACTTCTAGAATCCTATAGTACCTACAATCTCAGCACACTCATACAGTGGCAGCAGGGGATCCAGGGGGAGGGGTGATTGCAGGGGGCTTACTGCCGGCAGCTGCACACTATGTGCAGGTCCGTTCGGCAGAGACAGGTGCGTCTTATACATGGGAGCGCCTTATACATGGGGAAATTCGGTATTTCAGAGTCAGAGTTTGATTTTACAACAGATGAGCTTTTTTTGGTACATGGGTATTCACATTTAATTCTATGAATCACAAATAATATACATGCTACACTATGGTTGGAGCTTTTGTTTTTTGGTTTTATGCCTTAAGAATTAATGAATTAAAATTATATATCATGATATAGCAAACTAAAATGTGAAAACTTCCAAAGGGGTGAATAATTTTTCTAGATACTATAATGTATATTAAAAATAAAGTAAAAATATAACTTCTAACTAGGTATATAAAACAGCCCTATTAATTCATTTGTAAACTCTACTGATAAATTCAGAAATCACACTCTGTATATTGTAAACTGGGTCCCTGGCAGGCAATACAGCTACGGTACTAATATCAACATCATTATCATGCTATGCAGAACTGAGAGGCTATGCAGAAACACTTCAGGCTGGGGAAATGGGCGAGATGTCAGTCCTGGGAATAACTACAACCCGATCCTTTACTGTTATAACAATGTCCACTTTTGACATTTTTTTTCTTTATTCATTTTTGAGTAAACAATCTTCCTGCTCTTGCTCTACCTTCCTCTCAACATTATCATTATTAGAAGAATTAAAACCTTCATTACGCCTTCAAAATTGGATGAATGTACACTTTTGACTACCAATGACAAATACTTTGTTCAGTCATTGAAGGGTGCGTTGTTATATACTTGAAACATTAGTACATAAATGTTTGTGTAAATGCTGCTGTTGTTGTTACCTTTATGTTTGGGTCAACAACAGCAGGAACACTACATAAGGTAATTAAGTCCTTCTGTTGTCTTGGCAACAGTCGGACCAGCTGACGAAAGTGACGTCCCAGTCACTAAGGAGACGGCGGGGACGCTCAGCAGGGTAATAGACGAATCATGGCGGTGCCCATGGCCGCCACGGCTCCTAACAGATATATTGTGTTAGGTTTTTGTAAACAAAACAACTCACCTTTGGTTTCATCTGTCAAGTGACTTCTGCTCCGAAATCTTGCATTTTGTTCAGAAGCAACTTTGTAAACCTAAGCTAGGGCTCTATCCACCTACCCTTCCATGATAATGAAGCTTGCTCATTTTGTTGACTTGGGAGTCATGAACTTAACATTTACTATGTTGATAGAGGCCTGAAAAACAATACTCCATTTGTAAATATATTTCTTACTGTACAATGAGCGTTTTCAGATTGTTTGAAAATTGCCTTACAACCCTTTTCAGACTGAAGAGCAGCTATAATTGCATCTCTAATATTACAGCTTTTTTTTCTCCTTGGAATGATGGTAACACAAGCCTGAATGCTCCAAACCAAACTGCAAATGGTTCTGTTTTTATAGTGATAGTAGCACTTCCCAATGATCAAATAATGAAGTGCACTTGATTAACACCCTGTTTGTAATTACCTTCCTTACTGATACTGGAGCAGTGCAGGTATGCTTACCAATTGTAATGTAAAAAATATATGCATATGCACTTGTGCCCAAGTGGAAGCTGGCACAAGTAGTGTCACAAGAGGTTGCTCTATATTTTTACATTTTAACCATGGTAACCAAAGCCTGGTGTACCAGGAAGGGGCCAGCCAGCCCTACTCATTATGGTGCTGGCACGCACTAGGGGCACGGGGAGATCCGTGCCTTTAGGTATTGTGAGAAATGGGGAATTTTTTTCTTTTTCAGATCCAAGAGGTGACATAGCTCACTTAACACATTGGGCAAATTTGTAAGCTTTACATTTTGTAAAACTCAGGATTGTAGTTTCAGATAGGGCGGTTTTAATTCATGCACTTTGATGTAATTGGCATTTAGTACATCGCAGTTTAGCCACAGCACATGAACACCTGCGCTTTGCTGCTACGCACTTTAGTACATTTTTACCATACTTCATAGCTTTGAGGTATGCAAACAAATTCACTGCAAGATATACATTTGCTTAAATCTCTACTTCTTGTCTCTTCTTTTTTTTTACAGGACAAGTTCAGATTTCCACGAATGACTTTGGTTAAAAACGTGCAAAAGTCAAACCAGAGTAAAAAAAAAAAAAAAAAAAAAAAGTTTATTTTGCAAAGATAACCCGTCAAAGACCAGACAATTGCTCGGAGCCAGGTCCACACATAAATGTATAATTTATACTAAATGCTTTATTGAGGGCATTACAAAGCTTCCAGTGTGGCTGGATTGTATGAGTGTATGCATCTTGATATATTAGTTATATTAAGACACACATGCTACAAAACTCCAAGTGAAAGCACTTGATATTTACCACCTAAAAAAAGAAATATTGTACTAATAGTTATTATTACTATTAGACACTTTATACATCATACCATTCATTAGGCTTAATACCACATCATTGTGTAGTTAATAATTTAATATGTATCCTATAAATAGATCGGTGTAAATAAAAAGTACGTGTTGCCTTTTGTATTGGGTGTATAACTTGCTTGTTTTTTCTGACTTCTGATGGTCTAATTTTAGAGTCCCCATTGTGTTGCCATGGCAACGCTTCAGCTTTCTCAAGAAAACACCATGATCATTCAAGGACAATAAAATGGCAATTTGAATGTGTTCATTCAATGTCTGTGAGAACAGTTTGAACAGGATGGATTCTTAATTTTCATATTCAACTCAAGTAAAAAAAGGTGAATGCCAATTGTTACAATTCCTGACACTAAAGGTGGGTTACTGAACTACATAACCCATGATGCTCAGCCAGCAAGGCTCAACATCTCGAAAACAAAAAGTTTCCCAATACTAAACATATGGTTATATTGAGAGAGAAAAAATCCAAGAGAATATACAGGCATATTTTTTATAGCAGACATTCTAAGCACATTTCAGACATTTAATTACAGTATTATTATTTTTTTTTAAAGTTTAACTACAATAACATTGTTAAAAAAAAATAATCTTTGTATTGGTGACAATTGTATCCTACTATTCCAGAACAGAAAACAGACATGAATATTTTTTTTATACAATTAAATGCAAAACAAAAATTTTGTTTTTTTTGCACACACCAGGCAATATTTTTCTATGTAATCTAGTCTGCACGAAAAGCATTACAAGTTTGCTTAGAAAACACAAAAGATCTTGTTTTCTATATATACACACACAATTAGCCTGTCACAGACAGGCATTTGTAACTGGCACTAAGACATACACAAAGATCAAAACAAATGGGAAAAAAATATAAAAGGATGACCAATTCAGGAGTTCTTAATGCATTTTCAGTCAAGACTGTTTTTCAAATGCAAATAATAAATATATACCTGAAAGAGAAAATGTAAAACATATTAGATATGGAAATTTCTTAGAAATAATTGAAGGTGTTAGAGTATTTACAATAATCAATATGTTTATTTTTACACCTCCAATTGTCAAGTAAATCACAAAATACAAATTGAAGGCATGCAGATTATAACGAGAAGACCAGAGACATTTTAAAGAGAAATCAAAAATAAATTTTGTCATGCCAAATTATTAGCAAACTGTTAACTCTACTGCCTGCCTTATGCTGAAAAGACGTACATCGATTTAATACATTTCTATCCCATCTACCTGTGTGCTGGATATTATGTGGTAGGTTATCAATCTATAGCTTTCTGCACTCACATCTCTATCCCTTCTCAGTCCACTACAATGAAGCTTGGCAGGCAGCAACTACAACTTTCCTTTTTCATGTTTCTGACTAAAAGTTTATTTAAAAAAAAAAAAAAGTTGCTCCAACCCCATGTGTAATTTTGATAAGGATCTCTGGCAGTGGATGGGTTAAAAAGCTAGCACCTCATTTGAAAATAAAAATACAAGAATTTTTTACTTTAATGCACCAGCTTCTAAGTACCACTAGGGGGCGCCAAGAAGAGGGGAGGGGGCATACTTCAAATATCGGGGCCCAGGCCTGCCTTGGTGTTCTAACCTGTCCCCAAGTAGTTGCTGTACTGGGGCCTGAAATTCCTCTTGTGGCCCTTTTAATGCATTTCAAATAAATTGAAGACACAATCCTGTACAACTTATTAAACTGCAATAAAGACTCAACTTTTTCATGTGCATGTATATTTACCCTTTACATAAATGTATTTTATAACCCATTACAAAATGCTGCAGTTTAGGTGTCTTCGAGATCCCATCTTTGAGTAGCAGATCTGTGAAGTTACCCTCATGAAAGATACTGACTGGCTAATGAGGCTGCTCAGTGACAGTTCAGTCACTCAGCAACTGCAACTTCACCGTCAACTGACTTCTTTTTTTCCCAATACAGGCAGGTCAGATTGGGTCCGACTGCTAGCTGTGTGCCTCTGCAAACACAAAACTATAATCATTGCTTCACTTACTAAACCCGGCACAGAATTCCACAATGAATATCACAAACAAATTGTCTAAACAAAATGACATACAAAACTGATCCTGAAGGGAAGGCATTTCTCTATAGCACTTGTATCCAACAAGTGATCAGTCTTTTATGTAAATGACCTGCCAAGTAGCAAAGCGCTACACTGAAATCTTTAGTAACTTTGAAGCTGTCTGCAACTGTTTGATATCTGACCAGATAAGAATAGGAGATATACTGCAAGGTTTAGTTTGCAGCTAGAGCAGCAGGAGTTAAATACAGAAAGCATGTCTGCTTTCCGATTCAATTATATCACATAAAATTAGGCGAGACAGGGATTAGTATTGCTGCCTCGCGGCACAGGGGGTCATGGCTTCCATTTCAACCAGGGAATGATTTGTGTGGACTCTATGCTCTTCCCGTGTTGGGTGGGTTTCCTCGCTCCAGTTTCCTCCCACAGTTCAAAAACGAACTGGTCGGTTAATTGGCTTCTGACCAAATTGACTAGAGAGTGTTTTATGGTATAGAATTTAGACTAAGCTGAGACAGGGACTGATGTGAATAATTTAGCCTAAATCTGGATGTTATTCACACATTCTCCATATGTATTTAGGAGTTAATACCCATATTTTAAAACTATATGCCCGTGCGTATTGAATCGTGTAAGGAAAAATACCTGCAATTTACATTATATTGCAGTGTAAGATGTGTATTCACCATACCATATGAACGTTTATCCGTTATAGCAAATGGACCATGTGAAGCTTTTAAAAATACACGTATTTATGCACATGTAAAAAGCTCTTCACGTGAGAACAAGATTACTCCAGTTTTTAGATCACAATACGATAATAAATGTAGCATACACAAATTGTCAACTTAGTGAAACAAATACGGATTTGTGTACTTGTAATATGCCAGGGGGAGGATTCAGCTGGCGGAAAGAGTATTGTGAAAACTTAATGATACATCATTTTGCTGCCAATTACTATTAGCCTGTGCCTAAATGAAATGTACAGTACGTGAAGACAAAGCACCCAGCGAACTACAAACAAGTTAAAGATACATTTATTCATGTGTAGAGCCTGAAACACTGAATATGAAACACTAATATGTATATAGCATTGCTTTACAACCATAACAAAGAACCATTCGAATTTGCAAAGCACATAGAGAAATTATATTAACTAAATTAAGTTATTCAACCCTCCCAAACCCTTAGTTCATTATTGTAATCTCTAATGCAAATTATTGTTTTCCCCACTGTCAGCTGACATAGTGAATGCCTGAGAAATGGATATAGAAACACATGTTCTCAAGATATTGTGGTGACCTGCTTTAGGCTACACAACCGCACAGCATAAATACTATGAAACATTTAACAACATAAAGAAGAAGAAAATATTTATGAAGCATACACTCAGAAACACATGGGAGAACAAAGATATATATAGAAACTCCAATTAGATAACAAGCTGTACCACTTATGTTCGAAATTGTAGTAAAATCCCATATGTAATACATTCTCATATTCAATATAGCTAGGAAAAAGTTGTTTTTTTTAAAAAAAAAAAAAACTGCAATCAACTGAAATTAGTCTTTTAGTACAGTTTGTACAAAAAAAATGAAATGCGCTAGCAACTTGGCTCCTAAGGCCTGAAACTGTGTGGTACTCAAAACATTTGTATCATCTTATTTTGCCATTTTAACATCTTTAAGAATAACTTACTTGTTGCTTCCCATTCAGATTTGCTTAAGGTTCCCTAAAAGAAAAGGGAAAACATTTATCAACATTACAATTACGAGTTGCTCACGACCGTCACTGAACAATGTCTTCACGGAAGCATATTGCTATGATACAACGATAAAGGTGACTTAAGTGGTTATGTCTGTCCTTAGGGCTTCCCATTTTGAATTTTTATAAATAAATACATAAATGGGGCAGAAAGTTAAATGGGGAGACAATCAAATACAAACAACGAAAATAAAAAAAAAAATAAAAAAGGGAAAAGGAAAGAAATAAATCGAAATGAAAAAACCCCAGAAAAACATCCTTTAAAACAAAAAATAACAATAGTCCTCATAATAGATGGGTGTAGTGTTTTTATAATGTTCTTAACAGTGTGGCATCAGGAATCTAAGCTACAGGAGTATAAACAGGAAAGATACTTACCAACGGGAACCTGGCCTCGCCACTCTCCTTAAGCTTACTAGCATGTTCATAATCCTCCTCCTTTTTGGAGGCTAAACTGGAGTTTGAAGCTGGGGGATATTGCTATAACAAGATAAAGCAGATCAGTTTAAGTTATAACTATAATACAACAGTTACCAGACATGGTGACACTACAAATGTCAGACTGTATGGTCAGCTGTGATAAACCACTCAGACAATAAATATTGCTGTTCTAAAACAATGGAAAGAAAAAAAAAAAAAATCTATATAAAAATTGTATTTTTTTGTAGTTTCTCTTAACTAAATATGCAACATGGAGCTCGGCACATCATTAAATCTAAAAAAGCACAAAAAATAGGATTTTTATATGTTGAATCCTTTTCTCTTAGTTCATTGGGGAAGTTGGGAAACACAGGCAAGTAGTGTGTAGGTGAACACTTTAAGACGTACTAACAGTTCACTTTGGCTTCTCCCCTTCTATATACCTCTCCTGTAAGGCTTCAGTTTATGTTTAACAAAGCCTAAAAGGAGAAAAATAGAAGGAGAAGTGAACAGAAAAGATTAAAGACTGTTATCCTCCTAAATACAAACAAACCAGAATATGTCATACAAAAAGAGAATCCAGAGCGTAAAGATAGGCCGTTTGGTGTCCACCAATGGACTAAGAGAAAATAACAAATATATTTTTCCAGGCATCCATTGGAAGACACAGAGAAACATTGGAGATGTCCCAAAGCTGTCACCATGGTGATAATGCTCAGAAGAAACATTGCAAAGCATTTTTCTCCCAAAACTGGCATCCCTGGATGCAAATACATTGAACTTGTAGAATCTGGTAAAAGTGTGAAAAAAGGGCCAAGTAGTCATCCGACACAGCTTCTCATTCGAGGCAGAATGCAGTGCCGCCCAAGAAGCACTCACCGAGCTGCTGAAGTGAGAAGGCTGATGGACTACAGCTGTAATTCATCTAGCAATAGTAACTTTAGAGGCTGGCCAACCCTCTTATGCATATCAGGGGACCAAAGATAATTAGTCCTGTACATGTCTTGAGCTCTATACACAGACTTGAAAAGTTCTGACCACATCCAAAGAACAAAGAGAGTCCTCGTCCCGACCTACTCTTGACCAGTTCCAGGATGAGAACGTCTTAACTAATGTCGAACCTGGACACCAGCTTAGGTTGGAAGGAAGTTTTAGTCTGAAGAAACGTCCTATTCTCATGGAAAACTACTAGGAGAAAACGTGCAAGACAAGGTTGCTAAATCTGAAACTCTTCTAGCTGTAGAAATAGGCAAAAAGAAAAAGTCTTCCAGGTAACGAATTTCAAATCAACAGAGTCCAAGGTTTAAAAAGGGAAACATTGCAATGGATTAACCACCAAGTTTAGATCCAAAGGAGCCACTGGTAGAACATAAGGAGATTGTACATGACAGTACACCCTGCAAAAACATTTGCACATCCGGCATCAGAGCCTTTTTTTTCTTTATTTTAAAGAAGATGGAAAGAGCAAATACCAGTCTTAGGAGAGCCAAGCAAACTGGCATCCAGCCACTCTTGTAAGTAACCTCGGCAAAAAAAACCAAAAAACTTTTCACACCAGGAAATGTACATCCTTTAGACTAGATCATAATTTTTTGGTGGAAGCATGGTTTGCACCTAACACTCAGACAATCCTTTTGCTCGAAGAATCAAGGCTTCAACAACCACGCTGTTGAAGCCAGTTGTTTTAAACTGTGAAGAAATAGCCTTTGAATTAGCAGGCCTGGTCTGAGCCACAGATACCACAACTGATCAGCAATCATGGGGAGGACATCGGTGTACCAAGCTCTTCGAAACTAACATGGAGCAAGCCGAATGACCGAACTACACTCTCTCTTCACCTTCTTCAAAACCCTCAGAAGCATGGCCAGATAAACCAGGGGGAACTGCCACTGAACAGATACTGCATCAACCAAGACTATTATGAATTTGTCCCTGTTGAACCCCTGTTCCAGGACAAGAGATTCTCAGGCAAAGTCTGGTTGACCCCACTTGTACACAATCTCATGAAACACCTTTGGATGCAGAGACCATACGCCGAGTTAAAGTCTGCCTGCCAATTCTCCAGCCCTAGGATGAAGACCGCCAAGATGACCTGAACGTATTTTTTTTTCGGCTCACTGAAAGAGCTTGCGTGTCTTTCGAATAGCTAGACAACTTCTGGTGCCACCCTGGTGATTGAGGTATGCCACCGCCGTGGCATTATCCAACTATCAGTGTCCTCCACCACAGAAAGTGTTCCATACTGACCAGAGATTGGAACACCGCCCGCATCTCCAACACATTTATTGGAAGCCTGGATTCCTCCAAGGTCCAAAGATCATGAAAGCAGGACATAGAGTTGCCCAACCCTGAAGGCTGGCATTCGTCCCCAGTCTAATCCCAGATTGAGAATGAGTGACCCCTGCAGAGATTCTTTCTGCAGCCATCAAATGAGTTACTGGCGTATCCTTGGGGAAAGACAAATCCCCTAAATGGAAAGACACAGGCGAGATCTGTTCCACTTAGAGAGAAGTTCCAGCTGAAACTCCCATGCATGAAATGGAGCCAACTGGACTGCCTCGAAATTTGATACCATCTTGCACAGAACTTTCATGCAGGAGTGTCAGTCTAACAGCCAACAGATACCTTACCATTCTTTTGTAGGAATGAATCCTGTCCAGTGGCAAGAACACCTTCTATTTGCATGTGTAAAATAGGAGACCCAAAAGGTTATCGCCTGGGACAGACAGATTTAATTAGGATTCCCTGAAGTTTAGAATTCAGCATTCAGACTCAGTAGTTTGTGCTTTCACCTGGGCAAGAGACCGAAGCACCAATGGCGACTGCGCCTTAATGAGAAGATCTTCCATATAGAGAATGATAGTCACTCCTCTGGGCTGCAAAAGCGCCATGATGATCTTGGCAAGACCAAAATGAAAGGCCTGGAACTGGTACTGTTCGAACTGAACGGTGAACCTGAGAAGGGATGGATGTAACATGTAAATGTACATCCTTGATCTCCACAGCAAAGACTCCATCTTGAATTTGGTCAGCCGCAACTGGGTGTTCGAAGATTTGAGTTTCAGAATCTGCCTGAAGGAATACACCAATCTAATTTGATGGTCCGGAAATGGTATAACCATACGTGAAAAAAAAATAAAAAAAATCAGGGAGTGCATGGCTTCTTGCAGAGCAAGGCGCATTTGTCTGACTTGCGTAAATCCCTGTGGTAATAGATCCTCTCTGGTATCTCCCCAGAAGGTTCATCATATATCCCAGGTATGCCTCACCCAGGCATCTGTGTTAGACTGAAACCACTGATATCAGAAAAGGAATAGACGGGGTCCCAGCACAGCGGATCTGGGGTAGGCAGAACGTCCGACATGCCGCTTGCTTGTTACAGACTTGACAGATGGACCTCTAGCAGTCAAGGCCTGCCTCACACGCTGCAACCCATCCCTGGGTGCAAAAGACTGTGCTCTAGAGTGCTGACACCTCGTTCAACCAGAGAAGAAAAACAGAGCGAAACCTGGACACTTTGAAACATTAACAGGAAGAAAAGCATGTTGTCCTCTGGTTGTGTGACTAATGATGTTGTCAAGCTCCAGTCCAACAAGATACCCCCAGAAAAAGGATGCGACTCAGGAGTCTCCTTAGATTCCACTTCATCCTCCCAGGTCTTAAGCTAGAGGTTCCAATGATCAGAGACCGCAGAGGCAGAGATTCTTGCTCCAATCATTCCACATCAAGTGCCGCCTCACCCAAATACTCCATAGCTTTCTAAATTTTCTCCACCTAGGAAAGCTATTGAGATCCCGGTCTGCCAACTAACAAAGCTGTGGAACAATGGTCTTAACAGCTATCCAACAACTTATTTACCCAAGCAAAGGCCAAAGCGGGTCTTAAGGAGGTTCCCACCAACACAAAAATGGACTTAAGGATGTCCTCAACCTTCCGGTCAGTTCCATCCCTAAGCGTGGCTGCACTGGGAATAGTAGTTGCCCTAGACAACTGTGCAATAGATGCATTCACCCTAGGGGGCGTTTCCCATTTTCTAATATCCTCAGAAGGAAGAGAATAACAGTACTGCATACTGCAGCTTACGGGACACCTGTCTGGCGAGTTCAAAGCCTCACCCAACAGCCAGTTGGGAGGAAGAGGGAAAAAGAGTGCTTTTCACCACAGAGAAGGACTGCCATCTCTGGGATGCCCAACACCTGGCGCACAACCCCTATCAGCTCCTCTACCCCACCTGAAGGTCAGGAGTAACATCCTCCCTAAAAGGAATAGTCCTTGCATCTGACCCAACAAGCAAATCACCCTCCTCCTGGGAAGAACAGTCAGAATATGACTCATTCCCAGTTTGGGGCATCACCACACTCCTGCGCTTATGCAAGGAAGATGGCATAGCAGATTCTAGCACCATCTCTAAAGAGGAACAAGCTGTAACCAGACTCTGCACTGAAGCTGCTAGACTTCTGACAGCCACAGGAACTACAGCACCTTGGCCTGCACTTCAGGAACTGGATACTACAAGCTCCTGAAAGAATCAGAGGGAACCCTAGAAGGACCTCCCTCCTGGAAATGGATGAGCTGACCAATCTCAGCCATGGAATTGGCTTGAGACCTATAGCCCAGGCTGGCTGCCTCAGAACCAGAGTCCAGAACCCCTAGATGCACAATGCACCTGGATCTTTAGGCCGACAGGCTGCACACCAAGCTTTTGCACAAGTAAACTTCGTCCACCAGCCCCACACACTTTGTACCTTGCTGGTGGTAGGACAGAAAAGGGTAGTATTAGAGACTAGCAAGGCTTAAGTGCAGGGAGAACGAATACCATTCCCCCTGTCCCCCCAGGGCCCAGAACCAGATTGGTACCCATCCTAAAGGACAGCCCCCTCCACCAATGCAGTGCCTAGTGAGGTCTTACACTAGTACAGTAATCCAAAATACATAAACCTGATGCAGCCACCCCTACCAGCAGCAGAGGCAGCCACTCCTATTGAGAGACAGCCTACCCTGGGGCCCACAATGACTTCATAACAACTCTCCCAGCACTGTGCCATCTGAGGGTTATACTCTCTGCCATGCCGCTGGTTCGTGGTGACATGATCTGTGCTTCTGCAACCACAGCCTAGCAAAACCCGGGAACAGCCTGCTGCAGGCCACAATTCAGCTCCAAGAGAGTGAAATAAATAATTAGACAAAACAGGAAATAAATGAAAAAAAGGCTGCCTAGCAGTCCCAGCTAAGAAAACAGGTCCTGTATCACTGGGCTCTTAAAATAAACTCAGGCCTTAAATGAAAGGTGTATAGAGGGGGGAAGGAGCTATTGTAAGTCTTAAAGTGCTTGCATACCTTGCTCCCTACACTATGCCCCAATGTTTCCCTGTGCCCCCGAATGGTTGCCTGAGGCAAATGGTTTTTCATTAAAAACACCACTATCAATATTGATTACATAATGGTCCTTTTAAATATGGTGATTAATGTGGGGGTATGTCAATAACTTTACTTGTAAGGACCGACGAAACAAAACCATATTATCATCTATATAATTCACATTGATTATTCTAGGACGTATCCTATTATAATAATTAAATACATTACCACTGTAACGTACTATGATGAGCTATTACATAAAGAACATTTAATCTGTAAAGAGATGGTCAGGCAGCTAACTGCCCACTAGAGACAGAGGAGTCAAAATCTGTCAAATGTTTGGAGGCTCTCTACTGCTAAGGAACATTGCAGCGAGCTGGATAACAGGGAAATGAGAAATGGGAACAGATCTAAGAGAGTTATTTCTCTAAAGTAGGTAGGTGGGCAAGGAAAGATATTTAAGGGAATTTACTCTTTAAGAACCAACAAATCGCTATATATCCACCATTATTTATCCCCTTATTTTAAAGGCTTTGAACTAAAATGACCACAAACCTATTTTGTTAATAATTAATTCATAAGTGCTATGATCTAACCACGTGTACCAAAATGGATATTAATAGACTACAGAAAAATGATACACTTATTATATTTCACATATTCCACATGCAGAGTAGGAGAATAATTACCTTTATAATACATGAAGATTATGTCTATGCAGAGAACAGAAACATCTTAAAACTACTAGTAATGTCACTTTGCTCTGCTTTTTTCCCCACAAGCACAATACTGAAAATTAATGAGGAAGCATTTCCTTTGCAGCAAGACTGCTTGAGGCTTTCATTTGAACATATTTCTACATTCCCCCCCCCCCCCCGCCCCCCCACACACCTTTGCCTTACTATTCTAATGACATACTATGCTGTACTGCAATCTTCTCTATTAAACAGGGTTAGCAAATTACCTCCAAAGACTGCATTTTTTTCAGCAACATTTTCTGCTCTTCATTTTTAACCTTCTCTTCGAAAAATTCCTTAAAGGTTTTCTTGTAAATTAGTTTCATATTATATTTTTTGGCCATTCTGCAAAATAAAAAGGTTGGTTTACTTCCATCTATCAATCCTGGCCTATTCTTGCCATTTCCATTTATTCTCATTTGTCTCTTCTCTGAACAAAAAACATATTGAATAAGCACAGTGACATCTAATGGCCATTGAAAGAACTACAATCCTTTTGTAAGGTAATTTTGATACAGGTTACACATTTTGCAGGAAGGAAAACAAAATCAGAGAACCCAAAATGATTGGTTTGCAAACATCCTAAACTACTGGTTAATACCTTAATTTCATCAATGATTGCCAAAATGCAAGTAATGATCATGTAGCACAAATCACTGTGCATTTGAACCCACAACAGAGAGTCTGCTATAGTTGTAGTAGCTATTAGTGCACTCAAACTTGGAGAACATTGCATCTACAAAAGGTACATGCTTAACAAGCCAATCGATCATCTTCTGCACCAACTGTTTTCCTCTTTTTTCATTTCCTCATTTATTTTACTACTGGAAATGAAAATGTTTCAAGTCATGTTTAACAAAGTATGCTGCATAACTGAAAATGGAAAAGACACTAAACCGATGCATTCAACGGTACGGTAGTTTAATTATTATTAGGAAACGAGCAAAATACCTTTATATATGTAAATACTAAAATGTCAAACTGATGCAAAACAAGAGTAAATTATTAATTTTGCTTATTGTTTTTTGTTTTTAACTTTTAGTTTTAATTAGCAGTTGTGAATTACAAACAGGAATTAAATCAGATTTACAAACTGAACTGGAACATGAAACGGCAGAGATGCAATATTGAACACGAAGGGGGGGGGGGGGGGGGGGGGGAAATCGCAAAATAAGGAACATTGAGTATCGGAACAGTCAGTTGCAGCAGGAGAAAGATGGAATAACTGGAGGGGTTAAACAGTGAGGAGGATGGTCAGATTATTCAGGAGGTATTCTGGAGGGTAAAGCCTAGAAGGCTACATGTATAGCCAGGGGGCCCAAATCTGGTGGCATTTATCTTCCCCATCATGCAGGTGGTAGGTGATTTTTTTTCTATACAGGCAATAAACCAAATGAGATTTCAGCAAAGAGACGCTGGGAGGGTCAATCTGCTTCCACAACTTGGCGACCAAAAAGTGCGCCACGGCCAGGATGTAGAAAGCCAACTTTGCTGTGCGAGTGTCAATATCCTGGATAGGGTAACAGAAGAAGGACCATGACCTTGGAAGAGGGAGGAAAGAAGGTACTGGACTTTATCTTTGGGTACGACCACCAGATGTGTAGAAAGGAGCCACCCTTTGTCCACAGCAATCAAGAGAGTTAGTCCGATATATTCTATAGCATTTATCAGGAGTGAGATAAAATCTAAAATAAACTTTATAGTAATTATCTTTTATCAAAGTAGCTGCAGGCTGCTTTTAATCTGATGGTCTCCATCAATCCTCCTTAGGTGGGCCTCTTCCACTCCCTTGTGTCTGTTCCCAGAGTCTAGTATGTCGCCAATGGGCAGTGCTGTAACTAGCCATTTTAGTGCCCTGGGCGAGATAGGGAAGCGGCGCCCCCCATCTAAGTGGGAGTGTCAATTGTCGAGTGGGCGTGGTCAACCTACTGTGGGGGGTGTAGCTAGCTCTTTACAAGTTCTAGACCGCACTGAAACCACCTCCCTCCCCATTCTTCTCGGTCTGGCTTTGTAAGGATCTTTATGTAATAAGCCTCCATAGATCAAAGTACTTTAAATGCAGCTATCACATGCTAGCTGTATAAAAAATGAATTTGTTATTGAAATAAAGCTCACTGAAACAAATTAAAACAAATGTAACAGTACCATCTGTATCACACTGTGCCCTCCATCAGTTTCTTCTTTATCACACCGTGCCATGGAGCCATCTTTATCCCATCGTGCCCCCCTTATCACCATCGCACGAAATGAATATATATATATATATATATATATATATATATATATATATATATATATATATATATATATATATATATACACACACATACACACACACATACACACATACAATATAAAGAGCCTCCTAGTGTCCGCCATACCTTACAGAGAGCATTCCTGTGACCACCATACAATACAGAGAGCATTCCTGTGACCGCCATGCTATACAGAGAGCATTCCTATGACCGCCATACAATACAGAGAGCATTCCTATGACCGCCATACTATACAGAGAGCATTCCTATGACCGCCATACTATACAGAGAGCATTCCTATGACCACCATACAATACAGAGAGCATTCTTGTGACTGCAAAACAGATAAATACCTCACCTGAAATTAATAGACCCTACCATTAAATTAAAAAGCCCCAACAATAAATTTAATTGACCCACCAGCACCCCACAAATAAAATAGTACCCCTTAAATAATTAGGCCCCACCTAAACATTACCATTAAATTAATAGCCTACCTCCCACCCATGTACTAAGACACCTAACCTCCCTACCCTCATATCACACATTAATACATCCCCCCCTTCCCTCACACATTATGGCAGCATACCCCCCCTTCCCTCATAAAGCATAGCAGCATCCCCCCTCCATAATAGCAAGATGCAGCACACATTCCTCCCCTCCATAATAGCAGCACACCCCCCCTCCCTAATAGCAGCTCACATCCCCTCCCTCCATAATAGCAGCTTACATGCCCCTCTCCCCTCCCTCATAGCAACTCACATGCCCACCTCCCTCCATAATAGCAGCTCACATTCCCCCCTCCCCTCCATAATAGCAGCTCACAACCCCCCCTCCCCTCCATAATAGCAGCTCACATCCCCCCCTCTCCCCTCCCTCCATAATAGCAGCTCACATCCCCCCCTCTCCCCTCCCTCCATAATAGCAGCTCACATCCCCCCCCCTCCCCTCCCTCCATAATAGCAGCTCACATCCCCCCCTCCCTCCATTATAGCAACACACATCCCCTTTCCCCTGCTTTGAAACTTACCTTTTTCCTCTTTCTTCCTGTCCAGCCGTCGCTGCCTGGCTCCTCTCTGGTTCTCTGCTCCTCTGCTGCCTAGCAACGTCATGACATCAGACGCTGAGGCAGAGGGCAGAGTTCAGAAGGGGGTGGAGCCGGGTGCCGGCCGCCATTTTGGATGCGCCTGGCGGCCGGCAGTCTGAATCTGAGGTCTGTTTAATTTATTTTTTTTCACTCCTCACACAGAGGCAGGTGCGGGCGGCCATTGCGCCCCCTTGGGACTGCGCCCGGGGCGGCGGCACCGCCCGCACCGGCCTCGTTACGGCTCTGCCAATGGGATTATTATAAAGGGAGGTAATCATGCTTCTCCAACGGTGAAGAGTGCCTAATTTATTATGGAAAGCAAAGCAAAGAAAGTATTAAATTTGCAGCTTGCTGCATTGGAGGGGGAGGTAAATTTAACATGTGGGGACAGATTTATAGTTGGGATAGGGCATGTCCTAGATCAACTTTAAATTATAGTGTAAAAATAAAGCTATCAAGTGTGTGCGCTACATGAAAAAGCAGCCAGTATTTTCCTTACATGCAAAATAATAACTAATTTACACCCCTTGCATTGTACCATGGTTTGCCCAGGATCAAATGTACTCTTTTTTTTTTGCTTTGCTTTCCCTAATAAATCAGGCTTATAGTGTCTAAAAAGAGAAAATCAGGCAAGGGGGACCGGCCAACAGGAGGGACTGAAAAAAGTACCTAACCTGTAGATACTGAAAAAATTTCGGAGATAGGTTGGGATATTTGGCAGGGTGACCATCAAAGGGTAAAGGGGTCCCATGGTCCAAAAGCCCACAAACAGTGTGCCCAAGTCAGTCCAAACCTGGGAAGAGTACATTGATAGTCCTGGGGGAAAATCAGGGTCGAGCCATAAAGGAGTAATGTATAGGGGAGGTCGGGTATAGACAGGTGTTTAGGTCTCCCAGGTCCCAAATGCAAATGATAAGGTTGGAGAATGTTTTATATGCTTCTTGTTTTTATTTTATGCAGTGTTCGTTTGATAGGTGATATTTAGTTGGGAGAAGAGTTTTGTTCTCTTAAAATATTATTTTAAGAGAACAATATTTATATTTACAAATCGCAACATGTAAATGTTTGGAATACTACATACAATTAGGAGTTATATCTTAGTTGTCTGGAGTATGGTTTATAGTGAAAGGACTGAGATTGGTTAAAGTGCACTAAATGACACTGCCCCCCCTATCTCTCGATTTGCTAAGGAAATAAGTATATTTGATTGGATATAGCAGAACTTACCTAATCTCCTATTGGTTAACTGATATCTATTTAAACAGAATATCCCGGTGACAAACCGTGTAGGGGGGGGTGCCCTGGCACATTTCAAGTTATGTGGGGAAGCTCTGTATACACCACACTGCTGTAATTTCAGCTATAAAGCCTGGTGTGACGCTGCTGAAGATTTTAACTGTTATTCTCTTAATCTGATATGAAGCATTAGGGTCCGGATTAATGCTTGGTCATACTTCTATTTGCGTAGCGTATCTTGGACTCTGCACATGTACAGAAATGGACCCAACGGCAACGAACGCAATTCCGTATAGTTCAAGTCCAAATTACACTTATGACTGCCTAAGACTTGAGTGGCGGAACTGGGGAGAGAGAGTGGAAAAACGTAGGCCGTGCCCAATAAGTATGTACTCAGGGCGTTGCGATGCAGATGCGCCAAGTCCCGGCTTTCTCGTAAGTGCTCTTGGTTTCAGCCTCATCATCATTGCACCAGCTTAAGGGCAGTTGTAAGTGCAGAGTGATGGCTGACATGGTATAGTCTTTGTTTTAAAAAGCTACACATATGCATGCCAGTAGATGGCGCACGACATTTGTTTGCAACACAGACTATAAAAAGGTATTGTATGTACAGTACAATTTAAAAGCATATCTATTCTTTCATTAAAAAAAATAATTTGGATTTAAAGATGCTTTTATATATTTTTTTAATGATTATACTGTTGAGTTTATTTTAGAATATAATATTTTTCATGCATTGCGATAGTGATATTGCGAAATGTCGATGCAAGAGGGCAACTAGGATATCGATTTGCTGAGAAGATCTCTTTAAAAACACTTATTATACACTGTTGCTTGTTCTACTTGCTAAAATACAGTAGAGTGGACTTTAATATATATTTCATTCGATGGATTGCAGAAAGTACATTTTCTCAATGACTGTGTCGGAGTTTTATGAACCACTAATAAATGAATTATCTGTTACAAGCAAAGCCATTAGATTTAATTTCTACAAAAATAGCATGTAAGCCTCCAAAATACTTGTGCATTAGGTATACAAGGATACATGAACCCTTTTATGGAACCAAATACTACACTTACTCAATGAGCACTGGAAAATATACCAAAAATTCAGGGACATTAACGACACCTTCCAAGTTAAATTCATATTTGCATCCAAACAGCGGATAATTTCCCTTTTCCTGAAATGTGACACCATATACATCGTTCCCAAAAGAATTGGTATCAGAAGCTTCAAGGCGCTTCCTGAAAGGAAGGGAAAAAAACAACATAAATTAGCAAAACCAGAGATTAGTTTGTTATTTAGGAGCGGGATGCAAACACAAATTGCCTTTTCAATTGATAAAGTATTTTATGGGCTAAAAAAAAACCAAAAAAAAGAAACTAGTAGTATTGTACAGTATCCCTAATCCAATGAGCCCTTAGTACATTTCTGTCAATATACACAATCCTTTCCTAAGGAACTTATGGCCGTGTATGTCACTCAAGTATGCTGCATAACTCATACTTGCCTTGAAAGCCCGGGATACTCCTGAATTTTGGAGAGCCTTCAGAGTATGCCACTCTCCCGGAACCCACTTCTTTTTTTTGTGAAGCGAGGGGGTCTAAAAACTAGGCAAGTATGCCATAATTATAAAGGATGCTGCTATCAAGAGATAAGACCTATCAGCTAATACCACAAGCGGTTTAAGCTCAAAGGCCCACTCCCCCACTAAACAGCTAACCATTAGCAATTCTTACCCTATTCAAAGCTTACACAAATCCCACAGGTCATAGTTGTCATGTCTGACTACAATCATTACAGGCTCTTTAAATACTAAAACCCCCAAACTGTAGCTCATTAAAATCGATCTGTCGGAGTGCTTCATCTCCATCATGTAACGCGGTCATCACTATAAAGCCCAGTGCCACACAGCACTACATAGGGCAAACTGATTTATAGCGATAATGGTACAGGGGCGACTAGACAATCATATGCTTCTTTAGGAAGGGGCAGCCAAGAGCCGTAGTTGGCACAGAGCCTAGAGCGATTGCAGTCAGTGCTGAAAGCAAAATGTTACTAATGAAATACAAAATAATAACAAAAAAAAGAAAAAGTTAATCCTACAGTGATGCATTTAACAAAGTCTGTCTGCTACAATAAAACTATACAATACAGGACACTGTGTACAATTACACTGCAAAACAAAAATGGAACACATCTGTAAATCTAAGGGACTAATATACCATTTACAGCGAAACTAAATGTTCCAAAACCAAATCAGACTCATCTCTCTATATGTCATGTTGACAAGTGTTTATAATCCAAAACTTAACATTTTCTATGAACACTTCTGCCAAACATGTCACAAGAGGATGTCTGTTACCAGTGTTTGGCAGCATAATAAAATAGATAGCAAATTTTTCCAAGCAGTTTAACAACAGAAAGAATCAAGAACATTTACACCAGCTCAAAGCCATCTGGAGTTGTGCCAATGAAGTAGCCTCCGGGACAAAGTCGTTCACAAGCATTTCTTAGCATCATGTCAGCCTGCTCATGTGTCTCAAATGAGTAATGGTAAACAAATTGACAGCTGCAGATGTCAAAGGTCATCTCTGGATTTTTCAACTTTTCAGACAAAAGCTCCTTAAAAGAAAAACAAAAATAAATTCAGCGAGATAGCTACTTACCTTCATATAGGTTTAAAGAATTGCTATTGTTTAAATCATCTGATCACACTGCTTTTTAGTGGATTCATATACAAAATTAATTTGCATGATGTGGTCAGAAAAAACAATATTTAGTACACAGGGGATTCTGTATTTGCATCAGGTCCAAAGAAACGTCAGCCTGAATCCAAGATTGTGGGTCTAAAAGCAACATGCTCAATTGTATTAAGACATGAGTGGAGTGGTTGTGGGTTTACAGAGTGTGGTGGGTGTATTTAGCTATTCAGCTGATAGTCTACAGTTAAGGTCTGCAGACAGGCAACCGATGCCAAACAGTGGCTGGTGTGTAGACAGGAGGAACCTCTCTAGCTAATGTTAGGTTGCCTGGTGTAAACGGTTTTGTTGCGATATAACAGTAAAAGCATTGCTTACTCACCAAGTACGTGGTTGTGTGTGCGCGCATCACAGAAGGGGTGCTCGTGTCACAATAATAATTATAGATATAGATATATCTGTCTATATATTATTTTAATCTGCACCCACACAAATTTGGTCAAACCACCTGACTCTACACAGTTTCATTATGTGGTTATACCTTACACATGCACTTCTCATATTTCAATTTGTATTACTAGCATCTTTCTTTATCTATACACTACAACACAAATGCAGAGTTCTCTCTCATACTAAACTGCTTGGGATAACCCTTCACACCGGCAACAGAGAGACAAGACCTACACAAACTACAGCCAACAAACACTGCAATCACTGCACCCAGCGCTCCATGGCCACAAGCTAAGAAATATCTTTTTACTAGTCTACTGGCTGGATGACCACCATGTTCATAGCACATGCCACACTTCACAAGGTTAAAAGCATAGAGTGAATCGCAAAACTGAAAATCTCAATTGTATGTCTCAAAATTGCCATAACTTCATAAAACAAAGTATACTTGGCACAATGTTGGGAATATATTTCCCTGTGGTCACTCCTTGATGCGCACTAAAGGATATTCATGTAAGTTTCTGGCAGGAGACTCGCAAAACAAAAATACACAGCTATTGTGCCTTTGGGACAGGGTGTAAAATCACTACAGTAATGTCATAAAATATTACAAAAGGAACTACGTATATTCTCTCTTCAAATGATGGTTGCAGTTATATTTGGTTGTTACCACAAAGACTGGTGAAGAAAATTTAGATCCCGCATTCCAAAAACACCTTTTCTATGTATTTACATTCTGCAATTTTTGTTGAAATATTACTGTTTTGCCATGAACAAAACACATACGCATACCTTTGTCGAGTCTGTAGTTACAAACTCCGCTTCAAAAACATACTCATGACGTCTTCTATCTTTCATATCAAAGTACCGTTGTTCACACTGCTGGACAGAGACTTCCGCTATATCTTTGAAAATGAAGAAGAAATTATTTTTTTTTACAATGAATCCTAGCACAGATGACATTTATATACATCCAATTAGAATTCAAAGCAGCTAGGCATTGGTAAAAGCACATTAGGACTTAGAACAATGACTGCGGCTTATTGCAGAGTGGTGTGAAGAGCAGTCTTTACATAATTAATAATCTCCGTGCAGTAACAAAACAAAGCTCTTTTCACAGACACACAAAAAAAGCGCACTATATTTTATATGAACCTTTATAAAGCCTTATAACAGCTTCAAATAAAGGGAGTGGGAAGTACATAAAGGGAAAACATTGAAAAGTATCAAGTAATTGTCCAAAGCCATCACAGTTATAAAGTGTGTTCAAAGCAGCATGTGAAATAAAAATTGATTAAGCTGTGACTAACAAAATTTTTTATATATATATATATATATATATATATATATATATATATATATATATATATATATATATATATATATATATATATATATATATATATATATATCTCCTTCCTACAGTGCCTTTGCAGTTCTGTTAACTAAATCATGACTTCAAGGGGCAAATGCATTTTAAACATTTTAAACACTTGTGACTTGAAATCATTATGTTGTGTCTGTGCTATAATTTAGTGGCTGACAAAGTATTTTAAATATTTATGAATACTTGAATTTTTGGGTTTAGTTGTTCTTTAAAAGTATTGCCCACTACTAGACATTCTTCACCCCCTCTGACCTGCAGCTCTTGAATATGGAATGCAGCGGTTGGGGGATGAAATTACTTAAAATGTGCAAACAGATTTAGAGTTGGCACACATCCTACCTAAACTATAAAGCTATCTTGGTTTGTTTGCCACATGCAAAAGCAGGCAGTGTTTACCCTGCATTCAAAACATTGTTGGATTTGCTCCTAAAAAAAAGGTATTAATTAACGAATGTTAAAGTATAACATGTACTTTAATACATTGTTAGCGTTCATTGGTCTTAGCATATGTAACATTCTAAATATCATATATAGGTTAATTTCACCCAGTACGAAATGGGAAGAGAGGAGGTAATTTTGAGTGATTAATTCTGAACTTATCCATTATGTGTACATGTATTGCTTCAAAAAGACCTGTACAGACATTGAATTAAACTTGCAGAACAAAAGGTCATACCTGTACACACAAGTTTATCTATTTGGCCTTTCTTCCACTTTAGTAAATCTCCTCCTTTTCCACAGCCCAGATCCAAGACAGTGATGCTCCTTTTCTTCCTCTTTTGTACTTTTTCTACAAACTCACCTGAAAAACAGACAAAAAAAAGTTAAATATTTTCATAGAAGGAAAAAAAAGAGAATTGGACGTGCATGGTAGTCAGAATACAAAAAATGTAATAAAAAAATAAAAAAATAAGTTGGCTTCAATCCACATTTGAGCAAGAAATTTGCCACATTTCACCAGCAAAATGTGACCCGACGCGATTCAAAGTCTTACAGCAACCACAATGTACATCAGAAAAAAAATTCACAATTGCCATCCAGGCTAAATTACCAATTTTAGTAACATGCAAATTTGCAAATATAGTAGACTGGCAAAGAAGATTGTACAGCTGGACCATAACACAACTTCACTATTGTCCAATAACAGTATTAGGCCCACTACTGAACATTACCAGACTGTATTCATATAATGCCAGAAAACTGCACATCATTGCTTATTTCATATACCCTGTAATTTCTATATAAACTGGTGCAATTAAGGAATTCTGTAAAATTAATGCATGCACGGAAAAGTCTTTACACTTGCCTTTAAAGACATTGCCGTTTGAAATCTGCCATGCAAAGTCGCAGATTATCAGCGACTTGCAAAAACCGCAGATTGATACATTTACACCAGGGTGTCTCCAGAACATCCGTGGAGACACCTTGCGCCAATGTTATATCTGGAACCTCCACTTAGAAAAAATGAGCAGAGATTCCTACTGTAATTGCCGGCAATGTGTGCAGCCAGACAGACATCGCAGTGATGGCCGCGCACCACATCGCCAGTAATTGAATCTGCCCCAAAGTGGCGCTTTACAATCATGGAACAGCTACGCTTCCGGATGCTGAAAAAGGAGTGTGAGTTTTACACCAAGTGGAGTTCATACATAGTTACGTTGGAGGAGAATGTCCAATAAAACATAATAAAAATATATGAATCCACAGACTGGCAACTTAGTGAAGACCTCATGAATAAAAAAATAAACGCTGGAAGAGTTGTCCATGAAAACGAGGGGACATAAGTCAATACCTTGGAGAATACTGGAAAGGGTATGGCGGGAAAGCTTTTGATGCAAATGGTAACCCTTCTAGACAACAAGCAAGTATCTCTTTGGGGGAGATTCAATTCCCAGAGTTGTTCTTTAGATTAACGCGGGCCGCGCACAATGATTGTTATTATGGTAATTGCTGAGCATTATTACTGTAACTACGTAATTTAAACGCTGATTTTTGCTCAAAGCTCCCTGAACCACAAGCAGAAATCAGTGTTAAAATTAAAAGAACAACGTAGGTAATTAAATCTACCACTTTGTCTTGCTTCTCATCACTTTACTATACTTCTCTCCCCCTTTCTTTTCAACATGTGATTAATATCTAATTAACAAATCCTGGACGGCGATAAGAACCCTATAACTCCAATAGGGTTTCTTACTGTATAACAGATGTTTTTTATGGCAATTGTCTATTATCCTATACCGTTATGCGTTTCACTTGTATAATACTATTCTGTATCTTTTTGTATTAAAAAAGAAAAACAAAAAAAGAGGTAATAGATGTGAAAAGGGTAAGTGTCTCTACTATACAACCAAGACGGTATATAGGTCGTTTATCTCATGTACTACTGAAGATTACCATTTTATCATTTACTGCATGTTATAAAAGTGAAATGGAAATTTCATTCTGTGCAGCTACATTTTAATGTTTCAAGATATGTAAACAGGTATTTTAAAAGCTTTAAAAATTATTTTTCCACTATTTTACATTATAAATAAATTACCACCATTAAGTGTGTTTACTTGATTTCCACAATGGAAACAGACACAAAGGGATAAATCCAAAGCAGCTCTTCACTGCATTCATATTTACTAGATTTGCATTTATTTATTTTTTACACTACAGCGCTAAGCACTTTTCTACTAAGCCAAATGTTTGGATACAGTATGCACAGAGGACTATCCAGATGCTTTCCATTATTCTTCAATAGAGGCAGATACCTTCACTGCTCTAGTGACCTAATAGAAACTGGAGCTTCTTGACCTTATAAGCCTCTGGGATAGAACATGCAACTCATCTAGCAATAGCTGCCCTAGTGCCAGCTTCTCTTTTCTTTTTACCAGTCAAAATAAAAGTGCGGCTTTGTCGTGCAATGCCTTGGGCATTGGGAAGGAAGATCAATCTCCAGATTTACATAACATTCTACTTTGGGAAAGAAGGATTTGTCCTAAGAATTACCTCCTGTTAAAATATACAGAGTAAAGGCTTTACTGCTCAAAGTGCACACAGCTTACACTCTATATTAGGTGCACCATTTGTACTCTCAGAATCCATTTTTTAATTTTTAACACAGATGCAGTATCTTAAAAGCAAAGACATAGGGCTAGAGTTACTAAGCTGCGGGTTTGAAAAAGTGGGGATGTTGCCTATAGCAACCAATCAGATTCTAGTTTTCATTTATTTAGTACTTTCTACAAAATGATAGCTAGAATCTGATTGTTTCTATAGACAACATCCCCACTCTTTCAAACACGCAGCTTAGTAAATCTAGGCCATACTATCCCTATATATTTTAGTAACAATTCACTCTAGGAATTTGTTTAATTAGATTATTATTTGTGTATTCATATGTAGTAAGTATATTATTTTAACATAAGATCTATTGGTTAAAATTATCATCGTTCTATTTATACATATGAATATTCAATATACGGAATGTGACCAATTTCGAAGTTTTTTGTTTGTTGCGTTGCAGTATTTCTGCTCAGGAACACATTGCGCAATGTACCTATAAGACCTTGCAATTAGTTGAATCATCCCCTTAATGTATCATTTAAATGATTAGAATCATTGCAGAGTCAGAAGAGGACTTATGAGCTCTTCGCTGACTGGATAATGTAACAAATGGAAATTTTTTAGAACGGTTTAGTTTCTTTTGTGTAGTTAGAATGTTTCCTATTCACTTAACCAATTTGTTCAATTGATCAAGTGATTCATTCTAGAAAGTTTATATCAGATTTAATATACTCCTTAAATAAAGGAGCAAGATGACCCTCCCTGTTATTCAACAAGCGTACTCTTAAAATTTTAATTGATGTAGTTCTATAATGCATTTGAATAATAATTTATTCCTGTGCACATAATGAATTTTATGTGATCTCCATGGCAGATCCGTTTACAGCTGGTAACCAGAGCCGCCATCAGGGGGGTATAGGGATTACTGGCGTATGGGGCCTGGGCTCACCAGGGGGCCCCCTGTCCACCAATGAGATGTCCTCCTCGGTGTCCCCACTGCTGCCGTGAGCCTGGCTGTCTCTGTGACAGCCAGCAGCTGTCAAACGCGATCACAGGGGAATGATCACTCTGCCCCTGAGATCATGTGATCTGCCCCTGCTCCTTGTCAGCCGATTGTGGACCCGACGTCACACTGGATGTTCCCAGCTGCTGCTGTAGGAAGGAGCACAGAGCCTGCAGCAATCAATATATGGGTAAGTAATGTTATTTTAAAAGTAACTATATTGGCTTCTCATGTGCTCTGATATCAGCAGCTTTTTATGCCTCTACCAGTCCACCCCAATGTACTACACATTGAGAACAGTCATCAGCTGCAATGGATTTCATGTGTTCTGCCTCACACTGACCAAAATAACTGAAGCGCGATTAAGGGTGTACAAGCATTCAAATATCTCAAAAGTTTAGGTGAGGTACCTACATAAGGCGCATTTTATAATCTAATTTCCCTCTACACCAAGATAGAAAACTTCTATTTCCTTTCCATGGATCGTTTAACTTTTCTACTGATGCCATTCGTTTCCTCCTTTTCACTCAGCTTTCAATTAATTTGTCCTACTTTATGGAAGTGGAGGAGATCTCATGAACATACTGGCACCTGAATATTATTCAGTGTATATGCACTGCAGTACCCCCCTACATACTGAAGGCATGCCTGTTTTAGAGAATGCCAGTTATTGCAGTAGGGGAAAATGGATGAAACACTGAGATACATATAAGAATATGTTAATATGTGACTCTTTAAGAACAAATATTAAACTAACATGGGGGGGGGGGGAAGCTGCCTATTTCATTTGTACTGGGCCCCACGATTTCTGATTGCATCCCTGCTGGTTACAAGCAGTTCAAATTATATATGAATATAGTACTCTACATTAGTCTAAATACCTAGGCTTTGTCTACTTCATCACTATACTTATTTATTAGTAATTAATGCTGGTAAGGGTTAAATTATTTAATCTGTAGTGAAATGGACATATACTCTGCAGGACTCTCGCTACAGAAGTTTGTATGTGTATTCTCTATTTCATGTAGTTACTTATCTGCGGGGAGCAGTGTTGGATCCAGATGGGGGCTATCGGGGCAAACGTCCCCCCAAAGTGTGCCCGCGATCGCCCCCTTCCCCAGCATTGCTGGCTGCACAATACAATACTCAGAGCAGCGCATTCAAGTTCTCCCTATAGGGAAGACATTCTTTGCATCTTGACAGGCTCCTGACCAGGCTGAGTACATTGTTGAAGGTAAAAGGGGCAATGCCATTTTTAGGTTACATTTCAAGCAGTATGTGTCTATTATGTTTAATTGGGTCCTGGGCTCACTGTCCTCTATCAATGTAAAATTACCCCACTGGAGATTTAGTTATGGAACAGTCAGATGTTGCCAGAAATGCAAGAGTCTTCCTAAATCACGTTTTAATATTTAAATTTGACCTGTTTTGAAACGCAATTACATTTTGCATATAAGTTGCTTCATATCAACCCAAAGACACATTTTCCTGTAGGCAAAAGGAATTTGGAGGTGGGCGACTACAGTAAATTTTGGGTGCAGCATGATTTGAGGGGTATGCTCTCATTGGCGTTGTCCAATTTGATTCCTTACTTGTCCAATTTTATCTCTTTTTTATGTTTGGATCTGAATTGGTCATTTCATTCAAATACTTTTATTTTTGTTTTCGCACACCAGTTAAATGGTGCATGTCTAAGTTTGCATGCAGACATATCTGCCTGTTGTGCCTCTACACAGGAAGGAAGGGTGGGTAGTGTAGACTGAGCACCCTACATACTATGTAGAGGTGGAAGCCTAAGCCAGTATTTGCCAAATAGGAGAGAGGGACAACTCCCAACGGAATACAGCCCAATGCTCACCGGACTAGTTGGTACCATGGAAGGGGAACCCCCTGCTGCGTGTGCTATAGTGCCACCAGCCCTGGCTGGCATAGTCTAGTGCCGATACGTGCTTTTGGGGGGACCCCACTCTTTTCTTCCCCTCTCTGATTTTGCAGACACCAGGCTAGGGCAAGTTTCCTTTTTCGGAGGGCATGCTCTTTTTGTTTTGTTTTTCTAAAAATAAATAGGCCATTCTGCACACAATGAAAATTGTTTACTTTTCATGGACGTAGTTTACTCAAAAGTTTATGGCATAAATTGAGTCCAACTTTACATGAGGCCCATAGGGTAGAGAGGATATGATAAAAACCCCACCAACCCCACTTTGGGATGTACTGAATTTATCAGCTTTGATGATGGAGGCAGGGAAAATGGTGTACTGTATTTTGGGGTTTGATGATATGTGGGGCGTTTTGTGGATTTGACAAAGTCATATTGAGTTTTATTTTAAATGAATGAGGAAAAAAAGGCTACACATTATCCGCAGGGGTCACACATTAAGGCAGAGGGGTACAGCAGATAGTATGAGCAAAGGACAGTGCACAGGATATCCAGATAACCACAGATTTATCTTTGTCAAGAGGTCTATATGAATAGTTAAAAAACTAGGACCCAATCTTGGTCTGACACACTGTAGCAACAGAAATTATACAAAGTATTCTGCATAATAGTGGCATTGTTTTTCAATGCAGAACCCTGTAAATAATGAACATGATTCAGAATGTCCACAAATTAAACATTCTTGGAAAGCTATGGAAACATATGAAAACATACAACAATCAGACAATATGTAAACATTTACCTTTCAAAATGATCACAAGTACTGAAGTATGCATACGTACAATACACTAAATAACCCACCTATGAGAGCACTTTTCATCCAGTTATTGAAGTTCCTTAGGTAAAAGATGCGTGACTGACTGCGCTGCTGTAACCCACACTCCTGGAGCTCATTGTAATGTGCTGCCACTGCTGAGGTGTGGCCTCCTTCTACACACTGGGCACACAAAAAGAATAACCATCTGTCAAATTTAACAATAAAATGCTGGGCTATTGCAGACCAACAAGAAGACAGATTCTCAGTGGTAGCCGATATATATCTTTACATTCTGATGCTGTTACAACACAATAATGGAGACCTTTAATGTGGTTCACTGAAGGACTTAATGTGGGAGAAACAGGCCAAGCACCGACCCCATTAATAAACTTGTACTGATTTAGTGTTAATAATCAAAGAACACATTCACGAAGCAACGTACATATGCATTAATGACCACACCAAGACTGAAAGATGGTCACAGTAAATTCAAAACAGAGTAGCAGGGTATTTATGAAGACAGGTGAAAAAGGAAATAAGGGGGTTGGCAATGCATTGGATTCTGGCATTTTCCTAGCACAGTTTAACACACAAAAAAAAACAAAACACTGTGGGCAACAACTTTCACGTTGTACCAGTTTTTACAACTGTCCTCAGGTGTCACTTTGAAAGAGAAAAATTTTAAATGATAAAACCCCAAATTAAAGGGGTTCTCCAATGTTCGACAGACCCTCGCCTGAAGTAGTTCTCCCACCACCACAATTATTACTTATTGAGGAAGTAATGCATGACTTGTCATGGGACAACTGCAGCTAAGGATTTCATCAGACTGGAGCAGTGATTGTCCAATGACAAGCCTGCATTACTACCTTATTCATAAAAATATTGCCAGATTATCTTGAAACCATGCAGCCGGATAGTAGTATAAGCTGCTGGCATGTGCACAAGCAGTGACACAGCACAAGAGGGGTCAAGTGTAGAGTGTTAGAGTGTTACAAGTAAGAGTGTTAAAAAAAAAACCTTTTTGGTCATCATATAAATAAAACAAAGCTGTCTGAAATCACTTTGGATTAGCTTTCAAAAATATAACAATGGATTTGAGTGGCTCAACTTTGACTTCTGTACCCATCCTATATAATCGGAATGGATACTTACCACTTTCTTAGATGGCAAATCTAAATCATCAATCTTCCTCTTCCTTGTAGAGTTTACATTGGCATTTGACTGTTGCGGTATTTCATTTGCAGCCAGGCCACATGACTGATCACTCTCAGAAACATGACTACATTGTTCAACTGATTTTGATTCTGTAGCTGAATGTTGCTAGAAAAAGAAAAGCAATAATAGATTTCAACAGAATATGTAAAGTGAGATTAAGCAGCAGAGCGTATTATAAAGTTACAAGGCAGATTATGAAAAAAGTTATTTTTAACAGTAATGTAAAAATGTAGTTAATTACTATTTTAAAAAACTAGCAGTCCAAACTTACTTATAACCTGTTTGAACAAGGATACATTATAAATTTAGAGCATGCCTGTCCATCTGTGACTCTCCAGGTGTTGTGAAACTACAACCCCAGCATGCTCTGCCAGTAGATACCCAGCTGATAGCTGGCAGAGCATTGAGGAAATAATGCATGGCATGTCATGGGACAACTGCAGATAAGGATTTCATCAGACTGGAGCAGTGATTGTCCAATGATAAGCCTGCATTACTTCCTTATTCATAAAAATCTTGCCAGATTATCTTGAAACCATGCAGCCGGATAGCAGTATAAGCTGCTGGCATGTGCACAAGCAGTGACACACCACAGGAGGTGTCAAGTGCACAACAAGTAAGAGTGTTAAAAAAAAAAACTTTTAGGTCACCATATAAATAAAACAAAGCTGTCTGAAATCACTTTGGATTAGCTTTCAAAAATATAACATGATGGATTTCAGTGGCTCAACTTTGACTTCTGTACCTATTGTATAAAATCGGAATGGATACTTACCACTTTCTTAGATGGCAAATCTAAATCATCAATCTTCCTCTTCCTTGTAGAGTTTACATTGGCATTTGACTGTTGCGGTATTTCACTTGGAGCCAGGCCACATGACTGATCACTCTCAGAAACATGACTACATTGTTCAACTGATTTTGATTCAGTAGCTGAATGTTGCTAGAAAAAGAAAAGCAATAATAGATTTCAACAGAATATATAAAGTGAGATTAAGCAGCAGAGTGTATTATAAAGTTACAAGGCAGATTATGAAAAAAGTTATTTTTAACAGTAATGTAAAAATGTAGTTAATTACTATTTTAAAAAACTAGCAGTCCAAACTTACTTATAACCTGTTTGAACAAGGATACATTATAAATTTGGAGCATGCCTGTCCATCTGTGACTCTCCAGGCGTTGTGAAACTACAAGCCCCAGCATGCTCTGCCAGTAGATGCCCAGCTGATAGCTGGCAAGGTATGATGGGACTTTTAGTTTAACAACATCTGGAGTCACTGGTTCATCAGGCCTAGTTTAGAGCATCAGACTTTACTCAATGTGTCTTTGTCCTGTATTGTTTTTGGCATAGGGAGATTATAGTCAGCCTTTCAAAGCATATTAACATAGTTTACCTTTGGGTGGTTAAAAAATATGATAAAGGGAAAACAATAATAATTTAAAATGAAAATCAATGCATAAAATAACCAATATGATACATCCACATGATAAATCAATTTTTCATTTTTTTAAGTCCATAACATACAAAACATGAATAAGACAGTGAACAAGACATACGGTTTCAGAGTTTTGGCAGATTCTTTCCATTGTGATTAACTTGTGTTTATTGGCTGTATTTCTGTCTACAGAGATTCCTATCTTTTCCATATATACATTTTCAGACTTCTTTTTAATTCAGTCATAAATTAATTTCTTCTTCCTGCAATAAAACAGGTTACACTTTATATACCAATGGAAGCAAGGTAAAATAAAAACGTGTTTTCAGAACAGTATTTAAAACATTTGTTATGCGACGCAAGATATAATCAGAGGCTGGTACTAACATTGCTCATTTACTGAAAGAACATGATTGCATTCTAACCTCCATATAAAGAAAAATAAGCTTAACAGACACATACATATTCACACTCAGTAGTCGAAGTGAAATTTTACGAGCAGAGCCACGGAAAATGTAAGTGAATGGAATCTGACAGTTTTACAATGAAAGCAGTAGGAGAAGTGGTGTATGGAATCTCTGACTTGAGCGACATTGGATGAAGTTATATATATTTCTGGTAAATTCCTGGTTGGGAGCACTGCATGGGAACTAAAATAGTGTCAATAGCAAATAAGAAGGCAGGAGAAGTAAAATATTGACAACGTTCACTTTATGGTAAAAAGAGGGGGGGGGGGGGGGGGAAACAAATCACCGCCTAAGTCTTTAGAAAAGGGTTATAAATGGGCTTCCTACCAAAGTGAAATTAATTCTAAAAAGTTTATCCCAAGAAAGACTAACAATGATCCAGACTTTCTATCAGAGTTCTCAGCAGTCACAATTTATAGCCATGATGAGTGAATGCAGCCTGGGCCTCAGTTCATGTATGGACATTCTCCTAACCCGAGATCTACTGAGCTTCCACCCAGATCTCATGCTCTGTATGATTCAATGTATGGGTGAGCCAAGGTGGGCACCCAAGTGCTGCTCTTCTTAAGCAGGGTCATCTCACTTAGGAAATACAAGTACACAGAGATACTCACTTGCCAAATAATCATCATCAATTTATATAGCGCCAACATATTCCGTAGCGCTTTACAATTGGGGACAAACATAGTAAACGAATAAACAAACTGGGTAAAACAGACAGAGGTGAGAAGGCCCTGCTCGCAAGCTTACAATCTATGGGCCCAATAGATTAACTGACTCCTAGAACAAATCCATTCAACAAACAAGTATTATGTGGTCATTCATTCTCTTTACAACACGTACAATTCTCCACACTCCCCTTGTTCGCTGATCTGAGAATACTACTCGGCGGTCTCCAGCTCAGTCATATTACCTGTTACGTGTAATAGGAAAGTAAAGCCTGTCTCTAGACATATTCTACATAGACTGTGACCTCTGTGGAGGCGGGAAGTCTTTCCCTGATGTACCCCTAGTATTCTCAGCCATTGTGTATTATGAACACACGGGTGATTCCTTACGATGGACAAGCAGCCGTGTGGTGCTAGACTACTAACAATACACCTGGAGAACAAAGCACGTACTTACCGGTGAGCCGCGGGCTGCCGTGATACCTCCGGCTGAGGCGGTACCAGTAAGAGAGAACGAGGCGGTACCAGTAAGAGAGAACGAGGCTGTACTTGCACCGAGACAGCTGAAACCAACAACCCGCTCCCGGGCTCCCAGTAGCTGTGTGTATCTCGTCTGGTGCTTGTGTATCCGGCGTACACCACTGAGATCGGATGTGTGCGGCTCTCACCCCTACTAAGCAGCACCCCCCAGTGGCCAGGAGGAGACTCTACAGCTGGTGTAAGAATCCGGCGTCTGCACTTACATCCGATGTGTCTACTACGACTGGTATAACGTCACAGTTGTAGGTTGTGGTGTTCTACATTGTGATGTAATAATGCCAACGAAGTAATGTGTGGACGTCTTTTTTAAAGCACTTCTATTGGGCAATATTAACAATGTGGTGCATGTAGATGGCTTAGGCTTGCCCTCTCCATATCCCCCAGTTTGAGTCATATAACAGTGTAACAGTATTATGTTCCATCCTTTACCAATATAGTATGCAATTGCAATAGTGTTTAATAATATAAAACACATTTAATATAATCCCTGTGAGATATTTCGGATTAGATCATCAATAGCAGAATATGATCACACAGTGAGGTGTCAGATGCGGCTTTCTGCTGTATAACAGTCCTGCTTAGAAAGTGAAACTACAACTCCCGTGATGCCTCAGTGCTGGGTGAGCGTGTGCAGGGCCTCCTTATCCGCGCAGTGCCTGGAGTGGGAGGGTCAGGACTGCACGGTGCATGGTCCCAGCTTCCAATTACTTTGTCATTTCCTTGCGCTGAAATAGAACACAGCGGCTTGTTGGCTGGTACAGGTACAAGTGGGGGCACAATGACTGTTAATGACATGTCTGGAGGGCAAGCCCTGGGCCTTCTCACATACCCTTGAGGTGAAAGCATGAGTTTCAGTATTACGCCTGGGTATTTCCTTCTCCATGTTACTTCTATAGTCTGTATTTTATCAAATCTGTTTTTTTAGAGTTCTGTTAATGCCGTATCTATCACTTAGCTTTTGAAGCACATTGAATATTTTTTTTTTTTTCAGAAAGCTTGTTGCATGATTGCATCCAATTACATCATGTGCTGAATTATACACCATAGTTCAAGGTTGTAAGGGGTTTTATGGGTTACATTATTATGTCTTGTCATTGGCCATGTCGCGTGTGTTCAAATAAGATACTTGTGTAAAAAAAATATCCATTTATCTTATTATTAGTACTTGTCTGAAATCTATGTGTACGTTTAGCACAACCCATGTTTATTTAATGTGATATCAGTAATTCTGGTATTGTGAATGAATGGAACTTTTGTGAATTCACACAAACTCGTGGAGAACCTAATAAAATCAGGTGCAATAACCCTCAGGAATGGGCTGGGCTCGGGTGGAAAACTTTTAACTTAAGCATGTCATTGCCCTCTTTTCCTCATAGTAGTGTATTAACGCAGACATTTTTATAGTGTGTTAGGAAAAGAATGTCTATTTATTAATAAACAGTACACTGCTATGTATAAGTTTTATTCACTTTTACAGAGTGTAAATTTGCAGCTGGTTTTTAATAAAGAACTGATCAAAGATAGTTTACAAACAAAAGGGTGCTTAGAGGTGCAAGGACAAATTAGCAATGTTTTACTTGTCTAAATACTCCCAAATGCATGCAGGCGCACATCCAACAAGGCTCCGAAGGAACTTCACAGGTTATTGAATTCCTTTTAGAATTGCTGCACACAACACTAGGGCCATGAATTTTATTCTGACCAGGGCACTGTCTGTGTGGAATTTGTATGTTTTTCCCCATGATTACGTAGGTTTCTTCCTGGTGCTTTCGTTATCCTTCCGTGGTTCAATCCGTTAATATTTGTGTTGTAGAAAAGTTAGACTGTAAGCTCTACCTGGGCAGGGACGGACACAAATGCCCTGTAAAGCTCTGCATAATAGGTTGGTGCTATATAGTAATATGCTTAAAAGTCTACTCTATAGGGTGGGTAGGTGGGACTGCAAATCAAGGAGAGCCGGACTGAAAGTTCGCTCTTATTAGCTAGTGCTTAAGCCTCAGCCATTTTTCCTTTCGGTCAAATTCCCAGCATGTGTGCTACATGTAGTAACCCCGTTGGAAAACTCCCCAATAAAATCCCAGCACTAAACAGCCTGGACTAGTTTGCAATGGAAAACAGGGTAGACTCTCTGAACTTATTCCCACTTCTAACAGAAAAACCTGTGGGATGGGGAGTGCCTCCTTCTCCCAGCGACTACAAACCCTTTTTATAAAAAGTGCCAGGTCTGTTCCTGGGCTGCAGGAGGAGTATTGGGGCCCCTGTAGTAGCAAGTTTGCCACTTTAGTGATTCCAATATAATGGTAATAAGTCCTTAGGACCCTCTGTCATTTATATTAAAATCCTAAAAAGAAATGGAACTACAACATAAACATTGTTAAATCATTGTTTATTGAACTAAAAACACTTGTTCACCACTTTACTGATAATTAAAATATTCTCTAGTCAACAGCGATTGTTATTAATTTATAACCCTAAGGAAAAATGTACTGTAATAAAAAAAAAAGCAGTTTTTGTGTTGTATATAACAATTCACATCCATCTATGTCTGTTTGTGACCATATTGTAATTGTGTGTTTAGCTCCATCTGACTCCATAGAAGCTTGGCTTTCATCTTTTTTTGCCCTCTTAATAGGGCAATATACTGGTTACCATAGTGATACTGCAGTAATAGAAAGGGAATGTAAGTGTAGCTTTCTATTAGCACTGTATTACTGTCATTGTAGGGCAGGGCTCAATTGTCTTTCCTTTCCTCCACCATCTCTTACATTGTTTTGCCATCATCAGTAGTAGTCACCAGCGTACTGCAGTCTCCTTCCCTTCACAAGGAGGTATGTGAAGGCCAAGGACAGCCATCTGACCTCCTCCCTTTTTTTGTACACCAGGACAAAGTAGTAGATCAGTGATGGGCAAAAAGGTGGCCCTCTTATTAAAGAATTTGCAAGCCTTGCAAACATTTTAGGGATGGGAACAATAGCTCTTTGCTATTCAACGGCTACATACCGAAATATTATTTATTATGAAGCCCAAAACACGTACAACCCACTATACCATCTTGTGTCCCCCTAGAGGAGTACATAGCTTGGCATGTCTGCCCCCCCACGAAGATGGAGTACATAGCCGCCTGTCCCACAGAAAAACACTTTACCCTGTTTCCTTATTACACCAGCCCATGTTTCCACAGAATTATTGTAAAAAGGTCTGCACCCCCAAACCATTTTACACACTAGTTCCATTATAAACAAATAATACATTATCATCCAAATAATAATTACACACCAGCCCCACTAAATACTTTCTTATTTTCAATCCAGCAGTAGACCTACCAGGAGTTATTTAGTGTTTCCACACACGGGGTCTGTTGCTGAGTTGGATTCATATTTGTTAAATAAAAAAAAGGCTCAAATCAATCTAATGTGAAACAAATATCACACTTACGCCCACATGCGGAGTCAGATACTTCTCAAGATGCATACACCTCTGTACCAGGTGTATGGAAGCCGTACATCAAATGCCTTGAATGCATTTGCTATTTGGTTTGATTTACAGACCCTCTATAATATAGCAGGTATAATCATCCTTTGTCATATACAAATTAAAGTAGCAAATAAAAATGTCTACAAAATTATCTTTTTATGTGTTTTTGTAAATTACTAAATTGTACTCCTATTTTTTTAATTTATTATTAATGCTGTATGACGGGTACGACACCATAACATACCTTTCCTCCATTTGTACTAACTAACCCCCAAATTAAATCACTTTCTTTCCCAAAAATAGTATTGTGAGGGTTCCCACACAAAAAAAGAGAATTCTCCTCCCCTTTACTTTAATTGTGGGGTTTCCTCCTCAACAAAATACCCACAAGTCAGTCCCACACTTGTGGGTGTCCTATTTTATCAGGTTCCTCAGCAACACAGGAGAAGGTTGTCCCATTCTGGTAAGGGGTGGGGGATGGAATTTTAAGATTACCCCTTGTAGAAGCATATTCATGTTTTTAAAACATCATATGAGAACTTGTCAAAATGTGGGTGATGCCCTTAGTGACTAAATTATCATAAATATACTGTTTGAGTTTACAAAATATTAACTTAGGCACTGGAAAAAGTTCTTTATTCAACAAGGTAAGGTTTGCTGAGCAAATCAGTTGTTAAAACGAAAAAGATTCTGTCTTATCCTTTCTGTGCTTGAATTCTTCAGGATAGTTTTGCAGTGTTCACCTGTTACATGACAAAACTATAAACCGCATTATTCATTCCTAAATAATTCTAAATAAGGGTGCTCCGTCACCAAGCTGATTATATGGGCCAATTTAGTTCCATCATTTATTTATTATTTATCTTATTTTGTTTTTTCCAGGCACTGGCTGATAACGAATTTGTAGAATGTTGGTTACAAGCATAGCATCTTTGTGACAACACTTAAAAGCTCTTATCTGGATATTGGGTTACTGGCTGCTTTGTTATATGTGCTTGGATAAGGTACAGTAATATTATTGATATGTTGTTTCCTATTCAATTAGTGTATGTATGATTGAAAAGCACTGCGTAATATTTTGGCTAAAAATAAATTAATTTTAAATGGGTGGATTTAATTTTGAGTGCTATATATACAGTTCTTCTGTTTTGTTTTGTTATTTAACTTTATGCACCAGAAAGTTTCAGCAGGGGATTCTGCTGAAAGTTGCCTGTTCAACATGTGTTTCTTGGCATAAAAAATAGCTCTACGTAGCCTAATGCTGGCCACACATGTTGATAACAGGCAACAGACCTCATATTGCAGTGTTTGGGAGCCCCATTATGCCAGTATGGATCCTAGTTCCAAAAGGCCAGATCTTATCAACTGTGGCCTCTTATATGATGTGCAGCAGAATCATACTGTGTGTGATTGGGTGATTGCCAAACCTAGACAGTTGGGCAATGCCTCTCTCAGCCCAGAAAACACAGATTTTTGGCTACATCTCCTTGTTGCTTTAAATGGGAAGTGAATGTTAGTTTGCTTTTAAGGCTTAAAATGTGATCCTAAAATTACTATATTTCTGTTAATTTATATCTCAAATCTGCATTATGGAGGCCCAGACCGTAAGTTCTAAACCTAGGGCAGCAGCCATGTAGGCAATCTGTTCAACAAAACTTTGTACAATGTACTTGTCCATGGCCTCGAGAGGGGAATTCTTTACTAGACTTTCTTATGTTTAAAACATATACAAAACATTCATTCTTTTGTGTTAATGTATATTGAAAGAATACATATGAGCGAACAGGCCTAAAATGAGATGGAAGGGGCTGTGGTTGAATGATATTGAGCCAAGTCATTTTTTAATTGTTTTATATATAGCCTACTTTTATTTCTGGAAAATGTGTTTAATATCTTTTTTTTTTTTTTTTTTTTTCTTTGCATATAGACTTGATGTCAGCATGCATCTACTGAGGACATTATATCTGAGATATACTCCAACCAATATAATCTCTGTTTCCACCTTGTCATTGCGAACATGTAGACAGCAGAGGAGATACTTTATTTCAGCCAGGATTGGATGCCAGGCTTTAGTGAAAAAGCAATGGCTTCATTCATTCCCTGGGCAAGATTCGCAACAAGACAAAAAATCCCTTCACAGTCCTTCTCCTGATCCCGATAACTCACTCAAAAGTAAAGAAATACTTGATGCCAAAGATCCCCTTGTAGCTCCAGAGGAAACAGATCCTTTGCAAGACAAGTCCATTGGCCTAGTCCAGAGGTTTAAAAAGACGTTTAAACAATATGGAAAAGTTATGGTTACCGTACATGTGCTGACATCCAGTGTATGGCTTGGAGCCTTTTATTATGCAGCTATGAAGTAAGTATCTGCACGGCAATAAATCAAAATAACTTTTTGTTGTGTTTAGTCAAATATAATTGTATTTGCTATTTTATTCTCTCTGCATAGAGAGGTCGCAGTGCCTCATAATACTGCACTCAGGAGAGGATACATTGGGGGGGGAGGGGGGGGGTTCATACCTATTAACGGTTTAGTATTTTTTTCGATTTTCATGAGACCAAAGAGTCTAGCCTCATCCATTTGGGCATAGGTGTGGTTTGGGCAAATCTTGGTGTAGGTTTGATCTATTTTGTTCCACATTTTCAATCCTAGATTTTCAGTTAGCTGTAAGATTTATATTGTGTGTTATAATGTTTTTGTGTGCAGTTTGTAACAGGCAGGATAGAGATACATGCTATGCATGTATTTCAGAATAAAAACAAACTGAATGCAAAAATTTACTTGCCTCAATATTCAGCATTAATAAATGTGTGATCAGCAAAAAGACACATGTAACTGAGGGAGCAAATCATATTTTAAAAATGTGCCTATTAGATAAAGTAAATGGCCTTATTCATGTTCTAGTACTGCACATATCCGCATCAGTAGTGTATATTGAAGTAGAGAATATGTGAAGATCAAAGGATTTTAAAATGGAAATAAATGTGATTTGGAATCATTGGCTCTGTTGGATGTAAGGAATTCTATTTGAATCCTGTATTGCAATTATAATTGTATTGGACAATTAATATTTTAGTATACTGTAAGTAATAAGGGTTCATTGCACCTGAATGTTTTTATTCACGTTCACTGCATATTCTTAAAGCTTGGTAGACACATTTTAACCACATGGGGCATATTCAGTTAGCTGCAGAGAGCTTCCGGAATGGTCACAAAGGCATTCTGCAGTGATGTAACATTGAGGAGAAATCTGCCAGGTGTGGGTCAGTAATACTCTGCCCTATGCCCCAGTGTCTGGACAATAGGAGTGCTTGGCTGAGCTTGCAGAAGCAACTTCACTGTATAGTAGTGCTATACAGATAAGAAGCAGTGTGAATACTATTCATATGTTTATTTCAAAAATATCCTTTTAAAAGAAACAAAAACAAGATTTCTGTGTAGAAACGTATTAAAATTAAATCTCTTTCCCAAGTCTGCACAACTTGAGGACCAACAAGGAACATTAGTTTATAACCAAAGTCTCATGTCAATGAGGGAAAAATAGTCTTGATTACATTTATAATTGATTTGACACATCAAAAAAGTCTGTAAGCTAAGCAGCCCTCAAAACCAGGAATTGTGCATCTGCAAGAGATACAATCCCATAATCACTTTGCATTATTATAATTATTATTGTAAATTTGTAAGGTGCTATAGTGCTCCACAGAACCAGACAGTGGGGAAAAAAAGAGGAGATTACCAATCCGCTCTAAGGTAAGGACAAACCTAAATGCATATAATATATATTGTGAGGGGGTGCTCCCAAAACTAGACAAATCTAGAATATAGGAAAATTCAATTGATAGTAGACATCAACTGAAAAGAGTAGTATATGGGGCACTCCTGTCCATAGAAATAAAATAAAATCAACTTTATTAGTAATTATAGTTAAAAATTCGGACAAATATCCAATGTCAGACTAGGCGAATTATTAAAAATATAGAAGTGAAAAAGATTAGAAAATGGTGTAATGAGAATAATAAAATAGACCCCTAGGAAGAGCCGGTTATTAATCAATTACTTTATATATTGGCTGAAAATATCTCTAGGTCAGTGGTAATTGATTAGTTCTGATTTGTCAATTAACAGAATCGTGCACTGTGAACCAAGATTGGCTCATGTATTTCTTTCAATATATGCAAATACTATTATATCACTTAGGGATCACTTCCCACCGATCTAAATATCAGTATATGTGCATATATAAGGTTTATTCATATTTATTATTATTAATTATATTTTAATTATTACTTCCTTCATTAGATAGAGAGAAAGGATAGGTTTGTTGTTATTAAGACAGGGTACAAAATAAAAGGTTGTTAAATAGTGTTCAGTTAGGGTATAATTACCCTTAGGTATGTTATTGGTTTATTACACAGATATTTTATTGTTCTGTCACACATAACATTAAAGACTCGAATTGTAACTGATTGACACTAAGATTGCCCTGTCACATGAAAGGTATATCTGCAGTGTGTAATCTCCGTTATTGGTAGGTTCTAAATCGGAGTATAGGGAAACACCAGCTATTGATCACTATGATATTAAAAGGGGGTATCCTTGCTATTTGTATAATAGTAGCAAGAGGTACTGGTAACCTTGTCCCTATTATGCGATTCCTATATGGATACAGTGTCCCACCTTAGTCTGATTGACACATATACACTATGCGGAACTCCCTATAAAATTCGCCGGGATTTGACCGGCATGTGGTCTATCGTTCCATTCGTCTAACAGGATTATAGCATTTTCAAATGAACCTACTAAATATAGTTGGTAATGGACTTGGTCCACGGCACGATCGCAGGACAATCCTGCTGACCGGCTCCCTAGTTCCGGGACACTAAATATAGTTGGTAATGGACTTGGTCCACGGCACGATCGCAGGACAATCCTGCTAACCGGCTCCCTAGTTCCCTAGTATAGTGAATACTATTCATATGTTTATTTCAAAAATATCCTTTTAAAAGAAACAAAAACAAGATTTCTGTGTAGAAACGTATTAAAATTAAATCTATTTCCCAAGTCTGCACAACTTGAGGACCAACAAGGAACATTAGTTTATAACCAAAGTCTCATGTCAATGAGGGAAAAATAGTCTTGATTACATTTATAATTGATTTGACACATCAAAAAAGTCTGTAAGCTAAGCAGCCCTCAAAACCAGGAATTGTGCATCTGCAAGAGATACAATCCCATAATCACTTTGCATTATTATAATTATTATTGTAAATTTGTAAGGTGCTATAGTGCTCCACAGAACCAGACAGTGGGGAACACAGGTCAAACATATCTCATACAAACGAGGTAGATAAAGACATGAAAACAAAGGGTAAGGAGGGGATGCCTCTGTTTATGATGGAGCTTGTATTCTAATTAGAAGAGGGCACAGTTGAAACAAGAGCAAGGAGTGTGAGAATGGGACAGCTGGGATGGTGTACCAATGTGAGTATATATAAAGAGATGGGTTTTCATAGACTTTGTAAATTTTGGAATGCCGAGCGTCTGATCAGACGTAGTAGGAAATTCAATAATTGGGTAGCCGCATGTTGTTGAGGGCTTTGTAGGTAAAGGTGAGCAATTTGAATTGCATTCTGGAGCACACAGAAGCCAGTATTTGTATTTGCAAAGTGGAGCGGCAGATACAGAGCTGCAACAGAAGAAAATCCGCCATTCTGCAGCATTAAAAATGGATTAAAGCCTGGAAAGATGGATGGAGGCAGTGCCAGATAGGAGAAGGTTGTAGAAGTAGAGATAGTAAGAGAGCGGTTAAAAGTATTGGTAGCATCTTGGGGTAAGAAAAGGGTAGTATTCTAACAATATCGCTAAGGTGGAGGTGACTGGGCTGGATATAAGAAATAAATGGCGGAATCAAGTGTGACACTATGGCTGCTGGCTTTGGAATTGTGGCATTATTGACGGTGAGTGACATTTGAGAGGGGGGGGGGTGACTGGGCGGAGGAAGAGTACAAGCTCTGTTTTGGATATGTTGAGCTTTAGGTAGCATTGGGACATCCATGTGCAGAGTGACAGTTGTTGCTATGTGCATGAGGATTTGTGTTGCATTAGTGTGTGTATTGCACAATACATGAAATTCTCTGTAACCAGAACCCCTTGCGACCACCTTTTATACATGCTGTGTTTGGCCTTAGTACAAAAGACATAGATTTTTGGAGTGCTAAGGAGCGCTATAGCAACTCTGCTATTTCAATAACATTTTATTAGTGTTGATTTTGCAATGTTAGTGTGCAAAGGGGAAACGCATCAGTTCCCACTACACCCCTGGTGGAAAAATAAGCTAAATAAATAATGGATTTCAAAAAAAATGTATTTATTACAAATATTGATGCACCCTCCTTAACTCTCTACGCATCATGAGATTGTGTCACCCACTCAGAATGACACGTACACATATCATATAAACACAGAATGAATGTTGTCCAAACTCACAAAACTGGACCCACTAAACAGTTTATTACCCTGTCTTCCCTTACTCCCACAATGAAGACTTTTGCACATAGTTTAATTGTACCCATATTCAGATGCAGAATATTTCTTACATTACAAAAAAAATAAACTATGTACTCATGTTGCTGGCCCTATACTTTCGTCAAAGCTTCCTTAATATACACAAAAGCCAATTCATTTGTGGGATAAACTTTTAGGGTATTACTTGTGTGATAGTAGCTTTATAAAGAATTATGGAAACTAATATAGTTATATGACTGCGCTATAAGAACACCTTATTAGTCGTCCCCAGAAAAATAATCATTAGTGCAGCACTATAATTTTCATTGGGCTGCCTAAAGTTGGAACCAAAATGATCCCCTATTGATATCTTACTTTAGCCACACATTTGACTGTTTATTAGGCCATTTGTTCATTTTAAACCACATGAGCATAGGATTATTTTACATGTGGCCCCAAAGCCCCCCACCAGATCTATTCAATCAAGTGGATTCGATCTGTTGGGTCCAAATATGTGGTTGATCAGTGACTACATGTGGGTATTTTATTTCATTACTTTTGTAACGAGGAGAATATTTACATACTGCTTTCCATTTGTTTTCTGCCTGTTAATCATTGGGTTTTGTGTTTGTTTTTACACATGTTTTTGAATGTGTTTTGTCCTCTCTTCCTTCATTTTGTAAAACTGTCCCATAATGACATGAATGCAGTAAACTATACATATCACAGATCGCTAAACATATGCAGGTTGTTTTCCACATAAGTACATCACTTTCTCCCTCTTTCAAATTGCATAGCATGACAATGGCTTTATTTAGAATTTAGGAGAAAGTTTTTGTCTATCCCAATTAAAGTTAGTAGCTATGTGGTTTTGTTTCCACACCTGTTTCTGTTTTGGAACACAATTTCCTGTGTGTAATACACGTCAGCTGTAGACTTTGCATACCCAGCCTACAGCTGGAAAGCTAAGCACTTGACATCAGCGAATATTATAGTACAAGTGTTTGTTTTAGTTACCCCATAACCAGCTGGCATTATTGCCCTTTCTAGCAGCTACTGATCCCAAATGTCAATCTAAACTTAGCGTACTCCTTTGCATTATATGTTCCAGGCTATTAAAGTATTAGGTCTTTGACCCAGACAGCAGAATGTGTTGTGTTCTGACATTTTATACTGATTGAATAACGCTTTATGTAGTACCAACTCTCAGGGTTTTATTTCATCTCCAGAAACACATCCAACAATTAAATCAACTTTTACATAAACTTCGTTATCTGTGAAATAGTTTTACAGTTCGGTTTTATACGGTTTCCTCCATTATCAGACCACTCTGTGTTTCTCAATAGTTTGAATTGTCTGTCTATCTGCCATACACTACATGTAATCAGAAGCGTTTTTTGTGGTTATACTTCAGTGTTTGATTTATTCCAGTAATTTATCTGGTTGCATTATTTCTCATAGGAATTAGTATTTTAGATGTAGGACTTGTATAATAATGTATGTGCTATATGCTAGCAGCTAAACATTATAAAATTGTAATTACATCAATAGTTCTGTCATTGCCATGACAATAGGAGCGTAGTAAAACCACAAAAAATAAAGTTTCTGATTTTAAAAGGGAAAAACACTGAAATGATTTACAAAACCAGTTTTCTTCATTATTGCATTTTACAGTTATCTTGATTATCACAGTTTTATTAACCAATCCATTTTAAGGTAATGAATTGTACTGAACAAATAGAGATCCAGCCATTCCGCACTTAGGCTGAATGAGTGTACTCTATGTGGCGCAATTGGTATGGTTGTTGAGTAGACACATCCTATCGATCACCCTGTTCACATGGTGTTTGGGTTTGGCAGTAAGTACGGACCCCCATACACATAGCGATTTATGTCCGATTAGGTCCAAACAAGTTGTGTGGGAATCTTAAAATGTCACTCACTATATTTTGTTGAAAACCAAAGTTTGCTGATATGTGAATACTTTGATTGTGTTAACAAAACTGATTGACCCTGCACGGAATGTCATCAAGTGACCGTTAACGGAACTGAGAGCGAGCGTCATCTCGTCAAATCTATGTGATGGTTTAAAAAAATAACTTGTTATAACTGTTCTCTTGCACAAAGGAACTAAATTACAACAACCTCCAATGCGACATCATTGGTATTCTTTTTGCTTGATTATTATCAAATATGTCCAGACACTGCTCCTGTGGTGTTCACTTTACCAGACACCACTTTTATGCTTGAATGCTGAATTTGTTGTGACATTATGGCCGTACAGTTTTCTTTCCCCATCTTTATATCACCAGTGCTGGCCCTAATAATATAACAAATATGATATGCTGTATTGTATCTTGAAGTAATTGGCCCTAGGTATACTTGAAGCCATTTGGCAATTTAAATCGCTATTAAACTGAAAATACAAGAATCCTTATATAACTGCACTACTAATCACATTTATAAATTTGTACATTTTTAAGAAGCTTATCAGGATTAAAAATATTTTAGATAAAGGTGTAAAACTGGAAACACATGCTGGGGAACTCAATTTATCGTGATGTGCCACATTGTGTCTCCGGAACAATCCAAGTTTTTTTCTCGAATCTCCAATCATTTTCCCTTGTGTCTCATAGGGATGCAAGGATTAAAATGAGCCGAGATTCTGTAACGTATCTGCCAGCAATGTGCAAGCAGACTGTGGTGATGGTCGACGGCACATCACCAGCAATTGATTGTTTCAACTAGAATATTTTGTGTTTTCCTCTACATAACCTTGTTTAAGCCTATTGAAGGACCCCATAACTAACCTTTTTTGAGGTGGAATGCTAGACAATGCGTAGCAAATGTGAGCTATTTTACAAAACACCACAGCTGCACACGGCAAGATGTGTTCTGCATGTTACATTGCTAAAGAGTACGGTCTCACTAAAAGTAAAGGACAAGACCTGAAGACAGCCAGCTTTGGCAATGGAGTGAAATTTTCCACTCCTTTTTCTAATTTCATTGATCTCTCACCACAAAAGGAAATTTTAGTTTCTGTACTGCTCTGCAAAACTCGGTGCATCGATGCACCTTCTCAGTACTTTGCAAGAAACCCCACACTGCACTTAAGCAACTACTCCGTAAATGCTGCCACCTAGCGCGATAAAACCGTGCAGGTCAAAGTTGGTTTTGCTCTTCATAAATGTATTGTATATTTCTCAGGTTCCGTAAAAATATGTAACTCATATAAAACTATATCTCCGCATATGTATACATCTGATTAACCTTTATGTAATAAGGATTTAGCAAATATTTAATTTGACAAATGCATACAAGATCCAGGAGAGGGCGCACTATGACTAGAAATACTGCAGTAATATGAAATCTAGTTTACAATCTGTTCTCATTTAATTATTCAGTGTTAACTACTTTGATTATTTTATAATGGTTTTTTAAAAAAAAAATGTTTTGGTTTGTTTTTGGGGGGTTTTGTGAGGCGATATAGTGCATCTGCACTGACATATGCAGCAACATAAAATGATAGACTGTACAGGACTGATTCTTAATGTATTGTTCTCTTACAGTGTGAAGGATTTACTTGCATAATAATCCATATTGCTGGAATAATGAAAATCACTAAATTTAACACACTTGAATTCGTACTGCGCCTATGGGTCTAAAGTGTCAAAAACCTGTCTTTCAGTGTTGTATTTTTATACTTTGTTTCTACCCATCAGGGGCGTAAATGTGGTTCCATTCCTGGAGTTCATTGGTTTGCCTGAAAGTATATTGAACATTCTGAAGAATTCTCAGAGTGGGAATGTTCTCACAGCCTATGCCTTGTATAAGGTAATATTTATAAACATTGTCAATTTATGGAGAGAATGCTAAAAATCACGTTTCATTTGACTATGCTTGCACATTACTTATAATTTTATTTCTAAAATACTTACTACAGCATGATGATGCTGCGTTATGATTACATAAAACCTACCAGAAAAATGATAACGGGGACTGTACTGTATGTTTGTTTTTTGCTTTTTTACCAATTGCAAAAACCACCTGCCTGTGTATGGTCTATCGGTCTGAATATAACAAATAGGCCCTGCCCACTTGCATGACATCACGCATTAAAAAAAATGTATGATGGAATGTGTAACAGAAAGCCGAACACTTCTAGATATACAGACCACCTTCAATCACTGGCTTACTTGTTTGTGACCTGTATTCATTTACTTGCACAATCAAAGTTGGGATTAATGCTAACTTGCCATCAATTATCTCAGTATGCCCTTCAGTCATTCTGTGCTGTGGCCAGTACATACTAAATCCCCTTTTTGTAGTGATATATTTCGATAACAAAGCCACATTATTGCCTGCTCATTATAACCCTGGCAAGTTTGACAGCCCTGTGCTGGAGGAGTCATGGTGATGGGAGCTGGGGCTGGTGGGGGTGTAGTAAGTGATCTTTCTTCATTGTCTTTTTATCCTTACAAATATTTGACATTGACACATGCTGCTTTTAGTGAAAATTGCCTCTGATTGCATCATCTACGACAAGAAGCACTCCAGCATGTCTGAATCTGGAAGACGCTATAGTTCCTATAAGTGGCTATAGATTTGCTTTGTAGAGGTATAAAACATACTCTTAGCGTGCTTCACATGTTACCATTCCATGTTAGCTTGCACCTTTTACTTTCTGTGAGCAAACCCTCTCCAGTTAATGTTTCTTTAACTCTTGGAGAAAACAGTGTTTTGCCATTTATTTGACATCTGAGTACAGTCTTGGAAGTCTGTCTCACTTTAAAGAAATTCATGAAATCATCTAGAACTGGATATTTTGGAATTGAATGGAGCAGTTTCAAATTGCACTCCCTGCTTCCTGGGTATATAGTCAAAGGCACATCTACACTGTACACATTAAACCATTCCCATATGTTTTACTTCCAATTTAGCACAAATATATAAAGTGTGGGATATTTCCCTCCTCTGTATAATGTTGCTACAATGTACTTTTGTCTGCCAAAAAATAACCTTTCTGTTTATTGAGATTTTTTTATTTTTTTTTCTGTCAGATTACGTAATGATCAAATTACAGGTGTGAATGTGATCTAGGACACGGTACCAGTCTTAAACTGAGATTTTGTAGTTGCTTGCAGCGAAGTTATCCACCCGTTCCAGCATGTTTTCCCCCATGTCTAGACTGTTAAGCAGGCTTTTCAGCTTGTTGAAAGCTGCTTACCTTTGCAGTGCTTAATACTGGTACATCCGCTCTGTGTGTACTGTGCGAAAGTAAAAGTATTGAAAGTAATGATTAGCTTTTAATTAAGATGGTATATATGAGGGTGAACTACTTACACAATGTTCATACAAGGATTAAAGTGTGTTCTGTATTAAAATAAAGTTATGGCTCCCTGATGTGGGGTGGTTTTGGACCCGAGCTTAAACATAAGTACATAAAAGAAAGGAAAAAGAAAAAAAAAAGATTTTGGGAATTACTACTTAGCCAAAAAAAATAGTACAAATCAAATAGGGCTAAAGAGATTTTTTTAAAAAAATGTAGTAATGGATGAATATGTAATGTGAATATTCTGTAGGTGTTGAATATTATTCATGTATTCAGACAGGATTATATATAGCACCAAAACATTGTTTAGAACTGTACAATCAGAATGTATCCAGACACAGTAGTCCTTAAACCAATGGAGCTTAACTTCCCTACAGGTGTACAAACAAACACCTACCAGATGGGATTTCAGTCATAAGCCAGTCTGTCTACCAGTATGTCTTTGGACCGTGGTAGGAAACCTGAGCAGGAAGAATTCAATGTGACTGTGAGGAGAACATACACCCTCCTGGTCAAAATCAAACTCAAGACACTACTAGTGCCTTAGTGCTAAGCTGTGTGTCTGCTTATATTCAGGACCAATCATCATCTATTTTTATATATCGCCACTAATTCCCCAGCGCTGTACAGAGAACTCATTCACATCAGTCCCTGCCCCATTGGAGCTTACAATCTAAATCCCCTAACATACACACACACATACTGAGAAAGACTAAGGGCAATTTAATAACAGCCAATTAACCTACCAGTATGTTTGTGTGGGAGGAAACCGGAGCACCTGGAGGAAACCCATGCAAACACGGGGAGAACATACAAACTCGGCACAGATAAGGCCATGGTCGGACATCAAACTCATGACTCCAGTGCTGTGTGGCAGAAGTGCTAACCACTGAGCCACCGTGCTGCCCACATAACCAATAACACAGTATGGCTACTGATGTCCGATTTCCTCACGCAAGATAAGTTATGAGTATTCGTACTTTAACTTAAGAGTATGTCTAGCCCTATGCTGTATACGACTAGAAATCTGGCCTTCTGTATGTGTAGGTGTGTTTTGCCTTACTCTATGGGGTTCTGTCAGTAGTAAGAGAGAGGCCACATGGGCTGAATGAAATTAAACACAACTGTTTGTAATAAATCTATGGCACTTACCATTTAAGGCTTAAGATTTCAAATTGCCCCAATAGAAAGCTTGGGGGATGAGCTGTCGCATGCAGTGTGGGTGGGTTCTCTTCTACTGCACGAATCCCCCACCTTATGATGTTTAATATTAATTTTCTTTGCAAGAGCTCTCCTGCCAAACTGTGCCTCCTCTGTAGTCAGCGACTAATTTTATACATTGCTATCACTGATTGGCTGCACGTCACTGCCACCTTCAAAGCACTTTGGCTCTTGATCCCTTTGTGAGATGGACCCCTTGGCCTGCTTTGTGAGAGCTCATCATTTTGAGCCTAGGGAGAGCAGTCATGATGACGCTAGATTTAGCACTGGCCAATCGTAAGGGACTTGGTTCTGGTACCAGTGGTTGTACCTGTGGCTGTACACTGTTTGGTTCTTGATATTAGTTGTTGGCTGACTTGCAAGTTGCTCTCACCGCCACCATTTTAATCATAATAAATAAACTGACCTAATTTCCAAATTCAATAAGTGTCATTAATTCTATAGATCATAGTTTTAACAATTAAGTTAGGTGGTTGCAATAGATGAAAGTATCAACAGTATGGTGTGTAATAGTGTATAATGTGGCCAGGGTTTCAAACGCTCAGTGGTTTCACTACATTCAGGTGTAAAATGATGCAGCCAAGAAGAACCTTATCATTCAGCCACTTGTATGATTTAAATGGTAAATCACAAAGCTCTGTGATCGATTACCTGCTAAATTACTAATATAAAAATACAACCATGCATCTTGATAGTGCTTACACCATGGGCTAGATTTACTAGGCTGCGGGTTTGAAAAAGTGGGGATGTTGCCTATAGCAACCAATCAGATTCTAGCTATCATTTTGTAGAAGATACTAAATAAATGACAGCTAGAATCTGATTGGTTGCTATAGGCAACATCCCCACTTTTTCAAACCCACAGCTTAGTAAATCTAGCCCCATGTGTTTGCCATGGTAAATGTAACATTAACCATAACTGTTTTGGCTGTGTTTTAAGGTGGGGTATAAGGATGGAACCCTGTTTGACTTGATATGGGAACAGCAGGCCATAAAGGGTGTGTGATAGAACTGTAAAATACATGTGACACATTTTTATTCCTGTATCCCAGACAGGATGATCATAAGAGAAGTGAATAAGTGTCCAGGTCAATATCTGATTTTTAGTGGGGTTTGCTATGACATGGTGATTAGACTATGGCCTGGAGGCATGGTCAGTAGATGTGTCAGTAGATGTGTCAGTGTGCTGCAATTAATATTCCCCAAGTCAGTCTGCTAACATACCTGGTACAATCCAGTGCACAAACCACAGATTTTTAATGGATCTTTTTCTAAATATTTACATGTGATTTTGCTTGCTCTAACTAATGTCTTGCTTGGGGTTTTCTGACAGAAAATAGGATTATTTGTCCCTTGCAGCTCCACAAGATATTTGGATTCCATGATAATTAGGCCATAGTTGTGAAGGGACCAGAAGCATGTACATGTCGAACACTGCACCAGAACCTGTAAAGAATGGGAACTGTCAACTTTACCAGAAAAGCCTAGATTTCACTGCATACATATCCCTGCTGCCATGAAAGGATTTAGAACCATCTAGCCATCTGGATGATTTTTCTACTATTATAATATCTGTTCTTTAGTTTTAACTATTTTGTAGCATAAGGAGAAAACATGAATAATTCCAGGGACAGGTGTTTGGTTTAGGAGATATGAAACTAATTGCAGTATTTTAGAGTCATGCTTCTGATTAGTTTGTTGTTCTAATACGATTTCCTCAGCCCATTTACACCAATGTTGCTTGTAACGTGATCATGTCATCCTATAACCATTAATATATTGTACATAAGTAAAGTTGTTCTAATTTCTAAAGTCATTTAGCTCCATATCTCCATATATGGCGGCTGCGCTAACTTTGAATATGCGAGTTATGAATGTAAGGAATCCACTTGTGAATAAAGAGATAAAAAATTGTCACTAGGGCTTTACACACAGACAGAGGATAGATATCACTCGCTAGATTGTATTTGCTATTCAAAGTTAAGCCTTACAAGCTTTCTGGAGCAACATGGCCGTGACCTGTAAGCACTTAAGGCTTGTGCGCAGTAGCCCATGCTCAGTATGTATTCTAGCCTCATAACCTAACTACTATAATTAGCTAGTAAACTACTGGATATGTGATACATGATGGATCTATGCTTTGCGACATTAGCAGGAAGATTGGCATTGACAATTAAACAAATTAGGCACAAATAGCATTTTCAGGAATAACACCATAGAAATCGCTGTATTCTCTTTCATCCTGTTTTTGTGCATCGACAATGTAGGGGAAGTGTATGAAAGGGCAGCTTTTTACACCCTTCACCTCTGCATTGACAGTAAAGTGGCTTGTATTGCTCATTTTTCATGCAAGCAAGCTATTCCTTCAATGAATGGTGTCCTGGTGAGGCATCCAAAATCCCATATGTATTTTTTTTATGTGTTTGGTAGATTCCATGAAAATGACAAAAGTGAACAGAATTACATAACTGAAGGAAACTAATTTATACTACTATTTTTCTTTTGTTATGCAGATTGCAACGCCGGTTCGATATACTGTCACATTAGGGGGAACTTCCATTAGTGTTAAATATCTCAGGAAGTACGGCTACTTGTCCACACCGCCATTGGTGAAAGAATATATACAGGACAGAATGGAGGAGACAAAAGAACGCATCACTGAGAAAATGGAAGAAACCAGGGACATGATCAGTGGAAAGATGGAAGAAACAAAAGATAGAATATCTGAAAAGCTTCAAGAAACCAAAGATACTTTATCTTTTAGGAAGAAGAAAGAGGAATAGTAATGTTTACCATTGTCGCAGTATTGTAAACTATTAAATTAGTGCAATTTTGTGCAGAAAACCTCATCAGTTATTTTAACCAGCTTTGATATGACTTTTGCAGAGAGCTGCTGTACTTTGAACACATCAGTATATTTGTTTAGTCTGCACCAAATCTTATTCCTAGAAATTATATAGATTAGAGCACTGTTAATCTTGTTTATGGCTTTTTACAGCATGTCTTAATGTCTGCAAACAGACGTAATATTCTAAGCTTTTTCAATGAAATCCAATATAAATGTTTAATTTCTCAGGAGCTGCATGCGGACTAACTGCTAAAAAATTCCTTCATATCAATTGTGACTGGGAGCCAACAATATGAATGTGGTACATGACCTAGTAAACTGTTTGCAGTTAAAACAGTTCTTTAATTCCCGATCCTTTTTAATAAATGAAAAGGTTCTGTGTACAGATACCAATGTTCTAGAATATCTATGTTGCCAGTGTTGCAAAGCAGCAATGCAATCTCATAGCTGTAAAAGTCTGCATAATGTAACTTATGGCGACCATGGTGTTTATAGCTTTAAATTATTCCTCCTGATCAATTAAATATATTTCCCAATATTACAATGTGTTAATGCACAGTGATTTGTGCTAGCAGTTATTCACATTTTTTACGGTGCCTGCAGATCTGAAATTAACTTTTCTGAAGCTAATAGAATACATATTCCTTTTTCCCACTGTTAATTTATGAATTAATTTAAGATAATTTGTGCCAACAAAAAAAAGTGCTTTGACACAAGTGCACCATAACTGTAAATACATAATGACACTTTTAAAGTGTAATATTAAAATAAGGAAGCTTCAATGCATGTGTGCCTTTTGGAGAATTTCATATATGTACAATTAATTTAAGAACATGGCACAAAGCTGCTGTAATAGATCATGGGGATAGTTCTATGAATTATAGTCCACATTTAAAGTTCATCTAGCACACCATTCATGTGTAGTATACATGCTGGGTGTAGCAGAACCAGGAGGGGCTGATCCCTTGCAGTCCATTAAGTCAGACATGACTGTTTTTGCTCAACATACTTCCAAGTGTGGTGTGCAGATTTTTTAATGTGCAACTTGTGTGGATTATATAAAATTTCTTATTCTATGCTATGTGTTGCAGCATAGAGATGAATGATAGCCATCAAATTAACTGGTGAAGATTATCAGAACCTGGTGTTGGCTCTAGAAAAAAATTGGCAACAACTGTACCCATTCAGCTGTAAAGCAACTTTTTATTTGCAATATGATGCAGCCCTACTTTCTCATACACCTGATGGACTTCCAATACAAGCTGCTTTAATTTTGATTCCTTAAGTGTTTAATAATGGTACCATGTGTATAGTAAATGTGTTCAACATAGGGATCAATGATATTTGGCTTAGTCTGTGTTTGGAGCAAGAGAGCACTGTTAAAATCAAGAATGATCATTTTGATTTGTGAAAATATCTAACTTTACTGCCCTTTTCCCAACATTTTATACACAATTGACAAGCACACTTAAAATTTTGTTCTATTTTCTGTTCGATTCTAACACAATCTCCAGTGCCTACATATAGATGAGTCATGTTGAAATAAAAGTACTTTATATGGTGTATATTGTACACATTTTCTGCCTCCATATTCCATGTAGCATTTGCCATTTAAATGTTTGGTGTACTCATATCCATGTGACCTTTCCTGTTTTCGCCTACAATCTCTTCCAGTTCTCACAGAGGGTCACTATGTCCATCTTATCCAGTATCTGCTTGTTTACACTCAGCACAGATTTCTCCAGCCCTGAAAGATTTTGCACTGATTTACTACATAGAGAAGTTTACTATTTTCTACTACTCATATGGCAGAAATAATATAAATTTTTGCATTTCCATGTGTAAATTGTTAATGGACAATAATGCATAATCATCCGTCTTCCCAAAGGTGAGAAATAAAAAATATTCAAAGTGTTATTGGTTGTGTACACTTTTAACTTGCCACAAAAGTAGAAAAATGTATGTGTTTGTGGCTAGGATGAGAATTGTTCATTATTCAACATTGACACCTTTTCTCTTTTTTGTTGGAATGGTAAATGCTTTTTGTATTTCTCAATTCAATTTATATTACTCATGTGGGATTACAATTTAGTATGGGTCACGATGATCCTAAAGTAAGCTGAAATTTTCTCCTACTTTGCCATGCGGCATGACAGATTTATTCAGATCTGCTGATTTACCAACACTAGAGTTGAAGAAAACATTGTGGGAAATGTAATTATTTATGTTTAAAAGGCTGACCAAGTTGTCCATTGAAATAAATGTTAATACTATTTTATTGTTTCATTTTTTATTCAATTTCAGTTTTTATATAACTTTTTTTTTTAAATAATTTTTCCAAAAACATATCAAAAGGACACATCAGAAACTTTATGGAGCACACAATATAGACACTTTGGTTTTGCACAGTTGTGCATGCGTGGTCTGGCCAGTGCCTTTCAATGTGCCCACCTACCTTCTGCTTTCGGGATACACCTCAAACTAGAAGTCCATCGAGGTATGCAGAAAAATAAAAAGGGGCAAATTCAAACCTGTAAATGTCCCATCAAATTTATGGCTTAAATTAATCATGATAGTGGACCATCTAGTTTTTATTATGTGTTATATTTGTGTGTGAAGCTTTTTAGCACATTGTTCAGAGGACACCAGAAATTGTGCTTCTTTGACAAAGTGTACAATGTGGATGTGCAAAGCAGGTCCCAATAAAAGTATAGACCCAAAGTGCTAGCTCCGAGCTGGTGCAAAATTCAAGCCATTTTACAGACAACAAGAAATGCCTCTTCTCTATACCTTTTTATTTTTAAAATCATAAAATAGCACTTTGTGATAGGGGGTTGTCCCTGTTGTTCAAATTACATTACCTTATCCAAAAAGTGGTGTTCTCCCATTTTGGTTGTGTCACTGAAATTCCAAGACTTTGTTGTCTTGGTGAAAGGCCTTGTTCGCAAGATTAGTCTGTTTGGGCTTATTGGTTAATGCACCTTGTTGAACTTCTATATTCTCACCTGCTCTTTTTTTTTTTTTCTTCCCCCAAAATCTGATAACACAACTTGTTTATACTTGGATCACGCACAGTAAAGGAAAAGCAGACCCACCTGCAGCTCCAGGTCATTCACTGCCATTTAGGCTTTTTAAGGAACAGGAATAAAAGGTTCTTTAGCCTGATATTCTTTGTAGCCATTATGTGTACCCCTCTGACACCCATCTTTACCAATCAATAAGAAGATACGCTGGCTGAGCTCTCATTCTCCCTGTGGATTATCCATCGACACTATTTGAATGTGCCGCAGTAGCAACTCTTCTGACCTTACCTTGGCACGTAAAGGAATCTAATATTGCTCTTTTACAAACAGGATACCACTATCATCACCAACACTTTTATGAAACTCTTGCAAGCCAATTAAAGGGTAAATAACAAGCCTACTAGCTAGAGGTATTGTATCTCCTTGCCCATAAACGTGATTACATAAAGTATCTTGGTCTTACAGAGCTTGATTCATCTTCAAACGCAACCTACATACAAGTTGTGTTTTACAACAAGCGTGGAACTTTAGCGTACATGTGCCAGTATTCAAATATAAGGTGGTCTCAAGATATGTTTTCATTTGAAGCTGGGTAAAAGTATGCTCTGCCTAAATGCCATGTGTAGACAGACAGAACATATGCAAAGTACACACATGCATATGTGCAATATAAAGTCCCATGAGAACACAAAAAAAAAAAATCATAAAAGAAGTTACCCACTCAATACTATAATCACCACAGTGGTGTTTGGGGGGAAAAAAACACCTTTTTCCCTTTATATATGCAATACATAAATTGGGATGTTTTTGGTGGGTATTGTACATAAAGTAGATATTTTATATTATATTCCTTGCATACACATATTCTGTGCTATCTAGTGGCACGCATATGTGTACTTTTTAATACAAAGATGATTCAGTGACAGTCATCACTATCAGTTAGTACATACACCTGCCCTGTAGCTGGTGCAAGTGCTACAGCTAGAAAAACACGTATGTGAAAGATGCTCAGAGCTTGAATCAGTCCCATCTAAGTGCCGACTTAGATGGGGTTGATGCCTCTCTATAGATTATATTCTAGAGGGAAGGGTTAATGGAAGATGGTAGGTACAAATGGGGCTTGAGTGAATGTGATAAACAAATAAGGCACAGTGATTGGATGTGGGGGTTTAGTGGGTAGGGTAGTTAAGCATGAGGAAGTGAGTTTTGAAGGTTGGGCAGATTCTAGTAGGACAAAGCACGGAATTCCATAGGTGGGTATCGGCATAGCAGAAGTCTTGGAGACAACAGTAGTAGGAGGTAATGGGGGGGGGGGGGGGGGGGGAGATGTGGAGTGGTCATGCTGGGTTAGATCTCATGACGAGGTCATTGCTATATGGAGGGTCTTGTAGGTGAGTGTAAGAAATTTAAACTTAATTCTTGAATCAATGGGGAGCCTGTGAAGGGATTCACAGACAGTAGAAGCTGGTAAGGAGCAGTGGGAGAGGAAGTCTAGCTGCAGCGTTCAAGATGGATTGGAAACAGGAAAGATAGGTGTGGGGAGGCCAGGGAGGAGTAAGTTACAATAGTCAAGGTAGGAAATAATGAGAAAATTGACTGGTGTTTTAGTTACTATTTGATGAATAAGGGGTGTATTTTTGGCAATGTTGAGGTGCAGGAGGCAGAGTTGTGAGAGGGACTGGAAGTGTGGGGTAAACCCAATGAATTTCCTGCATTCACATCCAGCAGTGCAAGTCTGCAAGGTTTGGTGTGACGGAAATTAAGGGGGTAGCTGGTACTGTACATCAATGTCATTAGTGTGGTGCTGAAGAGAGATGGCAGTGTTGTGACAAAGAAGAAATTGGAGCAAAGAGGGGTCCTAGAGCGGTCGAGAAGAGGAGAGGGTCAAGGCTATGAAGGTGTTGCTGAGTGCCCACAACTTTGGGATGGGGTAAGGAGAGGGAGAATTGATATAGAGAAGGTAGACATGTCAAAAAGGTGGGAGAAAACAGTGTCCATTGGGACAGGCCTAGGAAGTGGAGTGTGAGAGAAAGCATTACTGTTTGGGGTGTCAGTGGTGATGTTGAAATCCCAAAGAATAGATGTGAAAGAGGTCAGCATTTAGAAAGCCAGGCAGCAAAGTTGTAAAACAAAGAAAGAATAAACAAATGGATTGATCTTTGGAGGAGAGAGAGGATTCGGTGATGACAACATTGTAGATACAGCCAGAAAAACCGTATGATGCTTTGTCCACCACCATGATGATCACCAGGTCTAGGACAGGCCATCTGTGTATAAACTACTGAGTCTGCCAGCTGGACTCAGTCTCAGAGAACTGTAGAACTTAGAAGCCATTTGGCCAGTAACTATCCTCACACCATGACGCCTCTGCAATAGAATGAAGTGACAAGTGGTCCTTAACATATTTTCAGTTGTTCCCCATTTCCAGTATTTCATTGCAGTCTTTTACTGTATTATTCAACCTTCAAACCCTCCCAAATATGTTATCACCCACTCTTCATTATCTGAATTTTGGGTCTTCCCTCTGGGACTATATTCCTTGGATTCTCCTGATGAAATCATTTATTTAAGCAACATTTTTTTCCAACAACTGTGACTCATGAATGTGCACAAGTGATATGATGTAAAATAATGTGCAAAGTAGCTATGTTTATATTGCAGCAAACTACAAAATATTTTGCAGACAAAGATGTAACAAAAATAAGAAAAAATATATATATATATGACATACCTGTCAAGAAATGTTATATAAAATGCACAGTTCCAATGGTTTTTAAAAATCAAATCTGTATGGACAAATGATTATGTCCTTGTTTGAAATTCAATAATTTTCTGCAAATAGCATAGTGGAACCTGTGTCCTGAGAATAGGTAGATGTGGCGCTGCCACCTGCTGTAAGCCCTGTAAGTTTTCTTTTTTGCACATAAGTTAAATACTAACTGTTTTTTCGTGTAGCACACAAATACTTGATAGCTTATTTGTACACTGAAATTTAAAGTTGATATTTGTGGGCTACATGAAAAAATAGTCAGTATTTAACTTATGTGCAAAAAAGAAAACTAGTTTGCACCCCTCGCATTGTAACATGGTTTTGTCCAGGAGACTGAAATAAGATACCTCTTCATTTAAGATCCTTAATGAATCAGGCCCTTATTGCTCCCAGGACAGTCTGCAGTGGTGAGAAGTAATACACGTGTTTATTTTTGTTTATTCACAAATTTCATAATCAACATCATCAACATTTATTTATATAGCGCCAACAAATTCCATAGCACTTTACAATTGGGAACAAACATTAATAAGACAATGCTGGGTAATATATACAGACAGAGAGGTAAGAGAACCCTGCTTGCAAGCTTACAATCTATATTTGCACTTCACCTCACCTGTGACCAGCCCCTATTCTACATGGTATAGACAAACCAGAGAACAAGACACTGTATAAACCATGTGTGCACCATAGGTATCTCTAGTCACAGCACTGTAACATCCATATCTGTGTAAAGAAAGTGAAAGAGTCCAACATCTCCTATCCTATACTTCCCAGACAGCAAGGGCCCCGATATGCACATTAAATAGATAAGATAACCTGGGTTATATATAGATATTAAGCTATAGGTTTGTGTGTAACATTGCAACAGGAACTCTGACTAAACCCCTGTGGGACTCATTGCAGAGTATTGCAGCCTCGGTAATACATTTCCAGCAAGTTACTGACAAGCCAAGTTTAATTACTGTGTTCAGAGGTGTATCTATATTCTGCTGCCATACATATGATTGTTTGCACTGTTTGTTTAGCTTACATATAAAGATGGAAATAACTAACGTGTTTTATTTTGAATTTATTATGTATTGGTACTATACTGTAAAATACATTGTTTACATATTAAATGCTTATGATTGTATATTAAGGCTGACCGAATTTGACTCTGGTTTACAGCTATGGACAGAATTAATAAAACCAGACATTATTCAGCCTCTAACCTTTGTGTAACTTATCTATTATAATCTCTATCTGGGGGTAGACCCTTGTCTCTCTGCCGCAGCATAACCTAAGGAAATGAAGAAAAAAGCTGCTGACATCAGGGTTCCACAGCAAGAGCCTGTCCTAAAAGTCACACTACACAAGGAACCATGTGGCCTTGCTATCCATTATACACTGAACACCTCATCTGCATCGCGGTACCACACTACCACCGGCACAGCCCCTGCAGCTTATCTCTTCAGTTGCTAAAATGAAACTCCCTACAGTTAGCTCCACACAGATATCTATACCCAGCTAGAGCAACCGTTCACCTGACATTATAGTTAGATTAGCAGATGTGTATATAATATATATATATATATATATATATATAACATAGGGCCTGCACGCTGCCACATTTAAATCAAGCTCTACTGCCGTCAGAGTAACCTGGCCTTCTGGCATATCTCTTGCACCAGCTCTGGGGCTAGCTGAAGTTGAGCCTGCGGATTTAGTAGCATTACAGCCACCGGACCCGCAGGCTCTATACAGTGTAATAATAATTTTAAAAAAAGTGTGGGTCCCCCTTTCCTAATGATCTAATGATATTAACCCTAGTGCTGCCAACCTAGTGCTGGTAATAACAAAGGGGGGGTGGGGGGCACTCCCTGCTGCAAGTTCCCCTGCTGCAAGTTCCCCTGCTATAGTGCCACCAGTCACGGCTGGCTTGACTAATGCTGGTTTTCGTGATATCAAGCTTTGGTTATCTCAAAAGTATGTGTTTTTTTTGTCGCATCACAGCACTGTATAAAATTGTGTGTGCTGGGGATCATCCACAAAGTGACAAATAGGGAAGTTCACTAATGTTGTTAGCCAGTTTTTTCTACATGTTTTTTTTTTCATTTTTCTATACAAGGGCTCATCCACATGAGTGGTTCTCAGGTTATTTGTTAAATGGAGGGTGACTCAAGAAAATTGCTGGACAAATAGCATTGCATAGAGATCTCTATGCTGCACCACCTCTGGTACATGGCTTGCAAGGGACATTGAGAATTTTCTTGCAGCAACCGCCAAACTGCTGAGATATATATGCTATGTATGGAGAGAAGAGTCTGACCATAATAGAGATCAATGAATCTCTATGCCAGGCCTGGCCAATCTGTGATCCTGCAGGTGTTGTGAAACTACAAGTCCCAGCATGCTTTGCTAGTAGATAGCCAGCTGACTGCAGACAGTATATAGTTTCATTATACCTGGAGAGCCATAGGTTGGCCAGGCCTGCTCTATGCCATGCTATTTCTCCAGCAATTTCCTCCATTAATGAAACTATATAATGGGGGGACCATTATATAGTCTTGGCATGGTGGGCAGAAGAGTAGCACTGTTTATTATTTGCACTTGAAACATTTAAAGTCCGCAACTCAAGTATCTAATATTTAGTAAATAATAATGGTTAGGGATTATTTCTGTTCCTGTATTTACTCATTTTCTTTTAAAACACAGAAATATACATTGAACATAGAACCGTAAATGTGATTTATTGAAACGTAGACCTCTCTTTTACGACTATATTTGCAGATAACAGATACATATGAACAAATATAGATCAGGGGTTTATTTCAGTCCATGACAGAAATAAAAATATCTGTATCATGCTGAAATTCATGTAACCCTGAAATACCTAATAAATATTATAAATGTTAAATCTAGGGTTAATTTTGTTTAACATTCAATAGAATAGGACAGTTATTATTTTCATTGCTAGACCGATAATTAAGACCTAAAGAACATAAAACATACTAGTAGCAATTATGTGTTAAAATGTACGAGAAAATGGAGGAACCAGGTCTTATTTTAATACAAAATGAAATCTATACAAATGTATACAATTCACATTCAAAGACAGCTCTTAACATGTTATTCCAAATATTATACACAAAAAGCCTTAATGGGAAGCAATGCATACATTTAAACAGAGCAGGGGTGCAAATACCAACTGTCATTACATAGAGTGACATCATTCATTTCTTCACATTCTTGGACCTCCACACTGGTATCCCCCCTGAGGGATGAATTGTCTCCAGCTTTCATAGATTGAAGACAGTGAATAATACCCTTCTGCGTGTTTCTAGCCCACATCCCACTTCACTTCCAATAGAGTAGCTCATTCAGTTGAAGAAGGAATTTATCTGAACAGTTGCATTTGAACCTGGGGTTGACTAGTTCAAGACATGTATCAAAATAGGTTGGACACAAGCCAAAGACTAGACGTGCTGGAATGACTCATTCCAAAACGGGATGGATGGGACCTACTGAGTATGAACTTAATCATTTTATCCAGCAATAGATGGGATGACTGTTCTATAGGCTGATCAGAGTACATTGGCTTTTGAAAAACATACCTTTTGTTAATTTGATTAATTTGAGCTTCTGTTTGCTTCACTCTCCGCTGTCCTATAAACTAATTTTAATAATCAAACCAATTTCAACACTTAATTTCAACGCAAATAAAATATATACAAGAAAGATATTAATTTGCATGATTATGATAGGATTGCAGTGATCCATGGGTAGAATGTGTAAATAATACTGATATTATAATTGCTCTTTGGGGGACGTAGATCTTCTATCTGCATGTTAAACAGGTAGAACTCTACTAAAACGATTTAAACACAAAAAGAAAATTCAATGTAGATATTATAGTTATTTCTAAATATAAGTAAATATGACAAGGTTATCAAAGTGTTATTCCACTGGCATCACTTTCTGTCAGTTTATGAATGTAAATAAATATGGGATAATATATTCCATACTATCAATTATAAGAGTACTTGAAATTATTAGGATATTAGAGTTGCCTGTATAACTTTTATACAGGGAATAGAGAACTAAGGTAGTTTATAATACAGTTTCTGTAATAATTAACAGTAAGGATTACATTATTCATTGTATATATTAGCATCACTTGTGTATTAATATATTAATTCCTTTCCCAGCATCCCCAATTTATTAAATGTCCACACTGATTATTATTTTCCCACTCCTACAAAGAATATATGAATGTTTTACAGTACCTCCTGTTGGCTTATAAAAATAGTAAATAATAAGTCACAAAATAAAAGTTATTTTGGTATGTGTCCGTGGTGGATTATAACATTGTGGATTATAATAAGAACAGTTAAGATTACGGGACCAGGACTGTTCAGCCAACCCTAGAGAGTGTGTATTTGCAGAAACCTTAAAAATTGCTGAAGAAATCTGCAAAATGCCAGAGCTTTGTAAGCATTAATTCTCTATAGTACATTGGTTAGAGCATGGTGGTTTTCCCCATGCATTTGATCTAGAACAGTTCTAAATCTATTTTAGCACACTGAGCCATAAAAGAACTACAGAACTGAGAAGTTGGGCTATAGTCAAATATAAGATATCTTCATTCATTTATCTTTTAGGTCCGTTGTGAAGCATTGTCATCTGCTTCTGTGGAAATGTGAATAAATTGAAGCTTAGTGTAGCATATAACTCTCTGTGCGGCATTTGGTGATGAGTCCAGGGGGTAAATGTATCAAGCGGAGATTTTTCCGGCGGGTTTGAAAAACCAATCACATTCTAGCTATTATTTATTTGGTACATTCTACAAAACGATAGAATCTGATTGGTTGCTATAGGCAACATCTCTACTTTTCAAACCCGCCAGATAACTCTCAGCTTCATAATTTACCCCCAGGAATCTTCTGGAGTGAAGCAGTGGTGGATAGTGAGTAGTTGAATGGTTAGTGAATGAATTTAATTCGTACATACAAATTTTGGAACACCAATACATTTTTCCTGCCATCTCATACTTTCACCTTGTGAAACCCCTTTGTAACTTTGGGGTTCAGTTGGACCCAGTTTGAGAAATAACAATCTTAAATTTCCAAACCCAGATTGCTGACTCCTTGAACCTCAAAGCTTTCTTGATTGTACTTTGGCAATATCTGGGACAAATAAGTTGTCACTGATAGCCAACTGGGGGAACAAAAATAATTAGAAGTACCTGGTGATGCAGCCTGACAGTAACCAGACACAGGTGTGTCCGATAAGTGCTCCTACCCCACTAACCTCAAACTGTCTGAATTTCAGGAACCCTGCTGGACATATAAATGGTAAATGGTAAATATCTTATGCCATCTGCACAAGTTATCTGTAAAGGGATCTGATGTGCTGTATTCTATTTAGATAAATGGTATGCTTACCCCTCTAAAAAATTTGTTTGCATTTTACTGTTGACCACTCCCTCCTTTTGTAAACTCTACAATCTATAGTCCTCTGTCATCTCCTGGTTTTCAGTCAATACGTACAGCTCCATCTCCTCCCCTTCAACCCCTACCTGTCGCAGTCCCCCAAGGATCCGTTCTTGGTCCCCTGCTCTTCTTGCTCAACATCTCCTCCCTTGGTGACATCATCAGCTCATTTGGCCTCCAGTACCACCTGTATGCTGATGACACCCAAATCTATCTTTCCTCCCTTGACCTCTCCCCTTCCCCTATAGCTTGTGTCTCCTGCTTTCTTAAACTCAATGGGCTTGATTTATCATGGAACGTAAACAGCAATTTTGTGTGTAAAATCTGCAAAATCACTCTGCGCATACCCAGAACCGGCGTTCTATATTCCAATAGGTACTGGATGTATCCTGCAGTGTCCTGTGTAGTAGAGCAGAGCAGACCTACACTTGTATTCATCAGCGCGCGGATTTAATGATCTGCTCCTTGTTGAATTTGGGTGTGCACAGACCCGAATTTTGTGCGTTTTGAAACATATGCACAGCTTGCTCAGTATGCATGTCCTGATGAATCATACCCAGTATTTCCAGGACTGAAATGATCATCTTCCCCTCTTTCTGTTGATAACACTATCCTCTTTTCACTGTCTAAAGGTAATCCTTGACTCCTTCCTCTCTTTCAAACCTCAAATTCTGCCTGCCTTGTTTTTCTCTCCTGCTGCTCTTTCTCTGCTATCTCTCAATGCCAGTTGCTACATTGGCTTCCTGCGGCCTTTAGAATTAAATTTAAACTCCCCACTCTCACCTAGAAAGCTATTAATCACTCCTGCTCCACCACATCCCCAACCTCATCTCTACCCACACAACTTGCCACCCTCTCTGCTCTGCCAATGATCCCCACTCACTTCCACACTGATTAACTCTTACCACTCCTGACTCCACGACTTTGCCCCGGCTGCTCTCCACTTGTGGAACGATCTCCAATGCTATATCAGGTTAGCCTCTACTCTCCAATGCTTCAAGAGTACCCTTAAAACGCACTTCTTTATTCAAGCCTGTTATCCCTTCTCCTAACTACTTTGCCTCAGCTACCACCTTCACTCCCCCCACCCGACAACCACCCTAGCTGTGTTTTCCCCTTCCCTAAAGAATGTAAGCTCTCTTGAGCACGGCCCTCTTTGCTTGTGTTCTCATTCTACTATTCCATCACCCTCTGTACCTCTTGGTCTGCTTCCCTAGCCCTGTCTTTTTCAGCCCAGGACTACTTCACGTTGGACATTACCATCACCCTCACTCACTGTCCTGTAAATAACTTGATCTGCATTCCAAGTTATCTGTGTGTAATTGTTTAATCAGAATGCCTGGTCTTTGTATTCTTTTGTCTTTCATGTATTATATAATGTTTTTATAGATCATTGCTGTCTGTTTATTGTATACTACCGAAAATGTCTTGTACAGCACTGTGGACCTTTTGTGGCACCATATCAATAAAAGATAATAATAATAATAATAATGCATTCCCTAGCTTGAAAATTGCTAATATTATATTTTTCAATAACATAACCAAAGTGGGAATATTCCCTACAAGAATACTATAACACCACTTTCTCTGCCTTTCATCAGTATCTCTTCAAGCATCCACTGTTTGAGCAATCACTCCTTCAGAGACCTAGATTGTTTATCTGGGATAGCAATTTATATAAAGTCTTGAATATATGGACAGGTTTTGGAGGAGGATTTGGCCATATAGACAGGTGTGGCCAAATCCTCTGCCATTGTGCATATAAAAGAAAATACATACAAGCTATTATATCACTGATACCTAGTTCCAATTAGGTTGCATAAGATTTATCAGAGTGTTTGTTAGACAGGCTTTCAGGAGCCAGGCACTTTTCTTCATGTATGGTGGACATGTCCAGGTATAATTTTGGTCTGAGGTTTGACATTTTATTGTAAGAATAGCAGCTACCTATCGTCATTTCATTCAAACCCCTCATCCTCTACTCTCCCTATTCCTCTTTTACTTCCCTCTTATCCTCTATTTCCCCCATAAGAAAAATATAAACCAAGCATTAAAATGTTTCTATTTTCTATTAATGTTTATTGAACATCTGTATTTACTGTATTTAAATCATTGCACTATAACAAATTGGATTTTGATAGTATTTATCCTCTGCTTTGTTTCACAATTGTTCTATTTGATGCTGATAATAAAAAGTGTCATTCTTATGGGTATAAGTAGGATATGTGACTACTACTATTTGATACAAACAGTTCAACGCTTGCATATTCACTGATCATTTCATTTTGTCATAATTCCTTTTGTTGTGATATCTTTATTGATGCAAATTTAATTATCCAAGAAGAAAGGGAATGATTTGCAGGCTTTAAATTATTACAACTTCTGTGGACAGTAGTAATATATGCATTTAGATATTGAAAGCATCACGTGTAAAATACATTTATATAAACTGGGCACTCTGAAATAATTGCACCAATTAATCCATATCTCCATAGAGAAAACACTTTTTTTGTAGGAGACATTAGCCTTTGGTTAGGCTGCAGTAGAAGCAACAGGTTAGTAATCAGACTGTGATTCTTGGAAATTCCCCATAAATGCTATTATTTATTATTCAAACCATGTGGGAGCTAAGGAACTGCAAAATCTTTTGTTAATAAAATCATGCCACGGAAGCAAACACTATGAAAAAGACTGGAATACATTCAACTTGGCTGTTTTAAAATGTGCATTTTAATTAACATGTAAAATGGTGCACTTCAACATAACGATAATGAGAGATGTGTAATGAATTTTAGCTGAACAAACTCTCATTAGAAACGCAGCATTTGGGAAGAAAAAGGCTTGCTTAGTGTTTGTGATATGGAATTTTTAATAAGGGTTAGAAGCTTCGGGAGCCTGGAGGTAGAACAAGAAGGGTTATATTTTTCCTGCAGAGCTGCAAACAGTTATTAATCTTTAAACATAGCAGTAGATCTGGGTTTAGAAAGACAATTTCAATTATAGTTTGACTTTGATATCTCTGCTTAAAGCTCCATTCATGAAAAAGCATTGTCTTATAATTAAGGGTCAATATTAGTGACCCATCTATTAAATAAACAAAATTACACTTACAGGTTAACAAATAGCAAGATGATTTTCCCATAGCTTATTTCTACATTGGATTTAACTGAAACCTTGCAGTCTGCCTTCGTTATTCTCACTTCTGGCCAGTCAATAGTGTATAATGAATGGAAGCACAGGCTGAGGGGTGTGTCTTGCCCTATTTTCCTGCTGTACTGCAAGTCTGTCAAGCTTGTTTTCTTATACCAACAAAGAAAATGAACTGAGGGAATAGAAAAAAAAAAATCAACTGATCTGGGCTGATCTGTTGTGGTGTCATTAATTGAGGTGGGAAAATGTTAAATTAACTGGAGGTGGACTATCACATGAACAACAAGATTTAACTGATGTGAAAAGGAATTCTTATAGGTTAATGTGATTTATTCTCATTGTGACAGAACCAGTCTTTGGGTTGTGACACTATTATGGCCCTGGAGTTTTATTAATTTGTGATATTTGCACAAGATTGCATTTGCTATGTAGACGCTGATATGTGTGACATTTCATACAGCGTCAGCAAAGATGCTAATATATATGAAAGTTTATGTATTGCTGAACAAAGTAATATATCTAAAATATCTTAATTATTTATACTTCATCTATCCAGCATTGTGTCTTTTATATCCATGCAAAATAGCAGACATTGCATAGGAAGGTGATGCGTCTTTATCTCACTTCACTCATTCTGCAAGAGAGGGCTTGTCTCAGTGGCTAGCTAGTTTCCAAGGTAACAATGATGCTCTGTGTAGACTGAAGATTAGTGGATACACCCCCTACAGGGACATATAAGCTGTGCTCTGTAGTAGACCCTTTTACCCTGCATCAGTTCCTCTTAAGATATTAATTTATATACGTGATGTATGGTTTCAACTGTCTCTAATGGAGACTCTGTTTCTCTGTACATTTTAAACGAGTTGCAGTAGTAAATAAATTATGGGTTCCCTTTATACCCTCCCCTTTCAAACAAGTACTTATACATTTTATTATGTGTCACCCATCTATACCAAGGTACATAAAGTGACTCTACATTCCTTGTTCAAAGGGAATTTCTTGGCCACAATAGAATATCTAGGACCCTGACTAGGAAGAGAGGGAGATGCTCAGTCATTAAATATAAATATCAAGGCAGCAGCTAATGTACATAATCTAAAACAGAGGTATAAGACAAATGTTGCCTCTTCTGAGAAGTGGTGGGGACAGGTGTGGTATTGAAACAAAAGTTCAAGCATTTAAATTACTAACTCACCTACTCCTACAAGTTTAAACCAGCCTCCTAAATTTAAGTTGCTACCACTCAAACTGTATCATATGTTATTTAATTGAAGAGAGGGGAGGCACGTGATGCATTTGAGGTTTGCTGTATTTCTGTAGCGTTCAGATATATATATGTGTGGGAAAAGAGATCCCACAAATAAAGAGGAAGTTTCTACTCTCTTCTCATCTTCCTACTCTACCTCCTGTCCTCCTGATCCTATTCCTTCACAAATTGGTAGGTCTCTGTCTCCTGTGCTTATTCCACCTCTAACTAAAATCTCTCTCTCTCTCTCTACTGGTATTTTTCTATCACTATTCAAGCATGCAATGATTACTCCTATTTTAAAAAACAAAATTCTGACCCAAACTCTCTCTCAAATTACCGCCCTGTCTCCCAGCTCCCATGCCCCTCCAAGCTTCTCGAGAGAATAGCCTACACTCTCCTCATACACTTTCTTACAGCAAACAACCTACTGGATTCTCTTCAGTTAGGCTTTCATTCTCAACACTCCACAGAGACTGCGCTGACCAAGGTTGTCAATGATTTGATCACAGCAAAAACTGAAGGCCATTACTCTCTTCTAATTCTCCTGGATCTCTCTGCTGCATTTGACACTGTTGACCACTTTCTCCTCATGCAAACGGACGCTACAATCCCTAGATCTTGAAGGCACTGTCCTATCCTGGTTCTCATCCTACCTATCTTATCGCTCTACCAGTGTTAATTTCTCTGGATCCACCTCTGCTCCGCTTCCTTTATCAGTTGGAGTACCACAAGGCTCAGTCCTAGGTCCTCTGCTATTCTCTATCTACACCACTTCTCTTGGAAAACTAATAAGCTCCTTTGGATTTCAGTATCATCTATATGCAAATGATACACAAATCAATCTATCCTCTCCTGATCTTTCACCATCTGTGTTGTCTCGTTTTACTGACTGTCTTTCTGCCATTTCATCTTAGATGTCTTCTAGCCAACTCAAACTCAATCTTTCTAAAACTGAATTAATAATATTCCCACCCAAAAACAGAAGCTTCATGCCTGACATTTCTATTTCTGTTGATAACATCACCATAAATCCCACCCTGCAAGCTTCTGCTTAGGTGTAATACTTGACTCACAGCTATCATTTATTCCCCACATCGATTCTATATCTAAATCATGTTACATACATCAAAAGAACATTTCCAGAATACGCACATATCTCACACAAGACACTGCAAAAACCTTAATAATCTCCCGCATCGACTATTGCAATTCCTACCTTACTGGTCTTCCCAAAATCAGACTTGAACACCTACAATCTATTTTGCACGCAGCAGCTAGATTGATTTTACTTGTAAACCATTCTTCCTCTGCTGAGCCACTCTGTCAGTTTTTACATTGGTTGCTTGTATGTCAACAAATCCAATATAAAATTCTTCTACTAACATACAAGGCCGTCAAGAAAATTGCACCGACATACATCTCCTCACTTGTTTTAAAATATCTCCCAACTCAACACCTCCGTTCTGCACAAGATCTGCGTTTCTCTTCCACTCTTATCACATCCTCCCATTCTTGGTTACAGGACTTTTTTCGGGCTGCACCCATCTTGTGAAATTCCCTCCCTCGCACAGTAAGACTTTCCTCTAGTCTTCAAACCTTCAAGGGTTCTCTGAAAACCCACCTCTTCAGACAAGCTTATAATATTCCTCAACAAGCATCTTAATCTCCCTAGGTTACCCTATTACCACCCTCTACACAGCTAACACGGGACAACAACCCTCTGACCAACATTGCTGTGTGACTGATCACATAGCCCACTGAATACTTTTTACCTTTGCATTCTAGCTATTCTAATGTGCAATATGATGTGATGTAGCACATGCCCCTGTGTTTCAAACTCCTATCGTCCCTTAGATCGTAAGCTTGTGAGCAGGGCCCTCTTACCTCTCTGTCTGTATGTATTACCCAGTATTGTCTTATAAATGTTTGTTCCCAATTGTAAAGTGTCTTGGAATTTGCTGGCGCTATATAAATAAATGTTGATGATGATAATGATGGTGTTTGCGGTCTCTTGGCTTCCAAGAGAAACATATTTTGATATAATTTAGAGACCCTGTTCCCTGCACCCTCCCTATTTACTTTTACACTCTATATTACATGCCTAATCACCATCTTCAATACCCTGACGACTGTAGGTGTAGCCCCTTTATAACAATGTACCCATTGTACTTGAAACCCTTTGACAAGACAGGAGGGTTTCATATTATTAACAATACTAATCTGGTAGACAGGTTCAGCAGAGGGCTGGCACATTTTAGTTTCGGGGCAAGACTCGACTGAGCAGCCAATTAGGAACATTTTATAGGATAATAAATGCAGGTGGCCCAGTGACCCAGCCCAAGGTAGTCCACTATAGGACTGGCCTGAGGGGCAGATGCCCCCCTGCCCCCCAGCACAGATTGCTCCTGGACAGGTTCCAGCAATGACTGTTATGGTTGCAGACTTGATTACTGACCACCCAAACTGCCTGGATGCCATTTGATGGATTGCCAGCTCATATCTCCATGAATTCTTGCCTTACTATAATGGGATATCTGTAATAACATAATGAGTCACATTCTGCTATCCCAATATAGGCTATTATAGTGAAATACAAATGTCCAGGCAGCATGGGTTAGATGATAGTCGTCAATCTGTCAGCTGACAACCAGGGAGCTGACAACCAGGGAGCTATGTGGATTGAAGATTCTGCAGCTTCAACAGTCAACTATCAGGTATTGCCCACAATGGACTTCTCCACGGGGAACCCACAGGCAGCAGCCCCCAGAACGAGCTGCATTAGGCAGCAGGTAAATATGCAGAAGGACATGAATCCTAATCAGTATATCTAAGGTCAGGATAAGAAGAAAAGGTTCAAAAACAGTATAACAGGCTGCGTTCACAAAACAAAAGACTGGGATCAAAACCAAGTCAAATTGGTATCGGAAGGTCAGACAGAATAATGAACAAGCACAGACATTAAAGTATAGCTTGAGTGGATATAAATAGAGGGGAGGATTGCAGCTGCAGCACTGTTTTTGGTATTTCAACACTGTATAACTGTTTTTTTGTGGTAGGTAATATTTTATGACAATATTGCTTACTTTTTGTTTCTTTCTACATATATCCCTACAAGGTTTTGGACTAGAAGAATTATACATCGGCTTGTGATATCGAATTAACTCAAAATCTGTTTGGATCCACAGTGAACTAAGTTTTTTGGACTTTAAATTTCTTCATATGAAGATGCATTATATGTATGTTTGATAATTATCCAATTTTTGTACTATGGGTTGTGCCAAATTGATTGGTTATTGGTTTCTTAGGAGAATGTCAGTAAAAATATTTGAAGACAACATACACAATAGTCACCAAGCTTTAGAGGTATATGGAGAAATATAGATTAATAACAATTGGTTGTAGCGGTGCTCATATTAGAGATTAAAAATGTAGTCGCTGACTTTGAGCAGATCTGCTATTCTAGACAAAACTTCTGGAACAGCAAAAACTAAGCTTCTCAAATAACCGGTTTAATCTCCTTACAAGTTTACAAGCTCTTGTAATGGATTTACATAGCTTGGAGCCTTGTGATGATCTAGGCGTCTGGTAATAATTAATATTTAATACTTGGTGTGAGGATAATTATTATTAACATCTCATGGATTATTAGTTTTGTTTTCTTCCTACCAAACTTCTTATTCCCAAAATTATATCAGAATTCATGTTAACCATTAGCATCTACTAAAACTATGTGATTTTGTTAGAGATTACTTATGAATTGAAAAAACAATGACAACAATAATAGATCAGTGTGGTACAGTAACTTTTTTTGAGCGGTTGTACTGGGTGTAGGGAGATCTTTTTTTCTCAACTACACTCCGAAGTGATCATATGTTCATAATTCAATGCTAATTTGTACAGATTATACTCATCTCTAAGCAAAGGATACTAGTACATAAACTGGTGCATTACAGTATGTTAGCACTCTACTGGTCAGGCTTCCTGTTTTGTGCAGTAACATCTGTGCATGTCCCATAATAGTTACCACATTAAGGGTGGCACAGTGGTTAAAACTGCTGCCTTACAGGAATGGGACTATGGGCTCTCTTCCAACAATACAATATCTTTGTGGAGCTTGAATGTTCTCTCCGTGTGTGGGTTTCCTGGTAGGTTAATTGGTTTATGACAAGATAGGTCTCTATTGTGGGCAGCACAGTGGCCTAGTGGTTAGCACTTCTGCCACACAGGGGTCATGAGTTCGATTCTCGACCATGGCCTTATCTGTGTGGAGTTTGTATGTTTTCCCTGTGTTTGCGTGGGTTTCCTCCGGGTGCTCCGGTTTCCTCCCACACTCCAAAAAACATACTGGTAAGTTAATTGGCTGCTATCAAAATTGACCCTAGTCTCTTTCTGTCTGTCTGTCCCCCTCCCTGTGTGTGAGTTTGTTGTATATATTAGGGAATTTAGACTGTAAGCTCCAATGGGCCAGGGACTGATGTGAGTGAGTTCTCTGTACAGCGCTGCGGAATTAGTGGCGCTATATAAATAAATAAATGATGATGATATTGTGTCTGGTAGGGAATTTAGAATGTAAGCTCCAATTGAATGCAAATGATTCAATATTACATTGAAAGTGATGAATAATATTTTTTCACTATACAAATAAACAATAATGATATTGGGTATATACAGATATAACAGGGTTTTAGTATGGTGGTGAAAATAAAGATTTGTGAAAGTGTCAAACTAGACATAATACAGTAGGTTTACTCATGGCATACTTGCTGAATGTATGTTCTGCCATCCAGGAGATCCAGAAGGAAGGGACGTTGTGGGAGGGTGGACAGGGGTGTCATTTTGTCGCAGGGTGGTAGAACCAAAATGACGTAATGGTGCGATTCATGGGAATTGCCAGGAGTACGCGGGACCTACCCGGAAATCGTGAGTCTCCCGGACATTTTGGGAAAGTAGGCAAGTATGACTTATGGCTCACTGACTAGAAACAGCACAGATTTTATCATTCACTTGGTTTGAACATAAGATCTAGGACTGGAAAATCTCAAATTATAATGCTGGGGTAATATTTAAAACACACAATTCATAATTGCAAAATATAAAATGTTTAATCATTGGTATAAAAAAAACCCTAATCTCTAATACCAATATATATCATCAGTCATTTAAACCATTCCAGAGAAGGCTAAGACTATATACTGGAAGTTTAGTATCTACCTAACAGCCATGATGTGATGTGATGTGATGTGAAAATGCATTCCTTATTGTGTACTTGGGAGATTAACTCACATTTAACATCTGCCTAGAGCAGTGGTCAGGGAACAGGGGTAAATTACCCCAAATGGGGTAAAAATGAAATTCCTGTGGTTAATGCTGCCGATTCACATCCTGTCAGTTGGATTGTAGACCCCTTTAAATGTGAAATTGCTGTTGTACCAGAAGAGCCTCAGGGTTGGCAGAGGCACTTCTTGGGCTTCGATGCAATAATGAAGCACGTATTACATTAGAAAACAAAGCAGATCTGTCATATTTTTGGATGTCAACAGCTGCAAAGACATTCAAAATTGCACATGAGGAGGCAGTCAAAAAGTTGCTGCCTTTTGCAACAACCTACCTTTGCCAATAAAGATTTTCCACTCTAACGAACATAAAAACAAAGCAGAGAAATCGATTGGACGCTGAAGACTGTATCCAAATTGCTCTGACATAAAAATGCCCCAATATTGATGCTCTCGTATCAAAAATGAAGCAACATCATTTCTCCAAAACCTGAAGTTTTTGAAGTTGAAGCTTTCAAAGAAATTTTGAATAGATTCAATAAAATTTTGAATTCCAATAATTAATAATATATGATTTCCTTCCTTTCAAATCAAGGGGGTAACTTGGGTGTATCTAAATATATTTGGGGGTAAAAGGTAAAAAAGTTCCCTGACCCCCGGCCTAGAGGGTTTGATTTTTGAGACACCATACATTCCTAGTGCTCTATTTCAGGTAACACCACCTTGTCTCCTTAATCTTTCAATGTGATTTCATAGGCAGGGGATGAAGCAGAAGAGTTCTGAAACTTGTTGTACTTTCGGATTCCAATTCCTGATTGGAGATACGTGAACTTGTCTTCTTGCATATAGAGACAGAAAACAACACGTTTTTAATGAGGTTTTTTTATTTATCTTACCTATTATTTTTTTGAGTATTTTACTTCACCATTGCATATAAATGTAACTTTGTTACTTAAAATGTCTAATTAAATTAACTTAACACTTTAATAAATGTAGTCATAAAGATACATTTGTGAACCAATAGAGGCTGTATAGTGGGACAATGTGATTTTGGGTTCAAAAGAGACTCTTGCAGGAGAAATGCAGTCTGTTTCCCTATTTTTTTTTTATAGTTTTCTATCCACCCTGCTCCCCCCTCCCCCCCCTCCCCTTTTCTATTTTGATTTCCTGCTGACCGTTGGTGAACAAGGGCCCTGATCTGGTCAGTCTGAGCTTAACAGTGACACCAATGGCCTTCTTGCCACTCCGCAGATCCCAGTCACCTATTAAACGTGCAGCTGCTGTCAGCGAGGTTCAGCTCCCAATCTAACATCCTAGGATAGGATTACTAGAATGGCAGAAAGGGTGCACAGCCAGTCTGGCCAAGGGCTGATCCACTCCCTTCCCTTTCCTTGCTCTTCTGTTTCTCCCCTTCCCTCTCCTGCTGCTATTCCTAATTCCTTCTACCCTGTATTTCTCATTCCCATCTACTGACTACTCTCTTCCTTCTCCTCCCTTCCCCACCCTGTTGTGTGAGCCTGTCGAGCTTCAGCACACATAGCAGATAGAAAGTATTCCTCACATAGTATAAAAGCCCTGCAGCGCAGGTAAGTGTGGTGGTATAGGGGTATTAATATAATGTAGCAGGGGTATTACTGTAAGTGGTGCATATTAATATAATGTGTGGGCAGCTGTGTGGTAGTAGCTGGTAGAGGCTATTGCTTTAATATGGTGTCTCTTTTATTAAATGTGGGGGCTATTAATGTAAAATGGGGTTAATGGGAACTGTTTGTCATGCACCAGGCTCTCAGGTACTGTTACATACTTCTTTGCGGTCTTTCTAAGCTGTCCCTGCAGTCTGCAAACTCTGCTGGTCTCAAATCTCTGTGCAGGAAGATGCTAAGTCGGTCTCCACTCTACAGATCCCTCCAAAACCAGTACATGGGTGCTGCCATGCCATCTTGGATTCAGTCACCTGCTCTCCCTCAGTTACAGTACTCTTCAGCTCAGCAGACTGCAGCTTCCAATCAGGGGATAGCAGTCTCCGCTCCAGGGTTCCTTACAAAATCAGTTCCTGGGCATCGCCATCTTGGATCCAATCACCTGATCCGTCTCAGCCAGTCAGAGTGCTGCTGAGGTTAACTCAGCTGACTGCATCCTCCAATCAGGTGATAACAGTTAATATAAAAGGACTTCCTAGAGCCCTAACCCATTGCCAGTGCAACATTGATTCCTCAGATACCAACCTGGTTTCCAGCAGTCTTCCCAGTTATTCTTGCTTAGACAGTACAGTCTGCATTCCAGTTCAAGGCTGCTTCAGCAATCCAGTCCCACTGGAAATTCCAGTTCCAGTCCAATTCATCATTCTGGTTCCAGTCCGGTCCAGCAATCCGGTTTCATCCTGGTCGCCTTTGCTAAATCTGACTTCACTACTTACCAGTCTCCAGTGCCATTCATATTCTCTAGTCTCCTGAACTCACAGCAACCACCATCTGTACAAATCCTTTATCTTCCATGCAAAGGAACCTCATCAAGCCACCCACCTATTTGCAACGGGTCTGATTGAAACACCTCAATTAAATAATTAACACTTGTGGGCAAATACTTTTGTCCATATAGTGTATTTAAGATTAGACAAATCATCTACATCTCAAGTTCTATAACTTGATAGATCATGCCTGGCCAACCTGTGGCTCTCCAGGTGTTGTGAAACTACAAGTCCCAGCATGTCCTGTCAGCTATAGTCTGGCTTTCACCTGGCAATGCATGCTGGGGCTTGTAGTTTCACAACACTTGAAGAGCCACAGGTTGACCAGGCCTGTGATAGATGATTGGAGATATTGTTTCTCATCAATCAGAGATTTTATTTATTTATTTTTGAGAGCTTATATTTTTTTTAAAATAATAACAAATTGCCAGTTTCAAAGATGATAGCAAACGTAGAGGTACATAAACATGCCATAGGATGAATAAAAAGTACAAAAAGGAAGACTCATTTATACAAAATAGAACATTAAATAATATATCAAGAACTGGTGCATATGACTGGCTTTGGAAGAGAGTATATAGTCAAAGGATAACGGCATATGTAAGGTCATGACGTGGGAAAGGGGTATGATAAGGAAGGGGAAATTGAGGCTGAGAGCTGGACCCCCACAGAATTGCACTGTAGAAAGCAGAAGCTCTAGAGCAGGCCTGTCCAACCTGCGGCCCTCCAGATGTTGTGAAACTACAAGTCCCAGCATGCCCTTCCAGCTATCAGCAGGTTGTCTACTGGCAAAGCATGCTGGGGCTTGTAGTTTCACAACACCTGGAGGGCCGCAGGTTGGACAGGCCTGCTCTAGAGTATGGAATGTGACTAATCAGGTTAGCTTATGCAAATTAAAGAGTTGAGAGAAGGAGTAGGGAAGAGAGTATAAGAGTGTGCGAGCTGACACCTCTTTTCTCAACAACGAGGGTCAATGTAATGTATTTCTTAAGAGAAAATTTAACCCTATAATATCGATATCACAAGATCCTTATAAGCCCAAAAGGATTAACTTCAAGCTAGGTGAGTCATATGTATTTAGCACATAAAGGAAATGTTCTCCATTTGCTTCATTAGGTTTAGATTGCATTCAAGTGAAGAGGTAACCTGTAACTTCAAGTATTGGATTATTAAGGGATTAGTGATGTGGCTGTGTCCATAAGACAGGGGCATTTTTTTGTTATATTTGGATGGATAATTATGTATTATTATGTATCTATAACATAAAAGTGCGTTTTATATGTACTCATGTACATTTCCCATTCTATGTGAAGAAGGTCTCCCCAGTTCCCATATGTCACGAACGCCAAGCCTGTCCCAGATACAGCAATCTGAACAGCTGGCCGTGACTGCCGTCACCTTAGTCACCACGAAGGATTTATTATGGTATCCTTATGTTCACCAGAACCACTTATTACTATTTCACATTTAAATCATATACACATGTAGCATGAGCCTCCCTGGGCTTCGTAAGTTCATAAGAACACACACAAGTCACGGAGAACACACTAGATTAAATTTATTTAATCTGAAAAATGGTTCCAAGGCTTAGTTACAAAAATGAACAAGACATACAATATGTTGCACAAATAAGTTTCAGAGAATTAAATAGGGAATAAAATCAGAGTACAACTTACTAGTTAAGACCTGGTGTGTGAGGGAACACAATTGAGAAAAATAGGACATTTCAGTCTTGATAGACGCCCTCATGAAAATGCACATGTTATCGTCAGAAGATTTAAACCTTTTTCCACATAGCTTTCACCCCCCACCTTTGGAGTTTAGCTGTCAATAAGGACAGATTGATCTCCCAAATGTCACAGGGCTTTCAAAGCGAGCTATGGATGTCCTAAGATCGAGAATGTTCACAGGACCTTGAGTTCTCACCCCTGCTTGTTATGCTTGGCTAGATGGTTTACAACTTTGGGGCTTCAAACTCCTCAGAGATGCCTCCCTCTCCCTGGTCTGGCTATTTTCAACAGATTATTGACACTTGCAGTTCAGACTCATATCATCCAGCAAAGCACACGCTGAGATTACATTACAAGGTTACATACAATATACATTGTTATTTTCTGTTGAATGTATGACAATCAGCCATTAGATATACTGCATAATCGTCACACCATAGTAGAGTGTCAACACAGCAAGTAAAACGGGTTGAATGGAAAAACACTTTTTCTCAGATGGAGTAAGATTCAAACGTTTTGGAAACTTTTTTTATCATTCTGTAAAACATAATCTTCCTTTAATTCCAATAAATATTATCTATCTATATTTCTATCTATCTATCTTATGCATCTCTTCCTCAGGCTTTTCAATATCTGCACTATTTAATTTGTCTTTCATTTCTTTAATTTGGCTGTCCAATACTTCTTTTTCAGTACAAGTTCTTATACCGTTGAGCCAGTTCATATGAGAATTACTATCACATTAAATGTACATATAAGGTTTCTTGTAAGTTTTTGTATAACTTCTTTCCTCTATAACAAATTGTAATATCCAAAACTAGTTAACTTGAAGTCAAAAATAAAACTGATGATTAATGCATTGATATTGAGATAATCACAAAAACTAAGTTTCCCCTTCTCTCACCTCCAAATAAAATATACATAATCTATGTACCTGTACTAGGTCACTAAGTTCGACCCAGAGTCATGGCTGCTCCAAATATGCAAATTATCCCAATAAGTCATCAATAAATAACCATAATTTGGGGCAAACCTGGTGCCCATGGTTGTACTGTTCTTGCACGTAATATTGGTCCTTAAAGTGGAAATAATTATTAGCCAAAAAGAAATAAATACCTTGATTTATACATTATTTGAAATTCTCTGGATGGCCCTTATTTAAGAAAGATTTGGCAGCCTCAATCGCTTTGTCATGTCTGAACATTGTGTATAAAGAGCCTACATCAACAGTAACAAGAAAAAATCTTTTTCCCACTACCACTTTTTTCTATTTTGAATAATTTTCTTAAAAAGACAGCACAGAATCTGATCAAGAAAAAACACACATGATGCTGAAAAGTAAAACACAAATATAACAATTTATTTAATGCACACAATATAGATATTTCAGTGTGAATTCTTCCAACAGTTATATCTCATGACAATAAAAATGCAATAATAATAAATAAATACATAAATAAAATCAGCATAAAATACCATGGGGTAAATGTATCATACTCCGGTTTTCTCAAGTCGCCGGAAATCGGCGAGTTGACAGCTAAAATTTAAAGCGGCACTGCCTTGTAAAGGCAAGTTTCCCTTTACAAGGCAGCGCCGCTTTAAATTTTAGCTGTCAACTCGCCGATTTCCGGCGACTTGAGGAAACCGGAGTATGATACATTTACCCCCATGTGTCTTAATCAGATAGTTGTTACTATATTAACCAAATCAGCTATTATCAATAATATTAAGAGCTCATTAAAAAGTCACATTAAAAACTACATCTGTTTCTAAATTTTTGAGAGGATTATCTCCTGCAGACTCATGTATATTTTTCTCTTATTTAAAAAATAATTGTTACTGGCAATTTTCTAATAAATTTCTGCACAACTACAAATAAATTTAAAAGACGATTAGTAAGGGCAAATTATAATCCTTTTCTGAAGAGGAAATTCTCCTCTTCAGGGATTGTGAGCTCAAATTGAAACCCGTTGCATTTTCTGTTTTTCCTTATTCAAATCAGCTCACCTCAGGAATAACTGTAACAGCCTTTTTATACTCCCTACTTTTGTGTGCTTTCATTTTTACTCCTCCTCTTTTGCCCATCTTGTTTTTTTTAGGTCTATTTTATTCTGGAATATTTTTTTTATTGTCTTTTTCCCAGTCTAACAAAAAGATATAGTATGGGACTCATGTTCCTCCAAATAATCAAATCAATTTTTTAAGGGCAAATAAAAATCCATTTCTTGGGGTGTTCCCTTTCCTTTTTCCCAATATACATTTTTTTCTTCGTAAATCTATTCCATGGATTCACTTTACATTATTTTCTAATGGTCTCATCGCATACTCATTCCTCCGTTTGCTGTTCCTCTCTCTATTGGTAAATGTCCTATCTCCCTTCCTATAAATGTGCCTCCTTCTGAGATTGTTCTCGTCTCCTTTCCTTATTGTTTATTGTTCCAATGTTCTTGGATTAATTTTTTCTTTATTAAACTGTATCATTTGTGTCGTTCTACTTAAATTCTTTCCTTTTGATCTAATTTGGGTGAATAATATCTTTAGGTTTCTTTTTTATACAAAAATTCTATCCCTATAAAATGTTCTATGTTTTCTGTTAGAATCTGAATGTATGCCTTACGCAGACTTCAAACCAAAAATCAAAACCCTTATTTAATCAGTTTCCCATTCGCTAGGATTGTTCAGCTTCATTGGAATCTAGTGGAGGCAAATACCAAGCCCAGACTGATTCCATCCATACCATTTCTTTCTGCAAACTTATGTTGACTTTTTGGTAGGAGGATTCACCCTTTGTTTATACAGGTGACCCTGATTTTATAATTGTTAGTACATGCTTGTTTCACAGAAGTGAAATGTGAGCGTTTCATACCATTTTATTGATATAATAAAGGGTATTACATATTAGATATGTTTTTATGTATTTTCCTACTATATGTTCTGAGATTGGGAGTGGTGTTTTAAATGTGACCAATATAATACACTATATTTTGTTTTTTCCCTTTGTTTTCTATGTTTGAGTCTTCATTTAGGAGAAGACAGTATCCGCATCAACAGAGTATACACATTTACCTTAAGAATTAATCATCTAGAGTTAATTATTGTTTTTAAGTTCATACCCTTGGAAATCTTGTTTTTTATATTTGTAGGCACCAAAGTATATATTTTGTTTATATTTGTCTTATATAAAGATCCCACAGAATCTTCTATATGTACTAAGCTGCATACATGGGAGTACCTGAATAATGAAATAGCCCATTCATCCACCTTAAATTAATAAACTCCCAAATAATCAATACCATCACCTCACCAATAAATTAATATCTCCCACCCAGTGTTAAATAATTATCCCTCACCACTAAATTAATAGCCCACATTATCAATATTTTCAAAATAAATGTTGCTTCTGCCAGAGTAGACTGTGAGATCTCTTATTCAGTCAGGAATGAAAAAGGGAAGGGATCTGGCTATACTTACAATCTTATTAATAAAAATATAAGGGAAACATTTCTATAAAACAAAGTTTATATATTGCAGTCAATAATCAGCTTGAATGAGGAAATACAATCTACAAATGACCAGTAAATATGTATTATTCTTGTGTCTCATATGGGCTACCATAAGATTTGCTCTCATAGCTATGCTATATGAACAGTCCATTGGGTTCCACTGGAAATTGGTGTCCACGTTTCATTAAATAATGAAAGCAATATAAATTGGAATTTTACTAACTAAACACAACCGCATGTGGTTCTTTTCACCGAGAGCTATCCCTCATTATAATCTAGGTCCTGCCACTAAAATTTAAATTAATTAGATATGCTATAATTATCTAATTATCACTAGTTAGCTGATAGCAGAAGCTTATCATACTCTATTTTAAAGTGAAACACCATCTAATAAAGGATTGTTTTAGAATATAAAGCACTTTGTGAAACCTTCTCTGATGTTACATGAGTGTTTGACATAAAAATGATAAAAGGGTGTTTTATAATAATATACACTGATCAGCCACATCATAAAAACACCTGCCTAATATTGTGTATGTCCCCCTCATGCCGCCAAAATAAATCTGACCCGCTGAGCCAAGTACTCCATGAGACCTCTGCAGGTGTCCTGAAGTCTCTGGTACCAAGCTGTTAGCAGCAGATCCTTAAAGTCCTGTAAGGTGCGAGGTGGGGCCTCCATGGCTCGGACATGTTTTTCCAGCACATCCCACAGATGCTTGATCGGCTTGTTGATTTGGTCTCCAAATTCCCCAGATCACATCTTCAACTCTTTGTCATGGTCCTCAAAACATTTCTGAACACTTTTTGCAGTGTGACGGGGCGTATTATCCTGTTTAAAGAGGTCACTCCCATCAGGGAACACTGTTGCCATCAATGGGTGTGCATTTAGGTAGGTGGTACATCTCAAAGTAACATCCACATGAATGTCAGGACTGAAGATTTCCAAGCAGAACATTGCCCAGAGCATCACATTGCCCACGTAAACGACACACTCACCCGGCCCGTCCACATTATATAAAAGAAACTGAGTCGTCAGACCGGGCCACCTTCTTCCATTCCTTCATGGTCCAGTTCATACAGACGTGTCTATTGTAGGCGCTTTCAGTGGTGGAGAGGGGTCAGCATTAACACTCTGACCGCTCTACAGCAAGCTGCATTGCACTGTGTGTTACGACACCTATTTATCATAGTCAGCATTAACTTTTTAAAAAATTTGTGCTACAGTAGCTCTTCTGTGGGATTGGACCAGATGGGCCCATGTGTATCAATGAGCCTTGGGCGGCCATAACCTTATTACTGGTTGGCTGGTGCTGGTAGAAACATTTGAGATTTGGTGCTTTCATGCTTCAGCATGTATGCTGCATTATATATGATTTAAAGGATGGTAAGGAGCAGCGCTTGATTAAGGCTTTGGGGGAGCCAGGGGCACTTAGGACAGGGGGTGTCCTATTGTCTAAAATTAATTATTCACAAGAGTGAAAACTGCCGACTCCTGTCCACCACTGAAAGCGCCTACAATGGACACGTGAATATGAACTGGACCATGAAGGAATGGAAGGAGGATAGCTCTCAGTGAAAAGAACCACATGGGGTTGTGTTTAGTTAGTAAAATTCCAATTTATATTGCTTTCATTATTTAATGAAATGTGGACACCAATTTCCAGTGGAACCCAGTGGACTGTTCATATAGCCTAGCTATGAGAGCAAATATTATCTGCAAACATGTTACTTTAAATAGGCATCATTAACTCTAGCAAAATTGCATGCGATTTTAGCAATCTCACCTCGCACAATCACCTCTTGTGATTGTTATGTAGCCGGTTTATCAATCCACAGCATAGTAAATCTGATGGTGTTAACGCTAGAAAATTTTGCCAGCTGGGAGGCATTAAGAAGTAGATGGGTGGGGGCAATGTAATACTTGGCAATAATATTGAAAAATGTTGGAGGTTATTGCCCACACCTGCCTGGACTGGTCTCACACACGGATGGCTGTAGTGTTCACATAATGCCCGTTAAAACTGGAGAAACAATGGTATTATATCATTATAGAACTCTGTTGGGCTGTAAGAGCCGGGCGGCAAGTAAAACCAGCCAGGTGGAGCACCCGGGAAATGGGTGCTGTAGAGAGCAATGTGATGGTTTGCAATTCTATCATGGTAAAAATCGTTATGGCAATATGTAAAGTGGTGCTGTGTTAGAATATGGTTTTCTGGTGCATCTCTAGTGGTTTGACCTAATTTAAAATAAGACAAGAACATATTAGCAATATTAAAAACGGTCAGGACACGGTTTCTAACGGTTTCAAACTGAACCATATCTCCCAACATTTAAGATTCCTAAAATAGGGCACAGTCATGCCTCCTCTAAAAGGGGTGTGCGATTGTATACCCCCGGTGGAGCGTCTGATGCTTCTGAAGCACTATGCAGCCCCCAACTCCTCCCTCAAAAACACCCTTGAATTGGTGTGCGCACAAGAGACACGTGTGGACATACCTCAAAACTTCCCACGAGTCGAGACACAAGGTGCCAACTTGTGGGACTGTTTGGAGGTATGTATTTATCCCAAGAGAATTAATGACCATCACAAAATTGCTCCCGTTTTTAAACTTATGCCGATTTTAATTTGAGATTTAACAAGAATTCTCTTTAATATCTTATTTCTTTTAAACTTGTATTGCTTTATTCATTGTATATTATATGATTCTTGGAATGGATATACAATTCTTTATTATTATGTTCATGGAAATATTGTGTGAGACATTACAGAGTGATTTTATGAATAGTTTTATGGCAATGTATTGTAAAATCTGTACAATTCATAATTATATAACTTCTATAAGTGATATATTAAAATATAATAATTTTCCAAACTATGTTATAGGTTCCCAGTGCAACACCTCTTCCCCAACACATAGGAACATTCTTTATATGCATATACAGACCCTTACTATCTAGGCTTTTAATACTGCACTCTAATTTCTGTACTTTTTGAATGGCTCTTAAACACAATCCTTATTTTGTATCAACACACATGCACAAGTACTTTACACTAGTGGTCCAAGTATTCTGGTATTACAGTGCATGTGTAGCTTCAACCACTAAAACTATAATTGCTCTTCTATATACCAGGTCCTCTTGATACACAGCACATGCACAGGGTGTACCAAACGAGTATTTTTATCCCTGATTCCTCTTGGAACATTTTTTGCACTACTTGAGACACACCGTACTTGTGCAGACAACATGCAAAACAACGTTCAGTACCTTCCAAGGTATACACCAAGGATTAATGACAACTATTTAATGACCACCTGAATGATAATTTAAATACTTTGTCAGGGTTGGGGTGTTTTGCTACTGAGAGACAAACACACACAGATAAAATGCGTAGGGTAGGTGTCTGGTTACTCAATATTACGGATGTTATTGTCCCGTTTGCTCTTTCACTTTAACTGAATTATCTTGATCTTTGGCCAAGAAGATTCCTATCCAGGACTATTAGGAGTGGACGTGTATCATCATTGCACAAACACATAAGCTGCTTAAGTTTATATTGTTTGTGTTCTAATCTCAAATATACCATTATGTAATGAATGTGGAATTCATTGAACCTATAAAATGGAACCTATAAAATTATGGATAATGTGGAATGAATTCCACATTATCCATAATTTAACATTTGATACTAATGACCCTTGATGTCCTCTACCTTGATGAGCTATCAAGTGCAAGTTCTGGTACATATATTGATTATAGTTAGTGCGCACACTATCTGATAATTTTTTCACCATTGAGCAGGGTTATAGGCTATTTATGCTAACTGGTTGACGGTTGTTAACCCTGTATGACCCCTCTGAAAGTCTCCCACCAGCATGGTTCAGTTGATTTAGGTATAAAGCCACTCATGTGTCTTAATTCTCATAAAAGTATTAGAATGCATTTTAAATATATAATCATCTATTTCACAGTGGTGTTAAGGGCTGCCATCAAAGTATACATTAAGTCATTAAAATTGTGATTATTTACATTAATAGCATGTTAAAAGTTTATTATTTTTTTTCTAATGTATGATTAGATAACTGCAGAGAATTATTGTGAATTTATACATTTGTAGCAAACGTTTTATTTTAGACACCAAAATTAAAACAAACCAAAAAATGAATATTCAAACTTTATTGATTTATCACTGTAGTATAACCCCAGTGATATTAACAAGCATAAAACTTTTCAATTTATAGCTAAACAGCACATAGAACATTTTCTTTTAAACAAAACTGTTAAAATTCTAAAAAAAAAAAAAAAAAGGGACATCATTTTTCAGTTAAGAGATAGGCTGATGTACACAAACAATTCTTTCATTGCAGTAACTGGAGGAAAAACACTGAAAAGTAAGCAAGTAATGGTAGTGAGGAGGGCGTTATAAAAGATCAGAAGCAAATATGAACAAAGCAAAGTCCAGACACCAATAGAGCTGTGATTTGTTGCTCTACAAGTGGAATTACACTTAACAAAGAAATACTAATACCTGTACTGGGCATATGTCCACATAATGACAATTTAACATGTGTTCTTTACAATGGTCAAACAAGATGACATTTAACAACAGCCTCAAACACAAGAATAAACTATTGGATCACAAAAGTTGTAAAACAAAACAAACAAAACGTAGCCAGCAAAACGCTGCCGCAAAAACACGTGGGGAAAAAGTGCACTGTGTAATGCAACACCTGACACTGCAAGCGGTAAGAGGCTTTCTATTGGGTAAGGGTCATCATAAATCAACAATAACTCCGTCTCAGATGAAGTCTATGAAACAGCATAGTTATACTGTGGTCTTTCCCATGAGAGTCGGACTAAATTAAGTAATTACCAGTTAAATATTAGAATTTAGATATAACAAGCGCTGCCAATCTTTAAAGGCAGAAACATAGGTTATAAAACACAAAATGTTAGAGTGGGCCTGTTGAACACAAATTTGCACTGGCAAAACATGAATAAAAAAAAAAGCCAAAGTTTGAGCCTTTTATTTATGCTACATTGTGTACTTAATGTGCAAAGTTCTTGGTAAACATGCTATGAAATGTATAAGGTGCTGCAAAAAGAATCCCAAAAGTTACATATCAAGCAAGATGTAGTGTTACATGAAGTTGATTGTGCAAACACATGACACTTACATAATAATAAAACGAGTAACTGTTTTTAAATGCTGTTGATATGAATACATCTGTTTTTCCTCTGAACATAAAAAAAAATTGGAACAACCAACAATATACCTCTGTTTAGTGAGTTGTAGGCGTGTTGAATGGTAAATAGTTACCCATTATTTTAAATTTGCAAAACAGCTTGTATTCTTAGTGACAAAAGTACCCTGAAAAATCTCCTAAGTAGACAAGCTCAGCAAATTGCCCCTTGATACATTGGAAGTAAAAAAAAAAAAAAAAAAAAAAAAAAAAAAGCTTTTCCCCATTCATGCTCCACAATTAAGGTACAATGTATTTAAGCATATCTTTCGCCTATACACAGTGGTGACAGCCATTGTATATAATGATCCAATATTCAGCCTATACATTGACTAGGAACAAGTAACATCAGCGAGGCACTTTGTGAAGTGATAGGCTGCAGCATTATTGATAAAATGGATTGTGTGTAGATAGCTAGTACACTTTACATAGTGGAACATTTCATCCTACACCACCACAACACACACAGTTAGGGCATCGCATCTTGCAAGAAAGAAAGATTATGTGCTCAGGTCAGGAAAATTATATAACCATTTCTAGGGATGGATTTGTTTTCTTTCACAATGTATAAACAGACTGTATATGTAGCAAAATGACTGACTCCTCCCCAGTGAGCGTGAGAATCATTTCAATGGCACCACAATCAATACGATTAGCAGCAACATCACAGCACATTTACAGGTTTTACATTTGGGGTTTTATTTTTTGGTCCAAGTGTGACTTAAAACATAACTAACGCAACACATAATCTGCCATGTTTCTTAAATACATATAATACTGATTTGAGGCCAGATGGAAGCCAGCTCGTCTGTACAAATAATAGAAATTTTAACACAGAATAGATAGAAGTGGTGATTGTAAGAATATGAGACTTGATTAACAGATCATAAGATTAATTGCCATAATTACATAACAACTTCATGTTTAAGAACAGTACCCTTAAGGAAAATCATTGTGCAAGCTATATTAAATGCTACTACATGTCTAAACCAGCATTGGTTTATTTATACACATCACTAATTAAATCATTCCCAGGTTAATTTTGCAGAGCTAAGATCTTGTGGCATTCATCTGCCTTTACATAAATAAGACAGGGATGTGCCAGTGAGGTGTAAAATCTTAGGAAATTAAACCTGCACAAAAAAATACAAAATGATAAAGAGCTCAAGGACCTAACCACAACAACAAGTCAGACAAATGGAATCTACAATCGGTTTTGCTCTTACGAGTTCCAAACGCCATGAAATACCAGTAAAAAAAAACTTAATGCAGGACGTCAGAACAGAAGCTTTCGTGTTTCATTATGTTTGAAATTGAGGATTATTTTCCCAAAATGTAAATTTGCATATTAAGTAGAGTGAGCAAAAACAAGGAAAGTGATTAATAGACAATATATTGTAAAAAATAAATATGTTTGAGTTAAGTAGATTTAAAAATTACTTGTATAAGTGCTAGGTTTAGTCATATTAAGTGCTCCTAGTAAGTGTTATCAACTTCTATTACTCTAAATAGGACCTTAATAGAAGTTATATTACTCTAAATGGCTCACACCCTTACATCTGTTCAAACTAGTGCTAGGTATTTTAAATAGCACTTTATAAGAAAACAAAATAAAAAACATGGGACTTTTTCGTATAATGGCAAAATATCAAGTCTTACTGGCCATCAACAAAAGTGAAATGACTTCTTAAACATCAGTATTTCAAGGTCCTCTGTAGTGCTTGCTCATCTACAGTCTGTGATCAGCTCAAATGTATACATTTATAATTCAACAACAAAAAGGAGGGGGGGGGGGGGGGTTAAAGGGAGGCAAATAGGATTCCTTGCAGAGTTACTGCCTGAAGCTGGCATTAAACTACAGTAAAAGCAGTCTCATTTGGCACAAGCAATGGCTGATGGACACACAGCAATTGTACGACATGATTCGTTTCCTGAGGTTAGTAGTGTGTACAGCAGCAGGTGATACATTTATTGCAAGACACTAAATAGCCATGTATAAAGTAGTTTCATTTATGCATTAACTTGTCAAACTCATCAGTTTACATACGATTAGAGCGAATATACTACTTTGTTTCAGACTAAAAGTGAACAGAGGTTGAAATGTATCTCTTATTGAAAGAACAAACTGACACACAGAGGACAGAGGTGTTATAATTTTTTTCTTTAGAGAAAGATAATCAGAAAGGTTTTACAGCATCTCTTATTCATCGCCACTTTGGTTAATACACTCACAAATAATCTAGTCTAGACAGAAGTGGAGGATCAGAAGAAATGCTTTGATCGCAGAGCACACATTGAAGTATAGCAAACACAATGTATATTATTTGAATACCATACTTTTAAAGAACTTTACTTTTGTGTGTACATGAATGTATAAAGGTGGTGAGCAAGAGAGGTTCTCAAACCAATTCTTGGGTAGCAATTTATCATCGTATTCATGTCCATGCCACATAGACTTTATTTTTAAAATAGGACACATTGTTTTGTCTTGTCTGGATCTTATCACGAGTGGGCTTCAATACGTTCAGATTATTTCCAAGAATATAGATTCTTGGTATGTCTGGATTTGACACTTATAACGGTTTTACTGCACTTTGAACCTAGTAGGAAGAAAGGGCTTGCTTTTCTGGCTAATCATGTCCCATGAGTGTCCCATGTTTCTGTTCCAAAAAAAACAAAACAGAAAACTACTGGAGGTCTAACAAGTTTACTCTTGAAAATGGGATAAATTATTCTTGTACTCCACACAACAGCCTATATTGCATCTTACATGAATTCGATTTTTGGCTACAATTCTGCTTCTCTTTTCAAGATATTGTGCAGTACTTTTGCATTTGCTTCTGTTGCCATTTAGGACATCAAAATCTTTTCAGTTGAGCATTGGGTAAAAACCAGAATGAGTGCAATACCTACTATCCGTGGCAGATCCAGGGAAGGGGGAGCGATCGCCCCCCCCCCCCCCCCCCCTACCCTAGCAGGTGCTTGTTACCGACGGCTGCACACTATGTGCAGGTCCGTTCGGCAGAGACAGACAGGGAGAGTGTGCTGTCCGGCTGCTCAGATTGTGATCAGAGCAGCACACACTCTCCCTGCTTGTCTCTGCCGAACGGACCTGCACATATTGTGCAGCCGTCTGCAGTCTTCGTTTTCAAAAAGGGGATGGGGACTTAATTCCCCCCCCCAAATCGCCCTAGGTAAAAAAAAAAAATTCTAGATCCACCCCTGCCTACTATGGGTTGTTTATTAAAGGGAAAAAGTGTCAGTGTGCAGTAAACCATTGCAACCATAGAGCAATTAGCTTTGGTTGATCAAGTGTGATCAATGTAAGCAGATTTCTGATTCGTCACTATGGTTTTTTGCTTTTTTTTTATTTAACCTTAGCGCCTATGTGGGAGGTTAGGCCGGGTACACACTACAGAAAATTTCTCCCGATGCCATATCAGGAGTGACTGAAAAGAAATAATAGTCCCGATCAGTATGCCACTTCATGTGTACACTATACATGTTTTAAAAGCTTTACACTAAGATCTCTGTTCTTCATCTTTTATAACCATCTGCTGAAAAGATCCTGACTCTGTAAATATTATGGAGATCCTGATTGGAATTGGAAGGATGTCGTTCCATAGCTGAATGAGATTTTTAGTCCGTTTCTAAAAATCAAACTATACAATGAGCTTTGGAATGATAATGGTTCATCATTTCAGTGTACACACTAATACAATATCGGGCCAAACAGTTGTTTATTATGCGATTGGCACGATAATTGGCTGAAAAGTCTGTAGTGTGTACCCAGCCTTAGTCTGTATTTGAGCTTGATTAGCCAATTAATCAAGGTTAATCTAGTGCTTATGGAGAAGCATCAGATGGAATTATGAGATCAGAACCACAAAGAGTATGAACTCTTAAGAAAAAAAAAAAAAGTTCCTATCGTCATGACGTTTATTTGCCTGTACTTCATCATTTAGCAAATACATCACAGGACATTTAAATAGCTTTGTAATTCCTATGGGATATACAATCTTTTCTACACACATTCATGAATAAAATTCTAATATAAAAATACAGCTAGAATCAGTGGTTGCTATTTTTCCAGTTAACTAATGTTCATGAATGTCCCCTATTGGTTTTCTTTCTAGCCTTCTCTGAATTTGTCAGTCAGTTATATCACTTATTGCCCCAGGAAAAAACTCTCGATATAAATGTATCCAATTCAGAGAAAGCAGTATCAATGGAAACAAATATCTGAATTAAATTCATAGATGGCTAAAATGCAGAGATAAGGGAGTATATTCAATTGTGCGCGGAGTGACCTCGCGCTTATTCCGGAGGCACTCTGCGTTATCACAACACCGCCGATGTCCCCAAGTAACTGAATATGCCCCAAATCATACAAGGCAAAAATTGTTGCCTCAACGGTGGAAAATCCCTTTTAAATCCTTTATGTTGGTGATTGAATAACTCAGCTCTCTACTAATCCCTACTAGTATGTCAGTCAACATGCAACAATGAGTTGATGAAGTATCTCATCTGTGGTAAAGCAGAGATATCCATAACTTCTAACATTATTGATCTTAACTAATCAACACTTTGAAACAACTCTATATTAGATTGTTTCATTGACGAGTGGGATGTGGAGAAAACGAAACATGCCCACAAAATGTACAAAAAGCATATAAATATTGTAGTAATGCAGTGCACAAAAAGTGCTTTATTTTCAAATGACAAGAAATATATTCAGATCAACAGGTGCTTTAATCAATACTAGGCTGGCAAGAAAAAAAAAGTAATTAAAAAAGTACTTCTTGAACATGGTGCAAGAATAATACTGGTCCAGAACAGCGATAGTTATGTGACAAGAACGTTACAAGCATTAAGCTTAAACATTATTTGAAATCATGTTGGAACAAATAAAAATAAAGTAAAGAAAACAAAAGAGACAAAAAGTTCACATCATGAACGATATAAACAAGTACATAAAAACTTAGATTTGTTCTTTTTTCCTTATGTGATATATTGATATTTAATAGGAAAATAAAATACATAGATTTCTGTCATCTGTATGCATTCATTTGCAAATCTTACAAAAAAGGACTAGACATGTTAGGCATTCACAAATTCTATGCCATTGTAGTTAAAATTGATATCAGCTATACATTATATTACAGTATTAACAATGAATATCTGTTTTCTGTTCTACCCATTGGGTAGGATATGTGCATAATATCCAAATTATATACAGCTTGTTAAAAAAAAACAAAAAACAAAAACACTTCAAATAAGACGTATGAAACGCTAAACTGAAAAAAGCACCTTTACAAATGAGGCACAGCAAAAATGGAGGTGACAGAGCTTCCCTTACTCTCTGACCATTATGGAAGCTCCATAACAATAGACATGCAGATCTCTTCTTACAACACCCTATTTTACAAGATGAAGAACCATGTGGTATCAATGTCATATCTAGCACATATTACCACACTTTACAATCACTGAACACGTCAACATTGGCAGTAAAAGCAGCAGCAGTAATTTAGCGTACAAGAAAACCATAGCAAACATGAAACCTTTTTTTTTTTTTGCTTCTATTTTTATTTCTGTTGATGTATAACTAAATCATTTTATCATGTAAGTTATTGAGTATCAAGTATTTTCTCCCTTTAATGTACGGCAATGCAAATCTAGTGCAAGCCGTTAATATAGATGTCTATATTTTGTAGGGAAAAAAATGCCATAATACATTGTTGTGTTATTCAGGGCTGCTCACAGTGTAATGTCTTATTGTACCAATACTTTAAATAAAGTTATGATCATAAAAAAAAAAAAAAAAAAGTTTTAAAAATTTGCATACTGGGAAAGAAAATGGCTGTAATTTCAGCAACGATATCTTAACAATGACAAAAGATAAAGGCTAAAATATATATGCAGAAAAAAAATGGATGTTTGTACAATTAAAGGTACTAAATACATCACAGCAATGAACAACCAATGTCGATTTTGAAGTTTTATAACAAAAAAAATTACTGTGATTGTAGGCTGTGTAACAATTTTGCCTAATGAAAAACAATTATTTTTGATAAAATTATCCCTCCAATTATTTCAGCATGTTCAGTGATAACTTATTTTTAAAGCCTGCATGTGCGTTTCATAAACGGCTTTTAGCCGGTGGTTAAACCTTGTTATGACTACAATGACAATCACTGTTGCATGCTACACTCCAAATATAACATTTGCAGCATTATGCATAACTTTTGAATGATGCCCTGGAATGAACATAAAAGATCTATACAGAGGTGGAACAGCGCATTGACAGGCCAGAAAGCAAAATTTGGGATGGGCCCGACGTTGCCATTCTTGTCTCAAGTCCCCCTCGCTGCTCTCATTAGAGCAGTGTGGAGGCCTCTTCTGAGTGTGCACGATCCTACCCCTGGATCTACATGTAAAAGATAGTTTTGTACCCATTTGCATGCCAATTACTGTATTAATTGTCTTTGTGCTTTCATAGCTGCTCATCAATCTGCTATAGTGATAAATTAAAATCTTTCTTGGAGGATAAAGGTTGGATGGAAGATACAATCAATGCAGCCTGTGCATTACTATATAGCGTGGCAGCTGTAGTCCAGCAATAACCAGTTCAGGGATTCACAACATTTTGTGTGTGAAAATAAATCTTGCATTGGGTATTAGAATTCACAACATGATGGATACAGGAATGTCCTCTGAATATTATGCTGTTATCACTTCTATGTTACTTTTCAAAAGGTCTACCAATTAAAAATAGTAAAAATGTGAAGTGAAACCACTGTATATGATCTGGTTCCCAGTGTCCATTACTACGTAGCTAACTATATAAGGAGAAAAAATATGGAGGAGGGGAGAGCGCGATTGAAGGGTGGAAGAGGAGGGGGAGGAGGGGAAGAGGGCACTATGGTGGAGGATGAAGGGAAGAGAGAAGTATGAGGGGGGGCAAACAAGAACAATCACTCCACAGCTGAGCCAAAACATTTCAGAAAGTGTCACTCCTCGGGGTATACTGGGAACAGAGGTATTAAAATAACTACTGTACTATCCATCTGCCGAGTCATGAAGGTGACTAAAGCAGTGGTATACAGTCCAGTACAGATCACCCACAAAAACTTACCACAAACTGTACTTCCTTTTGGGGGCTATGAACTAAATGTTGCGGAAGGGATGCAAGATTTAAATGGGAACCCCCCCCCCCCCCCCCCCCCCCAATTACATTGATAATTAACCCAAGTGAAAAAACCCACATACAGTGCTCCTTCATTAAGTCACCAGTTTAAAACACAACCAAACAGGCATTAGAAAGAGAGTGGCAATTTAAAGTGGGTGCCATATAATCAGATAGAGAATATACATGTGGTAGGTGAGGGGCGGTATTATAAAGAAGGAGCACTGTATTAAAGTTTGCTTCAGGTATGTACTTGTATGCATTTGTGTTTAAGAGACTACAGCGGACATGTTTAAAACCAGTCTGAAAAGCCATTAGTCTGAGTCACATCCTTCTGTCTCTAGGATAGAAATGGACACTCACAATTACTTTTTTAAACTTTATTGCAATAATGGCGATATACCCTGAAACCCTCATTACTGTTGAAGACAGCTAATCACTTTAACAAATGCTTTTCAACCATAAGGGCTCAAACGCAGGGTTTTTAATATGACGTGTGCAATGAGCTTTAATGCTGATAGTACAGGTCCATTCATCTATATTTTTGTCTGGATTAACATACCAGGACAATCTGTTCCATCGCTTTGCATCAATTTTGCGCCAATGGAATTCTATGTCAGCGCTTTGTTAAAAGCGAGGACAAAATACAAGGTTTTCACTATGCTCAACAGAAGTTTTCCAATGCCGATATGAATAAGTCTTTAAACGAATCAACAGTACTTACAAACAATCTTCTAATCTCTGGAAAATTAATCTCCTATTAGTGAGGACACTTTTATACAGAGGCATTTAAAAAACACAGTATTAGTTTGAGAATATATTTACATTTATTTTTTCTAATAAAAACACACCGTTTTCCATCGTAAGTGTGCTTCGTGCCACTCATTAATATAACACTGATATTTGTGCAGCTATAAGATTTTGGTCAAAACAAAAAAAATATTTAACTTTCTTTTTTTTAAAAAAAAAAAAAAGAAACCCCTCAAAGAGCAGCTAGGGGTGAGTGCCCAAGTCGCCAGTGGTGATTTCTGTGCCCTTACATTTTTGTACTATGCTAAAAATAAAACTATTTCCCTGTCTTTGTTACACATTGACATACGGTGTCCATGAATAAAAGTAGTATTTTCTGCTATTTTGCACAAACAACCCAATCATTTCCATAATCAGTTTTAAAAACAGACACATAATGTGCTGTTAATAACTAGTATGAGGAAGTAAAAAGAAAACAACAAGATGAAAATGCAAGGAAATGAAATCACTACACATTAAATAAACACACAGTATCTAAGCCATGAATGACCACAACATCTCTCCAAGTTTCATTCGTCCTTATATGGGAGGTGTTCATCCATGAGTGACGCACACATTATTGTTACCACAAGGGAATATTATGAACAGTTCTAAGAGGATGACAAACTGCTAGTGTTACCAAGCACAGCAATTTTCTGACTTTCTTCCTTCACTGCTCAGCAATTCCACAACTGTCACTATAAACAATTAAAATAAATAAGCCATCTACAACCTAGTATGCAAATGCCACTGATGTTATCATGGACTTAAACTAAAATGTTCAGTCTTTGTTCTATATAGCCATGTGTGTTCATAAGTAGGTTTAGCCAGAAAGACACCCGATGGTTCCTCAGCTGTTGTAGACTTACAATAAGCAGCATGCCTTGGCTGTGATAGGCTAGCATGACATGCTGGCATTTGTAGTTTCGTAATAGCTGGAGAGCCATAGGCTGCCTAAGCATGGCTGAGAATATAGAGACACTTACCTGATTTAAGATGCTCAGAATATGGCTAAGAATTCAGGTGTTGAGACATCAAAACAAACATACTTTAGAAATCTAGTTAACGTGGAATTATTACAATTATCCTTTACTTAAAAAAATTTTTGGTTAAGGATGGTGGAATCTGTAGTTCAACTAGAAGATAAAAACAGAAAGCTAACTAACACTGCCCTGAGCCAACATACTACAGGAAACCGCTCCCCTCAGTCTATATTACAGCCAGTTTATTTCATGCTGATTGATGAATAATGCAACTATAGACTTTTTAGCTATAATTATTTTGATGTCATTTTCCTCTGTAACCAATACAAGGTAAAGTTGTATACATTAAAATATTTTTTATTAAGGAAGTAAATGTAGACGTGTGTAAGAAATGTCACAACCTAAAGGGGGGAGAATCTTCCATCCAACCGCCTCAACACATTGAGGCATTGTGTTTTTCATTTGCTGCACAACTTTAACTGTTTGTGGCAATAAGGAAACACAAACTGGCAACTTTCTGTACGATGCCTCTGAAATGCATCTCCCACATGAGTATGCAGCATGGGAGCTGTAGTACAGGGCACCCGGGGAGCCAAAAGTTGCCCAGCCCCAGTTTACTGAAAAAAAACCAAAAAAAGTAAAACAATAAAAAAGCAACTGTCTAGCAAAAATATTTGAAACGAATATACAACCCTGCGTGATGTCTTCCTTGTCCAGCATCTTAATGTCAGAATTTTTATTTCTACCTCTCAGTTGAAAATAGTGTACTGCAAATGAAAACTTACATAATACATTTCCCTCATATAGGATAATCTGAACAATCAGTTAGTGCAACTTTTTTTTCTTTTTAAAAACAGGTATAGCATTCATCACATTCATTCACTGTATACATTGGCACACTCAAAAGAGTTATGGATTTATATAAAATAATTAGCATTGCCCCTACATATCCCCTATCAAACACTGGCCATCTCCCTACAAACCTTAGCACTTCTAAATTAATACTTACTTGTTCTATATGACTGTCATTAATGTGTAATATAAAAGATGCTCTGCAAAGCTTGAGTACTGTGCAAAGTTATTTAAAATCTTAAATAACTGAAATACTATAACAAACACTTTTCCTGAAACAAATGTACAGGTCAAAAACAGAAAGGAAGTGTGTATAATTATATCCAGTTGCATGCTTTCCTCTGACTGGTATCAGAATAAGCATACAATAATATGTGCATTTGGTTTAAATTAATTGTACCACTTGAAGCTCAACAGCACTGTGCATGGAGCTCAGGAAGTCCCAAGACAACTGTGATGACTACTTCCTTCGCTTCAGGTTAAGCGCAGGTTGGGGGGGTTCAGACAAGGTTCCCTGGCTGCTTGTCTTTTCCATTGAGAGGAACTATTGTGCTCTCTTGATCATTCGGTTGAAATGGAAGTCTACTACCTGTCTGAGATTGGGGGGAGGTGTTTTGCTGGTGGTGGAAATAAGATGAGCCTGGATAATGTCCCATAACTTCATTGTAGGTTGGTGGTGGACCTTCCATTCTGCCATTGCTGCTATAATTTGTTGCACTGATGCCCGAATTGCTGCTAGGTGGACAAGGGCCCCCATTGTACATTGATATGTCTATTAAATCACTGTCAAAAATGGTCCTGTTTGGAGGTGCTCTGACAGATTCTCTATTTAGTTCCATCTGTTGTTCCGGGTCTCGCAACTGCAGAGTGCATGGCCCCTGGTATGGTGGAGGCTCCTCTCCATCAGAGAGTGAAATAGTAGGCGGAAGGTCAATTTCATGCTGAATGTAAGGATATGTTGGCTGGAAGCGGCTGAAACGATCTCGCTGCATAAACGAAGGAGCCGTGAATCTGTCTCTTGATCTTGGCGCATACATGATCTAGAAAAGTTCAGTAGTAAAAACGCATATATTAAACACACATATAAGAAAGCTAAACAATGTTCTCTGTAATGGATTATCATCCTTTTTGTATGCAAGAGACATTCACTAACACACAGATACAACATTAACACAGAAATACATACTGCATCGCTATGACATTTTGTTACTCAACTGTGGGCTCTCTAGTTTACATTATTCTAATCTTGCAATCAGGAAGGGCTGGGGGTAGGGGGGCAGGCTGGTCCCATGGTGTGCTACCTTTGGCTGGGTCACCTGCATTTTTTTCCCTTTAAAATAGGCTGCCAAGTCGAGTTTTCCCCCCGGGCTGAAATTTGCCAGTCCTCCCCTGCCTGCAATCCCACTTCATTTGTATGCTACCTCCCATCATACCTTAAAGCATTCCCCTAATCACCCATTGTGGGTGCTGTACCAAGACTTTCCTAATCATGGCTGGCTATGGGATCAGTACAAGGGAAAGAGCTTCTCCTCGCCCACCCCACTAGGCCCCCACACATCGTGTTCTTCTGAGGTCTATACTACTAATTCTACACACACTACTAAGACTCCTATACAGACATGTGAAAAAAAAATACACCCTATTTAAAATCTTAGTTAATTATGTTCATACACATAATGACAACCATCTAGTTCTCACAAAGTACTAAAATTTGATACATCTAATCTTGTGACACAGGACACCTAACATTTTCTTTCTTTGTCATTATGAACATGAAGATGCAATGTGGGAATTAGTACACCCCATGATTCAGAGGTTTGTAGGATCACCTTTAGCAGCAATAACTAAGTAGTCATTTTCTTTAGGACTTCATCAGGTCTCACATATTTGAGTAATTGTGGCCCACTCTTCCTTATGCTTCAAGTTTGTCGATGTTTGTGGGCATTCACTTTATGCACAGCTCTTTTAATGTCCCACTTCCGATTCTAAATGGGTTTAAGTTCGAGCTTAAAACCTTAGTCATTATAAAAACTTGATTCTTTTATTTTTCAGCCATTTAGTTGCAAATTTGTTGGTGTGCTTAGGTTCATTGTCCGGCTGCATGATCAAATTTCAGTAAAGCTTCCATTGTTGGAAGATCCCTAAATGAAGTTTGAGTTATTTGCAATTATACAGCCTTGTTTATTGGTAAAATTTGCCATGAAGCCTACTCCTGGGAAGTTTAGCAACTGTTCTCAATTTAAAAACAATGCTGTAGAAGGTTGGACTTCAAATTGTTTAGAAATTGCCTTATAACCATTTCCAGACTGACGAGAAGCAACAGTTTCTGTGAGATCATTGCAGATATATTTTTCCTTGGTATGGCGGAAAAACAAACCTGAATGCTCCAGACCAAACTTCCACAACGTATACAGAGGTGGTAGTATTTACTGATGATCAAATAATGAAGCACAGTTGAGCAGCAGCATTTACTTTCTGTTTTTGATATGGTAGCAGTAAGGACACGTGTTTCTTCCCCCCACACTTTTTGCTGAATAAGTGACATTATGTTTTTTGTTTTACATGAGATATTAGTCATTACATTTTAGGACTCTGTGAGGACTAGATGAACGTTCATTATATACTGGTATCTAAAAACAAAGATTTGAAAGAGGGTGTACTTTCTTTTTCACATGTATTACACAGAGTTCTCTCTCCCTATATGGAAACCTACACACACACACACAATGCACTAATATTTGTATACCATTATAATAACATTAAATGGCATCCCCCCCGTTTATCACACCCCCCAAACCTTTGTATGGAACTTTTATGTGGATATATATAATATATAGGTCAAAGGCTCAATCCACAATACTATGCGTGGGGCCAAAATAAACATTGTTCATCACCATAAGTTGTCCACATATGGGTTGGTTCACATAGGCACAATCTTTGGGCACAACCAGGGCCGGATTAACCATAGGGCTAACTGGGCTACAGCCCAGGGGCCTATGGCATCCAGGGGGCCCTTGAAAGTGCTCAGCAGCAGTATTGATCGGTCGGGGGCGCCCCCGGCACGATCAGTGCTGCAGAGCACTTTCCCTGCAGTCCTTCCCCGGCGCGCTGTAGTCTCCTCACTGAGGAGATCTCGTGAGTCTCACTCTCACGAGACCTCCTCAGTAAAGAGAGTACAGCGCGCCGGGGAAGGCGGTAAGTGCCGGGGGGGGGGGGGGGGGGGGGGGCCCTCACAGGGGAATGGAGGCCCCCTTAGCCCAGGGGCCTCCATTCCCTTAATCCGGCACTGGGTACAACTACCTAAGAAAAAGCCACTTATTTTGTACATGTAGTCAAAATAATTTTGTTGACATCCTGAAGTGTAGAGACTGCATTACACACTCCATTTTCTATATCATATTGTGCACTGAGCTCATAATCAAATGAAATAAAGATGATGAATCATACCTCCGACGGTCCTTGTGGTGCCACTAAGCTATCTGGAGGCCACAAACACCTTTCCTATGAGAGTAAAAAGAAAATGATTTGTATCAATCATCATATATTTTTAACAAATACTAAAGGTTGTAACACTGGCATAAAAATCCCATTCTTTTGCAAAAATGTAAAATCAGAAAGATAAAGTTCTGTATAAACAGCTCTATTGCCTGGTACAAGCTGCTATTACCAAACCCATTTATCACTTTAAAATTAAAACTAGAACATACCAATTGTTATTTTTTTCGCATTGTTTCAACCTACTGTATTGGTAGAATACTTTGAATCAAACTTAAAAAAAAAAATGTTGAAATTAAAAATACTTGGCATAATAATATACCCATCAAAAATAGTTTAATGAAAAAATCATATTTGAACTAGACTGTGTTGCAGGTCTGCCACTACAAGAATAATGTGCTTTGCCTGCAAAGGCATGAGGTGGTGGTGGTAGGATATACAGCCCTTTTATTTCTTTCACTCATATTGAGAGCCAGTCACCACTTGACATATCAATCAGTAACATAGGCCAGGCTTGGATAAGATACATTGAAAAGGAGAAACCCTCTTGGTCTTCTGCCTGAGACCATGAATAAGAACTATTCCTGTAGCCATTAGTCAGGCAAAATGTGGCACCTCTTCAGGAAAAGTTTAATTATGTCACACTGTCAAAAGGATGGAGTCCGATATCATTGTAGAACACTCCTGTGGTCTAAAGAAACATGTCAGGGCATATACATATAGATGGTTTAAGAATAAATTTGTTTTCCAAAACGTGTTCAGACTGTATAACAGTATATAGTTATGTATTACCTACCTGTCTTACATTTCTGCCCTATTAACACTGGCTTCAAGCCTCATGTTTACCAGCCAGGTAGGAACGAAACATACAGCACACTCACATTTAGGTCACTTATGTAGTGTGTAATTAACATGTTTACATATTTTTAAACAGAAAATGTAGGAAAAATATATCATTTAGAATCTTTGTATTAAATTGTACACCTATATTTTGTTATAGTGATCACGGACCCGATACAAAGCTGGATGTATTGCACTAGAAACCAGGCAGTGCTTCTGTGTAATTCAGTCACGTTAATGAGCCAAATATCCCATACACACTGATGGCTAAAGAATCCCCCTCCCACTTTCTCAGCTTCTGGATCTGGAAGAGTAAAAGTCTAGCACTTATGTGAGTGACTTGAACAGGTTTAGTCTACAGCACTTGAAGCATAAATGACTGCCAAACATTTTGGATCCCATGAGTATTATTATATTATGTAATCAATACATGTAAACAATACAAACAGCCAGTAGATGGCACCACTGTTATATGGATTGACAACAAGAAAATATCAATCACTATGTGTAAAATGCTCAAAATTGTCACATATTGCCAAGAAATGATCATAAGTCAACAGAAAAAAAAACACACTTTGGCAAATGCCAGCAACATGGTAAGTTCTACAACATAGTGTTTAGTTTTAAGTACTTTTTCTCTTTTTTTGGAGGTGTACAAATTAAGCCTTTAAAATGAGGGTGCAAAATAATTAAAATCCATTAAAATATATATATTCGCCACCTCAATGTAAACTCTAAATGTATTAATCTCCTAAACGCAAAATAAATAACAAAATGTTGTGAATTAAATATACTCGCCAACATTTTGGATCTTTCCTGGATTGCGTACTTGCGGCCCGGCATTCGGCTGCCTATTGCCAGGATTCCCAAAATAATTGAGCAGGGGGGGTCGTCAGAATGATGAAATTCACTGTAAATCACATCACTGCATTCCGCCCTCACCTAATTCACTAGGGAAGTAGGTAAGATTTGGGAAGGTGCACTACACCTGGGAACCAAGGACAATTCCAAGAAATTTGGGGAGAGTAGACAGCTATGGTATTAAGCTGCAAACTCACAAGTTTTGTACCTGTTTAACATGAATTTGATGTTTTTCGAAGTAGTCCTCCTACAACTCAGCATTCCCTTTGCTAAATCTCTGTGTGGGAGAATTACGTTGCTGCAGAGTCTCATAATTTGCATTTCAGTACTCAACCTCATTTATGGAGAGGATCACTTGATCAAAGTCAAAGCCCTCCATTCACGATTGCAGAGGAAAGAGGGGGTGGGTGAATTTTGCTGTGAAGGAGCCCACTAAGTGTGGTGTCCTAAAGCCTCTCTGCTCAGTATATAACTTGATTGTGGTTGCAAAGTTGGTTGCATAATAAATGAGCAAACTACCTAAACAAATTATACTAACAGACCATTTCATTTTCTTGAAGTACTCCATGATAACCCTCACAAATGGATTAACCCTAGGTCAGTTGACTAGACAAGAAAAAGTTGACTCCCCAAGGTATATAGTGTGACTTCCTTTGTTGTCTGAGTAGCTTCCTAAGATGTCTCTGAATAACATATAAACAATTAACATTGAAGGGAATATTGGGATTACCATGGAGTACATCCAGGAAATTAGTGATTACAATTTGCTTATTTCCTCTTCAGCCTCCAAGGCAGCCCCAATGAATGGGATGTACCCAATCAATAACACAGGGTGGATTTAAAATAAATAAATAAAAATCAGGCACACAGCGATCATATATAAACCTCTTCCTTTCAAACTGAATGTCAGCAGAAGTGATCGCATGCAGAAGGTAATGTCTGGAGAAGGTATGAGCAGCCCGCTGCCTCTCACATATAATTTGCAGAAGCCTGATCCCTGTGTGTCCAGGAGCTGAACACCGACCCCATGCATATATGCCCTTAATACTTTTGGCACGTCACATCAGATCCTCTCATAAGCCTGTATAATGACATATCAAATCCATCTTTCAAGAGTATCTTTGGATAGAGCTTACCGTTCACAAGAAGTACAAAGATGATCACTTTGTTTGTTTTGTTTTGTTTTTTTGCACCTCTTGAGAAAGGATTTCAAACAAACAATCGCTCTGACCAGGTCTAGAGTATGTCATTTTCTCTCACTTTCATTGGCTTTTGACAAAAGGGGCTTAAGTACAATATCTTGAGCGATATCAAATGTGGAAACTACCTTGGGCAACAAGCCATGATTTGCTCGTAAATCTATTTTAAATTGGTGTAGATGTTCTTGTTAGCGGCATTCGCATCTCTTAGAATAATATCTGAAGTTTTCATAATAGGGGGTCAAACGCTTTTAATACTAGAGTCCCCGAGACAAGATTAAGGTCCCAAGGAGCCACAAAAGATTTGATGGGAGGACAAATAATTTTAGCTGCTTGACAAAAAACTTCCCACGAGATCATCTGCTGCCAATCTTTTGTCTAGGAACACGCTAAGTGCCAAAACCTATACTTTCAACGTACTAAGGGCGAAGCACTTCTGTAAACCTCCTTGAAGATTTGCAGCAAGAGGATTGGTCGATCTGGATTTGCTCCAAAGTATGAATGTTTCCACATATTGTAATACATAATGAAAGTATGAGGTTTTATTGCAAGCAAGAAAAAAAAAAGAAAAACTATCACCTTGATGCAGAAGATATGGTCAAAGTGGTAGAGGCCAAGGTTGTTCTAAGAGAATCTCTGCGAACCACTGCCTGAGAGGTCAGAATGGAAGAACTGCCATTACTTCTATAGCCTCTCTTGATCTTCAGTGCCCATGCAATGAAAGGAACAGGAAGGAACACATCCCAGTTTGACGTCCCAAGGCCTTGTAAGAGCATCTATTCCCTCTGCTTTAGAGTCTTTGCGTTTTGACTGGTTCCCATCAGATCTGAAGCCCCCATTCTTTTCAACAAACTGTTGCAAGACCACCTTCTATAATACCCATTCTCCTGGTTGGATTTGATACTGACAGAGATAATCTGCCATCATGTTGCCTTGCCCAAGTCTGTTCTTTTATTCTACAGAAAGAACAAACTGGGTCTAAACATTGGTTTATTAAAAGAGTCATAAGCATGACCATTTAGCCAATTTGAAATAATTGAGTTTTAATGTTGATTTTTTATAATTGTTTTAAAAAAATTTGTTTTAACTAAATAGATGTATGGTGGCCTATATACTGGGAAGAAGTTTTTTGCGCTTGTATTTTTATGCATTTTTTTTTTTTTAGTATACTCCATTGAGAATCTGTACGCAATGGTTCATTTAAGGAGCAGCAGTTACCTTCTCCAAAGTACAATAAGAAGTGTAGTTACATCCATATAACACGTAGCATTGTATGGTTAGAACATTGATTTGATATTGTTGTGGTTGCTACTATAAGTCAGCACCCAGAAAAATCTGTTTGGATATATTGTTTATTTATTTATTTTAGAACTATACTGTACTACAACTGCTGGGAGAATATTCTGTGGAATGCTCTTTCTACAAACAGATGTTACATTTCAGTCATCCTGCCTCCAATTTCATCTTTTTTTATTTATTTTAAAATATAGCATGAATACTTAGTAATGCTTCTGTCATAACATTCTGGCCCTTCTTTCCTCTAAGCTGTAGAAGTTCAGGTCTTGAAATCTTTCATGCGTTTTGTTATTTAGCCCATGCGTTATTGCAGCAGGCCTTAGTTCTTTTTACCCAATTTTATTAATGTCATTTTGGAGATGGAACCCAGAGATGTGCCCATTGTGCTCAAGGTGAACTACTACCTGTGACCTATAACTAAGGGTGTGCACTGGCCACTTTTGGTGTTTTGGGTTCCGATTTGTTTTGCCAAAAACACCCCACAAAAGGATTTGGTTCTGATTTTGGGTTTTGATTTTTTTTAAAAAAAAGCATAAAAAAGTGCTAAAATCCATATTTTGGGGGTTTTTTTTTTTTTTCACTCCTACACTATTATTAACCTCAATAACATTCATTTCCACTAATTTCCAGTCTATTCTGAACACCTCACAATATTGTTTTTAGTCCAAAAGGTTGCACCGAGGTAGCTGGATGTCTAAGCTAAGCGACACAAGTGGGTGGCACAAACATGTGGCCCATTGCAAGTGGCTGTGTAGGCTTGAATGGGCTTTTGCTGCTCCTCCATCCTCTGCAGCATATAGAGGGTGGAGTTCAAGCACGTCACTACCTCTTGTTTTAGTTGATGGCAGGGCAGGTTCATGCTTTTTGATGTAGCAGGAACAGTGAACGTACTTTAATATCCGATACTAATATTTCTGGACTGCAAGAACAGTGAACGTAGGTAAATATAGCAGTACTAATATTTCTGGACTGCAAGAACAGTGAACGTATGTAAATATAGCAGTACTAATATTTCTGGACTGCAAGAATATATTGCTCTAGAATTTTTTTTTTTAACGAATAAAATTTTTATTGGTTTTTTCAAGGTTTTTCAAAAGGGGTACAGAAGAAAAAAAAAAAAGGGGAAAGGGTACATAAAGGGGATGGAACACACAATATCTCTAGATTTTTTTTTATACTTCTTAAATTATTTTTTTTATTTATTTTTTTTTGTATAATTTTTTTATTTTTTATATTTTTATGATTTGTTAATAATTATAAAATTACTATGGACTTATCAGAACAAAGCACAGGACAAAAGCACCACTGGACTCAGCAGGACAGAGCACAGGACAAAAGCACCACTGGACTCAGCAGGACAGAGCACAGGACAAAAGCACCACTGGACTCAGCAGGACAGAGCACAGGACAAAAGCACCACTGGACTCAGCAGGACAGAGCACAGGACAAAAGCACCACTGGACTCAGCAGGACAGAGCACAGGACAAAAGCACCACTGGACTCAGCAGGACAGAGCACAGGACAAAAGCACCACTGGACTCAGCAGGACAGAGCACAGGACAAAAGCACCACTGGACTCAGCAGGACAGAGCACAGGACAAAAGCACCACTGGACTCAGCAGGACAGAGCACAGGACAAAAGCACCACTGGACTCAGCAGGACAGAGCACAGGACAAAAGCACCACTGGACTCAGCAGGACAGAGCACAGGACAAAAGCACCACTGGACTCAGCAGGACAGAGCACTGGCCAAAGTACCACTGGACTGAGCAGGACAGAGCACAGGACAAAAGCACCACTGGACTGAGCAAGACAGAGCACAGGACAAAAGAATAAAGCACCACTGGACTGATCACACAGTAGCAGGAGCACCACTACCCTACAACCTCCCTCTTCCCTGATCACAGCCCAAAAATGAAGATGGCGGCCGCAAGCGTGGAATTTATGCAATCCGAGTCTCGCGAGATCCGACGCGAGACTTGGACGTCAGAGCCTCACTTTCATTTTTTTTGGCGCCGGAAATACCCGAACAGTGCTCGGATCCCGTCGGATCCGCACTGTTCGGGTGGGCTCGGATTCATCCTTACCTATAACGTGCCAGTATAACAACATCTCTTACTGCTACCACTTCCTATACAACAAAGTACTTTACTGGTTATTCCCAGTGCTTGCTCATCTTCATATCATCTACAATTATGACTAAAAGGTCCCTTTCCATCACTGTTGCTTTCATATTTTGGGTCCCAAATATATTATTTTACATAGAAGTTAAAATAAATATCCCACAATTCAGCCTATTCCTCTAAATCAATATGCATTTGTTTCATCCCTGGGATGTCAAGCTCTGGTTAAATCATTGCATTAATCGGAAGGAAAAAAAAGAAAAAAAAAAAAGACATAACTTTATTGACTATACATAAATTAATAAATTAAACAAAACAGGACCCAGGCCTGATCCCTGAAGCACTCCACTGGTTACCAGCCCTTCATTTAAGCTTACATCATTGATTTGAACACTGTCTGCTACCTTTTAACCAAACATTTACCCATTCCACTACAGAGTGAAAGCCAAGGCTATACAGTTTCTGAATTTATTGTGGTTGGAGTTGAGCGGAATTTTCACTATTCAAAGAAATATTCACATTTGTCCACAATACTTTGCACATCTCAAATGAACTCGTTGCTGTTCCAGATCTATTCATATCAATTTAACAAAATATACATTTACAAATCTAGTCTAAGCTCAGAATTTTGCTCACAATAAATTTTGGCATATCGTGTGAAATGCCTTGCTAAAAATCTAAGCAAGCTTTATCTACCAGTCTACCAGAGTTTAAATAAAAACAAAACAAAACAAAAAAAACCCCAAAAACAGCACACTATATTTTTTTGGGTCATTTGTTGGACTATAGTTCTAAAGTTACTTTTTTTTTTAGCCGAGTACATATCTATGCAATTATCGTGCAGATCACACGATTCACAATCGTTTGGTCCGATATTGCAAGTGTGTACACGCCCACGATTGTGTTTTATTGTACATAAACACATTGCATCTGTTGATTACGTTTTCTAAACTGCCTAACAAACGCGGTCATCGATAGAAAGATGTTGGGCAAAAGTGGAATTGTGACGACCGGCAGCAAAGGCAGATATCTGTAGTGTGTGTAGAATCCCAATTGTTTCAGCAGATGGTTATGACAGATGAAGGTAAATTGTGTACACATGAATCGGCATGCTCTTTGGGACTTTCAATCATTGGTGTAATCATCGGAGACATTGCTTCTGAAGTATGATTGCATAGGTGTGTACTCAACTTTTGTCTCCTTTACCTTTCACTTACGCATTTAAAGAACATTTTGTCACTGTCTCTTTTAGATTATGTGCGTTTTAATCCTCCTCTGAATGAGGATGTCTATTTCTTACTTGTATGTAATTTTCCTAAAACAATTGCAATCTTATTTGAAAACCACGTTGGCTTTCTCTTCATTGTGCTTTTATTAACATATCTGACACATAGCTCTGTCGCATATAATAATGCATATATTTAGTTTATTCCACCATTCCTGGTCTCCAATCAGATTCACAGATAAACAAATTTTCATGATGATTAAATATTTTTTTTCTAAAATCTACAACCTCTGTTTTGGTGTGGTTCAGTTATACTGCTGCTTGTACAATAAAACCACACTGACTGATGATCACTAGACCACAAGTTATCTCCTACAGATACATTTGGAGCTACAAATGCATTTGTGCAACTAAATCTAGGAATACTTCCCTTATTAATGTCCCACACATGCAATACAGAACGACATTACTCCTTGCCAACATCCCATAATCACTTCACCATCTGTGATTTTCTCCATAAATTGTCTATCCAATGCCACACCTTGTCCTGGTGTTAAATTGGTACTAATCGAAAAACCTCTCACCACTTTTGAAAGTTACTGGAATACACTAAATAGTACCTGTAGGGCCCTTTGTGAAATATGCTTTTACCTCATTCTTTACTTAAAAATAAAAGGGAGTTGGCATTGATTTATAACTATAGGGCATATTCAATTAAACACGAGGTTCCTCTGGAAAGGACGGGACTTCGTGTTACCGCAACATTGCAGATTTCCCTTTGCCCCCCTTAAGGCTGCGGAAATAATCTGCGTTGTTGCGGTAACTTTTTGACACTTTATATGTGTAGCTGTGATGTGGCGGCTTAATTGAATATGGCCATACATATGTCTTTTCTAAAAGTATAAACTGAATAAAGATGTACCAGTCGTGTCCATTGCTGACTAAGTAACAGGCAACTATGATATCTAAACTATACTTTGATATGATTTAAATCTTCTCAGGGAGCTCATGTCCAAGACTGTTAGCAAGTGTACAGATTACATTTAAATTAACACTTCCTTAATCAGCCACTATTACCAAACAAGTTTCATAATTTTTAGGGATGAAAAGGGATCAACCCTTCACTCCTCCACCTTAAAATAGTTGAAATAAGAGTTCAGATGTTGCACTACAGGTTAAGAGAACATGTGTTCACCTAGTACCAGAATACTAGGCCATCGAGCTGTCCCCGTCCAACCTCTTTCACATCCTACTGTGGCCCAAATTTCTCATTTCATAGGTGGTTTCTACAGCAGTGGTGACAATTTATGGGGTGACAGAATCTCACTATGCAAATATAAGAACTTCAAAAGATTGAACAATTTTCACATCTCCAGAATGCTGCACAATATGAATGCCAAGCAGCCATTGCTCTGTACTAATCCATATAATAGTAATTATTTTACAGTTCAATAAGCGTGAAAACACCAATGTTTTTGAAACCACTCACTTCTGCTGTTCCACGTCCATTTAAATTGCGTTCTAAAATAGCGGATTTGTTCCTTATATAATGCTCACAAACCAATCACAACAGTGGGAGGAGTTATCTATTCAAGTGCTTATACAAATGCCAATTACAAACTCAGCACACTCACTCAGCAGGAACTACAAACAATATGGAGTTAGTAGTCCAGGAAACAACACAGGGAACTAATTAAATCTAAACTTAATGATAACATTGCCACACAAACACATTTCAAATAAAATAAATCTAAAAGTGCACTTTCCAAACCCAAAGTAATGTTTTTGAAAGTACTCACTTCTGTTCCCATTGCACAATCAGTTTTAACCACTTATCAAAAGAGCTTAATGAAGCTGTAAATATCATTGTTCTTTACATTAATGTCCACAGTGGCTATAAAGACACAGGCATGCAAATAAAAACACACCTGAATGGATGTAAATCCATGCCTTTTGGGCATGAGTTTTGGCTCTGTCCAGGTACCTACCATCTAAAATACTACTAGTTAGGCAAACATGTTCCCATCACTCTCACACATACATACTTCCCTACTGTCCCATTTTAGGTGTGACAGTCCAGATTTGACTGTCCCATGATTCAAGATTTCTGTGATGGTTAAGAGATATTGCACCAATGACTGATGGTCCTTCAATGCATGCAACATTGCAAGGGTGTTTATAGGTGAGGGGAAGGGGGCTGTGGGTGAATCAGTGCTTTGGGAATGATGCCCCAATGTGACCACATCCCATTTATAGCATGACCACTTCCCTTTCTCATGTGTGCACAAATTTGTTCAGATTTCCAAAAGTTGGGAGAAATACACATACTACATACTGAACCACACTGCAAACAAGGCCTATATATGCACCAAAATAAACCACATTTATACATCACATGCTGCTTCTTAGAAATAAGAGCGCAATGCAAACCAAATTCTTCTTCAAAAGCAATGTGAATGGCACTGATGAAAGCCATTACTTTATTAGGGCTCAATAGAAGTGCTTTTCCAGGCACTATGGCAAGTGCAGTAAATGCAGCCCACCCAAAACTGCAAATAGGAATTCATTGAGCCTTATGAAATACAGACAGTACATACAGTCAGTGAGTGAATGCTGGATGTAAAATGGATGGAAGTTTATAAGGAATACTGCATGTGAACTGTTAAAAGATGATAACTAACACCAATTCTGAAGTATGAAGCCACGTTTACAACAAGGACTGTTATGCAGCTGTATATACTCTCTTTTAGTACAAGGTATGTGGCCGACGGTTAGACATTTATTTGGTCGCCAACTGAAAGGTCGACCGCGTTATTAGGTCTACAATTCAAAGGTAGACAGGGTTAAGAATAGGGATATTGTCAACCTAATACTAACCATATAATACTGTCTACACGTGGAATTGTCAACCTAGTAATACTGTTAATGTCATTACTGATGACTTTTCAATCCTGTCTATGTTATAGTGTCCATCATATAAATATCGATCATGTAACCCTGACACAATAACTGGCAAGTTCTAGAATTTTTACTCACTTACAGTAACAATTAAACCATGACACCTCCCAACACAGTTATCAAGGGTATTTTTTCCTATAAATGTCACACACATCAGCCTATGTAAAAAAAAAAAAAAAATATACAATTTTTAAACACAAAATCATACTGCTGTATGTCCATGGTAGTCATATTTGGGGCAGCACAGGGGGGAACCCGTGTCAAGTTTGTATGTTGTCACCATTTTTGCATTGGTTTCCTCCCAGTGTCAAAAAACCCAAAACATACTTATCGTTTCATTGGCTGCTGACTAGGGCCACTAGGTGTATTTCGGTGTTAGTCCCTGCCCCATTGGAGCTTGGCCTAAATTGCCTGACGTGTCTGGTAAATATCCGTTGTACAGCTCTGTGTAAACTGGTGTATAGAAATAAATGATAATAATGGTCACTACTTCTCTGCAGGTTCTAGGTTTCCATAAATTATCCCTCCTACTCAAAAAGAAAAAGAATGCACTTAAACTAGATGAGACCGACAGACCAATCAGACATATTAAAAGAAATGCTTTAGTCAATAAGATTAGTAGATTATTTTTTTAGGACAGATAGAAATTTCTTCTGTTAGCATCTTAGTGCTAATTTTCCACTCTATAACACGCATAAAATAAAAGTATACTAATACGAAAACACACTTTTCTTCTGATTCTTCCCACAACTCTTTTTATATAATTAAAACAATCTATCCCAAAATGTAATCAGGTATGACACAGTTACAAGACCCGTAATCTAAAAGGTGTATATTTCAGTTCTAAATTACTTTTTTCCCCTCTTATGGTACACCATCAGTGCACACTGCTACAATGTGTTTGTGAGCACAAATTCTTACAGTTTGGTAGAGAGGACATAAGTCCAGGATTAGGAAGTCAAATATTGAGGAATTTAGCATTTTGGGATTGGGACACCATTAATTCTGTGACCCAATAATGAGGGGCAGCTCTAAAGGGTCTTCTCTCACACCAACAATATTCGATCCAGTGTTATTTGAATAGCTACTTATATGTCACCATGACATTATCAGGTTACCCTACCCTGCATTCCCGCACTGCTGGATGTTGAAGTGGCTCCCAGTTTCTCATTCTGCACACGGTGGACACAGTGTGCTGGAAGCCAAGGGGGCAAGAACTGAATTCGCTCAGGCCCTGTCCCTTAAGAAAACCCTTGGACTGTCACTGATTGCATGGGTCTAACAAAGGCAGTGTGCACAGAGTGTGCACCGCCATTATGGCCAAAAAAATAAAAAAAATAAAGGAATATACTTCTATAAAGTTGTGTATATTTAAGAAGCGTTAAAAGAATGCTAAGGTTAAGGGGAGTGATAGGGCAGGGTAGAGAATTCCGATCATGGGTGGCTTCTCAAGAAAGGTTCTGTAGTCTTGTTAGGATCAATTTAAGAGAGAAAAGGACAATGAAAGGTAATAGTAGTTAGCTATAGTAGTTAGCTATAGTAGTTAGCTATAGTAGTTAGCTATAGTAGTTAGCTATAGTAGTTAGCTATAGTAGTTAGCTATAGTAGTTAGCTATAGTAGTTAGCTATAGTAGTTAGCTATAGTAGTTAGCAGCGCAGAGCGACACCTGGGATAATAGTATTTATGGAGAAAATTAAGACATAAAAACCAGCAGCTGTTATAGGTGTGTAGACAGATGTTGCAGAATTCATGGCTGACTGGAGTGTGATAGTTTTATCAGTGAGAAGCATTTAGAAGGATATTATTCTAGTAATTAATATGGGAAATGACAGGAATCCTTGCATCCTGTATGCAAAATGGACACATTGGTAGAGATGTTGCATAAAACATAGCAAACATAGTAGGACTTAGTCATACAATCTCTAAAGGATATAAAGGATAGTGCAAAGTTACAGGTGATTCCTATGTAGTAAACTTGGGAGTTTGACAGAATGACTGTTATAATCTATATTGCCGATATCTAATATAAATTAAGATCTGTTAAATTTTTCTACTATTCGTTATATGTTCTTTCAAGACATCCATGAGGAAATGGCAGATGATAACAAGATCTTCGTGTCATCTCATCTATGTGAACATAATATTGGAACCCATAGCATGACAATAGCTCTCCAAATGAAAACTGAAACGAGATGGCTAAAGATGGAGCCTTGCAGGACAGTAAAAATGAGTGCTTATTCAGTGTTTATGTTTTCAGTTGGAATCAGACAGATATAATGAAAAGCGAGAGACAACAACAGATGCCAAATGAAAAGGGTTTGCAGTAAAAGTGTGTAGCCATTCATAAGGAAAGAAGTTTTGCCCTTTGATTTAGCTGTGAGAAAGTCATTGGGTAACTTTCTATAAGATGTGAAACACAAACGTCAGAGTTAAGCCAGAGAGGATCCAGTAAGAAATTAAGGGCAATAAAGACAGTGAGCCTATTGTAATCTGAGGTTAGCAGAAAAACAGGTCTGCAGCTAGATGGCAGCAACGACTGACGTGAGCATACCTTGAGAACAGAAAGGCTTGTTGTGTGTGTTGGAAAGGCAGAGTGATCCCGTGGAGTAGGAAAGGTTGGATGTTTTGGACAAGGCTGGGACCAAAATGTTGTAATGAGCAGCCAGTAGTTTAGAGGTAATGGGATGGAGAAAGGAGGATGTAAGGTAAGAGGATGAAAGAAATGACGTAACCGTTCTCAGCTACAGGGCTGAAGAAGCCGAGAACAACTTTAAATGTTGCTGCATAGTAAGGATGGTTCTGAAAAGTCTAATGCAGTTAGATGACAGGTCGGATTATTTCCGTCGGTTTCAGCACTAAACTATCGTCAGAAAGGGTTTATTTGGGTTAAGCAGAGAACCAAGTGTGAGAGAGGAGGCTGAGATCTAAAGTTTTTACACCTCTAGAGTCAAAAAGCCAAGGATGCTATATGTACTCCAAGCAACTTTCCAGCCAAAAGTTGAATTAAAGTGTAATTAGGACTGCTGTACTTAGCCGCTGTAAAAGAATATTACAGGGCAGCAGCATTCCCTTATGAAAAGAAAGGCTTAGTCTCAAAATATATTGGTGGGTTGCTGCACAAACTCCAGTGATATCACTGACATATCTAATACCATCACCACCTCATTTGACAAGAGATGGCACCAAGGAATCTTTAGACACCAGACAGGGTTTGTTAGCAACAAGAGGATCTAAGAAGTGATCAAAGAGATGGGCTCATGGGATGTGCCAGCTGGGAGAAAGAACATATCCCAGGTTTGCCACTTGCTAATGTTATTACTTACACTAGCCGATTTAGACCCTTAGCTGCAACACACTGAACACTCATTTATGTCTATATTTGCCCGTCTTCTCTGTAGGGTCAACCTTCCACTTACTTCCTATTTTGATCCTTAGGGGCTGCTGAACCTCATTGCAAAGTTTTACTGGGGTCATTTCCTGTAACATAACAGCAACTTCGAGAATTTTCCTGCCGAACTTCACCTGCATCACAGAGAATTGAACCAGCCCCATGGTCTTAGTTTTCTAAAGATCATAACATTTAATTTCATTACCCAGTGGGTTATTGACATTTTGAACAAGAATATTTTGTCCCTGCTGTATACGAGTGTATAAATTGTACTTTGATAGAAATATGCACTATGTTTAGCAAACCTGACAATTTACGGTGTTAGTGATTTTCTATATTTTTTTATTGGGCTTATGAATTGGGGCCTTAGTAGTTTTAGCATGGGACTATTTTAAAAAGATTGAATAGATTATGCTAATTACACTTTACTAGCTTAGAAATTGGAGAAAATAGGATTTATGTACTTACATTAAATCTTTTTCTTTGAATCCATCTGGGGGACACTGCTATCATGGGGTTGTATGTGGGGAGCCTGGGAGTTTGCACTTAACAAGTTATTAGATTTGTTTATACTTGCTGACCGAACTCCTCCCCTCTGCAACCCCTCCTAGCCTCAGTGTAATACAAAATCTCCAAGAAAGGGAAGTCAAACAACCAAGACCAATCAGTAGAAGAGCAGAAGGGAGGGAACGCAGTGTCCCCCAGATGGATCCAGAGAAAAAGATTTAATGTAAGTACATAAATCCTCTTTTCTCATTCCTCCTATCTGGGGGACACTGCTATCATGGGGACATACCAAAACAGCCCCTTGAAGTGAGGGAACGCTTTGATAATCCGACACGCAACACTGCGACCAAAAAACAGCGGCTGTAGGGACAACAGTAACAAGGTTACCCATGTGAATAGCAGCCAGGAGACTATAGGAATTCTCGGCTGAGATGATGCATCAAAGCACCCATGAGTGCAGCCCAGTCTACTCCCACGGAGTGGGAGGAATGAACACAAAGTCAATATAGACAGAGTCCAACAGAACCTGCAATGCGTGTCGTTCATAATACAGAAACTCCTGGTGATGGTCTGCTGAGCCACCAGATTTTCCCAATCTCTGCAAAATTCCAATCCAGTGGAAGTCAGTCTTCCTAAATCTGGACAGCCACTCCACATAAGATGGAGGACATGACCCAATTGGTGAGAGAACGCTGAGATAAGGTCCGAAGAGGTAATTACCTCCTGAAAGACTGGAACAGAATCTCCAGATTAAACTGAACCTTATACAGCCTCATAGGCTGAATAAGTGAACTGTGAGCCATAGCCCTGACATGACGGATATGGAAAGTAGGTTTACAGTCAAGTGGCCCCTGGCCTGATGCCTTACACCAAGGTCCTAATCAAACTCCATGTGGAAACCACACTTCAGCAGAATCATAGATGGTAAGGAATTAGTTCGAGAAAAAGAACATAGTGTCAGGCCTCCTCCTGGAGCCATGGCAGGAACTGTGAAGGGGTGGACCGAGCCCTTAGACAGAGGGAACACACATTTCGCCCATTCACAAATCTCTGTCTTTACAGAGGAAGTCCAGGAATATGAGCAGATACCAGATCAGTCAGGAACTGATCTGTGGAAAGTGAAGACCAGGATGGAAAGTGACCACACCACGAAGGCCCTGCACGTCCTGTGGTAGCCACAGGCTTCCTGTCTACCGCAAGGGTGGTCACTATTCTGGATGCAAATCTCTGTAACCATCAGAAGCCAGCCATAACAATCCTGATCAAGAGGGATAGCCAAGAATGATCACGGCTGTAAGGGGGGGGCCCAAAGGGAGGACTGTGTTAAGCCAAAAGACCTCTTCCCCCACAGACACCACATGATTAGAATACTGTATTCTGATCCAATAGGCCTGATTCAAAGTCATCAGCATTCTAAACAGAGGCTCCTATATATACCCACTGGATATTCAGGGGAATCTGCATAGAGGAGGGAACGGTTCTCCTCTTCGGGACTTTCACTGCATGGACATGACTGCCACCTCAACAGTAGGAACTCCGGCCATGAACAGGATCTAGGTCGTGGTGACCCGAGATGTAAATTGGGTAAATCCACTGAAGACAAAACCATGAAGCCCAGGTAGGAAGCTGTTATGGCATGCAGGTTGAACCTGCCTTGATAATGACATTCAGTGCTGACAAAGACCAGCCGAGGCGCAAATAATATTTGACCTTGCTTACATGAAAAGCCAGACTTGAAAAGCGAGGGCCCTGATGTAAACTGGGAAGAGGTCAAAAAGCCATCCAGATGAAATTGTAATGTTAAAGGCATCTCTCCTAATGCTGGGGAGCCAGGGACTCATGTGGTTCATGCCTTTCTCACCTACCGGTACAGACCTCGCTTGGAAAAACCCATTCTAAGAAGTGGAGTACCGGTCCTGGGAGTACTGCCATACCAGATCAGAGCCTGCGGTAGCCAGAGCAAGCTCTTCTACCTTCTCCTAGTACTACCAGTCCTGTTGCTATACTGCTTCCGGATAAGGGCTAATCAGATATCAAAGAAAGAACTGAGACCCCAGTATATCTTAACCCATGGTTCGAGAAGATACAGGATGAGGGTGATCCCCACCAGTCCCCCCTCCGCCTCCGTGGGAGAATGGCATGATCCAAATCAGCATGCACATTTTTAGTGGCCATCGCTCTCTGTCTAATGGCAGCGCCAGACATCTAGCGCGGTTCTGAAAGACAGCGGTCAGATAGAAAACCGTTGTTACTGCTTGTAACTGCAAAAGCAATATCTTTATGGTATGCCCTGTGCACCTCCTGTGGAAGCTGGGCCCCAATACTTTCCACTACTGACCCAGTAAGTGCATGTGCTGCAGTGCAGCACATACACCCCTATTTCTAAGTTTAAGAAAAGAGATAATATAATAAAATATCAGCAAAAGATAGCTGCAGAGCAGCCACAGTAAGCCCAACTCCTTGGGCACTTAAAATACACAGACTAGGAGGGGTTGCAGAGGAGAGGAGTTCAGTCAGCAAGTATAAACAAACAAATTTATTAACTTATTAAGAACCAACTCCAAGGCTCCCCACATACAACCCCATGGTAGCAGTGTCCCCCAGATAGGATGAATGAGAAAAAATAACATGACCAATACAAAACACAAAAGGACAAAAGAAATAGTTACTTTTGCCCTAGGGATGCTTACAACAGGGGTTCAGAAAAGGCTTAGGTTTACAACAGGGGTTTGCAAGAATAAAGTTAAGGAACCCTGCTCCAGTTACAATAAAACTACACATTAATCAAGAGACACATTTATTTTCTCTAATATACAAGGACCAGTTCTTGTCCTGAAATGGCTGGTAAATAAAAAAATAAAAATAAAAAAATGAAATTCAAACATACAAAAGGACTTTTACCGTGCGGCACCCCTAGAGCACCAGAAAATCCTGTCCATTGCCTGTCCTAATGAGAGCTGACTGCCTCCCGCAGCAACGCCTTTCATACAGACTACAGAGCAAAGGCACAATGTTCAGTCAGCTGTCTGGGTCATGCATGACACATGCCTTCCATCACAAAACGCAAAGTGGAACTTCAATGCCTGGAGCGGCACTAGAATGCACAGTCATGAACAAACTGTCATTTACTCCTTCCACTGTTAAATACAAACACTCAAAACAACTAAATAAACTTTGAATAAAATACAAGTTAGAAGAAAACTTTTCTGTGTACTCCGAGTATTACTGTTTTTTTCCCAATTAAATGGTTACACAAGCTGTTTAAATTTGTCACACTGCACCTTTCTAAAAAAAAACTTCCCATCCCATTAAATAACAGCTTTGATTAGAAGACAAAGTAATTCCTGCCTCAGACTTTCCACAGTGATGTGCAATGGAGCATGAGCATGTTATTTGCTCTCAATTGCACTATCACCTTCCTACTTAATTGTTTCATAGAGGAAAAAGCTACCCAAGGTTATCTACCTGGTAATAAGACTTTCCTCTGGACTACAAACTTTCAAGCGTTCTCTGAAAATCCACCTCTTCAGACAAGCTTATAATATTCCTCAAACACCCTATTAACCTCACTAAATTACCCTATTACCACCCTTACACAATCCACACAAGACAACACCCCTCTGACAAACATTGCTGTGTGACTGGATCATATAGCATACTATATACTGGCTGGACTGAAATGCAATATGTAGATTTAACCTCATGTATCCAACTCCCATTGTCCCATAGATTGTAATCTTGCAAGCAGGGCCTTCTGACCTCTGTCTGTTTTACCCAGTATTGAATACTGTGTTTGTCCCCAATTGTAAAGCGCTATGGAATATGTTGGCGCTATGTAAATAAATGTTGATAATGGTTTAGATAAGTAATTCCTATCATATAAAGATATTATAATGCAACTATATTAGATCAGCTGTCCTTGAACTAAGTTGGGAGTTGCTACTATAATTTACAGTAGATACTTTAGTCTCTTAGTCTCTCTTGTAGCTTTGTCCCTAACCATCACCCAGTCTTGCTTTAAGCCAGGTATGAATATAGATAAAATCAAAAGGCCTAAGGCTGGTTTATGTAGGATCTCCCAACTTCTCGTTTGCTCACTAGGGTCTATGCATCAAGCCAATTTCCTTTTAAAATTTCCATTTAAAAGGTGCGAAAACAGCCGTTTCCGCATCTTTTAAGTAAATTTGCTATGCATTAGCTACCTAACGTAGATTTCACAGAAATCTCCTACATTTAGGCCAATACCGTGCAGCATCGCAGTCCCCATAGATTTATATGGAGACTGCGATGTTCTGCAATGCATCAAGCTTTGTTGCCTGGACAGGTAGTGCCATCTCAGGATGGCGCTACCTGTCATTTCCTAATGGATTCTGCAGAAACCTCTCTGGTTTCGCAGAACTCATTACGGTGGCAGTGTTGTGCGCATGTGCACAGCACTTCGTTTTACCGGCAGCGCTAAGCTGCTGGTAAGCCGGAAAAAAAACATTGCTCCAGAGTGGTGAGTTCGCCGGGGCTCCCAGAGTAGCCCCAGCATGATGCATCTTAGCCGTACATAAATATGCATCACTGTGATGTGCAGCGATGCATATATAGCTGTACCGCATCAAACTGATGCATAGACTCCTAAGCGGCTTTTCATTAACTACAATCTGCCTTTTTTATGTTTAGGCAATATTTACTTTCTAATATCAACTAAGGAGACATTGATTCGACCAACGGCAAAAAAATACTGCTTTTGTCTAATACACAAATTTGGATTTTTGGAATTAGACTTTCCGACTGACGTTTGATGTAGAGAATATTGAGGATTGCTAACAGTTATGTCTACTTTTATTTTTTGTAAAGCCATATTTCCTTCTTTTTTTCTGTACATATTCACCATTCCAACATACATCTCAAGTTTAATAAATATTCTGTTCATAAAAAAAACCCAATCACAAGTTGACTCCAACCCTTATACCCCCCCCCCCATCCTCCCCACTTTTATCCTTTAGCTTGTACTATTCCACCATCTCTGTTCTTTTGGTTTGATATGTTTTGTATGTGTTAATACCTGAAGCTTTAAACGCCAGTTGACCTTTGTTTGCCCTTACATAGGTATATTTACTCTGTCATTCCTCACTTGTGTTATTTTTTGCGCTTTTTCTTTGAAAAACCTAATAAAAATCTTTTTGAGTTAAAAAACAAACATAAAACACAATCAATCACTTTCCTGTACTTGTAGAATACTTGGCCATGATTATTGAAGTTTCAGTGACTAGTCTTATAGAATGCACTGCAACAATTGGCAATCATAAGAATCACCTCCTTTCACAAAGTAACTGTTGTACAGGCAGAGAGTAGAAAGGAGACTAGAACTCACCGGCTGCAGTGCTTCTTCCTGTCTTCTGCTTTGGCTTTGTCTGTTAATGAAGGACCACGTTGAGAGTTTATAGTGATTCAAAAGGCAGATGATCACAACCACCATCACCGTTATAACCACGATTATGATAATTATCTGGACAAACTCCAGTTCCGCTAAAAGAAAGATAAAAAACTTATTAAGTGTATTACCAAACAGACAAAACGATGGGTGGACCATTTGTTGCAATACTATACACCCCTTCTTACTCATCACACAAACCAACATAACCATATATTTTAAGTACATTCATTTATAAGCTGTGACAAATATTGTATTCAGTATTGAAAACATTGCAAAGAAACACCACTAATTTAGAATTTGGTTAGAAAAAAAATGCATTTTCACAACGGATATTGCATGAGACCATGGTGTCAGTCTGTCAGAGAGTAGGGGCTATCCTACAGCTATCTAGGATATCTGTCACATTCTAGCGCTCTCATATATATATATATTTCTATAGTGTCTTGCACTAGACTCCATGTGTAAATACTTTATTACGCGACCAGCGCGTTAACTCCAGATTCTATGCAGTATGTACAAGCAGCACTGAATACAATGACCACTAACATTGTGTACATCCAGATAATACTTTTTATTACAATTTTAAAGTTTTATTCAACGTTGAATAAAACTAGGCTTAGGAACTAGGATTAATACACTTGGACCACTGAGGTGGAAAAATTGCAGCTCTACAGAGCAATGATTTTTTTTTTTTTTTTTTTTATTACCCCTGTCCTCACAGCCCAGTTTGTTGTAAGAGCCCCGCTGCCTCTTTCAGCGCAGTGTTGGTAGTCTCTTGGAGGGTTTAGGGCATGCTGTTTGCAGTCCCCCTACACATAGAGGAAATAGTGCTGACTTTACCAGTCTGAGCTAGGTTTTCACTACAGCAAGAAGCCTCAATGCAATTTAAAGCAAATTTGAGAAGAGTTTCTGGAATGTCACCTCAGAAGGCTATAAGTAAATTTCAAAGGCTATTAAATGACTACTGAGAACTGCCAAGACTGCCATAAAAAAAATAGAGAGAATATGGCACAACCCAACATCTTAAGTGAAGATTAAATAGCCTGTCTAGCCTCCAATGCTATGTCCTTTGGAGTAAGCTTAACAATGCACACCCTCCCAAGAACACTGAACCTACCATGAAGCATCTTTGCTTCAGGGACTGCAAAACTTGTTAAGAGAAAAATGGCTGGAGCAATATAATCAGACAAATCCCAATCTCATTGAGAATCTCTTGAATGATTTGATAATTAATGTTGACCATCAATCCCCAATCAACAGGGTGCAAAGGCGGTATAGATTTTCCCAAATAGACTCACCTGTAATATAGTAGCAAATGGTGCTTCTACTAAGAATTAAGAATGGGGGATAAATTCTGAACTAATCATCTGTTATTCTAGAAGAAATGAAAAGTTTAAGAGCTGTATGTTATTGCTCGTTTGACAGAGTATTTTGTGTGGATATCAGTAGTATAAATTCCCGGATAAATCCATTTTGATTCTATGAATAAAGTGAAAAAAGTGTCAGTGTGTGCGTGTGTGTGAATATTTTATAGGCACTATAATCCCCTGAATACTTGACTCGAAAGAGACCGGGTATGAAGAAATACTAAAATATAGTGCCAGATTCCATTAGGAAATTATAGCAAACAAAAGATTAAAGCAGGTCACAGATTACATGAGGACAATCGACTGAAATTATGAAAGGAAAGAAAAACACTACAGAACCAAGAAAAACTCAATTTTGCATTCAAAACAAGCTCAAAATAAGAATTCCCTTTTCTATTTTTTATCCAAATAAGCACAGTGTGTAAACTACTATTGTGTAAAACTGACTGACTAAAAGCAGTGATGTATAATGAAGTTAAAGTACCATTATATTCCTGATAGTATACAAAAAAGGCATCTGCTAAAGTACTACAGACTGAATGCACTCACTCACTTTTCAAAACACTTATGGTCATTTAAGGTAGAAATGTGCATAACTGAATGGGAGTTTCATTGTATTACATTTGTGTCATCACATCTCTTGTAGAAATAATACACTGAACAGGTCTCATCATTAACAGATTAGCACATGTATTTCAATACTAGGGAAGGTGACAACTCCCATTGTAGATTGTTTTGGAAGAAGCTGCTAAGTGGTGTAAGCCCACTCTACCCGCCACTTCGCACACCACAATGTAAACACTTGATTAATATCTGGGAGGTGTTAATATGCAAGGGTCCTCTATGGTGGCTGCAGGCAGGTAAGATTTCTACTTCTCTTTCTCCCTCCGTTCAGAGGTAGCTATTATTCCCAAAAGCTTAGCCAGTGTGAGGCCAGAGGACTAGCGCCAAGGACCCCTATACTAGAGTATTTGTAACAAAGGTCTTTGTTAATGTTCAATGCTACACTATTAACAGCTGGCTTGTTTAACCCCATCTGCAGCTACAAGCAACTGCAATCTCCTCAAAGAACGGTAGCCTTCTGCAAAGTCTTCTCTTGTACTATTTTTCCATGCAATTTATGTTGTACATTTATACCTCTATAAAATATTACATGGATCACAGCCAGTACACAGCATTAAGTGGACAGTTGAAATAAAATCCCAGAAACTGTGGCACATAACCACCTTTTTTGTGTTTTTTTTTTACAATGCCCATTCTAGAAACAAAAGACTAAACTATACACCAATTTGAACAATCTTCATATACAGGATTTGTATTTACCCAAGTTATTGCCCTTGATCTTGTTTATAGAAAGATTTACCTACAAATTTGGACTGGCAATTCATATTACCTGAAGACACACAGGTAGGTGATAAACCTACGTAAACAAAACAGCATTGGATATCAGGACAAAAAAGTGACTTTCCCTTCATGTGTCAAACCCCCATTACCTTATAGATCAAATAGTTTCTTTTTAAAGCATACATTGTGCTACGTACAGTTTAAGATTTTCCACCAAGCAATGGGCCCATAAAACATGTAAGGATTATTTTCAAAAACAAAAATAATGTTACTAGACCCTGGAACTTATTTGATTCCAATAAAAAGTCAACAGAATACACAGTTAAACTATTTCAATCGGTACATTGTCTTTCAATATAAATGTTCAATGTATATGTGCAATTCCCCAAAAAAAAACATCACTGGTTTCAATAAAAATAAGTGTATTGCAGTAGCTGAATGCATTAACTTTAAGCAGGTCACATAATGCCGAAATAAACTAAAAAAGCAAAGGCAACAGCGGTCAATAGTATTATCATTAAACTCTGGGCAGACATACAAGAAAAAGAAAAAAGTACAGTCCACTCAGTCTTTCCTAGAACGCAGAGTTCACAGGGACGAAATGGCACATATACAAGTGCCAAGAGATACCACTTCTAAATTTACCAAGGCTCAGGGGAGGATTCTATGAAGAGACAGACACATCCGTTCTCTGAATTACCATTAGAACATCAAAGCGTTCCAGTAGTCTGAAGTCTGGAAAATTTGTGGTAAGTTTCCGCCTAAACCTCACCCATAGTATGAACTTGACTGAGAAATACATAACAACCAACACAAAGTTCTTCTGTAATGATGTCATAAGCTCCATCGGTAATCAGACCAAACCCATGCCAGACTGTAAACTTCAACCCTTATTATGCAGAATTCATTTCACTTCAAAATTGTATGTATATTTGGAAGAATCAGAAACATTTAGGGCTCTGTCACTTAGCTACTACATTTAATTACTTTACTTAGCACAAACAAATTATGTTTTTCACTGTAAGATTTAATCACCAAATGAATCATTAAAAAAAACAAAACCCTAGCACATGGAAACATGCTGTAATCAGTAGTTTCAATAACACTTATAAAGTACATTAAGTTAACTCAATTCACCTGTCTTAAGCAACACAGAACTCCACTTGCATACCTAAAACATGCATCAACATAGTTGGCATTGTAACTGTAAAACTCTGATATATCTGTTACGTTATGTGAGGTTCAATGTAAACCACTACAGTTATACTGTATTACAGTAACTTCCATAGACAATAGTTATTGAGAATCTGCAGTTCTAATTCACACACACTGTACATGCAGGAAATAAAGATTTAACAACTGTGCTTCATAATCATTGTCTCCCCATAAGCTCGTCATCAGCTGTTTACAACAGTAATAACATTATATACAATGTCTTGCATTTATGCTTAAAATTGGAAAAATAAGTAATTTGACTGTGTGCCAACAGAGTCCAAGCGGTAGGTGTTTCCACTAGTGAGCACAGTCATTCATAGTAGTGCAAAAGCATCTTTTTCAGCACAAGAGTAAAAGTTTAGACTTCTTAACCTGCCAAAATAATGCAACTCCAAAACAGTGTATATACAAAGCAACTTGTACTGCTGGCTGGTACTTATAATAAAAAAACAAAGGCATACAATCAAACATTGTAAGAATCCTGGGAGCCATGTGTCTAGCAGCAGTTACAAACACAAGTACAACATGAAAATATACTAATACCTTTTACCAAAAACAGGTCTTTTAATCTAGCATCTTCCAGTGTTGTGGTGTTGAAGTGATCACTGGACATACTCAGGTCCTGTATGCACAAGACCCTGTTCTTATAGCATCCCACGGTTTCCTTTCAGACAAGTCTACCGAAGAAAGTGAAAGTCCTGTCTGTAGCCTAAACTTTTCTTTCTTTCTTGACTCTTTTCTTGCGTTTTCTATCAGCAGGACCCAGGTGCAAGACACAAACTACTGTGACTCAAACAGCAGACTGCGACTTCCAATTATCAGCTGCCATCAGGACAGCGCTACCGGCGCTGTGGCAGGAAACTGCTTGTGTTGTGGAAGGAGATAACAGAAATGCAGGCTCATGTCCCCCAGGCTGTCTGGAGCGAACCATCAGCTGTTTAGCAACATTTACCAGAGAGAAAGAAACGCTTGAACACACGTCAAGAGAAGAACATTGCAAAGGGTTACAGCGGTCCTCCTTGTTCACATTCCTCAGTATACAAAACCACAAGGAAACTGTGCGCTATGCTCTTCCTCTAACAACCCACTTCAACTTCACCAGCTTGGGAAACAAAAAAAAGTTGAGGCGAGCACAGAAGCTGGGTCTGGGAATCGCGATGCTTTCTGCTGGGCTGTCTGCTCTCTGAGACGGGGAGAAGTTGACACTTGTAAAAAGGCCTTTAATTCTTCCGCATTTCTGGTACAGGGCAGAGTGTGCGTCATCCCATAGTCCAAACACTTTAGTGAAGACTGTCTGATGTTCTCTGCAACCCCCTCATCTTCCCTCCCCGCTCTCCCTGTGCCAAACGACTCCAACTGCTGGCAGTTCCTCACACATGCTCGCTAAGCCAGCTCTGCCTTGGAAAAAGTGGATGTCACAGCTGCACTGTCAACAGTTCATCTGCTCCTGTTCCCTCCCCAGCTAGCATTGTCTTGCCAGTGGTGCACCCGCATCCACAATGACACACAGCAGCTAACCAGGCTACACTGTAACCACAGTTTGGGTCAGACACAAACACGGATACATACATGTTTTATGCAAGATTTGTTTTGCAATATTTGCAGCATACAAAAGGGCATTATTTTTAGGACATTACTAACAAATTAGAAAAGTAGCAAAAAACTAGTAAGTGAAAAACACTGACCTATGAGGAAAATGAGAAAGAAACAGTATGTGAATTTTATACACATGAGAAAAAAAAAAAAGTGTAAAAAACAACAACTTTTTCTCCTACGAAATGCTCCTCCCAAGATGTATGTAAAAAGAAAAAATAAATTATATTATATATATATATATACACACACACATATATACACACACACATATACACACACACATATACACACACACATATACACACACACATATACACACACATATACACACACATATACACACACACATATACACACACACATATACACACACATACACACACATATATATACACACACACACACACACATATATATACAAAGAACTGTTAAGTATCTGTTCGCAGACTATATAGGGCAACCATTCAATGCTCCTTCCAACTGTGCCAATTTAGGCAGGACAATTCTAGAGGACTGTCCAACTGCCCAACACTCAGGAAGGTTTCCCAAAGGCCTGGATTGTCGGGTTGTGTGTCCTGCTCACTAAGCATCTGTGAAAGGTGTGCATGGCAATACAGGGTTGTTTTTAGTGGAGGGAGGGAGGAGCAGAAGCTCCAAGTCTGTGGCATTGATGTGGCTGTGCCCTCTTTTTGTATTCCCAAAACTTAATTGTTGGGAGGTATGATTATGGTTCAATGGACCAAAAATAAAATAAATAATCACATGCCACCACTATAAAAACCAGCCGCTTTATTATTATTAGAACTCATTTACACTAAATACGGAGTAATTACTTCTACAGTGTGGGACTTATAGCAAGCCAATTACGAAAAGCCTTCTCAAAACAGAATATCCAACAACTACACTACAAACCACTGCTTCACAGCTTGCACCGATGAGACGTACTAATGGGGTTAAGACAGACAATAAATGTAACTAAGCATATTTAACATATAGTAGTGCACCAGCCCTGACCATTACCACTGAAGCATTTACACTTCTCCTAGGACCTCAATATCACAAGTTATTACACCGTATGTGTCAGTGTTCACAGTCTCTGGCTGCTCTGATAGTTATAGGTGATTACAATGTGTACAATCTGCAGCAGTGTTAAGCACTTAAAGATGACTATTGAGTAGCCATCCTTATATTACAGGAACACCTACTTGTCTGCTCTGTCATATTTTCACACCTTTCCTGACCTTGTCACACCCTAATGACACAATATACTGTCCCAATGATATCATGCATTTCCCTTGCCATGCTCCCAAGCAATTGTAGTGTTAGACCATCACACCTCAATTAGATTGACATGAGGCTCTCGAAGGAGATACAGGGATTATAGGGAAGAGAAAGTAAACAGTGGAAGTGTAGAAAATACCGAGCTCTGCATGCTTACTTTTATAATAAAATCATGTAAATATTTTAATGAATATATAAAACTTTTTTACAGGACTTTACCTCATGTCAAAGTGGCCCCTCTCCTTGGTGAATGGGTGTGGGGGTGTTATTTTGCTTTCTTTATGAAACTCCTTTGTAACGTTCAAGCTTTTCAATAAACAAACATGTTTACCCCTAGTGAGGTGCACATTAATTCTTACAGAAGGGTGGGGAAACTTATCTAGGTTAAGAACCCTTTTAGTGGAATTTCAGATATGTTCATTTAAAAGCAATTTATAGAAGGCAACTAAGTAAAACTTAATAGCAAACTGAGAGCCTCTCTCACCTGTGAAGCCAGTAGGGTCCTTCCACTGGGCAGATCATTTACCTTATAATCATCAACTGATCTATATTTGCTGCCATTTTCTAAGCCCCCCCAAGAGATGGATGGATTACATCACCAGGAAAGCTTAAACTTGTTGTAAATGGGGAGTGTGCACAGGAAACAGCACTCCGACCGGAGCAGTTTTTAGTGGACAAACCCAGATGATAATCATTTGACTCTTACCTGGTGGCTCCATTCTTTAAGCATTTACAATACACAGAAAATAGATCATAAGGCTAGTCCATGGGTGGTAGCAAGGAAAGGACGACATCCCAGCAGCAACAGAGGATTAACTACCAGGGTAACAGATACTACAGGGCTTAGAAATCTAGTTGGACTAGCAGGGTCCCATATAGTTTTCACCCATGCTCATACATGCCAATGTTTGAGATCTCCTTCCCGGGATGGGAGATCTCGCAGGCAATTTTTGGGGCCTGGCCAAGCGGAACATGTCACTTGGCCCCACCCCCTAATGTGTCACAGTCAGTTTGGCCTATTCTAGTGGGGGGCAGGGCCGCGATGACGCATGTACCTAAGCCCTGTCCCTACCAGCCAACTAATCGCACGGGCCAGGAACCGGGAGGTTGCTCTGCATTGCCCGGAAGGACTCCCAGAAATTCGGGAGTCTTTGACATTCCGGGAGAGTAGGCAACTATGCCCATGATGCGGCCCTACTCCTATCTGCTGTGTCCATGGTCACTAAACCCCCTGCTGTGCGACTGCTCACACTCCAAGGAATTTAAAACCCCAGAATACCTTATACATGAGCCAGCATTCTAGGCTTTAATTTTAAATTTTGTTCAGTGCGGAGTGTAACTAATGTTACCTTCCTCACTGAGCAGTAAGTGCAGCAGGAGCAGTGGTGGAGAAAGAGCAGGTGGCCACCATTAAGGTAAGTAAAGGGAGGGAGGGAAGGGCAGCGGTGTCCATCCTTAGATACTTGGGTGTCCAATAAAAATGTTGCTATGGGGCCAAAGTTCTACTTGCATCCTGCTCAGACTGCTGTATGTGGAGGGGAAGCATTTACACTACTTTCAAGAGCTTATTTTATCAGAATTTAATTCACAAATTTCAGTAGGTTAAATAATAAAATGTATTTGTTGTTAATGCATTCTGTTTAAAATAGAGTTACTTTTTTTTTCTGACCAGGTTGTCAGCTGTCAATGGCTCAGCCTACAGTAGGGTGAGCCATTGGAGCATTCACTAGGGGTATGATACCATGCAATGGGTAATTCTGGTTCATGTGGTCATTATAATAAACGCTTCCTATGGTGTGCCTCTACTCATCAGTGAGCAACAGTGATGGACTGTTGATGGGTACTGAATCTGACCTAAGGAAATGTAATGCTTATAAAACATTAGGCTGGTGTTGAACTTGTTTAATCAATACCTCATATTAAATATAAGGGTTCGGTGTGGTGTTTTGACAATATTAGTTGACCAAAAATGCAGCAAGCTGGCTCACGCATGTGCAAAACAATGCAGATTGGCCTAGTGAAGCGGATTACATTGATAAAAAAAAATTATACTCGCTGCAGCCATAAGGGCATGCCAATTACTACGCTCCCTTGTGTGCAATACAGAGGCTCTAACTAAATATACTTCAGTCCAGGGAAAAAAATAATGTATTTTTAACTGACTACAGGCTACAAGTACATAGAATACAAATAAAAAAATACAAGTATTTGTTTATAAAAACAAGTTTTGCAAAAAGGTGAGAATCCAGCCTAAATGACTTGGCGACCCACAGACACAGCACGGACTTGTAAAACCAAGACACAGAAACAAGTGGCTTACTTGATGATAGTAATAGTGTGGTTATAATAATATCATCTTCGATTTGGAAGGCGCCACTGTGTTCTGCAGCACCATACAGTAGGGACAACGGAACATACATAAAACAGGGACATACAAGGTAGACAAAATAAATGCAGAAGTGAAAACACAAAGTATGAAACATTTGTTTGTTTTTTTTGCCAGATAAGGTTATGCATCACAGAACAAATGTTTAAGCTTAACTATGTCACACTACTAAACAAACTCAATTGATGCTTCTTTCCTTTACCAAACACACCTACTCTTATATCTAAATCTATTCTTACAGTGACCAGCAGATGGCACTGAAAGAAGCTCTACTGGCTAAATTGAAATTCAGGAATACCAAAACAAAATCAATGTATGGTAAAAAACCATTGTATTTTCCAAATTTAACACAAACAAGCTGGTAAAGCATCCCCCTTAAAATATTTAAAATGGGCCATGCCTTTTAGGAAGTCTAAAACTCAGAAAACCTTTCCAGGAATATCATTAGTTGCCAAGTCAAATATACAGAGCTCATCGCATTGCAAGCTCCACATAAAATTGAAAAAAATAAATAAAGCATCTCTGAGCTTCATCGCAACATTACTCCACTCTGCTCGTCTATACCGGTGGATGTGCCGTGATGTGTCTAAGACTTATAACAATCACTATGAGCGTCTACACAGCACTAAAGTTGTACTTTCAGTGAACATTGTGTGAAGTTTGTTAGGAAGTACAGCCTTTGCGCGGTCTTACAAATCACTTCTCTCAGTTTGCCTCCCAACTCCATAAGAGAAAACAAACATACATAAGATTCAGTTACACAAAAAGATACATAACTGGAAACTATCATTGTTGTAATCAAAGCAGATTGCTTCAAATCTGTATTAATTAACTAGAGGAAATACAACTTTAACACCGCAACACTCAATATAAGGTACACTTAGGTGAGGCTGTATGTGCTGTACATTGGGCTCTATGATATGCTGGTTATGTGACCATATAACATTCTGTACAATTTTGACCACTATTAATTTTTGCTATACCATGATAAGCATTTACTCAAATTATACTAACAAAACAATTTGGCAGTTCAGTCAGAAATAAATGCAATATGGTCATGTACTTAACACTCAAAATTTAAAATGGCTAAAGGAGGACTAGGACTATTTATTAAATGGAGAAAAGCCTTCTGTTTGCGAATCTCCTCTCCAAAGGTGACCCATTGATAACGCCCATTGTCGCCAGAGTCTCGCCAGCTATAGCTTTCCCATACAAAGCATGGGGAAGACTAAAGAACTGCAGCATTACTTGTTAAGTAAACAAAACAAATTAATATGGTATCACACTTCTTTAAACAAATTACCAAAAGGATATATTTGATCTTTTCACATGGCCCAAATGATACTTTTACACAATTCTAGGAAAAACATTCATTGCAATCATCCACCCTGACATACCCATCAGTAAGGTTTTGTACATATGGGAGATGTAAAGCATTACACTAAACTAAAGCAATGCAAACCTTGTACTTCTTGCGGACATGTCAGTTTCCCTGCATCATAGTCTACTATTTTATGTAATGAGCGTTATTATAGAACACCAATGTATTTTTACATTGCGTTAACACTTATCAATGCTGCAGGCAACATTGTAATTGCTGCAAAGTAAACAGACTAACATTTTGCAGAAGTGTGTGTGGGGAGGGGGCAATGGCTGGGAGTATGCATGCTTAGAATAGCAGATGGATCAAAAATCGCCAGGCCCCCCACTAACCTCCGGGGCCCCATGACCACTGCACCCATGTGGTGGCAGTAGTTCTATCACTGCAATAGGCAAGCACAATAAAAGTTTTGTTCTGCAAAACTATGAATCCCAACATAACTCATGAACCTAGCTAACTTATCACTGGGATTGAGAGAAGCAGTTTAATAACAGACGCAAAATCTATTCATATATTTAAAGTACTTTATTGTTCTTAAGGCATGAGTCATTTCTGGAGAAATCTATTTGCAAGAATAAATAGTGCACACAATAGGGAAGGAAAAAGGAAACCTTCACTGACATTACACCATTGGTTTTTTTTTTACGCTCCCTGACAGATACCCCAATACAGACTGCAGAAAACGGATGCAGGCAAATCTCAGTAATCCTAACAATCACTTCCTCTCCTGCATTCAATTTTTTTTTTATTTTTATTTTTATATTCAAGCCAAACCACTTTCCACCACTTAAAAATTACAAAAAAACAATGCAAACAAGCAGCATAAAACATGTTTCTGTTCCTCTCTAGCATATCATCACTGACAATAAGCAAATCCAGCACAGCAGCAGTTACTTTTTGGAACGTCATTTACATGACAGTCCTATGTTCTTGTTGTAAAGCATTAAGAGTCAATACTGCAGCCCACGATACAGCCAAGTGCAAAGTCAGAAACCCACAACTCTCACCCTGTTTGGGGTTCATTGTATATTTGCATATTATCTTTAGGGAATTGTTCAAAAGTGCTCAAGCAGTTTTCGTTTTGAGTAAGGCCATCTCGTTACTGCTCAACATGTTGAAAGAAAAGCCCCTGATCTACTCCTGAAATGCTCTGTTAAAACTGAGGGAAAGTACAAGGTTTTGTCTACACTTTTAACAGCTGTTTTTCAATACACATGTGTACAAGCTCTTAAGGTGTGGGGCAAATACCAAGCCTTGCCTTTGTGCCAGCCAATAAAGAAATGTGAGCCTTACTCTACACAGGCATGTCTTAGGTAGGTAGCAATCTGTCTATAAGTAGGACTATGCCTCCGCTTCTGCCTGTGACTGTTGAATACCCAGTTGGTAAACCACTGATTCAAGGGGCTGACATATAAATGACATTCCCAGAAGTAATTACAACAATAAAGTTGCTTTCTTACTAGCTTAACTAGATTTAAAAGCAAATACTGATGTAATTTGTAACAAAAAATCTAAAACTAATTGTGTGTCTGAAAATTAGGATCTAATGGCTGACCCTTTACAATACACCTGTATGTATCAGGTATTGTTACACAGATTACCTCATCGTCTAGCACAAAGGCCAGACTGGGAATGCACAATAGTTTAAGGTTGGCATGAAGCAGCTTGAATCTGTGTACATACTGAGCATAACCTCTCCCCTACTGAGCAGTGTGCAAAGGTCACACACAAAAAAAAAGTCTGTGTCAAGTATACTAAACCTGAGCCACCAAGTCTCTGTGGTGTTCCTGGGAGTCACAGAAATTTTCATTATTTGGTCTCATGCACAGGACACTATTTATTAATCAGCCTCACCACCTTGGTGAATGGTGTGCCAACTGTACCAAGGATTAGGACAACTGCCCCTTATGCAAAATGTACATTATGATATTTGTAAGTGCCGGCCACTGTATAACAAATCAAACAAAAACAAGTATATGTGAGGATGATGTAGTTACAGATGTGAGATGGGGGATAAAGATGGTTGTGAAAGATCATGAAAGGTTTACGGTCTAGGGGTGGAGGGCAAAGTGAGGACAATAGGAGCTAGTGGGGGGAGGGGGAGGGGGAGGGGGGAGGGGACAAGAGTGGCATTTAGAAAATTTTGTAGCAGGGATAGCTGGGTGAGGGGAAGATGACAGGATGTAAAAGGTAGTTAGTTAAAGTAGGAGATAATGGCAAAACAGAAGAGTTTTTGTAACTGTAGTAAGATAGGGGCATATCATGGCTATATTTTTACGGAGGCACATTGATAGCGAGAGGGACTGGATTTGTGGTGTAAAGCTGAGGGCATAGCCTATGATAATGCCAAGTCAGAGGGCATGTGGAACTAGAGAGAGAGACTTGAGAGGGGGTCATGACACTGTTGGGAGGAAAAGGAGTTTAATGCTGAACTTTAGATAGCATTGAGATCTCCAAGTGGAAATGTCAGAGGGATTTGAGGGACAGAGGATAAAGAGGAGAGCGGTCAGGGGAGACGAGGTAGATTTGGATGTCAAAAAGTAAAGGGGAACCAGGAGAGAACATTATTTTGAAGGCCGAGTGAGTGAACTGTTTGCAGAGTGGTCAATTGTACCAAAAGTGCCAGAAAGTTCAAGGAGGAGGCATAGGGAGAAATTACTCAAGTGTCAAGGTTGCGGGTTAGAAGACTGTGATGGATCTGTGTGGTTAAGGAATTTGAGTAGGGATAAGAGAGCCTTTGACTTAGCTAGGGATACATTTATGGTTACTTTATTGATGGCGATCTAATCTACGGCTATAGGGAGAGTAGTGTTGTAGAAAGACTGTCACATCAGTGTAATAATATGATTAAGTACTGGTACAAGTGAGGCTGAGAAGCAAATCAAGTTGAATATATTTCGGTGCCTCTGTGTGCACACAAATTTGTGTGCAGGAGACAAGGTGAGGCAGAAGGAAAAGAAGTTGTGATCGTAGAGCGGGAAGACAGCTGCAGAAGCTGGAGATGGAGAAAAGATAGGAGAACATTACATCCAGGAAGTGTCCATCAGAATGGGTGGTAGGTGAGTACACTGGGGAAGACCAATGGTGAGAAGACTTTAGAGGCAGTTTCAGTAGGGTTATCAATGGGGATGTTGAGACCCTCTAGAATGAGAGCAGGAAAGGTCAGTGTATAGGAACTGAGAAAACCCATTTGCAAAGTTGAATTTGGAGACTGGGCCTGCAGAGCAATAAATAACTGCAACATAGAAGCGGAGCAAAGAGAAATGACGTCTGATACTGACTTCAGTTTACAAGAAGAGGATGGGGAATTCTGGGGAATGACACACAAAGTGTAACCAGATGATAGTGGGAGGGCAACGCCACCACCATGTCGGCCACCAGATCGAGGTGTGTAGGTGACAGCTTTATCCTGATCTGTGGGAAACTATGGATGTATTGCCTGTTCACTGCTGCTCTGCCATGCCGCACACATGGAGGGGAGGAGGGAAGGGGCAACCTAGCGGTACAAAAGCCCCCATCGTGTTGTAGCCACACCCCCATCAGTGTTGAGGCCACCTACCCAAATGTTAGGAGGTATGATGTACACAGAACATTTCAAAAATAAGTTTCTAAAATGTAAACACTGACAAAATTTATGAGAACTTAACTTTAAAAAATGACTTTACCCCAATTTTTCCTCACAAAATGCATAACCTGTGCATACCTATCATCAATGTGTTCTTTTACCTGTACATTTTTCAGTTTCCTAAAGAACCTGCTTGACTCGTCCAAACATAAAAAGCTGTAAGAGGTCTTACAATCTATAGAAGAGGAGTCAGATATGTGAGCTTTGGTGTCACATACTGCATATTGTTAGGCTGTGCATATTAGTTGGGCTAGGAGATTCAATCACACAGCAATGTTGGTTTTGGGGTCAGATGTTTTGTATTTTTGAGTAGTGCAGATAGGAAAAGATATGCAAGTTTTGATTGAAATGTTTAGAGGGCTAGAATTGGGTAGGGTAGGAAGGCATAGAGAGGTGAAGAGGGCTTAGTGAAAGGCGAATATCCAGGGAACAGTTAAATAGTTGAAGGCTAGGGGAAAGTCTTGTACAAGAGAGGGAATAGGAGTATGTACAATCTCTAATTGGAATTGGGAGACAATGAGTGTAGATGAGGGAGCAGATCTTGGGCAGAGCCGAGGGATCGAGTTGGAAAGAAATGTATGTTAATTACAACTAACCAGGTTGCAATTTATCTTTGTCATTTTATGCCACTATACAATCATCATCAATTTATAAATGCGCCACTAATTCTGCAGCACTGTACAGAGAACTCATTCACATCAGTCCCTGCCCCATTGGAGCTTACAGTCTAAATTCCCTAATATAGACACAGACACACACACACACACACACATACATACATACATACATACAGAGAGGTAGAGACTATGGTCAATTTTTGATAGCAGCCTATTAACCTACCAGTATGTTTTTGGAGTGTGGGAGGAAACCGGAGCACCCGGAGAAAACCCACGCAAACACAGGGAGAACATACAAACTCCACACAGATAAGGCCATGGTCGGGAATCAAACTCATGACCCCAGTGCTGTGAAGAACAAGTGCTAACCACTAGGCCACTGTGCTGCCCATACAACAGCTCATGTTTTGCCATACTTGTGTTAACGTTCACCACTGTTGTTGAAGTGTGTGTAAAGGGTCACATTATTATATTCATTTACCTATGGGTGCTGCCTGAAACAAATTGCCACTCATGTTTAAAGCTGTAAATAAAATAAATTTCATTTATATATTGACTTTTTCCAACTAAGCTATGCCTTGAGTACTGACCTTGTTTGCTATTTTAAGCTGGTGAGCATGTCTGTGCTATAGCAGGCGCTGCTGTCAGGGGCTCTGGCTGCTGAGAAAGCAGCTTTAACACTGCCAGTAACATACGGCGACAACTTATCTATTCAGTCGCTCCTACTAGCCGGCTGGTTAGAATTGTTGCAGTAACTGAGGGGGGCATACATTAGAGGCGACTTATAGATCATCAACTTACAAAGTAATTCTAAAACTATAAAATAAATGTAATCTATTCAAAAGCCATAAAACTCAAGGTTTATTGTATATTCTGTTTTAATCAACATTTTCAGTGGAATCCTCATTTTTTTTTTCCTAGCATTTTTTTTTTTTTTTTTTTTTTAATTCCAGGCGTGGGGAGATCTAAATCCATGCTCTAGTTTATAGCAAAAACTTTCCTTAAAAAAAACAAACAACCCGCCACAAAACAAAAATACCCATAAGTAAAAGCATTTCACATTAATTCATATTTTACAATAACCCACTGTGGCTTCTCAGCTGGTAAACTTAAAATGTCCTGCTCTAATGAGACACTGCCTTCAAATATTTAAATACAGAGAGAATGTAGGGAGGCGAGTGCCCCAGTAGTAGTAACAGCTGTGCTACTAAGGTATAACCTGGGGTTATGAATGGATTCACCCTAAGAGCAAACAGGTAAACAGGAATATTATACTGTAGAGAATTACTGAATCATTCTTTAAGATGTTTACTATACTGCACTCGCACACACGCATAAAACACAATTTAGAAATAATTAGCTACATATGTGAAGACATAAGTAGATGGAAGGCAGGGGTGGAGCAAGTGAGGGTTTCCTGAGAATGGGAAAATCATTAAACAATTTCTAGTACTTTTACTGGTTTCTTTGCAGGGCTCTGGGATTTGTGGCCTTTTCCAGGCGGCACCGCATAAAAAGTTTCTTTGTGATATTTCCAGAGTATACATTTACAGATAATATGAAAAGGTTAATGTAAGTCAAAATATGAAACATTCCCCATGTGAAAGTATTGCTGTGTTGTGAATATACTTGGCCAGAAGTTAAGAATCCCTACGGTCAGATTAAACTGCAGCACTCTGTCGGACAAAATCACAAAAGCAGCATAGTTCATTGGAAACTATTAGTAACAGATCTCACAATGGTATAATTAAATGAATCACAGGCTGTGGTGCAACTAATTTAGCTTAGCCCTAAAAATCTTTGGATTACTAAATCATGCTATTTAGCTATTGTTATGCTGTGTGGTATATATGTGAATGTTAGAAGAGAAAATAAAGTGACAATGATATCCACTTTCCACTATAGATGCTAATTGGCCAGTCAAGACAATTAAATGCTGCACTGAATATTGCATCAACCGTATATAGATCTAGTTTAGAATAATAGATATGCATATTTATCTGACCAACTATACACATAGTTAACACATACTTGCCAACTCTCCCGGAAAGTCCGGGAGACTCCCGAAATTCAGGTCAGTCTCCCGCGAGAGCTGGCATTTCTCCCGCATCCCCGGAATTCCCTTGTTAAAATGACGCGATTCACAGAGAATCGCGTCATTTCGGCCCCGCCCCCCCGCAACAAAACGGCATTTTACTCGTGGGGGCCAAAATGATGCAATTCGAGGGGCCCCACCCCCTTCCGCCCATTAGTCACGCCCCTCTGCCGGACGTCGCCTACTGAAAGTAGGCAAGTATGAGTTAACACACATTTGGTATACTCAAATGATGACAGATCGAGGCTCAAAGATGCAAAAGTGAGGTATTTTACAGTCCGCATCAGGTGCTATTTTGTAAAGGATACACTATGGCTGTTGCAAGTAGATTAGTATTAGAGGCAGATAAGACACATATAACATTTCTAAACACTTTCTCACAGATTGCTATGAGTAAAATATAGTTAACATTTTATAAGAGCTAGTTTGAGCAATGCACAAAAAAATCCAAAAAAACCAGCATGAAATGCATACTGTTCTTAATTTCCTTCAAATGAGTGCCCCAAAAAAATATTGTAGCATAAATGACAGAAGCCCCCTCCCCCCTAATACAATACCAATGAGCTGGCTCACGGATTCACAAAGTAATGTATGTAATGTAGATCATACCTCAGCTGCCAAGCGCATTTCCTGAACTGTATGCTACGTTCAACTATTTTCCAGTGCCAAAACCTCAGACTCAGCAACTTTTAAGAACTAGCTGTCAGATATAAGCAGCTTATACCTTATGAGGATAAAAACATGCTATCCGCACACCAGTCTTCTTTGCATATATCATCATAGCATAAACCTCAATGTTGCTGTGTAAATATCACCACTGAATGAATACAAATGCATTTTAAACCTTCATACCTTACAAAAAAAATAAATTATAACAACTGGACACATTCATATCAACGGCTCCTTTCTCTAACACATTAGACTTGTGTGCAGGTTTGTGCATCTATAATGGCATCTTAACAGCATCTAAGCATTTAACCATCGGTACCAATAATAAAAATACATCCTTCGTAAATATCTATGAATACCATAAACATACTGGGTTATTGCTAATAGTGTGACTACCACAATATATTACAATAAATCTTAAAAGATATCTTGTTTTGTATAGCCTCTATTAAGAATGTTTACAATGTGTTGTATTGATGCATATTTGCTATCTCTGGCATCCAGGCTGCTGCAAATGAATCTAACACGTCAAGGACCCAGACACTTGACAACAAGAAAATGTTCTCTGTAAATAACAAGGTTTATATGTTTTTGTCAACAGAGTTCATAAGGTAATCAGAAAGTGTAAAATTGTTTTTGTACTTTAGGTTATATGATGTATTTTCTTCAGGCGACGCAGTCAATACACAACACGCAAGCCTACAAAATTACAGGAAATAATCGAAGGACATTGTTTGCAGAACAATGTGTTTCTTGATTGCGCCGCGAAGAGTTTGAGTAGTATTACTAGAAAACATAGGTGTAATAGTAGCCTGTTCAGTGTTAACGAAGAAAGTGACTTATTGAGTGGTAAGGATGATCAACATCAGCAATTAAGAGACTTTTGCAGATTAGTGAGTCACAAAACAAGAGTTGCCTAGTTTTTTTTCGTAAAAAATACCGGCCTTACTTGACAATGATGGTTATGCCATCTAAAGATGGAGTTAGCCTTTCAATGCTATGGGGAGAGCACTGCAGGAGAGGGATTTTCGGATCTCTCTTTGGCAGCCTTCCTGCTCTCCACTGCGCACTTGATAAAAGTAGGGTCACATGTGCACTTGCCAAAGACTCCGAGTTAGAACCAGGAGCTGTCATTAGAAAAGAGTCATCACCAGGACAGCCTCCTATTGGATGCGTTGTCCCAACAGGCCTTTATTAGTAAGTTGCCCCGTTAAGTCATTTGTCATCACTACGTTCCTTAATGGGGCAGAAATCTGAAGATTGTTAAATAGGCCACTAGTGTTATGTAGGATCACATGTTTGAAATAGATTTACTTTTGCTCAGACCACATGCAAAAACAAACAGTATTTTGTACTCATGAGAATTTTGTATTGCTCTCAGTGATAAAGACTAGTACACCCATAAAGAGTCCCTCGTCTGAGTAAAGAACACATGCTACTATAATTTAAATAAAGTAGCCACTGTGACTAAGAAATCTTTACTTTTACCTTGGCTTATTAATGTGTATACCAGTATACCGGTGTAGCATAAACTACAATGTGTTTTACAGAACATCATCTTCAGAGAAATAAAACAAGTAAACTCTACATGTAGTCTGCCAATATTTTTAATTATTTTCTGCTACTACTCATATAATTACATTCTACATAATGCGGTGTGTCTGGATGAGATCAGCCAAATGTCTCAAGAATGGCTTTTCCAATAACTTGCACAGCATTGTAATAAATGTTCATATAACAGGTCACGTCACTTTAAGAGTCCTCTATTCTAGGTCTAGCTTATTTCCGATGTAGATGTGTAGTGGTACGTGCGCAAGTTCTTGTTATGACTAAGCAGTTGTTTTCTAAACTGGCGCAGAGCATACGAGGCACAGAAGAGCCATCACAGGCCTGCAGAATAAGTCATTTTACTTGAGATGAAGCAGAGATAAGATGGGAATTATTTGGCTGTTGATTCAGAGAGCATTCCTGCAGCTCATAAAGCAGTCTCTTGTCTGTATATCCCAGCTGGAAGCTAGACCGTGCAGCCACAACAACACAGAAATCAAGAAAAACATTATGAGGAGAGAATACTAAGGAGCATCACATAAAATACATAAGAAAAAGTATATTTTAAGATGATCAGTGTGTTCATAACATATGAATATAGAACATACAAGGTAAGGAGGCTGTATGATTATGTTAAACAATGTTATATTAGAAGAATATATTCAAGTATATAAAACATACTGGCAGGTTAATTGGTTTCTGTCAATATGGACCACACTGTGTGGTAGGGAATTTAGACTGTAAGCTCCAATAGGGCAGGGACATATTCTCTGTACATCTCTATGTAGTATAATTGGCACTAAATACACTATAATAATAAAGCAATGTAATTTGCTATTAAGTTTGTTATTTTAAAGCTAGCACTGTGGTGCATAAACATAACATTAAACCTCTTAATTTCTATAAAGAGGTTACAAAGTTTAAAGCAGAACAGAATCATGGTCCTTGATTCACTGATCCATATGTGTTACCTAAACTGCAGTGACCAGACCAGCTATACAGAATGTAGCTGCAACAAGTTACTCTTTCAAGTCTGGAAAATATGCTAAATCCAAGACATTGTCACATAAACCGTAGTCCATCAATTAACAATCACAGGATGGCTATAAAAGAAAAAAACAACAACACAAAAACACACATCTGTGTATACAGGGCTGGTGAGTGCCCCTCTCCTTCCCATTCCATTTGGGTGCCCTGCTTCTTCCTTTTGGGTGCTGCCCCACTCCCATGCTACTTCATACTTTGTGTGGATCAGAGGCAGGGTGGCATGTTCCTCTCTTGGGAGTGTAGCACCAAGCTGTGACATCATAGCCCAATGCCACACTTCTAGCCCATTACAAACATAGAGGTGCAGTAGTCGGCTGCTTCACAGGTAAGAAGCTGCCCCTTCATATCAGTGACGGGCGCATGGTGGGAGTAGTGTGGGGTGGTGACAATACAGCCACTGAATGAATGACATTATGTCCCCTAAACCATGGCTGTCCGGACAATCACCTAGGAGAAGCGCTGGTGTTGTCTCACAATGGTGGGAATCCATTCACTTTTATGAACCAAATCCAGTTGTATGCAGTTGTGGGAAAATCTCACGTAACACTGAAAAGGCAAACCCCTGTGAACATTTTTTTCCCTAAGCTCAGCGCTGCATATGAGGTCCCTCTCTATGGGTGACAATTTAAATAAAAAACCCAAGTTTTAAGCACAATCATACAATTGGGGGAATCGATTTTGACAGCCAGATGCAATCAGGTAAGAGCAATCAGATTGTAAAATTAATTTCATGGTAAACATAGTGTTTTAGTTTGATGCAGGGTTTCCCAAACCCAGTCCTCAGCGCAGGTTTTCTGGATCACATGTGACATAATTAGGACCACCTGTGGATCTCCTACAATGCGTCAGTCAGTAATGACTACACCTGTGCTCCAGCAAGGAGATATGGAAAACCTGCACTGTTAGGGAGCCCTGAGGACTGGGTTTGGGAAACCCTGGTCTGATGCATGGTATACATTGCTGTAACAGCAGAAAAGTGTTGGTATGGGGACCAATAATGATAATAACTTACTCCAACAGAATGCTACATTACATTTATGTTCTGATGGACAACATTCTGTTTGGGCCATAAGTGCAAGCTTTCAATAAAGGAGCAAATGAGATAAGAAGAGGCGGCCATTAAAACATGAATTATGCTTCTGTAAAATAACTGAGCAAGACACAAAAGACAAAAAGAAAACCCAATTAACATTTTGCCTTGAGTAGCAATAAAATATTCCACAGCTTATGTTCAAGCATGATTTAAGACAGTTATATGGTTATATATTACTGTCCACCAGACTTTAAAGTCCAGTGTTTACAGCCTTCTTAGTTTGATGTGTCTGTTCCCATAGACACAGTGGAACAAAGCTATAAACACTACAAACAATGTTGTACTTTTAACTGCTGATGTCATCTCTTCTATCCTTCACACACCTGTCAAAATGGGTAGAGCACACAGCAAACCTGCAAGCTAAGGATCTTCAGCCCTGTCTAGACACTCAGGTAAAGCAAATTCCAAATTCACTGGTATGTTTGGGAGGAGTACAAGCTTAAGCTCAGACAGGCTAAACACACACCACCTGCTAAACATGCACCTGAAAGTAGATAGCCCAATAAGCAGATTAAAGCAGCACTAACACTCCTTGAACATGCTGCATTTTTATTAAAGGAGAATCAAAGTATATGTTTATGTGATATGCAAAATAAGAGTTGAATGATGCAATCAATATATTTCACACCACATTGTTTTTGTAATTATTTTGGTAAACATTTTCAGCCATGGTTGCACAACTAGAGTTGTTGGCTACAAGCTGGTCAGAACTCTAGATATTCCAATTACTTAATTGTTGTCCGTGACAGAGGCAGACAAGTTTATTACTACATTGATATTGAGAATATCACTAGAGTTTGGAGCTAGATACTTAAGAGTTGCACAGCCTTGTTAAGGGCGATGTCAGACAGACATCTTTAGAGTGGCCATCTAGTACCAGGATAGGATACTGTAATACAACAGCGTTCTCTCTCTCTGAAAATGGTGTATGTATTGCCAAAATAGTGACACGACTTCTTCACCAACTGCCCAACCTAACATAAAAGAAGAAATAAAAATACAACTGTCTTAGGGTTGGTTTTCGCAGATGCAAGTGGTTTAACAGCTACTGGGCCTCATTCATAAAGGAGTGCAAAGCGAATGTAATGTGCGCTTTTTAAAAAACGCACGTACATTGGGCATACGCACTTCTATATTCAACGAGTGGATGTAAAGATACATCTGTTGATCAAAAGGGTCTAGGTCTGATCTGCTCTAACAGAAAGGACATTGCAGGATATGTCCAATACATATGTGAAATAGAAAGCACAGTAAAAAAATTCAATTAATACCACCTGTTAATATTATAGTCATTAATGACAAAATATCAGGAAAAAAGCGTTCTGGTTCGGGGGTGATTGAGCAGATCTATAAACTGTGTGATAGGTAAGAGAGACTGAGTGCTGGAATCGTGTGTAACCCCATACAGTAAACACTCAAAGTCACGGAAGCTGGGAGTGTGTTTGTGACAGAGTATGTCGTCTTTTCCAGTCACAAAACCTACTACTACTATAGGGGCAATAATATTTAACATCAAGAAATTTCCATGTGTACACAAGCATTGTAGCCTACATGGCCGTACACAAGCATTGTAGCCTACATGGCCGTACACAAGCATTGTAGCCTACATGGCCGTACACAAGCATTGTAGCCTACATGGCCGTACACAAGCATTGTAGCCTACATGGCCGTACACAAGCATTGTAGCCTACATGGCCGTACACAAGCATTGTAGCCTACATGGCCGTACACAAGCATTGTAGCCTACATGGCCGTACACAAGCATTGTAGCCTACATGGCCGTAGACAAGCATTGTAGCCTACATGGCCGTAGACAAGCATTGTAGCCTACATGGCCGTACACAAGCATTGTAGCCTACATGGCCGTACACAAGCATTGTAGCCTACATGGCCGTACACAAGCATTGTAGCCTACATGGCCGTACACAAGCATTGTAGCCTACATGGCCGTACACAAGCATTGTAGCCTACATGGCCGTACACAAGCATTGTAGCCTACATGGCCGTACACAAGCATTGTAGCCTACATGGCCGTACACAAGCATTGTAGCCTACATGGCCGTACACAAGCATTGTAGCCTACATGGCCGTACACAAGCATTGTAGCCTACATGGCCGTACACAAGCATTGTAGCCTACATGGCCGTACACAAGCATTGTAGCCTACATGGCCGTACACAAGCATTGTAGCCTACATGGCCGTACACAAGCATTGTAGCCTACATGGCCGTACACAAGCATTGTAGCCTACATGGCCGTACACAAGCATTGTAGCCTACATGGCCGTACACAAGCATTGTAGCCTACATGGCCGTACACAAGCATTGTAGCCTACATGGCCGTACACAAGCATTGTAGCCTACATGGCCGTACACAAGCATTGTAGCCTACATGGTCGTACACAAGCATTGTAGCCTACATGGTCGTACACAAGCATTGTAGCCTACATGGTCGTACACAAGCATTGTAGCCTACATGGTCGTACACAAGCATTGTAGCCTACATGGCCGTACACAAGCATTGTAGCCTACATGGCCGTACACAAGCATTGTAGCCTACATGGCCGTACACAAGCATTGTAGCCTACATGGCCGTACACAAGCATTGTAGCCTACATGGCCGTACACAAGCATTGTAACCTACATGGTCGTACACAAGCATTGTAACCTACATGGTCGTACACAAGCATTGTAACCTACATGGTCGTACACAAGCATTGTAACCTACATGGTCGTACACAAGCTTTGTAACCTACATGGTTCGGAGTGGGGCCCAGAGAAAGTTTTATATGCCTCTGCCCTACCTCTCTGGTCAATTCATCTCTATATTGTAGTACTTTATGCATTTTAAAAACTCCTCAAACAAATATCAAAATGTAAACCTAGTAAAACAAATCCTGAGAACTGCATGCATCTATGAAGACAGACTAGTATTAGTATTCCAACCCAATATTTGCAGAATTTGTAAGTTCCACATGAGCGGGCTTCTTTCGATTGCCCCAGTTCTCTCCCACAGTCCACAAACATACTGGTAGGTTATTTGGCTAATGACAAAATAGACCCTAGGGTGTGCATGTGGGTGGTAGGAAATTTAGATTGTAAGCTTCAATGGGATAGAGACTGATGTAAATTGTCCAGAATGCTCAGGGCTGCACGATGAATATATATAGTCATTCACAGGTTTTTTTCTCTGTGCAACCTGGCGGTTCAATTTGTCCTCATGTGTCCTAAATATGTTGCCTCTTTGGCCCTGCTTATATACTCCCTTGCTATTCCAATTTGTTCTTATTGTATGTATCATCCCACGTGTTTATAGTGGCCAACTTTCCCTAATCTCCAGGGACATTCCCAGGTTTTAAAGATTTGTCCCTGGAAATGTTTATCAAGGCAAAGTGCCTATTTTTCACTTTTAGCCAAAAGCGGGATACAATTAATCTTTTTCTGCATGTTAGATGTCATTCATCTGTCCTTATTCTCTAGGCTCTATAAAAGGTAATATATAAGTTATTTTATACTGATGAAAATAGTGTGCGCTGGTTGTGTGTTCTCATTATAGATACAACGGAGTGTTCAGCGACAGCTTAAATATATGTTTGCACCCCAGGCACTGTGTTGCCATGAGGCTTCTCCAAAAAATGTGCTGTGGGCATCTTACATCTCTATTCATGCACGGATTGTAGGATCTTTAATTCAGAAACTCACTGTTTATAAGGTTTCAAAAACCAGAAGGCTGTTCAGTAAACTGTTGTATCATAGCATAACCTGTAATAACATTTAACTTACTTCAGGTACTATATACTTATCACCATAATCTATTTATTTATATATCGCCAAGCTCCCTGCCAAGTTGGAGCTTAGTCTAAAATCCACACAGACAGATACAGACTAGGGTTAATTTTGTCAGCAGCCAGGTAACCTACTAATATGTTTTTGAAGTGTGGGGAAAAACCCACGCAAACACGGGGAGAACATACAAACTCCACACAGTTAGAGTTCTAGTCGGAAATCACACTCATGACCCCAGCACTGAGAGGCAGAAATGCTAACCAACTGCTCTTTAAAGAAGAACGCCACCAAATAATAAGCTATGGCTTTGGGAAGTTTACTAGGAAGGGGCGTTGATAACACTGCACAGCCTCTTTACAACAAGCAGGAATAGCAGAGTTGTCATTTTGGCTCCATCATGGGGGAGTGGCCACGCGAATCACGTTGTTAGGCCACGCCCCCGCCAATCTGTCAATTTCAGGCTCAGTGGGTGGGGGCAGGCCAGGATGACATGTTTAGCCCTGCCCCCACCCACTTCACACACGTGGTGAGCTGGACTCAGGAGGTTGCCCTGCTCTCCCAGGAGTTTGGGAGAACGCCCAAATATTCATGAGTCTCCCGGACATTCCAGGAGAGTTGGCAACTATGCGTTTAATGAGTGCCAAGATGTTTAAAAAACAGACTTTATCAGCTCATCAAGAAAATGTTTATTGTTTTCTTGAGTCCTTGCTTGAAGTTATCTGTCACCTTGGGACATATACTCTTGGTGTGAACAACTAAACACAATGTTGGACATTAATATAATCAATGTCTGTATATTAATGAGTCATAAGATAGTGTAACTGTAACCATAACTAATCTGTCCAGTATGTGACCTATCCCATTTCTTTTGTGACATTTATTATCTCTAGAAAGTTGCTTCGAAGCATTATAGGAATGATCTCTACTAGAAATTAGTGACATTTCTAAAACTGGTGTGTGGAATTTCGCGCATTTCTCCAGCAGAATTTGACCTCAAGTCCTCTGTGCATAATTCTCTATCATTTTTGATCCACTCAGACTTCTCCCTTATTACAACCCAAGCACCCCACAGAGTAGAATGAAATGACCAGCATCATCCCAGCTCTTTATAGACTAAAACATTTTCTGAAATGCTGACTTTAGAAGTACGTAGAAACTCAAGTGGACCGCAAAGACCTTATCGCCAGAACTTTGCAATCATGTGAAACGACCTGATTCATGTGACCTGCCATCACAACCTCACTTACCTTTACTCAGAGCAAACTGTGTGGATTCATTCACGGGAGCATGGCCATCAAAGCCCCAGCAATTGTAAGTCTAGTACTAAAAGGGCATATGTTGTGCCTGTATATTTCAGGCCCTTGGATTGTAGCACTTACACTTTGTATTTTCTTGCACATAGCAGACCGTGTAAGCGCCGGTAAAACAAACGCTCTATGAACGCTGTATTAGCCATTTCCTTATTACAACCATTTGCATAATCAGAAAAACACAAATACAAGTGACACCTTCAGACCCAAATCAGATGACTTAACACACCTCTACATATAGCATTAATCATTATTCCCTTCTTGTACAGTTCCCTCCTTCAGCCTCCTATTACTATTGTATTTTTTGTACAATCAAGAAGAATAGATATACATAGTGAAGGATGAATGTTAGAGCAGCTGGGTCAGGCATTCACAATGAGACTAAATACTGGCACAGGCACTACACAGCTGTGTAAGGAACCCTACGCCAATGTCACGACCCAGCTGCTAGATATGAATGTTAGCTTGTGCCAACCACAGGCCTCTGATTATGGGAGTCGTTTTTCGGATTCTTTGTGTAGAATGCATCAGGGAATAATGTCCTATTATATGAAGAATGTTGTGCTGTCACACTGGCACACACTGGAACAATGTTCATCTGAAGAAGTTGAAATTACTCCGAGCTTACTTTTGGAAACTGGCAGAAAACACAACACAGGCTATCAATGCAAAATTAGTTAATGTTCAATTTAACCCATAACGTCCGTTTTTGCTCCTAGAGAAAGTTAAACAAGGATAAATAGAATAGTCCTCACACAGATAAACCTAACACTCTTGCCTGCCACACCTTACCTGTATTGAAACATCCTCAAAAATATTTCATTAAAAGTTTTAAATAAATGAGTCTAAATTGATTTAATTATTCCTCATACCCTTTTATTTGTACTCCATGCTTTTCAGCAATATTTCTGTTTAATCACTGCATTAACCTGCTACCTTATTTTCATCTATACAGATAACACCAATCCTATATCATACATGCAAATGTATCCCAAACATTCCAAATATTAGGGGGGAAAAATATTGAAACCAAGCATGCAGAAGATTAGGTATTGCAGGAAAAGTTAAGAAACCACAGTTCCCACTAACAGGCATCATTTTCACTTTTCAGACATGACCAAGACCAATGTCGAACATAAAAACAGGACTATCACTGCATAACAAGTTCCAGTTGTTGCTTACATCCATCTGAAAAAGCCACATTTGTGACATTGTTGTTTCGGTACAACATTCAAATGAACTGATCTTCAATAAAGCGATACATTTGCATTAAATGCTAAGCCAACTATGTAATGAAGGAGCTGTGAAGGGATTTTATTTACTAGTACATTGCAGAAAGAATCATTTCGCTTTAAAAACTCATCTGCAATTACAAATTATAGCTGGTCAGGCAAAAAACCCCCACAAGTAACTTAAATAGATTAAAAATGGGAAATGGGTGGGTTGTGTTCTTAAGCATTTTGAAAAATGAAGTACAAGTCTGTCTCATGCAGAGACATCTGGTTAAAGTCCTGACTTCCTTTCCCAGTCTTGTCTATTTTAAACCTCAGTTCAGGAAACTTGGCAGTGAAATGTTTCCGAATGTTACCCCTGCCACTTCCACATGCACAGACTACTTGCTAAGAGCACAATCAGCTTTGTCAAAAGGAGTTAGCTTCTGGGCACTTAAGCACAAAACATACAGAACAGGTTTTAAAAGCTGCTTCTGTTCAAGCGAACACAATATTTTATTAAATGACACACATCTTAACTGCAAATCTATGTGAGGTCTAGTTACTAAACTCTTGTAAATGTGATGCTTTGCAACTGACCAGATTTATTCAAGGACAAAATTGCCTTTAGCAACATTTATTGCAAAGACGACACTCGCTCTCAACTTCTCTTATTTAATGCTGATATTTTTTAGCAGCCTATAAATTTCCCTAATATTAAGCCATAACTAAAAAATTAGTGACAAATGAAAAAGTATACCATTTGTTTTAATTTTACAGAACAGTAGACAGAAGCTTTTGCAACAGCAATTGGGGTTGCCAGTATAAAGGGACCAATAGCCAAAAGAAAAACCAGTAGCAAAGGGCCCACTGTGATTACATTAAATCTATATGTGTAATAGAATTCTTTAACTTCTGCATATAATGCACAGATATAGATCCGTACCTGTGTCAGTTAGGTAAACATGCATAGTAAACAGGATTATAAGGTATTGGGTATTTATTTGGGACATTATTGTCTAATCTCCTGTAAAGTTTAGGACTTTATCATCAGCTATTTAGATAGAGTAATTAATTCTGCAGCACTGTACAGAGAACTTGCTCACATCAGTCCCTGCCCCATTGGAGCTTGTTCTAAATTCCCTAACATACACAGTCAGAGAGTGTAGAGTTAATTTGAGAAAGATAAGGCCATGGTCGGGAATTTAACTCATGAACCCAGTGCTGTGAGGCAGAAGTGCTAACCAATAAACCATTGTGCGGCCCTATTTCTTCCAAGTTTCTGTCATTGTTCCCGGATCTCAAACTTTTTTGCGAACTAAGAGGGTGATGCAGTGGCCATGATGACACTATACAATGTCATAGGAAAAATTACAACAACAAAAGTAGTGAAATCACAGACATACATTATTATTATTATTATCTGGGCATGTCATGCACCAGGATATTTTACCATAATTATTTTAACCAGATGAATTTGGTGAAATTCAACTTCAGAGGGAAGATTTTGGGGCGGTAGATATTCCAGCATGCTCTGCCAACTTCTGATTGCACAACTGAAAAGTGACATGTTGCCCAGATGCCCCCTTGTTACCAGTAGTAGATATACTGTAGGTGCACATATATGCATTTCCCCTGCAACAATCAGTTGGCCAAGAACAGAATTAGACATTAACTGGATACCTTACATGATGGGATTCTCAAGCTGCCTAAACAGGATATTAATAAACATCTGTTAGAGACAAAGAGGTTAAACGCGCGGCATCCCTGCTGAATCCACCTTCATCTCTTCTGCTACAGCATTAGACAAGGGCTGCCAGTAAGGAGAGGAAAAATAAAAGAATTCCTAGAACAAAGGGCAACCATTACTTATTTAATAAGAATATTTTCAGCTAAATTATATTGGGCTCAAAAATTCAGGTTTGCAACTATTTGGTTTTGCTATACAAAGATTAGAAGGAAAAATAGTTTCAGGAACAATATACACAATGAAATCTAGTAACATTGCATGGCAGTGTTATAGAGAAAAGTTACTTACAGTATGCAAACTGTGGTCAGCCTCAAGCTCATTTTTTTAGTATACCATAAAAATCACATATGTGCCTCTATAGGAAAAACAGGATAATACAGTATAATTAAACATGGGGGAAGACTAAATCAGAGATGACTAGAATAATCTAATATCTACTTGTGACTTAAATTATATATTTACTGTCCCTGGTATCAAGAATTCAATTCTCTGCCGGGCAGAATAAACATATTTTTGAACGCTAATATGACACTAGTTGCCTATATTTAAATAGAGAACAATATCCTATCTTCCAGCTTTACTTTTGAGCAATGATTGTCAGTGTTTTAATGGGTGAAAATAACCAATAAAAAAAATCATATTAGTTACTACTGAAATATATCAAATAGTTCCCCAATTGCACGGATCAGCTAACAGAATCACCAAGAAACAGAGTATCTAGGACCACCTAGGAGCATGTCTTTCTATTCCACTACCTCATCACCTTCATGTTATTTGCTGTATGAAAACGTAGCTTCTGGCTGCACAGTGTGGAACATAAGCAGAGGGGGTTACCACTAGTGCAATTAGATTAAGCAAACTACTCACTATAAATTGTTAATCAGATCTCAGTTGTGCTTTAAGGCACCAGCGACAGACAGCAGGCAGGATAAGCCAAGTGACAGGAACCCCATTATACTACCTACGGTGTACAATAAGAAACTACAGAAATTACCAAATGGTAGCAGGAGAATGAAATGTTAAAAGGTGATCAGCGCAGAGTATTAAGAAAGGGGTGCAGGGCAACAGGTACTATCTACGGTTTCAATATTCTAGTTACACTAAGAAATGCTTTTCAAACATGAACATGGGATTTAACCAAAGCTCTAATCATCAACAACTTGGAACTAAACCAAACAACTTCAAACTATTTTACAAACTGGCATGTGTGAAGGAAAATCATTAACTCGACATCTGATTATAGGACACTGTTTTGCACATAAAACTAAAGCGGCACAAACATTAATAAAAAAATAAAAACTTCCTTTTAAACACATATTATTAAATCGCTGTCTTGTATAAACAAGAGCATAAAAAGTCTGAGACTAATAATCTTTAACCATATAAATGACTACTCTATTCACTATCCTCTGCTATGGCGACCCCTGCAGTAAATAGTAATATGTATATATATATATATATATATATATATATATATATATATATATATATATATATATATATATATATATATATATATATATACATATATATACACACACACACACCAGAGGAGGAACTTGCTGTGCTAAAGATGATTTATTCGGAGGTAAATTAAATACTTTAGGAAGAGGTGAAGTAGACCCTGTTTGATTCTGTAGGTTGCGACAGTAGTAAAATAACAACAACACTTCTTTGTAGTACCACAAACTCCCAAGGGTTCATCAGCACAATGGCTGACCGAAAAGCACTGATCTCCCAGAAACTCTGAATTATGTTCTTCCTTAACTACAGTACAAATGATCTTACAGTGGCATCTTGGAAGGCACAAACTTCCCCTAAAGACAACAGTCCAATTCATAGGTCAAGCTAACAAAATATTTAAAGCCACAAGGATTGAAATAACAAAACAATCAAAACAGTATAGCAGTAAATAAAAGTATATTGACCATTCACAAAAACTTTAGTAACAATTATTTCCAGATACATTGAATCTAAAAAAATAGAAAAAGAAAGTGAGTAATGCACTCAACAACTGTAACTTGTTTGTTTTTTTTGCATTTGTTTGAACTATAAAAATACTACATGTAGTTATTACTGATGTGACAATTAGATGCCATACACACAACAAACCAACTGAATTACCGGTATATAGAAAAATAAATGCAGCATACAAAATTTTCTATATCTCCACCACACCAATTGTGACAATGAGATCATTGCCGGCAGCATTCAGTTGGTCAGTAACACGGTATTCTGGCATTTACACGTTTTAATCCAACTGAAACACACTGCGCCATGTCACTACAGTGCATGTTGTCAATGTATGAATTGTAGTGCAACTCTGCCATTTTTCCAATGTATTTGGAGTCTTAGTAAATGAATACTTGCCAACAATCATTTTTGGGACCCAAAAGGCGTGTGGCTTATCAGAAATAGTGTGGGGCTATTGAAAAACATTACAATAAATCTTGAAAAATACATTCACTAAAATGCAAAATCAGTTCTCAGACCACTGGTGTATCGATATTTATTCATAATTGAATAAGTCTGGGGAAAAAGACAAAACAAAAAACAAAACAAACACACTGGAGGTCTTTCTGGGTATGTACGGTTACAAATTAAATAAAATTGGTGGTTCGGTTCCCCCTGCAGCATTCGGTTCTTTCTGTATCACTGATAAATGAGGTACCAGGGACAATGAGGGATCACATTGAAATGACAGTCTGGAGTCCCCTATAGTGCAATACCATTGCAATTAGCGATGATTAAACACTTGGCGATGCTAGCAATTACCATGCTTATTGATCTCAAAAGGTGCCCCATATCTCCATTATATTGGAGGTTGGGTGTAGTATATAAAAAGTATTATAAAATAACTGATTCATATTTTTTGTTCTATAAAAATGCATTTATTCTAGGTGAGCAGGGTGGGATGATAATCCATCTCCCTCTTCCCTTCCACACTGTCCTCTCCCTTGTCCCTTGACAACCTCCCTTCTGCTACCCTCTTCCTTGTCCTCTGAAATCCTCTCCCTGGGACCCTCTTTCTTGCCACCCTCATCTCAGCAAGTCCCCTGACACACTCTCCCTGAGACCCGATTTATATACCCTCTCTCCACTGCCCCCTACCCTGGTTAAAATGAAATGAAACACCAAATGATATGGCATTTCTCAGTATGTGTTATATTATTAATATTACATATTAACAATGAGAAACAGTTTTGCTTTGCACATACAAAAAAAGGAAAAAGAAGAAATCAGGAGTAATACACTCTCAATGCTCCAAAAATAACCACTAAAAACAAAAACTAATTATATTAGGGAGATGCCAAACGTAGGATTCTGTTTTTTTTGTTATTTAACTAAATTATAAATTTTATCAGGTTTGGCTGAATAGGCTTAGTCAACCAAATCCAGATTCTAATTTCCATATAATCTGCATGCACAACATAGTAACCACTTCATGTGCTAAAATGACAAAATACGATTTAAGCCACACTTAGTTTTACCTTAAAAATAGCTGCTGTGCATAGGTCAGGGGCAGGCTGGGCGGGGGGGGGGGGGGGGGGGGGGGATCTGCCGCGCCCCCCCCCCCCCCCCCCGGGCCGGTCCCATAGTGGGCTACCTTGGGCTGGGTCAACTGCATTTTTTCCCGTTAAAAACTGGCTGCCGAGTAAAGTCTTTTCCCCCAGGCTAAAACTTGCCAGCCCTCCCCTGGCGTAGGTTCAGTATTTGGCTAATGCAATATACAAAAGTCGGTATTTGCAGAATCCTAAAAGTCAGTGCATTAACATATGCTATTAAACCTATATTCTGTTCTTCGAAACACTAGATCTATATATATATATATATATATATATATATATATATATATATCTATATTTCTCTCTCTCGACTGTCTCGGGACACACAGAAGGTCGTGCAGAGTCCAAGGCATCCTGCACAACAACAACATTTCTCACAGGGAACATGAGTGCATCTCCATGCATCTCTGGTGAGTTTCTATGGTAATACCTGCTCCTTTGATAATAATAAAAACATAATGAGCAATGTTTGTAAAATGCAGTAATTCATTGCCATCAAATTAATTGTAATATCTAAGCTAAAAAAATAAATAAAAAATCCAAAACGTAAAAACAGATACAACACGTGAGAGACTCATGGCTTTTATTGAAAAGTCAGAACAGTTAGTGGTGAACACAAGCACTGGTCCAAGCAAATCCAAAAACATATCATGAATATTCAACAACCAGCACACAGCAGATGTTAAACTGATGTCCACCAGCAATGAAGTAGTCTCATGAGCCCCTGCAGATGGTGTACGGTCAGTAGCAACTAACATTGTGAATAATTACCAGGATTGTCATCACAAATCTCATCACTACCACATACAGCCTTATAGGTCCTACACACTCATCTTCACTGTGCACATTTCACATCATAGTAAACCTTTTTTTACGCTCCAACTATATATAATTTGCCCATTCACAGAGGCAAGTGCTGTCTTTAATTTGTCCAGGGACATTAAAAGCTTTGTATGGATATAATTGGCAATAATCTCAAATAGTGTTGACTTCATCAGATGCTACGTGTGATCACTGGCATATAGTTCTTTCACATCTGCTTACACCGTAAGTGCATCACAACATGTCCCTATGATTACATGGTATAATGGATCAGCACGATTAACTTGCACTTCCAAATGAAAGTGTACAAATAAGGGGTCAGAATTGTATTCCTGGTTCATACGTTTGGGGAAAGGATGCTGTGACATCCCGGACATTCACTGTGTGAATTTAAATAATGGCTCTTTCAATAAAAGCTTCTGCCATCATTGCGTTCCTGAGGTAAAAGTAGGACCCAACTGCAGTCCATGCTAAGGACAAAGGCAGAGTATGCCACAGCTGCTGAACCACCACTATATAGCATGTAATTCAGACAAGAAAATAGTTTCTCCACCTAATACTAACCTTTCAACATTATACACAGTTTCCAATATTTTTTTTTTAAAAAATAAAAAAAAATTCCAGGTACACTTTTCTGCTGCTGAGCCATGACAATTTTTTTTAAATCATGTGATGATCCGTGGAAATTAGGGACGATTGCCAACTATGTATTGTACAGTGTGTACTTGAGTCAGTCAGAGTCAATGCAGTCCCCTTGTAGTCCTTGCACTTTGGGTCTGAACACTTTTTTTGTTCTTCTTGATTAAAGGACTGTCCGCAAGTGAGCATACATATCACTTGATTTTGAAGGCATCTGATAGATCTCCCCATGCTGGACAAGCCTTTGAATTGCACATAGGGTATTATATGAAGACATTCTGTTGATAGTGCATATCAAAGCAACTTTAGACTGACAGCAGGTATAATTTGGGAGATAGAAGACAGACATATAAGGTGGCAAAACATAGGGTTACTTCTTAAGGACATAAAAAAAAAAGCTGTACCGAAAACACATACACACTCCGTACAAGAAAGAAGCCCTTTAGGCTTTACTTAAAAGGGAGCAGTGTTCCTTTAATTTGGCTGCACGTGTAGACCAGTTTGACTGCATTGATTCAGTGCAGGTAGGAGGTGGAAGAAAAAAAATAAAATACCACACACAAAAGCGTTCTGTAATAATGCTTAGCACTTTATTGTATAAGCTTCACAGTGCTGTTGAATGCCGGTTGTGAAAGCAGTTACAGCATTACTAATAAAGCAAGAAATTATTTTCAAATGTGCAACCCTGTGGAAAAAATTTGTATTGTTGCTGCAGATTAATGCTTTTAGAATGGATACTGGGAAAAGTGAGCTGACTCCACAGTCAAGAGTTCCTTGAAGCAATCTATAAAGCTATTATTTCCTAAGCAGCTGTATAGTTTGCAGAATTACCACACCAATACAAGAAAACTGCTCTATTTCAGTCAGATTTGTTTTATATTGTGCACTCTGAATGCATATGCGAGATCATGGTGGGACAGGAGAGGACTCAACTTTATAGGATTACAGGGAGAGTTTAACAACAAAGGTTATAAACAACAAAGGTTATACGATTTTCTTGAACTGTATTGTGGGTAATGCACTTTAAATGGTTCTTCACAGTTTGCTTTCAGAATTAATTTATGATTTTACAGATTTATATGTAGAATTGCTTTTCAAGGAATGTTTATGTGCATTAATCCTATTACGTTCCTTAATAAAATATCCTGTTAAATGGAAAAAAATAAAAAAACACCTCTTAAAATGAGAGATCACACTCAAAATCATATAACTTAAAATGACTGTTTCACATAATATATGAAAATTACCTTTGAGCAATCTCAATCAGAACAAATTAGTTATTGCAATGGGCAGGCTTGCAGGTCATGGCATTTATAAATGTGCACATAGAATAATTTAGTATAGTCCGTGCAAAGCAGATCATCAACATTTAGAAGTGCATTTAAATGCATCCCAGCGAGTAGTTGCATGCTTTATCAAGGCAGTGGGAGTCTAATATGAACGCTATACTGCTCAAAACAACTGAAGTAGAACATTAAAGAACAGGGAAAATGGATGAAGCAAAACCAATATTTTTCAGTATTCAGCTCTGAATCAAAGATGTCAACACATTCCTTATCAACACATGTAAATTATATGATTGAAATAATTTTTAAATTATCTGCTTTTAATTAATAAAAAAAATCTGTATAATTTAGACATGTCTAACTAAAACGGATGAGTTGGCAATAGTGATGGCACTTGACAGTTATTTTCACAGAAAAAAAGGCTTGCATTGTGTCCTAGAAAAGGTGGCACACTTTACCACCAGCGATACCCAAGGTATTTCATAACATTATCCCCCTACAGGGCCGGATTAACCATAGGGCTAACTGGGCTACAGCCCAGGGGCCTATGGCATCCAGGGGGCCCTTGAAAGTGCTCAGCAGCAATATTGATCGGTCGGGGGCGGGGGCACCCCCGGAGCGATCAGTGCTGCTGAGCACTTTCACTGCAGTGCTTCACTGCTGTAGTCTCCTTACTGAGGCGATCTCGTGAGTCTCGCTCTCGCGAGATCTCCTCAGTAAAGAGCGTACAGCGTGCCGGAGAAGGAGGTAAGTGCCGGGGAAGGAGGGGGGGGGTGGTGGGCAGCTCGGATCACGGGGGGGGGGGGGGGCCTCGCGGGGGAATGGAGGCCCCCTTAGCCCAGGGCCTCCATTCCCTTAATCCGGCCCTGTCCCCCTATGACCAGGCCTATGTTGCTATTGCTCTGCACGGCTTGGTTTTAGCCAAGAATTACTTTAAATTTCTTATTCTACCCAAGTATTCCCACATGTCCTGAAGAAAAAAAAATAAAAAGTGGATGTAATAGCAATAGCCATTTCTGCAGGTATTCCTTGCTAGGATCCAGGTCCTCAGGCCTCGAAAAAATATATGTTACTTGAATTTTTTGCTACAGCGTACTTACCTACTCTCCTAGAATTTCACTGAGTCCTCCCAGACTCACAGAAGAGTAGGCATCCACCGGTACTGCGATGGAGGCTTAATGATACAATTTTGTGTCATTAAGCCCCACCTGTTATAAAATGCAGTGAAATTTGGCATTTCCCAGCAGGGGTGGGCCACAGTGACGTCTCCGTGCCTCCTCCTTCCCCCCGTCACATGACCCATGACCTCTCCCCCCGAGAAGAAGTTTGAAAAGTCAAATAACATGACTATAACATGTATGTGTTATAGTCTGGAAACACTCTGGTAATAATCACACTCTTTGGAAAACATCTTGAAAACAAATACAGATGTGGTTTTTTTTTTATATTAAGTTGGTACAGCTTATAAAAAAAATAAAAAAAAATAGAAATAAATAAAAAGATGCACCCACTCCTTTTTGACATGCTCTTTAATAACTCGGTGTACCTTAAATACTCTGCCTTGCTTTTGTTGTTCCTGGAATAGAGGAGAGTTACGTTAACTGGAGTATCGTCATTGATTTAACAATCTGCTTTAAGACAGACTCCACAATACCATGGTTAAATGATGTGGGATATTCCTCAATTTATTGTGGTTCACTGCAGGATTTCCAATCCTGCAAAATTAGTCCAAAGACCCACAGAGGGCTAGGCAATATTTTTCTTATGTTTAAGTGTACATTCCACACCTAAATCTGCATTAAAATCTTCTGCCAAACATCACATGATGCACAAACATGAAGATGAGGCTAGCTGCTTTGCTCTTCTCTAATAGGCTCCTGAGAGTACAGAGAAGCAGAAACTATTAACTTCACTATCTAACCATTCTTTTTACTGAGGTTACGCTCTGAGTGTGCATTTGGGCCATTTCCTATGGAGCTTTATGAAGTGAGTAGGATGCAATGTTTGCTTCTGAAATAGAAACTAGCCACCCAAGGGTGCATACCACATCCCTGTTGACACCACTAGTTGTACCGCACTTGACAGGATCCCGTAAGCCCCAACATAACAAAACACTACTACACTCAGCTGAGGGGAAAAAAAAAAATGACATTGAAGGAAAGGCATAGTCAGTCACACTATAAGCCGATCAGTCACAACATTACCACCACCTACCTAATATTGTGTAGGTGCCCATCGTGCCACCAACACAGCTCTGACCCGTCAAAGCAAGGACTTCACAAGACCTCTGAGGGTGTCCTGTGGTGTCTGGCACCAAGACATAAGCAGCAGTTCCTTTAAGTCTGGCAAGTTTGGAGGTGGGGCCTCCATGGCTTGGACTTGTTTTTCCAGCACACACCAGATTGAGATCTGGAGAATTTGGAGGCAAAGTCAACACCTTGAACTCTATCATGTTCCTTAAACCATTCCTGAACAATTTTTGTAGTGTGGCAGGGCGCATTATACTGATGAAAGAGGTTACTGCCATCAGGGAATACTGTTGCCATGAAGGTGTGTACTTGGCCAGAAACAATGTTTAGGTAGGTGGTATGTGTCAAAGTAACATTCTAGTGAATGCCAGGACCCAATGTTTCCCAGCAGAACATTACCCAGAGCATCACACTTGTGGCTTGCCTTCTTCCCATAGTGTATCCTGGTGCCTTTTTTTCCCCCAGGTAAACGACGCACAGGAACCCAGCCGTTCACATGATGTAAAAGAAAACGTGAATTATCAAACCAGGCCACCTTCTTCCATTGCTGAATGTTCCAGTTCTGGCGCTCACCTGCCAATTTGTAGGCTCTTTTGGCAGTTGGACAGGGGTCATCAAGGCCAATTTGATCGGTTTGCGGCTACGCAGCAAGCTGTGATGAACTGTGTGTTCAGACACCTATCATAACCAGAAATAACTTTTTCTGCAATTTGTGCTACAGTATCTCTTCTGTAGGATTGGACCAGATGAACTATCGTTCGATCTCCATGTGCATCAATGAGCCATAGGCGCTCATGACCCGGTTGCCGGTTCACTGGTTGTCCTTCTTTGAACCACTTTTGTACATACTAACCACTGTATACCAGGAACACCCCACAAGACCTGCTGTTTTGGAGATGCTCTGACCCAGTCGTCTAGCTATCACAATATGCTTGCCCATTTTTCCTGCTTCCAACACATTAACTTCAAAAACAGACTGTTCACTTGCTACCTAATATATCCCACTCCTTGACAAGTGCCATTGTTAGGAGATAACCAATGTTATTCACTTCACTTGTCAGTGATTTTAATGTTGTGGCTGATCGGTGTATAAAGGAGCTGAGCTCAAGAAAATCAAATGGTCATTTCCACTGCATGGTTACTCTAACCAAATAGTAGGAGTAAGGAAAAAGGTGACTATTTTATGCCAGTGTCTGATTGGTATGTTTCAATTATTTGTCCTAAACATATAACTGTAAAACACCTGAACAAAATGAATGCCCCATGTAGTAGGAAAGAAGAAAGGTGGGGGGGGGGGGGGGGTAGGTGTCAGTGAAAAAGGAAAGTGGGAGAGATATGTAGGTGTATATAGATGTGACAGTATTAAAATAAACGTTAACTTACTGATAAAAACAAGAAGGCATCTTTAAAGTAAAAGATATCCGTTTATATGTAAGAGACAGGTTGCTAGTTGTATATGTCTCACAGTCCAAAATAGCAACTGCCAGTCTATGGGTACTATTAAAACAATGTCACAGAGAAACAAAGGGGCCACAAGTCTGGGAAGGTTGGGTAGTGCACTTACCTTCCTCCCCAGATGTGTCCAGATCGTCCGTATAGAGGTCCTCCTTCTAGGTAGCGATCCTATTCCTAGAAAGTTGGTGCTTTTAGCGATGTAACAGAAAACAGTCTCAAAGTCTCTGCATCCACGTAAGTTACAACGGTAATGTTGGCGAGACCAAGCTGAAGTGTTTCTGGGCAGTAAGAGGCTGTTACTTTCTGTTGTAGAGTCTACAACAGAAAGTAACAGTCTCACCAACATTACCGTTGTAACTTACGTTACGTTTTTCACTGACACCAACCCCCCCCCCCTTTTTTTCTATCCCTCTATCGCGCTGGGAAATCTATTGTTGTTGTATCCCATAGGGGTTTGAGACCACCTCTTCTGTTTGTTCCTCTGGCTGCCCATTTCATCCCACACGTAGATCGCGCAGATCCCCCACAATCTATTTTCCATGTAGTAGGAAGACTAGTCTACAAACCGAACTATCTAGAATACATTAGAATGAAAAAAAAAACAACAAAAAACCAGTCACCTAGTGTCATTTATTATCTGTACATTACATAACAGTAACTTCCTATAGTACACGGTTACGTAACATGTGCTAATCTTTGTAACTGGTCATTATGATCCAAAATCCTTTATTTTGTTTTATGTTCATGGGGCACAACAGTTTAAAAAAATACATAATAATCCAACAGCTGCCAAGGAAGGAAATAATCATCTCCTAGCTCTGCTAAGTAATGGCTATAAATATATTTAATAACTTGCAGCAAGAACTTCCATCAGCTCTCATCCACAAGCATTTTCACTGTCATCATTTAAAAATAAAGAGGCAAACCGCATATGAAAATCATCAGAAATCTAGATCATGTTGGCATTGTCCATACTGCCTACTTTTTTTTTGGAGGTAAGGTCCAAAGGGCAAATGCGGGTGGAGAGACTATGTGATTTGCGTAATCACTAGGTCACCCTTACGAAACCCGCCTCTCCATCTTGTAAATATTGTGGGATCTTGGTGAAATGAACTGCGTCATCAGTACCTGCCTACTTTACAGGAAGAAAGGGTGCCATTTTGGAGGTATAAGTGACTTAACCTCATGTGTCAAACTCCCATTGTCCCATAGATTGTAAGCTTGCGAGCAGGGCCTTCTCACCTCTGTCTGTTTTACCCAGTTTGTTTATAAGTTTACTATGTTTGTCCCCAATTGTAAAGTGCTACAGAATATGTTGCTGCTATATAAATAAATGATTATGATGATGATTAGACACGCGCCTAAAGATAACTAATGGGTGTGGTACGACAGAACGATAGCGAGTGACCACACCAACAGTAATTACACGGACATTTAAAATCCGAAGAGTGACGCCCCATGACAAACAGCGATTTACCATTACACAGACACAGTAAATTTGCGATCCGATCTGTTCGACAGTTGAAATTTACGTCATTTGAAAATGCGACTGGGAAGTTTTTATTTTTATAAAGCAATACATGAATCCGGCGTTTGACGGTAAGGTTAACCATAACCACTAATCCTAACCCACTACTTACATGAGATTATAGTAAGCCGGGTCCGTGCATTGGCACTTTAACAGCAGTCACGTTTTCAAGTAACGTAATTTTCAACAGTCTGGAACAGATCAGGTCAGGAATTTACTACTGTATATGTATATAATGGTAAGTCGCTGTTTCTATCATATCGGTGTGTCACTTCGGATTTTAAATGTCAGTGTAGTCACTTTTAGGATAGTGATTAACACCGTAACTAATACCCAGTTTTGTATATTTTCTCCAAAATGGATTTCCAAATTATGTGGAGAAAAAATTATATATATATATATATATATATATATATATATATATATATATATATATATATATATATATATATATATATATCCAAAAACGTAATAAACAATGGCGCTCACAGCAGTATTGTATAAAGTTAGTATAGAGAAAGTCCACACATACACCTCTTCCACATATGGAGGCAGCCTTCCTTATAATAGGTGGGTAAGTCCAGAGTCAAATGGAAAGTCAAACAAGGATACGGCGCACAATGGTGTGTTACTAGGAATTTATCCCAGGTTCAGTGGGGAAATAATGTAGTCAATAAATCAAAGTTCCACGTTTGCTGGACGGTCTTATAGGACCAAGGGTATAAGTCCAGTTTGCACATATAAAAGACAGAATGATATAGGCATAGGATTAGTAGAAGCAGTGTGTTAGTGATAGCCCATCACCATAGTATTACACACCCAAAGGAAATTATATCGCTTATCTGTATGATTAATCCAAAGACTGGAACACAGCTTAACAACCACTTCACTTTCAATATTATGTGGTCAGCATACTCAGCAACTGCAAGTCTGGTCTCCAGTCAAAAACATCAGCATACTGTAAACATATCTTTCTTCCACTCAATGGGTAAGAAAAAAAGGGGATAATACACTATATGGTGTAGTATTTCAAGGTAACAGTATTTAATCAGGATATTAACATATAAAATGCACACTCACAAAGAGTAATAATAATGTAAGCTTATCTGAAATTCAGGTATCAGATATACCATGTCCTCAGGTACAGCAGGAACCTCCCACAGTCTTCCGCACAGGAGCGACTAATGGTGTGGTGACCCAGATACACAGGAACAGTTGGAAAGAAGCCTCTACGCGTTTCGTCCTCAAACAGGACTTCCCCACTGAACCTGGGATAAATTCCTAGTAACACACCATTGTGCGCCGTATCCTTGTTTGACTTTCCATATATATATATATATATATATATAGATATATAGATATATAGATATATAGATATAGATCTAAAAGTAATCAACATACATTTCTAAAAAAAAAACAAAAGTGGTGATGAAAAATAAGAACTCATAAGTGCAAAAAACTCTGCATTCGATTCCCAGTTTTAGATAAGGTTACAGGACATTTTAGGGCTGGCATTTTGGTAATGTTGTCTTGTTATGGCTTCTGTGAAACAACCACAAAAAAAAGGGATAAAAAAGGGATAAACAGTATTTCACCTCTATTCTAAGGATTAGTTAACATTGTATTAAATATGCCTTTGCATAAATAAATCCCAAACTTTATCACCACAGGTTGTGCCTAGACAAACATTTTTTGGCACGTATCTGAAGAACCTTCATACATCAAGATATACTCCTGGCAAACAAAAAACAAATACTTCTCCCCTCTTTAACAACCTTGAGCATTTTTATTCAGTAAAAGCCAGGTACAGGCATACAAAATGAGGACTCCTAGACACTGAGTGAGGATAAAGGAAACAGCCATTAAAAACTGGCTATGGTGTTCAATAAAATGCCCCCTGGACTCAGCCCAATATGGATAATGTGTAAAAAGGCATACTGTATCTGAATAAAATAAGATAACTAGCTACATAGTATATAAGCAGATATTAATTCCTTCCCTCTTACATAGGAGGGATACAGATCAATATAAATATGGGTTCTTGATGAGGAATCCCTCTAACAAATCATGTCCCACCAAACACAAGCGCGTGACCAGGCATTTATGAGCCCAATAGCAAACTACACCCACCCCCCCTTCCCAGAGACCCATGTACCACCTGTTATGATACAAAAACTTGACAATAGGCACCCAGAGGAAAGTCCTGGTATCTAGGGGATCGGGATCACACAAAAAGCTATGTTATTACAAAATATAAAACTTCAATTGCACATCACTAGCCAAAATGATGATTACATTTTTAAACAACCCCCAAGTGGTCACCACATTCCAAAAACCACCCCCTAAATTCCCCAGGGTATTTAAAAAAACAAAACCCTGTTATAAAGATAAAAGTCTTTACTGTACACAAATCAAGTGAAGCTATTCGGTCAGGCAAGTTGTAATCCAGTGATTGGGTGCTGAATAGGTTGCTGAAGCAACAAATCCTTTTAGATTGCTTGGCTCCTTCCAAAAACACCGCTCCTGGCCAAACAGTTGCAATGGTCGGTCCTCTTCTTGCTTGATATTCCCGGCCACTTGGCTCAAAAGCGCTTAAATCGACTTATCCGAACACCAATCTCCCTGTTCCAGCAGGTTAATAGGTGTAAACAGATCCACAAGCATATCTGGATGGAGCAAAGGTTCTCCACAGCTAGCCAGCTAGAAAGGATGTGTTCCACATAGGTGTCTAGATCACAGAACATGGAGCAGGAATCACATAATAGCTGGTGAGAGACAGGTCTCTACACCAGTTGTTCCCAAACTTTTGCAGTTCGTGGCACCATTAGAGTCTCCAAATTTTTTCAAGGCACCCCTCCAATATAATTATTGAGCAGTCCTGTTTTAGAAGTAGTTGGGTCAAAAAATTGTAATAAGTATTTAGGTCAGGACAGAAATACTTATTTAGTTGTATGCAAAAATGCCCCCCTCTGCATCCAGACACTCTGCCGTCACCCTCCTCCGCCTCTGCCGTCACGATCCCTCTAACTCCTCTGCTCGCGGGCCAGCCATATAAAAAAAAAAAAAAAAAAAAGAACGAACACAGTAACTTACCAATCAGCCGGGCGCCGGGACCCAGCAGCCTCCTCTCTCCCGCAGCTGTTACTGAATGTCGACATCAGTGACAGCTGCTGCGGGAGAGAGGAGTCTACTGGGTCCCGGCAGATTGGTAAGTTACTGTGTTCTTTCTTTTTTTTTTTATATATGGCTGGCCCGCGGCACCCCTGGGAGCCGCTGAGCACAGTTTGGGAACCGCCACTCTACACCATGCCAAAGAAATCCTAGAACACCCTGAAATCTTTCCTGCAGACTTTTTAGGGGGTCCAAATTTTCCATGCTGGGAATTCCTTTGTGCAGGGTTATTCACAAGTCAATGACAATGGGATTAGCTGGGAGGTGTTAGTGGGATGAAGATTGGTAGAGACCAAGATTCTCTACACGTTCATTCCTCCCCTGCTAAGCCTCACTGTTAAGGTCCAGTTGAGAATAGTGGTCTGAACTGGTTAATGAAATTCCTAATCCCTGTGGATGAAGAGGAACTCCTTTTAACTCCTTACAAGCATTTGTGATATTGAAGGGACTGAAGGAGCTGCCTCACTTACTGTGGACGTAATGAGTGGGAGATTGTCCAGGAAATAGAGAATGCGCCATTTGTAGGTCCATGGTACTGCAAATCATCATTTATATAGCCCCACCAATCATCATTTATTTATATAGTGCCAACATATTCCATGGCGCTTTACAAGTGGGGACAAACACAGTAAACTAATAAACAAACTGGGCAAAAAGACAAAGAAGTGAGAAGGCCCTGCTCGCAAGCTTACAATCTATGGGACGATGGGAGTTTGATACATGAGGTTAAATCTACATTTTGCATTTCGGTCCAGCCAAACTATAAAGGTAAAAGTGACTCATAAGCTAAATGATCCTGTCACGCAACAATGTTGGTCAGAGGGTAGTTGTCTTGTGTGAAATTTCGTAACGGATGGTAATAAGGTAATGTTATGAGGTTAAGAGGGTGGTTGAGGAATATTATAAGCTGGTCTGAAGAAGTGGGTTTTCAGAGAACACTTGTAAGTTTGTAGACCAGAGGAGAGTATTATTGTGTGAGGGAGAGAATTCCATAGAGTTGGTGCAACCCAAAAAAAAGTCCTGTAACCGGGAATGGGAGGATGTAATGAGGGTGGATGAGAGATGAACATCTTGTGCAGAACAGAGTTGCCGAGATGGGAGATATTTTGAGACGAGAGGAGATGTATGTTGGTGCAACTTTGTTGATGACCTTGTAGGTTAGTAAAAGTATTTTATATTGGGTTCTGAAGAAAACAGGCAACCAGTGTAGAGACATACAGAGTGATTCAGCAGAGGAATAACGATTTGCAAGGAAAATCAATTTTGCCGCTGCATGCAAAATAGATTGCAGGGGTTTGAGTCTGTTTTGGGGAAGACCATTAAGGAGGAAATTGCAATAGTCAATGCGGGAGATAAGTGCATGAATTAAGGTTTTTGCAGTGTCTTGTGTGAGATATGTGCGAATTCTGGAAATGTTTTTAAGATGTATATAATATGATTTTGATATAGAGTCAATGTGGTAAAACAAAGGATAGGTGCGAGTCGAGGATTACACCTAGGCAGCAGGCATGTGGGGTGGGATTTATGGTCATGTTAAAGAAATAGAAATGTCAGGTATGCTCTTGTTGGTGGGTGGAAATATTATTAACTCTGTTTTAGAAAGATTGAGTTTGAGTTGGCGAGAGGACATCCAAGATGAAATGGCAGAAAGACAGTCAGTTACACGGGACAATAGACGTAGCGAGATCAAAAGAGGATAGATAAATTTGGGTATCATCCGCATAGAGATGATACTGAAATCCAAAGGAACTTATTCGATTTCCAAGAGAAGTAGTATAGATAAACAGCAGAGCCTTGCGGTACTCCAACTTAGGTAGGTACAGTCCATGTAGAAGTCCAGTTGAATAAACGTTTCTAAACACCCACAACCACAAATAAGAAGAAACATTCTTCATTAACAAGGAACATAACCATAGAATCCAGTAAAGTTGATGAAAAGACAGGATGGTGACAAACTCATATACACAGACATTGACAGGGACAGTCGGGGGCAATATAGGAGCTGCACCCCCTGTATCTATAGTAGTTATGCCCCCAAGTACAAATTAGGGAAATTTCCCACGGACCCTCACTATTTGGGAGATTCTTATCCTGCTGGATGTAAGCATTAGCAATCACTCGACAAAACATTCGACTGAGCAGCTAGTTCAATCAGCTTTCATTGTCAACTTGTCTTATTACATGCACAGATTCAAAAAGTAACTCCAAAACAGGGGATGTCGGACAGATAGAACACACCATGGTTCTACTAGTTGCGAGGAGAATAGTTTGTGTAGTAAAGTTAAATTTGCCCATCAAAATTGGTCTTCTTTAGTTGCCCTCTGCCATGTCATAACACAGAAAAGAAAAAATCTTTGTACTTTGCAGCTCATTAGCAAGATGTGGAGGGCAATTAGATCCTAGAAGTCACATAATCTTGCTGATCTGTATTTCCTCATGTAACAAGTTTATATCAGGTAACCATAGGGTGTTTCCAGGCGGCTAGGATTTGGACAACACCCAAAATGTGTGTACAGGAACTGCTATAGGATTATGAGCTACCCTGCAGAGTACAGCATATGTTAGTTCTACTTAACGACTCCTCTGAATTTCGGAATTCATTTACCTAAAGTAAGTTAGCTGAAGACAAACTCAGAGTTCAGTACAACTGTCTTCTCTCCATACAGTATAAACCATAGTATTAGAAGTTCCAGAATGATAAGTAATAATTGTTTGAAAATAGACAGTTCTAAAAAATTGGACTTGCTCCCACAGAATATGGTTTGGCAGCGATTCCTTGGGAAAAGGGTGGGGGCGGTTTGGTAGGAGCTGTGTTAAGACACGAGGTCACTGCGCACTAACAATATAAAGTTTGCAGAAATTCTAAAAAGTTTGTAATTCCCAGTACATTGAATTAACCGAGAGTGGTTTTTGTTTTTCCCCCCTTATTACTACTTTCATTCTGCAATTTTCAAACTGCTACAGATCAGATGAGTCACTTGAGGACAACCTCCCCATTCACTGAAGGAAAGATTACCTCGGAACAAGTGTGCACAAAAACAAGCCATGCCCTGAAATGCTCCCTTCACGTAGGGAGGGAAAGCACAGTAGGAACTCTCAAACCACTCCTATTACCAAAGCCTTTTAAACATGCAAGACAAAATCTGTATGGAAGCAAAGTTTAATACAAGTTGTCAAGCTTGTGCCGACATAGCAAAGTGCGCACACTATTCGATTATTGCTGTGTGAAGAATAAAATAAAAAACAGTCATTAAATCTAAGAAAATAACTGAAAAGGTCCAGCAAAAGGAATGCAAGAAAAGGGAACTTAGAGCAATCATAGTGGACTGACCGTTTGTTAGAATTAAAGAGGTATAAACAATATTTAAACTAATGTTTTTTTTTGGTATGTCAGCTTTCCAAAATAAATGTAATCCAAAATCAGAGCAATGTATTACTTAAGTGGTAAAGCCAAACAAGAGTCCCATGATCATTTAAGATGTGGATAATAGAAGGCAATGTTTGGATGATGCTTCTATCAAGAAATGTTAGTGCGGATATAAATACCCTTCTTTGTTTGAACTAACCTACAATGTAATTTAATGTGTGTTATATATAATATAGTAATTGGATACATAAAAAAGCTAAATTAAAGCTACCTATTAAATCTAAGTACTATGGATAACCATGTTTACAATAATTGTTACAGGCTAAAAATGCAATATGCTGCAAATTATACAGATTCTAACGTCTCAAATTAATCTAGATGATTTGGAGCACATTGCCTTCTATCACAGTTCATTAAGGTCTATGTAATTTCCTGATATTTCAGAACAATTAGCAGGTGTAATTTGAAAGATATCGGCACTGTCTAGTAGATCTAGCCCTGTAGGTTTGTCAGTTTAAACCCTGACAAATCCTTGAATGATTGTGACTTCACGGGCACAGGAATACAGAGAGTATGATAGATACGTGCAAGCATTGGAGTAAAAAAAGACAAGGAAACCAGTCTCTTCAACGACACCTGTTTCCTAATGCCAAGGACCCATCAGGGGCACACAAGAGCTTTGCTTGGCACTGAAACCAGGGATTTTCTACCTGCTTGATAACTGCCTTTCTATGATAATCCCATGCTTCTGTCTTTAATCTCTCTTCACTAAATAAGCCATATCTCATGCGGCCGTGGAGCCATAGGTTCAATATCGACCAGGGCAGTCTCTCTGTGGAGTTTCTATGTCCTCCCCATGTTTGTGCGTGTAGGAGAACATGAATGTAAAGTGCTGAGCAATATAATTTCCCTATATGAAAGGATAACAATAAATAAGAATGGCAGGGATCTGGTACACTGTGAGCACATGGATTCCAAACTTTTTTGAAGGTACTAGACAGGCTACTTTATTACCACTCATATCTTTTACCCTCTATCCCAACTCCCTGCCTGCATCCCATTTGTTTACATTTCATTGATTGGTTTGCATCATTGTTTGCAATCAGTTAAAGCTATGCAAGATCATGTTATGGTGGTCAACACACATTTATTGATTAATCCCAGTTATTTACTCTGCATACTGGCGACAAAAAATAAAAAATAAAAAGGAGTAGTTCTAAACGCAAGATCATATTTTGGATACACACGTCATGTTGGAGAAAACCATATAAATTTAACTGGTTTACCAAGGCAAAAGCCTATTCCCAGGATTGCAGCCAATATACCAGTCAAGTATAATATGCATTGTTGGGGTCTTCTAAAAATACATGCGAGATTGGCATGCTTTGCAACATACAGCCTTGAATGTCATAGTAATAAAGATCAAATTTAGAATTTATAGTAAGGGTCAATTAGACAACAATTTAACAAGTGAATTTAATTTCCGTCAGTAATGGTCACCAGAAGAGGCTGCATATATTGGCGGTGGAAGATTATTTTTATTCAAATATTAATATACATTGTAAAGGCGACTTTATTTTGCTTCTTACCGCAGGTATATACTGATGCAAGAGGTGACTTTTGGTTAATGTATAATGTGGCCACATGCACTATCTTGCTAATTTGGGGGCACTCACAGGTACTGGGGAAGAAACGTTAATGTAGTAGTATGCATTTAAAGAGTTCAGGTCTATTTGCCATCTGTATATGAAGAGCTTTCTTGCAACTAGCACCAGTAAACATACGAGATAGAAAGTCAGTACCTAGGCATTTTATTTAAAAAAAAAAAAAAAAAAAGTTAATTTAAGTGTTTGCATTTTTCCCCATTTGGCATTACAAACCACTTCTTTTCTCCAGCAAAATGATAGGAGGGTACTGTTGGATAGAAGAGCAGCACTTCAGGTACACATTTGCAGTTTAGGGCACAGTAAGTAAAAATACAGCCCCGAGTAGAGGCGTGTTGAATGTGTGGTTATAAACTGGTCAGCTGCAGAACTACTGCCACTGCAGGTGGTATTGGCTGCTACAGGGCCTGGCGATGCTGGTTTACCCTACCGAGGCCCCTCTTCTGCTGTGCGTTCCGGCCCATGCGCAGTGAGGCCGTACATGCCGAGAATGGCAGATCGGGGCCAAGGAAGCTGGAGCAGCCTTTTGTTACAGGATCCAGCCATGTACTATTCAATTCTTGGTCACACAGGCGATAAAGCCAACAAAACTGAAAGGAGGGCATAACCGCATTTTCTCAAGTCAGATCAACAAGTCAACACAAAACATGGAATGAGGAACAGAGTTGCATAATTGCTACATAATGAATGCAAGCTCTAGGGTCATGCGAAATGCCTACAAAACTTGAATCCTTACCTCAGACTGAGACATCTTGTTATAAATACATATGGAAACTGTAAATGTGCACAATAAAATATGTTGATCATTAACAGAATAAAATCCATGTAGAGTAAAACTCTCACATGTAAAAACGCTGTCCAAACAAGCATCAACGATAACATACTGCGATTGTCTTGGGCTTTTAATAGAAGTAATACTACAATTAAACATTCAAGAGATTTACGAAATAAACTTTATATTTTTAGAATTCTAAGGGGCATATTCAATTAGTTCCCAGGATCGCGATAACATGCTGGAAAGGGGCGCAAAGGTAACCCGCGGCACCGCAATAAGGCGGATTTTCCTTCGCACCCCAAAGGGATGCGAAGGAAAATCTGCATTATTGGGGTACCATATTGCCTTCAGTAATGCACACTCCGCGTATCATCGTGATCCGGCACCTAATTGAATATGCCCCTTGATCTGTTCTGTATGTTCTTCTATTCATCAGAAAAAGTGCACAATTAACCTAAATGAAAGTTCTGACTATACTAGATTAACATTTTTAATAAAAGCTTCAGCCAATTCTTTAACTTACTACATACATTATATTTTATACACTAAAAAGCTCAAAGAAAAAGTAGCAAGTAACAGACCAGAGAATGATCCTTTGGGATAGTAAAGTAATTGTATTTCTATTAATTCTCATCCACACAGTTTAGAAAATGAATACTGCTTTATCCTCAAGTAATGATGATATATGTTATTAATAGTGTGTTATAATTGCTGTATTAAAACATTCAGGAGTGTTATCTTGAATACTGTGAAAATAGATTTAGTTCCATTTGTGCAGTCAACTCTAGATTAATAGTCAGTTGTTTTTGTCTATTTTTCGTTTGCAGCACACAGATAATTGGTAGGTTCTAACCTGCAACTTTTTCTATAGACATTTTACCAAGAAAAAGATATCAATTAATGTAAGTTTAGATACAGCAATAACTCCCAAACTTGTACGTTGTAGAACAATGACAGAAATATCAGCGAATTTATCATAAACTGGTCACAAATCCAACATTTGGCCAAGTAATGTATTTCCATATGCTTCACTATTTTAATCTAACTAATTTGTCACATGTAATAGATGCATGAACCACACATATGAATTACAATGTCCCAGCAAATGAATTGGTGTTTAAGTTTAGAGACAATTTTTGCCCACCTTCTGTTCTGTGTGCTTTTTAATTACATTTTAAGGGTGTTCTGAATTCAGTTCAGCTACATTTTTATATGTTCTTACAAGACTGTATTGATTTTTTCTCTCTTTATTGCAGAAGCCTGCAACTCTCTTAGAATTATGTTTCTTGCCTGACTGACTGTGCTGCAGATGAAGTCCATGAACTTATAAATTACCAAATGGCTTTGAATATTAACATCTAGAAGCAATTTATGTTCTGTAGGGAAATTTACTCACCATCCAAAAATATTCAGCATGAAAGGTTTTATTATTAAAATCTGCAGAACTGCAACAATGAATTTCTTGCACCCAATAGGACACTAATGTAATATTATGCGATCTTCAAAAACAGTTTCCCATAGGGAATTTAATAGATTTGTATGACAAAAGACTACATGGGATAAATTGGACCTAATTGTTTTTACTTACATTACACAATAAATAAAGTGATGGCATGTTGCTGTAACCACAATCTAAAGAAACCACTAATAACTTCAGATTTATATGAGCATATGATCGTCATTGTTCAAAAATATATGTTCTATACTCTTCCTCTCCATGAAATTCTAGAATGTGGGCAGTAATTAATGCCAGTTACAGTTGCCAGCCATTTGGTTTCCACCAGATCAAATAAGTACTCAGGAGCCATGTCCTGTTTAAAATGGACCTGTCCAGGATTCAGGAGTCCTATGATCTATACACATTAGCAGTTGGTTGCTCAACTAGTCTCAGGAGTTGAGCAGGTTCAGCCAATCAGAGGTGAGTAGGGGCATGGATTACCTCTGTAATGCAGCCAAGAGACTTCGGAAGAAGTAGCTTCCTGATTTACTGCATGCTCTTGCTCAAATGTGTATTCAAACATGAAATTATATTGCGATCGCCAGGATAGGGGCTGATGCAGGGCTCTACAAACCACCTTTATAGAGCCAGATAAGCCACTGAGGAATTACCAACAAAAGTAATGGGTAAATTATTCTTAACCATGGCAACCTGATTGGTCTTGTAATAGCTTTATTAATTACAGAGGAGAGAATATTTTTTTCTTACAATACATGTTTTAAATCTTCCACAAGGGTTTCTATAGTAAATTTCTGAAATTCTCTAATTTCCGATGATCTGACCTTGTCATCTGTAAACAGGCTTAATAATGTGCATAGTAAACACTAATGCGATATTGGACCTATCATGTGATTGGCATGAGAATCAGGTGAAAAACCTGCAGTGTGTACCTAGCTTATGAATATGAATGGTTGAGCTACAATTCCAACAATATTGGTGCGGCTGCCTGAACAACATGGGCTAAATATCTAATCAGAGTCAAATTGCCCATTCCTGCTGTAAAATCTCTCTCATAGAAGAAAGATTTGTCATTGTCCATACCACTTGCTAAATGGTACTTAAAAGTATTTGCTGCCACAAATCCGAAAACAAGGAGAACTGCCACATGAAGCCGCCAGGATTTAATCTGACAAGTTAAACTTCTCCACTTCAATCCTTAGCATTGTCTGAGCTCCCAGTGTATATCAGGTGCTGTCTCACCTAGCTGGCACAAACAGGCACGTTATTTGTTTTATTCACTTCTGTGCCGTCTGACCTTTCTGATGTGAATCAGCAATAATATTTGCTGACCTGTCTGGCAATTTTGTTGACTTTACCCAGCAATGTGCCTTTCACAGGCAGTATTATAATAACACCATGACACACCTTCCAGAGATAAGCAAGCAGAGGGAGAGGGGAACAGAAAAGGGCTGAAAGACATCACTTCAAAAACAGATCTGCTACTAATCAGGCAGGTATTGAGCTGCTCACTACTGCAGACTTGCTTAGCATAGAAATCGGCTGTCTTCCCAGGGAGATGAGGTAATGTCTGGCTCTAATGCCAATCTCCCTCACTAGCAGGACACACTGGTGAATATTGCTTTCTGCTGGACCACAGGCATGTTTGGTGCTGCTACCATATTCCAAGCAGTAATTTGAGACTTTAGAGTATCTACTTTGAACCTTTAACAAATGTGGCATGTATTGAATAGTCAGTATTGGATTGAGAAATACTGCTTTGTAACATCCTTAATTCATTCCATTTTGAGTTTGTAACGTCAACATGCTACAAAATAAGTCCCTGCCCATTTGGAAATAAACAATTGCCAGTGTTTTCTTATGATGGACTGTAGTCCAGGCTTTAAACTCTGGTTCTTATGTACCCCAAACAAGACATTATTTCCTTAACTCATGGACAAGTGAGTTAATCTAATGTAATCACAAAGAAAAATTCCCAAAACATGAACTTTGGGAGTACAATAACAATTCTGCAGATCTATTTCTAACACAACTATAAGTCTCCCTTAGCTTCAGAACTGTCATCATTAGTATAGAACACAATAATTCCTCACCACAATCTAGAAGACTTTTAGAATGTAATAAAATGTTGGCCTGTTGATATTTGCTGATAAGAATCAATCACACACAAGGATCCCAGCACTAACTTTAGGTAATAGTTTGTGCCAATGGGCACATGCTTTGGAGGAGGACTACTTGCATATGGGATAGAGATAAAGAAAAAACTGGCTCAGGACAGCCAGTGAGAATGTCTTGCTTGTTACAGATAACATAAGTTTGTACCATTTGGGGACAACCAGCACATGGACTGAATTCAATCTCGGACACATAAAAATGTGCAAGTTGACAAGCTTACGCTACACACACCTTATTCGTGCAGCCCTTTTGTGTTTTGAGTGCAGAACTATTAAATATGTGCACCCCAAAGACCAGCTGCTAAAATAGAAGTTTACAGGGCGCAATTTTGAGCGCACGCAAGAGTCTCATTTTTACATTTAACTCTCAGGCGATATATGTAGTTTGCATACAGGAGGCAAAGGCCCACAATGTCCAAAAAAACTTCAATAATCTAATTACACAGTGATGGGCTGAGGGTATACACTATTTGTATAGTGGAGCTAGTAAGCAGGTTTGGATCATTTTGAAATACAAAACAAGGACATGATCCAATTTCTAATTATATTTAAATACAAGAGTTGGAAAGCGACATAGGATGGCACTCCGGTCCACTAATTCATAACTCTGGTCATTAAAAGTCCAATTTCAATTATTAATATTCTAAAGACGGCAATATCTAGCGTATTTTAGGTAAATCTTGGCAAAATCTAAAAAAATAAAAAAAAAAGATTTATAGAAGTGAAACAAAGAAAATAGTGTGCAAAATTAAAAATATCAAACCCTTAGGTGGAAACCGACGTACAGTATAGAAGGAAAGGAGTTTGGTGAGAAACTTACTATATATTTCTTTTACCATTGAGATATGCCTCATTTCAAGGACAAACAAGTTAATTTCTAGTATATCATACTTCCTTAATTATATCTTATACCTTGATCTTGCTATTCCTCTTGTGTTTGTTATGTTCTTCCAAACTTATTTAAAAAATTACAGCAATGTATTCTATTTTTAATCATTAATAAGTTTTATGATTATATACAATGTATTTTTCAAAGAGTATGGTTATCCTATAAACCCAGTAGTTGGATCTCCCTCACTCCATTGAGGCTGAGATCACAAATGAGGATATCTGATATCACACTTTCATTAAAACATATTTACAATTCACAGGTTTTAGATTTTATCCAACTACCTCCAGTGGCGCACGCAGGGGGAGTTTCTGAGTCTCCAGAAACCCCCCCCTGCGCTAACTAAGTGGCCGCTATAGCTGCACTGTCCTATACAGCAGCCGCGGCGCTGTCAAAGAAGCGTCCGCGGCGGTGCTGTAGTGTATACAGCACCGCTGCGGACGCTTCTTAGACAGCGCCGCGGCTACTGTATAGGACAGCGCTGAAGAAATGGAGCTGCTGCGCATGCGCAGCAGCTCTCGCGGGGGGTGTTTTTTTGGGGGGGTCGGGGGGGGGGGGGGGGGGGGAACACCCCCCGGACAATCCTCCGTTCGCCCCTGACCTCATCAACAGTAAAGAAACTACATCATTCGTGTAATTTTTATTTATACATAATACGGTTGTGATATCATGAGTGAAGGATCCCCCTTCCACATTGGTAGTCCTCCCTTTTAAACAAGATATTATATATCACCAGTAGGAACCTATTACTGTGTATGTCATTAACTTATTGCTACTTATACTGTCACTCCAAAGCTTTACAGTAGGCTATGTCCTTACTATATGATTCGGTGGGGATACATTGGGGGGGAATTCAATTAGCCGCAAAGTATCTCACGGGCATTCTGGAGACGCTTTGCGGCGGCGATTTCAACAGAAATCTACGCTCATTTTCCCTCGCACTCCATAGAGACAAGATTACTACCATAGTAACGGTAAAAGTGCACGGCCGCGATGTAATGAGGATCATTACAGGTTCACAATTCCTGCCATACTGTCACTAGATCTTATACAGAAAGGAATCCTATTGGCATTCCCCCCTCAAAACAAATGTTAAATGCCACCAGCAGAAAACTACTTATTACTATCTATGACACCTCCTATTATTACTTCGCGTAACTATCACTCCAAAACCTTACTAGGTTATATTGACATGTTTCCTTACTGCTATATTTGAGAAAACCATTTCTAAACTAAATAATCACGTATTCAGGCAAATAATGCTCGTTATTCTGTGTCCGAGAGACGTGGCTTACAGCCTCTGCCAGCCCCCACTTCCGGGTTTGTGCTGTCATCGGAAGCGACGTCACTACCCAATTGGCTTTGTCAAAGGAGTAACCCGACTGGAAGTAATGGTTTTATCTTCTGCTGGATCTAACCAATCTCATATCTTTGCTATTGATTGGCATCACAGAGCCTATCATGTGTTTTGTTTTCCATGTATTGTCCCCTATTATGTGTTATACTTCTATTTCACTGATTCTATATACGACTCATATTGAAAGTATATTTGTTTTCACACTATGGGTATATGTTAGTGTAATATTATTAACACCTATTTGTTATCAAATTAAGGATAAATCTGAGTATGATGTGTTTATATCTTATGTATTGAAAACCATATTACATTTATTCAAAACTTAGCCATATTTTTTCCTCTTTTATGATATTTTATTATACAATACATTACCAAAAGATTGAATTACTAATTATCGATAATACGTATTCCACCCCTAGTGCAGAATAAAACCTTTTTTGTACTACCCGATTTCTGATTACCCTGTTAATCTAGGCGCATAAAATACCCGTTTTGTTTTTGCTTTAAAAAATTATAATATATATATATATATATATATATATATATAATACATATACACACATACATACATATACACATAAATATACATACATACACACACGTTAACCCGTGCATGATACTCATGCATTCTAGTCAAATCAAGCTACCTAAGGTGTTAAAAAGGTTCTTGTCATGCATTTGGGGCTAGGCCAGGCCTCCTCAGGGGAAGAGCGTTACTTCCCGACGCAAGCGCCCTTTTTTAACGTGGTTTTGTCCACATGTCACCACCTCATCATTTTTCTCCACCACCTCATCCTTCATCTTTATCGCCACATCTATCCAGACACAGGGATCTCTCTCAGCGGTCCTGAGTATCACACTCCTCTCACTGTCACCCCCGGCAACCACCAACCACTCCCAACTGTCACCCCCGGCAACCACCAACCACTCCCAACTGTCACCCCCGGCAACCACCAACCACTCCCCACTGTCACTTCTCCTTCAAGAAATATATATATATATTTTTTTTTAAAATCTTTAAACACTTTTAACAATTAACAAATTAAAAACCTCTTAGTATACCAAATTTCAGCCCTTTCTGATTTTTTTTTCCACACACACTAAGAATTTAGTAGGTCAGTGTATAACTCCGCCCAGCTGGTGGCGCTGCAGCTTGTTTTTTTTTTTTTACACACAGACTAACACACGCCACTAGGCTTATATATATTAGATATATTATATATAAAAAAAATACAAAATATCAATTAAAATAAAAATTAAAAAAACATGCTAAGTTAAAAAGGTTACCAGGGTTATAAGGCAAACAAGGAACACAAATTTGGAGACAGTACAGTTTGTCTTTAAAACACTGAAATCGTGATTATGTAAATAGAAGTTAAGTACCTTCTAGTTTCTGGGTAACATTTAAGTAACACACTGTAGTAATTAACTAATAATTGTGCATTTCAATCAAAGTCAATTAAACATGTCTTTATCATACTTGCCAACTCTCCCGGAATGTCCGGGAGACTCCCGCATTTTGCGAGAGTCTCCCAGACTCCCGGGCGAGTGTGGCAATCTCCTGAATTCTGCCCACTTCACTAGGAAGTTTAGCTCCGCCCCCCGCGGTCAAATGACGCGATTTGCATCATGACGTCGCGGGGCGGGGCCAAAAAGACGGTATTTTGGCACCCCGCCCCCCGCACGCCCACCTGCTACAGAGAGTCTCCCAGACACCAACTTAAAAAAGTTGGTAAGTATGGTCTTTATTCAGCATCATAATGACTAATCCACATGTACAAAAGAGCAATAAATCATCCTGATAAAGTGTTTGACGTTCAACTGGTGAATGGTGAAGCCAAGATATACGCGCAACCCAGTCTCATTCGCAATACCTATGCTAAATATCTTAGCTAAAAATCATAAAAAGTGTATTGCAAGCAGCGGAGTTTTGTGTACATACAGGCAAAATAAAAACTAATGTGTCAGATAACATACTTACTGTACAGAGTTGAGTATGTAACATGCTGTGGTTTACAATTACCTAATGTATCAGACAACTCAAACCTTAAGCTAAAAAGTATATACAAGATTAAAAAAATAAAAACATTTGAGAAGTGGACAAAAAAAAAAAAAGCTGAGGGGGAAAAAAAAGGTTTGGTTAAAAAAATGTTTATATTTCTTTATTACACTCTATTTACAAATAGCAAGTCTATCTAGTTTATATGGCTGTTACTTACTCCTTTCTAAAAGTCAGTCAGCATTTAATGACAGGCATATAGGATGGTTTACCTTAAAACCCTATTGTTTGGGTCACAAATAAACATATTAAAATTAAAAATGTAGCATCAATTTCTGAAGTGGAGCCTGGCTCCATAAGGGCCACAAAATCTGACGTTACTAATGCAATATTCACCATTTAATTACAAGCGTGTTAAAGAGCTATTGATCTGTAGCAACTCAATGTACAGTGCCCATTACCTGTCTGTCACTGCAGCTGTGTTTCCAAAAGATTTAAACACCATGTCTATCACAACTTCTAAAATCCCCCCAAAATATACCCCACCTCTTTTGAGGCTCACAAATCAGGACAGTGAGAAGTATGCTGCTAATAATGTAAAAAGCCCTGATGCAAATGCTAGAAGTTATTTTTCTAGTAAGAAGCTTGTTCTACAGCTGTTAAAAATGCATTAGTGTATTACAGCCTATGTAATAAAATTAAACAATATTCATATTACTGGATGCAAAACAAATCATTGGGTGCATCTTAGGTATATTAGTTATACAAAATTACGATTATCCCCCTTACTACTACAACTTTGAGATTTAAGAAACACAATTGGTGACATTTAGATTGCTAGGCATTTTGTTTCCATACCAAGTATCCTGATGCAGGTTTTCCACATCTCCTTGCTTAAGCACAGGTGTATCCATTACTGACTGACATTTTAAATGATCCAAAGGTTAACTAATTATTTTACTTGGAAAACATGCACTGTTGGGACTCCCCGAGGACTGCATTTGGTAAAGATTGCATTAAGCATTATGTCTACTTTCAAGGCCTGGAGACTACATCAACCATATCAGGATACTTTAGAAAAGCTAAAACAAATTGAAAAAACAAAAATGTGTAAAATAAAAAAAACTTAAAAAATGTGTTGTAATGTATACTGGCACATTATTAAATACACCCTACAGTTTCACTATTGACAATTCGTTTTACTGAATAGTAACATTTCAGAGTTAATTTGCATGAAAAAAAAAATAAAAAAATAAAAATTAAACTTTCAGGAGACTGTTTCACCCACACATTCAATTTTGGTTTCATAATTGGCTTTTAGTTTAGTAGTTGGCATATTAAGTGAGTCACAAGTCATGAATTCATTGTGGATGTAATACGAAAATAAAGATATGTATTATTTTATGGTTCCAGTACCATCTTCAGCTTCAAATTATATTGTTCTTTAAATTTTATTAAATTAAATGTTAATGCATTGTTCCCTTACACAAATATATACATATATGCTACCCACAGGAAGCATAATTGAAATTAGATAAAATATAAAAGTTTGGATTTTCCCCCTCAGAAGTATTATTTTCAGGAGGGACAATGCATTAGGTATTATTCAACAGATCTCTACTGAAAAAAATGTTTTCAACAATAAAAAAAAATCTCTTAAAATCCCTTGACAGTGTTAAAAGAACAGGCATTAACAGCCGTACAAGTACCAACACAATATTTAATATACAAGTAGTTTACCTCATTTGTAGCCTGAGACCTAAGGGCCTAAAGGCCTTGCCTGTTCTCATCAAAAGTTGGCTCTGATAGTGCATAACAAAATGATCAAACTGTAAGCAGTTACAAATCTTTGCTCTCTATTAATCCACAGTTCAGATATAAACAGAGATGCATCTCCTTAATTACAATTCTACCAATTGTAGCTGTTAAGCTTTATCCACCTAAAACAAACAGATAACTCGATAGGAGGCCATATTAGTGAAGTCATATCTATTTTGCATGCTTCGGCAAGACTGATTTTCCTTGCAAATAGCTATTCCTCTGTTGAATCACTCTGTATGTCTCTACACTGGCTGCCTGTCTTCTACCGAATCCAATATAAAATACTTTTACTAACCTACAAGGCCATCAACAAAGCTGCACCAACATACATCTCCTCTCTTGTCTCAAAATATCTCCCAACTCGGCAACTCCGTTCTGCAAAAGATCTGCGTCTCTCATCCACCCTCATTACATCCTCCCATTCCCGGTTACAGGACTTTTTTCGGGCTGCACCCACTCTATGGAACTCTCTCCCTCGCACAATAAGACTCTCCTCTGTTCTACAAACTTTCAAGCGTTCTCTGAAAACCTACCTATTCAGACAAGCTTATAATATTCCTCAACCACCATCTTAACCTCACTACCTTTAGCCTGTTACACAATTTCACACAAGACAACTACCCCCGGACCAACATTGTTGTGTGACAGGATCATTTAGCTTATGAGTCACCCTACCTTTGCAGTCTGGCTGGGCCAAGATGCAAAATGTATACTTAACCTCATGTGTCAATCTCCCATTGTCCCATAGATTGTAAGCTTGCGAGCAGGGCCTTCTCACCTCTTTGTCTGTTTTACCCAGTTTGTTTATTAGTTTATTACGTTTGTCCCCAATTGTAAAGCGCTACGGAATATGTTGGCGCTATATAAATAAATGATGATGATGATATCTCACTAGAGCACTGCTAGACACAGCCTAAAACATAAGATATTAGGAGTTCCCCTTTCCAAATACTTCAGGATTACTGCAGATCCTCAACTCTGACACCTTGAGGTCTTCTCCGATCCTTTTATCGGGCTGATTTATCCAACTGCAGCTCTGGATACAACTTGGGCCTACCATGCACGACAACCATGACGAAACATGGTACTCCCACCTGCCAGAGCTGACCACGCTGTGTATAAGAGCTCCTTCAATCCAAAAGGAATATCAGGTGTTCATCAACGGTGACACCCCAGATTACAGAGAATTGAGATGTAGTGAACCAGATTCGCTAAGGGCAGTTATCTTGCCTATACCAGTGGCTCAGTGGCTAATTGACTATCTGATCTAGGCAGATGCTGTGACTCAGAGCTTATTACTCTTATTCCCATCACAGTGTAAGCTTGTGAGGACCGCCTTCAAAGGGTCACATAGCTATACTTCTATAGGTCCCAATCACTACTTATTGCATAGATTATTCTAGGTACACTGAATAATCTTCCTTGCACTCCAGTAAACATCTACTTTCCTAATCAAGATCAGTATACACTCTAGGAAGTTGGGCACTTTGTTAACACATCTTAGGAAAGTTGAATTGAGAGTTGGCGGCGACTATCTTTGTACTCATACCTAATTCTGAAAGATCCTCCTCCCTGCTTGACACCAAGGACAACCATAACTGCAAAGATTTCCAGGAATTTTTAAGAATCCACGCAGTCCCGCTCAGTCTCGATCTCGCACTGAAACTATGCGACACCCACATATTTCCCAGGACCTGGTCTGATAACGTTTCTATCACAGCCTCTCTCTCAAACTTGGCTCTTAAATCAGCATTTCCCAAACCCAGTCCTCAGGGACCCTTAACAATGCATGTTTTCCAGGTCACAAATTCAATTAGTACCACATATCGATCTTTCAAAATGTGTGTCAGTCAGTAATGAATACACCTGTACTCCAGCAAAAAGATATGAAAAACAAGCAGTTAGGGGTCCTTGAGGACTGGGTTTGCGAAACATTGTCTTACATCCTCCCAAGGATTTAATGGAATCTCTGCTCCATGACTCTTCCCTTCTCTCATAAATTCAGACCGTTCTTTCTCATTATTTCAAAATCAATGATACTCCCCCAATGAGGCACTGCGACACCCAGAAGGTTCCCTTAAGAGGCCATCTGATTTCCTTGACCTCCAGTGCAAAAAAACCCAAAACTGGTAAAAACAATGCACTTAAGGGATACCCTATATACTTTGGAATCTTAACACTAAAACTAGAGAGAAACACAACTTCCTTCTACCTCAACCAGCAACAAACTTTAATGACTTCGGCAAAGTTATTATAAGGGAGAGAAGGAGGATAGGCTTCTAGCCTCTAAAATGTAGTGCCAAAATCTCATCATGGCTCAGAGATTTGGGAGGCTACCTGACCACCAGAAGACACGTTTGGAATTTCAAAAATACTATATTGACTTATACAACCTTCCTCAACCCCAGACCTTACCAAGCTCTCCCATCTGGGGATTTCGTAAACAAACTAGAACCAACATTTTTAACACTCCATACCTTGAGCTTTTCTGCAAAAATTTGGGACATGTGCAAAACCCACCTCTCTGCAAACTTGGCCCATCTACTTATCCTCCCATCGTGACATAATCCCAGCACGCAGCTCATTGATCCCAGCCTTGGATAAAGGCAAGCTGCCATTTTGCTTATGTCCTTTCAGACAGGGGTGTTGAAGAATCTTCTCCTATGATATGATTCTCAAGCCATTTCATGCATTGTTCAAAGTATCTCCCCTCCTCCCAGCCACATGGCAACATTAGCCATTTTGCATGTGTTTGTAAAGCCCCACACACAACTCAGGTATTAAAGCTGTTATCTGAAACTGACCAAACAGACACAAAGGAGGGTCACTTGCTTTTTACTGTTGGACACAGACACTTCTCAGCTAGCTAAGCCCTGGACACCCTCAAGCTCCACGAGTGTATGGTGAATCACCACACACACACACACACACACACACACGTTGCTGCTGGGAAGGCTGGAAGTTTCCGGGTCTGGACTACAAAATGCCAGACCCGGGACTGCCCCTTTCTCTTGCTGCCTGCTGCCCCTGGACAACGAGCATTACATTGCACTGCACTACACTAGGGCCACACTACACTACAGAAAAGGTATAGTATAGATACACTACAGAAAATATACATATTATACTGCACTACAGGAAAGATCTACAGAAAACCTACACTAAGCTACAGGAAAGGATTCTATACTACAAGAACGTTCTCTACACTGCATACTAAGAAGTGGATCCAGGATACAAGGATTCTATAAGTATCATTGATAATATATACATATGAAGCTATATGTGTGTTTGTAATGTGGATTTAACTATTTATATACATATGACTGTAGCTATTGTTTGATATCTGTGATAGTTAAATCAATATTATAAATACTGATTCTTATCAAGGATACATATGTAAAGCTAGGATAGTGTAAGGAATAATGGTGGTGAACCTAGGGTTAATTTTTTTATTGATATACTATGTTATGTTGAACAACGTTATGATATGTGTGAACTGTGAATACAAGCTTTTCTGTGTTAACAGTAAAATACTTTGATGTAAATACATATGTTGTGAGTATTGGTTATTTATAAAGAATATATACTGTGAAGTACTGGTGCGATACAGTGGTTATTGGATAAATAATTCTGTAAAGCTTAAGTGTTATTTACTGTGGTCAAAAGATTGAGTAAGGCAACATTGTGTAAGGAAAAGTGCATAAAGAGTTTTATAACAAGTATCTGAACAGAATAAGATGATAGCGTGCGCATGTGAGGCGCTACCACAGGTCCTTTTACAGGGGACACCTGGCTCACATTCAATACAATATAAAACAAAGACCCTACCTCTTTTTCAGATTTTTTAGATAAGTCCAGTTGAGATATTTTCTAAGCTCTACTAACCCAGAAGAAGTTCTTAGTTCTTAACACAAGTTTCCTAACAAGAGGTATGATCTGCATACTCCAACATTTTACTAGAGAAGGTTCTGGGATCCCAAAGTAGGCATGAAATGAGGTAGGAGAAGAAAATGGCCCACCCCAATGGATAACTTTTGGGAAACATTTAGGTTAAGAAATGCTGCCAGCTAAATCTCTACCTTGAAAAAGAAAATGCTTATTAAAAAAAATTAAAATCTATTATAGTACTCCACCCTAAATGAATTATTAGCTCTGTACCCTTCTAACTAATCAGATAATGTTGATAATTTTGGTGCTACTTACTGGGGTAGAGTCAAAGATTCAAATAGGAGCAAGGAGCCGCCAAATACTGCCTCGATAATTTGGATGCACACATTTTTGCCTATTATGGAAGGGAAACGCTGTTCATTTTTCTGCGTACCTCTATGAGACGTGAGCAAAAAAGAGCTGAAGATCAACCAATAGGCTGCTCAGGCTGCAGCCTGGGGCGCGCAGCGACTCATTTTTTTCCCCCTGCCATTTCTTTTAATTATGGCAGCAATGGGGCGGAAATCATCGGGACCGCCCCTAGTCACTACTACATGACAGGCAGTCTGGCATTGATCGCCGCTAGCTGCAGGCGCTTCTTACTGTGGTCACGTGAGATAAGGACATCCACACCTTATGTGAACAGAGTAAAAATTTGTGCGCACCGACAGGCAGCTAGCAGTAATCGCTGCCAGACTGCCTGTCAGGTATAGCGCTGGAGAGAATACTGCTGCGGCAGAACAATAGCAGGTAAGTCCTAATGTCTGGGGGCAGGGGACGATGCTATAAGGGGGCATTTAAAAAAATAGAGCAGCTTTGGGGGGCATGATCTTTTTATTGTGTGGCGGTTATGAGAATGCTCTGTGGTTCTAGGGTCATTACAATGCTAAATATTAGTCAGGTGGGGCTGATAGAGGTTTATATTGGATTATCTCTGACAACAATTTTCATATATTCTATTGCCTACATATGCCTGTGCTATGGGGTAGTTTTATCTGGCTATAATGGACTGTTGTGTTTTGGAGCCTAATCATTCAGGATTTGTTAACATTTAGCATTATAATACAACTGCTGCATATTTTCAAAAACAGGACCCTAACTTTCCAGAAGCCAGCTAAAAGACAACAAAGCTGCAAGAACAGGGAAGAGAGAAGAGCAAGAACTGGTAAGGGAGAATGCACAATCTATCTGAATTTGAATGCTGGCGAATTCTCCTGAATATACATATTCAGAAGTATTCCTATACACTTATATTGGGTGGTGGGGGTTGGGGGCGCTGCGGCTGTAATAGCCTAGGGTGGCTGGAACCCTTAATCTGGCCCTGCATACACATGGGGCCCAGTTACTTTGGTCAACCAAAGAGCACAAAATTACTGGCAAATTGCAGTGATATGCTGCCCAGATTTTCAGGCGTCCTGATCAACATTAGATGACAATGATTATGGGGTAAAAGCAATCGGCACACTGAGATGTTAGGTCAGTTAGTGTCTATGGGATCAATTTATTACCAATTGTATTTTAGTCACGTTAATAATTTATCACAATGATAAATTATTTAAAGTTGCTATTTAATAAAATACTTCAGCCGGGACAGTGGCTCAAATAGGAGCCCGCTCCAGCAAATAGTATATAAAGTAATCGCAAACACGTGTCCATGGCCATCGGAACCTGTAAGTAAAGTAGACTCGCAATGAAGAGGAGCATGAAGAGCCTGCCGAGGGGGTATCCAAAGACACCTCTCTCCTGTGCTGCTATCCTCATAGGATAAAAGGGCATAGCCAGCTGTGAGGGTTAAGCTCTGAAACTTGGGATGTAACATGTTCCCAATCCCCATAGTCACCTATGGGTAATATATTTGCGATCAAAAATGCTTCTGCAATCCTTTAATAAGTACTTCTTACTTTAAAATGCTGCAATCCCCAGTAATCCAGCAGTTGGGGGGGGGGGGGGGGGGGCAGTTGTTCTAATTTTCAAGTCTACTTTACAAATTGAAACAAACATCTAATTTCTATGGGCAGCCACCTTTTCCTTTACACCAGTTTTCATTAAAGTCCCAAAAGTCCCTACTGATAGGTCAGGATCAACTGCAGGATTTTGACAGATGTTTGGTGTTCCCAATGTTTGTCAAGTAGTTATTCATAATTTCCCATTGTCCATGTATATGGAAAGTTTGCTCAATAACCCCTAATTTATGCTGTGAACACAGATCAACCAAAAGGCACAGGACAGGTATTTGTATGTACAAGCCATAAGAGAGAGCACTGGGTAAGTGGTAAATGGCAGAAGTATACGTCCAAAGCTGTCTTGTATGCTTTAAAGCCCCAGAGAGATTGGGAAGCACTTCTACAGCTCTTCCTGTAGCCGAACACTTTGTTTCTGTGTGGGAAGGCGCTACCCAGTCTCCCAGGGTTTTTAAAGCATACAAGACAAAGCCTGGGACATATACCTCTGCCATTCACCACTTGCCCATATCATATATGAACTATATGGACAAAAGTATTTGGCCACACCTGTTAATTATTGAATTGAGGTGTTTCAATCAGACTCGTTGCCAGAGGTGTATAAGATCAAGCACCTAGCCATGCAGTCCATTTGCAAAGATTTCTGATACAAAATGGGTCATTCTGAAGATCTCAGTGACTTCAAGCGTCGTACTGTGAGAGGATGCCACCTTTGCAATAAGAGGATTTGTGAAATTTCATCCCTGCTGGATATTCCACGGTCAACTGTAAGTGATATTATTAGAAAGTGGAAGAGTTTAGGAACAGCAGCAACTCAGCCATGAAGCCGACGACCACATAAAACCACAGAGCAGGGTCAACGACTGCTAAGGCGCATGGTGTGTAAAAGTCGCAAGCGCTCTACTGACTCCATAGCTGAAGAGTTCCGAACTTCCACTGGCATTAATGCAAGTACAAAAACTGTGCTCCATGACCGAGCAGCTGCATGCAAGCCTCACATCACCTATGCAAAGTGTCGATGGACTGGTATAAAGCACACCAACACTGGTCTGTGGCGCAGTGGAAATGTGTTCTATGGAGTGACGAATCACTGTTCTCTGCTTGGCAGTCAGATGGGAGAGTCTGGGTTTGGCGGATAGCGGGAGAATGTTACCTGCCTGACTGCATTATGCCAACTGTGAAGTTTGGTGGCGGAGGGATAATGAAAGGGGCTGTTTTTCAGGGTTTGGACTAGGCCTCTTATCTCCAGTGAATGATAATCTTAATGCGTCAGCATACCAAGTAATTTTGGACAATGCTATACTTTCAACTTTGTAGCAACACTTTGGGGAAGGCCCCAACATGGCTGTGCCCCAGTGCACAAAGCAAAGACAACAAAAGACATGGTTTGAGGAGTTCGGTGAGGAAAATCTTGACTGGTCCACACAGAGCCCTGCCCTCAACCCCATCTAACACCTTTGGGATGAACTGGAATGGAGATTGGAAGACCGACCTCCTCATTTAACATCAGTGCCTGACCTCAAATTCTCTACAGAATGAAATCGGCACAAATTTCCACAGAAACCACTGCAGCATCTTGTGGAAAGCCTTCCAAGAATAGTGGAAGCTGTTATCGCTGCAAAAGGGGGACCAATGCCTTAAAGTATATGTATTTGAATACAATGTCCTTACAATCCCTGTTGGTGTAATGGTCAGGCATAAAAAATACTTTTGTCCATATAGTGTGTGTGTGATCTGGATAGAGTGATACATATATCTATCTATATCTCAGCCAATGAAAAAGAAATTGTGTTTTATAAATTATAGGGCTCTTCAACACCATGTTCTTTCTTGAATGCTGTCTTGCATTTTGATCCTGCTACGAAAATACCTTCTCTGAAATAAATTTCATGCCTTATCTCCTGAACCACAGGAATCCCATTTTCATCTCTCAGAAACTAGAAGTCAATACTGACCCTAATAAGTGGGCTGTTCTGCATCAAAGTCTTCTACCTTTTCCTTGTATGTTTTGCATCTTTACTTAAAGCTCTATTATGGCCCACACACATATCCATCTACCTTGTAAACTTTACTCCTTATCTTTAACCATTTGATTTTCCAGCATCATCTAATTGTACATGAACTTAAGAGCCGTCAGCAAAATTGTGCTTAACACCAGGAGCCGAATAGACATACATGACTATGATTGATGCTGCTGCTTCCATCACAGCATATGTAAGTAATTAGCAGATTCAGTTATTCATGGCATTGACTCATCTCACAGAGTGCAGATTCCACTGCAATGGCCTTTCCCGCTGTATGGAGTCACAGTGCCTGATTCACTTGGCATGTATACCAGGAATGTGATTGATTTAGCTCTTCCTACCAAAAACCCATGCACATGTATAAAATGTAGTTCTCCATTTAGCAAGCAAAATCTAATAGCTGTTAAGTGTTTTACCAAAGGGGAAAAAAGCAACTGGTACCTAAAACAGTGGCGATATCCATTGATTGAGCTAAAAAAAAAATCAAGTCTATCAAATTACTTTGAGAAGAAGCCTTAGCAGTGTCACAGGCCCTTAATGAACTGACTGCATTTTCAAAAGACACCCACAAAACCAGTTTGTGAAGGCAAAAGATTCAAGAAATAAGACCAGCCCACCTAGAGCACATTATACCCCCCCTCACCCCCCACAGTGGAATGTGCAACCTATTAATGTAAACTTCTATTTATAAAATAAATCTGTAAACTAACTGTACAGGATCCCAAAGATGTAACAAGATGGACATCTTGGGATTTGTTCATGTCATCCATTTATAAATGTACACCGATCCGCACATGTCCTGTTGTCCAGAGCACTGAGCGTTAAACATCAGTATCTATATAATGCCCATGGGTGATTTCAGCAGCAGTATTACACATATTTACATATATGGCACCTTCGAACATTAAGGTAACCACCACGTTATTGGGAAACTAGTACAACGATAAGAAAAATAGGGAAATAAAGGACCCTGCTGGAATAGCTTACAATCTAAATGGAAGATGGAATAAAAAGAAAAAGGTAGCAGTTACAGGTAAGTACATTCACTGTACAGGGGTTGTAGTAGCCTTAGGAGAAATGGATTTAAAGTTAGATATGGACAGATTTTTACGTAGTTGAATAATGAAATTACATTCAAGAGCTTTCAATGATTATTTTTAATCAGTTAGCAGCAATAGATAATATATATATATATATATACAGGCAGCTGAGAGGAGCAAACAATATATACAGAAAAAAAAACAAAAAACATAACTAGCATAGGTGAAGGGGGTGTAGGTGCTATGGCGGCCCACAGCTGAGGGGGCTCTTCCCTGCTGTGTATGGGAATTTTTCACCAGTGGTGGGTACATGGGGATCCTTATACAATTGTGCTATGGGGCTCAGAAATATCTAGTTACATGCATGCCATGGGATATGTGGAGAAATGAGAGCTGAGATGTAAGGAGGTACAGATGTGTGTAGTGCTTTGAATAAGGGAATGAAGATTTTTTTAGGATACGCAGTAGACTACTGAAGGTTCTCAGACAGATCTGGAATACTAATAGGAAGACATTGTGTGGAGGGGGGGGGGGGGGATAATACTAGCAATAAAACTAAGAGTGGAGGTGTGGAAACTAAACAGGGTGTTACAATAGTTCAAAGACGACAGAACATAGGGGCAGGCATTCATGTTTCAGTTGTGGCTTTGGAGGCAAAATATAGTGGGCAAGCTTTAGCAACTTAGGGTCAAAATTTTGCCAGTGAAAGCGCTTATTTTAGTTTTGCCAACAAAAGGCGTTACGTCCGACTATAACCCTGCAAGCATTAAGATTCGCTGAAGGTGGCTTCCTCATTCCTTAGTGCAGTACAAGCGCCACTAAAATATTTGTTAAATAGACCGACACCTGTTCTGGTTTTTTTTTTCCAACACACAAACAAGTAGCACCACTTATCTGCCTTCACAATATTTTATCATTAAATTGAATATTTTTAAATCGCTGCAATTTGGGACATTTTGATAAATGCGCCCTATAGTGCTAGATGTACAACTTAAAGAGAACATTGAGTTCTGTGAATGAATTGGATGCACATACTTTAGTAAATAAAATGCTGATTGAGACTGGATTATAGAAGATTTCTAAATAATTACCTCAGAGGAAGATCCATTTTAAAATGATCCCTGGAAATTCTAAAGGTGCTAAATATACATTTTTAATTTAAATCATGTCCTACCAGACGTGGTTTAGAGATGGAATAGTACATGGACACACTTCACTTCCCGATACATCAGAGATATTGTCAACAAATATCTACTTTGCATCTAGTGTTTGAAACTCAACTGAGTAGTATTTAAAAATGTTAATTTATAAATGTCAACTTTGAATTTATTCAGAAGATCCTGTCCCCTACCCGCTGGCTCAGACCACCTAAAAAGACTCTACTTATTATTTGGCAATCCACTGACTAACCCATCAGGTACCATGATGTACATTATAAAGAAATGCCGGGTAACCCTTCAAGTTACCTTCCCCTCAGACTAATTAAGAACAGGACCCCCAGTACCTACATGAAGGCAAATAAGCAATCCCTCTCTCAACGCATGAAACGCTTTCCAATACGTTGTACTAGTTATTTAGGGGACTCTCTAGAGTCCCTCTGGTTAATATATGTACATGTTATTGCCTTGTAAATGTTTTCCACTTCACATTGCATTGTTTTGAAATTATACTGCACAATGTATACCCATAATGGCACAAACGTGCTATGTATATATGGGGCTGGATCCTATATATAAATACTGTATTTTTCAATATTGCTGGGTCTGGATCCCCCTAGGACAGGAATATCTTTATTTTCATCCCATCAAACTATTTCTAATGCCACCTGTAGGCTTGCTATGTCCCCTCTGGGCTTAGAGACCTTTGCTTGCATATGGGAGCTGTTTGCTCTGTTCTTGACTTACCTTTGCCAGCACACTAGGCCAATTCTGACAGCGATATCTGGCCTTGCGCTCTGCAAACTGTTATGTCAAAATTAGAAGACTAATAGCAGTCGAGTTTAATACAGTCTTAAATAGAACCATGGATAGATCCTTCCTTGAGGCACACTGAACAGAAATGTCTGACCTTCAAAAATCTAAAGCGCAAGCCAATTTCCTTAAAATCCTGGAGAGTTAAAGAGCCATTAACAAAAGAAAACACATTTAATTTTGCTGTGCATGATACTTATTCAAGAAATGAACCTTCTAAGCCATGTTTCAAATTTAAACTGTCTAATGTTCATGTACACCCAATAGAGGGCTCAAACCATGCCCAAATCTTAGCTGATCTTTCTCATCTAACTTCTCGCCATCATACTACAAAATGGACTTTAACCTACCACTATTACTACTAAACAGCATATTTTACCTTAAATGCTCTGACACATCACCTACCATACTATGGGAGGCCCATAACGCATTACTTACAGGAAATCTGTAAGCTTCTCCAGGGATAATTTTTTTTTTTTTTTAGCCAAACACACTCTCACCAGATCAGACAATCCTTGAGAAGGTACAAGCAATCAGATACACATTAAATGTAATCATTTTTTGAGCAAACATTCAAGAATCTAAAATAGTTAACAAAATAATTAAACAAAAAGGAGGCAAAGCATATAATCATTTATATAGTGTCAACAATTCCGCAGCACCGTACATCAATTCCTGCCCCCATTGGAGCTTACAGTCTAAATTCCCTAACAAACACACACGGTGGTAGTCTTAACCCCTATGACCGTAACTCCAACAGATAACATGACAGGAGGTGTATTCCCCAACAGAGTGGTAATACTGACAGGTTGGAAGACAGACCTCACAAACAGTGGCAACGAATGAAGAAGCCATCAGCCAGCGATTAACAGCAGGAAACAGAGTGTGCACCTTGAAAATGATGTAAACTGGTAATTTTAAGGACGCGCCGCCTCTACAATACTGTTTAATAAGCCGAGTACATTGTAGAGGCGGCGCGTCCTTAAAATTACCAGGTTTACAGCAGGAAAGAGTGTGCACCTTGAAAGTGACGTAATCGCTGACTGCAGGCTTCTTCATTAGTTCTCACTGTTTGAGGTCTGTCTTCCAACCTGTCAGTATTACCACTCTGTTGGGGAATACACTTCTGGTGCATTCATGTCGTGTTATCTGTTGTCGGGGTTACAGTCATCGCTAAGAGGTACCCGAGAGAGAGAGACACTAAGGTCAATTTGATATTAGTCAATTAACCTACTAGTGTTTTTGGAGTGTGGGAGAAAACCGGAGGAAACCCACGCAAACACGAGGAAAAAACATACAAACCCCACACAGATGAGGCCATGGTTGGGAATCAAACTCATGACCCCAGTACTGTGAGGCAGACGTGCTAACCACTGAGCCACCATGCTGCTCATCAACTCATTTTCAAAATACAAATAACAGTTGGCATAAGAACTATCCCCCCAAATTAGGAACTTATGGATAAAAAATTGGATTGGTTTTGGTGTCTGTTATTTTCTGTTTTTGTTTTTTTTAGAGAGAACCCTCCTTCACCATTTAAAATCATTGATAAATATGAACTCCCATTCGTTCGATTTACAGCCTTCATATTTACGTCCTTTATCTTCTATTTAAACCATAATATACATCATTGACAAAATATGGACAATATCTTCTTTGCACAATTTCATGCATACTTATTTAACGTAAGAATGGCATACCTGCCAGCGGCGCACGCAGGATTGCTAGGGGTCCCCCCCACCCAAAAAAAACCCGAACAAAAAAAACAAACACACAAAAGCCCCGTTTCCGCAGCACTGTACTATACAGCAGCCGCGGCGCTGCTGTATACAATACATGGGGCACATCGTTAGCGGAGGGGAGGGGGTTTCTAGAGACGCAGAAACCCCCTCCCCCCCTGCGTGCGTCCCTGCCTGCCTACTTTTGTTGGATAGATTCACTATTGTAGAATGGATACCCCCCCTCAGGTTGTTTCTTAGCAAGTATCCAACTAATGAAAATAGTCACATAGGGCATTATTTTACACAAGCAACCTTGTTGTGTCAGGGTTTCAAACATTTTAAATAGATAACTAAAAGAGGATAAAACATACATAAAGCGCTTCCTTTCCTTGCACCTGATGATATTTCACCACAGTTGAAATGATGTTCTATTGCAGCAAATATCTAAATATAAAACATAACTTTGCATAGTATAATACAGTTTTAAATATACGAAAAGGGATTTCTATGGGAAAGTTTGTGACTTTTTATAGGATGACACCATCCAGCCCCGTGTTGACACCGCCGTTTCACACCCCTAAGGGTTTCCACTTACAAGATGTATGTGGGATATGCGCCCCAAACTGGATAACCAGATGTCTTTCCTACACCACGAACAGGGCCGGATTAACCCGAGGTCTAACTGGGCTACAGCCCAGGGGCCTCGGGCATCCGTGGGGCCCTTTCTTGGAAGTATTACTTTTTTTGTTCAGCTGTAGCGCGAGCCGCGATACAGACTGTACAGCGGTCTGCGACGTCACTCACCTCCATTGACAGGCTGCTGGCAATGGTCCGTCCGCGGCGCTCATTAATCTCCTTGCAATGGAGATCTCGTGAGAGTGAGCCAGTCTCACTCTCACGAGATCTGCTCAGTAAGAAGATAGGTGCGCGCCGCGGAACGGACACTACAAGCAGGCAGGCAGTGGGAGTGAGCTGACTGAAGAACACAGAGGTAAGCTGGCTGGCTCAGACATTGTCTTTTTGGTGCAGAGAATTACAAGGGGGGGCTGGCTGGTACCATAGTGTGCACTTTTGGGGGTGATATTTGCAGGGCGGGGTTTGGGGGCTGGCTGGCACAGTGTGCAGTGTTGGGGGAGATATTTGCAGGGCGGGTTTGGGGGCTTGCCGGCAAAGTGTGCACTTTTGGGGGTGATATTTGTTTATAAGTAACCTTGTAAGAAAAAATAAAATTTTGTATTTTACTTCATTTTGGCATTTTGAGAATACTGATATGGTATATTAAAAGGAACACAGCTCAAACTACTTATGCCCAATCCAATATTACTGGGGAGCCCCCAATAATATCGGATTAGGCATAAGTCGCTTGAAAAATGGGGGCCTCACAGTACCCCTAGCCCAGGGGCCTACAGTGTCTTAATCCGGCCCTGACCACGAATCACACCAACTTGTCTCACACAGCCCGAATCCGTCCGGATGGTCTGATAACCTACTTCACCGTTACTCCCCTCGGACCGTGCAGTGTAATAAGTATAAAAGAAAAAGGAAAGCAATCTAGTGCTTTATCTTTTATTTAAAACAGATAGCCAGATATCACATAAGGAACCGTACCGGAGATCAGGTAAGTCAAGCAGCGGATATATGAATGGTTAAGTCCCTCTCACAGACCTCATCGTTCTCACTTGTACTTCCTCTACCGATCGGCTCCCAGATAGATTAAAACCAACGCGTTTCAACTTCCTCCTGAAGTCTTTATCAAGGTGTAAACGTTAAATCCCATTAGTGTCCTTTATAGTACTCCACTAATTAGTCCGCCTCCCCCCTTCTCCAGACCGAGGCTTGGTGTGAGACGTTATGCAGAAATCTCTCCTCCTCCAAAACGAGGTCTGGTTTTCTTAAAGTAAAAACACCCAATACGGACCCCTATCGAATACAGATGACATACTTTCTATCCTAATACGTATGGATCCTCCTTTTTCATAGGTACTTCACCAGACGAAAGATGCCTCAGTGCAGTTCAAAGAAAAAGATGGAAATACAATTAGATTAAAAAATATCAGTAATATCTCACCACATAACAACTGCCATTCTATGGAATCTTAGCCTTACACAGGAATATGCATGTTATTAGTGTGACACCACATATTCAATGCCACTCTATGAAATCATTGCCTTAGCCAGGCAGATAGATTGATCAATATGTATACAGCCCAACACACACACCTCATCATAATTATATGAGGTATGTATTGGAAACAACCACATATAGCTGTATTGGATGAGTGCTTGAAGTTTAAATAGATAAGTTTAGATTGTAAACGCTTAATAACCTTAGATTGTACGCTCCTCTGAGCAGGGCCATCTCTCCTCCTGTTTCCACCACTTCTAACTCTGCTCTCCAGCTACTTAGCCCTCCTCCTCGAGGGTCCTCCACCCCACGTCCACTCTCGCTCTCTCCTCCCCCCTGGGGGTCTCCCTGTCTTCCGCGCCCTCCTTCTTAGGCCCCGTCGTTTGCGGATCCTCCCTCCCCCTTCCCCGCCCTCTAGCTGTGCATTGAGCGTACTGAGTTGCTGTGTTTACTGTACTGTGCTGTCTCCCATTGTATTGTGATTTTGTTTGTCTCTGTACGGCGCTGCGGATGCCTTGTGGCGCCTTATAAATAAATAATAATAATAATAATAATAATAATAATAATAATAATAATAATAATAATAATAATAATAAGTTAAAAAGAGCAGCTAGCCTCTAAACCAGTGATAGGCAACGTGGTACACTTCTGGGGCAGCAGGCCGTTTAATCTTAAAAAGGGCCTCACATTATCCTTAATCTCAGATAGGCACACCTATTTGTAATAACATATCAGCAGGCATTTTAAACAAGCGTTACAAGTTATAAATAACAAAACTGACAGTAAAGCAAAAAGTAGGGGGGGGGGGGGCTGAGTTAAGGATCTGCGGGCCATGGGGCTGCCCTATTGACCATTGTGGCTCTGAAGTCCCCCCCCTTGGATGCAGGCCTGCAGTCACCCTTAATTTGTGCCACGATAGTAACAATATAATTTTAATGTACCACAAAAATTATTTCTAGCACAGATTTTGTTTTTGAGGAAAAGCCTTGAAAAAGAAAACAAAAATAACCCCCACAATTTTTCACCATATAGGCTCTTAACATTTTTCTTTCAGGAAAAAGGAAATAGAATTGAGAATGTGAAGCATCAAGTTCAGTTTCCAGTAAGGAAGTAATGACCAATTTTATTCAGCATCTAAGCAGAGCGACTGTAAATAACGATGGTTCATCACATTCTATTCTTGCTAGCAGCCTTATGAGAACTCTTTTATACATCAGCCATTTGTAATCTAACAATCACATGTAGGTGACATTCCAAGGTAAGAATGATCGTCAAACAGGATCTGTGTCTCTTGCATCATCACTGTAAGTGGGGGGGAAATTATGTGCACTCTTACAACCTGCATTGTTATTTCCCCCCATCTGCAAGACTTTCTACACTTCATTAGAGTCCTTTCTTTAGACAGAATTCTACAAGGTTCTTTTATAACACTTTTTAAACAGCCTTCAACAGCTACACTGTTCCAAGCTTAACGGACAGGAACACAAGGACACATGCAAACAAATAACTCAGATATAACTCCAAGCTGAAAAGATTAGATATAAATGAATGTCTGTGTGTACACAAGTGTCTAGTTATCAGACAGAGCAGGTTTTACTTCGTTATTGTACATTTATACTGGTTAAACCATAATGTTCAGTAATAGGGCAGAGCAGAAGAGCCTACTGGCAACATAATAAGAGGTATACTCACAATCCTGGATAGGTGGAAAGGCTATCTAGTCCCAGATATACAGCAGCAGAACTGTAGAGTAATCATAATGAGCCTTGATTACCCACCTGACGCTTGTAATTCAAATAGTATCTCCCATGCTAATCTCATGTTAATTAGACCTTTTGATGTGAGTGTCTAATACCCCTTAAGGGAAAGGCAGGGGTAATTAGACTTGCTGTCAGATGTCCACTGTGTCCAAAATAAGAAGCAGGAAATCACAGCAAGGCTTTAGGATATCACAGATAAGCGTAAATATTGTTAGCTTTGCATTGCATGTAAATCCATGTTTAGGTAAACAAATTGCATCCTGATTCTAAAAATCAGCCTATGAGGCGGTGTCTAAAACTGTATATAAAAAAAAAAAAGCCCTTGTACCCTGAAATTTATCATTCTGATGTTCCATCTGACCTGACCACTGATACCTTTAATCACTGGAACTGTCCTTGTCAGTACACTTGAACAAATTATTCGCTCTCTGCTTCAAGACCCTGCTTGACAACTTCTTCAATATTGCTGTAATCCTGTGACCTACAGATTAGACCCTAAATCTAATCCGTCCTCCGGCTGTTCTGAAGTTTGGACCCGGCTCCTAGTACCACCGATTTGTCCGCTAACCAGCAGCTCTGGCCAATCTGATAGGCCAGGGGGGATCCATCTACAGAACCCTGATCCATAGTAAGCGGTCAGGGGTACCAGCCCAAGTGTACCAGCACGGGAGTACACTAACAGTGACAGTTACCCAGAAGGAACGTGGTTCTGGATGCCATAAAGGAGTCCAGTGGAGGCAGCAGGCTCCTCCTACTGCAACAGGAGGGACGTATTCGCAATAACGAAAGGGGACGGTGGCAAAGTAAGCCCAGCTGGTTCCCAGCAACAACAAACAGGGTGGCATAGGCGGTCCATCCTGTCGCAAGTGGGCTGTGATCCAAATCGCATCATAATGGCCCCATGGACTATGCTGACGTGCATAACACCTCAAAACCCCTGCACTTGCCTCTTGGTCCCAAAAGTAGGTAACTATGCTAGGTATTTGTGGAAACTATATATTTACACAAGCTGAACAGAAATGGCATCACCGACATATCCACCATCATGGGTTAACCTACTGCTTCAGGTTTGTGCACTTACTACTACATTGGTGCAGGCGGACACTGACTATCCAAGTTACAAGTTCATATATACCTACACTGATCTGGGTCATATGGTATAATGGACAAGTGACATTTTACTGTAAGATCCCCAACATTACAAAAACACTTTACATGATATACATTGTGCAAGGGTTACATTAGCAATAACGAGATTTATTCCTATGCACTCATTTGTATATTTTTACGTGTGTTCCTGTAAATGTGCATCAGCATAGCTTGCACAATCTTTGCAATTTATATGCCTATAAGGATTAAACACAGTTACTTGTAACGGCGCGAGGCACCTGGCAGACCTTGGTGTCAGTGCAGTGTCGTAAAATGTGTAGTTTGTTCAGTGTTTGTGGTTCAGTTTGTTGTCAATATAGTATGGGTGTTTCAGTGTTAGTGCAGTGTGTTTTATCAATGTATTAATGCAGTGTGCGTGTTACATGAAACGATTACATTTTATGGTAGGCCTTTAAAATAGAAGTTTTGTGGTGTAGGTCTCAGTGAAAATACAGTTTACTAGCTCATCGATAGGCAGCATTACCATGATTTTGATTCAGCCAATAAAGTAACTCCCTCCATTGTGTGTTGGTGATGATTACAAACGTAACAGCCAAGACAAACATTGTACTAGTGCTTCATGATATTGCAGGGCATTATAGACATGGGTTTACAGCTTAAATTAAGCCTTGATGAGTACTCCAGTTCTATTGAAAAGAAACAGGAGTCCCTTATGGGACCAAGGGACTAATATGAAACTGTTCATAACTGTTACTGTATTACGAGTATTAAAAACAGTTTGGTCACTTTACCTTGCCTTACAACCACTCCAGAAATTGCTCGCATTACCTTTTTTGCCCTCGCCCTAAGAGAACTTATTTTTTCCATGTTTTGTGACTCAAATATTGCTGTGTTTACAAGCACAATGGTTATCCACGTTTCATATGTCATTTGTAGTTATGTAGCTATGTGCTTGAAGATTTAGAAAGCTTTTAGATTTCAGCCACTACAGTGCTTTCCAAAGTTCATGCACATAATTGGTACTTAACCTAGAGAGGACACAAAATGTTCTTGTACAAAATACAACATGAGTTCTTTAAAAGCCTTTTTTAATTGTGACCTACCATGATACATACATGGGTATATAGCAAAGTGCAAAGTAGTGCTAAACATGTTTAATGAGAATTATACGCAATAGTTTATGTGCAGCACAACAAAAGATTTTTTATGTACATTAAGAGACAACAGTAGATTAATCTTTAACCACACACACTTTTTCACCATACATTCAGTCCTCACTCATCTCTAATACATCCTACAAATAAGCCTTCACTCAACTTTCATAAAACTAAGTCCATCTCATACACCCAAGACTGTACTCCATCCAACACACACCAATTCCAAGGAGTGCATTCCCCTGCCCCCCATATAAACCCACCTGACTTACTGCAACAAAGGCAAGAAAACTGCTGCTCCAGCTCAGCCTAGACAGTAACTATGCGTGCCCAGCGGGTGTGGGGTGGCGACAGAATGGCCAACATGTTCTACACAGTGATGCACCCGATTTACCTGAGCACACATCACAGCTTGGGTAGCACAAACGGAGTAGGAAGATTAGTGATATTTGGCAATGTTCAGCAAGTGCTCAACTTAATTTATAAAACAAAAAAACCAACAAAAAAAAACCCTTAATACATGTGTGCTTTTGAAGCCTTTTTCAGGATTTTGCTAACTTAAATGGAGTCATTTTGATAGGTCGAGCAGTACTCCATTCATGCATCCCTGTGCATGTGCTCTTTTAAAAAGGACACAATAGCTCTTTAGTGGGAGTGAACCACACGGGCTAGCCTTCGCTCTCCATGCGCATCAATGACCCTTGGCCACCCTACAACCGCTTCGCCAGTTCACAGATTGTCCTTCCTTGGACCACTTTTGGTTGGTACAAACCACCGCATCACAGGAATACCCCACAAGACCTGCCTTTTGGAGATGTTCTGACAGTCTAGCCATCAAAATTTGTCCCTGATCAAAGTGACTCAGATCCTCACGCTTGCCCATTATCCCTGCTTCCAACACAACATGATGTGGATTTTTCCTGTGTCTATTTTTATATGTTATTATAGTGTTTTTGTGAGAACCACTTTGACACTTTTCCCATAGTGTATAGTCCAGAGTTTATTAGGGGTGAGTCTTATATTTTTATCAATTACACTGATCTGGTTGCTCATATGTGTCAGCGCTGTATTCCTTCTCATTTTAGACTGCTTCCAACACAACAACTTCAAGAACTGAATGTTCACTTGCCGACTACTACCTGGGCTGTTTCCAGTGTTTACTTAAGGCTAGAAGGGACTAACCCATTGTTAAGGTAGCATCAGAATATTTAGAGAAAGGAGGTATTCATGGAAAATATAATTAGCTTTTTTTAATGGTCTGTCAAAAAACAAAAACTCTAAACAAGCAGATTAGACACAAACTAATCATTGTCACTGCCACACACCTTGGGGGGGATTCAATTGGGCCGCATTATTCTAGGAATAACGCGGCCCGCACAGTATTACCGCTACTATGGTAATTTTAATGCAGATTTTTGCTCGCAGCCAATTGAATGAAGCCATTAGAGTGATCGCATTCTAAGAAAATTTAAAAACAGAAAGTGCATTTCCTAATCCAAAATGCAAACAATTCAATCTGTCTGCTCAAACTTCCCACTTGTTTTGCACCACTCATTTTAAAATATTTTTTTTTTTAGTGGAACACATTGATTAAAGTTCCTGCATGAATGTTGCTTTAGAATTATATTAAAATACTCTAGTTTTATTTAAAGTATCATGAAGAAACGACTACCTAAAATAATGAATTCTGACATGAATGAAAAAAAACACCTAGGACCCGAGTCATTAAGGAAAGTAAGGCCAAAAAGGAGTAAATGTTCTCTTGGACAAAACATGTTACAATGCAAGGGGTGCAAATTAGTTTATTCTTTTGCACATTTGATAAATAATGTCTGTCTTTCCATATATCAAACAAATACTTGAAAGTTTTAATTTAAATTGAAAGTTTAAGTTGATCTAGAACATGCCCTATCCCAACCATAAATCTGTCGCAACATTTAAAATTTACCACCCCCTCCAATACAACATAGTTTTGCCAAGGTTTATAGTTACTTATTTTTTGCCTTACTTTCCTTAACGAGTCAGGCCCAATGTGTCTACGGACCGTACACCGAGACACATTGCTTCTATTATCAGAATTAAATTTCCACTCATTTTCCGCTCTCCTCCAGAGGTGCATAGAAAAATGAGCAGAGATTTCTTGCCGTAAATAGTGTAAATATCCACAACTGAACATTGAGCCACTGTTCGGCAGATCCTCACATTGAATTGAATTTCCCCCAATGAATCCACTTTAGACTTCAGAGAAAATATATGAACAGTGTAGAGACAACATTATTAAATACTCAGAATTTATACGCTGTAAGTCGTGCGGTAGCTCTAACAGAAACGGAGACCCTTTTACATATTTCACCGAGGGCTCTGCAAAACTCTAGGGTTACCTCTACATGTAACAATTCACAGTTAAAGAAAATTCAACAAAATTTTCCTTGAAAAATTGAGCACATGCCCTTCATAGTATACATGCCATTTCTAAAGATTCAACATTCGTACACTGGATTCTACAATTTCCTCCACTCACTTGTAATACAAAAACTTCTTGCTAAAAACAGTACAAATTTCAAATAATTCTATAGTAATGTATTTGTTTATACAAAGACCCATCTTGTATACTTGAAATCAATTACTCTTTACATTAACTGGCAACTAGACTGATGTAGAATAAAAGGTGAAAATAATTTTCAATTGCTTATGTATTTACAAACATGGCATTAAAAGCATGGCATGGACCAGACATTCTGGAGTGCTCTCAAGCTACAACTACTTATTGAGATGACTGTACATTGCAGAGCACAACAGACTCTTCTGTTCTATAAGAACATTTCCCCAAGCGTATTCACTTTTTGACGGAAACCACGGCCAATTATCACTTTTTTCACTTCCATATTGGTCCTCCGCTTTGAGTGTTCAAATTCGAAAGAGACATCCTATAGATGTTACATATCCAGTTTTCAATGGACTCTGCGTACTTAGGACTTTGAACATTGGTATAGGGTAATTTAGTTAAAATGGTTTTGCCTCATTAGTAAAAAGAAAAAAAACAAAAAACAGGCCTATAGCAAAGAGCCTAAGAAAAAACATAGAAATCAACTGTTGAATCATGGCAGATTGCTGGCCAGACTGTGACTTAAGAGGCCAGTGTTCTAACAATTCTGTTAGGCTAGCAACCTGCTTACAGCATTTTACAAAAACAAAATTTATTGGGTATTACAAGGAAGAAATACAGTCAACTCTTGTTTTCAAGCACATCCTGAATAATATAGATTGTAACTGATATAAATATAGTTGTGACAAAGTTACAAACAAAAGGCATTAACATATACAGTTACAAACTCAGGTAGCACATTTAAGGGACTTGTTATTTACCAAAAATGGGGAGCATGGTAAGGGAAGACCGTATGTCAATATTTCCTGTTGAATTTAGGAACCATAGAAGGCTTCTGGAGGTAGATGTTAGGTGGTAAGTGCTGTTAGCTGCATGAGTAAGGATTCTGTTCATATATCTTAGTAACTTGCCCAGAAAGAATGTTAAGGACAAACAGGAAAAGAGAACTCTACATCTAGACAGTGTGAACAACCGACTAGCACATCACAATTGTTTGTTTTGTAAATGGTAGGTTAAGTTGTAAGAACGATCAACCTTGCCAAAGCAAAATGTGTGCAGTTGTACCATAAACTACATCCCCACAGTCTATTTTTTAGCCATAGCAGTTATACAGGATTCGTTTTAAAAGACAAGCCCAGTATGGAATGTTTTTGGATGTCAAGATGTGTATATGCAAATCAAATGAAAGGTTATGAACAAGTATTTACATTTGGATACTTACGTCTGACAATTGTTGGAATTTATTCTAAACAGATTACAACACTGCAAGTAACATGGATATGGTTTAAAAATAAATAAATAATTTTGAGTTATCTAGGGTTCCACAGAGAGAAATCAGACTGCTGTACACTGCAAAGAAGGTGGTGCTGTGAGCAGAGCTGGATTAAGGCTTCGGGGGGCCCGGGGCACTTAAGACAGGGGGGCCCCTAAAATCTAAAATTAAGGGCATAGTGACACATCCTGCATTACATCACCTACAGCCCACAGTATGACACTTACAGCTCTCCCAGAGCGCTCGCCTAGGTTGTCTGCATAAGACAAATCATTGCATCCACAAACTAAAATACTGTACATTAAAACAATAATCAAAACCACATTAAAATGGGTATCGATACTGCACATTATATATACACACACTGAAATCTAATGCAACCTTTAATATAAGTGGCTGGCTTCAGTAATACTTTAATAATGATTAATAAAGTAGGGGATTATTCTATTACATACCTATTCCTATTCTCTTCACTACCTCTTTAAATTAAAATAAATTTAATATATTGGACGAGTTCCGTCATGAGAGGGAATATTGTAGGGCTATCCGGTCTGATACTGTGCCAGTATATTGCAAGGGTTTTGATGTGTTACATTTGGCTAAAGCATGTACCGTTTGATATATGTGTTCCTCACCCACTATGTACCCCCCCTACCCCGATTGTTTTTATTGTCCTTCCCTTCCTCCCCCCCCCTCTTTTTATTTCTGTACCCCTTTAAAAACAAAAACTCAAAACAAATAAAAACTTTCTAAAGTAAAAAAAAAAAAAAATTGTATATGATATATTTAAGTGAACTATTATTACAACTAAGATTGGCCAGGGAAAGTGTGACTCACCTAGGAAGCCACGATCAGCCCACTCCTCACGTCTCTCACAGTTGTCCTTGCCTGTAAGGAGCTGCTGCAGCTCCATTTCGCCCATTTTAGTATGTACAGCAGCCGCGGTGCTGCTGTACATCTGCCCCGCTGACAAGGATTTTAATCTAGATAATAGAGATAGTTTTATAATTAGAAAAAATGCTTCTGTAACCACGTTTGTGGATCGGGATGACTAGTCATTTTCCATACATTGTGAATTTGACCAGTTGGCACAATATATTCGTAAGTAACAGGTTTAGCAATACCGGGGGCACTAAAGTAAAGAACTGACTGCAACTAAGCCTACATTGGTTGTTCAGTTTGAGACAAACAAGCTCACATTCAACCACTGGAGTAAATTAAAATTAATGTTTATGTTCTGGTAAGACAGGAGTTGAGTGTGCCCCAAAAGGTCATCTGAATTATCATAAACAAAATTAGAGAAAAAAATTATATTACAGAAAATTAAACCACGACTAGACATCTCAATTGAAAAGTATTTTGCCTATTAAAAGATTACAAAGAAATAAGCTTATAACAGAGTACCTACTCTATATGGTGATAATCCTATATCATGTATGCATATATGCATGTTAAACATCTTGTCTGATTAGATTAAAACATTTCAATGTATTTCAGGTTTTTGTTTACCCAGTCTTGTTTCTGCTGGAAAGGACAAGCAGTTCATGTAAAAAATATTTTCCCCTAATCTTCATACAAAACTGCCACTTCAGAGAGATTTTACAGTAAGTAGAAAAATCTTGTTTAACACAATAGTTGGGGGACACTGCTCACCTTGGGGTATAGAGGGCGCTGTGGGAGTTAAGGCTCTAAAAATTTGTCTAGCCTCCTCACCTCCCCTCTATGCCCCCTCCACTGGAAGTACTCCGTTTATTTACTATTATTAATAGAGTGTGAAACACAACCAACAGAACACTGAACAAAACTGTCAGAACATCAAAATAGTGGGAGCTCTGTGTTCCCCAACTCGTGTTCAAAAGGAAGATTTTATGGCAAGTACAAAAATCTTGCTCTCACTTTCACACTAGGTGGGTGACACTGGTCACCTTGGGGACATTCTAAAGCTGCCCCTATGGGTAGGAATGCTAACACTGAGCGGCACGTAAAACTTTAAGGCCAAACCCGGAGTCTATGAAAACTCTAAAACCTGGCTAACATGTGAACTGAAGACCAGGTAGCTACCCTGCACAACTGGTCAACTGAGGCACATTGCCGCGCCACCCAGGAGGCACTAATCAACCTCGTGGAATGAGCAGTAAAAACTTCAGGAACTGGAGATCCCTCAGAAATATAAGCCTGAAGTATAGTAGCAGTGATCCATCTGGCGACTTTTTTTTGTGGCTGGACAGCCACACTTACGGTTGTCATACAACACTAGAAGACTGTCAGTCTTCCAAACAGAAGCCGTACAGTCCACAAAAATTCTCAAGTATCTAACCACATCTAAATGAGTCAGAGTCCTGACTGGTAGCCCCAAAATCCAGAGGGAACACTGGGAGAACAAGGTCTTGATTTGTGTGGACCTTTCGAAACCTCTGAGTTGAAAAGACGAGTTGAAAAGACGACTTCATCCTGATGACCACACAATCATGAAAAATCAAGAAGGGAGAGCGACAAGAAAGAGCCGCCAACTCCAAGACATGCCTAGCCGAAGAAATGGCAAGCAAAAAGGCCACCTTCTAAGAAAGTTTAAACAAAACAGACGTCAAAGGTTCAAAACATTACTTCGCTGAAAGGACCAAATTAGGGTCCCACTGAGCCACCTGGAGAATAAAGGGTGGCTGGACATTTAGCACCCCTTGCAGAAAAGTGTGCACGTCTGGCAAACAGTCAGCCGTTTCTGGAAATCCACAGACAATGCTGAAACCTGGACCATACAGGAATACCAGCCGCAATCCCTTGTCCAGACCATCCTGAAGGATCGCCAACACCCTGGCCAACCGAAAAACACAGGTGGACACCTTGCGCTTCTCACACTAGCCGATGTAGGACTTTCAAACAGGATGATAGCTGTTGGAAGATTATTGTTTTCTTGCCTGGATCATAGTTTTGACAACACTCTCTGAGAAGCCTTTTATTCCAGAGAATCAAAGATTCAACCTACAAGTCGTTAAAGCCAAGCGAGGTCCTTATGGAAGAATGAACCTTGGCTGAGAAGATCCTCAATGAGAGGAAGATGCCAAGGCAGAACCATGGACATGTCAAGGACATCTGTGTATCAAGCTCTTCTCGACCAGTCAAGCACCAGCAGAAATCACTGGAACTCGTTTGCAACTTGCCTTTTTCAAAATCAAAGGTAGCATCAGAAGTGGTGGGAATAGGTACAGCAAGCTGAAGTTCCAGTCAACAGTCATGGCATCCAGTAAGAACACCTGAGGGTTCCTGGTCCTTGCACAGTACTTTTTTCACCTTGCGGTTTTGCCAGTATACCATCATGTCCATCTCTGGCTGACCCCATCGATAGACTATATACACAAACACGTCCGGATGGAGAGACCATTCCCCTGGGTGAAGGGCATGCTAACTTATATAGTCTGTCTCCCAGTTTTCCACCCCTGGAATGAAATGGCAGAAACCTGCTGTTCTGCCCCTTTCAAGAATTTTGATACACCTCTCATGGCTAGAGAACTCTGTTCCTCTTTGATGATTGATGTATGCTACTGCCATAGCACTGTGAGATTGGAATAGGATTGGCCAATTTTGCAGGTAGCACTGTGCCTGAAGTAGGGAGTTGAATACTACCTGAAGTTCCAGGACATTCATGGGTAACCTTGCCCCAGTGTCTAAGTCCACCTCACCCAAAAGACTGGCGTTTGTGGTCACCACAGTCCAGTTCCAAACAGAGAAGGAACACCAGAGTGAGGTTGTCCTTCCTCAGGCACCAGAGAAGAATCAAGCGTGTCATCACTGACAACCTGAATAATTGTCCTTCCAAACGAGGATCTGATCAACAATCCCAGAAACACCATCTGCTGGGTAGGCACCACACTTGACTTCTTGAAGTTGATCACCTATCCGTGAGCTTGCAAGATGTCCTTAGTCAGATGCAGATGCAACTGGAGACGAGATATCAACTCCTTTATCAGGATATCGCCCAGACAAAGTAAGAAGGTCATCCTCTGTAGAGGTAACTGAGCTGCCATGAAACCCATCACCTCCGTGAACACTCGCGGGAGGGTCCTGAACGGAAAATGGTCCTGACCAAACGCAAACTGCAGGAGGTTCTGGTGATCTGCCCATATAGGTATGTGTAAGTAAGCATCCTTGATGTCCAAGGAGGTCAAATACTCACCCTTGTTCAATGAGTATCACTCAAGTGGGAATCGCGGTTTTCCAGGTTTCGGATAGAATTGAAGGACCAATCCTGTTTTTGTACCAAAAAGATTAGTCGAAGCCCTGACCTCTCTGCCCTAGCAGAACCAAAACTATCATTCCTGAATCCCGAAGTGATTGTCAGAAGAGAGACCCTTCATAGAGCAATACAGACTCCCTGGGAAGAGGTGTAGACATGAAGCGCATTGGTAATGGAAAGACAGTAGACTTCGCAAAACGTGCAAAAAGAGCATCAATGCTGGCATGTGTCTCCCACGACCCCATACCTGAAACTGGGGGAAAAAAAAAAAAAAAAGTAGTAAAGTTGAGTATCGGAAATTTATTATCAGACTTAAGCCTGATAATAAATTTCAATAGTTGGGGATAAGGAGGAAGGAACAGTTTTTTCTTTGCCCATTTGAACATGGAAGTCTGGGAAGCAGTTTGTTCCACGTCAGAGATATTAAGGACCTGTCTTACAGCCAGGTTCAGGTCCTCATTTCCCTTTCCACTAGAGAGATGTTCCTCAACAATGGACAGATCCTCAGATGGTTCTGGATGATTCAGACTAACTGTATGGATGGATGGATCAGTGTCTGAATCTGCAAACTCCAGTGAAATAGGGAGACGCAAGCATTTATGCTGTCTACCCCTGTGCCAGTATGGAACAATTTTTCAAGGGTAGTGGACACAATGGTCAAACCCCGAACTAACCTTTCCAAAATAATCACATAGGCGGGCTCCCGGGAGACTCCTGAGCCACCCTGCTATAACAGAGACACCTGTCCTGAAGGAGGGGCATCTGACGACTGTGTACTCAGAGAAGAAATGGTATCAGCACCTACTGTTTCCAGGCGTGGGTTGTCTCCAATTCTGAAATGGAACACGCTAGTTACTTCGCCCAGGCTGGTTTCACAATATCTGCTGCACCCGTAGATGAGCGCCCACCCAGGTCCTTCGGCCTCACCGACATTGCACAGGCCTAACTGGTCTGACCATCCACCAGGCAATTTGGAATCACACCTGGAACAGGTGAAATACATCAGAGACAGCCTCGGAACTGGTCCCTCTTTCTAACAGCTCTACAGTGTGTCATTATCTTCTGTTTTACAAGCTATCTATGATAAGAAGGTCTGACAATATAAACACCACTATAAGTATTTTAGTGAAACTGTATCACTAAGGATATTTATAATATAATAGTGTAGCATCTATAACTGGAACCAAAATCTGCTCTACAAGGTATCTCAAAAGGTGTAAAGTAGAAACTCAATAGATATAAAGAATACGCTAAGCCACTATGTCTACAGGTTTTCAGTCTCCAGTAATAACCGCATCTGTGTGCACCACAGGTATATAGAGAAAAGGACTGCTGAGCTTCAGAAGTCTGGGGGGAAAAAAAAAAAAGGGGGGGGAAGTTAACCCTTGTGAAGCCAGGCCTTCAATATGGCTTGTCTATGTAATAGTGCAGTCTCTATGTAAAGCACAACTACATACACCCACATAGAGACCCTGGTGGGGACTGTGCTCCAGCGACAGTTCCCCACCAGACAATATGGGCGCTCTCCTTTAAGTAGCTGCAGCGGTCACCGGGTGATCGCCGTGAAAAAAAACACACATTTAAAAGCTACAATTAAAAATGAAAGACCAGACTAACAAGTGCCCTACTCCACAGACAATATTAAAAAAAACAACTGAGTACTTCCGCTGGAGGGAGCGGGGAGGGGAGAAAGCTAGACAAGTTTTTTAGTGCCTTTAGTCCCACAGTGCCCTCTATAACCTAAGGCAGACTTGCCAACTCTCCCGAAATATCCGGGAGACTCCCGCATTTTGCGAGAGTCTCCCGGGCTCCCGGGCGAGTGTGGCAATCCCCCGCATCTGGATAATTCTGCCCACTTCCTAGTGAAGTGGGCAGAATTAAGTCCCAAACGCCGCGATTCCCGGTGAATCGCGGCGTTTGGCCCCGCCCCCCGCTGTCAAATGACGCATTTTGCGTCATCACGTCATGGGGGCAGGTCCAAAATGACGTCACTTGGAGCCCCGCCCCCCCGTCACGCCCACCTCCTCTGCAGGCTCCCGGATTTCACCAACAGAAAGTTGGTAAGTATGACCTAAGGTGAGCAATGTCCAACTAGTGTGAAAGAACAACATCAACTATATATATATATATATATATATATATATATATATATATATATATATATATATATATATATATATATATATATATATATATATTATAGTAAAATACACAAAATGTCACCAGGGAAGGGATGGAGGTAGATGAAGTAAAGGTACAGTTATATGAAAAAGCTACCTTACCATATACAAAGGTGAAGATGGTTTATATTTTATATATTTATTAAGCCTAAATCTAATATTTAAATTAACCTACCAGTATGTCTTTGGGGTATGGGAAGCACCCGTAGGAAACCCTGCAAATGTGGGGATAACTCCACACAGACAGGGCCCAGTTTGGAATCCAACTCATGACTCCAGCACTCTGAAGCAGTAATGCTAATAACTGTGCCACCCAATATAGGTTTCTCATTACAATAAATTTGTTTGTTTTTTTCACCCTGGATCACTTTGTATAATAGCCTAGAAATATTGACTTAATTATAAAAGACTAATTAAATCTAAGAGTGCCACCTATCCTAAGTAAATAAGAAAAAAAAATTGATTCTAAAGCTACGAAAGGAATACAAATCTAACACCACACTAGCACAGAGGTTAAAACTGTCCAATTGACAAAAGGGCCAATAATATCAGGAATACAAATTAAAAAGCTGAAAACAAAAAACAGGAACATGCGCTATTAAATGCACTCTAACTGTGTATGTGATAAGCAGAACATAAAGGGCATATCACTGTGACCTGTAGCTTTGCCTAAAGAGGACTTCTCCACACAGCTAAAATTAGCGACTTCTGCATGGGGAACCATATTCCATTTCATAACTAGATCTTAAGGTAGGAAGGAGGTTGTATGATATATGTATGGACCATATATCATACATTATCCAAAGTATTTATTGAATTTTTAAAATCTGAATTTTTGACCGCTCAAGACTTGCAGTGATAACCGAACAAAAATTACTGTGCTGTAATTTTTATGGTGTAAAGTGTGTGAAAAGTTTAAAATTAAGAAAATTGGCTTTTGGAAATGCATTAGGAATTAATGACACTTCAAACTAAGGAAAATTCATTCATTCATTCAAGTTTTGTCGTAAACATACTGAAATTCTAAGGATAATGCATACAACTGTCTTTTCTAACTATCCTTTTGAAGGAACATAACAGGATGGTGCAGAGTAAAAAAAAAAAAAAAACGAACAAAAAAAAAAATAAAAAAATCACACACCCCTACATGTATCCATTTATATGTAGTCAGAGTAAAACAGGATAGTATTGTTTGCAAACCGATTTCAAACCCTAAGTGGCACTTATGTAAATCCATGATTACCAGTGTTAACAAGCCTAAGGAAAATCCAAAAAACCCAGGGTGTGCTAGAATCCAGAATTTGCTTTGAACGAAGACCATTTCCTAGCGTTTGGTAGAGTGGAAATCACTTTTGAGGAGAACCCCTGACATCTCAGGAATCTTCACTCAGCAGCCTTGCCATCAGTTTCAAAAACTATTGGTTTGGATGATATATTTGACCCTGCTAAATATCTGGTCATATTGTCTAACACACTTTGCGTGGCCAGAAAGGCAGAATTCATATCACCCTTACCTTGTTTTTGTTCTTTAGGGGATGTATGGGGCAAAACTGAACTGCCACTTTGTTGAGATGGCATCCAAAACCTCTGTCTTGTTGTCTGCATACCTAACAAAAAAAATTATTTGCATTTGCCCGTTGCCATGAGGTCTACCTGTTGAAGACTCCACCTTTCTGTGATCTACCTGATTGTTCTGCACCTACCCTCCTTGTTAAAATATAAAGCAACAGCCTGATGTTAAAAAAAAAAAAAGGCAAATCGTCCTGTAGAAGGCTTTACACACTTCCAAAAGAGAGGAAATGCCTTCCATTTTAATATTGTATATTTTATCACAATATTTAAATTTATATTCTAATAAAGATTACTATCCATTTTAGTTTCTGGGATACAGGGAAACAAAGTATTTTGTCTAAAGTCACAAGTAGCTAAAACTACTTGCCAATTCTCTCCCTCAAAATACCCATTAAGACTAAAAAAGGACACAAATGCTGGTTTGGATGAGGTCTTTGACAGAGGTTACACAGCAGAGGAACTTAAAAGGGCAGCACCATTTTTGACAATCCACCGATTGAGGAAAATTCTTCAGAGTAAATGGCTCAACCTGTTACCACTGAGCTGTAGTAAACTAAGGAAACCTATACACACACACACGCATATTTATAGATACATATACACAGTTGTATACATGTGTTAGACCTTAAATAAGCTTGGTGAACACAAAGTCAGTGGAATAACTACGCTGACCCATCTAACCTCTGGATGCTGTGGATACTCTCAACTCCCACCATAATTTCCTCTAAGCAGGCTGCTGACTTGAAAATAAAGATAACGGAATGTTATAAAGCATAGAAAGGGTATCTAAACACTTTTCAGTTTGAAAGTTCCAGGTAATTATGGAGTGGAAGTTAAATATAACTTTTGAAGTAAAGACAAGATCTGGAGACCCAGAAAAACTCAATAGAACCACTTGTTATATGGTCAGATAAGAACCCACATATCATGGCAAATGACCTGCAAAAAGTTTAAGCCGACACTGCTGTTTACACAAAAATTATGGAAATTATCTGTATGGAATAGATATCAGATAAAAACCTTACCTACAACCTCCTAACACAACACCTGATGTATGCAAAATATCTTGATAAGCCATTAAACGCGAGGCACAAAAAGGTATGTGGATTGAGGAGACAAAAATTTTACTTTTTGACCACAGCCACAAGACCTACATTTGGAAAAACAGGTGAAGCAATTATACACCTTTCCAGCTGTTAAGCATAGAGTGGCCTTATTCATACCTTCCAACTATATAGTCTAGATTCCAAGGTACTGACCGGCGAGCCAGGATTTTTGTCCCAGCTGCCAAGAATGCTAGGAGATATGTCTGCCCTGAACATGCCAATGGTGTGCAGTTATTGCCAGGGTCTTTTTAAAGGAGGGACAGGCCATCACTTCAGATGCACTGGTGATGACTTGGGGAATATGACCATTGCCCATTTATAGTGACCATGCTCACCCATCTTGTGAATGCACACAACATCCAAATTTGGAAAATTCAAAGGTAAGGATGTATGTCTTATGCTTTGGTGCGGTGTTGCAGCATACTGTATGGATGGAAGGAAAATGGATTCATCTAAATATCAGCAAAACCTAAAATCTAATGTTCTAGGGGTATATTTACTAAACTGTGGGTTTGAAGAAGTGGAGATGTCTATAGCAGCCACAATCTAGTTATTTATTTAGTACATTCTACAAAATGACAGCTAGAATCTGAATGGTTGCTATAGGCAACATCTCCACTTTTCAAACCTGCAGTTTAGTAAATATACCCCCTAGACTCTGGTTTGTTTTCAGCATCCATTTCTTAACAAACAGCAGCAACAAGCCATATCTTCATAGACTAAATATTAAGGAACAAAAGCTTAAAGTTTTGGAAATTCCTAAATTTAAATATTATTGAAAATTTGTGAGGAGATCTCAAACATGCAAGACAATTTAAAAATATCCCAGAGCGAAGAAACTTCTGAGAGAGACACCTTAAACGCCATTGCAAGTTGAGCCATCTTTATCAGTGAAGCTTTTCTCAAATGCACTCAAACAATAGCCCCTCTTTTAAAGTCACTGAGGTGTTCTCTTGTATCCATGCTAGCCGCATTAAAATATATTTAAGAAACCATAGCAGTCTATCATTCTTATAAATGAGCCACGCCTGTGGAAGCCCTCAAAATCTGTCACATACTAAGACCTTTGTCAAGTATTTAACTACCATGTGAGTAAATTTATATTTATATCAAAGTGCCTAACAGAAAAAAAACAAAACCTTAATCCTAGGTGTACATAGTGTCCATTTTAGCACCAAATAAATCAAAACTAGTTTATGTTTAGATGTTCATAAACGGGAAGGAAAAAAAACAAATGAAGGCAAAATAAACTAATACATATATGCACATACATATACACACTTTGTTGGCAAATATCTTACACAGCTAAAGGTAATGCTGTCAAATCTTACATAGTTATTGAATATCGAAAAAATAAACTATTTGACCACACACATAGCGACAACACCAAATATTGAAAATATTTTTGGGTTGTAAACAATTGTTTTACTGCGGGAATAAAACCTCGACATAACGCAACAAAAACAACAAATATAATTTTCTATATAGTAATTTAGTCTATTTACCAAATAATTTGCTAAGATATAAAAACTGCTACACATTACAAGTCGGACACGTGCAACGTCGTGTGATCCTGCTTGATGGTGTGTTGGAACAGCTAATAAGCAATTTTTCAAGGTTAACAGTGACATCCAATTCATTGATAAATGAATAACTTAAGATAAGCTTTAAACAAAGCAATACTAGGTACTTCAGCTATTAAAAATAAAACAGAATGGCAAAATTATACAATCCAAGTAAACACACCTAAATAACCAAAACCAGAATCGGCTGGAACGCATATAGGAAATATAGACTAATAGATGGACCTCAGAGGTGCGAGCAAAAGTAAGCGTTACTTTTTGCCATATACAAAATGTAATAAAGCATGCCCGCGATGTTCCTGAGAAAATCGCAACCAACTGAATTTGCGCCAATGGCTCCTGTGAGAGCCGTGTGTGAAGCTTTGTTCAGAGCCAAGCAGTCTGGTCTATCCATCTTGCACACCCACACACTGAAATCTGATATACACATATAGAACTATGAGGTTAACTTGGCAACATAGATAAGAAAGGCCCATTTATACATACATATAAAATATCTGAAGCAGGCAATGCATTGTATTTTATGTAAAATGTATTATGCTTTCTACACTATTAAATGTGCAAACACTTACTGAAAACACCTATTGTTAACAAGAATACATATTATCTTAAGACTTTGTGGAAATCATTTCATGATAGGATATAAATTATTCCCTGTATTATATTGTGGTAATCAGAAAGATAATTCTATTTCAATGTCTGCTCTATTTACTGTAAGAACTGGGTTTAAACTGGAACTTGCCCTTTGTAAGTGATAATGAAGGTGGTTATTAAATGGTCATTACAATATTAGCATTAATAGTATATTGGCCCTCCTGATAACCAGTTTATACACACAGACATATATACACACACACTTGCAGGGACACAATCCCATTTACACAACTACATATACAAAAATACAGGTCTATTGATACGATCAGCAAAAGCCACTTTGATTTCTAGTATATTACTAGAGCGTTCCCTTGTGTCCCTCCGTCTCAGTCTGCTCTGAGAGACCACAGCTTCGCTTCATACGTCTAGACAGTATTCATGATCCATCTGTCTGGCAAGCCAGGCGGATGGCAAACACCAACAATTCAAACAATTTTAGTTCCTCTGTTCCATCTCCTTTCCCTCTACGAAACAGTAACCTGATGCTGCAAATTACTAACATTGTTGTAATTCTTACAATGGCAGTGCCAGACTTGCATTAACATCTTCACTAGACTGCTAAATATTTAAAGTAAAAGATTCATTTCAAAGGGTGCAAGACGCACAAAAGCCAGTGTATAACCAAATAAAAATCTAAAACTTTACCATGTCGTGTTTAAAAATGTACTTTTAGTTTATAAGGAAAATGTGCTTCATCTTTACCTTTTCTACATACAAAATCTTTGATAGAGGGTACAATCAAAATGTATAAATTATATATATCAACTATTTATATAGCACCACTAATTCTGCAGCGCTGTACAGAGAACTTGCTCACATCAGTCCCTGTCCCACTGGAGTTTACAGCCTCAATTCTATAACACACACACACACACACACACACACACACACACACACACACACACACACACGGGTCAATTTTATAGCAGCCAATTAACCTACTAGCATTTTTTGAGTGTGGGAAGAAACCGGAGCACCTGGAGAAAACCCACACAAACACAGGGAGAACATACAAACTCCACACAGATAAGGCCAGTGTTGGAAATCTAACTCATGATCTCAGTGCTGCAGGGGCGGACCCAGACATTTGTCCTACCCCAGGCGATTTTAGGGGGGGGGGGGGATTTAGGCCCCGCCCCGTGTTCTAAGGCTGCCGGCGGCTGCACAGTATGTGCAGGTCCGTTCAGCAGTGAAAGTGTGCTGTCCCGCTGCTCTGATTGTGTTTAAAACACAATCAGAGCAGCCGGGCAGCATACTGTCACTGCTGAACGGACCTGCATAGTGTGCAGCTGTCGGCAACAAGCCCCTGGATCCGCCACTGCAGTGCTGTGAGACAGACGTACTAACCAATAAAGCCACTATATATTTTATATAACATTATATACATTAAAGAGGATCTAATAGATTTGCTTGTATGTTTCCTCTCAAAAAAGTAAAGGAAAAAAGGTAAAGAATATTTTGTGAGGAAGAAAAGATCGTTACTATATAATTCAAAACATTTATATTTGTTTTTATGACCACTTATTGTAATAAACAAGCAATACAGAGCACTGTGACAGCATACTGTTCTGAATGGATATTCTAACTGCGCATCGGGTATCATAGTTTATCACGAATCATGATCTACAAAGCCTTGCAAATCACTGCAGCAGAGTTCTCATCAAAAAAGCAAATAAATTGAATATAGAGGTTCACTGACCCACCGTGTTTTGGTTCAGTATTTTTTTTAAAAAAAATCTCATAATTTGGCTCTTATTGAGGTTAATAATAATGTAGGAACAATAACACCAAATTTTAGTCAATTTTGACCACCTCACAAGTCATAATATTATTTTCATCCACTTTTAGCCAAATACTGAAGCGGGCTGGCTGGATAATAAGCGACAGTGCAACAGCACAAACATATGGCAGTTCATTGCACATCTAGAAAACATTGCCACATAGGAGTGGCAGAAAAGAAAAGTGGTGCAAGATAGAATTGTCCTTGGTCCCACCCACCCTTATCTCGAACGGACATAATTGATGGGCAGCAGACTAGAGAAGGTTATAATGCCAATAATATAATGACATCAACAGCATTATTAGGACAATTGAAATGTAGACAGTATTTATTAGGTTGACAATTAAAATGTAAACATCATCCATAACTAACCCTGTCCCTATCCCTATAATACTGTCCATGAGAATTGGCGACCTAATAACACTGTTGACACCGGAATTGCCGAGTGTTACACAAGCCGATAGACAAAGGCCTAAATGTCAAACAGTGCAAGATTGAAGTGTCCTTGGAAATACATGTTAAAATGGACATGTACAGTTTAACAAACCAATCACTTCAGCGACAAGGACTGCCATTTTTGTGCCTAAAGTGCTTGGTTTGTTTGGGCCCTCACAAAACAAGATACTATTGGTCTTAAGGCATGTATGCCAACAGTGGCAAGATGTTATTGTCATCTTCATCAGTGTGTACATCATTCTCACACAATATTAGTTCATCCCTGCTGGAATCCACCATTACAGAAGACTTTGTACTTTGATGTAAGCGCAAGTAAAGAAAAGCTGAATACAAACTGGAGGGTGGGCAGCTTAGGTATTGCATAGAGATTGTACATAGGTCTCCAAAAAGTCTTTTTTCCTCCCAGTATGTAAATGGACTGTCTGATGTGTCCATTTCTATGCGGTAATTAAAATAATCCTCCACCATTCTTTGGATGTTGATCGTAGAATCAGGTTAAATTATGGCAGAGGTGTTACGCTTTTTGGTCAATTCTTTTAAACCAGATGTCAAAATGTTGCGCCGAGTCATCTGCACCATCCCTGGGTCTCATGAAAAAGCCAAGTTATTTCCTAGCAGCAGTTACCTGAGAAACTGAAGGAGGAGATGCAGTCGTCACATACCACTTGAGCTGTCAACTTGCTCACCAGCAGCTCATTGCATCTCTTGTGATCTGGGTCAGTTGGAAATAAAAAGAAGACATAGCTCTTAAACCTAGGATCAAGCAGAGTTGCCAAAATGTAGTGATCCGATTTCAAGATGTTGATAACGCTTGGAACCTGGCGAAGCAAATAAAGTATTTGATCTACAAGTCCAACATACTAAGCGTAATTGCTTTGTTTCATCTACTCAAATTTTTCAAGCTGCATATCCAAAAGGCTAATTAAGGAAATCACTTGGCTCAAGCTAGCAGTTTCTGAACTCACTTCACAGGTGACTACTTGAATGGTTTCAGCATCTTACACAACACAGAAAGTATTCTCACTGCTTTGGACAAATACATTTCTCCTCCTTTCCCAATGTCATGGCTTGTGGAGTAAGCATGGATGGCTTTTCACTGTTCCTCCATCCTTAGAAAAATGCCACCTTGTTACCACCTGTTTCTTCAGTTGGTGGCATGGCAAATTAAATTGTTCTTGTAGTTGTTGCTATCTCCTATACGCTGTTGCAGAATTCCAGAAATATCGCAAAATTATTCTGACTGGGTGACAGCTTTCATACTTGCTTCCTCTTGCAAAGGATTGTTTAACAGTACTCTTCTTCTTGGTCTGCTTCTGGGTTGAAGATCCACCCCCAGCAGCAAAAGCGGGCATAACGCTCAAGAATTCTTCAGAGGAATCCTGGACAGGGGAGGAGTCATAACATTAGACTTGGATACAGGACTAACTCCGATCAATGATGAGGATATTGATGAGGAAGGTGTTGTGCAAATTGCAGGTGCCAGGATCTAGGTGAGAGAAGGGAGTTTTTGCTGATGCTGAACTGCTTATTTTTTTAGCATAAGTTTCAGATTTTTCTAAAAGCTTCCCATGAACTCTTTTCAAATGGCGTAACATGGATAAGGTTCCTAGATGGTTAAGGTCCCTATCTCTACTGGCTGTGGCTTTACAAACGCTACAAATGGCTAGACAACTGTTGTCAGGATTTGGGGGAAAAATAATTCCACACATAAGAGGTGGATTTTTTTGTCTTATGCCCAGGCATGACAACGGCATTCTTATCACTGGCAAGAACTGCTTCCACTGGTGCAGGACTTACACACTTACACAAACATCATCCTCATCTGCGCTGTTGACAGTTACACAAATATCTCCCTCATCCTGTTGCAAATCCAAAGGGCATCCTCAATGTGTGTATCACCAGATACACTTGGGTTGCTCATCCACACATTTGCAGAAATGGTGAAAGGAAGCTTCTTTAGAAGTACAGTATCAGAAAGGTCAGGCTTACACATATGCCTGAGGAGAGTCTATTCACGAGTGCTGTGTCTCATTTCTGAACAGTTTCTTTCACTGCTCGGCTTTTAGACAAAACATTTTTGGCACCTCTTTTTGACTTCGAATGACAAGGCCTTGCATCGTCATGACAGACCTTAGAAGATGCCTCACTGGCAGTTGCAGAACTAGCACTCATACAGAAAGGCAAAGACCTGATTCTTTCCTTGCTAATGCGTGTGTAGAATGGCATTTTGGCAATTTTATGTTTTTCTACATTTAACTTTCCCTTGATTAGAGGTGTTTATTTCTTTAACAAGGTAATAGTATGAATACACTTATAACTTAAATGTAAAAAAAAAAATCTATGTCTAACAAAGACCTGAACATGAGTCAACTGGGCAAACAACTCGCATCTACAGATGAAAGCGAATGTGGATATGGGCGGTGGTAGTCATAGACGGAAGAAATACAAACACTTATCCTGCCGACATGAAAATGCAGACAGGCTAAATGTCGGTATTTCAATTTGGCCGACACGGTCGTGCTGGAACTGCCTGCAGTAAACCATCTTAAAAATAATTTAATTAAAAAAAAAAAAACAACCCAGCATCCCCCCTCCCATCATGTTAACCCTAGTGCTAGTCGGAGAAAAATAGGCGGGGACAAAGTGTAGGGTCCCTCCGATTCTCCTTCAACCAAACCTAGGCTTAGCCAAATGGGGCTGGTGGCACTACAGCAGGGAAACCCACAGCAGAGAGTCCCATTGCCATGATGCCAACCAGCCCCAAACTGGTCAGCACGGGGCTGGATTGCCTAGGAAGTTGAGGTCCGCAAAGAAATTGCCTCCCCAGGAGTACCCAGACTCTTCCCACACCCCTGGGTGGTGGGGGTGAAGTAATAAATGGTTAAAAATTAAACAAAAACAAATTAAACGCTATTTTACATTGTTGAACTACAGGTCCCAGCCAGCCTGGACTGTCATGAACAGTCTGGGCATGTCTGGTGTTTGTAGTTCTACAAGCACCAGCATACCCATTGCTGCAAGGGTTCCATCCCGTTTATATTTGCATGCTTTGACCTTGCATTAAACACTAGTAAAAACATGCTTTTTAATGCCAGAGTGATTGCCCTTACACTTATTAATTATATCCAGTGAAGCAACAAATGGTATTGCTTTAAATCATTTTTCTCATTTCTGTTTTAAGGAGGAAAATTTAGCAAAACCCAGAGCTGCTGATTTAGTTGCTCATGATGAGTCACTTCTGTTCACTTACTGCTGCACGCAATACTCTTTATTTAAAAAACGCAGATGCATTAAAAGCTCTAAAAATCCTACAGCTGGCAGCGTTTTGCTCATATGGTGCATATTAAACTCAGACCTGAAACAGAACTATTCACAAATTAAACATAATGTTAAACAGTCAGAAGTATTTGTGAGATTTGTGACAGTAGACTTCAATAAAGCTCATACTGCAGGCTACATATCTAGAAAATTACTTGCTGCTGTACCCTTCCAAAAAAACAAGATACATGCAATATTCATTATTAGTATCTTACTTTCATCACACAGATTACCATAAGGCTTACCAAAGCTTTTCACTGATTAACTGAACCTCAGAAGGAATCATACCTTTTTACTTGGTCTCCTTCATGTCCTAACGCAACTTTAAGAAAACATTTCGGAACCTAAATAAAGCAGGGTTGAAGTTTCCATAAAAGAGCATATGTTGGTAAGAGAAATTGAAAAAAACAAAAATAAGGAGCTCAAGAGCTCTATGTTTGCCGAGAGAGAGGCAACTACAACATTCATAGTCCCTGCTAACTCATTAACTACCGTCTCATCTCTAGTAAAGACAGGGGTATGTTTACAACATTTTGCTCTAGTGGCAAGTAAAATTAAGTTACATAGCATATTTTAAAGACATTTATATTATGTACTGATGTTGGCATGCAATCACATCCACCAGTAAGATCGGTGGTAGACAACTTTACAATGTCCATCATTCCGACAACAGTTAAATTGGCAATAAAATGGCAAAGGCTATTATAGAGACATCGAAAAGATTATAAAAAAAATTGTGCGGGTGCTTGGTATACACACTATTAACCTTGGCAGTCTGACGAATGGGCTTACTCTGCCACCCTGTGCTTTTTGGTCTTACTACAGTTTATCTGGATCTTCTTCCGTCAGTAACCCACCGTTACTGACCACTCCTACTGGTGTTACCTGCCAGTGAGAGAAGAGGATGAACATGATCGATACATTGACATGTGCGTCAGGTAATTGGCTTCACAAAGATATCCTAACAAACGGTTAGTAGCCTCCCCCACTTTCAACAAAAATAAGGCTGGGTACACACTACAGGGTTTTCAGCCGATTATCGGGCCAATCACCTGATAAACGACATATGTGCTCGCTCCTTTTTGTTGGTCACAGGAATGCACAAGGCAATAAGATAAGGCAACATCTTGAAAGCAATAATGGTTTATTGTTCTTAAATGGTCTTTATAAAGGCAGTTTTTACACCAGTTAGAGGTACTGGTGATTATCCAGAGACACAGATGGAATAAAAATTGGAATACACAATATATCTTTTTATACAGTTTTTGCATACAACCTGGCAGGAAGTAATCCAGCCACTTAAAATCAACCCAGGCTGATGAATATAGTGAGCCTGTGCATCAGTGGCGGATCCGGGGGGGGGGGGGGAAGGGGGGGATTTAGGCCACGCCCCCTTTTTGACATCTGAGGCTGCCGGCGGCTGCACATTATGTGCAGGTCCATTCAGCAGTGACAGGCAGGGCCAGCGTGCTGCCCGGCCGCTCTGTTTTGTATTTAACACAATAAGAGCATCCGGGCAGCACACTGTCCCTGCCTGTCACTGCTGAATGGACCTGCACATAATGTGCAGCCGCCGGCAGCCTCAGATGTCAAAAAGGGGGCGTGGCCTAAATCACCCCCCCCCTACATCGCCCCGGGTAGCAGTATTCTCTAGATCCGCCCCTGCTGTGCATTAGCCTGGAGGGGCTTTACACACAATTAACAATGTTGCTAACAGCAGGAGGAGCCTCCCTCCCTCTGGCTAGCTGCCAGGGAGAGGGAGGATCAGGCACCGCACATCCAAGGTCTAAAATACCTCAACAAGAACCTGCTGCGGGATCTGGCTCCCTCTTCAAGTCAAAATCAGCGCTGGAGGGTTGTCAGCTAGACACCGGGACAGCAATTTTCTTGCTACCTCTCCTGGAGGTCTTTAAGCTCCGATATTTTTTGGCATGCTGGTTCTTCCAGAAAGCCTGGAGTCTCCTGGATTCATTTGAACCCAGGAGAAGCCATCACCAGACACTCCGGCAGCCCTTTTGCCAAGACGGATGGCAGGGGTGACATGCTGCCTCTAGACTGAGTGTTCCTGCAGCCCTCCTCTGCACCACAATGAGTCAAGGAACAACTTGGTCTGGCAATGCTCTGGTTCCTACAAATCAGAGCCAGAGCCGCTGTGTAATTACGCCAGATGAGCCCCCCACCCCTTAATTGTTTAATGAACCACCATGGTGAGTTAGAAATTTAAATTACATTTAAACATAAAACATACTGTACCTGCACAGTGCCAGGATTTAATGGTGTTAAAATCTGCTACATAACCACTGGTGTAAACAATTTAAGTCCCTTTAAAACTAATCTATGAAAAAGCAATACAATAATAAGTAATGTGACTAACTGTAGTGTGCCTCTAGGACCAGTTCTTCCAGAAGTAGCCTGATATATAGATTTAATTTTTTCATAAACCAAGATAAAAACCTTGGTCTACAGGATCAAGCAGAGTTCATCTATAAATAGTGTGTCCTTGAGGAATTTAATTTCCTAGAAAGTTGCCGAGGATACACATTTATATCTTGCAAAATTCACTCAAGTTTTATCAGCTGCCACCACAGTAAAGCCATCCACTGAAAGATGATGTTCACAGCAACACAATGGTCTATTAACACATTTACAATTACTTGGGTGCTGCTTTCATAAGTTTTATGGCTGACAGCCTGATCATGATCAGCTAATGCAGAACCAATACAGATAACTACTGCTTAGTGGACAAGATGAATAGTGACTTGTTATATGGAGAGATTTTGAAAATGCAAAGAGCAGGTTCATAATATGCTAAACACATGCCAGATAAAAACACCAAACGAAAAAAAAAAAAATACCACAATAGTTCAAATGACTAATTATAAGCTGCAGACTCTTTTCATAACTTGATTAAATAATTCTTAGACAAATAATTTTAGCTAGCAGTTGCCTACATGTAATTAGATAGATTTCTACTTCCACCTTTTAAGACAGCTATTCATCTCATTCTGCCTCACTGAATCCTTTCCTCCAGTCTCATCCCTTCCATTCATCTACTTCATATTTTTTTGCTCTCCCCACTTTGGGCCTCTGCCTACAACCGTACTCAACCAAACCCTACTCTCCCCTCAGAGAGTAGAGTTCGGTTGAGTACAGCCCTTTATATCAAGCATTCCAGGCCCTTTATATCTGTTTCAAGACAAAGGTCTGTCAAGCACAGCAATAAAGGAGACACCAAAGATCTGGTGCTGAGAAATCAACATTGGTCCAAAACAGCATAGAAGTTCTCACAATGAGATTCTCAGATCCCCCCCCCCCTCTCCATTCAGTATCCCCTCCAGTTATCCAACTTTCCCCTCCTTTCCTTCCTGCCCACCTGTCTCCCTCACAGTAGCTACTCTGCTTTTCTCTTTACTTTATTAGCTTCTCCCCCTTTCTTTTTCCAACTCCCCTCCAAAGTCACTTCTCCCTTCTGCCGATCTGAGCAAATCTGGGCTATATCTTCAATACTAGTGCTACAGAAAATCAGATCCAGACCAACAGCACCTAGAAAAACCTTTGTTAGGACTCTATTATTGCTCTGCTAATACTGCACCTTTGTATCAGTTGCTATTTACATAGTGTTTTTCTTGCAACTATGTAACATTTGCATTAAATCAGTATGTTGTCTCTCTGCTCTTCTCTTCCCCAAATTCACAGTACACCCTTAATCACCTTAAGCCCTCACTGCAGACAGATATCTTAATTCAGGTCGTAGTCAAGTACAACTATATTAATCCCACTTATGGCCATTTCACCTGCCTTACATTCCTTACACCAGTAATACTCCATTCCTGCCATGTCCATAGTGGTGGCAAAAATGTTATTCTATATGTAACCTAGCATTTGGTACACCACAACCTTCTTTGGACCATCCTCCAGACACTAAGTCTGTACTTTGAATGGTCTCTAATGGTAAACCACCAGAAGTCAAGCCAGGGTGACAGCTCAAATCTTTAAGGACAAGCAAAACCTTACCCAAATCATACCCAACCTTCTACTAGTGGCTCCAGACTGGTGTAAACTTCGTATAAGTAGTTTTTACTCTCAAATGTAAATACAATGAAGGACTCATTAGTGCAAGACATCAAGTTGACCTTTTACAGTATGCTACTTTAAATACATGATATCATGAATGGAGGAGTCAAAAATAAATTGGAAGATCTTGAAAACAGTGCAGGAGGGATTATCCACATAAACCAGACTCCCGAGGCCGCTACTTTACCTACATATCTGGAGTTCGTGTCCAGCCACCCTGTGAAGTAATAGACTATACTACTACTTTATTAAGGAGATAGTTATGGCAGTGTTCTCCGCAGCACCTATTTCCTGGGTGCTCCACCCAGCTGTGTTTACTTGCCACCCGGCTCTTGGGGCCCAACAGAGTGCTATTTTAATAGGATAAACCATTGCTTCTCCTATTATAACAGGTACTATGTGAGCACTACAGTCAGTAGTGTGTGTTCGATCACTGACCACCAGTCTGACCAGTACTGGCAGATGTGGGCAATAATCTCCAAAATTTTACAACTACCCCCCACCCAGCTGTCAACATTTTCTGGAGATAAGATAGATTATGGCAACCAAATAAAACAAACATTTAATTCCCTTTCAGGGTGAAAATCATCAATGATTTGCCGATATAGCTCCATCATTCCAAATCCTGCACCTGGTCGAGACCACCATTTTCTGATGGACTATGAAATAGACTTCTACAGCCCCACATAGTAGCACTAGTCCATCTCAAATACATCATTCCCCACTGTGAGCCTTTTCAATTCAGCCCAAGTGGTGGTACTCTGAGCCACAGTCCTGCAAGTGGGTTTAAGAATCCTTTGGGGGAAACTGCTTTGCGACGCAGTTCTACTATTCCTTCCCTGAATTTCCTTAATAATGTAATGAATAAGATGTGGTCAGGGAATCTTGATAGCTCATGAAACAACGCCCTCCCCCCTACCATTCCTGTCAATTGATTCACATTTGCTAAACAGCGGATTTTCACCCCCTTAACAACCCTAATTACTGTAACACGCTGCAACTAGTTCTTATTCAGATGCTGGCTGGTGTTAAATATTGTTTCTCCCCTACTCAGCCCCATCCCCTCCCCCCCAGGTTCGCCAGGACCCTTCTAGGTTCGCTTGCCCTTCCCAATTCCTCTCCTCACTCATGAGTCTAAACTTTACTGGAACTCCTTGAACTTTAATGGGTCAAAAACCCTTAAAAAAAAATGTAGAATGTCTCTAGACCAGGAAAAACAGAAAACTAAAAGCAGATATGTTTTTGCAAGAAATGTATTTTACAAAACCCCACTTGCAGTTGCTAGGAAAACTATTTTTGCTATTTTTTTTGTCTTTATAAACTAGCTAACAGAGGCTTCACAATTTTGAACCACAATAACGTGCCCTTTGCTGTGTCATAACAGTTGTATATAGAATAATCAGACTAGCAAAGGCACCTGTTTATGCTCACCAAACCTATTTTCAAAATTATTTGATCAACTTTACAATATAATTTGTGAACCCTAAACTAGTCTCTTCAAATTGCCAGTATTCTGGCATTGTCTAGTGGTGTATAAAAGATAGTAGCACTGCTGAAATTGCATGTTCTACACAACTAGTGGACAAAACACAATCAGCTAAACATTTCATGCACTATTCAAGACCCTACGGATCTACACTTGTATAGACGCAACATATATTGATGCTTCCTAATCCCAGAAACAGATATTGCCTCTATCTCCTGGTTTGATCACATGGCTAAATCACTAGAGTTAGACTTCATCCAGGCAATCAAAACTATGTCTTAAGCGTGTGGCCCGGGTGGATTCTCTGTTCAATACTACAAGAAATCCAATGAACTACTGATGTAGGCTATAAGCAACTCAAAGGGCACAATGCGACCTGGAGTCTATTTTTAACCACACACTGGGTAAGGTACCAACACAACGTGCAAGTTACTGACCAATTTTGTTTGGTTTTTTTTGAACATGGATCTTAAGCTATTTGCCAAAGTCTTGGCATCCAGAATGAGTCAAGGGATCATTTCACTCCTCAACCGAGTGGGTTTCATACCAAACAGACAGACTTCTGACAATACAAGATGAACTATCAATGTACTCTATTGGGTAATGGGGATAAGATCAATTTAATAATGGCACTAGATGCAGAGAGGGCATTTAACACAGTTGGCTGGAAGTTCAGGGGGGAGAAAAAAATAATACTATCTGCCATGGGCTTTGAAGAGAACTTTCAAAAAGCGGGCTCTGGCTCCTTACCACAATCCATCTGCAGTTACTACAGACATCTTCTCTGCGTCCCATTTCCCAATTTCTGAAGGGTAGCCGGTAACGCTGTACGAACTCCCCCATAAATTTTCACCCTTGCCATAAAGCCATTGGCAGATAAAAATCAGGGTGAACCCTGACATAGCGGGAGATAAAAAGCTGAGGTATCAAGGGAACAAAATCTTCCTCTACACGTATATACTCTTAACCCTGTCACTCCCCATGACTTCACTCCCCATGACTTCACTCCCCAATATCCTCTTGGAGACTCAGTTTTTGGAGATTTACAGCCATCTCTCAGGACACAATCAATTGACCTTAATATTCACTTGTACCTTAAAAAGCTGCTAGAAGCAAACATTGAATTTCAAGTTAGACATCTAAGCTTAAAATGTCTTGATAAAGAGGTCACCAAACCCTACCATGGCCTATATTAGCCATCTCCCTATTTCCCCATTCTGCAGACCTTAAAAGTAGATTTGACTAAATGGAGCAGACAATTTCGTGGATCGGCCTCATGAATGAGGTTAAAAATTATTTTGCTTCTACAACTCCTCTACCTCTTCACACTGAAAATCCCGCCTAAAATTTTCAAAGGCCACCAGCCTGTAATTTCTAGTTTCCTTTGGGCAAAAAAGGCCCGGGACAACAATGTTCACACTCCATAGCGGACTCTGTGCCAGATATCCAAACTTATCCAGACTTATCCAGATTCACTGGGTGAGATGAGCTGAATAGATGTACATGCATCCGGCACTAGTTCATGAGTAAACAATGGAACCGCTTTGCTAGAGCTGGTTTCTCTCCTCACAATACTCTGGATCCCATCAACAATCTTGCCAATCTGACTTTTATGTTTCCCCAACAGTGTCCTTCTCATGTGAAATATGGAACAGAGCATGCAACACAATTGTTACTTTTGTTGCCACCAAGCATTGGTCCACTGTGTATGTCTCCGGAAAATTTGCAACCTTGGATGAACAAGAACATCCGATATCTCTAACATAGCATTGCTTCTCTCATTCCTGGACTTCTCAGAGGTAGGCTCACCCTTTCAGCTATCAAGTCGTCAATTCTTTCAATATTTTAAATTCAGCACTTGGTAAGATTGTTTCCGATACTCTTCCGATCTTCACGATTTAAGACCAAGAACTTAATTTGTGGTCACATTAAAAAAAAAAAATCCTACAATTTCCATTACTGCCGATATTTGATCCAGGACAGATTATGCACCATAAACCAGACTGTCTGAAATCTTTGCTGGAGACAGATTGACACTTTCAACATATATGTTTAAGTATGCCTGACAATATGACCCTTCTGTAACCAAATCAAAGATCTGATCCTGACAATCAAGAGTGTCCGGGTGATTGTTGCCCAGGAACAGCTAGCCCTTCTCTTCATACGCAACAATCCAAAGCACACCAATAAATGAATTAGGCATATCTGCAATTTTCACCATTTGGTTAATCTCTTAAAAGTGGATTAACATGCCACTCCTTCAGTCACCATGATAATCAGAGTTTGGCAAACATACTCCATGGAGTATATGAGGTGACAAGAATCCTGCACGATTCTTGGCAAAGCAACATAAACTCCCACGTGAAATTCACACTCATAATTTCATCCCAGTCTTAATTCTACCGATTTAAATCATCTGCCCAGACATGATGATGTACTTTAACAACCTCTTTGCTTCACTCCCCATCCCTCTTTCTACATTAAAATGTGGATGTATAGTGATACTGCTGGAACGGTCAATACATATTCAATGTTTCACATGGAAAAATTATGCAGCATTAACTAGATCTGGTAAAATAGTCTTAAAAACAAGCAAAACAATTTACACCAAAATGGAGGACATAAGACCTAGTCCTTTAAACTATGAACACTCACATTATTAGGTGGTGGAAACTGATGCAGCCACATCCAGTGAGAGCGCAAAGTCAGCCCTAGCAGGAGATGAATTACAATGGTGCTAGAAAGATTTTGAACCCTTTAGAATTTTCTGATTTTCTGCATAAACATGAAAACGAAGATGGAGAAGAACACACACTGCAGGGAATTTCTCCCCAGTAGAGACTACCTCCACCTCAAAAAGCATAGAATCCAATATCTGGTCTATGGCATATCTCAGACATCCCCCTCCCTCCAACCTAAAACCATACCTCCCAACATTTAGAATCAACTAATCGGGGCATAATAAGTCCGGCCCCATTTCACCCATACGCCATCCACAAATGGGCACATGTGTAAAACTCCACCCACTTTTGGTTTAAACTGGCTGCTTTTGCAACTTACTAAATCGGGATGTCTCGCCAAAATTGGAACAATTAGAGGTATGCTATACTATAGGAGCAAGAGCAGAAGTGGGACAAGCTTACCCATCAAGAACTGTCCAAAAGTATTTCTCAGCCACTATAACAAGAATTTACTGCTACTCCACCACTGTGCCTATGGCATTCATTAAACAGACACTTAGAACACAAACACAGGATTCCTTGATCACTTTTACTTTGTACCAAAATCCACCAATATCTACGCCTGCACCAATTGTAATATGGGATGCACTGACCCCAGAGGCTCTCTTTTTCCATGAAAATATCAACTTCATATCTGTATGGGGGACAATCTACTAAAGCTGGAAAACTGGAAACTTGCGCCTTTAAAAAAGCAATAGTAAAAAATCAGTAGCCTATTTTTAAAAACAACATGTATTATTTAAGGACCACAGATCCCATTGACCAAGCTCAGCAGGATGTGGTTGCTGCCTGCGTCAATGGCTTTTTGCCGCCGCTCAAGACCCTATCCAAATAACTAGCACTAGGTTATAGCAGGAAAAAAAAAAAAAAAAAGTTAAATTGTAAATTGCTATCCACTGAATGAATACACAAAAATCTAAGGCAGCAGTTAAGGAAACAAATTTTATGGCTTTAAAATTGGAGAATTTGACTACTCAGAGAAGTGGAGGAAGGTACACTTAGGAAGTCAAACCGTTCAGACGGACAAACACATAAGGGAACAAGTAGATGGAGCATGTTTTTAGGCACATGAAATAGGTCATTGGAAATCACAATATTCATATAGAAAAACCCTGCAACAAAATATTAACCCTTGTCTATTCCCAGACATACTATTGACTAAAATCTGACAGCATATATACATTTTACTGCACGTAAATTCCAGTAGATCAGTCATTGGTTATTTGCTCAAATTTAGGGAAATGTCTAATAGACATGGCTGCTTTTAAGTCTGTTTTAAAAACAATTACTTATCTTTTGTTCTTACTCATCGCACATAACAGTGGGTCTCTCTCACCAGACTATAGAACACTATTACACAGGTTGTGACTAGTTACTGGTCCTATAACTGAGAACATGCTTTTCGTTGATCGCCCTCTAGAAAGTACATAGCAAAGATATGCAGAGTGAGATCCTAGTTCAAATACAAATGTCCCAAAATACAAATGAGACAGGATAAATACTCACTGGTTAAAATCACCAGTTATCCCTACCAAGCCCCCTCCGAGAGCGCAACAATACCCCATAAGAACATAAGGCAAGTAATACAGGAATTGTTAGAAGGATTTATGTACTCCAGTTCAAAGGTACCCGTCATATACCAGTGCAAGCAGGAAATATGCCAGGCAAAATACTTCTAGGTTTGCACAAAATCTTAAAGCTATTAACAAGGTAGGCTTAACTATCTTCCCTGTGGTACTCAATCATGTACCAATACTTTATCACATTAAGGTGATAAAATACTTTACAGTAGTAATTCTTTATTGTACATTTAGTATTTCTGTGCCACCAGACAGCTAGTTTCAATTTGATAAGGAAGACAATATACCTTGACCATATTCTCGCAAGGTATATGCAAAACTCCACCCTCTTTTCCCAAACCCTTTAGGAGCACTTGGATGACATTTCATTTCCAAGGGGTTCTGTCCTCACACTATGTAGACAATTTGCTTCTTATGACGAACACAAAACTGGTTTCTTTAGATTTATTCATACATTTTGCATTATACAGTCATAAGGATTCAAAAAGAATAATTAAAACAGTTTGCCTAATGTTTGCTATCTGGGTCCTGATAGAACACATGAACAAAGATGTATTTCTTAGAACAGGATTCAGACAATCAGAGTTCCTAGACAAACTTCAAAATATGAAATATGCTTCTTTTTGGGCATGCGTGATTGTCACCAGTGGATACTGGGCTATGCCGTAATCTTTTACAAATTGACACATGAGATTGAAGCCTTTTCTACCATTAAACATTTACAGCATTACAGTATTCAGTTTCCCTGATTACACAAAATACTTTACACTTTTCTGTCATGAAAACTCAATTTTGCATTAGGGGCATTGGCACAGAAGCATAGGGAATAGAGTATAATAGCTTATTATGGCACATTACTTGACATTTTAGCTTAAACTTTTTTACCTTACACATGAAGGTTGTAGCAGCTGTGGCCATATTGGAGGAATATTTTACAAATACTGTTTTAGCTTCAAACACCTTATTTTGTATAATCTTTTTATAGGGATAAATTAAAAGATAAAAAGAAAAACAAATACAACATTTCCAACACATTATGACATCAATAAACAATCTTTTGTGGATTTAACAAACCTAGTCTCTTACATGTCAAGATAACCGGAATAGTATAAATATAAATCTGTGAGCAATAGACAACCCCAACATTATCAAATTTAATGAGATAAAACATGAGCAATAAAAACCAGATGGAAATAACAGGTTTCGCAAACATTTTAGTAACTGCATGAAATCGGTACAAACATTAAAATAGAAAATAAATCCTTCGCATAGGAGTAAGAAGAGTTAAGAGGGGGTGAAGGAATAGAAGGATGAGGGAAGGTAGGGGAACCGCCCTGGGAATGCAGAACCAGGAGGGGGTTGTAAATTCCAGAGATTAGAGAATTAGAAACTAGAAGTGAAATGAAGGGTCATTGTTGAGCTAAATCCAGGGACTCCAGGTTTATAAACTGAAGCCAACAAGTTCCTCAGGACACTAGTGAGCAATTCAATTTTACAAGTATACCAACCCCCCTATCCTCAGTCATTTTTTGAGAGGATAAGCTTTTCAAAGAGATAGCTACCAGGCAAGTAGATGCGCTTAGTAAGAGTCTTTCGAACCTATTGAGATGTTTCAGGAGATCTTGGAGTGGCAGAAGAGCATACTTTAGGAGGAGGTAGTATATGAAGACATGACCACCATATGTGAAAAAAGGAGACAGTCAACTGACAGTATCACCAGAAAAGGGAGAATGAGGTAGATAAAATTTTATGCAAGCTAGTTTGAACAGCCGATGGTACTTACATTGGCAGGCTGTGTCGATTTAAATAAACTTGGATTTGAATCACGTTTTAAATTGTGATTTAAATCACGATATTTTTTTTTGATTTTTTTTTTTAAAAAGCATGGATTTAAATCATCAAAAAAATCCAGGGTTTTAACAAGTTTTTAATGGTAATTGGCATACTGTGCAATATGGACCATAGTCCTTTGAGGTTTCATTAGCTGCTCTACTAATAAAAGGTCTGTATCTATGGCTATTGCTTGCTGACCTAATTTAATTATGACTCATGTGATACAAAGAGGCACAGGCAACAGACAAGTCCAGACAAGAAACAGATAATTCCAGAATCCAGAGATAATGACCAACACCACACCAGTGTTTCAAGTTCAGAGAGAAAGAACAGTTGAAAGGAGTAACTTATCACTGTAAAAGCAACCTTGTTTAAAGACCTCTTGTTTGACCACAATGTTGTGACAACAGTGGCACCAATAGACTGGTGGAAAATACACATTGGTTCAGAAACTGTAGCTGGTAGCAGTAGAGCAATATTCTTTTCTAACATTAGCTTCAGTGGAAAGAATATTTTCCACATTTGGGTTGGTGCAGTCAAAACTGAGAAACCGCTTGGGTACGGACAAAGCTGCATAACTTGCATTTCTTTTTAAGGCGTTCATTAAGCCTAATGTATAGGCTCATTTAGATTTACAAATCAGGATGAGGATCAGTACAGTAGTGGGGACCAGAGGTCAAGAGCGTAGGGAGCGAGGCTGTTTCCACCCAGACTCAACACACAGAAGGGGAGTAACATTGAATGTAGGGGTATACTCTTAACTGCCTTCCCACAAAACTAAGGATTTCTCGTCTTTGTAAGACTTGGAATCTTCTCTTCTACAGGAGGGGGGTGGGTACGGATAGATTTGTAGATATTCGATTCTTCATATTCAAACCACAGAAACTACATGTTCACAAAATCTTAATAGCAGTCTCTTGCTGACAATGTGATATCATCCATGAACATATAGAAGTGTAGCCTATTGACTCATTTTCTCCTAGATGAGTGTTTGCTAACCTTTGACACTCCAGGTGTTGTAAAACTACAAGTCCCAGCATGCTTTGCCAATATATAGCAGCTTATTACTGGAAGGGCATGCTGGGACTTGCAGTTTCACAACACCTGGGGTGTCACAGGTTAGCCAACACTGTCCTAGATGGTGCAGAAGGTGAACTCCAGTGCATAGGAATGATTGCTTTTGCTGCATTATTTAAGTGTTAGTAGGATTTTTCTGTATCTTGAATTCGGAATATCAATTAGGTTGAGGAGTCAGAATTATTCTCTACTGGAACCTCTCCACCTAAGATCCTCAGCAACCTTTTTCTTTCTTTTAAAAAAAAAACATTTGTCCAAACAGGGGAGACACCTAGTAGAAATTCCAACAAATAATGGAGAATGTTCAGAAGACCTGAAAAAAATCTTGCTTAATTGGCTTGGGCATCTAAATCAACAAATACACATTTTAAAAATTGTGCCTCAAGCAAATTATAAGGTCTTTTTCTGATACCTTCATTTTGGTTTCCCACGAAAGATAGGCAATAGAATTTCCACTAGTATTTTACATAATATAGAAACTGTTTGGAGTAGTGATCAGCCAGAGTTTTTCAAATGTGAAAACCTCCCTATTTAGAGCAGAAGCCAAGCCCACTACAGCAAAAAAGTGTGAGCTGTAGGCAAGTCCAACAATCTGAGTCAGTTAATGAGAGTTTTGTTCTTAAGTCTGAAAAGTCATGGATTTCATATGAATTAAATAGCTGGCCTAAACATAAAGACTGATCAGAGACAAAGCTCTGAGAGACCGTGCATCTAACCCTAGGTGAAAATTGATGTTAATGGTAGATGAGCGATAGGCAGAATGTAAGCCTCCCCACATTCAGCGCCCACACCTCATGCAACATATGAATTACTTATTAATTGTAAATTATTATATTACCAAATATTCTGTACTTATCACTTCACTATCATGACATTACTGTACCCAAATCACAGGGAAATACTTATATTGTTGCCAGTTTAAGAAATAAAACTATTATGCTTATTGTAGTTAATGCTGTCTGTTCCCAGTACAAAGTAATTGAGAGTTACTACCGCCAGTGTATTTAGCACCGGTAGCAGCCAGCAAAGAACAGTCATTAATATTTTTTACAGACTCCTGGTATGCTTTTGGTGTTCATGATTATGGACAGCTCTGTGATTAAAAGGATTACCTCAGCAGGTATACAGATTAAGAGGTGGTCTTTAAGTAGATCAACTATCCTATCATGTAGCCACCAAAACTTTAATTATTAAAAGTTTATTATTAAGTGTTAAGTTGAAACTTCACTTGATATCTCAAAAATAAATCATTTGGCAGACAACTTTAGCATGACATTGGCCTTTTCTGGGATACCTCAGGGAAATAGACTTGCCTTGTTTGCAATACAGCCCAATTTTCCTCTAACTACTGTAGATTATTTTGCAACACTTCAGACTAAAGCCTCCAAGTTTTCAAAAACTACATTGAGGTCTTTTGGTTGCACAAGGCAATTAGCACCTCTGGGAGACACCAACTGGTCACCTCTTGGCTCCATGCCTTCTACTCCCAAGTACACCATGGAATGGCAAATGTAAACGAGAGAGGGATGATTTCTAAATGTGTTTTTTCTTCGTGATCTATATTACCATAAACAAATTAGTTATGTCCATCAATCATCTTTATTGGACAGGGAGAGAGCATTTCCTTACAGTTTTATTTTATGTTGGTAAGCATCCCTCAATAATGGATATCGCCAATGCAAAAGAATAAATGTAATTTTCTTATCAATGCCCACCCAAAACGTCCTCCTGTGTGATATTGCCATGACAGTGTTAACATCTAAATTGCAATTGAACGCAAACAGAAAAAATCATTGCACAGCATCTCTGATGTCAAAGTGAACTCACACAAATGAGGAAAGTAGGAAAAACAAACATCTCAAGCAAGCTCTGACCAAATAATGCTGTGTTTGCCACCCCACCCATGTACAGTGCCAACAGAGAAATTTTTTGGCTACAGAGAAAAAAATAACCAATGTAAAAAAAAAAAAAGACAAAATAATGATAAACACTGTAAAAAAAAAGGACAAATAAAACAATGGAATACAAATATAAAGGACATGTAATGACATGCAATTAGAAAAAAAGCTTAAGTACTCACAGGTAAATATTCCAGGTGGAGGGTGCTCTGTCACTAAGGGGCAGTTTTCTTCATCACTGTTATCCCCACAGTCATTTAGCTGGTTACAAATCAGCGATCCAAGATACAAACATTTGCCACTGGTGCAGGTAAATTTGCACTCTAAGGTTTGGGGAGAAAAGAAGGTATTGATTAGAATGTTTATGATCATACAATTCTAACAAGGTTTTTTTAATATATGTTAATGGTAGCAATCCACTACTTAGAGAAATGCAAAATGCAGCTGCTTTTCAGATAACTAAATGTCTATTGCTATAATAATTTCAGAACCATGAAAATAAAATGAATAATTTCTTTGTCACAAGATATTGCCGCTCAACTGATGACGACAACAAAGATGGAATTGACTGCTACAATTTAGTACCAATAAAAGCTAAAACGTTTCTGGTGGTCTGTGTAATATTAGCCACATTACAGTACATCCGTTATCTCCAATGAGACAACATGGTAAAAAGTGTGCTATCCGATCACATCCATATGTGCTTGTTGAACATCTCATTCCAAAACCATGGGCATTAATATGGAGTTGGTTCCCCCCTTTTCTGCTATAACAGTCTCAACTTTTCTGGGAAGGCTTTCCACTAGATTTTGAAACATGGCTACATCTATTCAGACACAATAGTATTAGAGAGGTCAGACACTTGCATTGGGCGACTCGGCGTTCCAATTCATCTCAAAGGTGTTTGCAGGCCTATACAGAGCCCTCAACCGCAAAGTTCTACACCAAAACACTCTTTTTTTTTTTTTTTTTTTAACGCTGAAACAGGGAAGGTCCTTCCTCAAATAAGTGCAACAAAGTTGGAAGCACACAACTCTCTAGATGTCATTAATACCCCCATTCACACTGCACCAAAAACCCGGGTTTTTGCGGGGCAAGCTCAGATGACCCGGATCGAGGTGCAGTATGAATGGGCCCAGATCTAATTCCCGCGTCATCAGACCCGGGTTTTTTGGTGGGGTAATTCCCGGTCCGTCCCGCGAAGCCTGCACTACGAATGGTGCGACCCGGGTTTTTCAACCCAGGTCTCAGACAATGTAAAAGAAAAAAAAAAAAATCATCACAAGAGGAGCCAATCAGAGCTCCTCTTGCGATGTGGTCATGGACATCACAAGAGGAGCAGACCTGTGTTCAGTATGATTGCGGTCTACCTGGGAATTTGACAACGGAGGAGCTTCTTCCCCCCTCTGTTCCCCGGCAATATCCCAAGTTCACATACCCAGAATATTGCCTTGTGGAAGCATGAAAGCCGTATAAGATTTCACTATTGGAACTAAGGGGCCCAGGCCAAACCATGAAAATCAGTCCCAGACCATTACTTCTCCCCCACCAAACTGTATAGTTTGCAAAATGCATTCGGGTAGGAAGCATTTTCCTGGCATCTGCGAAATCCTGATTTCGCCAATAGACTGCCAGATGGTGACGTGATAGTGATCACTCCAGTTGACATTGCACGTGGGGCTTGTGTGTGACCCCTCAGCCATTGTAACCAAAATCAAAGAAGCTCCCAACAAACAGTTCTTGTACAGACCTTTCTTCCAGAAATGGTTTGTAACGCCTTAATGAGTGTTGCAACAGAGGTCAGACTATTTTACATGCTTCGCCACTTGATGGTCCCATTCTGTGAGCTTGTGTAGCTTACTGCTTTGCATGTTTCCACTTAACAATAACCGCAATTTCAGTTAACGGGGGCAGCACTGGTTGGACAGAAATTTAATGAACCCGACTTGTTGAAAAGGTGGTGTCTATGACAGTGCTACATTGAAAGTCACCGAACTCTTCAGTCTCACAATGGTGCCGTTATGTTTGAGTATGGAGATTGCATGGCTCTATGTTTGATTTTATGCACCTGTTGGCAGTGGGTGTGGCTGAATTAGGCACACACTAGTTAGAAGGGGTGTCCACATACTTTTGGCAATGTAGTGTATTTCCATAGCTGGGTCCAATACATGTGTTACTACTACTACTACATGTTATACATACTCATACAACAAATTTCTTAAAAAATAAAATATTAAGTACCATATCATTGTTCTTGTATAATCACATCCCCATTTAGCTCTACATTTAGTGTAGACTGCCTGAACGCTGTCTAATGGGAAATAACTAGAGGAAATCATATCATGGAATATGATAATATCAAGAGCATAGCAAGGGATATTTCCCCCATCTGGGATAATTCTCACAGCATGTATCCTCTCCTCCCACACAGTCACGTTTTATAAATAGAATAACACTATTTTCATCTGTCAGCTTCAGAAGACCCCCCCCCCCCCCTCACACACACAAAAAAAAAAACATTGCAGTGTTTAAAGAGGGAATATGAATTCTTCAGTATTATATAACTTAAATACACAAATTCAAGAATAAAATGAATTCTATGTGGTATCTTTCATAGTTCAAATATTTTCCAGGTTTAAGGCCAATTGCCTATTCCCAGTGTTTACCTAAAACGCTCTGGAACAGACTTTTTAAATTGTACCTTTAATTTTTGCTACATGTTCATTGAAACATGCAGATATATTTAATCTACACAACAAACCTTACTACTGCTAATTAACATTACCATATGTGCTATTCTATACATGCCATTAAACAAGTGTTCTAAATTAAGTGGCCAATATATTCATGGTTGAATACTTGCGGTACTGAAATCAAGCACATTTTAAACAAAGCTTTCAAAACATAATTAAAACAGGAGTTGATTAAAACAACAAATTCATTTAATTGGTTAAATTTATTAAAGTCATGGATACCTAGTTATGTAATAGGACATAAAAGCTTGCTTAATGGTGTTTTCGCACTTAGCATTTATATTTTTTGAATTGAAGTGGAAGCTGTATTTTCTTCACTTACTTGGTTGTCAGAAGAGTGCAGTTTATGCAGGAAGCCATTTATAATCACAATCAGTGACAAATTAGGTGCTATATATGGTGGTATGTCATAACGCCAGTCTCCTACTGATTTCATTGTAAAGCTATCAAATTCCATTCATTACATTTTCCATATCGCATCTTCTAAATTTCCACTTTGGTATTGTGATCAGTAGTTTTCCTGCTCAAATACTTAAGAATCTGTATCTCAAGTCAATGTCATAAGCAAAGTTTATACAATCTTTTATAGCTTTCAGGTTTAATGCATGTTGTAGTTGACTCTTGAAAGGAATAGTAATGCATGAACAATACTTTTAATTAGCCATGTCTTAACTGACATGCAAGTTAAGAATTATAAAATTACTACATGTTACAGTAACATAACTGGGGCAATGGTCTTATGCAAATTGGAACCATTAGCATCTTTGGGGCCAATGAATGTGTAACAGAGAATGACTTTCAATTGAATTACTATCCAAGGGAATTTGATTCCAAAATATTAGCACAAGTCCTATTAAGAAAAAAAAAATCAAATGGCTTGGAGGAGCCACCATATTTTATTTAAAGCAACACCGATGAAAGATTGCATCTGGGAAAACTGGCAACATGGATACAAAAATCAGTAAGGAGAACAGCATTTTTCAATAAAGTTTAGCAGATCTGGATAATTTAATTAACGCTTACATTAAGTCCCACAATCTAAATCTTTTAAATCTGCTCTTAGTACATTAGGCTTTCAATTCTGTGCAGACAGGTCAGAGAGACAAGGCCTGAATTTGTCAGCTCCTAGCTTAGTGCTGCATTCATAGATTACAACTGTCACTAAAAGATAGTTGTAACTGTCAGACATTTCTATCACACACGTTTCCAGGGACATGATTGACATGTATATTGTCGACACCATAATACAGACAGGGTTGAAAAGTAGACAATTACATTGACAGTATTAACAATTCAAATGTAGACTGTGGCATTGGGTTGACAATAACTTTTTCCACATAATACTGTCGACATTTGAATTGTGGATCAAATGAATGTCTAGTTGTGGACCACATACCCTGGAAATGTCCCTATTTATCAGTATTTACCAACTGTACAATAAGAGTCCTATTTTCTGCATGCTAGATGATTTATTGAAAAGGGTATTTAAGATGCCAAAAACATGCAGTATTGTTCCACTGAGTAAAAAAAAATAAAAAAAAAAAAAATCACATTGTACACAGGCTCAGCAGCAAAAAGTGTCCATGAGTCATATTTTAAAGTGTTGCCAAATAGAGTGCACATTGTATGCGTGTTCATGTGTGCATACCTTAAGGGGAATATTTATACTTACTGTTGCAAAAAGAGAACAATGGTGTTGCCCATAGCACCCAGTTTCTGCAATTTTTTTCTAATGCAATTTAGAACCTATGATTGGATGTTTATCGCAAGCTACAGCATCTGATAAGATCTGCTAATTGAGCTTTGTAAAGTATCCCATCTGTTCTAGATTTTGACTGAAGAATGGAATAGACACTCACATTGTGATCGTTGGATACACAATGCACACAGGCACTTTAAAGAGACAGACCACCCTGTAGCAGTTTGGTACCTGGGACTTGAGTGACTGGCTTCCCAGTATCACACACATAAGCATCTACAGTGAGGTCACAGCAGAACATTAGGTTTCATCATTTCCCTCGTTCTTTTTTTTATATTACCTAGGAGTTTTGGGGGTGACGATAACAATGCATTATGCCTTAAGGCTTAAACCATGAGTATTATATTTTTAAATTATAGTTTTAATTTAAGGTATTATCAAATATTTAGACATGTTGCAATAGAAAGGTATTTGAGTAAAATGCTGCAGGAACAAAAAGAAATTCCGTGACGCATAGTTTTAGAACAGGAAATAAGCAGCACTGGGTCCCAATAATTCATATGGCCAGAGAAGGGCACTCTACATTAGCTATAAAAATATTGCTTGGACTAAACTGTGTTACCAAGTCCTGGATGGGTCATATTTGGGAAAATTAAAACCAAAATCCCTCTTTACTGAGAAATGTAATGATTTGACCAACTGCAGGAAAAATAAAAATGGATAAAGATTTCCTTGTGTCCCCCTTAATTGCATTACTGGATACAAACCAAAGCATTTGCTCCAAAATGTATGGATCCTCTCTAAATTGAACACATAATTTATCTTTTACTATACTAGCGGTTAGGTCAGTGTTTCCCAAACCCAGTCCTCAGGGCTCCCTAACAGTGCAGGTTTTCCATATCTCCTTGCTGGAGCACAGGTGTATTCATTACGGACTGACACATTGTAACAGATCCACAGGTGGTCCTAATTATGTCACATGTGATCCAGAAAATGCTGCACTGTTGGGGAGCCCTGAGGACTGGGTTTGGGAAACCCTGGGTTAGGTACAAAATTTACACTAGCCTATAGCAACAAGACACTTTTTTCAGTGTCTAACTTACTAGACTACTACTAGACAGACACAATCTAAAACTGAAAAGGACTCCTACAGACACACAGGTTTCCGTATCACACTAACAAATTGGTATATGAAGGATTTGGGAAAATAAAGTAAAAACTGTAAAGCACTTCAGCACAAATCCACAGGTAAACAAACTCTTCAAAGGTTAGATGTTAAAGGGATATAGTCTAATATACAGTAAATAAAACTAAAAATAGGATTATTTAAAGGAATAAATGTATAGGGGATTACGTGGTAATATACTGTAAAGACCAATCAGGGCTGCATGTGACCAAAGCAATGACACAAGTGGACAGGTCAAGCCAATGGTGTAACTGGGTACAGTTTATCCTATCCCGCCCACTTCCAAACCAAGGACATCCCAGATTAGCAGAATTTGAGGATTGAATACAATGTAATGTGTATATGCAGGGGGTGCAGCAGCAACAGCACCCAGCATTGGCAGGTATACAAAGTGCATAGTTTATACAACTTCATTAAAAACAGGTTTTCGATTGGCCATTAGTGCAGCATCTTGGACGATCAACTTTTTGGTTTTATTATTCATAGTTGGAGAGTAAAAGTTCATATTCTTTGTTATACTAGATTTTTTTTTTTTCTTTTAAAGGCAAAAATGTTTGCCCATTTTTTAAATGGATTAATATGTGAAGCGGACTTAATTCCCTATTAATGCTCCTGTAACAACGGTTAGGAATTACATATAGATCAGAAACAGTTACACATAAATGATTAAATCTTGCCAATCAATGCATAGTAGTATTGATGTGCTACGAATCGAAAATATGTATTAGACCATTAAGAAATATGACACCATATTTGTTAGTCTAATCATTTCAAGGGCAGGATTTCATAGCTATAAACTCTGTCTAATGTACTTTATTGTATCGTTTGGAGCTTTGAGACAGACTAGTTTACACTATATATATATATATATATATATATATATAACGTGAGATAAATGGAATAATAATTTTATCTAACACTAATGATACAATGCTAGTATTAGGACGAAGGCACACGAGCAGTTTGACAACTCTTTAGATTGTAAGCGCTCACAAGCAAGGGCCTCTATCCAATTGTTTTCCTGCCTACCCCTATTCTGTCACCTGCACACCCCTGTCACGTCACCTTCTGTCTGGTTCTCTAAGCCTCAACTTATTCACAATGTGCAGTGCAAGAGACAACCTATGTTGCTGCAGACAGGTGGATCTCACTCTGGTCTGCTCACAGCATGTCTCTGTCCCCCACTGCATTGTGCTATTGGTAGCTTAAAGCTAGGTACACACTACAGAAATTTCGACCAACTTTTTATGCCGAGCGATTTTACATGCGATCGATGATCCCCTCACTCGGTCCGTGGACTGCATACACACTAGCCTTGTTTAGGACGATAAAGGGAAGAGCGGACGTCCCTTTAGCGATTTTTTACAGCCATGTTGTCGTGAGCAATGACTAATTTCATACTCACTGTTGTGGATCGGTCGGAAGTTTATACACACTACACAGTGGAAACGAGATTGGACCGAAAATATTAAACGGTACAACCAACCAAATGAGGCGATAATCGTCCATTTGGGCAGACTTTCGACCATCGTGTCACTGCACCCACTGACCCGACTTTTGAACGAGCAGTCGTATGTCGGCTGTTTGAGCCGATTATTGGATGAAAACAGTGTAGTGTGTACCCAGCTTTATTTAGCACTATGGAAGATCGCCTAATGTTCTCCAAATATAACGCTGTTCCTTGTTATTTTGTTCAACTTCCTTTTGTACAGTGCATCTGACCTTTATGGAACCAATACAAAATATAGGTGACATGATACATAGGCATTTGTTTTCTGCAATTAGAAACTCTGGAATAAGTTTCTAATTGGGATGGGGGGGGGGGGAGGAGGAAGGGGGATGGAAGACAGGTGACCATTGCCTCCCAAGTCTATTCAATGACCATTTATTAATGTAAATTTACGATAGGTATTCTATTCTGGTGCAACAATGTTGAAAAACACTGTATTCACCAATTTCCCCCCCCCCCCTCCATTATATATAGCTTAGGTCCCATTTTAAGTCTTTAAAAGACGGTCCTATGTGTATCTGCTACAGGACAGATACTACACATCAGGTAGCTTGCTGTGTAGTCACTGACCTGACCCCAGTTGCAATTATTAAACAAATACTATCAATCCACACATTTACCAGGATTTTTTTTTTGCCGCCACCACAGATGGTTTTACGAGTAAGATGCCAAAGAACGCCCCTGCGTTCATCTGTAAGACGTATTATACATGATATAATCCGAGTTAGATACTTCTGGATAGTTACTCTCTTGCTGTAATGCATGGTCTTCGTGAATCAAAGAATTATGTCTTATATTTGTAGTTTTAAAAATATTTAATTATATAAAGACTGTAAAAATGAAAATGCCAACATATACAAGCAATAAAGAAAAAAAGAACGCAAAACCAGAAAGCCCATACAACTATAATTTGTTTGGGTCAAGGACAAAATTCTGCTAATCATAAATTAGAGCACGGTACACAAAAATGTTTTCTTCTAGTCTGTAGTCCATAGCAATTTACAGATATCCACTAAACGTCATACCATATACCCCTCATTTAACTTGTACTAAAGATTCAGGATCATTTAAGGAGGATACTTTTTGGCTACACAATACTATTCTGAACATTGTTGGGTCCACTTGATTAATTTGCAAGTGTAAGCTATATTTAAACTCAACTCAAGCATAAAGCCACATTGTCATAAGATGCCTGCCACTATCCCATATTTTTCTTTAGAATTTTCTCAAAAATAAACTTAGTCTTAAGCTAGATACACACCAATAAAAACAACAGCGCTGGAAACTTAATGAACTCAACACCCAGTGATAGATCTGTGGAGTGTGGATACAATATTTATTCACTGTATAACAGATAAAATATCATAAAAATGAAAATATACATAAAAAAAATACAATTCTTATAGCATAAAACCAGATGTGAATGGTAGTATACTAATGAATAAATCGCTGTCCATACAGCATATACATGCAGATTGCAATTTTGGATGAAATCACTATGACTGAATAATTCAATGTCTATAGTATAAAGCAACAAAGTATCAGAATGAATAATTCATAAGCGTGCTCCCGAAGGAGCATATCAAATGTGTCAGCTCAAAAAACCTATGATATTGAAGTAAAAAATAGTGTGGCCACACTGGATATTATAAATCACTCCAGGACAATAGACTCCCATTGATAGAAAATAGAATGTTCATCCAATAGATAATATAATGGAGTTCCCAGGGTATTGGCAAAAATGAAAATGCATATAAATTACCGTTAAAAACGGTCTCCTCCTGGCTTGAGATGTCCGTTTCTGTCTGAGCCTGATGTGACCTTTACACGTGCTGCTGGATAGTGAAATCAATTCGATCCCTTTCAATGTGGCTTGGTATGGGAATCTTCGGGATGTTTAGCAAAAAATGAATTGCATATGATAGCCTTTGATGTGCAGTCTTACCCTGATCGGAGATGCTCGTCCTAATTCGCACGAAGTGTAGAAACCAACACTGTCCTACAATAAGGTTGCAGAACTTCAGAAAAACAACCATTCACGAAGCCGAGCGGAGTATAATTCAATAATAGACAAATGCTGCACAAAAAGTCCGTGCTACGATCCAAGATAGCTGTAAGGAACTATGGGGCATATTTAACAAATCACGGTAGTGCACTATTGTGCACTTACCGTGGAATTAAAGTCCCGATGTGCCCTCCGCAAATTTATTAAAGGTGCATCGCAGCAGATATCATGGATATCTGCTGCTTTGCACTCCTGATCGTTTTTGCGAGCAGTCACCATTCAACAGAATGGTGACTGCTCCTGGCCGCAATCTAACAAGTCCCGAAAAATGTTTTTTTTCGGGAACTTGTCATGTTAATGTACGCCAGCACATCATCCTAATTGAACAAATCCACTGCTGTCAGCTCTGCTCCGACGAGCAGAGCTGGACAGCGCATGTGTAGAGGGATCACATGATCCCTCCCTGTCACTCAGCGCGCTGTCTCTGCAACGATAGTTGCAGAGAGAGAGTGGGGACTTTGTGCGCATGTGCACTGCACATGCGCGAAGGAAGAGGAGGAGATCCCGAGACAGCGCGTCCGAAGAGGGAGGTAAGTGTGATTTTTTCTATCACAGAAACAGCAGTTTTTCGGAACTGCTGTTTGTGTTCCCATTTTAATAAATGTGAGAAATAGTTCAATCCTTATCCTTGCGATAAGGATTGATAACTATTTCTCACTTTTGCCGAATAATGATAAATGTGCCCCAGTGACCGCTGTGTCTCACTAAAAACATTACGCGCTTCATCACCTGAAGGCGATTTCATCAGAAGTAGTTTTTCACCAGATTATCCTGCCAATCCCACAGTAAACGACTGGTTCGATATCGCATGTATGTACAGTCATGGCCAAAAGTTGAGAATGACAAATATTTTTCACAAAGTCTGCTGCCTCAGTTTTTATGATGGCAATTTGCATATACTCCAGAATGTCATGAAAAGTGACCAGATGAATTGTTTTTGAGGGGAGTTTGAAATTAATTGCAAATATTTCCACTCCATTTCAGCCCTGTCACAAAAGGACCAGCTGACATCAGGTCAGGGATTCTCTCATTAACACAGGTGAGTGTGTTGACGAGGACAAATCTTGAGATCACTCAGTCATGCTGATCGAGTAAGAAAAACAGACAAAAGGAGGGTGGTGCTTGATATCATTGTTCTTCCTCTGAACCATGGTTAACTGCAAGGAAACCCATGCGGTCACCATTGCTTTGCACAAAAAGGTCTTCACAGGCAAGGATATTGCCGTTAGTAATATTGTGCACCTAAATCAACCATTTATTGGATCTTCAAAGAGGCTCAATGGTTGTGAAGGTGGCTTCAGGGCGCCCAAGAACATCCAAACGCCAGGACTGTCTAACATTAAATTCAGCTGCAGGATCAAGGAACCATCAGTGCAGAGCTTGCTCAGTAATGGCAGCAGAAAGGAGAGTGTACATCTGCACTCACCATGAGAAGATTTTTGGAGGATGGTCTAGTATCAAGAAGGCCAGCAAAGAAGTCACTTCTCTCCAGGAAAAACATAAGGGACAGACTCATTCTGCAAAAGGTACAGGAATTGGACTGCTGAGGAACTGGGGTATAGTTATTTTCTCTGATGAATCAATCCCCTTTCATATTATTTAGGGAATCTGGTAAAACACTTTTCCAGAGAAGGAAAGGTGTGCGCTACCATCAGTCCTGTGTCATGCCGACAGTAAAGCATCCTGAGACCATTCATGTGTTGGGATGTTTCTCAGCCAAGGGAGTGGAGTCACTCACAGTTCTGCTTAAGAACACAGCCATGAATAAAGAATGGTACGAAACATCCTCCAAGAGCAACTCCTCCCAACCATTCAAGAACAGTTTGGTGACGAACAATGCCTTTTCCAGCATGACGGAGCATCTTGCCATAAGATAAAAGTGATAAGTGGCCCGGGGATCAAAACATCAAAATTTTTGGGTCCATGGCCAGGAAACTCCCAGACCTTAATCCCATTGAGAACTTGTGGTCAATCCTCAAGAGGCGGGTGAACAAACAAAATCCCACAAATTCTGACAAACTCCAAGCATTAATTAGGCAAGAATGGGTGTCCATCAGTTAGTATGTGGCCCAGAAGTTGATTGACAGCATGCCAGGGTATTAATGTAATTGTCAATAAAAGCCTTTGACATTTATGAAATGCTTGTAATACAGTATCAGTATACCATAGCATAAACTGAAAAAGGTCTAAAAACACTGAAACAGCAACCTTGGTGAAAACTAATTGTGTGATTCTCAAAACTTTTGGCCATGACTGTACCGTGATATAACTACATATTTTAATTTTTCAGCTGGTTAGAGCAGTGTTGGCTAACCTGTGACACTCCAGGTGTTGTGAAACTACAAGTCCCAGCATACCCTTCCAGCAATAAGTTGCTATATATTGGCAAAGCATTCTAGTTTCACAACAGCTGGAGTGTCACAGGTTAGACAACACTGCTCTAACCAGCTGAAAAATTAAAATCTCCATCTCCCTAGTTTGGCTCTTCTAACTTATTCAAATGACATCTCTTCCCCCTCCCTCACTTATTTTCCCCTTGCTCATCTGCCATACACTGTTGGCTCCCCTCTGTTTATGTAGACGCTTCTAATGTTTATGTGGGCATTAGCAGTTGGAATGGACCAATCACGGCAGCTCTAGTTGCAGAGTGGAGCATTGTAAGCGAACGTTAATTCGCCTCCAGCAGTGGAATTTGCAGCTCTGCATTGATATTTATTAACGTTTTCATACCTTTTATTAATGTTTAAGAATAAATGGATTCAAACGCTTTCTAGATGAGACTTTATTTTGATCCTTTTATCTACTTATGAAAATATGATACATGCTAAATTTTTTATAGAATTTTTAGGATGGCATCTGACAAGTGTTGAGGCAAAAGAGGATCTTTGCTTATTTGGACTTTGTGAGAATGAGCCTTACCCACTCTCCAGAGGCTACTGTAGATTTGGTCAAGGAGAAGATCCAAAACATGACTGTGTTCAAGGAGGAACTCCGTAAATTGGAGTCCTCCAAAAGATCTGGGGCAGGGACTCAAGTTTTGTATTTACCAAGGTTGTGGCACTTTGACTTCCTGCGCTTCACAGCGGACCTGGATATAGCCAGACCATCAACTAGCAACGTGCTCCAAATGGAGCAGAGTTCCTCATCTGTCCCCCCGGAAACTGAAGACATACTGGCAAATTACACAAGTAAACACAAAATCATGAATGCATAAAATATTTATGCACATTTTGGTAAACAGGAGTACTTCCAACACAGAATTTCAATCTTTGTAGATAACATCTCATTCTGCCAGACACAGGGCCCTCACCATTAAAATATTGCAAATACTCTTCCCTCTTTACTTCTGCCGTTTTGCTGACATTTCTCATCTGAGAAAACTCCTGTGGTGTCAACCTCATCACTTCAAACTTCTACAGTATGCTTCATAGTAGAAGCTGTGCTACGCATAATGGGGTTTTTACACCTAAGAAAGTTCTGTACGATGCAAGACATCACCACCTTCTCGATTTTGTCAAGGTGCAGATTTATGGAGTATGGAAAATCTTAAATCTATTACTCAAAATACCAAAAGCATTTTCCACTACTTGCAAAGCTCTTGCTAATCAGTAATTAAAGATCCTCCTTTCAGGTGTGAGAATTTTTTGGGCTGTGTCTATAACGGTCATATTAGGGAGTCTGCTCCAATACCCCACCATCTGACACTTTTCCATTTTTCCCAATGTCCACAAACAAATTAGTATTTGACATCCACTATGGCCATGAGGATAAAGCTGAAGAACCCCTTGCAGTTATAGAAATATGATCCAGGGTGGAATAATTCTTACATGTTTGCCAGCTAAAGCCTAGCCACAGTTTGGGAAATTCCACAATTTGTCAAGATCTTCAGCAATAGTTCGCCATTGCTCGACTGTCGAAGGGAACACAAGATTGTTGTAATGTTGACTCAATACATGTATTATCTATTTATGTAGTACACTGTGCAAGCCACCCAGCAACAAGGGCAACAAACTGTCGAGAGGAAAGAAAAGGCAACATGAGCACGAACAAAAGAACATTGACTCGCCAGATAACAGAATCAGCAAACCATTTCATGCAAAAAAGAGGCTGTCAAAAATGAAACTGCTGCCAGTTGAGAGCAGACTGGAAGTAGACCGTTTAGTTACGGAGGTGCTCTATAGGGTGCCGAGGTGGGAAATTACGACACACATTAGATTGACAGACTGCCCCCAACACACTAGTAAGATTTCTTCCGACCTGCACCCATCCCATACATTTCAGACGCTCCCACCCCTTAGACAACGTCCAACGATGGGAAGTAAAGGCAGTATCCCTTCTGCTTATAGGAGTTCCAAGCCAACCAGCAGTGTAAATATGCTACACTACACTGGAAGTCCATCCTCAAGGAAAGCCATGGAATACTACTACTATGAACCCCTGTGTACTGTTTATATTTTTATTACTAAAGTTTGAGTTTGTATTTTTTTTTTACTTATTTTTTTTAAGTTTAATATTTGCCCTCAGTTAAAATATTCTTTGAATTGCCATTTTCTCAGCCACACCTGTTCCATCACCGAAAGCAAATGAACTATTGATGCTGCTTAGAAAATGTGACAAGTCTTCGCAATGCAGATATGGGTCCTATTAATGCCTTTAGCACCCATGAAATAGCCGATATGTACTTGAGATCATCCAATATCCTTCCCGAGGCCAAAAATCATAAAGGTAGCAACCAGTCTCTGCTCTGCAGATATGGATATCTGAAGTTCCTGAAGTCATCAGGATTGTTTCACCTATTTCCTATAGCAGTGGCATATGTGAAAAAGGAGACTCCTCTGGAATCATTCCTTGGTTCAACAAGTCCGATTTTTTCCCTCTGGTTCAGTGTATGCCGCATTCTTACCAAGACGAGAAGCAACAAAGCATAAGCTATTCGTTTATTTGAAGCGGTGATCATTATATTTCAATAAATGAGAGCAAGGGTACAGTTGTGAATGGAGTTGCTGAATATACGCTATACACAAAGCTGAATGGAATGAATGAAAATGATGGTACTGCCTATTTCAGGATGTATGTTTGTGGGCACCGAGGTTCATAGCTTTAACTTAATTTACCATATTGCTGCTGGAACGACATCTGTACAGTGTGTACGGAGTCACGATCGTTTGAGCCGATGGTTGTGACAGACGAAAATCACAAATCCGACAATAAATCGCGTACGTGTATACGCATGAATCGGATGGCGAATTCGCAATGGGAGAATTCAGTACTTTGTCTTGGATATGAAAAGAGTAAAACTAGTTAGACGATACAGACTTAAAACAGATACTGATAATTCCTTTCAGCATTCAGGAAAAATTTGTATCTTGCAGTTAGACAAAAGGCAAACCATTAAAAGTAGACAATAGATCAAGAGATTCTCAGTTAAGGAGCAAGCAAAAATTGATTGAAGACCATATTAGTCACATGTGAGCCCTCAGCTGCTCCCTACCAAACATATGCAGAAACAGACCAACAAATATGGTGTTGACTACGCATTTTGTATTGCCTATATTTTTATGCAAATTACTGTGACCTGTTGAAGATCCATTCTCGAAATGTGTATTTTGAGTATGCAATGACAAAAATAAAAAAAAACACATGGAAGTTTCACAAACGTTTTCTTTTAATCTCAGTTTCTGCCTTTAGTTCTCCTTTCAGAATGTAATTTTATTTTTATATACTATACAAAGAACAGGACAAAATGTTTTCTTCTGGCAATAGTGTATAATGAAGTCTGAGGGAAGATCTCTTCTGAAGAGACCATCTGTCTTGCGCGTCATGTATTTGTGGATGAAAACCGGGTGTGGATTAATTTTATTTTGCCAGCTGTTTCATGGAGCATATAAAAAAAATTAAAGACTTTATCATCAATACTGCAACTAGGATAAGATTAAGATGAAGTACCTCTTTCTAAAGAACACATGGCTATTAATAAACCCATTCATTTACTTGGCTTCCATCTGATCTTTTAAACCTAAAATTAGAACAGGTGAAAACACCGACAGAGGTAGCATATGCACCCACAGCTATAGAAAGCATACCTACAAACGTCCCTAATGTGTCTAATGCACACATGGCATATCCATGTTCATTAGACATAAGTCACAATGAATAAGGATTGCTAACACACTCCCAACGTACTCAGCACCTTAATACCAGACTTAATTGTTTAAGATTAAGACCTTAGTCTAGTGCCACAAGTGAGAGTGTGCCAGTGCATTTCCAGTGCATACTATTTACTTAATACCCAGCAGACAGGGGCATCTGCCCCCCGGGCTGATCCCATAGTGGGCTACCTTGGGCTGGGTTACTGGGCCACCTGCATTTTTTTTTCCTTTAAAACAGGCTGTGGATCAAATCTTGTCCCTCGGGCCAAAATTTGCCAGCCCTCCCCTGCCAGCAGCGATGTCCAAGATGTGGTCCGTCATAACCCAAATTAACCTGAGTGTTTGTTTGTTTTTTATATGTTTGTTTTGCTTACAAATTGGATGAGGCCTGTTAAGAGTATTCATAATAAATACACTATTCTATGAAAACTTTGGATTGCACTAACTAAGCTGATTTTTTTTATGAAAGTACAATACAAAGGGCTTTACAGGAAAACTACAATCAAACCATATATGAAAGATCCCTGAAGTGTTGCAGAGATGGTGTGCTCTGTCAAATTACATAATGGCAGTTAGGGTATTTAATCACAGGGACTGCACATTCCCACCATTGCTTATTCTTGACAGAAGCACAATGAAAATATTTCAAACCTTCAATTTCGACAAGACTGCTCACTGTGCTCAGCCACAAATATTACACAACACAAAAATAATATTGGGAGCTTCAAAAGGATGACTCATGTGTAGAACAAAATCCCATGTTACATTTCCCCACAAACAAAAATAATAAACCCAAAAGCTTAAAATCAATGGCGGTCTAAATCTGCTATCAACCAAGCTAACAATTTTGTAAATTCTCTGCTGCAAGATCCACTTGCTTCTTTATTTCCCCACTATGGTTGATGCAATGACTACAGTCAGATCTCAGAAGATATGGTAACAATAGAAGAAATGATCAATTTAGCATGATTATTGCCGTAGCCAAGTGCTTCGTGCCTTTGCCTAAAAATCTAAGCTGGGGCTCCATGGAAATGCAAGAGTAGATATTGTATTCAAAACCATTTCTGAATTATCACAGGAGTACTCTGCCTTAAATCCATTATTATTTGACCCTCCTGCAGATATTTTGGAAATACATCAAGATGTTTTGGGGGTTTTTATTATCCAGGAAATTCTGAAAACCAAGAAGGAAAATAGATGCAGTTGCTTACTGAAAAGGCCATAGTCACATTGCAAGGAGAGCTGTTAAACAAGATAATTAGCAAACAAGTGAGAAGAGAAAATGTGTAAAAGCATGTTTTAATGTAAACACTCTTATATTTCAGGTATAACCATGCAAATTTCGGTAGGAAAAAAACCCAAGCCATAAAGACCCCCAAAGACACGTGCATCAACATACATCTCTCCACTTGTCTCAAAATATCTCCCAACTTAACACCTCCGTTTTACACAAGATCTGCATCTCTCATCCACACATTACATGCTCCCATTCCCTGTTACAAGTCTTTTATTTTCAGGCTGCACCCACTTTGTGGAATGCCCTCCCTCACACAGTAAGACTTTCCACTAGTCTTCAAACTTTCGAGAATTCTCTGAAAACTTATCTCTTCAGGCAAGATTATAAAATTCCTCAACCACCTCTTAACCTTGCTAGAGGACCCTATAACCATCCTTTATACAGCTCACACTAGACACACAGCAGTGCTGGTCAGAGGGCTGTTGACTGGATCATACAGTACTTTTTAATCTTTGCCATCTGGTTGGTGCAATAAGCAACACACAGCACATAACCTCCTGTAAAAAACTACCATTGTGCGATAGATTATAACTTGCAAGCAGGACCCTCATACCTTTCTCTCTGTCTGTATTACCCAGTATTGTTTTAAAACGCTGTTTGTTCCCAATTGTAAAGAGCTACATAATATGCTGTAAATAAATGATTATTTATCAGTTATAAAGCACAGATATGTAACCTTATATCTAAAATAAAGACCAAAAATATAACCACAACACAGGCCCCTAATGAGACAAATTAAAACAGCCTCCTTCTCACAGACAACAGGATTTGCACGGAAGCGAGCTTAGCCTCCTAGCTCCGACTATAGCCACAAAGATTCTGAAATTGACAGGAGATTAGATTGTAACAAGGTCTGTCGGTCAACTGTCAAACAGTTTCGAGATCAAAGATCCCAATTACAATTAGGGGGAAAAAGAAAACGGAAAAACACAAAAAGCTTAAACTACAATTTCTTTTGGCTGCACACAGTATTCTATACCATTTGAAGACACAGGATGCCATACGTGCGAGAATGAATTTCTGTTCAGAAGTGTACAGCACCATGCACCAAAAACAGATGTGGCTTGGCAAGTAAGGGTGGCAGATAATACATTTTTAGAGGCAGAGATTTGGGCACATTAGTTTAGGGTGTTGTATGATGTATAATTTATACTTGCGTTAAATCCTTTTCTCTTAGTCCATTGGGGGGACACTAGACATTGGGATATTGAGAAGTATAGGAGTCAGGGCACTTTAAATTTAAAAATGTAATTGAAGCTCCTCCCCTTACAGCTCAATACCATGTGCCTACAGGACAGAGTAGGAAAAACACAAAAACTAGGAGAGGAGTAAGTGTAAAAAGGGAGGGCGTCCGGTGTCCCCCATTGGATTAAGAGAAAAGCATTTAACGCAGATATAAAGTCTTAAATTACTCTGTCCCCTGATTGGCTGACCCTGACCATTGTGGACATCCCCAAGCTACCCTTACAGGCAGGTCTTGCGCAGTGCAAAGGACAAAGGACCCTCCTCCCAGAACTGGCACACTTAGATGCAGACACATTAAACCTATACAATTTGCTAAATGTGTGAATAGAGGACCATACTGTGCCACCCAAGAGGCCCCCACTGACCTGGCGGATTGAGCCCTGATAATTTCTGGAACAAGATGCCCTGCTCCCCTGTAAGCCTGATGGATTACGGACATATTCCATCTTGCAATAGATACCTTGGACGCTGGTCAACCCTTCCTATGGGTCTCATAATGGGAACAAGAGACTTTGTACTCTGTTGCTGGGGTTCTGAGGACCTCTGTTCAAACCAGATATTGAAGAGAGCCCTCTTTCTCTGGAGGCCTACCGTGGACCAAAGCCGGAATCACTATATCCTGGTTAATGTGATCTAGAAAATCGCTTGCAGGACAAAGCTGCCATCTGTGAAACTCTTCTCGCCGTTCATATGACCTAAAAGAAAGTTTTCCAAATCTGGGATTTTAATTCAACCTCAACAGTTCAAATGGTGTCAAGCATCCAACACCAAATTTAGTTCCCATGCAGTCACAGGAAAAACGTTAGAGGAAATAATATGCAGACCCCCCGTAAAAAATGTCTTAATATCTGGCAATAAAGCCAGTCTTCTTTGAAAAAAACCCCAGAGAGAGCGAACACCAGAACTTACAGGGAGTCAAGGCTCAGCTCGGCATCCAGCACATCCTCCTGTACGAACATAGGGAGCCTGAGCACTTGGAGAAGAGGTGGGAAACCCTTCCTCTCACACCAGGCAATAAAATGTCTCCACATTCAGTGATAATTTTTTGCTGAAACCAGTTTCCTTGCCTCAAGCATGGTTTGGATTACTGTATCTGGCAAACCCTTTGCTCTCAGAATAAAGACTTCAGAAGCCACACCGTCAAAGCTAGCCACTGTAAACAGTAGTGCAAAAATGGCCCTCGACTTAAAGAGTCTGTTCTGAGACACACATGCGATGACTGACTCGCTGACATGGGGTGGATGTCTGTCGTAGGACAAAGCGACCAGTCTGGAGCCACCAAGATGACCTGAACCCCCTCTCCTCCTTTTACACAATCAAAAACCAGGGATGACTGCCAAGGGAATGACATGGCGTCTACCAAGACTGCCCTTGGGTCTCTTGCCCTTCAACAAAACAGTTACACTTTGTGGTTGAACCGTGATGCTATCATATCGATCTCTGGATGACCCATCTGCTCAAAATCTGGTGAAAGAACCCTTAGGTGAAGAGTCCATTCACCTGGCTGAACAGTCTGTCTGCTCAGTAAGTCTGCCTCCCAGTTGTCTACACCCCTGGGATTAAGACTGCCATGATGGCCTGGATATTCCGATCCGCCCATCGAAAAATCCTGTTAGACTCGCACATGGTGGGATAATTTCTTGTCCCTCCTTGGTAGTAGGAGTTATGCCACAGCTGTGGCATTGTCAGACTATTTTTACAGATGCCCCCCTCAGCAAATGTTCTGCACTTAATAGAATACAGAACACTGCTCACAATTCTAACATGTTTGAGAGCTTTCACTCCTCCGAAGTCCAAAGGCCCTGAAAACAGACCTGACTAATAACAGCCCCTGAAGACTTAGGACTGGACTCTGGCGACTACAAACGCTAATGAAGAGCAGGCGACCACTGTTGAGAGCCTCCCTCAGCCATCAAAGGAGCGAGTGACGCACACTCTGGGAAAGGCGTATTACCTGGCTGGACAGATAAAGGTGTGATACTTTCCACTAAGAGAAGTTCTAATTAAAACCATCATGAAACTGCTCAAAATTGTAAGTGGTGGGACTGTAGCGCAAACCTAACACAATGATGTCCTTTGCAAATAAGAATGTGTAAATTAGAGTCCTTGATACCCAAGGACATCATATACTCGTTCTTTTCCATGCCGTTCACTACCAACTTCCGGGTCTCCATCTTCAATCTATCCACCCAGAGTTGGGTGTTCAGGGTTTCCAGATTCAAGATGGGCCTGAAAGAACTGTCTGGTTTTCGAACCAGAAATTATAGTTTTGGGTTTTCCTAAAACCTTTTTGGCAAACCAGAACAACCACACCCAAATCTTATAGCTGGGGAGAGAAAGGGAAGAGAAATTCAAAACAAACAAAAAAAAAACTGTCTCCCTCATTCCTCAGAAACTTCTCTATTTAAAAGGAACCACTGTGTCTTGGATGTCCAATACCAGGTGCACAGCCTGTATCAGATCATCCACCCCCATGTCGGCTATAAGGATCTTCTATAAAGTATGAAGTATCCTCTAGAGTCGAACCACCAACTACCTCATCCCCCTCATGGGAGAACTCGTCAGAATCTGACTCCAATTCACAATGAGGAACCATACCTCTACTATTGAGAGAGGTGGGAGGGGTTGCAGAATCCAACATCTTTTCTAAAGAGGAGGAAACCCTTACTAATCCCTGCACAGAAGTTGACAGATTTTTTTTGCCCCAACGGCTCCTACTGGGATGCCTTCATGGTCCCCACTGATACCTGGCTAAGCATGACCAAAGCTGACACAAGTCCGCCAGAAACTAACTCTGGGCCTGAGGGAATCTAAAAAGGACTCTTCTCACGAGAAGAGGTCAGCTGAGCAAGCTCAGCAATTGCAGTAGCTAAGGATCTATCCCAGGCTGGTTTCCGTTCCACTACATCGGTACCAGAGCCCTCTGGTGCACACAGCTTAAGATCCTCAGGGTGTGCATAAGACATCTGCACCTTAATGCCCTAGAGGTAATGTAACATGACATTTACAACATGTAAAAACCATTACAGAACTCATTTGTGCTTTGGAAGAACTCCCCTTGTCAGACATAGCAGAAAGGCAGACTATAGAAATCAATAACAGAACACAGAAAGTGAACATGTATAACAGACCCAAGCCCGGTACACAGAGTTATACTTCACTCGTAAACTACCCCCCAACTAATACTCACAACACCAGCTGGTATAGAAGCGGAGAGCAAGGCTTGGGGATTAAAGAAGAAAAAAAAAAAAGGAAGTCTGCTGCTTCTATTACAGTGAAATTGCATGCCAAGGAGGACGGCCTAAGGATCTACCTTATGAAGGAACAACCCAACACCAAGATGGATACAGTCACGAAGGACCACCCCTTCAACCAAATTAGTGCCTAGCAGGGGCTTACTGTCATAGTAACCTCTACCTGACCTGGTTCAGGCCAACTAATGAACTGCCATTTAAAAAGTCAAATAAATTATTAATACACTTAAAAAACAAAACAATAAACAGTTCCCAACACTGGAGCCTCACCACAGCTTTTGCTGCCTCCTGCATTTACCCCATGGGACTCCCAGTCACTACTTGCAACAGCAATGACTGGTTCCCCCAGAGTTATCCATCACTGGGAGTAGGGAGGCAGCATCGGAGGCACATCTCTGCACCTCCACTCCCTGCTTCTGCATTGCACAGCTGTCCGTTCTGTGCAATGCATTGTTGCTCCTAACACCTGACATTTCACTTGCATGGTCGGGTCTGCAATAGCAGCTGTTAAAAGGTCCCGCTCTAAGGGCACTTTAAAAAACAAAAATGGTTATTGCTCCGGCAGGCCCGGGGTACGGAGAAGGAAGGGGAGAAGTTACAGCTAATTAAATTTAAAGTGTCCTTGCTGCTATAATACACCAATGTCTGGGGTCACACAAATCGGAAAAAAAGAGAAATAATGAATGCAGGCTGTGTATTTTTTTTGTGCAGTTGGGTTGCTTACCATACAATTTTTGAAGAAAACATTTCCTGTCCATTGCAAGGTATGTGGTTACCTGCCAATATACATAGTTCAACCACTAGTAATTTATGCAGGACACAAATTACACAATAAAACATGATAAAAAAATAGAAGTCACTAAGGCTGCAGTTTTTTATACTGGTCACAGACAACTAAGGTGCCTTCTAACATTCATAAAATTACACTAGATGGGTATATTATGCCCTATAATACACAATTGTTCCCAATATACATAGAAGTGATGACATCCAAACTTACCAATTATGTCAAAATACCACCACCCTTCAAAAGAAGGTAAATATAATTCAACTTTTTAAACCAATCCAACTGGCCACTTGGTATTCTAACTGTATCAGAGCGGTACCCAAGTAGCAACATTACAATTATAATCATTTTTACTCCCAATACTCAATGAGGTGTGTCCTTATTGAGCAGCCATCTGTAACTTTATCAACAGTGTAAAATAAACTAGGTTGCTGCACAGTACTGCAGAATATAGATATTACATGAATGGGCAAAAAAAAAAAATCAGACACTATGTGAAGGCTGTCCAACTTCATTATTATAAATTCACTCCCCTTCCATCTTTCAAAGCCAACTGTCCTTTTGCAGTGAGATTTAGCAATTTTACACAATACCATCCATCCGACAATTAAAAGCAGGATAACCAATAAGTCAAAAACAAAAAAAACAAAAAAAAAAAAGTGTCAGTCTAGCCAATATAATTAAATATATACCAAATTAGGTGGATATTTTTCATTAAAAAAAAGTGTATTGTATTTATACAACAAAAAAAAAATTTCACAACTAACATTGCAGTGACATTTTCTCCCCACAAAGAATGTACTTTTATATTTATTGCTAATGTATAGACATTCAGTTGTAAGAGTGTGACAGATGTACTTAATAATAATGAAGTGAAGGGCATCGAGCCTGTCTTTTTTTATTTATAAGGCACCACAGATTCTGTAGTGTCGGATACAGAAGCAAGTAACAAATAGATGTGGTAATACAGATAGATACATAGCACCAATGAGTGCGAGTAATGCTATAGGGACTACCACAGCCTGCAGGAAAAGACATGACAGGAAGCACGAGGCAGTCAGACAGTAGACAGACATGGGAAAATAGGTAGATTATTAGAACATATGAGGATCAACCAGGATTTAAATTATTGAATGAGTAGGTCCTAAAGATGTACTAGGCAAGGCTTTCCACCCTATGCACATTTCCATGAATATTTGTAAAAGTACCACAGGGCGATTATACAGCGTCAGTTCCCAAAAGCAGAATGTGGTCATGCACTTACACAGGCGCTAAGACGACAGACTGAGGCCCATTTGCGCACACACACAGTTTTTTGGACCATTAATTGTGAAAAATAATTTTTTTTAAAAAAGGCTTGGAAGTATTTAGAAGGATTGATGTGAAAAGTAGTGAACATTATCTGAATTATTCCCACCGATTTAAAAATATACATATGGTTTAATAGGTACAAATCTACTGTTGGCAAAGTAACCCATTTCAGCTTTAAATTCAACCCCATCCAAAAGATATAGACTATTACCTGTGAAAGCATTTGTGGCCTGAAAACCAGCTTCCTGCATACTGCTTTTCCAGCAAAGGTATATGTCCAAATTTAGCCTGTCCTTCCCAGAGATAACGGATGGGCAGGAAACTGTCAGGTGACTTCCATTTTAGTCAGAGTCCATTGTTTACTGTGTCTCCATTCATCCAATTACAGTTATCACAAGACCCAAATGGCTGGTGGGATAGGGCAATGCAAAGTTTGTTAGTAGAAAAGGGTTTAACACAGTTTACCCATCCAACCAAAAATATGTCGCCATGATGGTAAATACAAGACTGAAGCGGAAAGCCAGATATTATAAAGATGGTGCAGTATTATCCTTTTCCAGCAGAAATCCCATCGGTCCGAAGTTGCCTTGATCTTGCAGAGTTTGTCTAGTGCTGACTTCAGACAGTTTCTGGCCTTCACTCTGTGTAGAGCATCACTAGTCCCTCAGGCATGCAAACTAAGAGATGAGAAAAGAAATGTGGAGATTAGGTTACCCAATGGTCTCTGCCAACAGTGAACAAAGCAAAAAGAAAAAAGAAAACCCTCTGGAAATGGTGGTCCACATTAGAACGGATTTTCAATAGGTAAATATTACAATTTTGCTGAGATGCTAAGTGTGACCACACAGCACTTTGAAATGTAAATCTCATCATGAGCTTGGCGTTGCATATTACCCCCTGAGCTCTGTTTATCTTTTCACTTCAAAGCCATAGTTACTATAGATCGAAGAGACACAGAGGGAGAGGTGGGGGCGAAACAACAACAGAACTGAAATAAAACACAGATATGGAGGATAAAAAAATAAATCAAACAGTGGAATAAATGTGCACAAAACACCCATTGATTTTAGCATGCAATACCAGTTTTGGTGAAAAATGCAATAGGATTGTAACAATTAGGACATTTTGGGCTAGATTTATTGCCAAGTGAAAAACATTATCCCCTCCTGCAAAAGCAGAATTCACAGCAAAATCAAACATGTTCCCACAATGTGGACGAAATGTATTCATTGAAATTGAGTGAATGTTGTTAGAAGCTTTGCAGAAAAACAAATAGAATTTATAAGACGAAATTCACACACCTTTGTAGTTAATCCACACTTTAAATGCACCAGACATTTTGGATTAAGTGTCTCTAATAATGTAATGGCAAAAATAGTAATAACAAACATAAGCAATGTTTTCTGTAAAGTTTTCACAATACATTTTAGCAGCACCACAAAGCTTATTCCATTTTATTTTCAGTTCTGTGAAGAGGGGTATTTATAAACCACAAAAGTCTGGATTCCAGTTACAGGAGGTAGAAACTCATAGGAAATGAAGGCAAATCAGTCTGTTCGGGGGAGTAACAAGCAGGGAACTCGAGGGGGAAGGTGGGCTGGGGGTAATAGGATGGCATTGCCGATGCTGCAAACCCTACACCTACAGTAGTACACACTGGCAGGCGCTCTGTTTACTTTATACAGTCAGTTAGTGCAGTGGCTAAAGGTCAAGCATGATTGTGTGCTACATAACGCCTGAATGATGTTCCTTTAAGTTGGTATACCAAACACAAAAAAATAAAATAATGCATAACTAGTGTAGCACTGAATTAATACATAAAATAGTCAAGGCAGCATGCAGAGAAACCTTTACAGATGACTACAACAGGCTGCTTGATTGGAATTCCTGGTTCAGCTATTGAAAATGCTCCCTTAATAGAACCAAGAAGCGCGCTCAAACTATTGGAGCAAAGGCCTGCTCTACAATTTGCAAACAGTCACTGTATAATGGCTGATTTAGGATACTTACCAGTTTGTTATTGTTTCTTTAATGGTTTCAATAGAATTGGGCATTTCAGTTTTAGCAATTTTATTAAAATTTTGATTAATTGATTCCAACCTATGAAGTCTAACGCAATGAACAGACACTACTAGGAGTACAGGGCAATAAATGAAATAGAAAAAACATTGTACTAATCAAATATAAGTTTACGCCAAGAGATTGCTTTCAAAATGATGAGTACTCTGAACAATATCATCTATACAAAAAGTAAAAAAAAGATGTATTTGGGCCCTATAAGCATACAGTACCCCACTATAGATCAGTGTGTCTTGCTTGATCAAAGCCTGTGCTGTCATTTCAAAAAGGAAGATTACATATTGACAATGTAAGGAAGGCCATAAAGGGCTGAAAACCTTGGAAAATATAAATCACTTTAATCCAAACACTGAAGCATACCTGATGTGAGCATAACCTACATGTACAATATCGTACACTAAGAACAGGAGATGTGATGTTCTGCCATTCACAAACTGGATTTAAAGCAACTACAGTACTGTATACCAGCATCATATCATACAACCGTTTCTGGGTTTTACGGCTGTATTTCTAAAGCTTTACATGAAAAGGAATATACAGTACAGTATTATGCTTACTGAAAGCCAGCCAAGGAACAACAACAGCCACCAACTATAACCGCCAGCATACTCAGCTGCAGCTACCATTTCTTTACCTGTGAAAAATATAGCAAACCGTTCCCTGCACACACTAATAGGACAATGTTCTGCACAAATATGAAGACGGTCACCAACAATTCTTTAAGTGCATTCTCCTCAATATGGGCTAGAATATATATTTAGGTTAACAAACAGTATTTTGAGACAAAACTATCATGCGGCCCATGAAGAAGCATAAACACTGCACCAGGAGATCACAATTGTATTAAAAAGCCTCTTCTTAAAATGGACTGGGAAAGTGACTAATGATATTTCAATTAAACTAGTGTCCACAGAAACATTGAGAGTATGGTTCATTTCATATGGGAAGACACCAGAGACACAAACACATTCTATGTGCATTACTTAAAATATCTTATCACAGTATGCTGTTCATTGCTCAACATACAGTACATGGTTAATGTAAAAGGATCACATGCTGCAAACTGCATGTGTATGTACTTTGAAAAGGATATTTGTGCAGAGGCATCGTAAACCACCCTTAAAATTTCATGTTAACTCTCCATCCTTCTGTGGCTTATCCTTCACAACCTAAGTGCAATGCATCAACCAATGACATTTATCCATGCTTCCTAGATTTTAAACCACATGGAAATTTAAGCCATGTATCAATGTGTTATAGTGTATTTCTTTTTTTTAATATAGTTCTAATTATGGTAAAATATTGTGAAATTTTAGATCATTACCGGCAGTGGTCATCGTGGAAATTTAGAAGTGGCGGCATAAAAAATTTAAATGAGTAAGTGAACGGAATTTGACAGATTTACAAAGAAGGCAGCAGGAGAAGGGGGGAGTATGGCACAACCACAAACACCCCCCGCCCCCTTTGACCACTGATTACAGGTGAACAGTACAATCAAGGGCAGGGGGACATCTGCCCCCCAGGCCGATCCCATAGTGGGCTACCCTGGGCTGGGTCATCTGAATCTTTTTCCCATCAAAATGCTCCCAATAGGCTGCCAGGCTTGCCCCCCAGGATAAAGTTTGCCAGCCCTCCCTTGCGTACAATCCAATATACACATTTAAATATAAACATGATTGTCTACAATTCATGAAAACCAATTTCCATGTGGAAGCAAACATCATACCAAGGTATGTTTGGAAATACACCACCAATTTGACTACTATGCATCAAGAGGTGTTCATGTTCCATTACTCTATTTTGGGATAAGTCATTTAGTTGATTTAGTGTATAAGTAATTATATTCTCAGATTTTCACATATGAGCAATTTTCGTTTATTATGCTGCATTCACTGAATTAATAAGACTAATCTGTCTAAAACTAAGTACTGTGTGTAACTGTCCTGAAATGGAACTCAGGAAGCAGCAGTGTAATATTCAGAACCAAGATCTAATTATTGTTCCCATGGTGGGTACACGTGGATAGAAGTGCACATAATTTCTAAGTAAAGAACATAAACAATCTGTAATAGAAAAAAAAAAAAAAAAAAAAAATCAACTAAACTTTGTATTTTTCCATAATTACAATGAACTTTAGAGAAAAATTGTTATGCCATTTTTAGTTTAAAAATACCTGCGACTGGCCAATCCTGTACTTGGTATGTAGCCTATTTAAAAACTTACGAAACACTTTCTTTTAGACTGTTCCATTATGGGAATATATTAATGAAGGCACATTCCACTTAAATAGAAGGTATCTAGTGACACTTGAAATAAATGTGGCTGCCTATAGGAACTGGTTTGATATTTTTCTGTAATCGTTTAAAAAGGAGGGAGACAAAAAAACCAAAGAAAGAAAAAACCTCTGTTTCAGGCACTATCTTTAACATATTTACCTGGAGAACAAACATCTCCATGTTGTTAGTAGTGGGGATGACATGAGTGGGCGTAACAACCATAGGTGCAAAGTGTGCAGCTGCTATGAGGCCTGCCTATCCTGTCAAATACCTATATTCATGCAAGGTTTTCACCACAAGGCAGTTCATGTGGGCCCTTATCAAATTTTTGCTGTGGGGCCCACAAGTGACTAGTTACCTGACCTGCCTGGACCTCTAGACCAGTGTTTCTTAAACCTGGTCCTCAGGATCTAACAGTACATGTTTTCCATATCTCCTTGCTTTAGCACAGGTGTATTCATTACAGACTGACACATTGTAACACATCCACAGGTGGTATATCCCTGGTCACCTGTAAAACCTGCAGTGTAAGGGGTCCTTTAGAGCAGGGTTTCTCACACCCAGTGCTCAGAGAAATCCAGCTATTCCTCCATGAATATGAATCTTGCTAATACACGATCAATTCCAATCCTGCCCCTTTCCTCACCACAATAACCAAACCAGTGATACATAATCAGACGGGTCAACCAATCTATTACACAGTGTAATAAAATCAGAGAATTATATTTTTTATTTTGGCTAACCATAAATACAATTCTAACAGCGTTTGCCAATTTATATCAAATTGGCCCCAAATCTTCATGACACAAATCTAGGTGGACAACAGAATTCTCTGTAGGTGATGCTCCACTTTAACTATGTTTTACTAAATACCTGTACATTTTTACAGCACTACTACAAGAGCAAATAAATTGGGTTAATGAAATATTAATTTGATAAAAAGTAAAACGTTACTAAAACAATATCAAATAAAGATGCCCTTGCTCAGTAGGCAGAAAGTTAATTCAATAAAGCTGTTTCTTCTGTTCAAGGTCCCCGCTTACTAATTTACTAACAACCGAATCATAAGGAAGTGTCAGATTCAGTTTGCAGAAGAATAAAGTATGTGTTAATTTCTGTTTTAGTGCTGTTTGGCTTGACTGAGCATCAACACGCTCAGGCTGTGGAAGGCTTTCAGGGAAATCTTAAACATATTGTGATAAACGGGTAAACTAGGACCTTTGGGCAGATCATCTACCATAGATGTCATTATGTGTTACTTTACAATGTCAGTATGCTCCAAGAGATTTATAGGTTTTCAACGAGAAAGCAGAATAATGCAAGCAGCTACTGCATTAATGGTGCACACACACACTGCTTTCTAAGAATGTCTCACTGGTATCAGACCCTGAGTGTAGGAGCAGTTATGCAGAGCAGAGATTGAGTTGGACTTTATCCAGTTTCTAATATATTTGCACAAGTTTAAATATAATAAGTCATTACTGAAAGAATATCCCTGAGGTTTTTTTTCTGTCTTGTTTCAACTCATCCTTTATTTAGGAAGCAACAACATATTACACAACACTACATTGAAAGGATCATCATACAAATGCCATGAAACAGATGGTAAAGAAGCGCACTTGTACATAATATATGGTAGCCTTAGTGAACCCTGGAACATATAATCAATTAACTACTTATTAAGAGGCAGTATGCACAACAAATGCCTTGTGCAGCTATTCTTAACCACAGTTGAAATATGCGCTTTGCTTGACTGAAGCACATACATACAACATAGAATGACGCATTCAATAAAGTATTCATAACTATAACATCACAACACCCAAAATGCGAACCAAGGTTTGCCCCTTAAATTCAGCAAATCCAAAGTTGTGGAGCCCAACTGCCAGAACTCTTCAGTAAGCGTCATTTACAAAGGGCAAAAATGTAAAATCACAGCAGAAATGCTCTTTGGCAACATACCATGCCTACTTTTGGATATTTGCAACTGGTCCCGAGGGGACGTGAATGGATTTATGTGCCCACAGGGCTGTATAAGTTAGCACTGGTCAATAGGAGAAGCTAGACAGAGTGAGGGATTTCCTTGCAGTGTGTGGTTATTAACAACTATTTATATTTACACCCTTTTCTTACCCAAGATGATACCAAAACTCTAATCCGTACAGTCATCTCCGGCCTTGACTACTGCAACTTCCTCTTATCTGGTATTCCCCTCATCTATCTATCTATCCCAGCTTCAATCCAATTTAAATTCTGCAGCAAGTCTGACCTCTTACAGCATCACTGTGTAAATCTCTACACTGGACTTCCCACGTCTTAAATAATCCAATTCAAATTACACACCAACATACAATGCCATCCCCAATCTCAGATGTCATAATAGACTATCCATCTTGCCCTGTTAAATCTACATCTGGCCTGCACCTCGCCACATCTCTGGTAACCACCTCTCACTCCCACCTACAAGACTTCTCCCATGCATTTCTCTATAACGCCCAATAAGACTCAGGTCTTTACAATTTGGAACAAAATACAGTAAAAAAAAAAACAAAACTGGGTATTAAAAAGCAAACGGGTGAGAGGGCACTGCTCCAAAGCTTACAAAGTATAGGAAAATGGTAGTTTGATACATGAGGTAATGTGCCATATATTGCAAATTAATGCAGCCAGATTCAAATTGGCAAGGTGCTTTGTGAACTAATTACACAACAATGTTGGTGTGGGGCTCAGAGGCATGTATGCAAAAACAGCAGCTTTATTTCAATAACCACTTCAGCAACCCCCTAGTTGGTGTTGGGGTCAATACCAGAGAAAGCAAGCCCTATCATAGCATATTTCATGAGTTGAAGCAATGGACCAACACTTTGATATCTGTGTTCTTGTGGCCATCTTTAGTCACCAGGTATATCAAAGTAACATTGGATATATAGCCACAGAACATCCATTTGATATTAATGACCTATAATGTCTGCCAACTTGATCTATAGTCAAACAATCGGAAGCAGAAAGGCTCCATAAGAACATGCCAATCAACTCAGCCAGAATTATTTTTTTTTTTTTACAGCTCTTTACGTCTGGTTTGCCGTGCACCACTACAAGCATTGTCAACCAATCAATGATCTTACATAGCAGGCAACTAGTAACAAGTACAAAATGTTGCAACCTATTGGCAGCTTCATGGAAATGCCAACTTCTGGAGTTCTACTGAACAGAGAGCAGCCTTTTCCCCCTTTGCTCTGTACAGAATTCTGTCAATCCATGTTGACTGGGTTGAGCAATTTGAAGTAAATTCTTTTTGTTTCACAGCCCACCCACAGTCCAAACTAATTTTCTATTGTACTCTGTCACGAGCAGAGTTTTAGTCGCATGCAATTTAAAAAGCAGGTGGCTGCTGAAACCAAATTAATCAATTTCCCACTGTGCATAAGCCCTATTACTGCAGTTTAAAAGAAAATCATTAAAATATGCAGACAAATCCTAATAGAGTTGGAGAGAAAGAGAGAGGAAGAGAACAGAGGAATCCAGCCTAGTGTGTTCACAGTACAATTGCTGTCTGGATGGACATTAATTAAAATGTGTTTCTGTAGAGGTATCTCACTATCTCTGAGCACATTACATATTGGTGGTGGTAGTAGCGGCTGAATTTCTGCAGAACATAAAAGTGAATGAATTCTGTCTGCTATGGGTGGTTTATCAGAAAAGTCTTTTCAAAGTAAGTTTTTTGTATTCTGTTCCTATAAAAAAAGTACTCAGGGAATGGGAAATCCTAGCTACGGGATTTGCTTACTGAATAAAAGAAATTTGCATTGTAAGACGGTAGCTAGTGAAAGCAATCCAGCATTCTGCTTCAGAATGCAGTACTTTTTATCCTTAAAACTGTGACAAAGTCCATCTACACAAAAGTACAATTTTACAATAAATAAACCACCACAATTGAGTTACCATAAAATCCAAAGTTATTTTTCATTTGCTTTTCAGATACGTACAAGTGAATGGACCTGGCAATACTAAGTATGCAGCCTTTTATTTTTAAGAATACAGAGAAATAAAAAGAAAAAAAGCAGGCATAGATGAAACATATGGAGGGGGTACCTGCTATAATGAACGGACACAGTAGTTCGGTTAATAGGAAAACCATAAAAACAGGTTGTCATTGTCTGCGTATATCAACCTCGACAAAGGTCTTCGTCCAGAGCAGGGTTTATTCAGCAGGTGGTGCTACTGGAGAGTTTAGAAGGTAAAACGATTTTGGGGGAAGCTGCTCAGGGCAGAAAAAGAAAGCAGCGAGTGGGTGCTGCAAGTATTTACCAATGGCATGTGCAGCAATGCAGAGATTTTACCAGGTTAGGGGTGTTATAGAAACTTAAACATGACAGTCATGCACCCAATGCCATGTGATCACTCTCCACGCCCAAAGTTACAAGCCTAAAATGTAGGGCGGTAGGTCACATGAAAAGAGAAGGGACCTTAAATGTCAAACATATCAGATAAGGACAAGCAAATCACTCTTCCCCTTAAAGAGAAATTGCAACTTGATGTTCTAAAGAAAAAAGCGCATATTAATGTGTTTAGTGTGGTATATATGGATTTATAGTATAAATTTATGCAGGGTTTTTTTTCTCTTTAGTAAACAAGCTTCTTCAATCAAAAAAACATTATGCTCTCAAGCAAAAAATGGTATGAGTAACTGCACAATACCAATGATGAGTAAAGAAAAGTAAATTAGTGAAATGTAAAAACTGGTCGTGACAACTAAATTTGACTGATCATCCTGAATATAAGAATGGGGCAGTGGCAACATGGCTACAAATACAACAAAATATTCAAGAAATATAAGTGGACTGTGCAGGCAAAAAGCAGGATGTGCTAGTGGAACCATGTAGTCAGTTTGCAACAGACCTGGGTGTTGGTGGTTAAATGGTGTTGCAGAGAGCTTTTATTTCCAATATGAAATTCAACAGTGGCAAAAAAATGCACACGGGTTGTAGGATTTGTATACACAAGGGACGTTACCTACTGGCCTTTAAACATTGCCCCAACTTCATTTCAGTGAGCTCAAAGCGTGTCACATACCAACTAGGGGTTAACTAGGGTTGGGCCTTATTTTTCCACATTCATGGTAACGGCCCAATAATGTGCACTATAAACCTACATTATGAACAATATAGCTGTCCACTAAACATAGAAACTCCATTGCAATAGTCTATGAAATTATTGACCACTGACTTAAATGGAGCTCCCCAACATTGTAAATTATCTTCACCCCCCAACATCAAGTTTTGAGTCGAGTTTCAAATCAAAAGTTCAATTAAAACAAAAGGTGTGTCTGGAATTCTCCTTCAGCCAAATGGCCCAATTTGATCTATCTACAAAAATGGAGACTCTACATCAGGGTTTCTTTACGCTACAAGCACCCCAGCAGCTTATGTTTTTAGGGTTTCTGTCTGTGGAGACAGGTAGGATGATTACAAACCCAACCAAGTAGATAAGCCATTTGTGCAGGATTAAAGAAATTCTGAGTTGCTAGGAGTGCGTGAGGACTGGAGAAACCCTGCTCTACATGAAGCGCACATACAGGTAACCTCATTGAAATGAATTCAGTCCATGTCCACCTTGGGTATACAGATAGTAAAGCTGATACCAAACACATGCGCATTTACATAGTATTTGTGTTTTCACCTGTATTTTTTTTATGCCAACGCTAGTGGGCTTAATACTAGATACCGTTTCTAAAATAAAATCTAGTGCACAGGAAGACTGTTGCCCATATCAATTATGTTCTGTTATTTTTGTTGCGCATGTTAGGAAATGAAAGCAAACATCTGATTGGCTGTTCAGAGCAAGCCTATTTACAAGCGTTTCCATAGAGACAAGAGTGCATAAACATGTAATGAACACATGACCAATCAGTAGCTGCCGAGTTGATGTCATGGTGCCACATGCAAATTTAGATCCTCACTTACCAAGTACAGATATTCCCTTATCTGACCAAGTGATGTCTTATGACAACTATTAAGCAGACTATTACAGCAGCAATAAGTACCTTTAAGTACCTTTTAAGCATATATATGAAATCATTATCCCCTTTTTAAAGTCTCTCTGGTCGGCAGTCACATACACAGACTCAGCATGTGAAGGCAGAGGGTGAGATCTTACAGTGCAGACAGAACTCAGTGGGCCATTAAAGTCTGTCTAACTACAACACATGTCATGTGACTGGTTGCTATGGTAATCACTTGACACTGGTGAAATGGTGCAGAATTATACATAATTAGTAGTGACATGAGGAAAAGAAAAAAGAAAAATGGTAATTAGCAAACTTCTCTATATAGTCTATCACTCTAGGTTATATATTAATAGGATAAAGATTAGTGTTCTGATTAGCCCCACTTCTCTGAACAGTTATTTGTTTCAAACACAAACATCAGTTTTCAAAAAATACTAAATAATTAAAGTATCCAGGGTAGTCTCAAACACTACTTTGGGCATTGAATGGATGTATGGCTTTTCATTAAACAATATTATCATAACCAAACAATCCAATGAACACAACCTGCTGTTCATTCGCTGCTGCTACCTTAGATGAGACAATGTCAAGACAAAAACCAGTAAAAGAAAGGTACACTACACCATATCCGTCTTGTTTAAATTGTATAGATCGCCATCATGTCCCTGATCTCCATTAACAGTCCAATTTATCCAGCTGGGAGTCCCTATTTATCATCACTATCCATGTTACAATATTCTAAGGCTCAAGCAGTTAGGAGTGGGAACAAGAAATAAGCAAAACTGCCAATAAATGGAACATGTACAACATAATGTGTTCATTTTTAACACTGAACTACACAATAGATTACTTCACACAGTTGTACATTATGCACTCAATGTTTTTGTACTTTTTTTCCATGCTGTTTTAATAAAGACAACCCCATATGCTAAATGTTCATGACCAACTCCAGTTTGTTTTCCAGAGTAGAAAGCAAGTGTCAAAGGTTGCAATATTTTATAGTATACATCATCATTATTGGTAACCTGTTATACCAAATATAGCTACTTGTGCCACTATATTCTAAAGTAGGCACACAGTAATAAGTAAACAATACCTTTATCCAAATAAAGGAACACCTATCTGCAACAACATATCAGCAGGCATTTTTTATTTTTTTTTAAATCAGGTAAAATTTTATTGAATTTTTTTAGCTTTTCTTTACACTTTTATCATAAAAGCCCATAACATTAGGCTAAACCAACAACTATAGCCCACACAGTGATACAAGTAGTGTCAAGTATTCATATATAATAAGATCAAAAGAATGCATTGACATTCAGATTTTCAAACCAGGGTATGCACATCCAAAATTTCAGGGTACAATGAAATAGCACAATTTTACTAATACAAAATATAAATCGTTGACTTTAACAACAGAGTAGGCGGCTGGATGTCTGCCCTGAGCATTACATTAGGAGAGCTCCACCTCCCTCAATCCTTCCTTGACATATGGGGATATCCTCCACCTGTACCATATTCTTTCCTATTTATTCACTAGGTTTCTGCTGGTGTACATGAACCTTTCATGGCCCACTGTATCGTTAACAAGGTCAATCCAGCTAAGTCGGGCCTTCAGGTGCCATCCATTTCCTAGCTATGACCACTTTTGCCAACATAAGTAACCTATTAATAAGCAGTCTAATAAGTCTACAGGTTTTTTTGTTCAAGCCTAAACCAAATATACAGAGTTTTGGGGTCAAGGCAACTACTCCCACCTCCAATCTTTTAAGACAGTCTTCCACCTCTCCCCAAAAACATGAGACTAATGGGCACTCCCAGAGCATATGCCAAAAGTCCCCTCTCACTCCTACACTTAGGACACAGAACCACCTGACCCCCACTAAACTTAGAAAGCCGAAGAGGGGTAAGATACGTTCTGTGCAACAGAAAAAACTGGACCTGGCGAAATTTGACTGATGCAGTGATCTCTTTCGGGCTACACAACACCATATCCCATGCCTTGTCACTAATTCGCCCCAGATCACCCTCCCACCTGCATCGCAGCTCCGTCAAGCCCCACACACCAGATCCTTCCACCAATATTGAATACAAAAATGAAATTTGCTGCCTTTGGCCCAACCTTGCCAGTTGCACCCTCAAAAGAATCTACATTGAAGCTCGGGGCAGCTCCCCGAAACTGCGAGGCCAGAGCATGTCTTAACTGCAAATATCTATAAAAGTAACCCCTAGGTAGCTCATATAATCCCTGAAGTTGCTCAAATGAATATAATATCCCATTCTCATACAGTTGTCCAATATGTATTATATTATAGATTCGCCAAGCTCCAGCTCCCTCCCATCCTAATCAACTCTCCAAAGTCCAAATTATCCCAGAGTGGCATGCACGGATCCAAGTCCAATCCACCCCCAATCTGGGATGACAATCGCCAAACCTTCATGGCCTGTATTAATAAAGGGGGGTCCTCCTAACCTTTCTACCAGCCAGAAGAAACTGCACCAGTGTATGATTAGAACCAGTCTCAGAGACTAGAAAATCATGCAAATCTATACCCAACCGCAACCGGAAACATACCTCAATATGTGTCAGCTGGGAGGCAAAATAATAAAGCCGCAGATTCGGCAAAGCCAAGCCCCAGACCCTCGAGAATGATATAAAGTGGTAAGCTTAACTCTTGCTCTCTTGCCTGCCCACACCAAAGAAGCCATGAGACGTTCAATGTAACGGAATATACTATGAGGGATATATATCGGTGACTGCTGCAAAACATACAGAAACTTTGGTTGAATTATCATTTTGACTAGATTAATTCTACCTGTGACCGTCAATGGCAGCTGTTTCCATACCCCAATCCGGCTCTTAAGATAGTCAATCTGAGGCTGAACATTACGCTGAATATATTGACCCATATCACTAGAAATCCAGATACAAAGATATTTAAATACCGGGGTCTATTTAAGAGGAGTCTGCAAAACTTGACCCGTAGTGCAAGTACCCTTAATCGGAGTTACACTGGATTTATTCCAATTGATCAAAAGCCCCAAGTACCCACCGAACACTGAGACCACACGGAGTAGGATTGGCAACAATTTATCAGTATATGACAAAAAAAGCAGCATATCATCTGCATAAAGTGCAATTTTGTCAGTCCTGCAGCCCATCCTCAATCCAGTAATATCTGACTGCATTCTAACCACACATGCCAACGGCTCTATGGCCAGGGCAAATATAGTGGGGGACAGAGGACACCCCTGTCTGGTACCTCTGCCCATAACAAACTGACGGGACACGAAGCCATTTACACAGACTCTAGCTGTAGGGCAGGAGTACAGCAATCGAACCCACTGAATAAAAACCGGTCCAAACCTGAATTTCAACAACATCGCCCACAAGTACCACCACTCTACAGAGTAAAAGGCCCTAGCAGCATCTAAGGACTCCACCACCGCCTCCTCCGCAGGGTGGGGCAGCTGCAGATGACAAAAAAGCCTACGCAGATTTATAGCCATCAGCAGGCATTTTAAACAAGCTGACAAAGGCAAGGAAATAAAGGCCACAGGTGAATGGTCGGATGGCCATTTGCGGCCCTGGATGTTGCCCATCTACATTGGCACAGTCCTTGTGTGTCTACAACAGTTTTCATGGGCTGCATGTCATGGGACATTGGCAGGTTAAGACCAGTGAACCAGTCAGGAGGACATAATTTCATATTCAGGTGCAACAATTTCCTATAGTCTGGCTTGCAATTAATTGATTTTTTGTTGTTTATATATGCATAAATGTCGTAAGTCAACATCTAAACATATAGCATTTTATGGACTGATGATCTATTTTTAAAAAATAAAATAAAAAAAATAAATCAATGTTCGCATTCTTGAAAACAGATAATTGTGTAGTGACCACAACAGTGGATCTCTCTATAGCTATCTATATCGTGTGAGTGCCTAGAGGTAACACATTGCATTTTCAATGGTATTCCTCATCCCAAAATACCTCATCTCAGAAAGGTATCTGTTTTAGAATTTAAAATCAAGTAGTTTCAATAGCTTATCCTCTTGTGTGTGTGCATGCGTGCAAGTGTCTATATTTGTGTATCCATGTGTGCCCATTAATCTGTATATGTGCAGGCAAAAAACAGACGCAAATAAAAACAAAAAAAACAATGGCTTGTTAAGTTACACTAATTTGAACCATAAATCTTAGGTTTTTCTATATTTGTAAGGACTAGGTCAAGCACATGTGTCTTTGCATGTACTTGCTCTACCTGATGAATACAAGCAGTGTATATTTCTGGGGGTATCTAGAGTGGTAGATGGGCAAATATACAAGGATTGCCTTGACAGTGACAGATACATCCAGAGGTAATGACAAAGGCAGGTACAGGTAATGATGCCACAGACCTGGAGGTGTGCAGAGAAATATTGTGACCTCCCAGAAGATTTAAAAATACCATTGATGTTTGACTGACCAGAGGCGTAAAAATAAGGTTAAAAATTACTACAATACAAACAGCTAATGACACTTTGTAATTCCACCAAATTGCCAGTCCAAATTAAGATCAAATTGTCAAATTTACTGTTTCCATTTACAGATCTGGTCGCTTAAAAAGGATCGTTGGGCTATATTTAAAAAAAAAAAAAAAAAAGCTCCCATAAAATATGTGAAGATTTGCCAAACTTCCAGCCACCAAAGTTCCCATTGCAACTCTGGAATGTTGCAAGTAGAACCCATTCCTCATCATTATGAGTAATTAAAATTTGAATACATTCCATTAAAAAGGTAATCTTCCCAGGGAGATTGTACCAAAGCTGTTTTATGGTTTTTACATCAGTCCACTGTGTGTGGTAAATTACTGAATACAAGGATTTTATGTTGCATGTTACCAACGCATAATGAGGTTCCCATGGAACGGCCTCAAATTCTTTAATGGCAGAAGTGGAATCTTTAGTAAATGACAACCAGGAGTATGCTATTGGCTGCAGAATGAAATTTAAATATTTAGAGAGGCAAGGTGTAAAAGATCATACCTCTGAAATAAAGGGTCTTTCTGAGGGTTCTTATGTATTTTGGACAGCTAATGAAACACTAGAAATCTATGTCGTTTGCAGAAATAAAAAAAAAAAATATATCAAACTCTGCCTGAATAATACCATAATATTTAGACATTAGTTGTGTTACGATTCACTAACTTAACTCCAAATACCACCCATCCAGTTTAATTATAACTTGGCTCAGGTTATTGTCTAATAGTATAAAAAAAAAGTCCATTTCTAGTTGAGCATGTGTGAAGGAATTTAAATTGTAATCTCCAATAAAGGCAGGGACTAATGTGACGTGAAGGACTGAATATTCTATGTTAAGTTCTGTGTAATATTTTATACAAAATATAAAAATCTGCTCCAGTAATTCTACTAATAACCTGAAATTCCCAATACAATCAAATTCGCATATTTACTTTTTTATTATTATTATTATTTGTGCCAGGTGTAGCCTGTTACCCTCTGTTACCTAGCTGCCTACCTAGGAACCAAAAAAATAAATATTCAGTGCATGCATGCATATGATATAGATATAGATATACACATATACATACATATATATATATATATATATATATATATATATATATATATATATATATATATATATATATATATATATATACACACATACATACATTATATATATATATATATTATATATATATACATATATAAATATACACACACACATACACACATATATATACACATACATACACACACACACACACACACACACACAGATAAGAGAAGTTGATCAGAAAAAGCTATACATAAAAACAAAGTACAAATATATCACGTCATAAATCAAAGAAATTGACCCTTAGCAAAAATTCCAATCAACTCCTTACATTACTTCAAGGTCCTCAAACAAATCAGGCAGAGAGCATCTTTATTTCTTTCATTACAGATTATATTCTGATACAGTGAGTCAGTTATCCATTACATTAAACAGTCACATTTTGCTACAATTAAAATATTCTATAGAATTTTTTTTTCTACAGACATGAACATTAAAGAACACAATCAGCAGAAAAATCTTTGAAAGTCTTCTGCACATGAATAATACATTAAAAAGCATTAAACCATAGGCCTGAAGTGCACTTCAACATATACACTAAAATAACGGAGGGGCCATGGGAGAAGCATAGTGGTGTATTATTGCCATAAACCAAGCAAACCTGTTCTAACACAAAAAGGTCTAAAACAATGGCATCTGCTTTGAAAAAGGCAACATTTATTAAATACGAGACCTATCCAAAAGCTGAAAGTGTACCCATCAAAACTACACAAAGTGGAGGCTGCAGTCTTGTGCAGGGTTGGACTGGCCCACCAGAGGACCGGGCTATCCACCAGTAGGCTCCGAACCTGAATCGCTCCCCTCTTCGTTGGTGGGGGGAGCGAGAAACTTAGAAAAACTGGCTGTAATTTAGTAGTTAATTTCATATATGTAGCATACAGGGGGTCAAAGTGCGTTACATGGCCATTTAAGCCACAGTCATTGCCAATAAGTTTATAAAAAACAAAGAGTGGGAGTTACTAGGACTCTGACTGTCAAAGTACACAATGGGACTGCCGAGTAATGAAGCGCATATGTGTAAAAATCTGTCCTCAGTTGCAACACTAACTACAAAGTTCCAAACTGCCTCTGGAAGAAACATCAGCACAAGAAGGGTTTGTCAAGCACTTCATGGATTGGGTTTCCAATACCGAGCATTGGAACACAGGCCTCAGATCACCATGAGTAATACCAAATGTTGACTGGAGTGGTGTAAAGCACACCACCATTATACTCTAGCAGTGTAAGTGTGTTGTATGGAGTGATTAATTATACTTTACCATCTGGCAGTCTGACGGCTGAATCCTTTTTTGCGGATGTTAGTAGAATGCTTCCTTCCCGACAGTATACCGCCAACCGTGAAGTTTGGTGGGGGGAGGAATAATGCTCGTGGCTGAATGGATGTAAATCCCTGCAGCCTTGTTCCAAAATCTAGTGGAAAGTCCTCCCAGAAAGGTGGATGCAGTTATAACAGCAAAGGGGGGGGACCGGCTTGATATTAATGCCCATAGATGGTGGGGATCCGGTGTCCACATACTTTTGGCCATGTAGTTTGTGTACTTGCATTCATATGTTTGTGGGGATATTGACCTGTTTACACGCAAACACTGTGGTAACCTTAGTCATATTAGGGACAAAAACTGAGGTCCCAACAAAGGTTCCCCAGGCTAAAGAATGCAGGGGACCTTGCGGATATGCTTGGCATAAAAATCTGGCATGTCCCTGCGAGTCACTTTTCAGATCAAAAGTGTGCGTCTGTTCAATGTGAAGGGGACATTATGTTTGCATTCCACTGCTAGAAGTATACCATCCACATATAGAAGGAGCAGGAAGTAGAAGTGACTGCAGCTTTCCCGGGAAGGCTTTATACACCAAATGAGTCTAGACATGATTGCATCAGTCTGCTGTTGAAGATAAAGTGGGGATAGTGGAACCTGACAGAGCCCACCAGTGGCTCACACTATAGTCCAGGTAGCAGTGGAGAGGAGTATGCCCCTGACATTTCAGAGGAGAGCAGTTCAGACACCAGCAGTAATGCCCAATTGCCTGTCCGTGGAGCAAAGTGCAGGTATCCAGAGATAAGTTCTCGACCTTCTGGAAGTGCCATTTTAAAACAGAGTGTCTGACAAACAATGCAGTGTCTGGCCAAACGCTATGCAGAAACAGTGATGGCTCCAGGGCGTCCAAAAAAAAAACAAAAAGCTCTTGAGCGTCATGACCCTAGATGAAATCTTATTCAGTCAAAAATAATGCATCATGCAGATGGAGCAACATCTATTCAACTGAGTCGGTTCAGATGTTGGCAAGCACGAGTACATCCGTTATAGACTTAGAGAAACGGGAGGCTACTGCTACAGGCCAAAAGAGCTACGCCATTGGAGAGGATGGAAGAGTTTTCAATCCCATCGAACTTTCTGCACGTAATAGATGCTATGTAGCTGGCTGTAACAAGGAGACTGGTACATTTAGGACACCCTCACTGGCATTCAAGGTCGGGCATCGCCTGCAAAGGATGGTGGGCATTGTGGAGTGTCGAACTATGATGAGAGCCGCACTGCTGTGGTTGAAAACACAGGCACCTTCAGGAAGATACATTAAGCAAGATGGAACGAGTTGATCTCATCGGCTGCCTTGAAAACGCCAAGTGAAACATGCCTCATCCCTTACATTTCACAGAAGATGTGAAAAAGATGCACTTGTACCTCGATGAGAAGCAGCAAGTAGTCTATCCACTGAGCCTACACTTAACCACTGGGCACTGTTTGCAAAAGTCACCCTGGCACAGGTGATCTTGTTCAATCAAAGAATGGAAGGGGAAGTTTCCGAGATGTTGCCGACTACCTTCGTTGAGATCTGAAGTATTTCTTGAGAAGATGTGGCCATAGCACTTTCCAAGGTTGAGAGGAAGCTCTGACGGCACTTCATTTGCATTATAATCCGGGAAGAGGGAGGTAGAAAAGTCCCCATCCTGCTGACACCAGGCATACAAGCTGCAATGGCAAAGAAGTGTGTAGAATGCAGAATGGATATCCAAAATGTCTACATATTTGCCAGACTAGCTGCCTTGTGACACTTCAGAGGCTCCAATTACATACGGCTGTTTGTCTGAGCGCGTGGAGCCAAACATCCCCACATGGTGTTCCACGAAGCTTCAAAAGCATGTTACCACTCTATGAAAAGTCCTCAAACTAAATGACACAGAAATGGATCAGTTGGTGGACTTCCTTGGGCATAACATCAGCATGTTGTGATCTGATGTATGCTTTTGACTTTTACCTTAGTCAATTACATATCTTTTATTTTTCCGAACCGCTTCAGCTACAGAGCAACATACCGGATGATGAGCAATCCCCAGTGACAGAGGGACAAGTGGTCAAGTGTTCGGTCGACACTTCCCAGGTCAGAAGAAAGACTGTGTAGGGACCTGGTAATACGGGACTATTACCAGCCAACTCTTTCACAAGTAGGTTTAGCGCACAGTTTCGTTAGGCAAAAGTTCTTTGCCTTCTCTGTATTTCGCAGGGTCGCAATGGACTGCTATACTTCCTTTCAGGTTGTACAGCAGTGCGTCAAAAAACCTGGAACAGAGAGGAAATCCAAGCTGTGGAGAAGCACATGATGAAGTTTATCCAAACATTCCGGGTGCCCAGCAAGCGCAACTGTTGTGTGCTTCATGACTGAATCATCCATACTGAAAGATCGGAACTGGTTAGGGGTGAAATTCAACATTAAGACCTGCATAACAGCTTTAAAGAGCGCTCAAACTTGTTGAAATCATATGCAGTGGTTGAACAGGGCTGTAACCTCCAGGGCTAAGTGTCTGTCTGTGCATGTTCTCAGACAGCCAAAATACACAAACCTTTTCCTACCATTGTTATTTATGTATGCAGGAATGTGGATGTCCTCAGATGGTCAAAATACATGAAACCTTCCCCACCATGCAGTCCATGTCAGTACTTTAAGCAAACTCAAAGTGTATATCTCAAGTGGTACCTCTGGTAACAAACTGCTCCTACAAATACCCATATGACTGTTCTATTGATGGTGCATTTGGAACATGGCTCATAGGGACACATTTTCCTCACAACGCAATAAAAACAAGTCTGTGTGCGTGCAAGAGAGGGGAGCAAGGCAATTTTCTGTCTTAATCTCAATAGATAAAGGCCAATTTTAGACAAGGTGGGACTGTGTAACCATCTTCAAATGCCTAACCTCAAGAACCTTGACCACTCTGCCTTTAGACTAAAAAAAAAAAAAAAAAAAAAGTGTTTTATAGTTATAAATAGAATTCAAACAATGTTCAGTTATTTTTGGTCTTCGTTGTGACATCCCATGGTGAGACAAATACATTTCATTTAGGAGCACTGTGTTTAGGAGCACTCCAAGTCACACCTTCAGTGCAGTTTATTTTTACTTACTCGTGTGGATTTTAGTTAAGCACCACCCCAACTACTTTACTAGACATACAAGTCAGTATATCATTTAAAAAAAAAAAAAAAAATGTAAAAAAAAAAAAATCTATATGGTGCCATTTTTTTCCCTATAACCTGCTATACAAGTCCAGCTCACAAGCCCAAATAGTACCAAACGTGGGAATAAAGGCTACCTAGCACGTAGTGGACCAGATTGTGACATCTTTAAATTTTAAAGCACTATAATTTCAAGCTACAATGTGCTACTTAAACATAAACATCTAAATCACTACTACAGTTTAAACTGGGCTTCCCTGGAAGTCCAGGATCAGAGTAAAAATGTTGAAAGTCCTTTTTACCAGAATCTTCTTTATTTTTTTTTTTAATAAACACAACACACAAACACGTGGCAACAATTAACTTTATACTGCATAAAAACATGCATGTCGAGTTCACTGAATGCAAGCAGCCACTAATCACCAGCAAATTGCTTTTTATGGATCACTATTGTTTTTACATATTTATCTGGTGATATTTTAGGTGTGATTGGCATTAACACAAACTAGCACGTAGTAAGATGCTATAATAAGATGTGAAGGTTTCGAGTATGGTTACGGTTACAAAAAGGTGTCAAGTAAGGGAAAGGTGAATATGAAGATCACATGAAATGGCCCCCTGACCCCAAGTGAACCATACCAACACAGATTTAGTTTATGTAGCTCCCATTACCATTTTATTTATAAAATATTACAAGTCTCCTTGGTAAATGTGTATGGAAAAATACTCACACATTGTATATGACACACACGCACACACAAACATACCCTAAGCAAATGGTTAAGGCAGTGGTTCCCAAACTTTTGCAGTTCGCAGCACCCTTAGAGTCTCCAAATTTTTTCAAGGCACCCCTCCAAAATAATTATTGAGCAGTCCTGTTTTAGAAGTAGTTGGGTCAAAAAATTGTAATAAGTATTTGGGTCAGGACAGAAATACTTATTTAGTTGTATGCAAAAATGCCCCCTCTGCATCCAGGCACTCTGCCCCCTCTGCATCCAGACACACTGCCCCCTCTGTCACGCTGTGTCCCCCTCCACTGCCCCCTCAAACGCTGTGTCCCCCTCCTCTGTCCCCCTCCTCTGTCCCGCTGTCACCATCCTCTGCTCCCCTCCTCTGTCCCGCTGTCACCATCCTCTGCTCTCCTCCTCTGTCCCGCTGTCACCATCCTCTGCTCTCCTCCTCTGTCCCGCTGTCACCATCCTCTGCTCTCCTCCTCTGTCCCGCTGTCACCATCCTCTGCTCTCCTCCTCTGTCCCGCTGTCACCATCCTCTGCTCTCCTCCTCTGTCCCGCTGTCACCATCCTCTGCTCTCCTCCTCTGTCCCGCTGTCACCATCCTCTGCTCTCCTCCTCTGTCCCGCTGTCACCATCCTCTGCTCTCCTCCTCTGTCCCGCTGTCACCATCCTCTGCTCTCCTCCTCTGTCCCGCTGTCACCATCCTCTGCTCTCCTCCTCTGTCCCGCTGTCACCATCCTCTGCTCTCCTCCTCTGTCCCGCTGTCACCATCCTCTGCTCTCCTCCTCTGTCCCGCTGTCACCATCCTCTGCTCTCCTCCTCTGTCCCGCTGTCACCATCCTCTGCTCTCCTCCTCTGTCCCGCTGTCACCATCCTCTGCTCTCCTCCTGTCCCGCTGTCACCATCCTCTGTCCCGCTGTCACCATCCTCTGCTCTCCTCCTCTGTCCCGCTGTCACCATCCTCTGCTCTCCTCCTCTGTCCCGCTGTCACCATCCTCTGTCCCCCTCCTCTGTCCCGCTGTCACCATCCTCTGTCCCCCTCCTCTGTCCCGCTGTCACCATCCTCTGCCCTCCTCCTCTGTCCCGCTGTCACCATCCTCTGTCCCCCTCCTCTGTCCCGCTGTCACCATCCTCTGCCCTCCTCCTCTGTCCCGCTGTCACCCACCTCTGTCACCATCCTCTGTCCCGCTGTCACCATCCTCTGTCCCGCTGTCACCCACCTCTGTCACCATCCTCTGTCCCGCTGTCACCATCCTCTGTCCCGCTGTCACCATCCTCTGTCCCGCTGTCACCATCCTCTGTCCCGCTGTCACCATCCTCTGTCCCGCTGTCACCATCCTCTGTCCCGCTGTCACCATCCTCTGTCCCGCTGTCACCATCCTCTGTCCCGCTGTCACCATCCTCTGTCACCATCCTCTGCTCTCCTCCTCTGTCCCGCTGTCACCATCCTCTGCTCTCCTCCTCTGTCCCCCTCCTCTGTCCCGCTGTCACCATCCTCTGCTCTTCTCCTCTGTCCCCCTCCTCTGTCCCGCTGTCACCATCCTCTGCTCTTCTCCTCTGTCCCCCTCCTCTGTCCCGCTGTCACCATCCTCTGCTCTCCTCCTCTGTCCCGCTGTCACCATCCTCTGCTCTCCTCCTCTGTCCCGCTGTCACCATCCTCTGCTCTCCTCCTCTGTCCCGCTGTCACCATCCTCTGCTGCTCTCCTCTGTCCCGCTGTCACCATCCTCTGCTCTCCTCCTCTGTCCCGCTGTCACCATCCTCTGCCCCGCTGTCACCATCCTCTGCTCTCCTCCTCTGTCCCGCTGTCACCATCCTCTGCTCTCCTCCTCTGTCCCGCTGTCACCATCCTCTGCTCTCCTCCTCTGTCCCGCTGTCACCATCCTCTGCTCTCCTCCTCTGTCCCGCTGTCACCATCCTCTGCTCTCCTCCTCTGTCCCGCTGTCACCATCCTCTGCTCTCCTCCTCTGTCCCGCTGTCACCATCCTCTGCTCTCCTCCTCTGTCCCGCTGTCACCATCCTCTGCTCTCCTCCTCTGTCCCGCTGTCACCATCCTCTGCTCTCCTCCTCTGTCCCGCTGTCACCATCCTCTGCTCTCCTCCTCTGTCCCGCTGTCACCATCCTCTGTCCCGCTGTCACCATCCTCTGCTCTCCTCCTCTGTCCCGCTGTCACCATCCTCTGCTCTCCTCCTCTGTCCCGCTGTCACCATCCTCTGTCCCCCTCCTCTGTCCCGCTGTCACCATCCTCTGTCCCCCTCCTCTGTCCCGCTGTCACCATCCTCTGCCCTCCTCCTCTGTCCCGCTGTCACCATCCTCTGTCCCCCTCCTCTGTCCCGCTGTCACCATCCTCTGCCCTCCTCCTCTGTCCCGCTGTCACCCACCTCTGTCACCATCCTCTGTCCCGCTGTCACCATCCTCTGTCCCGCTGTCACCCACCTCTGTCACCATCCTCTGTCCCGCTGTCACCATCCTCTGCTCTCCTCCTCTGTCCCGCTGTCACCATCCTCTGCTCTCCTCCTCTGTCCCCCTCCTCTGTCCCGCTGTCACCATCCTCTGCTCTTCTCCTCTGTCCCCCTCCTCTGTCCCGCTGTCACCATCCTCTGCTCTTCTCCTCTGTCCCCCTCCTCTGTCCCGCTGTCACCATCCTCTGCTCTCCTCCTCTGTCCCGCTGTCACCATCCTCTGCTCTCCTCCTCTGTCCCGCTGTCACCATCCTCTGCTCTCCTCCTCTGTCCCGCTGTCACCATCCTCTGCTCTCCTCCTCTGTCCCGCTGTCACCATCCTCTGTCACCATCCTCTGTCCCGCTGTCACCATCCTCTGTCCCGCTGTCACCATCCTCTGTCCCGCTGTCACCATCCTCTGCTCTCCTCCTCTGTCCCGCTGTCACCCACCTCTGTCCCGCTGTCACCATCCTCTGCTCTCCTCCTCTGTCCCGCTGTCACCCACCTCTGTCACCATCCTCTGTCCCGCTGTCACCATCCTCTGTCCCGCTGTCACCATCCTCTGTCCCGCTGTCACCATCCTCTGCTCTCCTCCTCTGTCCCGCTGTCACCATCCTCTGCTCTCCTCCTCTGTCCCGCTGTCACCATCCTCTGCTCTCCTCCTCTGTCCCGCTGTCACCCACCTCTGTCCCGCTGTCACCATCCTCTGCTCTCCTCTGTCCCGCTGTCACCCACCTCTGTCCCGCTGTCACCATCCTCTGCTCTCCTCCTCTGTCCAGCTGTCACCCACCTCTGCTCTCCTCCTCTGTCCCGCTGTCACCATCCTCTGCTCTCCTCCTCTGTCCCGCTGTCACCCACCTCTGTCCCGCTGTCACCATCCTCTGCTCTCCTCCTCTGTCCCGCTGTCACCCACCTCTGTCCCCCTCCTCTGTCCCGCTGTCACCATCCTCTGCCCCCCTCTGTCCCGCTGTCACCCACCTCTGTCCCGCTGTCACCATCCTCTGCTCTCCTCCTCTGTCCCGCTGTCACCCACCTCTGTCCCGCTGTCACCATCCTCTGCTCTCCTCCTCTGTCCCGCTGTCACCCACCTCTGTCCCCCTCCTCTGTCCCGCTGTCACCATCCTCTGCCCCCCTCTGTCCCGCTGTCACCATCCTCTGTCCCGCTGTCACCATCCTCTGCTCTCCTCCTCTGTCCCGCTGTCACCATCCTCTGCTCTCCTCCTCTGTCCCGCTGTCACCATCCTCTGCTCTCCTCCTCTGTCCCGCTGTCACCATCCTCTGCTCTCCTCCTCTGTCCCGCTGTCACCATCCTCTGCTCTCCTCCTCTGTCCCGCTGTCACCATCCTCTGCTCTCCTCCTCTGTCCCGCTGTCACCATCCTCTGCTCTCCTCCTCTGTCCCGCTGTCACCATCCTCTGCTCTCCTCCTCTGTCCCGCTGTCACCATCCTCTGTCCCGCTGTCACCATCCTCTGTCCCGCTGTCACCATCCTCTGTCCCGCTGTCACCATCCTCTGCTCTCCTCCTCTGTCCCGCTGTCACCATCCTCTGCTCTCCTCCTCTGTCCCGATCCTCTGCTCTCCTCCTCTGTCCCGCTGTCACCCACCTCTGTCCCGCTGTCACCATCCTCTGCTCTCCTCCTCTGTCCCGCTGTCACCCACCTCTGTCCCGCTGTCACCCACCTCTGTCCCGCTGTCACCCACCTCTGTCCCGCTGTCACCATCCTCTGCTCTCCTCCTCTGTCCCGCTGTCACCCACCTCTGTCCCGCTGTCACCATCCTCTGCTCTCCTCCTCTGTCCCGCTGTCACCATCCTCTGTCCCCCTCCTCTGTCCCGCTGTCACCATCCTCTGTCCCCCTCCTCTGTCCCGCTGTCACCATCCTCTGCCCTCCTCCTCTGTCCCGCTGTCACCATCCTCTGTCCCCCTCCTCTGTCCCGCTGTCACCATCCTCTGCCCTCCTCCTCTGTCCCGCTGTCACCCACCTCTGTCACCATCCTCTGTCCCGCTGTCACCATCCTCTGTCCCGCTGTCACCCACCTCTGTCACCATCCTCTGTCCCGCTGTCACCATCCTCTGCTCTCCTCCTCTGTCCCGCTGTCACCATCCTCTGCTCTCCTCCTCTGTCCCCCTCCTCTGTCCCGCTGTCACCATCCTCTGCTCTTCTCCTCTGTCCCCCTCCTCTGTCCCGCTGTCACCATCCTCTGCTCTTCTCCTCTGTCCCCCTCCTCTGTCCCGCTGTCACCATCCTCTGCTCTCCTCCTCTGTCCCGCTGTCACCATCCTCTGCTCTCCTCCTCTGTCCCGCTGTCACCATCCTCTGCTCTCCTCCTCTGTCCCGCTGTCACCATCCTCTGCTCTCCTCCTCTGTCCCGCTGTCACCATCCTCTGTCACCATCCTCTGTCCCGCTGTCACCATCCTCTGTCCCGCTGTCACCATCCTCTGTCCCGCTGTCACCATCCTCTGCTCTCCTCCTCTGTCCCGCTGTCACCCACCTCTGTCCCGCTGTCACCATCCTCTGCTCTCCTCCTCTGTCCCGCTGTCACCCACCTCTGTCACCATCCTCTGTCCCGCTGTCACCATCCTCTGTCCCGCTGTCACCATCCTCTGTCCCGCTGTCACCATCCTCTGCTCTCCTCCTCTGTCCCGCTGTCACCATCCTCTGCTCTCCTCCTCTGTCCCGCTGTCACCATCCTCTGCTCTCCTCCTCTGTCCCGCTGTCACCCACCTCTGTCCCGCTGTCACCATCCTCTGCTCTCCTCTGTCCCGCTGTCACCCACCTCTGTCCCGCTGTCACCATCCTCTGCTCTCCTCCTCTGTCCAGCTGTCACCCACCTCTGCTCTCCTCCTCTGTCCCGCTGTCACCATCCTCTGCTCTCCTCCTCTGTCCCGCTGTCACCCACCTCTGTCCCGCTGTCACCATCCTCTGCTCTCCTCCTCTGTCCCGCTGTCACCCACCTCTGTCCCCCTCCTCTGTCCCGCTGTCACCATCCTCTGCCCCCCTCTGTCCCGCTGTCACCCACCTCTGTCCCGCTGTCACCATCCTCTGCTCTCCTCCTCTGTCCCGCTGTCACCCACCTCTGTCCCGCTGTCACCATCCTCTGCTCTCCTCCTCTGTCCCGCTGTCACCCACCTCTGTCCCCCTCCTCTGTCCCGCTGTCACCATCCTCTGCCCCCCTCTGTCCCGCTGTCACCATCCTCTGCCCCCCTCTGTCCCGCTGTCACCATCCTCTGTCCCGCTGTCACCATCCTCTGCTCTCCTCCTCTGTCCCGCTGTCACCATCCTCTGCTCTCCTCCTCTGTCCCGCTGTCACCATCCTCTGCTCTCCTCCTCTGTCCCGCTGTCACCATCCTCTGCTCTCCTCCTCTGTCCCGCTGTCACCATCCTCTGCTCTCCTCCTCTGTCCCGCTGTCACCATCCTCTGCTCTCCTCCTCTGTCCCGCTGTCACCATCCTCTGCTCTCCTCCTCTGTCCCGCTGTCACCATCCTCTGCTCTCCTCCTCTGTCCCGCTGTCACCATCCTCTGTCCCGCTGTCACCATCCTCTGTCCCGCTGTCACCATCCTCTGTCCCGCTGTCACCATCCTCTGCTCTCCTCCTCTGTCCCGCTGTCACCATCCTCTGCTCTCCTCCTCTGTCCCGATCCTCTGCTCTCCTCCTCTGTCCCGCTGTCACCCACCTCTGTCCCGCTGTCACCATCCTCTGCTCTCCTCCTCTGTCCCGCTGTCACCCACCTCTGTCCCGCTGTCACCCACCTCTGTCCCGCTGTCACCCACCTCTGTCCCGCTGTCACCATCCTCTGCTCTCCTCCTCTGTCCCGCTGTCACCCACCTCTGTCCCGCTGTCACCATCCTCTGCTCTCCTCCTCTGTCCCGCTGTCACCATCCTCTGCTCTCCTCCTCTGTCCCGCTGTCACCATCCTCTGCTCTCCTCCTCTGTCCCGCTGTCACCCACCTCTGTCCCGCTGTCACCATCCTCTGCTCTCCTCCTCTGTCCCGCTGTCACCATCCTCTGCTCTCCTCCTCTGTCCCGCTGTCACCATCCTCTGCCCCGCTGTCACCATCCTCTGCTCTCCTCCTCTGTCCCGCTGTCACCATCCTCTGTCCCGCTGTCACCATCCTCTGCTCCTCTCCTCTGTCCCGCTGTCACCATCCTCTGCTCTCCTCCTCTGTCCCGATCCTCTGCTCTCCTCCTCTGTCCCGCTGTCACCCACCTCTGTCCCGCTGTCACCATCCTCTGCTCTCCTCCTCTGTCCCGCTGTCACCCACCTCTGTCCCGCTGTCACCATCCTCTGCTCTCCTCCTCTGTCCCGCTGTCACCCACCTCTGTCCCGCTGTCACCATCCTCTGCTCTCCTCCTCTGTCCCGCTGTCACCATCCTCTGCTCTCCTCCTCTGTCCCGCTGTCACCATCCTCTGCTCTCCTCCTCTGTCCCGCTGTCACCATCCTCTGCTCTCCTCCTCTGTCCCGCTGTCACCATCCTCTGCTCTCCTCCTCTGTCCCGCTGTCACCATCCTCTGCTCTCCTCCTCTGTCCCGCTGTCACCATCCTCTGCTCTCCTCCTCTGTCCCGCTGTCACCATCCTCTGCTCTCCTCCTCTGTCCCGCTGTCACCATCCTCTGCTCTCCTCCTCTGTCCCGCTGTCACCATCCTCTGTCCCGCTGTCACCATCCTCTGCTCTCCTCCTCTGTCCCGCTGTCACCCACCTCTGTCCCGCTGTCACCATCCTCTGCTCTCCTCCTCTGTCCCGCTGTCACCCACCTCTGTCCCGCTGTCACCATCCTCTGCTCTCCTCCTCTGTCCCGCTGTCACCCACCTCTGTCCCGCTGTCACCATCCTCTGCTCTCCTCCTCTGTCCCGCTGTCACCCACCTCTGTCCCGCTGTCACCATCCTCTGCTCTCCTCCTCTGTCCCGCTGTCACCCACCTCTGTCCCGCTGTCACCATCCTCTGCTCTCCTCCTCTGTCCCGCTGTCACCCACCTCTGTCCCGCTGTCACCATCCTCTGCTCTCCTCCTCTATCCCGCTGTCACCCACCTCTGTCCCGCTGTCACCATCCTCTGCTCTCCACCTCTGTCCCGCTGTCACCCACCTCTGTCCCGCTGTCACCCACCTCTGTCCCGCTGTCACCCACCTCTGCTCTCCTCCTCTGTCCCGCTGTCACCATCCTCTGTCCCGCTGTCACCATCCTCTGTCCCGCTGTCACCATCCTCTGTCCCGCTGTCACCATCCTCTGTCCCGCTGTCACCATCCTCTGTCCCGCTGTCACCATCCTCTGTCCCGCTGTCACCATCCTCTGCTCTCCTCCTCTGTCCCGCTGTCACCCACCTCTGTCCCGCTGTCACCATCCTCTGCTCTCCTCCTCTGTCCCGCTGTCACCCACCTCTGTCCCGCTGTCACCATCCTCTGCTCTCCTCCTCTGTCCCGCTGTCACCCACCTCTGTCCCGCTGTCACCATCCTCTGCTCTCCTCCTCTATCCCGCTGTCACCCACCTCTGTCCCGCTGTCACCATCCTCTGCTCTCCACCTCTGTCCCGCTGTCACCCACCTCTGTCCCGCTGTCACCCACCTCTGTCCCGCTGTCACCCACCTCTGTCCCGCTGTCACCCACCTCTGCTCTCCTCCTCTGTCCCGCTGTCACCATCCTCTGTCCCGCTGTCACCATCCTCTGTCCCGCTGTCACCATCCTCTGTCCCGCTGTCACCATCCTCTGTCCCGCTGTCACCATCCTCTGTCCCGCTGTCACCATCCTCTGCTCTCCTCCTCTGTCCCGCTGTCACCATCCTCTGTCCCGCTGTCACCATCCTCTGTCCCGCTGTCACCATCCTCTGCCCTCCTCCTCTGTCCCGCTGTCACCATCCTCTGCCCCCCTCTGTCCCGCTGTCACCATCCTCTGTCCCGCTGTCACCATCCTCTGCTCTCCTCCTCTGTCCCGCTGTCACCATCCTCTGTCCCGCTGTCACCATCCTCTGCTCTCCTCCTCTGTCCTGCTGTCACCCACCTCTGTCCCGCTGTCACCATCCTCTGCTCTCCTCCTCTGTCCCGCTGTCACCATCCTCTGCCCCCCTCTGTCCCGCTGTCACCATCCTCTGTCCCGCTGTCACCATCCTCTGCTCTCCTCCTCTGTCCCGCTGTCACCCACCTCTGTCCCCATCCTCTGCTCTCCTCCTCTGTCCCGCTGTCACCATCCTCTGCTGCTCTCCTCTGTCCCGCTGTCACCATCCTCTGCTCTCCTCCTCTGTTCCGCTGTCACCATCCTCTGCTCTCCTCCTCTGTTCCGCTGTCACCATCCTCTGCTCTCCTCCTCTGTTCCGCTGTCACCATCCTCTGTCCCGCTGTCACCATCCTCTGCCACGATCCCTCTCACTCTGCCCCGCGCCAGCCATAAAAAAAACAAAAAAAACCCCACAGAAACTTACCAATCCGCCGGGCGCCGGGACCCAGCAGCCTCCTCTCTCCTGCAGCTTGTTACTGACGTCGATATTCAGTGACAGCTGCAGGAGAGAGGAGGCTGTTGGGTCCCGGTGCCCGGCGGATTGGTAAGTTTTTTTTTTTTAGTTTTTTTTTTTGTCTGGCCTGCGGCACCCCAGTGACAGCGCCGCGGCTACCGCACAGTTTGGGAACCGCCAGGTTAAGGTATACAGTTAGAGCAAGTTAATGAACAAATGTATCTTCATGTATACATTTGCAGCTGCTGAAATCATGCAGGGAACAATATCAAAAACATTTTTAAAAACGCTGTGGGGAAATTAAGCAAATTAAAATACTAGTCATATTTCCCATTTTTTTTTTTTTTTTTTTTATTACCTGTAAGTGCCACTGCAGTCATTAGTATACATAAGAAGAGGTTTAGCCTGTGACTAAAAGAAATTCAGATATAATAAACATGAATAAAAGTTGGCTGTATAAAGCTTTTTATATCAGGAGGTGCATTTGACCACACAATTTTCCACCATCAGTTTGACAGGAACCTCAACCTCAGTACTTTGATATAGTGAAAGGAGCACAGTCCTTCAACTACGTCAAAGTCTGTGACCTCATACTTGCCCCTATTGCCGTGTGTAATGGTGTGCTCGATGTTACCATTCAAAATCGGTCCATTATTCAAACTTTTTCACATGAGTAATTCACATAACTTGTGTGACATGTAAAACTCCTCCTTCATTCACATTTAGTATTCTCCATAGACGTATATTCCACTCAAAAAACAGAAGGAGAAAATAAAATGAAAATATTGTAATAGGTTCAAAATGTATTATTACTTTACCACCAAGAAATGACAGAGATAATCATACAAGTGCCCAACCAGTGACTGCTGGTCTTATTACACCAATTCCCATTTTCATTGGACACCTGTGACAGGATGGACCGCCTATGCCACCCTGTCTGTTGTTGCTGGGAACCGGCTGGGCTTACTTTGCCACCATTCCCTTTCGTTATCCCAAATGCGCCCTCTTGCAGCAGAAGGAGGGGCTTGCAAAGGCTGCCACCATTGGACTCCTATACCGGCAACCAGAACCGGGTTTCTTCTGGGTAGTTGACGCTGCTAGCGTACCTCGTTGCTGGTGTACCTGGGCTGGTACCCCTGACCTCTCACGATAGATCAGGGTTGCTGTGGATGGATTCCCCCCCCCCCCCCCCCCCCTGGCCTATCACACTGGCCAGGGCTGCTGGGTAGCGAGCAGAGCGGTGGTACTGGAAAAGCTTGGGTCCAAACCTCAGACAGCCGGAGAATGAACTAGATTTAGGGTCTAATCTGTAGATCACAGGAATACAGCAATATTGAAGAGGTTTTCAAGCAGGTCTTGAAGAGAGATGTTTATTTGCTCTCACACACTGGTGGAAGATACCAGTGTGATCAGTTCAGATGAAAATCAGAAGAACACATTTCAGTGTACAAGTCAGTGCATTTATACAATTCAGACACAGGATATTTTTAGCATCAGGATATACTCTATTTACACAAACATGGATTTACATGCATTGCAAAACTAACAAAATTTGCGCTTATCTATGAAATTCACTCTTGACAAAAGGCCACACAGTAACGACTCCCTGCTGGGCCTTTGGCCAGAGCAGGCATGACACTTCGTTAGTACTTCCTGCTATCAGTCTCCCTTCCACATATGCCTAATTGGAGGTTTCCACTAGCAACCTTACAAATCCCAAACAATCACACTTCCATACAAAATACATCCCAATACACCCAAGACCTCCATACACAAAGGCCTATTGTATCAGATATAAGCATCAGAAATAAGGCATATCCTTTAGTAAGGTGAAAACAGGGAAAAAAACAGTTTCTACCCTGGTCTCAGAAACAACAATTTCCCATCTCAGAATATATACAATAAAAAAAATAAGTGCATATGCAATTATATAAATATGTGCCCTGCGCTATTTCCTTTAAGTAAATTCATACCAGAAGTTATTTATCAGTGATCCAGTCACAACACCCTATTGGGCTTACTAGAGTTCCATATTACAGTGCAATTAGACATACCTATATGCTTATTTATTTACTTAGTGATAGCAGTCACTGGCTGACTGGATTTATGCCTGAAAATATCTAAAATCTGGATGATTTTAACAGTTTGAGCATCATTGGTGAAGCCCCAGACATGTTGGATTGTAGTATGTAGCTTAAGAAGTGCCTGCTTAAGTGCAAATGGTGCCATCACCAATATTTCTCACTGCAAGCTGTTAAAAGTACTTTTCTAATTTTAACAGTGATGAATCTCATTAGTTATATCACCATTATTCTCAATAACTTAATGCCATTAGTCATAATAAAAACAGAAATAACTAATCATTTGTTTTATGTAGCATTTTAAACTTCTATACAAAAACTGGTCCATTTTTAAGTTTGGGAGAGCAAGTTTGTTCCCTACCCCAATTATGTGTGTCTGTACTCGTCATTCCATTGAGGATTTCTTAAGGCAGTTTACTGCCAACACTTGACTCCAAACTCTTTCAAGAAAGTTTGTCTATGGCCTTAACTTGATAGATGTCTGTATGAAGACATTAAATGTATTGGAGTAAGGCATAATATGATTGCTAGATCTTTGAATGCACAGGGAGTACCCCACAGAGGCCAGTAATGGAAAGGACTTTAAATGCATAATTGAGAACCTCAAAAGCCAAAAACTGGCATAAAACATGTCATGTATACAATGCTAAACCTGGAAAATCGATTTTGCAAGGGCAAAGCTAAGAGGGGGAAAAAAAAAACCTTGACCTTTAGTTTTATTTAAATTAAACACATCTCTGGGCTGACATTCTACACAGTAGACCATTTGTCTATTACCATCTATTATAGATCTACGGCTATAGTGCAGGACTTCTCTCATCCTTAATTAATCCCAGCAGATAATATTTCTAGGATTTCTTTAGCCAAAGATAAGGCAATTAAGCTATTTAACATATTACTTTTTCACACAGAGGGAGACAGCTCCTAAACATGTTTTGCCAAGACAACTTTCTATAGTAGGAGAAGCATACAGAATATTGTAGAAATAAGTGCCCATGTACGGTATGAACTAAAGTCTCCATAAAAGATTGGCTAGGTTGCTTAATATCACTAGGATGAAACCATGAAGTGTGTAGGTCTCCATTCTAAACATCAGAAGGTATTGACAGCTACAGGTTAGAAGTTATAATTATGAATGCAACATGAGACAACTAGGGCCCTTCAAAATATACCACCCAGTCTCTGGCTGGCAAGTCTGAGACTTCACAGGTTTGGGTTTTGTATGTAGGAATGCTCCAAGAAGGGTACAGTGAAACCAGAGACCGTATAATGGACATGAAGCCCACAAGTTCATAATCCCTTATAAATAAGTCAAGCCTATTCAAAGCAAAAAAGAAAAAAAAAAAGTCATAAAATTAAAATCAAATTTGAAATAAAACTTTGTATCTTAAAGTCTGACAAAAGACATGCATCTGTTTTATGCCTTCAGCTTGCAATTCTCACTCCCAAATCCTATTCAGCACAACAGATATAGCTACACTTTGTAACAATATTGGTGTAGATGGCCCCTAGCCAATGGGCCAATCTTTAATAAAACGTATTTTTGTTTGGCCTCACTAATGCAAGCATATAGCACTGTTCACAGCGGCATCATTAACACATTTTTACTTACGAATGTACTACAGTGATACGTACTAGTGTGTCTATAGAGCTATGCAAGACTTTGCAAGCTGCATTTCAAAAGGTTATTCTCCACAAAAAAACACGTCTGAAGAGCTCATGGAAAAAACACCCATGATCCCCTTTCACCCACTCAAAAAAAACAAACAAAATCACAAAGCACATTTTTCAGGCCAAATGAAACCCCATGCACAATCTGACATCAGCAGCATGTATGTTCCATAAAGAGGGAAAGATAAAACCTTATTGCTTCAATCTGTACAGTTTTATAGCAATTCTACTCAATAGACTCAAATAGCGGCATGCAATTCCTTTCACAATCTTGCCATTAAAAAGCTGCAAACTGCCTGGTGACCATCCATCAAAAGGCATTTCAAATCGTATTCTGCACTAATGAGAGGGGAAAATCCTGACAAGTGGGTTGTCTGTGCAGCCCACAATTATAGGAACTGCAGTGAATGATCATCTCATGGACCAATTGCTCCTCTTATCTGTGTTCAATCTTTGGGATGATTCACTCAATGTTAGACATTCAGGTAACAGTCATATTACAGTCCACAATTGTGGAGTCACAGTGCGGATAATAGCTGGTAATCATTTCCATGTCAAAACCTACAGCCTTACCATATCTGAACAGATTGTCTGCACTCTATTTTCCTAGATAGCATTGGATGGTCACAGTAATCTCCTAGCTTTTATAATAATTTTTCAGAAGACTGATGTCAGTATCTGACAACCATTTATGAAACGCAAAATATAGACAGTAACATCTGTCATCTCCCACATTATTTAACACAGTTTAACTAGAACATTTGCACAATGTAATTGCCATTTTATTTTTTTTTCTAAAACAAAAGATAAGAAAAAAACAAAAAACACAAACCACATTGCTTTTCAATGAACATGTAACCAATATACAATTGCAGATCTGTTTACTGGAGATGTTCACTGACCCGCGAGTTTTGGTTTTGGATCTATATTAACTTCATGATTTGATATTGGTAAAACCGCCCTTGCATGTTTTGGATCTGTATCTTTTTCAAAAAATTGCTTAAAAAAAAAAACCACAAAATTTTGCTCTTATTTTGTTCCTACATTATTAACCCCAACAACACTAATTTACAGTCAATTGTGACCACTTCACAGGTAACAATATTATTTTCATACACTTTCGGCCAAAGTCTGCAACGATTTAGCTGAATGATAAGTGACAGAGCAACGACACAAACACACAGCAGTTCATAGCACATATAGAAAACATTTCCACACAGCAGCGGCAGAAAAGAAAAGTGGTGCAAGATTGAATTGCCCTTGGGCCCTCCCACCTACCCTTATATGATGAATCTTAAAAAGGACATGCACAGTTTAACAAAGCAAGCACTTCAGCAACAAGGAGTGCCACTATTGAGTACCGTCCTTCGCCAATGGCCGACAAGGTAACCGGCTGTGCTGAAAACTCTGAGTACACACTGAAGGGGGGCAAGCTTAGGTATTGCAAAAAGAGTTGGTACATGGGTCTCTAAATTGCCTTTTTTCCTCCCAGTATGTAAAGGGACTGTCTTGCCTGTCTTTCTATACCATAGTTAAAATAATCTTCCACCATTCTTTGCTGTAAACCCACCTGATCCTATCCTCCACATCCAGAGGTGCCACGATTTTTGGACAATTCTTTTAGATCAGACATCAAAATGTTGTGCTGACAAATCTGCATCATCCCTGGGTCTCTTGGAAAAGCTTAGTTATTTCCTAGTAGCAGTAGCCAGAGAAACTAAAGGAGGAGACACAGTTGTGTCACGCACCACTTGAGCTGTCAACTTGCTCACGAGGAGTTCATTGCATCTCTTGTGATCTGGGTCAGTTGGAAATAAAGAGAAGGCATTGCTCTTAAACCTAGGATCAAGCACAGTTGCCAAAATGTAGTAATCCGATTTCAAGATGTTGATAATTCTTGGAACCTGGCGAAGCGAATAAAGTACCTGATCTACAAGTCTGACAGTTAGCGAAATTGCTTTGTTTCATCTCCTTCAAATTTCTCAAGCTGCATTTGCAAATGTCAAATTGAGGGAATCACTTGGCATAAGCAAGCAGTTTCTGAACTCACTTCACAGGTGACTACTTCGAATGGTTTCAGCGCAACACGGAACGTATTCTCCACTGTGGTGAATTAAAATACATTTCCCCTCCTTTCCCAATGTCATGGCTTGTGGAGTAAGCGTGTATGGCTTTTCGCTGTTCCTCCATCCTCCGAAACATGCCACCTTGTTACAACCTCTTGCTTCAGTTAGTGGCATGGCAAATTAAATTGTTCTTGTAGTTGCTATCTCCTACATGCCGTTGCTGAATGCTGAAATTTTTTTGGGCCACAGACAACATCCCTGTCATTTTTCAAAATGCTCTGCAGCACCAAGTTGATTATGCGAGCAAAACAGGGAATGTGAGGGCGCTATCAGAAATGACATATCATAAGTGCCAAGTGGGATAAGGCATGTTGTAATGACATCCCAGATTGTCAGGTGTATGCCTCTTCGTGAAGCTGGTGATGCACAGAGTATTCTGCCTATGAAAAACGTGATGTAGTTGGGTACATGCGGCTGCTGTTCCTGCTGGTGAAGGCGAATCACCAACTCAGTTAAGTGTACAGTGGGTAGAAAGGCATTTTGTAGCCCAATCATTACATTTTTACAAACCTTCTGGTAGAGGTGAATAGTTTTTCTAGCAAAATGGTGTCATGATGGAATTTGGCAACGGGGACACAAGACCTCAATTAACTGACTAAAACCAGCTGCATCAATAGTGGATAATGGACGCAGATCTAATACTAGCATAGTCGCCATGGCGTCAGTGATCCAATTTGCGACTGGGTGACAGCTTTCATACTTACTTCCTCTTGCAAAGGATTGTTTAACAGTCAATTGTTGTAAACTACTAGTAGTCTTCTTCTTGGTCTGCTTCTGGGATGAAGATTCACCCCCAGTAGCAACAGCAGGACCAACGTTCAAGAATTATTCAGAGGATTCCTGAATAGTGAAGGAGTCATCTAGCCTTAGCAACTAGGATGCAGGACTAACTCAAATAACTAGTGCGGATATTGATGAGGAAAGTGTTGTCGGTGTAGATTGCAGGTGCCGGGATCTAGCTGACAGAATTGAAAAAGCTGATGCTAAACTGCTTGTTTGTTTGTTTTTAGCACAAGTTTCTGATTTTCCAAAAAGCTTTACATGGACTCTTCAAATGGCGTAACATGGATGAGGTTCCTAGATGGTAAAGGTCCCTACACTTCTACTGACTGTGGCTTTCCAAACGCTACAAATGGCTTTACAACTGTTGTCAGGATTTGAGTAAAAATAATTACACACATAAGAGGTGGATTTTTTGGCGTTATGCCCAGGCATGACAATGGCCTTATCACTAGCAAGAACTGCTTCCACTGGTGCAGGACTTACACAAACATCATCGTCATCAACATTCTCATTCGCACCCTCATCCTGTTGCAAATTCAAAGGAACATCCTCAATTTGTGTACCACTGGCTACACTTGGGCTGCTCATCCACACATCTGCAGAAATTCTGAAAGGAGGTTTCTTTAGGAGTACAGTATCAGAAAGGTCAGACTTACACAACACTCATTGATAGACTCCTCAGGGATGTGTGTCATTTCTGAACCTGAATACAGTTTCTTCTACTAGCTTGCTGTCTTTCCCCAGCTCAGTTTTTACACGTAAAAGTATTTGGGCACCTCTTTTGAGTAAGAATGACAAGGTCTTGCATCATCATGACTGACCTTACAAGAAGATGCCTCACTGACCGTTGCAGAATTAGCTCTCATACAGAAAGGCGAAGGCCTGATTCTTTCCTTGCCACTGCTTATCTAGATTGACAATTTTAGGTCTTTCTACATTTAACTTTGCCTTGATTACAGGTGAGGGGTTTTTTTTTTTACCAATGTAAAAAAAAAAAATTTTTTTGTACATTTTTGTTTCCCCAATTTAAAACTACTATGTATTTGAACATAGGTGTTCCTGGCCTTCTGTGGACTGATGTGAATCCATATCGATGGCACAGAGCAATGTAATTGGACACTGGAGTGACAAGACCACTGCTACCCCAGTTTCTGTTTGACCAACGGCACAGAGACTGAAGAGCGACAAGAACACTGCCACCCCTATCGTTTCTGTTTCAGCAATGATGCTACAATGGCACCGACACTGGAGACTGCCAAGAACACTGCTCCCCCTTCTGTGTCTATGAAATGGCACTGGATCTCCGTGGAGGGTGGTACTTAGAATCCAAAACTCACAAGATTCAATGATGCAACAATGACGTTTTACCTTGTTTTCAGTTCCATGGGCGCGCAAAAGTACCAAGCCGGCTCGGTACTCAGATCTGCGACGTTCGGGTGGGCTTGGTTTTCCGACAACCAAGCCCGAGCAACTCTAGTGTTTACAGCAGTGGTGCCCAAACCAAGTTCTCAAGAGCTAACAGATCATGTTTTCAGGATAACCTTAAATCATGTACAGGTGAATCTATATGGCTGGGTCAGTAATTATTCTACTTGTTTCTACAGACATAAATTCTTAAAAAGGTGACTTGTTCGTAGCTCGAGGACTGTGTTTGAGCACCTCTGGTCTACAGTGCCAGCAACCAATCATGGTCTCCTGCCCCAACACTGGACTATGGCACAGGACATTTGCACACTCTTACAGTCACGACAATAATCAAATCATAATATACACAATACCAGAGAAAATAAACTTTCTCCTAGGAAAAGTACAGTTTCTGGAGCCATACATATAATTTTCCTTAGTTAGAAGCACAGCACTAATATTTACTTAAATCATATTCCCACTGAAGAGTGGTGTCACATGGGTGTTTTCTAACATCAGGAACAAAAACTGGCAATCAGAAGTTTGTGTCATGAGCACAGAATTTAAGCAGGAGGAAGTAAATAAGTGCCAACAGTCCCCTATAGATAGGTGCAAGCAGTACAATGACCAACTTTACACACAGTAGGGTGGCACAGATATGAGCTTCTATCGTTCCCTTTTATGAACTCGTGAAGAATTTATAAAATAGTACAAATGATGGCAATAATGCCATTGCATTTTCAAAGTTGTAAAGTGCAGCACGACTTATTCTCATACGTTAACACGTGCCACCAGTGCACTCTAGATTCTGCTGGTAAAGATGCAGCATATATAAAATTCACATCACTAAGTATGCATTTATCTTCATGTGTTTTTACCCATTGTACCAGCATAGAATACCAATAGGAAGAAAATCCAATGAATCTTGCATTTCAACTTCTATATAAACAAAGTTTTTGGGTTTTTTTGTGACTCTTCATTACATGGAGCGAAAACAGGATATTGGATTATGGACTTACAACACTTGGGGAACAGAAATGGGGGCAGGGGTGCGAAAGACACCCACTAACAATTAATTCTGAAGTCCCCAGTGGGATGACCAGACCATAAAATGTACACTAACTCGAAGACCATGACAGAACTAGAGCAGACTGTGCGTTTTTAATGCAGCCGAGTATATTCAAATGCACAATACAGTATAAAAATTCAACTCTGACAGTGAAGTATAAATAAATTTGCTACAGTAAAAAAAACATTTGATAAATTGTTAAATGGGGAACCTAGTGCAGCAAAATGTAAAGAATAAAATTATTAATTGCCCAGAGCTTAGAAATGAACATAGAAAGAGCATGCTTAAGCATTGTCAGGCATTCTGAATTAAAATATGCCCAGGTACTGCCAAGCGATAAAATCAGTAAATGTATTTACACCCTGAAGCAGCAAAATATGTGCAGTATTGTAGTGTCAGAAGGGGGCCAGTAAACTTACTGCTGGGCAAACAAGAGTCATACCATTGAGCCGAGATGTAGGTTTGTTCACCCTACACAAGTTGGCAACCCTATTGTAGTCTTCAGCTTCGAGTGCCAACATAGCAGGGTAGCAGTGATGAAAGAAGGCACTGCCTCCTGTCTAAAGGGAAATCTTATGGAATGTCTGAATTTATATACAAAGCCCATTGTTTTTCAATGCTCTTTTCGGAGTCCGTGCCAAGCGTACTACGTAAATGCTAGAAAAACTCTAAGTAAACCAGGAAGAGCAAAAGTGACAGGTTCTTCAAGACAAGCATACTTTCCCAAGGTGACCCACAATGTGACAATAATGACCCATTGTGGGAGGGGAGAGCCTCATTTTAAATATTAAATTTAGTTTGCTCTTTTTCTGTGGTTTTTACTTGGCCCTGTAGTCCTATCCTGCTTTTTGTTTTGTACTTTAAACTGATCTGTAGTATATGAATAGGAAAGTGATCTTTAAAGCTCTTTGCTAGTCTTATGCAATGAGGTTTTCGAAATGAAGACATTTTGGTACATTATAAAACTGACACCATCTCTAAAATCTAATCAAACCTAAAAATCCCTTATTCAATATTTCACAGAAAGACATCAATAATTTGTGGCAAACCTGAAAGACTTAAGCTGGGTACACACTACACAGTTTTCGTCCAATAATCGGCTCAATCAGCCGACATACGACCGCTCGTTCAAAAGTCGGGTCAGTGTGTAGTGACACTATGGTCGAAAGTCTGCCAAAATGGACGATTGTCGCCTCATTTGGTTGGTCGTACAGTTTAATATTTTCGTTCCAATCTCGTTTCCGCTGTGTAGTGTGTATAAACTTCCGACCGCTCCACAACAGTGAGTACGAAATTACAGTCATTGCTCACGACAACATAGCTGTAAAAAGTCGTTAACGGGACAGTTGCTCTTCCCTTTATCGTCTAAAACAAGGCTAGTGTGTATGCAGTCCAAGGACTGAGCGATCGGACCATCGATCGCATGTAAAATTGATCAGCATAAAAAATTGGTGGAAAATTCTGTAGTGTAGTGTACCCAGCTTTAGAAACATGAACGTAAGACGTAGATGAAATGGTTGCTGGACACCAGGGGTGTAATTAGATATATGTGGTCCCCATAACAAAGCTTTGTAAGGGCCCTCCCTGTACTGCCCAATGGTGAACAACTCATACACCTGGAACTTTGACAGAGAAGGCTCCCTCCTCCCCCTCAGCTGTGACTCCTATGGCAGCTGTACCCCGCAACATCTACAGTAGTTACAATAATTAACTGCTTGATGATCATACAAACTCACTGCTCTAAACAAGGTCAGTTCACTTGGTCATCAACTCCAAAACTAGAAATGGGACAAATGTGTTGCTATTCAAGCCATTTTCATGGAATAATCGCAGGAATATTGCATTCATAATATACACCTAGGCATTAATCAATTATTAAACACCACCAAAAAACTAGAATGTCAGTTTAACTGCAGAGATGGTTTGGCAAAAAGGTCATGAATAATACATGTGTATAAAATATTTACATGCATTATTTCCCTACGGAACTCTATTTCAAACTATGAAAGTAATAAGTGACCACTGATTTAACCACTTCAACCATTCCTCATGGGAGCATTTATATAGCATAATTCATACACATGTCTGAATGATAGCTGAATCAGTTTATGCACCTTAATTACAGATAGCCATTAGAAACATGATATTGCAGCAAAGCAATTACACAGCATAGATAGTCTCACACATGCATTTTTTTCATATAAAATACAGTCTGTTTTTCCACTCACATCCTCAACTTTAATCTTCTTCTGCTGAACGCCAAGCGTCTGCAAAGCATCACGGAATCCGGGAAGAAAAATATGAAACTGTGGGTGTCAGGGGTTCATCAAGCTGCCCTACAAGGATTAAAAAAAAAAAAAAATGTAATAAAAAAAAACCATAGCACACACACTTTTCTCTCTTTAAGTAGCACATGTGAGGACCAAACTAGTAATGAAAAATAAAAATAAAATAGTTTATGGTTTGAAATCATTCTGACATAATATATTAAAAAGGAATTGGAATAGTGGCTTGGGAAACACTAATATTTTACAAATAAAACACGTGATTTATAAACAAAACAATACTCTGCAGTAAAGGTTAATGTCCTACACTTCATTGTAAACAGCAACAACTATAAAAAAGGAATCTACACAATAAATTATAAATGTTATTACAATGCCCATGATCACTTTGCTAGGAAGAGGCATCTGAACATGCATTTATGACATGTGCAGTAATCTGTGTGCTAAATTAGCATCCAGTGTTAAAAACAGGTATTTTTTCTTATTAAAAAAATGCAGGTGGTCCAGTCAAAGGTAGCCAAGTATGTGACTGGCCACAGGAGCACATGCCCCCTTGTCCCACAGCCCCAGATTCCATTGATAATTTCTGTCAACACTGTAAAATGGCTGCAGAATGTGGATGTCAGCAGGAGGACCAATCAAAACCTGTAATGGACGCTAGTGCTGCTTCTCATTGGCTCTCCACCCTCATTGTTTTCCTAGGGCTCAGGCACGAACCCCATGGCTCCAGTAATGAGAAAAAGCAAAATTACTTTCAGGTAGTAGTTCAGCTGTAAATTTATATTTAGTACACAGAGTAAAAAAGTTCACATGGTAAAAAAATAGCATGTCACTTAACAGTGTTATGGTATTTCTAACCAAGTTGACCTGTGTGTGAACGCAATCTGTCCAAAACAATTTTTACTCTAGGTTTCAGAGTTCCCCCGTGTGATGCAAGATAGAAAAGAATCAACCTTCTAAGTTATTCGAAAAAGGACAGTCTCTAAAACTGGGTTTCTCAATTTTTAACGTGTATCCCTGTGCAATACTAAAATTATTCAAATTGATACCAAGCCACGCTTTATGCACTCAAAAGACTTTAGAAAATAAAATAAATACTCTTCCCAATTAGTTTTGCAAACGTTTTGGCATTTACTAATATATTGCATGTTATTCGTTGTTCTATTTAACTTGAATGCCGCACCCCTTCAGTATATATCTGAAAACCTAAGGCAGAATTATGAACGTACAAAACATTAGCTATTTTGGTTTTATTAAATTTATAACATGAAATGGTCCTGCACTCTACATAAATACTGACCTACAAAACCCGCTTTTGAATGGCTGCTTATGTAGTACTGTAAGTCAGGCTGTCAGTTCTGCATTAACCCCAAAAATTAAATAGTGAATATGGTTCCCACTGCCTGTTAAGAGTTGTTCACTTACACCCCCAGCAATTTTCCTACAAAATATGTATTGTCTGTAACTGGCTATTCCGGAGAACAGTGTAAATTATAATTTACACACACACACATATTTGTCCAAGTAACTTCTGGAGACCAGCACTCCATATTAAAAAGTTTATTATTGCATCTAAAAATCCAAATTGCTCCATTTATAGCATTGCAGCACACAAGCTGTAGAAATTTAGCACCTGATCAATAATATACTCATCATCTTGAGAAAAAATAAATAAATTTGTTAACAAAAAAAAAAAACCTTAAACACATTGCAAGACCCTTGGCCCAAGGAGCCTTTTTATGTTCATGTTTATTCTGACATGGAAACCAAGGCTCCCTCCAACTTATGCAAATTCAGGATTCGATTGGTGCCAAAACTATATAGTTATGATGGAGTGGATTATCTTTGGTCCATAGGCTTCATTAAATACTAATTTCTCCAATACACCTATGGAGGAGGCATGCTAAATGAGAAATAACTGTACTACCATGGTATAGTTTGTAAGGTTATACACAGATGGAATCCTTTGCTTGTATAAAGGGTCTGGAAAGGGAGAAGGATGGATACATATTACAAGAATCTCCAAATATTTCTTTAAAAAAACCAAAACACACACACACACACACAAAAAAATCCTCATTCATTCCACTTCCTCCTATCTGTTTCTGGGGTTGACCTGAAGTTGGGTCTATGAAGCATATCTAGTGACAGTATTCTACTGCTCAACTATTTTTCAGAGAGTCTATATATTTCAGTTAATGCTACCATTTCATCAGCTCGAGTTACTGAGCCGATCTAGAGATTACCATGTCCAACAAAATTCCTACTGTTTGCATAAAACGCAGCCATGGACTCTTGTTAGATGAAACCAGATCTCCCAAATACATGGAATAATTTAGAGGTCGTGTTTGGTGATAATAGCACTTGTCTTCATTGTGGCAAAGTAACACTCAAAAGTAGCCTTTTTAAACATTACAGCTATCATTCATTGGTCAATTAAAGTCAAGTGAGCACTGACAATTACAGGTGATGCTAATGTCTAATTTATCACACAAGTCCAATCTCTCTTTTTCAAATTCATTTGAATCGCTCAAAAAGGTGCCAATAATTTGTCATGGCAATCTGTCAATTTTAATACTTTTCCCTACCACTACTTTTTTTAAATGCTTATTGTGTTATCCTTAGCTCTTCTGTGCCAACCATGAGCGTAAATAGACCAAAGCTGTTTCACTACAATTTTTTTTTCCTTCAGGAAATATTTTACATAATACATATATTGCACTTAAAATTCAGGTGTGCAAAAAAAAAAAAAAGTTGAACTGTATGTACATAAACATTGCAGTTAGTAATGTGTTTAATAAGTTTAAAAACGCAAGTAAAATGCATTTAAGCAGCACTGCGTTACCGTACGCATTTAATATGCAGTTACATTATACTTATGAATGTGTCTTTCATACATGCATCTGACAGAGCAGGAAGTGATCTTAAACAAGCCAAACACATGTAGACATTTCTTAACTATACCTCATTTTGTTTACAATGTGCTCCCACTGAATTAGATGTAAGCTTTCAACTTTCAACATCCGGCAAACATACCAAAATAGAGCAGAGAGCATTCTAAATAATGCACCAAACGCATGTTAAAATTGATGATTTTAATGCCAGTGAATATGCAGTCTTACTGGAACAATATCATCTAAGGGGGGGGGGGGGGGGGGGGGAGATAATTCCTGAGGAAAAAATTGACAGCGGTATTTTTCCAGCTACTGTTGCTAACACGAAGCGTGGTTTTATGCTAATTCAATTGCTACAGCCCTGAATTATACAGCAATAAGGGACACAGAATAATCCAACGCTTATGAGTCATTTGGCTTCTAATGCTGAAGGTATTAATGGCAACATTGCTTCAAGCAGAAGCTTGTGGAATATAATTATAGCTGAGAGCCATGTATCTAGATGCAGGATGCTTACATTAATAATACATGTACACTTATTAAAACTTGTAAAACCAGGCCCAGTGACTACATGCAAATCTTTTTCTTAAGAGTATATAACAGGTGCAAGAATTTCTTCCTGCAAACAAATAAACAAAAACCACATAAAACGCAAAACAAAAATTAGATCTAGGGCGCCCCAAAAACCACAGCAGCCTTGAAAAAACCAAATAGAATACCACTAAACGGTTAGTATGTTCGAAAACCACCACATAGTATCTTGTTGGGTTCCCAGAATGTAAGGACAGCCCCGTTTACTAAATAATGACAGTTTTCTGTAAGAAAATTGATTTTACATCTTTTGCCTATTTATACAACAGTCAATTAACACATCTCCATTGTTATACAATTTACTTTAACTTCCTTATATACTGTAGTCATGGTTGACCCCAGTTAGCAAAAGTTACGCAGAGCAGTATCAATGTATGACTAGAGAACTCAAGTTTAAAATTTTCCTTCGTTTTACAGGTTTAGTTACACTTTAAGATAAATTATATGTATTTAATTTGATTTGTCCGTTTTAGTGTGACAAGACACTAAATAAGCAATTTTCCATACATTAAGGTTAGTCCTGCAACAATGCAGTGTATCCGTTAGATCTACCAGCAGAGGGCAATGAAGGTCTCAGGTATGTTGCCTGTCAGATCCACCAGATCTATGGGCACAGCATTGAATAAAAAGCACCTATTAATGCTGCCAAGAGATGGGAACCCCCCCCCCCCCCCCAACCACCCTTTCAAATTACGCAAGGTAATAGTCTTATCTATCCTAAACATTAGTGTATATATTTGTTTATAAAGGAGAGCTACGCCAGCAATAGACAAATTTATTGGGCAGGGACCAGTAAAAATTCAAGTTTCTGATGTTTCACCCCAAATGGCCATTGTCCAGCTGCCATTAAAACTACAGCAGGTAAGCCAGAGTCACTGGTGGTATTAGTGAGCTGGCTGCAGGAGGTCGTTCAAGGGACCACTAGCTTGATAGCAAGCACCAGCTGTACAGGTACAAAAAAAAAACAAACAAAAAAAAAAAAAAAACACACAAAACACAAAATCATAGAATTATATTAAAGAACCTATTGACCACTTTACAGAAAACATTATTCCACTGGCCTTGACCTAGAAGTGGAGTCCCTAGAAGACATAAAAATAATGGTCTTTGGAGGAGATACCCAAAGTACCCATGTTATAAGGTCTGTTAATTAGGAGTTACCACAAACTAATCTCAAAGAAGTTTCCTCTATAGCACGTGTTACCTGCAGTGTCAAAAGTAACCTTACTGCTTCATTAAACTTATTTTAGTACAAAGTGTAGTAACACCATAATCATTAAGATAGTGCCAACAATTCCGCAGCTCTGTACAGGGAATATTTGTCTTTGACATTAGATCTTACAATCTAAATTCCAGAACACACAGACTAGGGCTAATTTTGACAGCAGTCAAACTACTACTTCGCTTTTGGAGTGTGGGAGGAAACTGGAGCATCCGGAGGAAAAAAAAAATCACACTAACATGGGGAGAACATACAAACTCCTTACAGATAAGGCCCTGGTCAGGAATAGTACTTATGACCCCAGTGCTCCAAAGCACAAATGCTAACCATTGATGCAATTCTGAAGAACGACCAGATCTAAACCGCTTTAATAGCATAGCTGAATTTGCAAATTATTGCAGTGAAAAATACAGGACTTTGAAAGCGCTTGAGCGAGGCAAGATGGGCAATACTAGCACAACGAGGGAATACCAAGTGTTTAATCTTTTCATAGGTTACGTTTATCACAGAGATTGTAATCATTAACAAAAGAGACAATAGAGGTGTAGTGGAGATGATAGAATGTAGCAATATGTGGAAGCACTTGCCAAATAAGCTCAAGGTTTGGATGAGGTGGTGATCAACAGTAACTACAGCAGACAACGAACAATGAGAGAAGTCTTGTAGTGAATGTGTAGATTAAAACTTGTGTGCGCAAGCAGGATGTTAATACATGAGAAAAAGCAAGGTATGGTGTATTTAGAAATTGGAGTATCTAAGGTATGCTTGCCAGATAATTCCAAATGAGATGGTGAGAAACAACCCCTTGGAGTAACTAAAGTGTAAGGTACTAGGATACATCGAACAATGTGTTGGACAGAAAGAGAACAAGGACACTAACTTAGTCTTTGGTTGGAGTTTGACAGGAATGTTAGAAGAGGATTTTATTTTCATATATTATCAGCTTTAGACTTGGCCAAATCTTAGTCTGAAGATGCAGGCATCTGCCATGGACCACAGAAAGCAGTTAAAGTGGTGTGCTGTTAAACCAAAATTTGCGCATAATGAAAATAATCAGGTTTACATCCTATTTACTGGAGTGTTTGAGACATCAATGGTTGCCATTCCATTGCCTTGAGGGCATTGCCATTGTTTGACTCACTATATCATTTGGTGAAACATGACTTCCAAGTAAGGGGTGTCACTCATTACTATATTGCTGGCCACCAATTTGGGGAATATATTTAAGACGACCTGTTACTTCTGACAGTCCTTTTAACATACAAACTTGTGCACTATGATCTAGACCAGTGATGGGAAAACTACGGCCAGCGGGCCAGATCCGGCCCACTTAGAGGTTCTATCCGGCCCGCCAATATTTTAAAAATTTCATTAAAATATGCATAAAATTATTAGGGCCGACCCTGTGTGTCAGAACCTTCATTTTTATGCCTTCCCAGCTATTTCCTCCATTACACTTCATCCTCCTTCCTAAAAGGACACTTTGTATGTCAATCACTCAAACACCTGCCCGCCCCCTAATGGCTGAGAGTCATGTGAGAAGAGATAGGCTGGGCCATATACTAAGGCGGATTTCGATTGGCTGCTGTGTTGTCAGTTAGTGGCTCACCAGAAAGACGTATCTGCAACAACCTGCTGAAATAAGTGCTGTGTCTGTACGATCGCTGCACTTATAGAGGTAACACTGCTATATAAACACCCTCACGTCCCATTCCAAAAATTTGTATTATATATATTGATATTTGCTTTTTTTAATAAATTATATTGGCCCGCCTAAAGTTTTTCTTTTTTATTTGGCCCGCTCCTGAAAAAGTTGCCCGGCACTGATCTAGACCATACATAGTGCACAAGGCATTATGTAAAAATGACTGGCATGTCCTCTAACAACTACTTATTACAGATATTGACTGATGCATTTAACAGCTTAGTAAATTAAATTAGTAGTGCAACAGTACTGAATTATGCATATATGTTAAACTAAGTTACTGTCCATGTACCCTCATACTGTACTAAAAGCAATATGACCTTATAGATAAAGTAGCTAGGTTTTTGTGATTAATGTGCTGCAGGTTAACATATTAGGAAGAATCTGGATTCCTAGCACAATGTTCTGACATCCCCTTTCCCTGCAAGGTATTGGTATTGTTCATAACCTACATTGATGCCCTCTGCAAGCACAGCAATGTGACTTTGTCGACTGCTGAGACTCAGTCTGTCACAACTGGCAGTAGTTGCCACAGGCGAGCAATCACAAGAAACTGACCTTGGCAACAGCACATTTTACACTTCAGTGCTGCTCATTTGTTTTAAACAAGTTAGATGAAGGTGAAAAAGTATGAGAGGTAACAAATAGTGTATTAAACAATGAACAGATTGAAAAAAACGGTTGGTGACAAAGGCTGATTAACTTTGAGATAAATACCTAATTTCATGTGTGAACAAATAGAGGTAGTTTGTAATACACTGCTGATTAGGCTACAATACAATGATGTATACATATAGGTCTGATTACTAGAACCTCACTTTGTGTACAGTTGGAAATATTATATCCATCTATCTATACCAGCATGGTGGCTCAGTGGTTAGTGCTCCTGCCTCACATCGCTAGGGAGATGGGCTTAGTACAAACCAGGGCCCTGGGTGAGTGCATATTCTTCCCTTGTTTCAGTGGGTTTCCTCCAGGTACTCTGCTTTCTTTTCACAGTCCAATTCGCTTCTGACAAAAATGGACGTGTGTGTTCGTACTTTTATTCATATGCTTATGGGGACATTGACCTGTTTACACACACCAACACTGTGTAGACCTTAGTCGTAGTGAAAATTGAGGTCCCCACAAAGCTTCCCAAGGCTAATCAATGCAGAGGACCTTGGTGATATGCTCGGCATAAAAATCTGGCAAGACCCCATGAGTCACTTGTTGGATCAACAGTGTGTCCGATGTAGAGTAGAGGTCATATGTAAGCAGACATGTTTCACGTGCAGCACACCCACACGTATTACACTCAATGGGGATAAAGATATGGTCACAACCCTCTGCTGCTGAAAGTAAAGTGGGGACAGTGGAGCATCACAGAGCCCACCAGAGATTGCCCAGAGAGCAGTGGAGACGAGTATGCCCTGACACGAGAACAGTGATGACACCAGCGGTGATGCCCCATTGGCCGCCAGTGGAGCAAAGTGCAGATACCCAGCGATTTGTTCTACGCACGTCCATTCTCGACCTGCTGGCAGGAGAGATTCTTAAAACACAGAGGGTCGGAGAGACAACGCGGTGTCTGTCCAAATGCCATCAAGAAACAGTGATGGCTCCAGGGCGTATAACAAAAAGCAGTACTGCCTGTACTGTGAGAAGCCCCTCTCAAAAATAGCCCGGCACATGGAGCATGTTCACTGCAAGGGCCATAAAATTCCCCAAGCACTCGAAAGAAAGGTGCATGCAACTGCCACATCTTTGCAATAGGGGCCACTTTGCACACAGCACAGATGAGAACAGGACATGGTGTTCTGGTCCCGTGCAAACATCCAGTCAAAGAGATGGATGTCAAAGATGTCATGCACTGTGCTGCCAAGGTTGGTTTGCAAAGAAATACCTCTGGCGACACATGAAAAAAATAGGTAAGCTAAACCTATCAGTGGTAGCTACTGGAATCTCTTGAGCGACATGACAAAAGATAAAGTCTTACTCGCAGTCAAAAATGAACGATGCATCATGCAGATGGTGCAGCATCTCTTCAACTGGTACTCGTGCCTGCCAACATCTGATCTGACCATCAGTCATAAAACTTAGAGAAATGAGAAGGCTACTGCTACAGACCAGAAGCATTACCCCCCTTGGAGAGGATGGAAGATTTTTCCAGCAGATCGAACTTTCTGCACATAGATGCTGTGAAGCTGGTAGCTGGCTATGATAAGGAGACAAGTACATTTAAGACACCCTAATTGGCACTCAAGGTCGGGCACGGCCTGAAAGATAGCAAGCATTGTGGAGTGTCGAGCCATGGAGGGCTGCACTGCTGCCTTTGAAAATGCATGCAACGTCAGGAATATACTAGGCGAGATGGAAGGAGTTGGACTCCTTAAGTGTTTTCAACGCAGTCAATGAGATCAAGTGGAACATGCCTCAGTTCTTATCATTCACAGACGTTGTGAAAAAGATGCACTTTTACCTCGATGAAAAGCAGCAAGCCTACTGAAGTGGTCTATCCACTGTGCCTACACTTATCCACTGAGCATGGCTTGCAAGTCACCCTGGCACAGGTGATCTTGTTCCATCGAAGAAGGGAAGGAGAAATTTCCAAGATGTTGCTAACTACCTTCTCAAGAAATACTTCAGGTCTCCATAAAGATGTGGCCCGAACGCTTTACGAGATTGACAAAAATCTCTGCCGGTACTAAATTCGCATTTAAATCCAGGCAAAAGGAGGGAGAAGAGTCCCCATCCTGCCGACAGCAGCCATGCAAAGTGTAATAGATAATCGAAATATCTACATGTTTGCCAGACCAGCTGCCTTGTCACATCTTCAGATGCTCAAATTGCATATGACTGTTTGCCCAAGAGAGTGTGGGGCCAAACATCCTCACACTCTGTCTTCAACAAAGCTTTGAAAGCATGTTACCACTCGCTCAATAGGTCCTCAACCTTAACGACAGAGAGCTGGATCAATTGGTGTACTTCCTTGGGCACAACATCAGGGTGTTTCCCGGCAGTATTACTGCCTCCCAGAAGGTACCAACTTACCAAGATCAGCAAACTGTTAATGACTCAAGAGGGGCAGACTGGCCAAATTCAAAAGCAAGAATTTAGATGAGATGCGCATTGATCCGAACAGCAAGTAGGAAATTTTACCCTCTGTTTCTATTCAGAACCGGTCCAGCTAGAGAGGCAGTGTAGGAATTGGGCAACACGGTACCAGTAATCGGCCATGGCTTCCACAGGTAGGTATAACACAGTTTCATTAAGTAAAAGCACTCTGCCTTCTCTGCAACCTGAAAGGAAGTATAGCGGTCCATTAGGACTCTGCAAAATACAAAGTAGTGCGGAGAAAAAACCTGGGAAAGAGAGGAGATCCAGGCTGTGGTTAAACACCTGATGAAGTTTATACAGAAATGCCAGGTGCCCGGAATGCGTGACTGCTGTGTGCCTCATGGCTGAACCATCCATGCTGAAAGATCGGAACTGGAAGAGGTTAATGTGGCTGGATCACTTATAAATAACTTCTTGTATGAACTTATTTAAAGGAAATAGCGCAGAGCTCATATTTATATAATTGCAGATGTACTGGTTTTGTTGCATTGATGCAAAAAGCATTTGTTTGAGGATTCTGTAGTGTAGCTTTGAGAGGAAGTCCTCATTAAGGCTAATTCATGTGGGAAACAAACTTGTCCTTTTTAGTCTAAATGCACCACAGGAGGTCTGTTGGTGTTCGAGTGGCCTTTTGTCCAGTGTGTTAGAACCTGTCTGAACATTGTAAACAGCACGTGATGTAGGATATCACAAATAAGTGTCAATTTTGTCAAGTATAAAATTGCATTTAAATCCATGTTTAGGGAAACATATTGCATCCAGATTCTAAAAATAACTTCTTGGGGCCAGCAAAGAGTTCAGGGGGCTGGCTTATCCCCTGCTGTATAAAACATCACTGGTTTGTTCTGACTTTCTGATCACTGGTACCATCAACCAGTGTTAACACTTGAGTTAAACATCATTTTGCTTCAAGAACTACTTACCCTGCTGTAATTCCCATGACCTACAGATTAGACCTAAATCTAATCCGTTCTACGGCTGCTCTGAGGTTTGGACCCAGATTTCCAGTATCACCGTTCTGCCCGCTACCCAGCAGCTCTGGCCAGTGTGATAAGCCAGGGGGTATCCATCCACAGCAACACTGATCTATAGGAAAAGGTCAGGGGTACCAGTCCAGGTGCAACAGCAAGAGGGTACACTAGCAGCGACAGTTACCAAGAAGGAACGCGGTTCTGGATGCCGTTAAGGAGTTCAATGGTGGCAGCATTGTAAGCCCAACCTACTACGGCGAGGGTGCAATTGGTATAAAGAAAGGGAACGGAGGCAAAGTATGCCCAACCGGTTCCCAGCAACAGACAGGGTGGCATAGGTGGTCCATCCTGTCACAGTGAAATTCTACATAAAGAATTGCATAACAGCTTTAGAGGAATTAAACTTGTTGAAATGATATGCAGTGGTTGAACAGGGCTGTAATCTATATGGCTCGGTGTATGCAGATGTCCTCACAGACAAAATACATGAAACTTTTCTCACCATGCAGACCATGTCAGTACTTTAAGCAAACTCAAAGTGTAAATCTCAAGTGGTACTTCTGGTGACAAACCGCTCCTACACATACCCATATGATTGTTCTTTTGACCAAGCATTAGGAGAGCATCCCTATGTGCCATCTTCCAGACAGGTCCTCAGGATGCAATAAACACCATGTATGACTGTAGACCGTATACTACAATGGGCAAGGGCTGAGGTGAATGATGACATAGGACAGCAAATGAGGATGCCCAAGACAGCTGCCTCATCTTCCATAAAATACGTTAAGTGCTTTGAGTCCTACTGAGTGTAATACAATAAAAAAAAAAAAAATTAGAATGAAAAAAATGGAAAATGTGCTGTGCTGCGGTGGCATTGTTACGCCGCTGAATATTATAACACATTTTTATTATTTTATCGATCACTGGTACCCCTTTTATAGAAAACCCACTGCTCCTGTATAAGACTATGTTTCAATACCCGTTTAATAAAACTAGATCCCTTTGAGGCAGATGTTTATTTTTTTTGAACACCCCCACCCCAAAAATAAAACACAATTTCACTGTTTCCGGTGGATACCATCCTCTCTAAATAAACAAACAAACACACAAGAAGGCGGTTTTGTCAAAACCAAAAACACGGGGGTCAGTAAACCTCTCTAATGACATCCAAACAGCTCTACACTCGACTCATTTTCAGGAGTCTGGTAAAATAGGCCACACTTCCTGATTCCATCTCTCCCTTTAAAGAGACCATGCAAAGCCTTAGTGATGCAATTTACATCATAGCCCCATCACCCACTGCCTGAAGAAGTCATTGTGATTTGGGGGTTGGCCTCTGGGGAGTCAAATAGGGTCATCATGCCCAGAAGGATCAAGTGTCAAAATTAAAATCTGGGTGGCTCAGAAAATATCTGATACACAAAAGTTTTGAAAAGGAGAAAAAAAAAAAAAAAAAAGTGTTTACTATATGCTGAAATCCTAAACTACCATAAACCACAGTGCACATTTGATTTAGCGAACAGACAACATTTCATACTGAGGTTTATTGTTTACATGGATATTATTGCAAGACTAGCACACTTATTCATAATCAGACACTAAACTATATAGATGGCTGTTTGATTACTACAGAAAAGAGGATATATTATTAATAGCCTCACATACATAGTGCAAAGAATTTACATGTATTTCTAGAGGCCTGGCAGACCAGCCATGGGCATGCTAGCTGCTATCTTCCACCTATCAATTTAGCCACAAACTTACCTGCAACCAATTTTCACAAAAGTTAAAAAGCAGAATTTTTTTTGGGGCACTTCCATAAACCAATGCTCGAAAAATGAATGGGAAAAATTAGTGGGACTGAAATAAATACTTCACACTCTACAACACACTTACTGGTGGTGCCAAAAGAGGATATTATGTAATTTCCCAATCCCAAGCAGGCTATCATCCTACCATCTGTCTTGTGTGAAGTCTCATCACAAAGTCTTGCCCCTTAAAGTGTATCTATACCATATGCTGCAGCAGAAGGCTCAGTTACTCCCAGACATCACACAGCTCTCACACGTAACAAGGAAAAAGCCATCAAAATACTTTGTCAATATAATTTGACAAGTTACATTCCTATATACATTTTAATGCAAATAGCATTCAGATCTGCATCAATCTAAATACAATCAGTCAACTGCAGAACTATCATTATTCACTTCTTGCTGCAACAATAAACCAGTTATGCAATGTACATATAAACGTATTGGTATTGAGTTAAGGTAAATAACATAAGCGATAAATAGATAGTTGAAATCTTTAATATTGAAGAATTGTGAAATTAAGCATGTAATCCCCATTGCCTTAGTTAACTAAGAAAATGCTGGAACTAGAAACTTCTATTTGTCAATGGATGCAGTGAAGACAACTTCTGTTTATTTGCCAATGGCTTTCTGCACACAAACTATTTTAGTAAGCAAAACCCAAATTTACATATTTCCTGGCTGTTGCAGAAATGTGGGTAACAAATTACTTTACTTGGTGTTTAGCAGGGTAAATCAGAAAGCAATGATACCCTTCTGCCTTATATTACAAAGACATTATGGATGGAGGGTTCAGCGTTCATCCAGTGTAACAGACCGTAATGTGATTTTTCGTATTTCAGGTAAGCTTAGATACACCATACCTCCAATATATATGAATTTGGAACTGGGACAGTTTGCATGCTCTGCAGAAGCGCTTGCATAAAAATAGCGTGCCCCAGCACTTCTGCACCAGCCTGCTTCCTAACATACCTGCAGAAAGCATATGTTACTAGTATGCTTGGAATTAGAGGAGGAGCACTTAAGTGGGACATATCTCCATAACTGTCCACAAAAGTTCTGATAATCGGGACAGTTGTAAGGTATAATACACTTCAGGAAAGACAAAAACCACCCCAGAAACAAAACCAAGATACACCTATACAGCGAACTGGCCCGCCGGGGTATTCCCCAGTGGCCCCCGGATGCTCGATAGCCCAGCCCCCTTCGTTCATGGGATGGAGCAGTGCGCAACTCTTTTTTGTTGACACGCCGGGCAGGTGGGACTGCCTGTTGCTGTATGGGGTCCCACAGTGCTGTGCAGAAGACCGGAAGTCTCACTTCACTTCCTGATCCAAGAAGAAACGTCGGCCAGACCAACTAAAAGGTAAGTGACCAGGGGGCTGCCTACGCTAAACTATAGGGGAGGGGGGCCTTAATGTGTTAGGGAATGGGGGGGGGGGCTATCTTATGAGTACATAGGAAGGTAGGCTATTAATTTAAAGCTGGAGTTTAGGTGGGGCCAATTATTTAATGGATGCTATTTTATTTGGGAGTGATTGTGGGGATATTTCATTTATTGGTGGGGTATATTAAAGAGTGTGACGGGACCTATATTTTAATGCTGGGGTGGTTATGGGCTATTAATTGAATATGGGGCTGTGTTTGGGGAGGACGGCTATTTATTAAATGTGATTATCTAATGCTGGGAATAGTCGTGGAAAATGGTTATATTAAACGTAAATGCTATTCATTTATTGCTGGAACTGTTTAGAGGGAGGGTAATAGGTTTATCTATGAAATGTGATTAGTATTACTTTAATGTTGGGCCTGGAGAGAGGCCTAATTATTAAATGTGGGTGCTGTTGATTTAATGCAGGGGATGGTTGGAATTTTCTAAATTTCATGTACCCATTTTTTTCCCCAGGATCCAGACAAGCAGCAACTGATCTGAAGACACCAACAGCCACAGGTGCTGAAAGTGGCAAGAGCAGGACAGTCTGCCAACTGTCCTGAATCTGGTGGGGCAATCCTGAGTTTGGTCAACTCTTGCCTAGTCAGGATTTGGTCTGATTGCAAGGACAGTTGGGAGGTATGTCCTGCTTCACACTATACTCCTCATGAAGGCAGAACTGAGTGCTAACAGTAGTGCACAGAATTTTGCCTGTGCATTTGTCTAATATGATAATCCCTGTTTTAAGTGCACCAGGGCCCCCCAACACCCCCTTTGCAGCGTTACATGGTATTAGGTGGGCTCCAGTCATTGGTATCCCTAGTGGGCCCTTCATGCCCGAGTCCAAACACTGGACCTGTATATAAAAGGACCCTAAAACCATTTTACAAACCATTTGTCCAATTTCTTCATTTCATTCATAATAATCTACTCTCCCAGAATGTCTGAGATTCTGCTGAATTATTGCCAGCAGACACCTGGCAGAGTAGGCAACCCATGAGGACGTGAACTGCTCCCCTGTGGATCTCCCATAAGGGAGGTTCAAAAAGGAGATAAGTATGATTTCATCACAAGTGACATCCAGCCAACCCAGAGGTAGGACTAAACTAAACACCACAAAAAAATTCAAGATTTAAAAAAAATACATACTTTTCCCATTACACAACTAAACTTGCCATCTCTAAAACCAATTCATACTATTATTAACTCTGTATATTATTAATCACTGTAATAAATAAAGCACAGAGGTCCCGGAGACATTTAAAGTGTTTGCTAAATGTTTTATTTGGCGCAGTTAGGAGGAAATGGAAAATTTACAACAGTCAGACAAGCAAAGTGCATTCATTACAGAGTCTGTGACAGGAACATGACACACAGCAAACATATCAGGATAATTACTCTAAATCAAGCGTTTTCATTGCATGTGCAAGGTTAAGAATGTACTTGCTTTCTAGGAATCTGTCTATCAACATTCTTGTTAACAGACCCAAATATAAACTCCCATCAACATGAATGTTATCCTGTGTAGCTATAAAAGCTAACAATTTGATTATGAATTTTTATTAAGGTGGAAAGTTAAAGCCAGAACCCAAAGTCTCAATTTTTATTTATATCCACACAAACATTGGATTGCAACAGTGGATATAATAAGTCTACACACCCTTATTGAAGAGTTTGTGATGAAAAGTCTAAAATAATGATCAATCCAAATTATTTTCACCCTTAAATGTGATTGCAACTAACAAAATTCAAATGGAAAAGTAAGAACGTTAGGAAACAAAATTAAAGATTAAAAACCCACAATACACTTGCTGCATAAGTGTGCACACTCTTTCATAATGGGGGTGTAGCTGTGGTCAGAGTTAACCAATCACATGTAAAATCCCATTGAAAAGATAAATAGCATACACCTGACAGCAGTGAAAGCAATTGTGAGTAACCCAGAATAAAGATCAGCTGTTGCAGGATTTCCTTGCAGTTTTCTTGGTTGCATCCTACTGGGATAGCCATGGTCCGCAAGGAGCTTTCAAACATCTACAGGATATCATAGTTAAAAGGTACCAAATCAGAAGAGATGCATAAGAGAATTTCAAAGTCATGACATGTTCCATTGAACACTTGGCAATGTTCCTGTTGTGCCACATTTTCTTCACTTATTGATAAGGTCAAAACATCCCTTCGAAGTTCATGACAGGACAAGGAGTTTGGAAGAACTTCTCAGAAAGGTTACCCAGTGATAAGACAAACCCATGCTCAACCACTGTTGTAAAATTCTCCCTTCTTGATTCCAAAACAACATACAACTAAAAAAACAAAAACTCATTGTCTCTCTATGCTGAAAAAAAATACTTAAATGTAATAATGGATATAGCAATATATAAAACTGAATCAGAATATATTAAATAAATGACAAAAGATAAATCTCAGTCCAGTGTAATAAGCACAGGCCTACGGATTTCTAGCATCTTATGTCCATTACACTTATACGCCTATGCAATGACCTCTCTCATCCATCTTGCAAGTGTATTTTTGGATGGATTGCCCTGACAAGATACAGTGTATGTAATCTTTCCCCATGTTAATAGTTTGTTATGGGCCGAGAGAGATGAAGTATGATTCCCCCAATTGATATTAAAAGTGGGAACTACCCTGGGTAGCAAGTGGGAACTACCCTGGGTAGCAAAATAGGATTAGCCTGCATCAACACCTGGTCTGTACAGATATTCAAAAATGGCTGCTTGCACCATAGAGCATTTAGTTTACACCACTATTTGTGCAGACGAGACTGAAACCAGAAACATCTTAAGTTTAAGACCTCTTGTAAAGGAATAGACATTACAACATCCAGGACAACATTGTGATTGTGCCACAAAAGGTTTAATACAAGTATTAAGTCCCTTTAATGCATAGGAGGAAAAAAAATAAATGTGGAAAAGTAAAATCCTCCACTAATCTAGTTACCCTCCCTCTGAACATGGGTCCTTGCTGAGTCCATCGGAACAAAAAAACCCCCCCAAAAAACAACAACTCGGGTTTCCTACAATGTTGCGTATCTATTCCAATTCCACTAGAGCTGATGAGCTTCTGGATTTCAAAGAATTTAATTTGCATCCTCTCCTGACAACTTCAAGAACTTATTGATCCTGAACAGAATTTGTCCACATTTCTGTCAATTCTGATCCTGCTGCCAACCATAATTAATGAGGGCTGAGAAAGGCCATCTTTAAGCCCGAGTGAGCAGCTGCCAATGGACGCAGAGTTTTAACTACTTCCGCTGAACCAATAGACCTAGCTGAAATGGCAAGATGTTTCTCACAAAGGAATTATACTAAATAACGATCTGAAACAAAGTAACCTTATCCAGCTTATATAGGATGGGTGCTCTTCACTTGTTTGTTTGGTCTTGGTCAAAGGTTTCATTCTACTGTTAACACATCTGAACAGATTCCTTCCCTTCCAGAAGAATTCCAAGGTGGCCAGTAGTACTTTCCAGGGGTACAGGGAGCGGTAGTACTTATGGTTCTGAGGCCCTTCACTTTGCCTAGTCTGTACTCCATGTTGGCATCATTAAACCTGAACGTGGCACACGCAGATTTGCGAAGCGTCCATGACCAACAACTGCTTCCAGTACCGAACTGCACATTATGACAGTGTAGTAACGAACGGTCCCCAGCGAGTCAACCCTGCATCTCGGCTTGCACCAGTAGCAATGTAGTCACTAGGCCTCTAAATAAAGGTAGGCACCTATACAGAAAATATTTGCTGTCTCACCTTAAGCCTAGATGAAACCAACTCATTGTTAAGGTTGTCATGGAGGGCTGAAGAGGAAGTTAAATTATGCCAGGTACCAAGGCTTCCTGAAATAATTCCTGGTACTTGAAATAGGAATAAGTCATACCTTTAATACTCCTATTCAAGTGGCAGCAGCAGACACGTCTGACACACCTTAACATCCAACCATGGAAACAGTAACTAACATCTGTGCTTAGTAATAACTAAGGAGTGTCAGACATTCATAACATCTGCCAAATTGCAGCAACAGACACGTCAGACTTCAAGTGCCGATTTAGGGAAGAAATCATATGTCTAGTATCAATTATTCCAGCTGTGGAATCACACAAATGATTTTGCCCAATTAAAAATATTCTTAAATAGAAAATATTTGTTACAATTTTTGAGTGATGTTACCCTTTAAGTATGTTGCAGTGGAGTAATTTACTAATCCGTGTGCACACAGATCCCTTTCCTATCATTTATCTGTACACAATTCCTCTGGAATGTTACTCCCTTCTTGTTAATATACAATTGTTCAAAACAATGGGCTTTAAGAAATGTGTACCAAAGATACATGTAACCAACAAAAGCAGATAAAGCAAAGATATTGTAACATGTTGATTAAGCCTCATACTCTGAACAAATCTGTTCCTGACATATTTATTGTCCCTAAAGGGGGGAGAAGAAATATTTCAACCTGATTTATATTCCAGTCATCACACAGGAAGAAAAATTATTTTCCATTTATCCAAAGGGTTTATTGAGATAGTAATAAGATTAGAGAATTTATTTCCATGGAAAGGAGCAAGGTCTGAAAATGCAGTAATGAGATGTTTAACAAAATATCAAGGGTTATTTGATGCATTATGAAAAAGGGGGGGGGGGGGGGAGAGAAAAAAAAAAAGGGGAACAGGACAATGATTATATATATATATATATATATATATATATATATATATATATATATATATATATATATATATATATATATATATATATATATATATAATTTTACACCGATCATTTGCCATACATAATTGAAAATATATTTTTATAAGGTGTGCTACTAAAAACAATAAAAAGGCTGTATATTTAATGCATTGTGATGACAAGCTTTGCAAATCCACATGCAATCATTATTGCATTCCAATAAGTGATATTCTTATTATTGAATCTAATTCAGCATTAAAAAAAAATAAAAAAAAAATTATATATATATATATATATATATATATATATATATATATATATATATATATATATATATATATATATATATATATATATATATATATATATATATATATATATATATATATATATATATATATTTATATATTTCGTATTAGTTTTGGAATAATGCCTGAAGAACCTCTGCATAACTAAAAAACCCAGTCATGGCTTTATTTCTTTAACATACATACCTACTTTACCACAACAATTCCAAACATTTGCTACATATATACACACACGCATGTGTACATACATAGATACATACATACATACATACATATCACCCACAACATTAAAACAATTGTCAAGTGAAGTGAATAACCTTATATTACGATGGCACCCGTCAAAGGGTGGGATATATTAGGCAGCAAGTGAACAGTTCGTTCTTGAAGATGTGTTGGAAGCAGGACAAATGGGAAAGCGTAAGGATCTTCGAGATTTTGACAAGGGCTAAACGACTGGGTCAGAGCTCCAAAACAGTAGGTCTAGTGGGGAGTTCCTGGTAGGCAGTGGTTAGTACCTACCAAAAGTGGCTCAAGGAAGGACAACCGGTGAAGAAGTCATAGGTGCCCATAGCTCACTGATGTACATGGGGAGCGAAGACTAGGCATTCTGGTTCAATCCCACAGAAGATCTACTGTACCACAAATTTCTATGATAAAAAGGTATCAAAACATAGTGTATCACAACTTGCTGCGCAGCCGCAAACCATCAAATGCCCATGCCGACCTCTGTTCACTGCCGAAAGTGCCAACAATGGGTACGTGAGAGTCAGAACTAGACCATGGCGCAATGAAAGGAGGCCTGGCCTGAAGAATCATGTTTTCTTTTTCATCATGTGGCCAGGTGCGTGGCTTACCTGAGGAAGAGCTGGCATCAGAATGCACTATGGGAAGAGGTCAAGCCGGTGATGGCAGTGTGATGCTCTGGGCACTGTTCTGCTGGGAAACCTCAGGTCCTGGCATTCATGTAGATGTTACTTTGACATGCATCACCTACTTAAACATTGTTGCAGACCAAGTACACCCCCTTTATGGCAATGGTATTCCCTGAAGGCAGCGGCCTCATTCGGCAGGATAATGCACCCTGCCACACTGCAAAAAAAAAAAAAAAATCCTGGAATAGTTTGGAAGCAAAGTCAACACCTTGATATCTGTCATTTTTCTTAAATTCCCCAGTTCTCTGTATGATAGAGCATCTGTGGGATGTGCTGGAAAAATAAGTCTGAGCAATGGAGGCCTCACCTCGAAACTTACAGCGATTAAAGGATCTGCTAACATCTTGGTGCCAGGTACCCCAGGATACCTTCAGAGCTCTTGTGGAGTCCATGACTCAACAGATCAGAGCTGTTGGTGACAGGAGGGGTACACAATATTGGGCAGGTGGTTTAATGTTGTGGCTGATCAGTCTAATATATTGTGGCTGGATCACGTAGAAATAATTATTGTAGAAATTTATTCCACTTAGTGAAGCAGGTGCCAATTTATAACATTGCAAATGTACTTTTTATATTGGTATGTGTTTCGTATGGAAATGTATTGCTTTCTAAGACAGTAAGTCATGTTTGGGTTTTGTAACTTTTCTAGAGGAAATCCAAGTAGGCATAGGTGTGGAAGGGATGTGTTTTTGAAACTGTCTGGAGAGAGGTAACCTTTTCATCACTGAGTGACCAACACCCAGCACAGGAGGGAGTAATTGCTGGTAGACATTCTATGTTTGTAAGACTCAGGATGCAGATTAATGTGAATTTTGCAAGTTAAATTGCATTAAAAGCAAGATTAGAGAAAATGTTATATACCGATAGTAAACATTCAATATAAAAAAACATCACTAGCAGCTATGTATAAAAGGTGTTAAACCCCTCCAGGCCAATTTGTGTGTAGGCTACATGAAAGCAACTGGATTGGTTAAAGGGGAAGGAGACTGGATTACCTTCTGCCAGGGTATCTGTAAATTTGTATAAAAAGCACACTGTTTGACCAAGTGGTATTATTATACCATCTGTACCTTCTGAAGATCACTAGTACCACAAACTAGTGTAAGTGTCCTTATTAGGATACTTAAGCTACTAAAACATCACTACTTTAAGATCCTGCTTTGATGTCTACTCACCTGTGAGAATTCTTGTGACCTATAGATTAGACTAATCTAATCCGTTATCCGGCTGCTCTGGCCAGTGTAATAGGCCAGGGAGAACCATCCACTGCAACACTGATGTAAAGGTAGAGGTCATGAGTACCAGCCCAGGTGCCCAGATAGGGGGTACACTAGCAGCAAGAGATACCTTGAAGGAAGCGGTTCTAGGCGCTGGTGGAAGAGCCTAGTGTTGGCAACAGGCCCCTCCTATTGAGGTTAGAGGGGTGCAATTTGCGATAAAGAAAGGGGACAGCGACAAGGCAAGGCCAGCCAATCCCCAGCAACCTAGGGTGGAATAGGAGGTCCATCCTAATTATATATATTTATTTTCACAGCACCACTTTAAACAGAGTATGTTCAAAAAAGGTTCTTTGTAGCACAAAGCCTGAGGCTCTCCCATTCTTCTAGCAGATGCAATTACTATCAAAATATTAAATTTGAGTGAAAGCTATTTGAGTAGAGGTCCAGCTGAATTGGAAGAGGCCATGGTTGTTCCACAAGCATCTCCCATGTTATTGGAAAACTATGGTCTGCAAGGCTAAATTGAAAGGACTGCTATTACTTCCACTGCTTCATTCTTTATTCTCTTCTGAGTATGTGCAATAAAAGGCACAGGAGGGAACACATACCTCAGTTTGAACTTTGACCATCTATTCCCTCTAATTTTAACGATTTGAAAGTCATTTAGACAGAAGTAGAATCTTCTTTCTTTGCCATTTTGATGTGTCAGATTTTTCTGTGGGAACAAAATTTCTCTATTTGTTGAAATGCTTCTATTCTTTCTTCTGGACGGGTCTGGGAGAGATTGAGAATCTGCCACCTTATTGTCCTTTACTGCTACAGGAAGTGCTAAAAGTGTCTGAAAACGTTTGTGTTGCAATAGAGGCATAAGGTGGTGTATTGCAAACATCCTGGAAGCAAGAGCAATGCACCATGCAAGAAATCTGTATTTAAATGAGCACCCCAACCTTTGGAGCTTGACTTGGTCATTACCATAGACCGCATTGATTCTGAGAGAAGTATTTCCACTATTCCAGAGATCGAAGGATTTCTGATTGTGAGCCCATAGTTTGAATACCTCTAGTTGTAGATTTCTCACGTGCCACCTCGCCCATGGAAGAATACCTAAAATTGAGGAAAAACATTCCCAAGAGCTTGAGATATTCTTTGACAAAAGACTTTTGTGGAGATTAGATAAATCAGTTGATGAATCTTAAGGAGTCTTAGGACACTAATGATTTGTCTCACTATATCTTTAACACAGAAATTGCAGCTGGTGAGAAGACACGAGATGACTCTTGCTGAAAGTTTATGATCCAACCATGTTCTTGTACAACACAATGACCTTGAGTACATTGTTTTTGGCACGGTTTTCCGATTTCCCCATTACCAGAATACTATTCAAATATGGCAACACTGCAATCCTGCGTTTCCTCAGAAAAGCCATCAGGACCACAACCTTTGTGCATTTTCTGGGAGAAGGTGAGAAGTCAAATGGTAGATGAGTAAACTGAAAATGGTGTCCCTTAACGAAGAATCTGAGAAAACAACTGGAATGTGAAAGTAAGCATCCTGTAAGTTGGAGTCTGAGTTTATAGAATCCAAGTGGAAAGTTCTTGTTTTTACTGACTAAGGCTTCTAAGATCAAGAACAATTTGAAATTCTCCTGTTTTTCTCCCAGGAGTTTGCATTAAATGTAGGTTTCCCTCTAATTGGTAGGCACTGGACAAATTACAAACACTTTTGTAGAAACGGGTAGAGTGCTACATAATGCTTCTGTTTGCACCAGAGACTGTAGGCATTTATCTTGGGCATTCTCTGAAAATCTTTTTTGTACCCATTGCTTACAACGTCCTGAACCAAGCGGCCCTGTGTAGTAAGTGTCCAAGTTTCCACATAGGATTTCAAGCTACCACCCACCAGGGTTCTGGAGACTGGAATAGCCATCAGTCATTGTGCGTGTATTTGTTTTCTTCCTAACCTCAAAATGATTGCAAGAGCCACATGGAAGGATTACTTAAATACAGTTTGGTATAGTCTCTGCCATGGCAAATTAGTTATGGCTTTCCTGAACTGTTGCCTTGAAGAAACATAATGTATGCTTTACTATCAATAAGTTATGGATGTAATTTACTCTCATATCCAGTTTTCTACCAGACAGAATACCTCCTTAAAGAGGGCAGTGCAGTAAAGCAGCTCTTTGGCTATGTGTATGGGCAAATGATCAGCTGCCCGAGGGCTCTTCTAGCCAGCACTGTGGAAGCTACTACACTTTATAGCTGAAAGTGAGACTATTCAGTGATGCCCACAACTAGAACGTCCATTCCTTTTCTCATAATCTCCATTTTAGTATTATCCACTTTATCTTGACACCCCATATATAGTACACCGTCCATCCAGATTCTGATTGCCCTGGAAATGGTAGCATTGGCTACTCATGCTTTATTGTAGCATCTGTGGAAACATTCAAGTTTTTAAAACCGCTCTCCATTTTCCTATCCAGAAGAACTTAAAATGAGCCTCCATTTTCTACTGGTATAGCAGGTTTTGTGGCCAAGTAAGCTCCTGCATAATCCACTTTAGGTACCGAATTCCATTTATTAGACTCAACTCTCTGAAAGGGATTCAATGTTCGAACTTCTCATATTAGCTTGTTGTTTCTTCAACGGATCTCATTCTTTAGCCAAGAATTACTTAATCACTGTTTGCAGGATTACTTTTTATGAAAAGCCACATAGCGTAGGGTATTCAAAGTAAAGTGGTTGAAGACCGTAACTGTTGTATCCTCAGTCTTATTTATATTTTTGATTAATGTATCCTCTACTTCAGGATTATATGTTCCAGATTTCTCTTCATCTTATTCCCTTTAGTATCAGTTGAACCTGCCTGACATAGATTTCTACAAAGACAATTCCTGTACATTATGTCAGTCTATCCCCATGTGGGATCTTGCTCTTAGCTTCTTGAGTTGTCTGAAACCGCTTCTTTAGACACAAGTTTTCCTCATCCAATTAACTTATTATACTGTTCTTTATATATAATCCAAACAAAGCCTTCATGTAATAACCCTTTATCACAAGCTCCACCAACATGATTATGCAATTTACCAGTCTTCTTTCCTTCAGCAGGCTCTGTAAGAGTACCAAGAAGGAATATAGAAGAAAGACCAAGACCTCCAACACCCCTTAGTAAGGATTACATAGACTTGATATCCTTTGGCTTTTGGAGTCCAGTATTCAACAATGCAAAAGTATGCAAACACTTTCCTCCTTTTTTCCGGTCTACTCGGCTGACTAAGAATTAAACCATTTGTGTGGGCTGCCATGAAGACTGAAAAAGCAAAAATTTACTTTTTTGCAGATTTGTTTCATCAGTTTTTATTTGCCCGATTGAGTTATAACAGCATGTACAAATTTAACTTACCATCGAACTACTTAACCACTGTAACAGCCTCTGGACAATGGCAAATATAAATGCTATATGGTCATTACTGGTTACTATCTTGAAGCTGCAATCCCACAGTAGTCATCTTAATTTAAACTGCAAGTTCGATAACTTTCGTAACCTGAATAATTTCTCTCTTGTAGGTTGCCCTCCTAAAATTCAGTCTTTTCTTTGCAAAATCTGGCTGTGAGAAGCCTTATATGGCTGCAGAAACCAGGCTGGAATGAATTTGCATTTTAGCTCTCAAATGCATTCCCAAGGAGAGGGTCTGCCTCAATGCCTACAAAACGCAAGAGCCTCCATCAGGAACACTCCAGCCATACACTGCTGGAAGTACAGGTAAGTGGAGGTGCTTGCATTTCTGGAGGTGAGCAGAGGAGCAGGCCCAGATCCTAAGAAATACTAACCTCTAATGAAAATATTAATTTTTATTCTCTTTATCCAAAACATCAGGAGATTGCAACTAACTCAGGTTGAGGGGAAAGCAAAGTAGAGTTTAACAAGTAACACAGTTAAATTAAAAAAAAAACAGGCAAACAACTAAAGGAAATAAAATTTTATACTGAATAATAAATGTTTCCACATTTTACATTTGTGTCTCAATTCCTTTTATACTACATCATACAAGTTACAGAAAACCCAGGCATTGGCAAGACAACTGGCAGTGCATTTTCTTTGCACTGCATAAAAATTATTCTCAGTGTCTAATATCATACTTGCCTACTTTGAATCGTCAAGGACCCATCCACTTCAGAAAAAAAAAGTGAACTGGGATCCAAGAGGGCAACATACTCTGCTGGAAGGACTCCTTGAAATTCAGGAGCATCGCATACATTGAGGGAGAGTAGGAAAGTATGGATAATGCATGTAGTATACATAAATATATGGATATAGCAAAAAAACAGGTATGGACTATGACCATACACAACAAAACATTACAGAAAACTATTTATATTGACACTTTGCATGGGCTGATTTCTCTATAAAGCAATTACAGTCACTGCAAGGAAGAAAAAAAAAAGTACACCAACAGCACAGGTGTGAAGAGACTCAAAGCTATTTGGCAACAATAAATAGCCACTTAGTCCCTTACCAATAACCATGGCTGCTTACGTTTTATAGTGCTACTCTCCTGTGGATAAAGCTGCAAAAGAATAGATTTGCTTAGTATATGCATCTTTACCATTGTCTTACAATGGAGCACCACAATAAGACCTGCTCCGAAATGTATTAATCTCCAATTTAGATTTCTAGGGTGCCTGAAAAGTGACAGCTAATGAGATTTTTACCAAGAGTATAATTAGCAACTTTACACTAAACACACATTCTGCCTGCAGTTATACTATTACATGAAGCTGAAGCATGATACTTTTACAAGAACAGAAATTCCATAGCTTTCTTCACCCTCCTTTGTTGAAATTTGCTCCCCTCTTGTTCCTTTTCTTCCTTCCACCTCCTGCCAAAATCGACAATCGCTCCAGGTCAAAGAAAAAACAGGCCCAGCTGCCTTCAGCTATCCAACGTGCAGGTTTGCTGTCCTCCCTGCTGTTTTGGCTCGAGTTCTTCAGACTGGAAAATTCGGAAGCTCGATCTCCAAAGCTTTACAAATGCCAGAACCATCTAAGAGGAAAATAGGACAAGGCCACCCTGAGGCAAGATTGTACTAAAATCTGCTGGCTGCAAGGCTGAGATGCCGTAAACACCGCACATACCGAAGGACACGCTACTCCCTGTATATCTAGGCAACCGCAGCCCCAACTGAAACAGGAGTAGACAAGGATATGACAAAAAAAAGGATAAAAATCAAACCAATGTAATTGTGCTTATCAGATACAGAGACAGAAAACTTTGCCAATGACCAGTATTGCCAAGTATTGTTCTTCTCCAAATGCTACCAGCTAAATTGTTTTTCTTTATTCTGGTGTCAGATGGGAATAAAGGGAAAATAATCCTTCAACACACGCAATATATAAAAAGAATGAAGAACTGTGCAACCCTATTAAAATTATAAATTTGCAAATCTAGAAGCTGTGTATATAGTCATTTTTTATTATACACAAAACATTACCTAAGAAATACTAAATGCGATACACAATTCTAAAAAATATATATTGAAAATTAGATACACAAGAAAATAGTTTAAAAGACTGCTTACACTGTACAAGTAACCAGCTAGTAAATGTGCAGTATGTGTGAGCAGGTCAACCTACTTGGCCACTAATTGCAGTGTATGGGTACCAAAAAGATAGCCGATTCTGATCAACATCTGTACAGGAATGCCCAGATAGCTGGTAAACCTGGTTGGACCAAAGCTCATATAGTCGTGTATATGACTATGCTAATTGTGGCCTATAAATCTGGCCTTTCAGCCCAAACGCCAAATGGTCGACCACACAGGTGTATGTACATATGAACACGTAAGACAGACATCTATCTGGACACTGGGCAGTCAGGCCTAATCTTTTGTTTAGGCATCTTAAGACATGAGGCAATGGATACCCATAAACCTGGCCCTCCACTTTGAAAGAGCATTGTAAAAAAACAGGTCTACAATGTTAAGGCATAAAAACATTAAACAACTCAAGTTGTACATTATACCTCCGAAAAGCAAAACCTCCTGTGATCTGAAAGCATGAATCTCTCAGCCAAATACACAGGGGCCACAATTATTTGCACTGATGTGGTACATTAACGTATCCAAAGTTTTTACTTACAACATTGTTAAAATAAGGTTTCTCTGGTACTTCAGGCTATATAACTATAGACACCATTTAAGTACTCAATTTTGCTTTCTTGAAACTCACAGGGATGGTGGTCACGTTACCACTGAACCTCTACGGTAAACTCTCCAAATTAAGCAAATACATGATTCCACCTAATAGGTTGAAAGTTGAGTACCACATTGGACCAACCAGTGTTCTGCAACAATTCAGCAAAATGACTGATGTGTCAAAAGGAAAACAAATGCATCCCTAAATAACAAACCCTATTGATGCATCAAATTGGATACAGCAGAGATCCAGGCACTGGCTTCTTATGGGGCTCACTCTCAGAAGAAAACAAAAAAACAAAAAGGCCCAAGCAGCACAGAAAAGATCCCAAGACCCCGGCTTTCACCATCTCATTAAAGAGACCCCTACCGCTTAAACACATGGGAGTAGGTGCAAATCAGACGAAAGGGTATGGTCCTATTAAACAGAGTTAATTTAAAGTGACAATACAAGCTGAACTGAAGCTTGTGCATATAAAAAGGCAGAAAACATTAGTGAAAGAAAATAAAAGTCTTCTTTACAGGAATTAAAGACAGCATAACATAATGTGTGCTGAGACCACTGCTTTACTAACATGTTTTAATCAATTTTGTACTGAAAGGTTTAAAGGCACAGTTTGAACCTTCAATAATACACAAGCATATATACCAAGAGAATGATGAGGAATATTTTACTGAATTGAACAGCTATTGTGAAATAAGCACCAATTAGGAAAAACTGCACACGTAAAAAACAAATAAGTCTGCTGCTGAAGTTTAATTGGCTAATTTTAACATGAGCTCGTCTGGCTTAGGAATGGACGTCAGTTGCCCCAAACACTTCACACAATTTAAGAGTGGGGCTTTAACAGGACTTATTCTGTGGGTGGTGTTGTGCAATCCTGGACAGCACGGTGGCTCAGTGGTTGGCACTTCTGTCTCAACACTAGAATCACAATTTCAATTTCCAACATTGGCCTCATCTGTGTGGAGTTTATATATCCTCCTCGTATTTACGTGGGTTTCCTCCGGGTGCTCTGGTTCCTTCCCACACTCCAACGACATACTAATAGGTTAATTGGCTGCTATCAAATTGACCATAGTGTGAGTGTGTGTGTGTGTGTGTGTGTGTGAATTTAGACAAGTTCCAACGAGGCAGGCACTGATGTGAGCGAGTTCTCTGTACAGTGCTGCAGAATTAGTGGCGCTATAGAAGGAGCCAATGATGAATCCTATTAGTGCAGAGGGCTACAGTGTGCATATAATGAAGGTCATCACCAGATTTATGCTATTGCCTGGTAATTGAAGAGTTGGTGAAAGTGCCTGCGTCAAATGCTGTAGCATGATTTAATGGGAATTGGCTTCAAAAGTATAGGCAGGTAGCAATTTATTTATTTTTTTAAATGACACAAAATAGCTTAGGTCTACAACTCCATAGGACTATCAAGAGAATTCTGGCAAGAGACAGCTTTCACACCAACCCTTAGCAATCCTAGGCTTCAGGGTGTGTGTGTGTGTGAGAGAAATATAGATAAATTATTTTTACTCCTTTAGAGTCTTATACTTAGCAACAAACATTCCCATTCCTTCCACTAAATTCTAATGCTTACAAATCTATGTGGCCAGACAGCCCAATAGCAGAGCAGCCAGAGCTTTGGCCTTACATCTACACACAAGTCTCCAAATAGGAGAGATCTGGTCATTTGGCACTGTGAACAGTCAGATCTGACAAAGCACCATTAGCGCAGTCAAAAAAGGACTAGACACACAGATCAGATGCAGCCATTGTTCAACTGTATTTACCATTTGTCCTGCGACATACAATAGATACCAACCAAATGCGAACATGGATTAGTGGTCTTTTTGGACCCATACAAGCAGCAAATTTGCTAATTAAGTCTAGAATGGCCTAATTACAAGTTGAAATCACAGCACACAGGTATGGAAAACTGCATTGCTAGGCTCACAGCAAAATTTGAGAGTGGGGCCTCAGGAGAGTGGAACATCGCCAGGCCCCCAGCAGCTCTCCTGCAGTGGTGGTAGAACGACCACGGACAGAAGGTATGGACACTAATTCTAAGCCACTGAAGCACGGATCTGTCAAATAAGCTCCTGTGTCAGAAACAAATGGCACTTTCTGCATTTGAAGTCGCCAGGACTGTTCATGCTGGAGTCATGCAATATGTAAATTGTCCAAAAGTGACAGCTTTCTCTGTAGGACCAAAATACATTTTGCATGATTCATCTAGGCATAAAAGAATATTTTTTTAAACACATCCAAACAGTCAAGTTAATTGGCTTCTGACAAAAATGGAAAAGTGTCTGTGTGTGTTTTTATAGACTACCGCCAATGCTGGAGATACTGATCTTAAGGATTCCATAGAATAGCAGGTGAGTACACCCAAGATGGCTGCCTCCTCTTCTGCAATAATATAAAGTGCATTCAACACTACTGGGAAGAAAGGAGCTATATAAATAAATTATTGTTGGTATACTCGAGGCAAATATAGAAATATAAAAACATACTAAAAGTTCTCTCCAGTTGCGATCAGTCCAGAGAAACAGATATCTTCAGATGAAACTTCTTGCTTTGCAAGCACAATCAGCTCTGAAAGATAAAAAAAAAAAAAACATGAAACATATTGTTTTATTAACTCCTATGAACACAAGCTTATGGAGGTCACTGGACACATGCATAATCAGATCACATAATGCAAGGCACATAAAACCTAAAGAAATGTTGCAGACACCTTACAACTTCAAAAAATAAGTTTAATAGGTAAACAGAACTTGTGTGAATGGGCCTTTTTATGAAAAAAAAAAGAAAAAAAAGAAAGCCAGCTAACACTGAACAGTGTTATAAAATAAAAATGTACATTAAGATAAGAGTCTGATACAATCATTTTTATAGAGACATACCGTAAGCATGTGTGTTATGAAGAGTACCATGACTTGTCAAAACCTTCAGTTGGAAATACAATAAATCAGCTAGCAATCAGTAGATCAGGGCAGAGCCGTCCTCCTTCCAAGAGTGGACAACTATTAGAGCCAAATTACTATCTTTCAGAATAGGCCTCACATTCAGAAAGGTTTAAAAAAAAAAAAAATTAAAAAATGTTTAGTAACAGGCAGGGGAATCTACTACATCAGTGATCAAGTACCATCTACATACCAAAAATGACCACACACAGGGGAGGCCTTGTGCATAAATTTGATAAAAACAAACGAAAACGCTTCAGTGTTACAGGAGTTTTATTCTGAATTCTACAACAAAGAAAATCTAGTCCTTCCTCAGTGTGACAGTATAGACTGCTTATGCAACCCTGTCTGTTGTCCCTGGGGACCAGCTGGGCTTACTTTCCCACCTTACTCTTATCCCAAATCCACTTCTCCTGTGGCAAAAGAAGGAGCCTGCTGCCACCACTAGGCTCTTTCTCCGGCACCTAGACGCGCTTTCTTCTGGGTAACTCTTGCTGCTAGAGTACCTCCTTGCTGGTACACCTGGGCTGGTTTCCCTGACCTCTGGCCTTCAGATAAGGGTTGTTTTGGATGATTCCCCCTGGCTTATCACACTAGCCAGAGCTGCAGGTAGTGGACAAAACGTTTGTACTGGAATGATGGGTCCACCTCAGAATAGCTTGAAACGGATTAGATTTGGGTCTAAATTGTAGGTCACGGGAATTTACAGCAGGGAAATTAGTCATCAAAGCAGGTTCTTGAAGCAAGATGATATTTTATTAGCTCCAGTGTGCTAATAAGGACAGTTAGTCACTAGTTGAAGGTACTAGTGACATCCAGAAAGGTACGATACACTACATGCTAAAACAGCTCGCTTTTTATACACATTCTGACCCATGTCAGCAGGTCGTAACACCGCCCCCAGATTCTCCCGCCCCAACACGTCTGAGCTATTTTCAGTATCAGGATACAACACTACTCTTATATGCTAAAACTTGCTGCTTGTATTATCTGAAAATACAGCCACACCAGACAGGAAGACAGCAGCCCCCTGTTGTGTATACAGGCTAAACAAACATGTTGGTCACTGAGTGATGAACAGAGCTAATTAACATGAGTTTACCTGTCTCTAGGCAGTTTCAAAAACACACCCCCTCCATTCTATTGCTAACTTGGGAATTCCCAAAGAAAAGTTACAACCCCAAACAAGATAGTTCCATACCAAACATCCCAATGTAACACGATAAGTGCATTTACAATTCTATACATTGGTGCCTCCACCACTGATTGAAATACATTTCTTCATGATCCAGCCACTAATAAGTTATTTTTAAGTAATCCAGCCACAATCAGGCTTTGAGGAGATAATATGAGTATATAAAAAGGAGACTGCTTTACTAGTTATATTGGACCAGACTGATCAATAACCAAACAACGGTCTAAGAGTTCAACAATGCAAGCCTCTCCCTCTATCAGGAGCCCAGCCCAGATGGATTCATCATTGGCTTCTATACATTTTTCAGGGCACATGTGGCACTGGTTGTAGTAAAGGCAATTAATGCTAATGCTTCTTTCGTTCCAAGCCAATATCACAATTCCTCCTAATGCCAAGGACACTTCCATGTGTGGCTGCCATCACAAAATCTCCCTTACACATGTAGACATTAAGATGTCAGAATATTAGCAAACTAAAGGCTTTATTTCCCAGTTTAATCTATAGGAAAGCGGTTTGGTGCACCACAGGGAGAAACAGGACAATATAAAGATTCAACTCAATTTCACATGCAAAATTATAGTATGTCCCTATGTGCTTCCTCGCCATCTACTTGGAAAACATCCAATTGATCCACTGGTCATTTTTGAGGGCAGCCCTGCTCCAGATTTGGCAAGGGTCTAAAAGCAGGCCTGTCCAACCTGCGGCCTTCCAGATGTTGTGAAACTACAAGTCCCAGCATGCCCTTCCAGATATCAACTGGTTGTCTACTGGCAAAGCATGCTGGGGCTTGTAGTTTCACATCTGGAGGGCCGCAGGTTGGACAGGCCTGGTCTGAAGTAGTGGACAGAGTGAAATCCTTATATACAGGGCCCCAAGACTACTATGAACAGTAATGGCATTTTGTTACTCTTAATGTCTGAAAAGGAAGTAGACTATGTTGCTGCTTTCCCGTTTTCTACACGCATTGCTCATCTTGTGTATGTCATATGCCAGAATGACATGAGAAAGAGACACACACCTACATGAAGGTTTTCAATTTGCTTAGCAATTGAAAGCCATAAGACACTTTAGAACCAGTTTGCTAAAAGCCTTCAATATCTGATCATAGTATGTGGCCAAAAAGAGTGGACCTAGGTAAGTGGCATAAGACATTAATACTTTGAGAAGATGCAGAACAAAGTAAAAACAAAATATGGCCATGCTTCCCCGGTTACTCTGCATTTTCCAGATGATTCCCATCATATCCTCTGATTCTTCCTTCAGCAACTGAAGGAAGACTTGGGTGTCTCCGCAACAATTCCAGGTTTAAACATAGCAATCTATAGACACCTCAAGGGGCTGGTGTGCCAGATTCTGAAAAGCTACAATCATGACCAGAGTTACGTATGGGTTTCTCTCAGATGGAACAAATGTTAGACAACTCCATAGGGATCATGAGCTACCCAATTTTTTGGAATTTAACATTTGCATTTATATGTAACCAGTCAGTCAAGTCGAGACAGCTTTCTTGTCCACTTCCGCTGCTGAGCCAGCCCTTCTCTGCCACAGCTAGAAAGTTTAGCCTCAACTCTGGCAGTTCCCAGAATCCCCATCTACATCAGACTGCACAAAGAAAATGCACATTATGGGAATGAAAAAGCTTGGTGCACCAATTAACAGAATACATTCCAAGTTAGTTCAATTAGACACTTATGCGATAAAAACACAACAACTTCTTGATCAACCTCATACGTGGTTGTCTTTATGTAGGATTTGTGTTTTTATAGGATTTGACATTTAGACTGTGCGGAGCTGCAGTTTTATGGCACCTTCAAAAATGACCATCTAGCGTGTTTACTGTCTATTTTGGGTAGCACTGCATGGATTCACTGACCGGTATGGTGGGAAAGGAACAGTTGGCTGTGTTATCTGTTGTGATTGTTTAACTACCTAAAGTGTTTTTTAAAGACTACTCAGACTAGATAAAAAGTGGAACTGAAAAGTGAAAGTGTGCAATGTCGAACATTTTCTTTTAAGATTTGTTTGCCCTTGGCTAACATAGGGTCATTGTCACTTCTAGACACCTCTGTTGCTGCACAGAGTGGAACTTCACAGGATCAGACTATTGTTTGTGCAAACAACTGCCTCGCTTTGTTAGTAACCCAAGTCTGTTTCACATTTTTCTGCCCTACAAAATGAGTAACCAATTTAAGTTTTCACAATTTAAGGAACCCTAGAGTGAAATTTAATTTTAATAACTGCAGACAAGTTCTTAGATCCTAGATTGTACATTTTTTTCCACCAATGCCATGCAGTATTACAAACCAACTACAAAACTTTCTAAAAGGATATAGACTTCCTAATGCCAACATTGTCCAGATGTTTTCTAGCATATTCACAGAAATCAAGTATAACAAATACTCCTAGACATTTATAGCAGGTACTTGATAAGTTTTATTTTAGTGGGTTTATATAGACTTGAGTTACAAGTGATTACTGGAAGCCATACAAAGATTTCTTACCATGGACCATCAGCAGTCATACATTAAACTGCTAAATTTAGTCTAGAGCTACTTACTCAGAATATCCCTCAAGCAAGTTCCCTTATGGACACCAACACCAGTCTTAAAATAAGCACCAATGAAAAAATAATTGCAATTACGTTCTTAAGATTTGTCACTTCCAATGACAAACCATAGACAATCTATTCTCACAGCTAGTTACAATATGAAATCCTACAGAATTTTGCAGCCAGAAGGAAAATTGAAGTCTGTACATGGATTAGTGTTGGTCATAACAATTAAGGAAGCAAAGACTGGCTATTTATATATTTATCCATGTTTAACTAAAAAGTTTGCATACAACATTTTTAGTTACACAAACATGTGAATACTGTTGAGTACTAGTAGCAATTTTAGTTTTAATTTATTGCTCTAATTTTATCCATTATAGACCTGCTAGACTTTTCTGCTTGATATCAGGGTAGAGTAGGCTATGTAGAAAAATTTAGCAAGATAATTGCTGTTCAGCAATAGATTATCACTCTTCATAGCATTAAAAATATAACCAATGTGTCACTAACAGCTGACCCATGATGACCAATTACAGTTCTGCTGTTATTTTAGCCTGAAGGGTCTTGAGTGTGTCTGGATCAACTGATGGGAGGGAATGGATGACAAGCTGATAAGACTGCAGGTCAACTCTTGTCAAGTTGTATTCATGCAAAGCAAACCATGTCTTGTCAGCTACACAATATGCTTGAAGCCTCTTCTCAAAGTCTGTAGTTTAGGGCATATCAAAGTACAGATCTCCAAAACAAAAAAGCTCAGGGGTGACCAACCTAAAGAAATGCTCTAGACAACAAAAACACCTTTACTTTTATGGTGAACAGTGTTAATGCAGGACATATATGTAACAAGAGCATTCTGAAATACCCCACAATGAATGGCCTGAATTAGTTGCTGGAGGGTGGGCAGAACAAGTATGCCAACAAAACACTCTGCATTCCAAAATAATAATATAATTGTACAAAGTAATGTTACTTAAACGAAGTACTTGAACATGGAAGCTACTTATGCACGGTAACAAATAAAAATAAATTTGGTCAGTCTCTCCAAAGCCCTAAAAATCAACCTTGCTATTAACCAATGCTCTCCCTCTAACCCCTTTTCCCCATAGCCTATCCCCTCCCTACTTGTCCGCTAACCTGATCCAAAGTTCACTTCACCATTACCCTGTCACTTCTTGCCATGTTGTTGGTAATACGTACATTGCCTGTTCGGTTTTCCTTCATCTTTCGTGATTTTCTGGAATTTTAAAAATAGCTCTACTGTTCTATGTGATGTCAATATTAATGATCAATTTGTTTTTTTTATAAAGGACTCCATAAAGAAAACCAGTCCATGAAACATCCCGGTGTACAAGTAAAAAGGCGTTAGAAAGACCAATACCAGATGCAGAGAGGTTTACCTCCCCCTTATAGGTTTTAAACTAAAAGAAAAAGGTAACTCGGTGACTAGGCTGACTTAAATGACTTCATGGCGACAACACCCAACGTATCTTAAGTGAAACGTGTAGTAAATAGGGTGTGCAGACAAGAATGTCATAGAACAAGTAAAAAGGTGCAAATTATGATTTCCCTTATTTCCTTTTCCTCAAAATACTCCATGCAGCCATTATTCAGTACAGTTTCCTTTTCCAGTTTAGGTAGAGACAGGTTTAAAAAACAAAAACACACCACACACAACCTGGATGGCATACAAAGTAGCTCCTCCACTTTCCATATGTAATAGAGAGAGTTCACAAGGTTTCTTCATAAAAAGCTTTACAAAAAGAAAGCCACTTTACAAGTATGGGTGGGAAAATGGGCTGTTATGGCGTTTTTCAAGAAAAAGGAATCAGTAATCATAATTCACACTTCCCCTCCATTGTAGCAATAACTCTGGTATATACCAAGGCAAAATAGTAGGGAGGGCCACACAGCAAATCAAGAATTTATTTAGTGGTTGAACTATGAACGTATCCCAAATGGAGAATTAGAGTAGAATAAGATATCCAGATGATAACTAGCGAAAATATGAACAGACAACCCCCCAGTTGCTTTTCAAAGCATCACTGCAGAAGACTGAGCCTTGCTTGCTCAATATATTGACACTACACATGTTGAGTTATCACTCAATCTCTGGTACCTTACACCTATTACTCTTATACACCTTTATAATAATTTTCCTAATCCATCTGGAAATACAATTTTTAGAAGGAGCATATTCTTTCCAAGGCCCAGTCAGAATCACAAAGTATTGTTCAGCGTTTCTGAATCCTTCTGTCCTGGAGCGATATTTTGAAATTGCTCTCACCAAATTGGGTCAGAAAGAAATTTTTGAAAGCAATTTTCTTTTGTTTTAATCTTTCGACTAAATGGAAATTCGGCAGCACATATTCCTTATTAATGTGGAACATAAATACTACCTTCGCTAGAAATTCTGGATTGGCTCTAAGCACCATTTTAATCCACATAGCTGTTGAGAAAAGGTTCCTTGCACAACAATGCCGACATTTATCCAACTGCCATCTAATTACTACCAGGAAAGTCATTTTCAGTGTCATCCATCTTAATGAACTTAATGCAGTGTTTCAAAAGGCTCAGACATCAGAGTGTTTAGAACCAAATTACGGTACTGTGGAGCCACAAGAAATCTGATGGAAGGACAAATACTCAAATCTCATGAGGCTAACTTGGTATTTAAGCACATGTGTCTACTTTGAGTGTGTTTTAGAGTGCATATAAAGGAAGTCCTTTGCTGAAACTATGCTGAAGAAAGTCAAGCATTGGTTGCTGCTGCTGGACTGACTATATACCATATACAGTCCTCTGTTTTTTTTATATATTGTGACTTTAACAATAGGTGCAAGAAAGCTTTACATATGCTATACCATACATTTTTTCCCAAATCCAGTAAGATCTCTGAAGAATTCTTCTCTCTTGCCTGTAACAATGTTGATTTGTCCTAAGAGCCACTTTTCTTTTTCATGATCAACTTCCACTCAGTCTCCATGCCATCAAAGCTAGTCTCTCTGGATTTGAAAGATTTGACCCATGATGTAATAGGCTGAGGCTGTTCCTTGAGCTTCTCCCAGAATACAGGAAGCCACAGATGGTCGAGGCCAAAATGGAAGAGAATTGCTCACTTCTACCTTTTTTTTTTTCTTTTTTAAAATGCGAATGATGTGTAAAATAGAGGAAAGACATACCCCAGGGTCAAATGTCCATGGAACAGTCAGAGAAATTATTCCCTCTGACATTGGAGTCCCATGCTGAGAACTTTTGCATTATGGCCTGTTTCCATGATCTATTTGAAGAAGCCCAGATCTTTCCATCAACAGCTGGAGCACTCCTGATGAAGGAGCCATTCTATTGGTTGAATTTGTTCTCGGCAGGTAATCGGCTAACATTGTGTTTTCCTGCTACATTTAAGGCCCCATGTGACTTCAGGTTTCTCCCTTGCCAAGACATGAAATTTGCTAATTTCATATCAAGGTGTGGCTTCTGGTGCCTCTGACAATTTCTGAAGGCTACCACTGTCATGCTGTTTGACAAGTTTCCCTTTAAGTGCTGAATTGTCTTCCACACTGCTCTCATTTCCAAAACAGTGAAGACTCTTCTTGTTTTATAACAGTGTCTTGTGCCATTCATCCCTGAGGGTGGGGACACCAGCGTGTGATACTAGCATCTGTTGAGTATCATCTATCCTGGCTCCAAAAAAAAGACACTGCCTTTAAGTCGGGATTTTTCACCACCTGAGAGATTACCAGAGGTCTTGACAGGGTGATGGCATGATTCAGAGAAGTCTGCCATTTTCTTGAAAGTCCCCACAGGAGAGATATTGCATGTTCCAACTTTCCCACAGGATGATCCCTATGGTGAAAAACTGAAACACCTTTCTTATGGACACTTGAAGAGTTGACGTGCCAGGGACTGGATCTTGATACACCTTTCCTGCAACAAATGCACTTTAATCTCAGACAGACACCATACAGATCACTTTCTTCCCCCTATTCACAAACAGGCATGTTGCAGAAAATTATAGCCTGAGCTGTCTTGCAATTGACAACAAGTTCTGAACTACCCCCCCCCCCCCTCCCCCGCACACCCCAAAAGAATGTTATCCAGACAAGGCCATACCTTGATTCCTTGCTTCCTCAGTTCTGCCTTCAGACCAACTAACACTTTGGCAAAAAGTTATTGCAGATGTCTTAACCCTGAATAGCAGGTACATGTACTGAAAGTGTTGGCCCAGGATAGAGAACTTGAGAAAAATCCTGTGATGAATTGCAACAGGGATATGAAAAACACATATCCTGAAGGTCTATGCATGTGAGAAAAAGTCTTTGTGAATTCTGTCCTCATGCCATTGAAAGACTCCATGTAGAAATGTGTGGTACGAACAAGCTTGTTAACACTCTTCAAATCTAGGGCTGTGCAAAAAGCCCCTGATGACTTTCTAATAAGGAAAAGTATTGACTTGCAGGAACAAGAGAAATTGCACAAGTCTTAGTAACGATTGTAGACAACCAAAGCTTTGCAAGGCTATTTCTGCCCTAGCCGACAGCTGACAGATAAGGGAACGTCTCTATTCAGTCCAGGGCTCTTTATAAAGTTTGTCTCCCCATAATCTAAGTGCTCTGCAACTGTAGCCAAAAGAAGCCCCAAATGAAATAAGCAGTTTCTTAAAACAACTCTCCGTTTTCCTATCCTGGATCTCTGAGGGGACCAACTTCAATAGGGATAGTAATTTTGGATGAGATACTAGCACAGATGCATCTACTTCCAGGGCTACACTCCACTTCTGAGCCATGGCATTTTCATAGGGCAAACTGTGTAAGATATGAGGGTCAAAAGACCTCCAGCTCTAGACCTCCCAACTAATTGAGGACAACCACCACCACAGATTACTCACTCCAATGTGGCCAGCTGTCGGACTACACTGTGCAGAGTTTTTCAGTATAAGAGTGGCCCAAACAAGAGTGGCCCTCCTCTAATAAGTTACATCCAGCCCAGCACTGACAAATGCAACAGCTCTTCCTAGCAATTCTTGTGCTGAAGTGGCTAGGGGTAATGGTGGAAGGGGTAAAGAAGAAAAAAAAAAACCAACAAAACCAACACATATGTGTTAGGAACCCCTCCAGCCGGCACAACACAACCCGGAATCTACTCTGCAATCAGGTGTTCACTGGAGCCCCTGATGGTGGGGACAGACTGGGCCGCAGACTGACAGAGGGTCGTGAAGTGTGTACCGGCTGTGGAGAACCCAGGCAAGCAGAGTGAGGTCCACGCAGAGGTCAAGGGCCGGCAGCAGACAACAGTACCAGTAAACAAGCTGAGGTCAGGGGTCACAAGCGGATAGCAGAAACGGTAAACAGGCCAAAGGTCAGGGTCACAGGATACACAAGCGAAGTCCAATTCAAAGCCAAGGGTCATACACGGGAAATCAGTAGAGGTTCAGAAGACAGGAGCGGGAACAAGCAGGTCAGCAGACTGGAGTACAGAAGCTATAACCGGCAATGAGGTAGCAGACCTCATTGCCTTAAATATCAGTACCAGCCAATCAGAGCCTGGCAGTGGAATCACATGGACAGAGGTCCTAATACAAATTACCTAGTTAATTAGCCCACAGGCTTGCCTATTCCTGCGCCCGGCTGTCCTCAGCCGCCGGGACGCGGCGCTGCTGCAGTTAGCGTCCGACCGTTGCCTAGGCAACGGCCAGGTAAATCCCAGAAGTGACGTCCCGGTCGTCATAGCGACGGCCGGGACACCTGCAGACAGGAGGTGAGTCGCGGCGGTGCCCGTGGCCACCGCGACTGCTGACAATATGTACTTGTGTACAAAGCCATACAACGCCAACACTATAGATGGTGTATAGACATTTCTAGTCTTCAAATGTGGAATCTTTGCATCGAAAGTCATTTTATTTTGCACTCATCTTTTGCTAGTACCTCTATTAATCACTATATGCAAAGAGCTTCCCATGTTTCACGCTTTACAACAAAACAATTGTGATATCAGGAGGAAACAAATTGATTCAACTTTCATTTTAGGCAATTTGACATTAGCTTTCCAGGGACAGTACTTGGGATTGGACCAAGTACGTCAAACACATCAAACACTTTAAGCCTTCCCAATTCACTCTGAACTTTGAGTGGGGGGAGGGCTGGGCAAAAACAATAAAATGAGAGCCTTCCCATATGCCTTTATAAATTATGCTTCATTACATATGAAATTTGCATATCTTATTACAGACTAGTATGGGTGGTATTTAGTTACTGTGCTGAATATATTTTTAATAAACAAATTTTATATCAACCATATACAGTCCTCTGTTTTTTTATATATTGTGACTTTAACAATAGGTGCAAGAAAGCTTTACATATGCAGTATATTCTGCTGCCCATATTGGAGAAAACAAAAACAAATTATCTTCAGATAAAGAACGAAAAATGCAATCCTATATATTGTGAAAACAATCAGGGTAAAAATTTATGTAAATTGGGGCAGTTTCAGGTGCACAATAAGCTACTAGAGACCTGGCAGTAACACCAGAAACAAACTTCAACAAATGTGGATTATGTCAACATCCTTTAATACAGTGGATTCCAAACTTTCAGTTCAAGGTACCCTTAGGGTCTCCAAAAAATTTTCAAGGCAGCCCTAAGCCAAAATAATTACCAAGTAGTCCCCCACCTTGCTTATCACTGGCCCTGGCCAAGGCACCCCTATGAGATCTCCAAGGCACCCCCAGGGAACCTAGGTGCACAGTTTGAGAACCACTGCTTTACTGTGTAATTACAAGTGCTCAAACACTGACCACCTTAAAAGCATTTCAGGTGATCACCTCTGCCAAAAACACTGGCATGTATTAGTCTATAAAAAGTACGTTTCTCTGGGGCCTATTTATTAATTCTCATTTTCATTGAAATTCCCCGAAAACTGAACAGACAAATCAAAGTATTGTGCAAATGTATCAGCAGTGCATCACAGGAGATATCAGATATCTGCCGCTTTGCTTTTTTCCCCTCAAAATACAGAGCAGTCCCCATAGAAGTATACTGGGACTGCTAAATACCACATTTTAATTAGGAATTAAAAGGCAATTACTCAGCTCAGGCTGGTGTACATTACCTTGTGTGTAAATTTCAGCTCTGTTTTATGAGGAGAGCATTGTGGTAGAGATGTTCGGATCCCTCACCGGATCTTCCTGCTCTCCCCTCCGGTCACCATCGCAAAGGTGGTCACTTTGCAAATGTGACTATAGAAAAGATAGGAGATGGGTCTTCGCAGGAACAGCAGTTTTTCGTGACTGCTGCTCCTGTTGAAGATTTTTAATAAATACACAGGATCTTTCAATCCTTATCTTGAGATAAGGATTGAAAGGGTTTGTTAAAAATGCTGTCTAATAAATAGGGGCCTCCGTCACTAGAGATGTCAGCGACAGCCCTAGTAATATCCGATAAGCTGAACCTGTTTTCTAAATATTGCCTAGACAACTGCTCAATCAGAAACAATGTTCTGTTTTTTGAAGTATGCAGTTTTCAACAGCGTTTTTTTCTTCCATATGCAATACTCCATATAAGATCTTATGGTAGAATGAGAGAAACAAATAAGAATGGACTCCTGAAGAGGACGCACTGTGCTGGTTTTCCTTTACACTTGGCAACATATTAATTTAAATCCACAGGTATTTATTTTGCCACTGTAGTCACACTAAACGTGATCATTTCTCTCAGAAACTGTCTATTGAAACACCTATTAAAGCGCTACCATGACGTTACATGTCACTTAGAAACTGCAAATTGAGAACAGAGCATTCAGCTTTGTGAAAAATGAGCTGAGTGTTACAAGCACAGGAGTACACTTCCATTTTCTGCTTTTGGAAAGTGCCTCGGTACAAATACTTTCTGCAGCCTTGCCAGACTGTAGGCCCATATGTAAAATTGGTGGGAAAAAAAAAAAGTAACAAGATCGCTTTAAAGTCCTGCCTGTGACTTTATATTATAATGCTACATTTCATTTCTAAAATACTCCTTGTTTGAGCCACATTCATGTTTTCAATAACTCAGTGTAAGAAGATTTTCGGGACCATTTACAACGTGAAGTTTGTACTACAATGTTTTATTACACTGGTAGAATTGTACCAATAGAAACACCATCATATAACGCATGTCACCCTGGTGCAAAGAGCAACAAATTATTTTTTGATTAGAAACAGATTCTGCAACCCAGTCAGGTATACCCTAATCTGCACAGCTTCTCTCACCAGCAGAGGAGCTGTGCCATGTACAATAGAGGGGTTATATTTTGGGTAAAGAAAGGTTTGAGCCAGCTCTTTAGAAGGATGTTGCACACTTAGATTTGTAGTATATGCCCATGTCCCTAACTTGATGCAGCCAAACTTTTAGAAGTGTCCAATTACCCAAACATTAGGTGGTTTGTTTTAGGCCTCCCATTTAACCAAATACAGACAACTAATGTAAGTGGAGGACTTGCATATTAGCCATCCTAGTTCCTAGAAATGGATCAGATTTGTCTAGTCCTGTTAACTGCCTTCAGGACATTTGTCAATTTCAGCGACAAATTTATGAAGAATCTATACAGCGTTTATTTTAAATTGTAGCAATGCAATATTACCAGATCAAAATTATTTTTATTTTGTAATCAGCTGCTGCACAGCATCTCAGACATGTAAATACAAGCACAAAAATGTAAACTTATTGAATACAAAAGACCATTTGTGAACTAAATAAATGCTACATTGAACAGTGCAGAAAGCCTGCCATCCCCATTTATTTATATGGAATTTATAAAGGACAAAACACCTTCCCTAAATAGAACACTGTACAGTTAACACTCTTTCTTGCCTGTCTAGAACACTGTATGAGGATTCCAATTAACAAAAAAAGGCTTCAGAGGTCAGACTTCTGGATTTGACACTGATTAAGGAAGGCGGGCAATTCATATACAATAAGCATTGAAAGGTTCTTCATTACATAGTGTATATAGCAAAGAAAAAAGTTAGCATTTAAAGAAACAGTATTTAAATTAGACAGTACTTTTAGTCAAACACTCAATTTGCATTACAATAACAACAATTACATAACACCCATAAAATTGGGATGCCTGCTGTAACACCTATAAACCTAACAGAAGTCAGCTGGTATATATCAGACATATGATGTGGGACTTTTTTAGTTACATACAAAAATAAAAAATGTAAACATAACAAAAGTCACAAAGTAAGTGACTTTCACCAAGTGCCTCATTGATTGTTTAGGGTAAATTGCAACCTAGCACAACCAAACTGATTACATCAGGAAGATAGCTAGTAAACCCAAAAACTCCTAAATTTAAGATTTGGAGATCAGTCATAAAAGAACCATTATGAACCATGAAGGTATAATATATTGTTCAGTGTTAATCAGACATTCCACTGCAGCAGTCAGATCCTCTCACATTAGAAAAATGTCCAAATGACTTAATTTTCAGCTTTTTGACCAGGGTTGGAGCCATTTGATCTGATGTGAACTAAACGTTCTAGTCTACAAATGAAACAATCTCCATATTCTATTTCTGCAAAACAATTCTACCAAACTGTCATTAATTTTGTGAATGTTCTGCTAGAGACGTACCTCCCTCCTAACCAGCAGTTTGCCATAGAACGTTCTAGCCTACTCTCCCAGAATGTCCAATAGGCTCTTGAATTTCGGGTAGTCCTCCAAGAGGAGCAGGCACCCTGCCAAAACCCAGCAGAGGTGGACCTTATTGTCGTAATGATGCCCATCACGTTATTAATACAAATACTGGGGTGCTTACTTTACATTCATGTATTGGGATAATATTCTAGCTAGCAGGAATATTGTCCCCCTCACAAGACTGATATAAGGCGATGTGGGAGGCATATCTCTATATAGGTACTGTTTTTGGAAGCCAACAATGATCACTTAATCTTAAATAAAGTCTCTGGTGAAGATGGGTGAGAAGTCAATATATAACAAGAAATTGATCTTCAGCTATTGCCTTTACTCTTCTACAGAGATAAAAATATTTTTAGACCAATCTGCTTTAAAATTAACAATTTTCTGATATGTACATATTTTAAGAAGCAGTTATTACACCTGTATTAAGCCCTCCTCCTAGTATAGTCCTCAGGCAGATTCATGGAAATGTTGTAGTCTACTTTGAAATTGCAAAAATATGCAGATGAACAGAAAACAAATCAGTGCCAACAATACAGTATGTCTTATTGGCACAATCATTGAAAACCATGTACAAGTTTATAAACAATCAAAGTTGTCTTGTTCTCACTGTACCAATTTGCCTGAGTAATCAACAAGTAACAGCTCTTCAAAGTAGTGAGACTGGAATGTAGTTACAACAATGGTTCATCACCAGTCAGGGTATTTCTTATAGACCATCACTGACCTACAGGTGCAGTAATATCAACCAAAATCAACAATCCAAACCGTGGAAACATAATTGGTGGTAGCCAACAGATTTGTTTTAGGAGGCTCAGAAGTGACCTGTGGGCCCATAAAAGGTGTTCAAACATCATCAAGAAGCATCAGGTCATATTAAAAACATGAAATGTTCACATAGCCTGAACATTAGGTTAATGTATAGATGGTTAGTCAACTGTTTATAAGCCATCACTAGCCAGTTGTCAAAATGTATATAAAAAAGGCAAAGTATTCTGGTCCTGAAAGTCACACACGGAGCAAAAAAAACGGTTCGAAAACGAATAATTATACCTAGCTAGAGTTTAGGCATAAGAAACGGTTTAGAAACAGAAATGTTCCCATTTAATTTTCAGTTATGAATAGTTTATTTTTTCACGCTCTATGTAGATTTAGAGAATTCTAGTAAATTCTAAATTTGCGTTTACTAAAGTAGTACTAGTTATATTAAAGCTGCTTTCTTTCAGAAATCCGAACCTACTTTGACTCAATACGATAAGAGAATTTGCTTGTATTAACTTATACTATATACCAATGGTAACGCATACTAGCTACAGGGCATGAATAACGACCACAAATGATTCTTTATTACCTCTCAGTCAGTGGAGCACACCAATTAAGCTCTTCCATATAGGTGCAAAAGCTTAACAGATCTCAGTGAATAAGAAATTTAATTTTGCCTGCCACAGCAACTGTTAATTCCTTTTGATTCTATTCCCCCTGTTGACAAGAATGAAAACCTGGGGGTATATAGAAAAATGACCCAAGTTAAATTACTGTGAAATGTTGCCAATTTGAGCCTTGGAGCTAGAGGGATTGATTCACTTAAAAACTTGTGACGAACAGGCAAGTAAGCAGAACATGGAGACAGTCATCTATGCAAGCACTATGTGAAATGCCATCATCAACTACTAGCGTGTTGAGGGAACAAAAGAATACACAACGGTTTAAGCAGCCCCCACCTCTCAGTCCATCTACCTCTTGTCTAACATTTCAATGAAGGCTAAATGAGACTAAAATCAATGGGATCAGTGCTCTTTTAAATTCTAATTAGCCCCTTAACTAAACCAGTTAGAATTTTTATGAGCTGGGTGAATTACAGGTATTAATGACTCCCCAGACCTCCAAGCACTGAAAGGACTCTCCAATGCTTCTTACTGACAACTCGTGCAGACCGACCAGAAGACTTTGTGGATGTGCACTCCGTACTTATACTGGTTACATTAACATGTTTCACGTGGGTGGTAATAGCCAAAAATGATCTCAGTCCTTCTAAGAAATCATTTCACTAGGCTATGAAAAGGCACCTTCAGCATCTCCTATTTCTCCTTCCCTCCTCCCCTTTGTCTTCTAAAGATTCAAGACTATTTTTAGTTAAGGAATACAAAAAAAAAACCAAAACCACGACAACACAATTAGATCTATTACTAGAAAGAGAAAAGGTATATCTATTACACAATTCTTCCTCTCAAGACATGACCTACTTATCCATTTTCCCTTGCTAGACATTACATGCTACACTGCTGCAATAAAAGCATATGTCCATTTCTCAGACACCCCCGCAGCTCTATAAACCTGCCGCAATAAATAGAACACAGCACAAGAGCATTAATTCTGTTTATACATTATGCTTTTTCAGACAATGTAACAGCATTGATGGGGTTGTTTTTTTGTTAAAAAAAACACAGGTCATTAGTGTTCCTAAAAATATTATATAGCATGAATATAGCACGAATGAATAGAAACAGGTTCGACTCACTTTGTAAGACTAAATACTAAACAAAACAGGTCCGTTCTTCAAATATGATCCCTATACTGTAATAGTTTGCAGATGGGGCAGCTGTACTGGGGCCTGTGCGTCACAAATGCTATTCGTGCCACTCCAGTGAAACCCAACAATGTAGGCAGGGGAGCACTAAAGAAAAAAAAAAAATGTTAAGTGCTTAATGCATTGTGCTATATATATCATGTAAAACTTGTAAATGCTATAAGTACAGAGGATATTTTAATGTACCAGCACAATAAAGTTCTAGTTTTTGTACGCAAGAGTAGAGGCAGTAGAATATCATTTGCATATACAATCACAAATACAAAGTAGTAAAAGTAATTACATACAAAATACACTTTAGGCACCCTTGGTACGTTCTGTCTGAACAGTGTTTACCAGTTGACCGACGCCGCATAACCAGCACTTCAATTGGAGATTGCTAAACCTTACCAACAATGCTCTGGCATTAAGGGCAAGTCTAAGAGTAAGCTCTAGATGGACCATACCATCTGTCAGTCATTCTGAACACTCATACTTACTGTAGAATTCCTCATAGGGTTCAGTGTTTCTAACTTGATCCTCCACCAAGTGGTAAAAGCAGCTCAGGGAGAAAGGAGCACAAAACACATAAAAATACCACTTTGCACAAGCCATAATAGCTACCTTCTTCATATTTTTAAAGCTTATACTTAAAACATCTGTAAAAGTTACATAAGCACTTGCACTCACGCCATGGACCCCTGCATGGGATATCTAATGCAGCACAGAAATCTATTTTTGTACCTATTAAGTTGGTGGCCATCTCCTACTCTCTAACCTAGTGACAGGCAACAGATCCTCTTCTGCTTCATACAAGCTACTTTTATTCACTCGTAGCCCCAGGTTTTATTCCAGGCTTAATGCTTAGCCAAGCTTCACCCCTGTACATATTGAATAAGAGCTAGGCTGCAGATGGGCATAAAACTAGAGATTGAGACTGAACTTGAACTTATTTTATGAGAAAAGCCAACATCTGCATTATGGGTCTTCCTCTACACATTGTTTTGCAGTATTTTGGTTTCATAAACAGATATAATTAAAACACTTTATTTTCATTTTCCAAATACAAGCTGTTTTCTAAGCATACTGTGCCACATAATTACCTACAGGAGATACAGGTGAGCCAGCAACAAAATTAATAGACAGCAGGACACTCTCGCAAGACAATAGCAATCCCAAAGGTCTTTGACTTAACCACAGCCTTAAGAGCAAATATCAGGATCTATTAGTTTAACAGATCAAGGAGCATGTAACTACATTTTTTCCAGATCTGAGGATGGGAAGGAAAACTACTATGTAGAAGTAATTGCCAGCTAGTGTTTGCCTTTTCTCAGAACTGTTGGCTAAAACAAACACAAAAACATATCTTATAATGGCAATACTTTTGGAAGCCTCACATGTCCATCTCCTTCAATTTCATTGTGATTACAAAAAACAATTATACAATTTATATTTTGCCTACTTTTCAGCTGCAAAAGATTGGGGGGAGGAACCGCCTCCGGGGTTCAAAAGAGATGCTTGTACCAGTGTCAAGAACAACCAGAGAATCTTTGAAAGGACACTTGAGAACCAAACAGCTTCAAGTATTTGCTATTGGTGCTCTGCAATAGGAATGGTCAGGCAGCCTGTACAGGAGCGGTGACGTCACAGTGCTAATATTGCGGGAATCCTAAAAGATGGAGGACACATGGCCACCACAAAATTCATCACTCCCAGATAACTTTAGCCACCACAAGTATTTCCAGAGTGATTTGGCAGCCACTGCTACAGTCAGATATGGATAAACTTAACTTCCTCCAGTAATATACCCAGTAACAGAAATAAGTAACCAGCAGTGCCCAGTAATATGCCAACGATGCCAAATATGTCCACCAACAGTCATAATATCCAATAAAATGACAGCAGCAAAAGCAATGTCAATAAAAGTAAGTCGGCAGTAAGGTTCATAAACATGCCGCCCATTTTAGTAGTGCCCAGTAATATGCCAGCAGTAATGATGCCTGTCAATACATTACCATTTACACCAGGGCCCTTAGCAGACAAGCACTAATAGTAAAGCCCATTATTAAGCCACCAATATTAAGTACAGCAAGAACAGTAATGTCCAATAATATTATAGTCCTTGCTGCGGTCAACTCCTCTTCCCAAAACAGCCCAATCAGATTTAAGGGCTGCCCCAATGTTTGCAAACTGTTATGCAAACAGCGCTAGGGTCATTTCACTCCACCCACGGAGAAAAGTCTTTGGGTAAGGCCAACCAAGCCAAAAAAGAAACAGATGATCAAATAGCTTATTTTAAGCCTTTTGGAAGTAAATACAGTGAGCTGGAACATATAAGATATGGTGACAAATGCATTTATTCTTTATAAATGCAGATACAAAAGGCTAAGACAGACATGCAGCTGAAGAAAATGTATAGTACATTTATGCTGTGAGTTATATAATTAGAGCCACAATTGCTGAAACCTGATCTGTAAGCTTGCTGTAAATTAATAAGGAGTTGCCAAATAAGATTAATGGTAACGTGTAATTTATGCAGGTGCTAAGATAATGAATCTTTAATTGTTATTAAACCATACGGCCCTTCTTGCTCAAGGACAATGATTTTATAACTAATATATAGCAAGCTCTATGCATCCAATGTAACTGGCTTATATCTTGAAACATTTACTACTGCTTCACCCTTGGGCATATTTTTTTCTACAGGGAAATTAGAAAAATGATTTGTAAAGCAGTAAGAGAGAAAAAAAAAAAAACTTTTCATGTCAGTCTAGTACTAGGTAAAAAAAACAAAAAAGTAAAATAAACCGGAATATTGAGTAACCATTGTAGGAAACACCTTCCCATAAAATACATTAAATGTAAAATATGTAAAATACAGCAACCGCTCTATATGCAACCAGTTTAAGGGCTTGTTTGCAGTTTGTTACAGTGTTACAACAGCATGAAGAGTAGTTGTGACTTTCATTGTTCGTCCATATCGTAACTTGTGTTTGTTAAGCTTCCCCTGGTCATCTACATGTATACGTTTTAGGACTGGTAATACTGTATAAATATTGCTTCCAGGGTTTGACAAGCCTGCAATTGGTCATCTAGGTTGTTGCCGTTGTTGGGGACCATGCAGTTTTGATGCCTATAGCAACATTAAATGTATCTTCCCATTCGCTACTGTATAAATTGGTGTTCCTTCATTAAAGTTGTTTTTATATTTCTAATGTTTATGCAACAGTCAAAACCACGGATGATAGAACTTGCACAGAAGAAAGTTAACAAAACAGCAACCTGTGATGCTTGTTATCATGACACACAAGGGGTTAGCTAACACAGCAATACAGGGTCTCCTTATGTGGCAAGAGTTAATGATATTAATGAGAGACAGGCTCCTTAGCTACTGAAGAGGCTAATAAAGTCAATGCAGCACAGGCCCCCGAAGCACTGAAGGGTTTAATAACACACAGACATAGGGTTGTGTGCGCATTGAACAATTACATAATGGCACAGGCTGAGTACACAGACAGTTTTGAGCTCTCTTACAGTTTTTTGCCTTTTAAGTCAAGTACAAAATCATTTCAACAACAGGATCTGAAATGAAGACAGTGTGCAACAGCTCCCTCCTAATTCTCTAAAAATAGCAGTGCCATTAGGATTGCTTCTGGAAGACAATACAAACACTTTAGTTAAGCACTTTGGAAAGAGAATGGCAACCATTTCACATTTCAAAATGAATAAAAATTACCTTCTTTCTAAAAAATTGCAAAAAAAACCAATAAAAAAACAAAACCAAAACTGTCTTCTTAAGGGCACCATTGATCTTGTAACCACTATAATGTCTGCTGGATGGGTCTACTTCAATTTACATAGAATGCCACTAACGTTACAGGGAAACTAGCATCGCAACACAGGGACTTACACAGCTAAAGGCGATATATTATATAGCTATAAGAATTTAATTTACATCCAATATATTCAGTAAGGCAGTAGGTGTGCACAACATATCTCTGTATGGTTACACGTGCGATAAGTTGTCTGGAATACTATTAAAAAGAAATACCAATTCACCCATTTTAGAAAATTATAGTGTAAATAAAAAAAAAATAAAAAAACCACTTGTTCCAACCCCACTATCCTGCCTGTCACTATGATATACACTGATCAGTCATAACATTAAAACCACCTGCCTAATATTGTGTAGGTCCCCCTCATGCCAGTTGACTCTTCAATGCATGGACTCCACAACACCTCCGATAGTGTCCTGTGGTATCTGGCACCAAGACGTTATCAGCAGATCCTTTAAGTCCAGTAAGTTGCGAGGTGGGGCCTCCATGGCTTGGTCTTGGATTTTCCAGAACATCCAACGGATGCTTGATTGGATTAAGCCGTTTCAGTAGGTGGTATGTGTAAAAGGAACATCCATACGAATGCCAGGACCCAACGTTTTCCAGCAGAACATTGCCCAGAGCATCTCACTGCTTCCATTGGCTTGACTTCTTCCCATAGTTCATCCTGGTACCATCTCTTTCCCAGGTAAAAGACACACATGCTCCTGGCTGTCCATATGATGTAAATGAAAAACGTGATTCAGACCAGGCCACCTTCTTCCATTGCTCCATTTCTGGTGCTCACGTCCCCATTGTAGGCACTTTGGCTGGTGGGCATGGGTCAGCATGGGCACTCACCAGACTGCGACTACGCAGCTGTGGTGCACTGTGTTCTACAACATTTCGATCATAGCCAGCATTAACTTTTTTTAAGCAATTTGTGCAACAGTAGCTCTTCTATGGGATTGGACCAGACAGGCTAACTTACACTACCCATTCGCATCAATGAGCCTTGGTCAACCATAATCCTGAAGCCGGTTCACCAGTTGCACTTCCATGGACCACTTTTGGTGGGTACTAGCCACAATTTGACCCCTGTCAAAGTTGCTCCGATCCTTACTCTTACCCATTTTTCATGCTTTCAACACATCGTATTCAACAACTGACTGGTCACTTGCTGCCCACTTGCTCCCCTTGACAGGTGCCATTGTAATGAGATAAGTCATTAATTTCACTTGTCAGTTTTAATGTGGCTGATTGGTGTAAGTCACCCATGTGTTTTCATAAGACAGATTTTTTGCAGAAAAACTGGCACTAACTTTGGAAATAGAATAAAAGATTACAATATATTTATTTTAAATAAATTTATTGTATTTGAAAGGAGTTTATTTTAGAAACTCCACAGACTTCCTGATCAGAAAGGGGGTTTTTATTCTCCATTTCAAAAATAAGTCCCATTCTACAAGACTGTTAGATAATTATTATTTTTTTTAATAAAAAAGAAAACAAAAATCATCAAGGGTCTGTTATATAAAAGTTACGAAGCACATTTTGTTTTGCTTTTTGTTTTCCTTTTTAAAAACACACACCAGCCAATCTTCTAAGGAGTATGTTTATTTTGAAAACAATAATTTCCATCCACATCAAGACAAGGACTTGCGTCCTCTACCAAATTATTTCTACAATTATGCTGTGCTGCACAAGGAGTAACAAATAGGTCACCTCTACTAGTCTTTTACATGGACGGCTCGTCTTTTATCTTTACTCTACAGTCCCCCATTTTAGCCTCTTGCTATCATCTTCTCAAGAGAAGAACATTTTTCATTTGTTACTGGCTGGCTGTGAACGCAGAATACACGACACCTGTGGCCTCGTTTTCATGTAAAAACTGTTCATTCCAATGCTCCAGCGTTCTTAGCCAGCACCCGATGACACTAATGATAAATGAATCAGCACAGCAGCAATGATTTCTTTTTTGCGTACGCCTGTCTACACACTATTCTCAAATAATCTAAAGGTTACGCTGTAATCCTAAAGCTGTAACCATTTTAACACCCCATAATAAAGATACATTAAGGTGCTTATGCCAGGTATTGAAACTGGCAGGTCACATAAATCAGAAGTAAAAACACACTTGTCAAGACCAGGCGCTGCACCACAGCTTCAGGTATTAGAAATTGTAAATTATAGTAATGTACAGTTTTATTGTGTGAATCATCAGTACTACTACCTCAGTTGCTGGCTACATACTATAAAGAGTGTATTGTGTGCTTTATCAGCACAAACCATTGTGCGTTCAGTCCCTCTTCATTTTAATGGCAATGACCAATGACTTTAAAGTGTAGATCTGCCACTTAACACAATAAATCTAATTAGCCTGTGTGTGGTCTGCACTTTAAATTACAGGCTTTAAATTAATTACTGTTATGTTGTATTAACCAGATGTCCTACATACGTCTCAGTAGAAATGGTTCATTTATATTCATTGTAAAATTAAGAAGGGTCTTGCTGAAAAGGCTCTCACTTTCCAGTACTGAACGTCAACGAGAACACTGATGTGTACTGTAAAGTTCATACTGCCTAGAGCACTAGTGCCCAACTGGCAGCCCTTCTACACGCATGTGTGAATTGACATGACTATATAGAATTCTGTAATGCTTTATTTTACTTTTCTCCCCTTCCACCACCTGTATGTACAGACCGCTGATCTCAGGTTGCAGTGAGCCTGTATGTTATATCAGTACTAGGGTCACAGTGCTTAGAATGATGTTGAGAACATGCAGCCAGTTTCCTACCAACGGCAGTAGAAGCAGAATTAAATACCGACAGCCACATTCACGACTTATTATTACAGTCAGTGGTCAACAGGGAAATTTAGATGTGGTGGTATGGAAAAATATCTTCCACGGGTACATGGTAAGCATGACACATCACAACAACCCTGGCAGTTGGGAATCAGTGCAGACTGTTTGGACAGTCCCCAAGAAATGTCCTGCCTAAATTGGAACAGTTGGATGGTTGTCCTGTATTGTCCGAGAACAAAAAAAAACCAAAAACAAACAAAACTTAATAGTACTTTATTTGACGACACATAGTACAAGAAGAAAATCTGTTTTGGTGTTTTAAATATACCAGCCGTGGTCAAAGAGGAAATTTAGAAGTGGCAGTAAGAAAAACGTAATGGGAATGTGAATTTGATAGTTTTGCAATGAAAGCAGTAGAAGTGGTGGTGTGGCAGACCCACGTTTACTAATCCATTTTGATTAATAATTACAGTTCTATATAGCACTGGTGCAATTATGCTGCAGGCATATTGGTGGCCTTTATTGTTTTTGTGGAGGTTACCAACCATTACTACTACTGCTTTACATATCAATGGGCATCGTTCTATAGGCGCCATAATACTATAATATAGTACTACTGATGCTCCACAATGAGGAGTCTCTGCATCAGTGGCTCACAGTACCAGTTTATCCCATTGCATTCCAGTAGATTGTAGAGGAAATGTTTTACTAAATTAGATTCTTGCTGAAAGCTTTACATTTTTGCAATGTGCTGCCCGTGAGTCTGTCCCCTACCCCACAACAAGATCTAGCAGGTTGCCCACCACAGCCTTAGAGAACAATGAATATTCCACAATCCGGTGTGGCATGAAGAGCTTTTCATGTATGTCACATATGGTTATACTGACCAACCAGTATTTACTGCATCCATTAAACCATATATTCATAAATAAATGTAAAAAATAAGTCCAAGAAAGGGGAGTACTGGGAAGAAAGGAGGAAGTTATTAAAAAAAAAAAAAAATTAGACCACTGACTTGGACAGGAGACACTTTATAAGCAATCTAGTATAAAAAGGAGGTCATGTGACTGGCTGTGAACCTGAGAAATGGCATCCAATCATGTGCCACTATAATAGCAGAGAGGCCCAATCTCGGCAAAACTGTTTTTTTTTTTCTTCTCCTTTCTTTATGGAACATTCACACATTTCAGCCTCCCATCTTCATTTCTTGCTATTCTCTTGCATGACAAATACATCCAATGTAAGTCAAGTAAATAGTTTACACTTGTGCAGTAAAAAGCAGTGTGCTGTATTTTTTGTGAATATGCTGCATGTCATCCTTAGTAAAAAAAAAATTAAAAAAAATTTCTGTCCTCCCTGAGCTCGCCTTAGGACACCTGCGTTACGGTTTGACAGGTGTACCGCCCCAATCAAACTCCCCACTAATAAATAAATAAATAATATATATATATATATATATATATATATATATATATATATATATATATATATATATATATATATATATATATACACACACACAAAAATAGAAATCCGACTAGAAACGCATGGTTTTTTGTTTTGTTTTGCACTTTTAAAATTAATGTTTACTCCCTGCGCTAAGTTGAAAAAAAAAAAAAAAATGGTAAAGTCCAAAAGAAATAATTACATTTAGCTGAATAGTTTTATATTGGGCAGAAGCAGTTGAATTAAGCAGCTAAATATTAAATACTCGCCTATTTCCCTGAAATGTCCAGGACACACTTAAATCTCATGGTGTCCTCCCAGACCCCTGGGAGAGTAGGCCAATACACGTATCCCACATCTTCTTTCGTAGAGTGTTTGTGGTGGGGGGGTGCAATTGGCATCATCAGACCCCCCCCCACAAGATCAAGATTTACATCAATGCACAGCTGTGACCAGGCCAATGATGACACATCACATCGGGGCTAATACTTAGAAAGTGTGCATTAAATGAGTTGGGTTTTTTTTATTTCTCTTTTTTAATAAAAACTAAATTTCTTATTACCTTTTTCCACCACAGAGGATAAATATGTGCACTGCAATATATATAATGTTTTTACCTTTGTTACCAGACTCCTGTTCTCAAGACCATTTCAGACACTTCTCAGCATGGTATACACGTGCACCAGTACATAGAGGCAGATCAAGAGGGGTGCAATCACCTAATCTAGAAGCACACCACATATATTTGCATAGAGGCTGCTCCGATTAGGTTTTAAACACAATCAGAGCAGCTCGATATGATCCACTGTCTGTTTCTCTGTCCCATTTCCAATCAGATTGAAGGAGGGTAAGGGGTATGCTAAATCACCCCTCCTATTAAACAAAAAAAAAAAGGTTCTAGATCCGCCCCTGGTACTTAGTGAATTGATAGACTATGTAGATGCATAATACATTATGTATCAGCCCACACAACCGCTCCATCCAACATGCAAAGACGATGAAGCTCACAAGAGCAGTAATAACACTGACGCGCAGGGAGGAATTGGCAATTCCTAATAATTTAGAGATTTTAGGCATGTCTCCCCAAACTTTCAGGGCCATTTTAAATCAAACATGTAATAATGACATAGCTATGTAGACTAATATAGTCTTACGTCTTCAGCTATCTATGGCCAATCAAAGGTAGCCCCCCCCCCCCCCAAACCCTGTCTGTAGACTTTGGATACCTTGAAAAACTCTGCAGCATAACTTATGAAATATTGTCCATGTGGTCAAAACATTTATCTTAGTCTCAAAGATGCAGTTGATACTGAAGTTCTCGGATCAGGAGTAGAAACCCCTCCTTTGTAACAAGAATTTGGAAACATACCATGGTCCGCATGAGAAGTAGTGTGTATGCGTTTTGTTTTTCTAAAAAGTACATTTACATAAAAATACGGTAACCTCAATGACCACACCCACTTGTTTCTTTGTATGGTACTTAATACAGGCCAGGACCAATTTAAGGATCCAGCTAACCAGCGCACCTTAAAGAAAAAAAACAAAAAACCTGTCTCCTACTATTCCGGAATTACTACTTCTGAAAGTGGACGTTATCTGCCCTGGCTAATTAAAAGATCATGCGGGCTATTAGATTTGACAGACTTCTGAACTCCATATTATTTTGCCCACCTATTTTAATAGTTAGACAAATAGGGCAGCATTTCAGTTATTTATTTTTTCCCAGCGTTAAAATCATGCTTAAATCAAATAGTCTGCTGTTATTGGGGGATGAAAAAAAAATAGCAATTATCTCAAATATGTGCAACTACATCTAACTACTAGTTCTGCAGAAAGTGACAATACATCACATCTTTAACAGCATCAGTCCACATTTCAAGGATGCCAACAACCTTGTACAGGTAAATCATTTAAATATTTGCAGTCTATGAATGCACATGGCAAACAATATGATGATATATATATATATATATATATATATATATATATATATATATATATATATATATATATATATATATATATATATATATATATATATATATATATATATATATATATATACTAGATACAACTGTCTGATAGTTCGATCCATCACAGAAACAACTGGCTTCGCTCACCCCATTGTCTAAGCTTGAATAAAGCTTCCACAGATAGTTATCAGGGCTGTATGAAGTGTGCGCGCGTGGCTGATTGATGGTCCCTAATCAGCCAATCACACTGCACACAGAGGCCCGACAATTCAAACTGCCCTGACCACTGTCAACAGCTGCCTTTAGCAACTGGGCAGCCATTACTCAGATGGATAAGCAGCTGTAACTAATGAATCTAATGAATACATACAGCCAAGTGACTATTATACACAACATAACTAGCCAGTCTTTGACTATTACAAAACCTAAGGAGTTTACTTAAATACTGCTGAATATAGTATAATAGAAAAAAATATGATAATGCAGGTTAGAGATCCCTGTTCCAAAGAGCTTACAGTCTTTGTAGGAGAAGAAACAAACGTTAAACAAGAGGAATGAGAAAAGTGAATAGAATAAGCAAGTAGTTAATCTACTGAAAAAGCTTCCTGGGAAAAGAAATGCAAGCTTGTGGGACATTAGTAAGCAGGGAGTTCCAAGGATGAGGAACTATAAAAGACAACTGTTACCGTATGTGCAAGATGGCTCTAGAGGAATATTAGATGGATGTTCTGAACTAAGCAAGATGGTATATATCAAGGAATAAGAGCAGGCTCGTAAGGTAAACATAAGCTTTGACAGAGAAGTTTGACTTGTGTACCACACTTGAGGAGCTAAGGCTTTAGAAGAAGAGGGGAGGGGAGTTTTAACACTCAATTTTGCGAGCTCTACATCAACATGTGAGTTTCATAAGGTGAACTCCCCCTAGCATCCACAGTGATTTCTGTATCTGGTAGACACACCTTGAGGGGATTATAACGCATACAACAATCCTGCTGGTCTTAAAGTACGTCTGATTGCCAGCAGAAGAAAAGAAAGTTTCACCTTTTAGTCCTTCGTTCTATAATTGCAACCCTGCGAGGCTACTATACAGGACAGAACTATGCCTCAAACTTTACCCTTTCCAGAATGGAAGATTGTATGAAATATGTTAAACACTAAACATATTGGATACATGTCACTGAAGGGGATTAAGACTGTATAGTTTTGTTTGGACTATAGACACACTAATCAACTAGTGATCACCCCAAACAAAGGGATACCACAGTTTATAAACATAATAGATTTATCAGAAATAGACTATACTAGAAATTACTTTTAGTTAAAACTGTAGCGACCAGCATAAAAGCAGCAAGATTTGTTCAGGGGAGATGCACGTTAACTATTATAATGCTAATTTGTGACCAGCCTAGTTAAGAGAATATGATGTTAACTACATGGCCAGTAAAAATCAACTACTGCACATAGTAAACAGTTTTTGGCACATAGTCAATGTAAATTAGCACAATTTGGTTTAAGAAGGGTTAACTCCAGAATGTAGACACCTGAAAAACTATTACACATAAATGCATCCAGAATTCTGAAGTGTGTACACCATAAAGGGTGTGGACACTTATGCTGAGACAAGACAAACCTTACCACCAACCATCCAAACATTTCCGAAAGTTACCTGCCTCAGCCTGTCGATCAGACAGTTAAAACACAAATGCTGTGCAATTATCAAGTGAAAGACAGCTGAAATCACTCACTTCCACAGGAGCCAGTTTATAATTATACATTTTAGCAAGATATTTTAATTCTATCACTAAGTGAATCATAAAAACCAAAGAACATTCACTAATAAAAAATAAAAAAATTTGGGGAAAAAAAGTCAATGCTCACATGCATTTATAAAACAAGGAGTAAAACTAGATTAACACAATATACCTTAAAATTAATAAAAACCATAACACAAAGCCCACTTGCACTACGGTGACTGAGAATTCCCAGTTTAGGGTTAATTCATCACTTATACCTTGTAATATTTTAAAACTGTACAGTAAAAATGAGACCAGTGTCAGCATAAATGAACATCACATGTTACATTAATATAGACAAAGATCTGCCAAAAGGATCATCAAAACAGTAGTAGATGTCTGTGGTACCCAGCTGAGCAAGATGTGAGCTGCATACATCCTGTAGGTGAGGACAAGTATACAATGCTGAAGGGAGCATGTGCAGAAGGCACACCCCCTCCACATACCTCGCAATACCTTTTACTTTCATTGAACTCATTCACTGCGACACCCATATACTGCTGCAGCACCCTTTTTAGAACAAGCACCACTCTCCTGAGCATCAGCTGCCCTAACACCCTATAATGGGATTATCACCTTAAACCCACATTGGATCCCTTTCATACTGAGCGCATCCATAGATGCGACTAGCAGAGACAGGGCAGATGTGGCTTTCTCAAACACAGAATTAAACTTGGGCCTCTGACACTTTTCTGCCTGCAGCAGCTCCTCCCCGACTCCCAGAAAAGCTCCAGCTGCAACCCCACAGCAGCTTTCTGACTCTGCACTTGCCTCCCCTCACACCCCTTCAGCTGCCCCTCATTGCCGGTGCTGTTGCTTGTTCTTATGCAGAGCAAATGAAAGGGTCTTACCTCCCCCTGCAGTGTGTCTGCGCACACAGGGTCCTTGTCTGGGACTAGCAATAGCTCCTCCAGCCCTCTGTCTGCAGCCAGTCTAGATCTCACTCTGACAGCCAGAGAGAGGAGACAAGTTCTAGAGGGAGGTGTGAGGGGGAGGGGAGAAGCTTCCTGCCCAGCCCTGACTATCGGATTCACAGGCTACACTGACACCTACTGGGCGGATGTTTAAATGCTGCGCTGGGATCACTTGCTCTTAGTAATGTCTCTATCGTGAATAGATGGCATGCGAAGTATGGATACTATTATTCGAAAATTAATAATACAATAATAGTGCTGAAAAATACTTTATGGCCTGTGAATTTAACATTTGGGACAATCATCTAATTAAATGTTAGTTTTATTAACCACAAAGTACGTTTAGTGCAACTTCAAATCTATGAGTACAAAGTGTCCCAATTCAGTGGTTTTCACCTGCTTTGAGTATTCTCTATTATAACAGACAATTATCCCAAACATAAAGGGACAGTTCCAGCTTTTAGTTTTGTTCAGGAAATTTACTGAGGATATTTACACTTTTAATCGTCAGGGATTTGAATTAGATCATCAACCGTCATTACTTTGTTAAGGCTCTACAGGTGTTTATTTGGAAAAAAAAAATCATTTGAAATTCATCACTAAACAGAGCTCGTTTGCTTCCAGGATGAAAGTCTAATACACTCATTTATCATTATTATTATTTATTTAAAAAAAGTGTTTTTTCTCTTGGTAGTAACAAATGAAGGAATAAGAAAAGAAAATAGGAGAAGGGAGGTTATACAGTCATGGCCAAAAGTTTTGAGAATGACAAGTATTGGTTTTCACAAAGTTTGCTGCTTCAGTTTTTTTAGACCAGATGTTGCTATGTTATACTGAAGTAAAATTACAAACATTTCACAAGTGTCAAAGGCTTGTATTGACAATTACATTAAGTTTATGCAAAGAGTCAATATTTGCAGTGTTGACCCTTCTTTTTGAAGACCTCTGCAATTTGCTCTGGCATGCTGTCAATCAACTTCTGGGCCACATACTGACTGATGGTCGCCCATTCTTGCCTAATCAATGCTTGGAGTTTGTCAGAATTTGTGGGTTTCTGTTTGTCCACCCGCCTCTTGAGGATTGACCACAAGTTCTCAATGGGACTAAGGTCTGGGGAGTTTCCTGGCCATGGACCCAAAATTTCTATGTTTTGCTCCCCGAGCCACTTAGTTATCACTTTTATCTTATGGCAAGATGCTCCATCATGCTTGAAAAGGCATTGTTCGTTACCAAACTGTTCTAGGATGGTTGGGAGATGTTTCTCTTGGAGGATGTTTTGGTACCATTCTTTATTAATACTATGTTCTTAGGCAAAATTGTGAGTGAACCCACTCTCTTGGCTGAGAAGCAACCCCACACATGAATGGACTCAGGATGCTTTACTGTTGGCATCACACAGGACTGATGGTAGTGCTAACCTTTCCTTCTCCGGACAAGCGTTTTTCCAGATGCCCCAAATAATCTGAAAGGCGATTCATCAGAGAAAATGACTTTACCCCAGTCCTCAGCAGTCCAATCCCTGTATCTTTTGCAGAATATCAGTCTGTCCTTGATATTTTTCCTGGAGATAAATGGTTTCTTTGTTGGCCTTCTTGACACCAGGCCATCCTCCAAAACTCTTCTCACTGTGCATGCAGATGCACTCACACCTGCCTGCTGCCATTCCTGAGGAAGCTCTGCACTGGTGGTGCCCCGATCCCAAAGCTGAATCAACCTTAGGAGACAGTCCTGGCGCTTGCTGGACGTTCTTGGGCACCCTGAAGCCTTCTTCACAACTATTGAACCTCTCTCCTGGAAGTTCTTGATGATCCGATAAATGGTTGATTTAGGTGCAATCTTACTAGCAACAATATCCTTTCATATGAAGCCCTTTTTGTGCAAAGAAATGATGACTGCACGTGTTTCCTTTCAGTTAACCATGGTTAAAAGAAGGAGAACAATGATTTCAAGCACCACCCTCCTTTTAAAGCTTCCAGTCTTTTATTCTAACTCAATCAACATGACAGAGTGATCTCCAGCCTTGTCCTTTTCAACACTCTCTCCTGTGTTAACGAGAGAATCACTGACCTGATGTCAGCTAGTTCTTTTGTGGCAGGGCTGAAATGCAGTGGAAATGTGGTTTTTGGAATAAAGTTCATTTTGATGGCAAAGTGGGACTTTGAAATTAATTGCAATTCATCTAATCTCTCTTTATGACATTCTGGAGTATATGCAAATTGGCATCATAAAATCTAAGGCAACAGACTTTGTGAATAATAATATTTGTGTCATTCCCAAAACTTTTGGCCATGACCATACAGTGCAGCTCTTTAAAGGGTCACAAACAAAATAATCAAGATCAAAGTCCAGAGACGTAAACAAAGAATGTACAAGACACATGCATAGTGTTCAGACAAAAAGGGAGGATATTTTATTGGGGTCAAAATAATCAGGGAATGAGGTATGCTGTTCGCTTTTACTATAAGCAGGCTTCTGATGTCTTTGCATAGTTTGTGCCACCTGAACAAGTTTTGCGTAGCTAAGAAACCAAAGAACAGCCATCTCTATAGGTATCATCAGGGTCATTCAAACCAATGCAGTGGGGTTTATTAGCCAAATTAAATTTTCCCATTGCAGTTTGTAACAATGGAATCTGTGATTGTAGGAGAGGGATCACTAAAGAGCAAAATCGATATAAAATTCAAGGGAAAATGTTCATTTTGATTGTGTCTATATGGCCTCTCCAATAGAGAACTTGCTCCAGGTAACCAATTGCATTTTTAATATTAGAAACTGACTTTATAAGTTAAATCCAAATGCGAGGGAAACCATATTTCCAAATATTACACAAAATTAGGTTTCCATTTGAATTAAAATTAATTTTTAGTGATTTTTCAACTTGCTGAGGTAAGGTGATATTTTTAATACCTCAGATTTGATGTGATTGATTTTGAATTTGACAGGCTGCTGACTTCTTAATTTGTAGAGCACAGCTGGAGGAGGGAAATAGTAGACTGGATCAGGGAGTGTCATCTAAAAACAATATATTTTGTAGTGATGAGGGCCAATGGAAATGTATTTGATATAAATATACAATTTCAGCGGGATGTGGTTAAGGAAACAATAGGGTGAGAACTTTTAAACGTTCCTGATTGAACTTTGGTACAAGTCCATTGCCACTCCGCCATGCAAACTTTCTGATAAGAGCTATAAACATTTAATGTCAATATCTATTTGCCATTTATTTATTTATTGTTATTATTAGTTCTCTATTTATTTGTCTATTTTTACCTGATTTTGCTAGAATCTATTTGTTACTTCCATTTTATAACATATTGTTTTATTATACCTTTCTCTTTTACATGTACTTTTTGTTGCACTCCATAACCATAATGTATTTTGTTTTCTCTTTAAGAGCAGCAGCACAAAAGTTCTAATTTAGGTAAGAGCACTCTATCTTTTCATTTTAATGTCATCCTTTTAGTGCAGAGATTTTCCTCCTGCTCTTAAATCCACGTACCAGTGTATAGAGGTATATTATATGGACAAGAAGGGCTTGATTAATCTGCATTCAGGATGTAACAACTTAAATTTTCCAAAATACTTAATGTCAGAATCCTGGTAGTAAAATAGTTTAATTTGTTAACGTTCTGTTAAAGCGTCATAAGTCTTTACTGCAGAAGCAATACCAAGTTCACCCGCTATATAATGTCACAAGCAATGTCAGTTATAAATAAGTACCTCCAATTAAGAGTTCCCAGTAAGCCCTCTTATACTCTTCTCCACTACTTTACTGACACTAGGAATAACAAGAGGGGTCCCGGTTATACAATAGTGGATGTTACAATCTGTATAATGTTTGCAATGCCCTTCTTTATCGTATAAGGCATTATAGCTTTGTTACCCTTTGTTAATAGTAATACTGTGCTATGCTAAACATTTAGTCCTCTGATAACCCTATTTTCTTTTTTATTTTTTTCACTTATCGCTATTCAGTGCTTGACTCTGTGGAGATCCTTCACAGCTTCATCCAGACCTGTAACGAGGGTGGTGCTGGTGGTGCGACCGCCCAGGGCGTAAGGCCTAGTGTGGACACAACACCCACCCGCCCTTTTCATATCACCAGTGCTGGCACCGCAGGACTACTTTGTCCATTGAAGACAGTCAGGGCGAGGGTGCCGGCTTCCTGCTCTTGCAGCGTCCTGACGTACAAATAATGACGTCAGGACGCTGTCAAGACACGGGCGACGAGGAGCCGGCGCAGAAGGAAGAAGAGGATAGAAGAAGAAACGCTCAGGGGAGTAAAATACTGCAGTGCTGGACAGGAGCGAGGGCTGGAGAGGACAGTAGCGGGGGCTGAAGAGGAAGGTATGTGTGGAGTGAATGGGGCGGGGTCTGGAAAGAAGGAGTGAGGGGTCTGGAAAGAAGAAGTGATGGGCCTGGAAAGAAGGAGTGAGGGGTCTGGAAAGAAGAAGTGATGGGCCTGGAAAGAAGGAGTGAGGGGTCAGGAGAGAAGGAGCGAGGGGTCAGGAAAGAAGGAGCGAGGGGTCTGGAGAGGAGTGAGGGGTCTGATGAAAAGGGTGACTGGAGTGAATGGGGTGGTCTGGTGAGAAGGGTGTCTGGAAACAAGGAGTGAGGGGTCAGGTAAGAAGGAGTGAATGGTCTGGTGGGGGGGGGGTCTGGAGAGAAGGAGTGAGGGGTCTGGTGGGCGGGGGTCTGGAGAGAAGGATTGAGGGGTCTGATGAAAAGGGTGTCTGGAGTGAATGGAGCGGGGGTCTGGAGAGAAGAGAATATATTAATTATATAATAATAATTGCTATTCAATATGGGGAAATTTGAAGTCACAATTTGTGGGGCTGATGGGAGAAGTAAGATTTGTGTTAAATGGAAATGTTAATAATTTTATGTCGTGGCTGGTGAGAGTCTGTTTGTTAAATATGGAGGCTTTTAATTTAATGTTGGGTATGGTGAGGAATAATTTGGTTTATTAAATGGGGATTTTTGGTGAGGGGTGAGGTATGTCTATTAATTAGATGGGAATACTACTAATTTAATGCATGGGCTGATGCGTGGGGTATGTCTGTTTATTAAATGTGAATGTTATTAATTTAATGTCAGAACTGGTTGGGGGAGGCTTATTTATTAAACTTGGGTGCTATTAATTTGATGTTGGGGCTATATGGGGGGAAATAGACATTTACTGTTCATGTTATTAATTAGATTCTGGAGCTGATTGGGTGGAAGGAGGCCTGTTTTTAAACAGAAAAGCTACTGATTTAATGTCTGTCTGGTTGTGGGGAGGGAGACCAAGATTCTTCACTCACTACTCAACTTTCCAGGAGGTGAGTAATAACAATCTTCCAAACAGGCCCCCAATATTCCAGGATCCGTTTAAGCATCAACGGAGCATAAGACACCAGCAGGCAGAAGACACTGGCGATGCTTAACCACTGAGAGGCAGCATCTACTCCCATAAAGGTACATGGGGGGGCACCAAATTCTGTTTCGCCCAGGGCACTAAAATGTCTAGTTACGGAAACGGCTTCACCACCTCTTGCCGTAATAGCCCACTTTCTCTGTCCGCGTAACAATTCATTATTTACAAATGCCCTGCTTCTCTTCATCCGATCCGATCATTTTAAACACAATCAGAGCAGCCGGGCAGCACACTCTCCCTTCCTGTCTCTGCCAAACGGACCTGCACATAGTGTGCAGCCGTCGGCAGCAAGAGATTTCAAAAAGGGGGCAGGGACTAAATCGCCCCGGGTAAAAAAAAATCTAGATCCACCCCTGAAGTTGACAGCCATGCCAAAACCACAATCTGCAGTCCAGTACCTTAACCTATTTGCACTCTACCAAGTCTGCACCTACCCACAGAGATCTCAACTATTTTTATTATTATTTTATATTTCAACAACTTTCCACCACTCTTAACAACTTCTCTTCCCAATTTCTACATTCTCCTCTCCTGATCTGACAGTCCCATATCTTAATAAAACCCTACCTCTTTGTCAGGTGTCTCCAGCTACTCTTTCCTTTTTGCATCAACCACAGTCTCAGCCATAGCATTCTTAGGAAACATGTTGCCATCAAGAACTCTCCCACGTATCAGAGCGTCATTGGCTGATGACTTTCTCAAATATACTGCTATGGGCACATAGCTTCTGGGCCGCCTCTGGATCCTCCAGGCTGTCGTGCACCATAGGTAAGAGCCCTGTATGTGTTGACGTCTATTTTTTAATTTCATGGGTTGTTTATCTATGGACATGTTGCATATAATTTCATTAGTAAATAGTAATGGCGATATACGTTTCTTTACTTCTCCCCAACCCCCCCCCCCTCCTCACCCCCTCCCCATTTTCCCTCTACTCCTTCCCTTCATCCCTGTTCTCTCTCCTCTCCCTCCCCTCTATTATAAAAATTAAAATAAGTGGAGACATCTTGTTGACTTATAATCTTCTGTTTTATTTGCTGTCTGTATTTTTACATGCTGTTTCCTTTTGTAATAAATAAAGGGGGGAATTCAATTGGCCTGCGCACTATTACCGTTATTACGGTATACGGTAAATACTGTTATTACAGTAGTTTTAACGCCAGCTTTTTGCTTGCAGCTCCCTGAGCTGCGAGCAGAAAGCCATGTTGATATTACCGTAATAATGGTAATACGTTTAACGCGGCGGTACTTCGGGGGGAATTGAATTCCCACCAAAGAGTTTAAAAAATATATATATACTGCTATGTACCACTCCTATTGAAAAGCTCTGGATACTGTAAAGCAAACGTATTTCCAATCTGTCATATCTGCTCAGGAATTCTATCCTACCACATTAATATATTTAAAACTCTCCTCAACCACCGTACCCAAAACACTCTGATAAACCATCATTGACCAAGATCTAGCTTTTTACTAGTGTGCAAGCGGCGATGTAGAACAAGAAAGGACGTTCACTATTTCCAGGGTTAGGATATCTTCGTGGCAGCTGGACAGCCCTTTCTTGTTCTACATCGCTGCATGCGCACTAGTCCTAGCCGAGGCTATTACTGCCCTACAATCAAGGCTTCCACATCTGGCTACTCATATGCTTTGGACCACACGGAGGGATCTCCAAAAGAAACACAGCATCTCTGCAAAGAAGCCCAATTTAGGATAATTCTGGTTTACTTTTACCCTGCTACCGTGTGATCTTAGAGGACCTGCCTTCTGTTTTCATTGACCAAGAACGTATTGGACTGACAGGAGGTACGCTTATTACTCTTATTATTCCTAATGCCCACTGGGGAAGGAAGACACCCACGTATTACCATCACCTGATACAATCTTCTGGAGTCTATTCTTTCCTTCCCTATAAGGAACATTTCTCAATATTTCGACTACTACTGAAAACAGACTTTTCATCTACGATTAACATCTATCTGCTGAATTATCAGCGGGACATTGAGGCTTATGTTACACCACTTGCCTTTTTTATCTACACAAAATTTTTGCATCTATACTGATATATATCCAATTATAAAGTACTGCACTATTTAAGATCTTCATAAGATGCTATATATGCACATATGGGATATTGGTCTATTTAGGCTGCTATCACTATAGCAGTGTTATATACCATTACACCACCTCATGTGCATTGTTATAATACATTAAATTCTACAGAAGGTACATGTCTCTTAGTCATATGGTTATAAGACATAGGTACATCTCTGATGTATAATCTTTGCGCCAAGGGCATACAACATTATTGATTACCAAAGTAAGGTTGGAACTCCTCTCCGTATACCCCTTTGCCCCTCATGGCAGCATCACCACATATTCACCTACAGGGAGCGCAGGTTCTCAAATTCCTATTGCTACATTTAATAAATAGACCAATTTCTCTCCCTCCTAACAGCCACAGCAATAAATTAATAGCATTTACATTTAATATAACCATTTCCCATAACCATCCCTGGCATTAAATAATTAATACGCACATTTAATAGATAGCCCTCCTCCCCAAACTCAGCCTCACATTAAATTATTAGCTTCAAGCATTAAATTAAAGGTCCCATCAGCTCCCCTTAAATTAATAGGCTCCACTATTAAATTAAATAGCCCCATCATCACCCCACAAATAAATTATTAGCACCTACCATTCAATAATTATCTCTGACCCACAGTCCACCATTAAATTAATAACCTACCTCCCACCGTCCTTCCCTCACACATTATATTAAGACCCCCATCTTTCCCTCTAACATATTAAGATACCACCCCTCTCTTCCCTCACACTTACCTTGCTCCATCCACGCTGTGTTGGAGAGGCTGTCTGACTCTCTTGCAGAAGTGCACACATGGGATGGCACCTGTCATGTGGTGCATGTTCCATGTGACATCTGTCAGTGACAGGGATAGGAGGAGGCCACACTTAGATGAAGGGAGGGAGGAATAGATCATAAGATCCGTGGCTGGTCCTCGAGGTGGAACCTGCCACCAGGTACCACACTGTTACCCCCCCCCCCCTCCACTAGCACCCCTTGAGAGTACCTGGTATGGGGGCCCCCTTACAGAGGAGGGCCCAGGGCATGAGCACCCCCCTTCTCTTGATCCAGCTCTGTTCTCAGATACTGCAAAACTTTAATACATGCACTCATAATCTCCAGGATTGACTATTGCAATTTCTTTTTTACTGGTTTCCCTCTACCCGGACCTTCACCACTACAATCTATAATACAGCTGCTATACTATTTTCCTTGGAAAAGGTTGTTCTACTGCTGCTACATTATTCCAGTAATTGCAATCAACACCCATGTGTTCCCTATATACAGTATATGTTTCTTTTTCTAGCATGGTGACCTTAGAATGTTCCCTGAATTGATTGAGGAAGTAAACATGCCTGATATGTTGCAGGAGAACACCAAGGATGCTTTCATCATCTATGTTTTATTATAAATTAATTGTGAACACACTTGGGGGTATATTTACTAAACTGCAGGTTTAAAAAAGTGGAGATGTTGCCTATGGCAACCAATCAGATTCTATCTGTCATTTTGTAGAAGGCACTTAATAAATGACAGCTAGATTGGTTGCTATAGGCAACATCTCCACTTTTTCAAAGTTTAGTAAATCTAGCCCTTCATGTATTGGAGACTTCTTTTCTCCTTTCAGCACTCTGCCTTTCCTCTATAATTAACAAAATTGCTGCAACATATATCTCTTTCCTTGTCTCAAAATATCTAACCCGTCAGCTCTGTCCAAGATCTGCAGCTTACTCATAACCTGCTTCCATTCCCGATTACAAGACTTTTCTGGGCTGGACCCATTCTGTGGAGTTAACTCCTTTGTACAAGAAGATTTTCCCCTTGCCTCCAAATCTTCAAGCATTCCTTGAAAACTCATCTCGTTATGTAAGCTTACCAAATTCCTGGGCCACCTTCTTAATGCCTTAGTCTCTTTTACCTGATTACTTCCATAATACACAGTTCACACAAACTTTATTTTTCTTTAACATTCAAAAACCATCTGACCCCTTACTGAATCACATAAGCCCACTAAGCACTTTTCTCAGTGCTATTTGAGGGCACCAATATGTAATAAGTGTGCTCAACAACTATTTCCTTATGGACTATAAGTTTGTGAGTAAGGCCCTCTTACTGCTTTGTCTGTCGATTAATACCCCGTGTTGTGTTTGTCTCCAATTGTACAGAGTATGCTGGCGCTCTATCAATAAATGTTAATAATAATAATAACTGTTGGCAACATATAATGCTGCATTGGGTGTTGGCCTGTGTGCTAAGCCTGTAAGCCCTTTAATTGTAAACATAGTAGATCTTTTAATCACAGGTAATTGCTAGATATAGTCTACTATAGAGTATATCTAACACATTAGCTAGATCAGCAGCCCATTTGCTAAAATTGTCCTTTTGGGTTACTTGATTTTTGTAATATGTATGGAGGCGTTAGCATGATCCATTAGGGCCAACCCAGATATTTCTGGATTAAGACGGTGAGAGAGAATTTAAGCTCGCTCTTTTTGCTGATGACCTCCTGGCTGTTATTACAAATCCCATTGTCTCAATCCCCAATCTGATGTCTGAGCTCCAGAGATTTAGAGGTCTGTCTAATTTTAAAATTAATGATATGAAATCTGTAGCTCTCAAAATATTGAATCCTTTGGGAGTGGTTGAAGGTCTGAGTCACCTTTACTTGGCATCCTACCTGTATAAAGTACCTGGGGGTCATCATTAATAAAAATCTGTCCAGGACATTTGCTGATAATTTTTTACCTATTGCTAACAACAAAACGTAAAGACCTGAGAGATTGGCACCCTAAGGGCTTTTCCTTTAAGGGGAGAGTTACTATAGTTAAAATGAATCTTCTCCCAATAATTGTTTACTTCCTGTACACTCTTCCTTTACACATCCCCAACACCTGGTTCAGTGACATATGCGATTGTATATGTAAAGGCTGAAGGTCATGCTTTAAGCCATACTTGCCAACTTTTCCTTGTTAGCTTCAAGGACATCCCGGGGGAGGTGGGCATGTGGGGGGGGGGGGCTGTGACAAATCACATCATTTTGGCCCCACCCATAAATGATTGTCACAATGACATGGCAAAGATGATGCAATATTTGCATCATTAAGCCCCGCCCCCACCACTTATCTATTGCAGGGGAGAGAACCGGGAGGTTGTCCTGCTCTCCCGGGAGGTCTCCGAGAAATGTGGGAGTCTCCCGGACATTCCGGGAGAGTAGGCAACTATGTGTTAAAGAAAAGCAGCTAATGAATATCTAGAGACTGAAATGTCTTTTACATTTCTGTCTCCATTACTGAAGTCATGTTGTCTTACCTGTCAGTCTTTGATTAAATCTTGGTCTCCATGAAAATGGCCACCTCCATAGGCATCAATACATGGACATAGGACACAATTTCTGAACTGTGTCATCATGCCACAGATGGTAAAGCCAACCACATCTTGTACTGGCTCAGCATCAGGGAGAATGCTAGACTCTTCAGGGAGTGAGGGAGATCACCCCTATTTCAGGGAGTCTCCCTGACATTCAGGGAGAGTTGGTAAGTATGCTTTAAGCACAACACTTTTTACACATGCAAACATCTGGGTGGTGTCATGATCTACCTGTAGCCCTCTGCATTACATGCTGCTTGCATTGGCAACTCCTGCCTCCTGGACTTTGACTTGTGTTTCATGTATCTTCTGTTCACCAGAGGTGCTGCTATTGTGCCTTTCCTTTCATCACCAGGGGTTAACTTATTGCATTAATTATCCCTTGCACCTGGGTGTCTCTCTACTTATACCTGTCACTCCCAGCATACTTTGCTGGTTATTGTTGTTGCTGTTCCCTGCTGTGCTCCTGGTTCACCCATTCCCTGGGATTTCTTCATATTACCTGTTTACCTGCATCAGCCATGTTCCTGGTATTTGCTTTCTTCATCTCCCTACAATCCTTATTTCTACACCATCCAGTTTGTACCTTCCAGCAATAAACATTGTGTGTGTTTCACCATATTCCAGGCTCCTTAGCTGTGATTTTTGCATTGAAACGTGACAGGTGGAATGCAATTACCACACTTCACCATATACTATGATGTAATTATGTTAAACCAGATCATGTATTGGATAAGGGTTACAAATTGGGTTTTGATAGAGGAATTTATGCTCAAGGCTTCGGTCAAGTACTTTTGCTGGATCTCCATGCCCCTCTCTATGCTTCAACCGACAATAACTCGATAAAGCGTATATTCCCTGACTTCTCCCTTGACTCCATTGTTTAACATTCCAGCCATTTCCCCAGTTGAAAATGGGAAATAACCTGATTGTCAAAATGGGAATTACCCAATTCTGATGCCTGGAGATACATACAGAGATACCTACAGCTAAAACATTTTCTGTCGAAGCCAGAGATGCGTAAGATGGCAGGAGAGCATTATGCACGACCACACAGCACCCTAAACATACCCTCTCTTTTATATACAAATCTCTGATCAACTATTCCTTTAGCTCATTGCCAAATTCCCCAGAGACTTCTAGAGGGACACAGGGAATATCGTTTTCTGATCAAAACTGGCCTAATATTTTACGAACTACACATATTAGTTTGGTTAGTATTAGAGTAATTGAAACACAATACAAAGTCCTATCACAGTGGTACCGATGTCCGAGCCTGTTGGCAAAGATGTATACAGGCCTTACAGACCAATGTTGGAGGTGTAATTTGGCGCTTGGCTCTCCCCTACACATTTGGTGGGAATGCTCTAAAATTCACCCCTTTTGGGAGGCGGTGATAAACATCTCTAAAATAATCACAGGATACGAGGTCTCAAATTGCCCAAGTTTTTGGCTGATCAACATTACTAATAATATGCCCATCTCCCAATACAAAAAATCTACACTGAAGTATCTCAACTGTGCAGCAAAGTTCACTGAAGATCCTCAATGCTGCCTTTCATAAATGAATGGTTTGCAGGCCTAGACAGTTACATGCCTTTGAATGACTTGATTTTATCCTCTGAAGACAAATTTCATGATTAATGTGCCCCATGGTACAACTGGATTGAATTAAAATAAACTTCCCAGTTTGCTCTTTGGTACAATGGATTCATTTGCTATACTTCCCCACCTTCATGCTTTAGTCAGTCAAATTATAGTTCCTTCTTCAGCAATTGGCCTACGACTTCATCCAGGTTATCTTCTCAGCTTCCTTTACTTTCCTTCTTCTTCCCACTCCCTCCTCTCCTCCTCCACCCTCCCTACCCCATTATATAATTTAAGTGATTTATTGTATTTCATATACTGATATGCATATTCCTGTATAACATGATTTCTTCTTGCAGTAGAGCTGACAATATCTAACATCATGTTTTAATAATGCACTGATGTTTGAATGTCACCTCACCTCTCTGTACAAATCTGTTTGGGTAAAATACAACTGCTGAATCACTTTCAATAAAAACTAGTTTGCAAGATTCCACGCGCTCTCCTTCTTTGAACGAAACTGCTTATATTCTGCTGGACGCAGATGCAACATATCAATTTTGTATCGCATGCTTACTGCTACATCTGATCAAACACTTGATCCTCACGAAGAAGCGTGGCAACACGACCTTGGGATCTCACTGGACAGCGAGGAGTGGTCCATCATCTGAGCACATACCGCTAAGGTCTCCATTAATGCGGGTGTACAGGAAAATTGTTATAAAATATATACACGTTGGTACTTGGTTCCGGATAAATTTCACCGTATGTACCTGTGACTGGATCACTGATAAATAACTTTTGGTATGAATTTATTTAAAGGAAATAGCGCAGCCCGCTGATTTATATAAATTGCCAATGCACTTATTTTTAATATTGTGTATGTTTTAATATAGGGAAATCTTTAATTTCTGAGACCAAGGGAAGAAATTCATCTCTTGTTTAACCTTGCTATAGGATATGCCTATTTCTGATGTATATATCTGATACAATGGTCCTTTGTTTACCAAGCCTTTGGTGTATTGTGATGTGGTGAAGTGGCTTGTTTTGGGTTTTTTGTTGTTCTGTGGGAATGCATATTCGGCGACTGTCTGAGGTATTCATGCCAGTCAGACCTTTTGACTTGCTAGGGGGTCTCCTGCCACTGAAATAACATCCAGGAAATCACAGCAAGGTTTTTAAGAATTTCATAGCTAAGTGTAAATATTAGTTGTTTTGCATTGCATGTAAATCCATGTTTTGGTAAACAGGGTTACATCCTGATTGTAAAAATAGCCTGTGTCCAAATCTGTGTAAAATGCACTGACATGTACACTGAAATGTATTCTTCTGATTTCAACTGATCTGATCACTGGGACCTTTAACCAGTGAGAGCAAATAAATATCTTGCTTCAAGTCCTGCTTGAAAATATCTTCAATATTGCTGTATTCTTGTGATCTGCAGATTAGACCCAAAATCTAATCCGTTCTACGGCTGTCTGAGGTTTGGACCCAAGCTTTTCAGTACCACCGCTCTGCCTGATACCTGCAGCTCTGGTCAGTGTGATACGCCAGGGGGGATCAATCCACAGCAACCCTGATCTATAGGGAGAGGTCAGGAGTATCAGCCCAGGTACACCGGCAACGAGGAACGTTAGCAGCGTCAGTTACCCAGAAGGAACGTGGTTCTTAATGCCATAGAATGAGCTCAGTGGTGACAGCAAGCCCCTCCCACTGCTGCAAGAGGAGCGTATTCGGAATAACGAAAGGGGATGGTGGCAAAGTAAGCCCAGCCGGTTCCCAGCAACAACAGACAGGGTGGCATAGGCAGTCCATCCTGTCACAGTACCCATCAGTATCTGACCGCTGTTGGCACCTTTGTGGAGCTCAGGGCACTTTCTTGCACATTTGGTGGGAATGTTCTATTATACAGACCTTTTGGAATCTTACCCTAGTTTTTGCTCGCCAAGTGACTGGTATTAGAGTCCCCAAGATACCTGTACAGATACTACTTAACCAACCTATCCCTGGGATCGACAAGGCCGCCAACAGGTTAATAGCACATATATGTCAAGCATCCAAATTGCTCATTGCATGCGCATGGAAGCAACCCATTCCACCCTCAAAGACAGAACTTCTTAATCGTATTTGGTTTGTTTCCTCCATGGAATATATCACTGCCCTTCTGAACGATTCTGTGCCTGTGCTTACCTGATTGATACACCCATCTCCCTCCCCCTTCCACCTTTCCCAGTGTATACCCCCCCCCCCCCTACTCTCCTACTCTTTTCACTCCCTCCTCCCCGTAAAACATAAAACCAGCGCTCCATCCTAATGGCTGCATCTATGTTCTGTACATGAGCCTGTTCTTCTCCTCTTATCTACGCTATTTCCACTTGTTCATCGCTTAGCTGTAGTAAGATTTGTTAATTTTTGTTATCTGTTTGAATTTTTGTACCAAGTATAACAGAATGTTGATTGGAATTTATGTTTGTTAACTCATGTATACTGTCACTTCGGTTTCAAAAATAAACACTTAAAAAAAAAAACTGGATTGCCAAAAACAAAAATAGTAGTATTGTGTAGTTGGACCATATTAGAAGGGATAGTGCCAAGAAATATAATTTCAAGGAACAAGAATGAGATTAATTATGTGGCTGTAAGTCACTCTGATTAATCTTCTGTCCCACATTCTAATTGTTACAGCAGGGAAAGGGTTAATCTAATTTACAGTATGAATAATGTCTAGTAAGTTATAGCTAGCATAAATACATTAACTATATGCTGCATGAATGCTGCATCAGATGAATTGTACTTCTAGCTAGACAACTGCTGTTTAAATAATCCTGGACACTGTCATCACTCTGTGCATGCTTTTCAGAACTTAGTGCATGCTTTTCAGCTCTCCAAAATCAGACCAATCACCTGTTAATGTCATATAGTTGCAGGATATGAGTTTGCAATAGTAAGCGAACCATTAACAAATGCAAATTTGTGTTTAGGTTTTTGCTACATATGCACATCATAAAAATACTAAATGCTTTTCTTATGCATTTTGTTGATTTGTTCTCTTTGGAACTTAAGAATTTTCTCGGGGCCTCTGAATGGGGAATGCTTGTCAATCAAGCATTCGCTCAATCTCTAGCACACCACGTTCTTGTTAGATGGCCAATGCAGAGAGGGAAGGGAATAAAGGAGGATTAGACTGTGCAAAATCCTGTTCAGGACATAGGGATACTGCACAAAAGGCAGACGCTAGAGAGAATCTAATTCCTTCCAAGTCTCAGCTCACCATACCAAGTGACATTAAAAAAGTGTTCGTAGATCTGTAAAATATTTGTGTCTAAGCTTTGTGCGTTGCTTAAAAAAATGTCAAAAGACAACCTAATAGCCTACCAGTACTGCAGCTAAGACTTAATGACTGAGCTTGTGTTATACATTCAATCTCGCTTTCATGTTTAATCATCTACAAGTTGCTAATGAAAGAAATGATCATAATATGTACCCATGTCTTTATCTAGACAAGAGACTTTCCTATGATTTTTTAATAGATATGCATGAGAAATGCCAGCATGTCAGAAAATGTGTTTTCTATTGCAGTCTGATACTCTCAGCAGATTAATAAGTGTGTAGCCATAGGCTTCAATGATCAGATGTCTGGTTGGCTGGGAGTCCCATATGGGCTGTGCTGTGTACGTCAATGGGATATACTGCGCAATGTAATTCTGATTCACAACACTTGTGGGAATCCTAGCTTCTGATTTACTGGTCTGAAGCTCCTCCACCAGTGGTTATCTTTCTATGTTCCTCAATATACCCCTGGATACAGAACCAATACCTAAATTAAAATCAATTGTGGCAACACATTTTTACATACTATGGATTTAATTTATGATACACTTACCTTATTGCACATAAATTTGCACATTAAAAAGAAACTTTTTAAGCATTTTCTAGTAAATATGTTATTTAGTTTTACTGTAAAGATAATTCATTTCACATGTCAGTAGTTTTCTGCAATTTACAATAAACACCACCCAAAGGCCAGATAGTGACATGAGTATTTTGCAAGTAAGCAAGGTAGAAAGAAGTTTACAAGCCTCAAACAGAAAAAAAGAGCTGCCCACGGTAACAAGCCCAACGGTCTAGGAGAAACCACGCTGATTCCTTTTCTTTTTCAATTCTCATAAGTACATTGAAAGAGTTATTTGTTACTGCAACCCGTCCTAGTTTTTTTTTCTTCTCTTCAGTATACCCAGACACTGTAAAACCCCAAAAGCCTTACAGGTTAGCAGCTAGTGTCTCTATTTAGCTCTCATGTCAACACACAGCATAAGAAACCCCATGCAGTCTTGCTCATTAAAACTCAGAGTAGTCAGTTAACATAATTTCTTGCTCAAATCTTAGCTCTTTTGGCATGTGGAACGTGACAGCTACAGTCATCGCGGATCTTGCTTGCTGTTTAGGAAGCTTTTTCTGAAAGAGAATGAACTGTCTACAGCCAGTAAAGAACTTGATAAATCAGCATAAGTTTTAACATAAATTAGAAAAAAGAGTAAAAAAAAACCCCCACCATGCTGTGGAGAGTGAGTTTAAAGAGAAGATGATGTTGATACAGAAAGAGTAACTTGTCAGGAATAATAACACCCACAGGGACAACCATAATATGAATTGTATTTGGCATTAAGAAAACTGTTAACATAGCAGTGCCTTGATTATTTCTAGGTTATCTGGAGGCATCTGAATTGGGAAGACCCTTCTACATGTGTGTTTGCAAATGTATGTGCCTCTCACACCCAAAAGGTACTAAATAAGTAAGTAAAAAGTAATAAATGAGTAGGGTTGAGCGGGACCCATGTCAGATAAAGAACATATTCTTTACTGTGTCTGTTAGGGCTCAAGGATATCCTTGTAGGGTGTGGTCTCTTGTAATCAGATGCTTCAGCAATTTTTTTTTGTACGTAATGATAGTAGCTTGTGTCCTGCCTCCTGTTGTTTTTGGGAGATATAGGCCCTTTGTTTTTAATAACATTATTTTCAGTCAAATGATTCCCTGAAAACATATGATTGTTTTTTTTTCCACTTAGCAACATTGGGGAAAAAGAGGATTAAATAGATGGGTTCCGCTCTTTCCTCTCCACCCTCCACTTGTCCTCTTGATCCCATCCCCTCTAACCTTCTTTGCTCTCTCTCTCCAACTGCCTGCTCCTACCTGGCACACCTCTTCAACCTATCACTCTCCTCTGGTGTAGTCCCTCCTCATTTAAATACGCTCTTATCTCTCCTATCCTCAAAAAACCCAATCTTGACCCCACCTCCGTCGCCAACTATCGCCCCATCTCACTTCTCCCCTACGCCTCCAAACTACTTGAGCGGTTAGTCTGCTGTCGTCTCACCAGATACCTCTCAGACAATTCCCTCCTTGACCCTCTCCAATCTGGGTACCGCCCCCTCCACTCCACTGAAACTGCCCTGGCCAAGGTCACCAATGATCTCCTATCAGCCAAATCCAGGGGGCACTTCTCCTTACTTATCCTCCTTGACCTCTCAGCGGCCTTTGACACCGTGGACCACCGCCTCCTTCTGCAAACTCTTCTCTCTCTCGGCCTCTCTGGTTCCATCCACGCCTGGTTCTGCTCTTACCTCGCCAACCGCACCTTCTCTGTCTCCACCTCTGGCTCTTCCTCTGCCCCATTCCCCCTCCAAGTTGGAGTCCCCCAGGGCTCTGTTCTCGGCCCCCTTCTCTTTTCGCTCTACACTTCCTCCCTTGGTGCGCTCATCTCCTCCTTTGGTCTTCACTATCATCCTTATTGCTGACAACATTCAACTCTACATCTCTTCTCCTGACCTCTCTCCCACCCTCCTCTCTCGCGTATCTGACTGCCTCTCTGCCATCTCCTCCTGGATGTCCTCACGCTTTCTCAAAATTAACATCTCTAAGATTGAACTCATTGTCTTTCCTCCCTCCAGACTCCCCTCCCACCACAACCTCTCTATCGTTGTTAATAACACTACCATCTCCTCTGTCACCCAACTCCATTGCCTAGGTGTCACCCTTGACTCCTCTCTCTCTTTTACCCCCCACATCCAATCCCTTGCTCAAGCCTGTCGCTTCCAACTGCGCAACATTGCCCGCATCCGACCCTTCCTCTCACAAGACGCCACAAACTTTCATCCATGCACTCATAATCTCCCGCCTTGACTACTGGCCTCCCCCTCTTCCATCTTGCCCCCCTCCGATCTGTACTTAATGCGGCTGCTAGACTCATCTTTCTCTCACGCCGCTCCTCCTCTGCCTCCCCTCTCTACCATGCCTTACACTGGCTCCCTTTCCCCTACAGAATCCTCTTTAAACTCCTTACTACCACTTACAAAGCTCTCTCCCAGTCTACTGCCCCCTACATCTCTAACCTCCTCACCATCCACACTCCTGCCCGTTCCCTGCGCTCTGCAAACGACTGTCGCCTCTCCTCAACTCTAATTACCTCTTCCCACTCCAGAATTCAAGACTTCTCTCGAGCTGCCCCCCTGCACTGGAATGACCTCCCTCGCTCCATCCGTCTCGCACCCAATCTATGCTCCTTCAAACCGGCACTCAAAACTCACCTGTTCCTGAAAGCCTTCCAACCATCCACTTAACCCCTCATCTACTCTGCAGTTCTCCCCCCTCTCCCCTGTCCAATTTTCTCCCTCGTATAACTGCCTCCCTTTCGTGCCTTTTTGTCCACCTTCCCTTAGGATGTAAGCTCGCATGAGCAGGGCCCCTCTCCCCTCCTGTCTCCATACCGACTCTTCTGCTCCGTATTTACTCCATATGTCTGCCCGGAGTTTCTGAAGCATTGGTACTTTGTGTTTATTGTTCTGTAATGTTTCACCCTGTATGGTCTACTGTTTGTACTATGTAAGGCGCTGCGGAAACCTTGTGGCGCCCAACAAATAAACGATAATAATAATGATAATAATTGTAAACCATCGATAAGGAGAGTCCCAGTCTACCTGAGTTTTGAATAGGGTTAGCTCTCTGAGCATGAGCTGTGTCTTGGGATAGAGCCAGGGCCATCTTTTTCATTGGGCACGATGGGCAGCTGCCCGGGGGCCCCACGGGCAAGGGGGCCCCATAGGCACGGCTCTTAATGAGAATAAATAATCCTGCAAAAGAAAAAAACCTGCAAAAAAAACCTACAAGGGTCACTGAGCAAGTACATCTATCTATCTCTATCTCTATATATCTATATCTATATCTGTATCTGTATACATCTATATATCTATATCTATATCTATATCTAGGGGCCCCGGTGCACTGCTTTGACCCGGGGCCCATAATGTTGTTAGGATGGCCCTGGATAGAGCTAAAGAATTGGTGTATTTCCAAGAGTCTAGATTTCGGTTAACAAAACTGACTTGTAATTCTTCTAGAGTGTCCCATCTGTCATCTTTAATTATGTGACTGTCTTGCAGGTTTCCTTGGACCTCCCATTGCCTAGAAAGCTGGCACACCATCCTTGGAGAGAAGCTAGGCTTATAGAATAAGTGAGGGAGTGAAGGAGATACAGTTTTAGGACAGTGACTTAAGGCGAACAGTTTGATTTGCTACAAGCCAGGGAACGACATACATGTCATTCTTCAAGAGTTCTTTAAGAGTGGTGAAACCAATCTACTATCCTAATCCACAGATAAGCCATAGCTTTTGAAATCCAGCAACTTTACTTCTATTCAGATGTGAGGCTTGCTCATACTGATACATTTTGTGTGGCCTGTAGGTGGAAGAAAGATTGCTATGGTATACCTATCAGAAGATAAAGATAAATTACAAGTTGATGGATATTCATCTTAGTAATCGGGGCCTGATTATCCAACATGCTGAAGCCTAGGTCGCTTGGCTTGAGGGGGAGGGGGTGCAAAATTGTCGTGGCCCTTTTAAAAAGCCCAATAGAGATGAGTTTCCAAAACACAGAAACTTAAAATTATTTGTGCTGGTAGTGAAGGAAGATTGATTTTAAATTAAGAAGGGGTTCGTTTTTAGCTACTGTATATTAGCCTGGCATGGAAGGCAAGGGGGCACTATGAGCAGAAAAAGCCCAGGGCGGCCTGAACCATAAATCAGGCGCTGTTAGCAATATTGCATCAGCGAAATCCAAAAAAGGTTGGTGGCTCTGTAGCTCTGCAGAAGTTTAGCAAGTGAAGCGTTGCAGGGTCAAAGAGTAAAAATACGTGGTCAGTACTTAAGGTGAATTAAGTGCTTCTGATTTTGAGATGATCATCTTGAAAATATGCATCTCTTGAAAGCACACTATGTTCCTCAGGCGCGGGCGGGCAAATTTCAGCCCGGGGGGCGCACAGGCGGCCGCATCACATGATGCCCTGGCCAAGGTCACCATTGATGACGTGGCCGCATCGCGTATCATGTGATGTGGCTGCCTGTGCGCTGACGCGGCTGCATCGCGTGGCTTGTTCAGCTAATATTGCTCCACGGGTGGGGCGGGGCGGCCGGCCCAAACAGCGGTCAGACTGAGCAGCCCGGGGCCCAGCCCGCCCCTGATGTTCCTGTTTGACAGCTAGGTAAGGCAATGTCATGATTGGCTATTTCAGGACAAAAAGTATGTAATCTATGAATGTTACAATGTTTTAATGTAAACTTTATTTATTTATCCAACAAGGCTCATATACAATGCTTTGCAATGCTTAATAAATTGTTACAATACTCTTATTGGTATTTTCTTATGTATTTGGAGGAAAACATTAACAATGGAAACAAGGGGGGAGGGGGGAAATTCAGGGAGGAGGGGCCTTTGTGTACTTGTACAGAGATTGTAATCTAATCAGTCGAAGCTCTAGAGCTGTCCTGCATTCCTGCCTGTAGTAGGTATATCTCAAGTGGCATATCTTCTGTATGCATCCCATTCTTTAAATTCTAAGCATCTGAACCAAGTTGAAGAAAATTCTGTATTTTTAGGCAACCAAAGTAATGTCTTCCATAGATATATAGAAATTGTGTCTATCAAATTAGTCCCTGGTCATTGTAGGAGTAGAGGATTTCCACTTGAGATAATGGCATTTGCTGCATTGTTGAAATGCCTTCAAGGGAAATTCTTATATCTGGAAACAGTTTTTAGCAAGTTTAAAATCCAGAATTCAGGACCAGTCGGCACTACATTTCCCAAGATCTTTTTAGTAATGTCTTTTACCTTTTTCCAAAATGGCTGAAGTTTAGAGCAGTCTAAACCAGATGTGCCAGCCAAGAATTGCCTACTGAAAGTTTGCATCACCAGTTTTTTTGAAAGCTCAGAAACATTTTACTTAGGACACTAGGGTGTCTGTACCAGTGGGTAAAAGCCTTATATTTAGATTTTAAGACCATTATATTAGATTGTCCCGCCTGTCTGTATTCGGGCTGGGTTGAGTCTCTGGAGCAGAACTGGTGACTATGTGCAAAAAGGTGGGTGGCTTGATTAGGTTCCTAAAGCACTAGTATAGATGATGGTTGCTTTGAGTCAGGGGCGGATCTAGAGAATACTTCTACCTGGGGCGATTTAGGGGGGGGATTTAGGCCACGCCCCCTTTTTGACATCTGAGGCTGCCGGCGGCTGCACACTATGGGCAGGTCCGTTCGGCAGTGACAGGTAGGGACAGTGTGCTGCCCGGATGCTCTGATTGTGAATCAGAGCATCCGGGCAGCACACTGTCCCTACCTGTCACTGCCGAACGGACCTGCCCATAGTGTGCAGCCGCCAGCAGCTAGCCCCTGCTAGGGGGGGCGATCGCCCCGATCGCCTCCCCCTGGATCCGCCACTGCTTTGAGTTCAGGAGACTAGAGAATATGAATGGCACTGCAGACTGGCAAGTAGTGAAGAATAGCAAACGGTCGGATTTAGAAAAGGAGACCAGATTGGAATTGGAATGCTGGACCGGACTAGGACCGGATTGCAGACTGCACTGTCTGAGCAGGAATAACTGGGAAGACTGCAGGCTGCTGGGAACCAGGTTGGCATCTGAAGGATCAATATTGCATTGGTAATGGGTAAAGGATCCAAGAAGTCCTTTTATACTAACATTCGTCACCTGATTGTAGGCTGCAGTCAACTGGCTGAAGCAGCACTCTGGCTGAGAGGGATCAGGTGACTAGATCCAAGATAGCTGCGCCCAGGAACTGGTTTTGGAGGCAACCCCGCAGTGGAGCCTGCTATCCCCTGATTGTAAGCAGAGCTGAAGAAGTACTCTGACTGGCTGAGGGAGAGCAGATGACTGAATCCAAGATGGCAGCCGCCATGTACAGGTTTTGGAGGGATCTCTGGATTGGAGACAGACTGGGCAGCATCCTGCAGAGAGATCTGAGTCCAGCAGAGCCTGAGGACCGCAGGGACAGCTTATGAGGTACCCCTCATTCAATTCTGAATGAGGGGTACCTGCTAACGTTGACACAGCTCAAGTAGAGGGTGCGGAGTCTAACGTGTCCCCTGGTCTTCTCCAGGAAGCCCCCAAGGAGGTAAGGGTTTTGCTGCTGGGGGTGCGCAGGTCGCGGTCCCTTACTGAGCCATATAGCGAGGTACAAGAAGGGTAGTAAGCCGCTTCGGTAATGTGCTGGCAACGGAGTAGTGCAGGGGAAATCCAGAAGAATGGTCAATATAGCCGGTTCAGCAACTATCAGAAGACATCAGTGCACGGGTGGAATCCAAATAGAATGGGCAGACAGGCGGGTCCATAACTGGTAATGCACAGGGAGGATCCAAGAAGAATAGTCAGACAAGCCGGGTCAAATAGAAACACAGAGGAGCGGAGAGTAGTCAAACAAGCCAAGCCAAGGTAACACACTGGAACGCTGGAGCAAGGAAGACCTAATACTCTGGCACCAGCATGGTGTCAGAGTCTGTCCTAAATACTACTGGCAGCCAATGATATGCCGGCAGCGTGAAGTCATCGGGGGAGGTAGAAGACGGCCGCCCCGAAGGAGCGGAGGGACGGCGCCTGACAGAAAGACAGTGAAGGGGTAATTAACCAGACCCGAGGGCCTGGGTCTATGGAAAAAATGTTTAACCACTGTAGATCATCAAGCTGTTTTTCTAGGTCTTGTTCCCAAGCAAGTGTTAGGAGGAGAGGGCCAGAGATTCTCTATAAGTAGTTTATTAATAGTTGGGACCAAATGTTTAGTTTCTCGCTTAATGGTACAAAGAAGTTCAAACTGTGTTTAATATTTTCCTGTTCCCATTAGTTCTCTCTAGGTAATGTTTCATCTGGATGTATGCCCAAATTTTCCTTGGAAATGTTAAAATCTTCTTATAAACTCCGGTATGGATATATTCCCACCTCCCACCACCTGCCAGACATATAAAGGTTCCACTAAGCACCAAGGGACTGATTCATTAAGGAACGTAAATGCCGATACATGACGTATTTTGCATAAAATTGCTCTGCGCATGCCCAAAATGTACTATATGTGAGTGAACACAAGAACATCCAATTAATGTTCCAGCGCAAAGGACACTTACGATAGCCTATGATTTCATAGCCAGTACAGGGAAGGCAATGGGCAAATGTGTGATACTCCTACAAGTAGGACACCAACTAAATTAAGTGACATCAGATTTATTATGCAGTATGTCACAAAATCTGTCTGGACAAAGAAGGATTGGCAACAAAAACAATAGTTTTCTAATTATAAAGCAATATTATTCACATACATTTTACTCTTAATATAACTCAATGCAAGCTGGATACATGATGCACTCTTCTTAACAGAAAATGTATTCCTACAGGAAAAATGGAGCAGACCTTTAGTAGTTGCATAAGTTGCTATGTACTATTAGCTGTATTGATCATCTTCAGTGTAGTACTAAAGTGACTTGCGTTTCAAGGTCTCTTTAACTTTAAATTTAATGTATCTTTAATAACTCTGTAGTAGTAGTTTTATAGTCGTTACCTCAGTGTACGTTTAGTCTTTTCATCCTCTCTTGCAATAAATTAAACACTTTTAATAAACATTTGAACTCAATATTCACTGTCTTTCAGTGCCTTGCCGACAAGTTTATGGAAATCGCACAGCGGATTTACACACATTTTTATAGTTCTGCACAACAGATCAGTTGTGCTTGTGAAAATAAACATTGCTAGGAAATATGGAGGCCAACCACAAGATGGAGAATGTCTCTGAGGTGACAACCACAAGATGGAGAATATCTTTACAGTTTACGGTTTAAATGAAAGTTCTGTGTGACTGAGACAGTGAGATAAGAGCCTCTGTCCCTGGACACACATCACACTTCTCTAGTGATTTAAACATAACTTTCAGCAAAAATGTTACGCATATTTCCTCAGATACACTGTGTGGAACAAATAATAAACCTGAGATGTTTTTTCCTACAACTTTTCTAAGGTAATTGACTCTATTGATACTGTATATAATTCATATGCAGCTTCTTGCACAATTTCTGCTATATAGCTGCCTACTCTCCCAGAATATCCGTGAGACCACTGAATTGCTGGGAATCCTCCTGGACTCCTGAGAGAGCAGGGCAACCTCCCAGATTCTGGCCATTAGTTAAGTGGCAGGGGGCGAGGCATAGGACGCAATTCACACGTCATTGTGGCCTCTCACCCTGCAATAATAGGTCAGAGATGAGGTCCGTTTAGAGGGTGGGGCTAAGTAATACGATTCACCGAGCCCCGCCCCCACACGCCCACCTTCTCCCGGATCTCCCAGGTTCAATCTTCCCACAGTTGGCAAGTATCTTGGGTTATAGTTTAGCGATAATACAAGTGATTTTCAGATATTCCGATAACTATATGAATCTATTTGGTGCGTTTTCCTGTCAGAGTAACTATCACTACTTGCAAACAGGTATATATTTCTCACTGTCGACTCATTCACTGTCTCATCCTCTACTGTTCTCTCTTTCTATATATTTATCAATTTCTCTTTATAATGCCATTTCTCCCACACTTTTTAATGCTAGATTTCCTTCCCACTGTGTCTCACCACCTTTGTTCACTGTTGCTCATCTGTCGCTCTATCAATTTTCCTGTTCACTGCTGCTGTCTCACTCCAGGTCGTTAGCCGTCTTTTTCTATCAGTTTATCTCTATTTTCTCCACGACAGTGTCTCCTCAGTATACACGCTGTGGCTCCTTCCATCAACAGTATTTTCTCTCTTTCAAAAGCTGGAACTTTTTTTTTCTTTTCTGTGGCCTATCAGCACAGGGTTTTCCCCTGGGTCCTACTGTCTCTACTGTATTACATTGTGACACCTTGCTGCTCTTTACGGTCCTAGTGTCCCACAGCTTACGGTTATCACATATGCACTTAGTCAATATAAAGTAAGGGCACGCCAAGCTCGAGTACATGCAGCAGCTCCTAATTCAAGCTTTGGGCATCTCAAAGGTACGTGTTTTTCTGTTATATCACTTGCACCAGGTACAGGGCAGATGTAAGTGCCGAGTGATAGTGATGACCGTCGCGTATGCGTGCTAGAACATGTGTTTGCAATTAGAAGCAACTGTAAAAATGCATTTTATGTACAATAGACTGTAATAACAACATGATAAATGTATTTTATGGCGGAAAAAAATGGGGGAGGGGGGGAATGTTTTTATGACTATATTATTACCAGGTGACAATAGTTGAATACTTTTTTCTGTGCGTTCTCCTGTGACTTTATATTCCATATATGCAGTGTACATTTGCAGCAGTGTATTGTGTCTGTCTCAATATGGCAAGTGCCGTATAAGCAGAGCGTATCCAGACCCGTATTCAGCAAGACACGGTTTTTCAGACCTTTTTGTAGTTGAATACGGACGTGCATATATCCAACTTATGTGCATTTAAAAATAACGCACAATACGTTCATATTGCGTGCCTTAATGAATCAGCCCCAAACTCTTCAGAGCAGAAGGTGTTAAACCTTGTGGGAACTCTTTACTGTATTTGACTGATGTAAGTGGGGATATTAGAAAAGAGAGATGTTTCAGAATTCAAATTTTTTTTCCACTGTGAAAGATTTGGCAACATTATTATGTTGTTTCACTATTCACATTTCCAAAATTTCCGAATTTGGGCAAATCTTATGCAAGAACAGCACAAGCACAAGATAAAAATAAACAATGAAAGGGGACTTCCCTGGTACATGTCATCCCTCATGGATACTGATTTGGATAGTACCCCTCTGGCATGTATACAGGCAAAAATGTATGAGTAGAGGCTTAGGGTCTTATAGAGTCGGATGTAAGTCCAACTTAAATGGAAAAAAAGCACCCATGTCAGTTGCATCTCCCCCTTGCACCTCTTTACGCTTAGCGAGGCGGAACAGGGTAGTGAATGAGCCTGGCATGTAAATGTGTGCTCAGGCTCTAAGTTGGACACAGCTGTAGATAAGGTCTCTAGGAGACGTATCTGCTGCTGGTTCTTTCTGCTGGTGCAACAGACCTTGCTGTATGAAAAAGATGAAAATAAATAATTAAATAAGAAAAACAATGGCGTGCTCCCCTCCCAAAGAGCTTAGCCAACCTAGTGCTGCCAGCCTAGGTTGGTAGTAGCAAAATTGGGGGAACAAAAAGTGTGGGGTCCCCCTGATTTTACTATTACCAGAGCTAGGCTTTGCCAGACAGGGCTGGTGGCACTACAGCAGAAAAACCCGCAGCGTGGGGTCCCCCTGCCATAATGGCAATCATCCCCAGGCTGGTCAGTACGGGAATGGATTGCATAGGGAGATGGGGTCCGCAAAAAAAAGTGTGCCTCCCCCCATAGGTTTCCCCAGCCCCTTGCTGATAGTACTCAGACTTTTCCCACGTCCCTGGATGGTGCGTATGGGGTAATAATAATATTTAAATTTTTAAAATGCATCTTGTGCCTGGTACACTACAGGTCCAAGCATGCCCAGTCTGCCATTAATTAATAAAGACCCATAATGATGATGCAAAGTGTCTGCAAAGATGGACCAAGAGATTACTCTTTGTAACATAAACCTGCTTCTGCACAATGCATTAATATAGTTACACTTACCAATCAGAAAATGTGCTACATACGGGTGGTAACCATAGCAACTAATTAGATATCTGTTTTTATTATCTAGTGTAACTTCCGATAGTTTGATCAAAGCTCATTGCTGTGGGTTATTACACCTGTGCCCTTCTTAATAAATAACTACAACCTTTTCAGTAGTAATTCATAATAAGGTATTTAAGGCATAAAATGGGGCTTCAATCAGACTTTTTCATGCACCTCAGTCACCTTTGTATGGTATACATGTTACTATCACTTAACCTAAAATAACCACACAGACACTTTATTAACTCGGCAAAAGGTTGCAGTCTATTAATAATCATTATATTCTATATGTATATATATATATATATATATATATATATATATATATATATATATATATATATATATATATAATATATATATATATATGGTGGTGGCGAGAGCAAAGCAGTCAGCTAACAACCAATCGTTAAACCAAAACCGTGTAAGCTCAAATTGCCCTTACCACTGGTTCCAGGAATAAACCTTTATCCCTTCTGGACTCGACATTGACATTCCCACACAAAGCAGGTCAAGGGATCTTCCACACAAAAGGACCAAGAGTCATGTTACTTTGAAAGAGGCAGTAACATGCGGCCAATCACCGTCTTGATTAGTCGCTGACTGCGCTGCTCTCCTGCCTACTGCTGGGATCTTTTAACAGATTCACAGCCTGCCACCAATAGCCGAAGGGAGATCCACAAACTTAGTCAGGCAATTCGGGTCAAACTGTGCTGGCAGGAACGGTAACGAAGGAAGATCCATAAACTTAGTCAGGCAGCTGTAGTCAATCACAAGAATATATATCACCTAAACCAGAAGGGTGAACCAGTAGCAGGTCACCATACAGCTGAGGTCAATACACAGGAGCAACAGGATACCAACACACAGGAAGCGCTGGAGTAAGAAGACCCAATACTTTGGCACCTAAATGGTGCCAGAGTCCAATATAAATAGAGGAAGGAAGGTAATTACCAGAGGGGTCTAAGCTAGGTTGCCTAACAACAGAACACACTTGTGCAGAGCTGTCTAGCTAGTGGCCGGAGGATATGCGTCTGGTTGCCGAGCGACCAGACACGAGCGTGTCACGGGAAACAGGTGCCCATCCCTGTGCGGAAACGAAAGCGAAATCGCCTGACAAAGTCCCTTCATGCCCTTGCTAAAAGGAACAAGAAGCTGAGCCCTGGGTTACTAAGTGAGGTTTGGCTGTGAGTCTGCCATTAAGCTAGGATTGTGGCCTAATGTATCTCTTCTAAGTCTCTGATTTCCAACGGCCCAGGGATTGAATGGCTGAGGATAAAATGCCTCTTTTGGATGCAGTAGTATATGCCCCAATCCTAGAAGAGTGGGTGCCGTAGAGACTTGGGTCTAAGCCCACTTGAACCAGAGCGCGTCTTATAAATGCATTAAATTGAAATTTAGAGAGTGAGGACCCATCAGCATGTATCAACCACATGCCTCCCCCTCGGGGACGAACCCCCACCAATTTGGTACATAGAGCGACTGGGCATATGGCCTTGTTGTCCTGGGCGGGCAAGGTTATCCATTGCCCTTTGCCCGATTGATCTGTCTTGGAATGCAGCAATTTACAAGCTAGATGTGTGTAGAGCCAAAACTAGGGATTCTCTGGACCGCGCAACTAGTTCGCTAACACTAAATAGACCGTGAAAGACAAGGGAAAAAGCAGCGCTGAATAAGAGGGTCTCATATGAACTGACCGCTACTGCCGCTAGCTATCTAATCAATTGCTTTAGGATGTCTACAGAACTCATCCATCTATTGTGTGCCTCAGTGGGGAGCATTTTTGCCCATCCTCTCAGGGCCTTAGAAATCATGAAGCTTGTTGTGGGGTCTGGCCTACTGTGCAGCCTCGCCATAAAGGAACTGTCTACTAGTGTTGAGGCCATGGATGTTTTCTTAGCCCCATTTCGTTATCTGTCTGTCACGAGCCGCCGCGACTCACTGCCCCCAGCCTGTCTGAGTCCCGACCTTCTCCATGATGACCGGGATGTCACTTCTGCCTCCTTGTCCCGATTGTCTGGGCAACAGCCGGGGACACTCTCTCCTCTCTGCCGCCCCGCCCAGCGAGCTGTCAAACAGCCGGACGCGCACGTGCAGCTATGTTAAAGTTGTTGCTGCCGAATTAAGATGGTGCCCATTTTAATTGGGCAGCAAGACTATTTAAGGCAGGAAGGGCTTAGGCTCCCTGCCGGTTTTAGCGATCAGTTCCTGGCTGCTGACTTGCTCCTGTCCTGTTGTACTTATCTCTGGATTGCTGTCTGTATTTGACCTTTGGCTTGTTTCCTGACTTTGGACATTGCTCTCGTTTGCTGCAGGCCCTGATCTCTGCCTGAACCTGAACTCATTGACCTCTCTTGCCCTTGGAATCTGTCTTGTTCCTGACCATCGTTATCTTCTGTCATCATCATCATCATCAACATTTACTTATATAGCGCCAGCATCACCTCCTATTTCTGTGCTGCAGCATTACTTATAAGCTTACACTACGTTGAGTTTAAGACCTGGGGGCATTTAGGTACCTGTAAGCATATATAGCTGTACTGGAAAGGCGGTTGCTATAGGTGAAGACCTCTGCAATATTTCTGTAGGCTAATGATATTGCTAGTAGCCATAACACTGTCCCACATAAAAATTAAAATCTCGTTGGTCTAACCTGAAATACTTGGGGCCTTTGAACCCATGAAAAGCTCCCACTGTTGCAAGGCCGTCCTGTAGGCTCTCCTTGTAGACTGGGCCAGGGACACTTCTGCCAGTCCCATTATCCCAATTCGACCATCTCCCAAGCATAATGGGGACAGGGTATATTATTTAGTTGAAGATAAGGGGTCAGGTCCCTGAAACAGCACCACTGAAATCGCGGTAGCACATCTGCTAACTCTGGAAAGTAATGTCATTCTCCAAACATCACAGAACCAGCTTCCGTAAGAGGTTTACTGCTGGTAACGAGATGGTACCCCAATATTATCACAGCAGAAAACCACATACTGACTGTCAAGGCGTTTGGACCACTACTCAATCGATAAAACAACTGGGAACAGTTCCAGCACTAGCAAATTACTCAGGACATTGTTATGTCTCTAAGCTGCTGGCCAAGGGGCAGTGCACCTTTCTCCCAGGAATAAAGCCCCAAAGCGGTTGGCCTCGGAGGTATCTGTGTAAAGTTCCAGGGTTAGGGTAGAGACCTACGGCATAGGCCAGATTTGGACTCCGTTAAAAACTTATGCGAGAATTACGCCCAAAGCTGAAGGTCTCCCAGTATCTCGGCCATTAAATGCAGCCACAGTGTGGCTCTGTAAGCCGGACATGGCCAATTGCAATTTTCTACAGAAAATCCGGCCTATTGGTATAACCCAGCACGCGAAGTTGAACGAACCTAGCAAGGATAGCACCTGATGTAGCGAGCTAATGGGTGAGCTAAGCACCTCGACAATTGAGCTTTATGATCTTCTCCCTGGGCAGCCAACAGAATCCTGCAATGGTGTCTATCTCATTGCCCAGGAAGGACAGGCAAGCTGACGGTCCCTTGGTCTTATTGTGCGCAACGGTACCCCCATAACAGAGTCTGCGCAGTTAAGAAGGTGACCGAGCAAACCGAGGAGGCAGGGGAACCCATGAACAAGAATTACTTCCAACTAGTGGGCTATCCCTGTGTGGCCCATCCCTGCATGTACATACCAATGCTGGAAGGAGCTAAACCGTTTAAAATAAGACTGAACAGCCCATGGGAAGGCACCATTCGATATAAAAACTGTCCTTTAATCTAAAACCCATGAAATGAAAGGATTCTGGGTGAAGCAGGAGGAGCTTGAAAGCAGATTCTACATCAAGTTTTGCCAATAGGGCCCCCTTCCCATATGTTCTGACCATTGCCAGTGCGTCCTCGAAGGACTGATACGCCACTGAGCTATGGCTTATGGTGTATAAGTCTACTAGCTTAGTCTATCTGAACTAGTAGCACTTTTGTCGTGAGAAAGAGGCTCTAAGGCCCTATGATGACCATACAACACCCTCATTAATGTGCTTTCTACTTCTTTTGAATCTCATTTAAATATCCTTCCCCACAAAACAAAGTCTCATTTTGTGTGTGTCTGTAATTTAAGGAACCTACATGCAACCAACCCACCCACATTTAGCTAGCAACACACCAATCCATATAATTCCTTCCTTCAAAATACTAAATTGTGCACCATTGCAAGAGCTGCCACCTTAACATGCATCCATGTGTTTCCTGTAATAATGATCGCATTTGCATACAAATAAGCACATGATATCTCAACATTATAAATGTGGTACAGCGACGCAGTTCTGCACATGGGGCCTGATTCATTAGGACATGCATTGTGAGTACAACTTGTGCTCCATATTCTACGCACGTACCTATGACTTGCGCACTCCTGAATTCATCAAGGAACGAATTTCAAGATACGTAGCGAGATGAATTAGTTCATAAGCCCTTTACGTCACGTAAAAGTGACACTGCGCACTCCTGCGTCCGATCTCGAAATCGAACCATTTAGCAGAGTTATGCTGAGTATGTTTTTCAATAAGTAGCTTTGAGGTTACTCTGCAGTAGAGCGCTTAGGTAAATGTAACATTATTTACCTTATTTATGCTTTGCTTTTACTGTATATATACAGAATGTTGTATTTACCTAAGAACTCTCTTGCAAAGTAAACTCAAGGCTATTTATTAAAAAATAAACATAACACAACTACACTCAACTCAGCATAACTCAAATCAACTATTTATTTATTTATTTCAATGTAGAGAAATGTATAGTAATATACATTTTAAATAAGGAAGTGCTTTGGACTTTGGGACTAGTCTATAGGTTGATAAGAATTGCTAGGTTGAGCGCCATATTATTACTTTTTGGTCTGTATACATTTTAAATAATATAAATAATTTATTTACAAAGAGCTTAGTTTGCAGGGGAGCTGATTTTGCATCATCTGCCAGGGGTTTGGTTTTATTTGAATCACACAATGTATTACAGATAACAGACCCTTCATGTAGGTGATCAATAATGCGTGTGTGATTTATGTCATTAAAAATGATGCTTTGTTGTATTAATGTGTTTCTTTGGGACACCTTGCAGTCATGGAGTATGCGTGTGCTTGTGCTAATGGCAAACTAGCCATCCTGGGACCTGTAGTGCACTAGGGATAAAATAATTTCATGTATTATTATTATTATTATTATTATTATTATTATTATTATTATTATTATTTAAAGCAAAATGCACACACACCAATGTTTGAAACAATTCTATTCTACTAAATAAACAAACAAGTCTTTTATAATGGTTTATAATGAGAGAAGTGTATGCAGGTGTATGGTCCGCTCTGACATCAGATGACCAGAGTGTCCAGCTGTGTTTATCCAACGCTGTCAACATCAGCGTGGACTAGACCCCGAGCTGGTGAAAGATTTACGCGTGAATTGCTGCTTGCGACAGAGTATGAATCTGACGTATTCGCAGGTATTTCTTAGGGGTGTCTGCCCATCATATTTCCCTTTTCCCTCCCAAAGTTATAGCCTATTGTAAGTGCCACTTGCGCTTGCTTTTGCATGTACTTTGCTTGCGTACACCACCGTTTCTCTCTGTTTCGCAGACGTAGCTGTCTGTTCTGGGCATGCGCAAAGTGATTTTGAGTACAATATGCACAAAATAGGCAGATACGTGTCTGGATGAATCAGGCCCATGTTGCTACATGACACATATATTTACTAAACTGCGAATTTGAAAAAGAGGAGATGTTGCCTATAGCAACCAATCAGATTCTAGTTATCATTTATTTAGTACATTCTACAAAATGACAGCTAGAGTCGGATTGGTTGCTACTTGCTATAGGCTATATCTCCACTTTTTCAAACCCGCAGTTTAGTAAATACACCCCTTTGTATGTTTAAGTGTATATAGCCTGGACAGCCTGTTTTCTGTTCCCCACAGAAGAATATATGATGCTAGAAAGCAAAGTAAGGTTCAGGGCGCAAAAGGTGTGTGTTTAAAACTTGGATTTATTCTATTAGTAAGCGCACATATATGAATATAAACATGTTCCGGCTGGAACAAACACATGTATAAAACACTGAAATGTACCTAATAGAGGGCACAGTCTAGGATTAATGGCTCTAAGCAGTGCAATATAAAGTCTGTATTGTAAGCAGGTAGTGTCTCAATATTGAAAAGACAAGCTGGTGAAAAAAGGGAGTTGGGATGAGTTAAAGCACACTATTGGAAATTGTGTGCCAAAATAGAAAAAATAGTAAAAATAGTCCAACTAAACATAAGTTTAGCTGTAGTCCATAAAAATGTAAAGATGTATGGTTGTTCAATATATGGTAATACCGATAAGTCTCATCCGTGTGTAGATTCAAAACATAAAGTGCAGTTGCCGTATATACGATACAGATTCTCAATGCACTTACATTCAACTGGCGGCATCTATACACACAAGGAAGCGCGGCCTCGCCCACTACCATTTTTCTGAATATATGATGCTGTTGTGTGATTTGACTTTTCTTTATTGCTGGATCTACTTTATTCTTCTCTGTTTTAATTAACCAGGTTGTATAACTTAATTTTAATGTTGAATATTTGCAAGGATGTTTGAGATTTCATTGAAAGAGAAATAACAATATAAAAGTTTTCATACTACAATAACTGTTATTCCAGATAAAATTGCATATTGGCCACAGATCTGCCATCCTTAGCAGGTTCCCTTCTTGTTCTAGTGCCCACATGCATGCTGTTGTCTGCACTTCTCCCTAGAGTTTTATGTGCCCATCTGGTCACAATTGATCCACTACAGTTCTGTCATTATGGGTGAAGACTGGTGCGAGTGCCCTGACACATTATTCATTATATAACTCTAGTTCTCTGTACAATTGTTTATTCCCAGTCTTCTGTGCCTGAGCAACAGATGTTTTTTGCTAAACATTCTGTCTGATTTTCTGGATTTGAACTTGGCTGTTCCTTCTGACCTCACTAGTTTTATCCTGCCTTGACCTTGAATTGTTTAGGAACAATTGCAGCCTGCTGCTGACCTTTGAACCGTTTTCTGACCACATATCTCATCAGTTGCCTCCCAGCAGGGCTATGACCTGTATGTACTCAGCAGTAAAAGCTCCTTTATTTTACGTTTTCAAGCTATTAAAAGCTCCAAAAACAGAACTGTTCTTCTTGCACTTAAATAAACTTGAATTAATCTGTTTACAATGCAGTCCACCAAAACTCTATATATATTATATCAAAAATATATTTGTAATTTCAATAAAACATCAGACTTACTGATTAAAGTGCATGTCTTTTACTCAATGACATGTAGGGCACTCAAGGAAAGATATATGATAATCATTGCATAAGCAAATGTTACTTTTGCAAAGGAGGCCCTACTTACCAACATCTTGCCCCCTGGTCTGGGGGCTGTATCCACCCCCCTCTGGTGATAATTAGTGGACAGAATTATGAATCCCTCAGGGGGGTGAAGATCTATATTCCTAGCATGCTTGGCCTAAGGCTAGGCTAAACTTAGTATTAAATAATGTAATGTGTAAAGTTTAAAAAATAAGAATACTATGAGTTCCATTTAAAAAGAATCTTAAGGGGTGTTCACTTTTTGATAACCCCTTTTTAATCTAACCTTCCCTTACATATAGCAAATGATGGGGATCCTGAAAGCCCCCTGTCACATGAACCTGAGACCACAGAGTGGTGAATGGTATTTGTTCTCAATGCTCCGTTTGCCTTACACAATAGAGCTTTAGGGCACAATCTTTGGTTCTCTCTTCCCCACCACCTCCATAAAGAAGGTAGGGCTCCCATCACTAGTGTAGGGGGCCTTTACTCTGCCCTCTACCCCACTGTTTTCAGGGTACCCAGAAGACTGAATGGGGTGGTTTAGTATTATCACAGTTCATAAAACATTAGGGGGTATATTTACTAAACGGCGGGTTTGGAAAAGTGGAGATGTTGCCTATAGCAACCAATCAGATTTTAGCTTTCATTCATTTAGTGCATCCTACAAAATGACAGCTAGAATCTGATTGGTTGCTATAGGCAATATCTCCACTTTTTCAAACCCGCCGTTTAGTAAATCTAGCTCTCGGTGTGGGAAAGTTTCATCTAGCATAGGCAGGCGGTTGAGTCTGCTTTATTCCATCACCCCCACAACATGACAAGAGCATATTCATGCTTGTTTGTTTTATGTATTATTTTTGACATCCTCGTTAGAGGGATAAGTGAGATCCCCAATAGGGGACTGTATATGATTGCTGAGACTATTATATCTGCAATCCCAGAATTACTATGGGTAATAATTACACTACCCAACAAAAATGTGACTACTTTAATTCAGCAAGATTGACCTCTACCGATAGCGGTGTAAGAGGTACTGCTGCCAGTGGGCCAATGAGGGCATCGGTATACAGAAGGCACCACATGGCCCTGTGCTTCAACCAGTGCTCAATTGCCCCGGCGGCACCATCCACTTAGGGTCCCATCACACCAGAACTAAAGTAGTATGGGTGCAGATGCCACCTGAAGCTTTTTTTTCTTTGCTACCTTGCGGGTTCTTAAAAGCATTGCGGACATGATATAACAAAGTAACGATGCTGCCAGTGGGGGGCAGACTCATCCTGGACATAAGTAAAAAGCTACTGTGGAGAGTGGATAGGTAAGTAGCAGTATGATACAATAGAGAGGAATTCCCTGCCTGTAGAGCTTACTGTCTGGTTATGTGTTCAAAATTAATCGCCATACCTGACATATTTTACTTACATCTCTTTATACAGGATGATCAATGTATGTAGAAAACGCTTTTTCATCTTATTTTCTAGTTGCAAAAATATGGGATGAATAGATGTTTGTTTTATTTCAGCCTATGTTATCAAATAAATGGAAAATATTTGCAACAATCTAGGTATAAGTTTTAGGCAAAACATCAAAATTATGCCCCTTACTATTTATTATCTCTATTAATTACCATGGCCACATTTACTGTGGTTTTTGCTGCATGTGCTGCTATATGCTTAATATATACATAGCTGTAACCAGAGCAGGAAGAGGTGACACTGCTGCACAGCTAGGAGTATGCTGGTATACAACAGGAACCCGTGTTTTAGCGGTATAATGCTTGTAAAGCGTTAACTACACCCTCTGTGGGCTAAATACTCTGTGGGCTAAATACGCCACCTCAAAGGCTTGGTCTGCCCGTTTCAGCAGTGCGCCGGTTACTATGGTCATTCCCACTATTGCTTGTCAACACAGGTTAGTAAATAGGCGAGATTTGGTCAGGGATAAACCCACTCTGCATTAATTACAATGTCAGCGCTTATCGATGTGTATTATCTTGCTGGAATTTTACTTTCTTGTTATGTTTATTCTTTTTAATTATAGGTGTTTTTCGTTATGTTGTCGTGTATTTTGAAAACTGCATACATAAAGGATATATAAAAACATCAAATTAAAGCTTTCAAATGTGTTCCATGTTAAATTTTGTCTTATATATCCATCTATCATGAAACCTCCTAACATATATATTTTTAAAGAACTTTATATTTTTGAATGCAGTATAATAACAATTGTCAGTATACAAGATGAAATCAGTTGTACAGGCATATAAGCGAGGCACAAAGCGGGCAAGAGATACATAGTGGTGGACATAAGTATCTAGAACAATTCAAGGTTAAGTATATCAAAAGTCTCTGCGTTCAACTGGCAAATAAATGTATAAAACAGTACTGAACAGAATATGCAAAAGGTGTTGTGAATGGGGGGAGGGGAGAAGGGCTCACAGAGGGGGTGTGATGCCAATACTGCTATCCCTGACACTCCAAAGCTCACAAAGTTGGGAGTAAAGGCAACTAAGATAAACTCACGTAAGTTAATGGTTGGCTGAAAAGATCAATACTTCAATATAACTTACAAAAGAATAGGATTAATTATTATAAATGTACCAAATGCACCAGGTTTGAGTATATTTGTGGGATTTGTTATTTAAGAATGCAGAGATTTTCTTCATGGTTCCAAGTATCAGATTTTATTAAGGAGCCTCTACTGGTAGGGGGCATTAAGGCATTTCCAATGACTTGCAACTAAGCATTTAGCGGTGTTAAGAATTTGCATGGAGAGTTTATCGAAGTGCTTATCTTATTCCTCTAGTGGGAACTGAAAAGAATGGACCAGGGGTTCTTAGAGATTGCATCTTTGATAATATCACTAATAAGGCTAGCAACATTGTCCCAACCTGGGCTATCTTTGGGCAAGACCACCAGATGTGAGTGAAGGATCCTCTCTCCTCAAAACTCTCCAGCATTTTTCAGAGGCAACACAGTAGATCCTCCTTAATGTAGTGGGAACCAGGTACCACCTACAATATTCTTTGTAGGAGTTTTCCTTTATAAGGGAGGAAATTGTGCCGCTAGAGACCCTTTCTCTTGTAGTAGACCATGTGTCCTCATCAGGGGAGGACTGGCAAATATTAGCCCAGGGGGGTAAGACTTGACTCAGTAGCATAGTTTAAAGGGAAAAAAATGCAGGTGGCCCAGTGACCCAGCCCAAGGTAGCCCACTATGGGACTGACCCCCAGCCCAGCCTGACCTTAGTCCTCATCTGGTGGGGTGCGTACCTCAGATTTTCAATTGATTCATTTCAAATTCATCCTGTCATCCTATTATGCTGCCCTCTACTGACAAACAGTCCTATTTCAAAGCTCTTATCTCCTCCCAGCCCAAAACATCACCTATTTTCCACCATCAACTCCTTTCTCTGTCCCCCTCTCCTGATCTACCTAAAGGTTGCTAGTGTTCCCTTATCATTCACTACGCCCTCAATTTCACTTCCTACATTCAGTCTCTTGCCCATTCCTGTAACCTCCATTCTCACAACATTGCCAATATTCGCCTTTTTATCTCCCTTGATGCCGCCAAGACCATCATCCATGCTTTTGTCTTCTCTCTGGCTTGCCTGACAAATGTCTGCCTCCCTGAAATATGTGCTGAAAGCAGCATCATGACTAATCTTCCACTTCCAGCCCTCCTCTTCCGCTGTGCCTTTCTGCAAGACCCTTCATTGACTCATCATTTCCTCCAGAATACAATTCAAGTTGTTTACCCTCTCTTGTAAAGCACTCTTTAAGGCCTCCCCCTCCAAGATCTCCAAACTTGTCAACAAATACTCCCATATTCTCAAATACTCCCTTAGATTGTACGCTCTTTTGAGCAGTGCCATCTCTCCTCCTTTGTCCACCACTTTTAACTCTGCTCTCCAGCTACTCAGCCCTCCTCCTTGAGGACCATCTGCCCTTCGACCAATCTCGCTTTTCCCTTCTCCCCTCTGTGACTCTTACCTGTCATCTGCGCCCTCCTTCTTGGGCTCAGGCTACCAACGTATGTGGATTATCCTCCTCCCCCACCCTCCCCGCCTCTCTCTCTAGCTGTGCTTTGAGCTTCCTGAGTTACTGTGCTTATTGTTAATTGTATCGTGCTGTCTCACCCTGTACTGTGATATTGGTTGTCCCTGTACAGTGCTATGGACACCTTGTGGCGCCCTATAAATAAAAATTAATAATAATAATTATAATATTCGTCCATGTTCTGTTCATGACCTTCACCCTTCCTCATCACCTATCACCACCTGACACTTCCGCCTTCAGGACTTTGTCTAAGCTGCTTTCCACATTTGTAACTTCCTGCCCTGCTAAATCACAATCGCCCCCAACCTCAAATGCTTCAGACGCTTTGTTAATACTCAACTTTTCACACTTGCCTTCCTGGCTCAATCCTAAAACAATTTCCTCCTCATGCCTCTATATTAACTATCCTAATCCTGTTAATTTTAGCCCTCACAAGTTTGGCCCTCTCTAACTCCTCATCCTTTTTGTAATGTTTCTTTTGTTCTAGTGTCTTTTTATGTAGTTGACTTCTCTTTAGTCTCTTATATTCATTTTTACTAATTCTATTGTTTCTCTTGTCCTTTACTTATCTGTATTTTTTTCCTGTTCATTTTTTATTGATCATACGTCTCTGCAGAGTCTGTGGCACCATATACATAAAGATGCTTCAGGGCAGCGGCTTGTTTATAGGTCACCAATAAGTTATAGTGCACAGTGATGATGCCCTTCAAGAGGGGATTGTGTACATATAGAGCAAAGCATAAAAAAGGAGTAACTTTGCACCTTGGCAAAACCGTGTTGCATTGGAGGGGGAGGTAAATTTTAAATATGGGGACAGATTTATATTTCGGGTAGGTCATGTCCTAGATCAACTTTAAATTTCAGTGTAAAAATAAAGCTAAGGTATTTGTGTGCTACATGTAAAGCAGCCAGTATTTTCCTTATGTGCAAAATAATAAACTAATTTGCACCACGTGCATTGTAACATGGTTTGTCCAGGATCAAATGTACTCCTTTTTTTTGCCTTACTCTCCCTAATGACTCAGGCCCAAATGCATTCAAATGAGGTCAATGCCTAGTTATATTAGACTTAAAAAGTGAATCAACAAAGTGTTTTACTTGCAAATGTTCAGTGGGGAGGCTTAATTTTCCCTCCAAGGTGGCCAGACGGGCTCAGTGGTCTAATTCCTAAGTATTCATATTCCTGATACTGTTTTCATGCCAAGGTAGAAAACAGGTCATACAGTGCCCAGGGGGAAAATCAGGGCTTTCTTCGCGGGCAACCCGTGGGTAAGGGGGTAGGATAAGACAAGTTAGAGACATGAGAACTGGGGATATGAACAGGGACAAAGAGACATAGATAGAATAAGGGGGCAAAGGGTGAAAGAGGCACGGAAAGACTAATGGGTTAGATATGAGGTGTGTGAGATAATTGGGCAGAGTTGATTCAAAAGAAGTAGAAAAACTGTGGGGGAGCCAAGAAGAACACTGGGTAGACATGAGGAGATGGACACTGAATACAAAAGGGTGCCAGAAAGGGTACCTGGTTGATGCAGGGAGCCTGATAGCACAAGTCAAATGGAAAAGACAAAAGGGAAAGCATAAGGGGTGCAGCAATCCGAACAGATATGGGGAAGACACAAATGGTCAATATTAGCAAAGAGAACAGAGGAAACATCCCCCGGGGAAGAGTAGAGATGGTCCAAAAAAAGCAGCTGTAAGAGGAGGCATGGAGAACATATGCATTCAGATATGCAGTAGGAAATACAAGGAAGGATTTGAAGATTTGACATTAAGAAGATAATAGGCTTTAGATATAAGTGAAAGCACAGATGACCCAACCATGGAGACAATAATTTTTAGCCTTTTGTTGAATGCCTTAGTCATCTGCCACTCAGAGGTGATTACAGAAGCCAACACTCAGAGGTTAGTCTCAGTATTGTGATGACGGTAGCTCTTCAAAGACTAGTGTGAGGTACTAAACTATATCTCAAGGTGGAAAACACAGATGTGATGTGAGTATGTATACATGTCTAAAATGGGAATTACACTGCTGATCTTTATAGTGTTTCTGTGCACTTGTAGATTACTTACTGAATGTTTATTCAGCATGTAAATGTGTTTGTTATCATATAAAAGCAAAAATTGCTAGTACCTGCTTTTGTTGTACTCAGAGTACAGTTAAATCCCTGGTAATAAAAATTGGAAGCACAAGGAGGTAAGCAGGGGTGAGAAATCATACCTCCGGAAGCTCTGTAATATGTTTTTCAAAGTGAGTTGTATTATATTCTGAATAATTGGAGGGCTGTATAATATGGTGAACAACATGAGCTGTATTATTATTATTATTATTATTATTATAAGCTAATTATTATTTTGGACGCAGTACAGAACAAGAGGACCACAAACAGTACTAATCCTTTCCAGATAATACTGGGGTGGTACCACTTGGCATTATGAGGCATCAATGTGCTTGTCACTATTCTCATAGCCACACCCAAAGGCGGAACTAGCGAGCTGTAGGCCCTGATGCGGGGAGGAGGGAACTGAGGCCTCCGACTCTCTGCATCTGCCATGCAGTGGGCCCCATTATCTACATGGGCGCTGTTGCACAACACATGCTGCACCAATGGTAGTTCCGTCACTGGCCACGCCCACTAATTTGTATGACCACACCTTTATGTAGTATTGGGGGATGAATTTTGAAGCTTCCCCCTGGTACTCATTTAATCTAGAAACTACACGCAAATTTCATGGTACTGCGGGTGCATTTTCCATGACATCACTCTAGTGCTCTATATAAACTGCTTATTACCAGCCTTATCTTTCTGAGCAACTGTTGTATTTTGCTGAGTAAAACACCAAAACATTTTTCTGTCTGAATTTTGATTTGACCTTGGCTATTCCCACTGGTCACTATTCCTAGTGAGACTACAATTTTAATCCTAGTTTGCCTATTAAACCCGCATATTAAATGATGAAATTGTATCTGCAATTTTAACTCCAATATACAAAGAGAGAGAGAGAGAGAGAGAAGTATTTTTAGGCAATAAACATGTTTATTAGAACAAAAAACTAAGGTGCACATTATACCCCTGCTGAATGTTTTGGTACAGTTCAAATGAGTTACTGTCACGTAACTCCCTATCAACTTCAAATAATTGGTGAATAGTCATATCTAAGAAATGTAACCCCTGCTTACCATCACGGTGGTGCTAGTGTGCTTGGCTTAACTTCTACCATGCAGTACACTTGGGTCAAACAACAGCCTGCAGCTCAGCGCTTGTCACCTCATGTGGGTCAAAATTAACAAACCGTTTTTTAATAACGGGAAAATAAAAGTCATGCAGTACGTGAAATGATGCAGTTACCAGTCATGAAATAGCATGGGCGGTGGATCAACTTGGCTTAATAAATTACTAACATTTATGATCAGTCTCTTATTTACAATGTCTTGACTTTCACTATATAAAAATCTTGATAGCACTAATAATGTCATTGCATCACATTATTTTGCAGTACAAATCACCTCCTCACTTAGTTCTTTGCAGTACATCACTGGCCTCAAGAGCTGGCACTCATGCATGGTGGAACTGCCACTGTCTTTTACTGTACTCCTATTTTTCTACACTGCAGCCTTAGGGCCACTGATCTGAGTTTCCCCTATCTCCGCTTTCAACCCTTGGTTGAACCCACTATTCAAGGCTGGATGAAACTCTTTTTTGCTGAAACACAACGTACACACATGTAGGTCAGAACACAATAGAACATGTTTCTGTTTTGATTTCAATTCTTTAGTGTATATATCTTCTTTCTGTGGCAGTCTCTACTCATAACTGACTGTGGACCTCTGCCAGGGTAGGGTTGGCAAATTTTAGCCCCGGAGGCACGACTCGACTAAGCAGCCTATTTAATGGAAAAAAATGCAGCTGGCCCAGTGAACCAGCCCAAGGTAGCCCACTGTGGCCCCTGCCCCTCCAGCCCAGCCTGCCCCTGGCAATGGTGTACATGATACTGTGCAGTAAAAGTATTCTCCCTATACTGAGATACTTATGAAAGATTGCTGAGGGAATTATAGATGGAGCTCAACACAACTTATGTAAGTTGAAATATTTGAATGTTTATACATTTTAAGGGGTTTGCTTATTTTTCTGTGGTTGTTTTAGTAACAGAAATATTTGTGTTGTCAGTATTTTATTTTTACCACCTTTTCATTATTTTACAGAACACAAGAGGCAACATTGTAACATGTACTGTATTGTGTACTTGCACTATTTTCTGCTCTTCTTTCATTGTTGTATATATATCTTAGTTTATTTAAGATTACAACCTCTAAGTCTGTAGGGCACCTCTCTGGGGAAGCATCCAAGCTCTTGCCATCCAACTGACATATAGACCTGTTTACTCATCATCTCATAGTTGCCACATTTGCTGTGGTTCACATTCTGTCTTAGTTCTGTATGGATCTTTAACTCAATCCCTGCAGCTTCATTCTTTTCTATAGTCTCTCCCGGAACTTGAGAGTATCTGTTAATCTTGCAACTGTTCTTCTCAATATTTAACCCTGAACCCCAAACTCTCAATCGCAGGACTCAGAAACACCAACCACATTGAGCACACACTCACAACTCTGGCGGCTTTACAGAAAATACACTAAAGTGCCAACCAGGACACTTCAAAATGTATGCATACCGACCACTCTAGGGAACTGTCTCTGCAGCCTAAAAATGTGTTCAGATAGTGGAAAATTCTGCAGAGGCGCAACATGGCATAAAGTAGGTCCTATTAAAAGTATTCAACAAGACCCAAAGGCCACCACCTCCGAACTAGTACAAAACTAAAATCCTTTTACAGGTTTGTAATGGCCAAGCACTCCTCCGCCTAGCATGTAATTCCTCTAAACATACACTCTCTACACCCCATTACATCATTACAATAACCTCACTCCACAAAATATAATCTCATTTCTGTACAGCAAAATGGAGTATATTGGTACACCTACACTGACCTTCAGTAGAAATCACTCCACCCAAGTCCTTCCCACTGCGCAAACTGCGGCTCCTCTGCAAATGTAGCCATCTTTCTCCAAAAACCTATATGCCCTAGTAGAAATCTAAGTACACTTGCACAAATCAAGATGGAAGGCAAATTCAAAGCTGCTTTTACACTATGCAACGGCAATTGTTTGCTTAGTAAATTACTTCCACATGCTTAGCCAAGAGCTGATTCATTGCATACAGTTATTTGAATCAATTTGTAAGCATTGGAACAGGATTCAAGCAAATAAAATCAGTGAACAAGCCAGTTAGGTGTGTGGATGTAAAAGACAGAAAGCAGGCCAGGAACCATTAAGCAATAGAGGTTCTGATTCATCTTCAGATGCAACCTGCACACAACTTACTTTTACAAAACAAGTATGGAACTTCAGCATATTTCTGACCGTGTTCAAATACAAGCGGATCTCAATATAAGTTTTCATTTTAATCTGGGTAGAAGTACGCTCAGACTAAATGTTACATAGACAGACAGAGAAAAGTACCAAGATACCTACAAGCTTATGTGCAATATAAAGGCACATAAAAATAGTTTATAAAGCAAATGAACAATTCTAATACTATAATCATTAATAAACATATTTGTAAAAATGAATACAGTACAATACATAAATCTGGATGTTCCTAATGCGTACATACAATGTATTTTTATAGTCTATCTTCCTTACATACACATGTTCTATGCTAACTAGTGGCATGCATACAAGTAGTTTTTAGTGCAAAGACAATACTGTTACAGTCATCACTATCAGTCGGCACTTATACCTTTCCTGGAGCTGGTGCCAATGGTACAGGTAAAAAAACAGGTACTTTACCTAGGACTTAAATTAACCAGATCTGCCTTAGCACGCCCTCCGCACGCTCTTACTGTACATTGCCTCTTCCCTCCTCCTGTTCAGCTCTTTCAAGTCTTAGGCAGCCGTAGGAGTCATTTGCATTCAGGCATGAATTGCATGCAATTGCGTTGATTGGCGTACTGTTCTGGCGCATGCGCAGAGACTCGGCACACAAAGGGGTTTAACATCTGAATCAGGTCCAGAATGTTTAGGAACTTACAGATGTCAAGTAAATCTGGCCTGGCTTAGGTAATAACTGCACATCTTGACATCGTTTACAACTGTATCCTCAACTCTAAAGCATACCCAGTGATGTGCTTTTATGCAGCTTTAAATAACATGAGAGAGAGACTTCTTACATAGTCACATTGCTTTGGAAATCAACTATACTCCCCCCACCCCCCTCACACACACACACACACAAAAAAACTACACAGTGTTTTGTGATGGTGCTTCAAAAGAATGTGTTTCCAGCTTTTTAGAATGTGTTTAAACATATTCCAAACAAGGTTATATGCTTTGTACCTTTGGAATGAAAGCAATTTTATTTAGAGGGAGCCAAAGTAAGTTTTAAATAAGGGTTGTTTATTTACTGTTTTATCTTTATGAAACATAGTTTTATCTGCTTTTCCTGCAAACAAATATAAAGTAGATTACAAGAAACCCTGTCAGGTATCAATGATTCAGTTTGAGGTCCACACTCTGATGGAATGACTCATGCAGGGCAGCAACTGTATCCTACTGAATGATAATGAGAAAGACTTCCCCAATGCATACAAATCTCATGCCGTGTAGCCTGATCCGTGACTAATTCCACCCCTGTCCTTTGACCCGCCAATGCCATCCTGAGATCATGACTAACATATTAAAATGCATTCAAAAGACATTTGCAATTATTATGTAAATTAGAAAATGCCTTCTACATTCCATAAATTATATGTTTGTTATTGTGTGTTACTACCCTGCACAATAAGGGTTCATCTAACACTTCTCTAATAGACTAAAAGTCGTTTAAGCCCAGGAAAATCTAAATGAGTTTGACTCTAACAAATAAGTATGTAAGGTCTTTATATCTTGATACATTTTATCCACAAAGTAGAATAACAGTTTGTAAGCAGACATGTTATAAGTATTCTTGTTGTAGTAGAGACACCTTTCATTGTATTTACTCCAAAGGGCTGCACTGTTTAAAGATTACAATTTGAAGAAGAGAACTAGGGCATTTCAAAATTATTTTATTACTTGCTATTAGCAAAAATTACCCAAATATTCCCTGTTGTGAACAAACACAGCGAGGATAAAAACCTGCTAAGTATTTGTTTTTTTCCTAGTTCCTAATTATGGGTAAAAAATAAAAATAAAGTATTTATTGTGGTGGAGGTAATGTGAATATATGTATAAATTTCTCTGGAAGTTGTGCTTAACAAATAGATACACCTGTCTGCCCCTATCTTTTGTTTTTCAAGATTGATAACCTAGGCTGAAATGTTGTAATTTATTTTGTTCAACCTTCTAGCAGGCCATTATCGCTATCATTGAAACATCTTATGTTGGTGAAATATCACATGCAGACAAGTGATATTTTACATGTCTGCATGTGATATTTCACCTCTTGCTGAAACTACGTTTATGAAAATAAGATACCTTGGAAAATAAACATCATGATAGGAGCTGTAAATAATCAAGTCATTGCACATGCCATAGACTTCTCCACATACTGTGAAATCCATTTTTTTTGTTTCTGGGTTTTTCCTCCATCTGGTTCCCCAAATTAACTTTACTAACTATTCCCAGAGTATATGTCCAATTCTGGTGTCCTCCCCTTGACCTACAGCATGCTCTTTGGAGAGTGCTAGTTTACCACTGCCCAATGAGCATTACTGAATTCTGTCTGCTCAACCAATCAGAATTGAATGTCACTTACTGGACAATTAGATTTCAGCATGTTCCAATTGATGCTTCTTATGTTTCTTGAGGGGAATGCATAGTTTTGCATTCTGATTCTTTGGAAATTGTCAGCGTTGGTTAACCTTTCAGAATTGAATGTTTCTCATCTTCCAGTGTGGAGTCAGTGCTTCCTAATTAATCAAAACATGTGTGATGCACTAAAGGCCTGGGGATATATTTACTAAACTGTGGGTTTGAAAAAGTAAAGATGTTGCCTATAGCAACCAAACAGATTCTAGTTATCATTTATTTAGTACATTCTACAAAATGACAGCTAGAATCTGTTTGGTTGCTATAGCAGCTCGATAAATTTACCCCCTTGGACTTTCACATTAGATCTTCCAAAAAGGATGTCAATTGAGTATTGTGTCTGTCAGGGCCTTGATATGTGCTTCTTTTGTGTTTGTTGTCATTAAGTAAGGGTAGGGGAGTTTTATGTCTGTGTAATATTAGTGTTATGGGGGAGTGCTTATGTTTGTATTATCGGTGTTATGAGAGAAGTGTTTTTTGTGTGTACTCTGACAAAGTGAGTATTTTTTGTTTATGTGTTGTCAATGTTATATGGTGATTGAGAACTAGACCAGTGTGTATGGTGCGGTTTTCTGTTTTTCCCTTGTTAATTTCAGTTATTTTTTAATTCTCCCTCATATTACACGTTCTTTAATTTTATAGTGGCTTTTTCCTTCCCTGAAAAGGGTAAAATCAGCATTTGACTACATTCTTATACCTACCCAAAATCATAATAACTTACATAGTGTTATTACGAAACAAGAAAAAAATCAGGCCATATAGAACACGTTTTGCAAATTGTGCTTTTCTGTTTGCTATTCTACATTTGTAGTAGTCTCAATAGAGGCTATTTGCAGGACAGCTGAGGTTAATTCCTAAAATACTGATTTTACTGTCTCATTTATCTCTTTAAGCCACATTATTAAGGGTACATTCAAGGCCGCAATGCCCTCTCTGCTCCAGCCCACTCGCGTTGTTCCGTCATTGCTGACTTCAGTAGGCAGCAGGTGGGGGTGGCATCCTCTCCTCATTGAACTTTTACGATTAGCTGTAACATCATTGCACCACACTCCCAGCATAATACTGACATGAAGGAGCATCAGCCAGCAGTTACGCATGTAAGAAACTGCTGGCTGCTTCTCCTTCATGTCAGTGGTCGGTTCTCCATGTGGGGGTGCTGTGGACAGCAACAGCCCTGTGTACATTAGGACTGTCTTTATTTCCTCTCCCATTTGAACATCTAACCACATTTTCCCACATAATGGACTTAATTTATATATTGCAGTCCAAACCTAGGATATGTGACCTTCTGCTCAATGAGAGATTTCTGTCCTCCTTGTGGTCACCATAGGACACCTGTGTTATAGGTGTACTCTCATCTGCCGTTATTCTAAAATCCAGTCGCTTGTTGGTGAGCGGCCACGTGCTTGAAGCCAGAAGCAAGAGCCCAGTCTGGGCTCACCTGCCCCGCCTCACCTGGTATAAATATTTGGTTACATCAAGATAACAATATGGCAGTCATCACCATCAACTACAATAAGTAACCAGCACCAGTGCTATAACCAGAACTAAAGCAGCGGAATAACGCGCATGAGGTCACTCTGCAAAATCAGCAACTAGTACCAGGCTATGCCAGCTGGGCTGGTCATAGTATAAATGAGACTTTCAGCTTAATTGATCTTGACAGATCAATACATGAACAGCCAATCAAAGTGGTTTTCTGGTACTCCAGCTAGCCATGGGCAGGCTGCAGTGGTGTGTTATGAAGTTAGTGGGCCTGTGTGCAAGAATAGTGCTTGAACCCCTCTCTCACAGTATATGTAACACGGGGAGAATGGTGTGGGAACATTCACCTTGTCACATATGCACCCCCACCATTCTCTCCTTGTCATGTGTGTCCCAAACCCCCTGCCACAATGCCCGCTGGACCGGGGGGGGGGGGGGGGGTGGGTTCAGTCTTCACAACATTTTCCACCAACGCTGCTCCATGTTGGAAGGAATTCTGTGCAGAACGCTGGGGACTACCACTGATTATGTCACTGGTGCTCTGCACAATCTGCACACATCATGGAGTAGCGGCATGAGCTGTGTAGTGCAGAGCAGTACTCTGACACCTCCTCCTTTGGACACTGCAGCAGGGTAAGATCTGTTGCTAAGGGTGGATTGGTGCCACATACCTCCAGTCTGTCCCTGCAGTTGAAAGGAAGACCAATCAGCCTCAACATTAAATCAATAAATATGCCTCCTTTCCCCTAACTAGTTCCCTCATTAAGTTACGAGTTCCCACAGTTAATACAGTGACCCAAATTGCATTTTTAGCCCCTGCAATCTATAAATAGCCCACGTCCATCCCACATTACATTAATAGTCCAAATATTTTATATAGAGAGCCACTAACTGCTGATACATTAATTGAATATCCCTCACATTATATCAATAGGCCCCCACAGCAGCCAAATTCTAATTAATATCCACATTACATTTATAGACCCCCTATATAACCTTAGTAGCAACAACTACATAATATTCATCCACCGCACTACTCATTAAGCAGCACCCAATATACTACATTAATATACCCCATACATAACAGCAAATCCAGCCTCACACACCCAACATTAATACTATACACACACACATTACATTAATATGACACACACAGGCTAATATTGCACACCCACCCACACATAACATTAATATCACACACAAAGCAATTAACATAGACACAACATTAATAATCAGGACTTTGAATAGACAGGATGCAGCTTTACAAAGCATGTTAATCTGCTGCCACCAGGGACACTGAAGGGACCCACAGAAGCCATTTATCTGCAATTTACTCTATTTCTGCCTGCAGGCACAAGTTGGGCCTAGGTACAGTGGGTTGCACTGGTTGTGGGCCTGAAATTTCTTCACAGACATCTGTTAAAACAAGCAGATTTGACCCGGAGTGTCACTCACCGGACCGTGAGTGCCTCTGCGCTGGTGCGTGGTTCTCTATCCTTCCTGCCGGCGCCTGTTCTGAGCCGCAGCCGTCCGCCATCTTGATGGACTGCGCATGCGCAGCATCCATGAACTCTTATGACCTTGCTTTTAACCTAATTGGTGGATCAATCACCTCTCCCTATTTAAGGCACCTGTGGCCATTGTATCATTGCCTGATCTTGAGTCTCATTCCCTGTGAGTCTCTGAAGGTGTCTCCTGTGTCCTGCTCGTATCTTCAGTTTCCTGCTGGATTACCTGCTCTGCTAATCGGCGGTTCCCGTACCCGCTACTGACTCCTGTGTCCTGCTCGCATCTTCAGCTGTCTGCTGGATTACCTGCTCTGCTCATCGGCGGTTCCCATACCCGCTACTGACTCCTATGCCCTGCTCGTGTCTTCAGCTGTCTGCTGGATTACCTGCTCTGCTCTCCTGTGGTTCCCATACCCGCTACAGTCTCTCAGCTCTCCTGCTGTGCCTGCATATCCTCATTGGACAAGCTTCTCTACTCAGCAGCGGTATGCATACTTGTTATTGACTATCAGCTGTTATCCTGCATATCCGCTTTGGACAAGCTTCTCTACTCAGCAGCGGTATCCATAACCGCTATAGACTATTAGCCGTTACGCTGCATATCTATTTGAACAAGCTTCTCTACTCAGTAGCGATATGCATACTTGTTATTGACTATCAGTTGTTATCCTGCATATCCGCTTTGGACAAGCCTCTCTACTCAGCAGCAGTATACATACCCGCTATAGACTATTAGCTGTGACGCTGCATATCTGTTTGGGACTAGCTCCTCTGCTCTCCAATTGTATTTATACAGTTATAGACTCTTATCACTCCTCCACTTATCCGCACCTGGACAAGTCCTCACCTCATCACAGCAGTGGTACAACTTGCTATACGCAGACCACTGACTCTCCTGCTACCTACCTACACCTGGACAAGTCTTCCCTTCACAGCAGTGGTACAACTTGCTATACGCAGACCACTGACTCTCCCGCTACCTACCTGCACCTGGACAAGTCTTCCCATCACAGCAGTGGTACAACTTGCTATACGCAGACCACTGTCTCTCCCGCTACCTACCTGCACCTGGACAAGTCTTCCTTTCACAGCAGTGGTACAACTTGCTATCCGCAGACCACTGACTCTCCCGTTACCTTCCTTCACCTGTTCACGTCCACTCTTCTCTCCTGCCAGTACAGCTGCAAGTCGCTGACTCTCCTACCAGTATAGCTGCAAGTCACTAACTCTCATCTATTCCATTGGCATTCTCTCTCCATCTGCTGTTATATACGTTCCTACTATTCACCCTACTGCCAGAGGACCACTGTGTAAACCCCGCCCCTCTGGTAAGCATTATCAACTGGTGAATCCTGGGCAGAACTCCTAGTGCCCGTGACAGTAAGATCAGGCCATGACAGACCCACGATCGGAACCAACAGCTAAAGAGATGCTGCAGTACCTGGTTACTCGGATTGAACAACAAGATGTTCAACAGCAACAGTTATTACAATGTTGTCAGGCTCTAGCCTCCCGAGGAATCCCTGCGCAAAATGTAGCAGCTACTGTTGATCCTCCAGTACCTTCTTCTTCTTCCCCAGTGCCATCCCAGGTGTCTACTGTTTCCACGCTACACCTGCCTACTCCCTCTAAGTATGATGGAGACCCGAAAACCTTTAGGGGTTTTCTTAACCAATGTTCCATTCATTTTGAACTTCAACCTCACAACTTGTCTACTCATCGTTCTAAAGTGGCCTATCTCATCTCTTTGTTTTCCGGACAGGCTCTCGCATGGGCCTCCCCTCTGTGGGAAAGAAATGACCCTTTATTGGAAGATAGTGCCATGTTTATTTCTACGTTTCGAAGAATTTTTGACGAACCTGGTCGTGTTATCTCTGCGGCTTCCAGTATTCTCCGACTACGCCAAGGATCCCGGTCAGTAGCCCAGTACGTCATCCAATTTCGGATTCTTGCCTCTGAGCTCCAATGGAACACTGAGGCGCTGATAGCTGCCTTCTGGCAGGGTCTTGCCCACAAGATCAAAGACGCACTGACCTCACAAGAGTTACCCTCCTCCTTGGACGACTTGATTTCTCTATGCCACCGTGTAGACATGAGGTTTCGTGAGAGAGATTCCGAAAGAGTAACTTCTTCCAAAGCGCCTGTTCACTCAGCATCTCAAGTTCGTCATCTTCCACCTCCAGTAGAACCCATGGAGGTAGGACGTTCTAAACTAACATCTGAAGAGAGGGAGCGACGAGTGAAAAATAGACTCGGCATCTATTGCGCTGACTCTACTCACATGCTGAACTCATGCCCTAGAAGGTCGGGAAATTGCCAGGCCCTAACCAGTTCTGGAGAGGTAAGGTTAGGGTCCCTGGAGTCCTCTCCATGTTCTATTGATTTTAAAATCTGTGCTTTTGATGTTACCGTTTCCTTTGCTACCAAGTCATTTATGTCTCAAGCGCTTCTAGACTCTGGAGCTGCTGGAAACTTTATCTCTAGTTCTCTAGTGAATCAATGGTCCCTACCAGTGATTTCTTTAAAAGCAGCTATCGCTGTCACCGCTATCAATGGTTCTCGCATAATTAATGGACTCATCACTCAATGTACGACTCCATTGTCCCTTCAAATCGGAGCCTTACACAAGGAGAAAATGTCTTTGCTGGTCCTTCCTGTTACCACCAGTCCCATTGTACTTGGCCTTCCATGGCTTCAACTTCATTCTCCTCAGATTGACTGGAACACTCCTCAAGTCACTTCCTGGGGTCCGGATTGTCATCATAGATGTCTGTCTCAAGTTGTTTCACTCAAAATAAATCAAGCGTCTATTACACCCTGTCCGCTGGGTCTTCCTCCACAGTATGCTTCCTTCGCGGATGTGTTCGATAAAATCCAGTCTGAACGCCTTCCGCCCCATCGGGCGTGGGATTGTCCGATTGTATTACAACCTGGCAAGTACCCTCCTAGGGGTCGTGTGTATCCTCTCTCGCTACCAGAGACCCAAGCAACATCTGATTATATCAAGGAGAATCTCCATCGTGGTTTTATTCGACCTTCCACTTCTCCCGCTGAAGCGGGGTTCTTTTTTGTTAAGAAGGAAGATGGGTCATTACGACCCTGTATAGATTATCGTGGACTTAATGCCATTGCCATTTAAAATCTGTACCCTATTCCGCTAATTACCGAGCTCTTTGACCGCATTAAGGGAGCCCAGATATTCACCAAACTTGATCTCCGAGGCGCTTATAACTTAATCCGCATCAAGTCCGGAGACGAATGGAAGACAGCTTTTAACACCAGGGATGGACACTATGAATATCTAGTTATGCCCTTCGGGTTGTGTAACGCCCCAGCTGTCTTCCAGGGATTCGTGAATGAGATCTTCCGAGACTTGTTGTATGTTTGTGTCGTCGTCTACATGGACGACATATTAATTTTCTCTCAGGATCTGCCCACTCATCATCAACATGTGGCAGAGGTCCTTTCCAGACTCCGGAGAAACTCATTATTCTGCAAGTTAGAGAAATGTTCCTTTATCCCAGATTCCATTCTTGGGATATATTGTGTCCGGAGTAGGTCTAAAGATGGATCCGGAGAAGGTGAACGCTGTACTATGTTGGCCCCAGCCAACTACCCTCAGAGCAATCCAACGCTTTTTAGGGTTTGCAAACTACTACAGACGCTTCATTCAAGGTTTTTCCTCCATTGCTTCTCCAATAGTGGCTCTGACCCGTAAGGGCGCTAATACTAAACAATGGTCCTCCGAGGCCCTTCAAGTCTTTCACTTCCTCAAGAAGGCGTTCTCTACCGCTCCTGTTCTTCGACAGCCTGACGTGACCCTTCCTTTCTTTCTGGAAGTAGACGCCTCTAATGTTGGTCTAGGGGCCATTCTATCTCAAAGATCGGAGCAACAAAAATTCCATCCTTGTGCCTTCTACTCTCGAGGTCTTCTACCTGCGGAGAGAAACTATACCATCGGGGACAAGGAGTTGTTGGCCATAAAAGCAGCATTAGAGGAGTGGAGATATCTGCTGGAGGGGGCTCGTCATCCTGTAACTATTTTTACTGACCACAAAAACCTGTTATATCTGCAGTCAGCTCAGTGTTTGAATCCTCGTCAAGCAAGATGGTCACTTTTCTTTTCTCGTTTTGAACTTATCATAACCTTCAAACCAGCTTTCAAGAATAGAAAAGCAGACGCCTTATCTCGGGCGATTGTGGCCTCCTCTGACACTGAGGATAGTCCTAATCATCCCATATTGGATCCCAAATGTGTGACTCTGGCCACTTCTTCCACCAAGGTGCTACCATTTGGGAGAACCCTCGTGCCTCCATCTCTACGTAAAAAAATATTATCGTGGTATCATTTTTCCGTTTTTCTGGACATTCGGGAGAACATAAGACATTAGAAATCCTTTCTCGAAGCTACTGGTGGCCCTCTATGAGGAGAGATGTCAAAGAATTTGTGGCCGCGTGTGAGGTTTGTTCCCAGTTTAAAACCCCCCGCAGAACACCGGCGGGATTACTTCAACCACTACCCATTCCTTCTAAACCATGGACCCATATTAGTATGGACTTTGTCACCGATCTTCCTGCTAGCAAAAGTTGCAATACCATCTGGGTAGTGGTGGATAGATTTTCGAAAATGGCACATTTTGTTCCTTTGACCGGATTACCTTCCTCATCTACTCTGGCTGACCATTTTATCAAGGAGATCTTTCGGATTCATGGATGTCCATCTGAGATTGTTTCGGATAGAGGAGTGCAGTTCGTCTCCGATGGAATACTGTAACGCGGACACAAAACCTCAATTAACTGTAAAAAAAAACCAGCTGGGTTTATTGTGGATATTGGACACAGATCTAACACTAACATGGCAGCCATGGCGTCTGTGATTCGCTTTTCGACTGGGTGACTGCTGTCATATTTGCTTCCCATAGCAAATGATTGTTTCACAGTTAATTGTTGAAATGTAGGACTGCTCTTTTTCTTGGCCTTCCTCTGGGCTGACTATTCACCCCCAGCAGCAGCAGCAGCAGCAGCAGCAGTGGGACTAACACTTTCTTCAGAGGAATCAATTATAGTGCAGGAGACATCCAGCCTTAATAAGTGGGATGCAGGGCTAACTCTGAGCGCTACTGAGAATATTGATGAGGATGGTGTTGTGGGTGTATTTTGTAGCCGTCGGGATGTCGGTGACCGGAGGGTCCTAGCTGATGATGGAGTGCTTGTAATTTTTTTGGAAGAACTTTCAGCTTTTCCCAACACTTTGCCATAAACTCTCAATAAATGGCGTAACATAGACGAGGTTCCAAGATGGTTAAGGTCCCTCCCTCGACTGACTGTGACTTGACATACGCTACAAATGGCTATACAATTGTTGTCTGGATTTGGGTAGAAATAATTCCACACATAAGAAGTGGATTTTTTTGTTTTATGGCCAGGCATGACAATGGCCTTTTTCTTGTCACGTGCCAGAACTGCTGCCACTGGTGCAGGACTTACACAAACAACCTCATCCTCATCAACATCCTCATTAGCGCCCTTGTCGCCTACGCAAATCTCCCCCTCATCCTCTTCTAATTCCAAAGTGGCATCCTCAATTTGTGTATCACCGGCTACACTCGTGTTGTTCAGGCAAACATCAGCAGAACTGCTGAAAGGGCCCTTCTTTATGGGTACACTAACAGAATGCTCATGATTAGACATACCACAGGTGGATGAACTCTCCACAGGGATTGTTGTCATTTCTGATTCAGAGCATACATTATCCTCTAATGCCTTACGGTTTTCTTGCAGCTCGGCTTTCACGCGTAACAGTAGTTGTGCACCACTTTTAGACTCCAAATTACTTGGTCTTGCTTGGTCAAGAGTGACCGTACAAGAAGAAGGCTCGGTAAAATTTTTTGATCTGCCACTAATAGAGAAAGGCGAAGGCCTCATTCTTTCTTTGACACTGCGTGTGTAGAATGGCATGTTCGCAATTTTTTTTTTATCGGCAGTTACACTTCTTTTTCGCTTCAACACGGTAAAAAAATTTTAGCTGTGTGTCTTTTCCCTGATTTAAAAAGACTATGTACTTTTACATCGCCTTTACCAGATGACATACTGGGAACACTACCATTAGGACTGGTGACAGAACCTGATTGCTGATTCTGCTCATATGTGGACTGTTTTGCATCCATTTTAATGAGCCCAAACCACTTGTAGTGCAAAAAATTGTATAGATACTGCTGACAAATATGACTTTTTTTTGACAGCCAGAAAAAATATTGTTTCACACTGGGGAATATGTGACACCCCAAAGCACTTGTAGTGCCAAAAATTGTATTAGATAGATACTGCTGACAAATATGACTTTTTTTTGGACAGCCAGAAAAATTTGTGTAGAACACTGGGGAATACAGGACACCCCAAATCCCTTGTAGTGCCAAAATTTGTATTAGATAGATACTGCTGACAAATATGACTTTTTTTTGACAGCCAGAAAAATTAGTGTTTCACACTGGGGAATATGGGACACCCCAAAGTACTTGTAGTGCAAAAATTGTATTAGATAGATCCTGCTGACAAATATGACTTTTTTTTGACTGCCAGAAAAATTAGTGTAAAAAACTGGGGAATACGTGACACCCCAAAGCACTTGCAGTGCAAAAAATTGTATTAGATAGATACTGCTGACAAATATTACTTTTTTGACAGCCAGAAAAAATATTGTTTCACACTGGGGAATATGGGACACCCCAAAGCACTTGTAGTGGCAAAAATTGTTTTAGATAGATACTGCTGACAAATATGACTTTTTTTTGAAAGCCAGAAAATTTAGTGTAAAAAACTGGGAAATACGTGACACCCCAAAGCACTTGCAGTGCAAAAAATTGTATTAGATAGATACTGCTGACAAATATTACTTTTTTGACAGCCAGAAAAATTATTGTTTCACACTGGGGAATATGGGACACCCCAAAGCACTTGTAGTGGCAAAAATTGTATTAGATAGATACTGCTGACAAATATGACTTTTTTTGACAGCCAGAAAAATTAGTGTAAAACACTGGGGAATATGGGACACCCCAAAGCACTTGTAGTGCAAAAAAATTGAAAAAAGCCTCCTCTATCCTCCTCTCTTCCTGCTCTAACAATTGATAATAGAATTAGTATTGATAATAGAATTGTATAGAATAGAATTGAAACAATAATGTGTACAATTATTGCTCTGTCCCTGCGCTAATATAGCCTGTGACCTATCCCTGCTCTCTCCCTCTGTCAAATGGCGATGGATTGCTGTGGAGGCAGGTATTTATGCTTTTCAAATCTCGCGAGAACCGAGCTCAGAAATACGAATACGTCCCAATGACGTTTTGCCTCGATTTCGATGCTGAACGGGCGGGAAAGTACCGAGCGTGTTCGGCTCGGTACTCAGATAGGCAAAGTTCGGGTGGGTTTGGATCTCGGGGAACCGAGCCCGCCCATCTCTACTTATAAGGCAGTTCATTGCTTTATATTCTGAATGAGTGGGGTAATGCAACTCTCACAATTACTACTAACACTGTCAAGCCACATGAGTCAGTATAGCATAAATATTAGAGATGCTCAGGCTTGGTTCCTCGGGAACCGAACACACCGAACATAGAGGATCCAAGTACCGAGCCGAATCTGCTCGGTACTTTCGTGATGTCATCGGATCTCGTGAGTTTTGGAATCTATAAATACCGCCCTCCACGACGATCTTGCGCCATTTGAGAACGGGACACAGAAGGGGTAGCATAGAGTGTAGAGCAGTTGGGCAGGCAAAGTTATAGAATTGAAAGAGAAGGGTGGTAGCAGTGTTAAACAAAGTAATCAGTGACATTCAGGAGAGCTCCATAGCTCCAGTGCTAAATCTCATTGCAGAAAAATAGAAATACTGGCAGGGTTGGTGTAATTCTGCAGTCCAAATTTATTGTGTTATATAGGTAACACACAGAAAGGGGAGCTCCTGTGTTAAATCTCATTGCATAAAAATACAAACAATAGTGCTTACAAGGTTGATGTATTTCTACAGTTCGATTCTACTGTGTTATATAGGTAACACATAATGGAAAGCTGCGTTGCTCCATTGCTAATTGTCATTGCTGAAATACAAATACTAGTCCTTGCAGGCTTTTCTTCTGAATTTGCACCAAAAAGTGTACGGTGTTATATACACCCAAAGAGAAGAGCTCCATTGCTAAGAGTCATTGCTGAAATACAAATAGGAGGGCTAGCAGGCTTGTCTTCTGAATTGGCAGGCAAATTCTACTGTGTTATATAGGTAACAGACAAATAGGAGTGCTCCATTGATAAGAGTCAGTGCTGAAATAGAAATTATAGGGCTGGCTATATCTGCGGGACCACGCAGGTTAACTGCTTAAACAGTTAACCTGCCTGGTCCCGACATTGCCGCTTTAAATTTTAATTAATTGAGGTCGCACTGACTTCAGACAGTGCTGCCAGAGAGCTGGCCAGTCGGAAGGAGTTCCTGTCATCCTTCTGCCTCCATCGGATATCTGCAGAGTCGCTTTGAAGGTAAGTCTGTCAATATTCATGAAGTTTTTTCATTAAATTGTTTTTTTCTCGCTGTCGGACTTTCTATCATCATCCAGCCGTACCCAACCCCACGGGAGTCAGTGAGCATCTCTAATAAATATACCCATCTGTACGCTTGACAAAGAAATAATGCTGTTTTTTGAGGTGAATGTATCTTGAGACATGTGCAACTTATTATATACATCTAATTACGCAATGTTTGTAACAAAATTTTTACGTTTGCAAAACATGTGTCAACATCCCTTTGGAGTATGCATATTGAAGCCAAAAAAAGAAGCTCTGTGCATTCCAGGTGAGTTCCAACTGGAACGCAAAATACTAGTAAAGATATTAGCTTATAGTGTGCACACTGAATTATTTTTTTTTATAACTCAAATTTTTATTACTTCAACATGGGTGACAGCAGACATATAAAAGATAACAGGGAAAAAAAAACCACTGTCACAAAACATGTAAGTAATTGCTATTCATAGCAAAACATGGTAAATAAATGAAGAGTTGTATTGACACAAGCAATATCCATATTATTAAAAGGGTAATGGGTGGGAAAGGGTGGGGTAGGTGGGATGGGAGGGGGTCGTCTGTCATAGTGAAATAATACAAGGCGGTATCTCAGATATCAGAGGGAATAACTTTGCCTGTAGGAATATTATAAGCAGAAGTATCTGGCACGGAAGAGGCAATCTATAGGAGGGGGAGTATTGGGGGCATTACTAGTGTAACCAGGGGGCCCAGATTTGGTAAAACTTGTCTTTATCTCGCAGGTGGAAGGTGATTTTTTCCATGCTAGCAATAAACCAGACATAGCGGCCGCCAGAACATGCAAGGCCAATTTTGCAGAGTGGACATCAGCATATTGTATAGGGTATAGGAACAAGGATCCTTCTGGATAGGGAATTGAAGAAGGGAGGAAAGGAGGGTAGCTACTTTATCCCAGAAGGAGGAGATGACAGGGCAAGACCACCAGATATGAAAGAGGGTACCTCTTTGACCGCATTCCCGCCAACAGGCAGGGGAGGCAGTTGGGTACATTTTAGCTAGTCTATCAGGCGTAAGATGCCATCTGTAGAAAATCTTATATGCATTTCCTATAATTAATGTGGAGATGGACCAGAGGCTACATTCGATCTGATGGTCTCCCAGCAGTCCTCCTCGGGGGCAGTCCCACTCTCTCTCGTGGCCATTCCCAGAGATCAGCATTTTGTCTAGAAGTAAATTATAGATTGAAGAGATCGTGCCTCTCTGAAATGGTGAGGAGAGAAAGAGGGTCTGAAAGGAGGAGATCAGTGGAGGTGAATTGCCGGGCAGGAGAGAGAGGACAAAATGCCTGATTTGTGAGTATTGATAGAATGGCGGGTTTAGTTCGGGGTATTTGGAGTTAGAGAGAAGGACCGGAGTCCACCGGGGGGGAAAGCAGGGTTGTGCCATAAGGGCATGATATTAAAAGAAGTTGAGGTGACGGAGAGATGGCATTTGCAGGTCTCCCTGTTCCGGACAGGAAATAGGAAGGTAGGGAATCGCTTGATTCGTGCAAGCCTAGATTGTTTAGGTAGGCCGCAAATACTAGAGAGGTCTGGTAGAGAGAGGTAGCCTGCTTCTATATCCGCCCAGGCGTGGGAGGCCGGAGGAGCAAAGCAGGTGACAACAGAGCTGAGATGGGCCTCCAGTAATAGGCCTTCAGATCCGGAAATCCCCAACCTCCGTAATTTATAGGTTTCTTAAGCTGAGCTAGTCGGACCCTGGGAGTCCTGCCCCGCCAGACAAATTTAAGTGTCGTTGCATAGTATTCAAGTCAGAGATAGGGACCCTGACGGGAAGTGTCTGGAATAGGTAAAGGAGCAGAGGGAGAGCAGACATTTTAACGGCAATGATCCTGCTCAGCCATGAGATAATTAGGGGCTTCCAAGAGAAGATATCAGATTTAAGTTTGAGGAAGAGAGCTGAGTAATTCTCCTGGTAGAGGGACTCATAGGTGGTGGTGATGTAGATCCCCTGGTACTTTATTTTTTTCTTTTGAAAGTGGAATTCAGAGGTGATATCGAGATAATCACGGGAAGGGAGGTTAAGGAACAGTGCCTCAGATTTAGTAATGTTAATTTTGTAGCCAGAGAGATCTCCTTAATGGGACATGATAAAGAATAGGTTGGGCAGAGATATCCTCAGTTGCTGAAGGGTCAAAAGCACGTCGTCGGAAAAAGAGAAATCTTGCTCTCCAGGTCCCCCGTGTGCACACCTCTTACATCCGGGCATGCTTGAATAAAAGCCGCCAATGGTTCAATAACAAGGGCAAAAATAAGAGGGGAAAGAGGGCATCCCTGACGTGTACCATTGCTAATCATTATGGAATCCGAAGGGAAGCCATTGACCATAACCCTTGCAGAAGGAAAGGAATATAAGGCTTGCACTTAACAGAGTTAAATTGGTTGGCGAGAATTTTGGCGTAGAGCTTAACATCATTATTTAGAAGAGATATCAGGCGGTAGTTAGCACAATTATGAGCATCCTTTCCTTCTTTATAAATCAGGGAAATCCTCGCTTCCAAGCACTCCGTGGGCCAAGGGAATTAAAAAGGGTGCACAAACAGGGGACCAACTGGACCGCAAACCTCTTATAGTAAGCCGCCGAGAACCCATCAGGCCCAGGTGCCTTGCCGGCTTTCTGCGCCTTTACAACCTGTTCAACTTCATCTGGGGTAATGCATTCACTAAGACAGGTAGCCGCCTGATGGGATAATTTAGGGAGAAGGGCATTTGACAAAAATTCCTCTATGCATTCTTTTTGCTTCTGGCGGGCAGCATCGCTAGAAGTTGTGGGAGGTTATATAGTTTTAAGTAATACTTTTGGAAAGCGGAACGTATCATTTTTGGGTCATAAACCCGAATTCCGGAGGAGTCTCTAATGGCCAGGAGGTTAGGAGCTGAGATTTTGGTACGGAGTCGGGGGGCCAAAATTTTGGCGGTCTTGTCGGTTTATGCTGGTCTTGATTAGGGGCGTAAATAGTGACCAGGGTGCATGGCAGATTGTTCAAATTGCCTACCAGGATGAGGAATCTACCCTCCTTGTCACTATGTGTATCCTGTAATTCAAAAATAAGGTGATGCACAAAAAGAATAGCCACCCCGCGTCTCTTCTGAGTATAGTCGCATGCATAGAAAGTGAGAGGGAATCTTTGGACCTGAGTTCTGGGTGTAGATGTTTAACAAAGTGGGTTTACTTAAGGAAAACTAGATCTTTCTTAAGAGCCTGCAGGGATGTTTAGCGTTTGACTCGTTTTTGGGGGGAGTTAAGTCCCTTTACATTGAAGGATATAAGGCGGAGAGTCATGAGAAAGTTAGGGATGGTGGATTAAATGAGAGAAACAGGAGCTGAATGGCATGGAGCTTACATTCTGAGGAGATAGGGAAACATGACGATCCGGGGAGAATAGGTATGGTAGGAATGGAGGGGGTGGTGAGGGACAGAGAAGGAAAGGCCGGGTGTGGTGCAGAACACCCGCCTACGAAGCTGGTAGGGAGAGGGGATCGATACTCTAGGTATCTGGGGACCAGCTGAGAGCAGAAAGCTCTAAGGGGGAAGTGACTGGTTGACATAAATCAGGTGACGTGAAAAAGGGCGCTGACAGGGGGGGAGGAGATGTAGCATGTCTCCAGTGGGCTCAGGGGGTGCATGTCTGGAGCAGTTCAGTGAGAGATGAAAACAACAAACAGGTGCAACTATGCATCTACTAGATAAACCATTGGAGTTCTATTAAAGTAATTTTATCGTTTTCAAATAAGAATTGTCTAAGCGATTTCTTGTGTTTCCAAAGCATAAATAATTTATTTTAGCAGAAGCAAAATTTAGCAGGTAAATACATAATTATAATACAGTACAGCCAATGCCAAAGATATATACATACCTCGCCCGCTGCGCTCCACTGGTACCAGCTACAGTACTTCACTCCAGAATACTGTGGTCAGAGAATGACTGAAACCAGTACCAGCAAAACTGTATTATATACACTCAGTGTTACAGAGAAAACAATGCAAAAGATGTGGCTTGCTTCTATTGATCCAGGTTTCAGGAAAGTCCAGTGTGCTGCAGGTCATAGGCCAGTTCAAACCAAAATATCCAAAGGTGGGGGTCATCTCTCCAGGGGATGTGCTCCGACTTTCCCGCCAAGAATCCAGTTTTAACTATCTATTAGCATTTTACAGTCTGTATCACTTTAAACATTTATTCCCTAACATCGCTAACTAGAATATGCATTGTGCGATCTCTTCAGCGAATGAATCGGACAACTGCTGATAAATAGGGGATTAAAATGATACTAAACATGACATAGTTCCTGCAACCTGAACCTCAAATATCAATGAAGTGTACATATAATCATAAAATATATATAACTATAACCTAAATACCATCTGCTCATAAATCGCTGTGGAATGGAACCAATATAAATATGAAATATATAAATAACTAAATGTGAGAGTGCGAGTGTGTGCATGCATATTTTACCGTGTGATCGTGCCATGCCATGTGTTACGTGGCATACTGATCGCAATCGCACGGTAAAACAATATTAACCAATATACTTTAGTTCATCCAATTATATGACTTCGACAGTTCCAATTATCAAGTATAAAAACAGAGAAAAGAGAAAGAGAAAAGCACGTGGCCTTAAACAAAAAGAGAAAACAATAGCAAATAATAAAATACAAAGTAAAAACAAAAACAAAAATAGAACAGCAATAAAAATAGAAACAAACAGGCCTGCATGTTAGTGAAGAAGGGAGAATAGGAAGGCCAGTACAGGCGGCATGCTTGGAGGGCTTCAGTCTAGATGAACAACCTATAATAAGGAAAAAGAGAGAAACAACCAAACCATAACATCTAAACAATGCAACGGGGAATCAAAACTTTGGTGAGTCAACAACAGGACAGAGCGGGCCTGTTGCATGTCTCCTATGCCTGCCCGTGGGGGCATACGGTGGCCTGCAGGAGTCTGTAGGGACCCACTGTTATGTAGATTTGCCTTCACTGGTGAGAAGATAGAAAGTTACAGCATTAAGAGGCAGGCCTGTGTGAGGTGGAAGGTCTTCCTGTTGTGGACCATTCACTTTTAGGAGCTCTTTGAGGTCGAGGGGTAGCTGAAGAAGTCTCTGAGTCAGATGATTGCGAGGCACCAGGGGTAGACCCTGGGGCAATGCCCAGTCGCTGGAAAAGGGCCTGAGCTTCGGGGAGAGATCTTGCAGAGACTTGACATTCTTCGTGCCAGAGGAAGAGGCGGAAGGGAAAGCCCCATCTGTATTGTATATTGCGGGCTCTTAGGATCTGCGTCACAGGGGCCAATTCCCGGCACCTGGCTAGAGTAACCGGCGAGAGGTCCTGGAAAATCTGCAGGGTAGAGCCTTCATACATGAGTGTGGACAGCTTTCTGGGATCTTGTAGGATCATCTCCTTAGCTGTGAAGAAATGTAGGCACAGAATAACATCCCTGGGTTGGTTTTGATCGGGCAACCTGGGTTTTAGTGCCCTATGAGCTCTGTGCAGTAGCAAATGTTCCTCCAGGACCTCAGGGGCAAGCTGAGAGAAAAGCTTTTTAAGGTATAGGTCAAGTTGCGGAAGCTCAACTGACTCAGGTATGCCCTTGATACGTAGATTGTTCCGTCTGGCCCGGTTGTCCATGTCCTCCTGTTGCTCCTGAACTGAGGCAAGTTAGTTTCTGATATGCCGGATGTCTTCCTCCATTCCAGTCTGGGAGGTCACAACCGTCTCTAATCTCTTCTCCACCTCGTCAGTACGATCCCCAATAGAGGTCACTTCTGCTCGCAGTGAATGAAGAGCAGTTTGGACAGATGACTTGAGCTCCTTCATTTCTTTAATTAGGGTCAGGAAGTCCCGTCTAGTGATAGGAGCAGTGTCATCTTCGTCAGAGTCAGCATCAGCGGAGGTATGTGGAGAGTCCATTCTCTCTGGGCGGGAGGTAGGAGTCTTCTGCTTGCAAAATACTAAGGAAGGCCTTTGGAGTGGATCTTTTTGCCCTTAGGCATGGTGAAGGAGGATATGATTAGGAGAGATAAGGTTTGCTGGACAACAGCCCCGGGTTACAGTGTGAGAGTAAAATGCAATAAACGAGTGCACGTAGATGAGGAGACTCACAGAAACATTGGGCAGTACATCAGCATGCAGGAGGCTCCTCCCCCTGCCAGCATTTAGTGGGTGGTTAGATCATTTAAAGCCTGCAGGAGTGGAGGGCCCGCGGCTCCTTATAGGAGGTGAAAAGTGAGTCCCCAGTGAAATCGATGATGTAATATAGTGAGAGTGAAGTTGTCACTAAAGGGGAACAGAATTTTGCACAAGAGTAAGAATAATGACTATGTTGATGAAGGCTGCAATACCTAAAATTGGCCACCAGATGGCAGTGTCTCATTAGTTATATGGAAATGCAGGCAATCAGCATACATATTCTTCACTATATTGAAACTGCAGAGTAACAAAGTGTTTTAGGCTGCTGCCATCTACAATAACACATAAAGGAGAGTGCCCAACTTCTCACCGGAGCTCCAGGTGTAGCAGACCCAAGAGGATGACTCCACAGACCAGAATTGACCCGACGGGGATCCACCAGGTGAGCTGCAGTGTGGGCGCTTCTTGGCTAGGTATGCAGAATTTTCACCTGCCAGAGGGCGCAGCAGTGGGTGGGGGGTTCAGCCGGTGAGCGGGCGAGTCAGACCTTGGATGGGCGCAAGAGCGGGCACCGGAGACAGCCGCCAACAAGTCAGGATGTTCAGCCTGCAAATCGGGTCCTGGATGAGTGCAGGTGCACCAACACCAACGGTGCAGCGCTCAGGTCAGTCCTCAGATGGAGGGGGTGCCGGCGCGAGGGTCTCACTCTGCGCAATGTCCCCACAAGTGGCTGAGCTGGGACAAGCAGTGGGCGCACTTTAGTCAGGCACAGATAGGATAGGCCTCGGGTCTCCTAGAGGGTCCAGGTGATTTCTGCGCGACCCGAATGGGAATAGCAGGTGCCTCCAGTGTTAGAAGATATTTTAGACAGGGGCTGGCTCTTTTATTAGCGGGGTGGGCACTAATGTTTGTTAAATAATTCCCCCGAAGTCACAGACCTGGAGCGACACACGTCTGCCTAATATGGCCGCCAGGTCACGCCCCCATGCACATTGAATTATGATGTAAAAGACATCAGGGGGTAAATGTATTAATGTCCGGATTCTTCAACTCCGGCGTGTTCAGCGTCTTCGGCGATTAAATTTAAAGCGGCGCTGCATTGTAAAGGGAAGTTTCCCTTTACAATGCAGCGCCACTTTAAATTTAATTGCCGAAGACGCTGAACACGCCGGAGTTGAAGAATCTGGACATTAATACATTTACCCCCTGGGATGAAATCAACTTTAGGAAAGTGTGTAAACTGAAAGGTGTGTAAACATCCTTACAGGGGACTTAGCAAAGTATATGTGGTCACAGGTATACTGTTTTTCTACATTGACTGGATCTTAGAACAGCAAATACTTTAGCTATAGACGGAACTGGAGCACCTATATATGTGTTCTGAATAAGGTTGTGAGTTCTTGAAACTGAGAGAAAGAGACTTTAAGCTATTCTTATATTTATATGTATGTTATTGAATATGTTAAAGAATTAAGATTTTTTCTTTTTACAATAATCATGTATTGGTTTGTGAACTAAGGTGGTATTGTTTTCTTTTACTACATTCTTGACAAGTCAAAGGTGGACAGCTTTCTATGCGCCAAAGTTTTGTTCAGTAATTAAATATTAAGTCTCTTTCCACCCCAGTCCTAGGGAGACATTTATCAAGCTGCTGGTTTGAAAAAGTGGAGATGTTGCCTGTATCAACCAATCAGATTCTAGCAGTCATTTTGTAGAATGTACTAAATTAATTATAACTAGAATCTGATTGGTTGCTATAGGCAACATCTTAAATGGCAACTTTACATTTTGTCAGTGGTTTCTCAACATCCCTCTTAAAATATCTAACAGTACACGCTGCTGTGGCCATCTCTTGCTTTTCATCTTTTCCCTTGTCATAGAGACTTACAGTGAAGATCAGAAACAATATTTCAGGCATCTGTAACGCCCCCTGCGGGGAAAGACAGGGACAGACGCAACAGAAAAGAACTCACCTTGTAAACGATGGTCACCTCCAGTCCGCTTCCGATGTCCCAGCTGCGATCCAATCCCAGCAGATCCGCAGCCGCAGTCACCTCCAATCACGTCCCTCTAAGATAGAGACAGGGATTACGGCCGTGCCTACCAGGTAAGGGCTGTCCGAGACTACGGCAAAGAACAAGGGCACAGTCAGTCCAAGCTCCTTGCCGCCTCCTCACTTTGTTCTTGCCAAGACGCGGGGGACTACAGGCACTGAAGGCCAAGACTAATCCGAGGACTAATCCCGCCTCAAGTACCTCACACACCTGCCGGTGAGGGCCTAACCGAAAGGGGGAATCGAGCGTGATACTCACCGGGACACTCCCACTTCCGATCCGGTTCTCCTGCACCTTCCCGACTCCTGCGGATGACAAGAACACACAGCCTCCCTCTACTCTCTCCGTGAGCCTAAGATGGCACCCACAAAACTGAACTGACTACAACGGCGACCCGACCCTAACAACGTTCTAATGGTCGGCAACGCAACTAGTCAAAACACTAGGACTAACCAGGTGTGGTGCACTAACGGAACTGCTCAGTTACACGCTACGGGGAACACCAGCCGGTGTTCACAGCCTAAACCGGAGGGCGGTTCCTAACCCCCTCACCCAGGTCGTACCAAGAAGCTGCCTTCTTGCTATGGAGTCACACACAGGCCCTAAGTACGGGTTCTTTAAGCCCGGCTGAGGCTCAGTAGAACAGCACACTAACCCGCGGGCCGACTGCCGCACGGAACAGCCGATCGAACTGAACCGCCCGACTGCCTGTACTCGGGTATCTCACACGTGTCCCTACGTCCGGAACCACAGGTCCACCTGCACGGAACCGGCCTTGAGGACCCTTGATCAGAACCACGGCCGCCCCTGGAACTGCCTCAAGGTGTGCTGCACTGCCACCAACTCACTCAGCCACCCCCTCTGGGTACCAGTGTGACCCCGGGGACCTAAGGGACAGGAAAACTACGTGTGTTCTCCCCTGACTATGTGTATGCTGGTACTTACACTTGTCCCCCACAGCACGGGTTAGCACAGGAAAACCACAGGAACAAGAGCCTACCTTTAATGGGGGCCTGACGTCTTGCCCCTGGACACAGTTATATAGCACACCAAAATACTGTAACGTAAACTACACTCGCCACACAGACAGAATAAATACAGTCTACAGTACTTTGCCCGCTACTTACCCGAACACACCGCTGCTAGCCAACCAGCAGGTTGCTACAGCACCACAGGAGCCTACGCTCGACCGTACCTCCTAACCACGTGTGCTCACCTCACACAGGACCGCGCCTACACTCATAAGGCTCTCACGCCTCTACCTCACACCACCAGGGCCTTATGCCCTACACACCATGGGTCTCTGCCCAGCTACACACAGAGCCTTCTGCTCTGTTTCCTGGGCCTCAGCCCCCTCTCTACCTCAGGGCTCTGAGCCCACTCACTAGGGCCTTATGCCCTACTACCTAGGGGGTCCTAGCCCCTGCCTGAGGCCTGTGGCCTCCCTAACTAACTGAGGGCCTTGTGCCCTTAATAGCCTACAGGCTACCAGCCTCTAACCAGGCCCTTTGGCCTTCCTATGGCCTCTAGGCCACTAACTACCTAAGGGCCTTGTGCCCTTGTATACCTGGGGCTCAGAGTCCCCCCTCACTAGCTAACAGGGGCTTGTCCCCTTTTATATCAATATACTAATGGCCTACTGGCCCACTACTTCGTTGGGGCCTAGTGCCCAGGTCCCTGGGCCTTGTGCCCCTAATTTAGCGTGCCACGGGCCTTGTGCCCGACTGTGCCCACGGGCCTAGTGCCCGACTTTATCGTTGAGTATACTTACCTGCTCTGCGCAGGATACTCAACTTGCCACGCCGTCTTCTGTTTCTTTCTCCGGGTCTTCCAGACCCTCCAGCCGGCGGCGCCTCTTCTCCGCTTCGGCGCTGGGTCTCCTGTTGCAGCTGGGGCGGGGGCGCTCTCAGCCCTGACAAGGGCTCCCCGCCGGCGATCTCCGCTCCGGCGGCTTGCTTGAAGTCTTCTGGCGGCAGGGTAGCTCACGGCCCTTACAAGGGCCCCCTGCCGCCGCTGCTGCTGGCTCAGTTGCTGGACGTCTGGAAGAGACGTCCTCTCTCTTCTCCGCCGACGGACTTCTGCCAAAATGGCGCCACCCGGCGACTTATATAGTCGCCGGCGTGACGTCATTAGCCGGCGCGAGCGCTGATTGGCTCGCGTCGGCGCCAATCTTTTGAATGGCCGGGCGCGAGCCGCGATTGGCTCGCGCATCCGGCCGCTGATTGGCCAGCGGGGAAAGATGAGCCCTGATTGGCTCATCCTTCCCCCGCGCACAGGACCTGCAAGAAAGAAGTTATACTCACCGCCGCTGGATCGATGGACGGGTAAGTTCTTCTTCTCTTCTTTCTTCCTGCTGGGCACCATCGGGGACCTCTTCAGCCCCTCCAGGGGCACAGCGCTGCCGGACATCTTCGCCCTCTTCACGGGCACCGGCTCCGGCATCTTCTGTCCCTCCACACATCCAGGCAGGACCTACCGACCACAACATAGAACTCTATGCAGATGTCATATTACTTATGCTCACTTGACCCATGACCTGGAAAATCCAGAATTACTGGGCTTTGACATGTTATAAGATCAATGCTGACAAAACAGAAATCCTTGACCTAAATATCCCACCATATACCAAACAATTGTTAGAGCTTAGATTTAACTATAACTGGCAGCCCCAAAATTCAATTATATTGTCACTAAACAATACAATCAATTATACTCAGACCTCCCCTTTTCCACATTGTCAAAAAAGATCTTAACAGATGGAACAAATTCCTTATTTCATTTATCAACATATTGCATCTGTTAAGATTAATGTTATCCCTTGTCTCCTATATCTGTTCCAGATCTTGTCAAAGTTCCTAATAAGTTTCTGCAGGGCATCCAAAAACAGATCTCTGCATTAGTATATGGCATACTTGCCAACTCTCTCGGAATGTCCGGGAGACTCCCGCATTTTGCGAGAGTCTCCCGGACTCCCGAGAGAGTGTGGCAATCTCCCTGATCTGCCCAGAAGTGGGCAGAATACGGTTCAAACGCCGCAATTCACCTGTAAAATGACGCGATTTGCGTCATTACGTAACGGGGCGGGGCTGAAATTACACGATTTTCGGGGCCCCGCCCCCTACACGCCTACCTCCTACTAGCAGCTCCCAGAAAAAAAATATGAAATATTGGCAAGTATGGTATATGGTAGGAAGCTGCCTATAAGAATGAGAACTCTGCACTTCCATGTTAAAAACAATGCAGACATGAATTCTCTCCCTGGTGCTAAATCTTGGATATACATTAAATCCTCCTGTCTCCGTAAACACAATCACTCAAAATCCCTTCATTTTAAGATTTAACCTGGTTACCTCTTTCTCATGCTCAATGTGGGATCTAGCCACTAGAAAGTATCAAATACTTCCCTCCCTGATTCAATTTGTCTCTTCTGCATTAATACTCCATTTTCTGCAGGTATGTTCAAGCATTAGTCAACTTGGATCAATTGGAAAATAAGATTCTTAAATGAACTCACAAAACCTCTCTGACTTCATTGTGTTACAGCCCAGGCTCCACATATCAAACAAGCATTTCTACCAGTTTGTTCTTATTCATCCTTTTTTCCATTCTAGAGGCCCACTTTTGTCCAATTATGTAAGATCTACCTTAGAGATATTCCACCTCTTATATCTGACATGATTTTGACATTAATACACCTTCAGTGTATTCATGTCAGTGTTTCCCTCATCGTTATAATGACTACCACCGTTCTATCCATCCTCTAAAGACCTAATCACTATCCTTTACATCAGGCTGAACTCTATTTCTGTCCCACAATCCATGAAGCTAACTGGGAAATTGAGATGGGGTGACTTTTGATTCCGACAGTTGGTTTAGTATTATGCATATGTATTAAGGAAAATGCCTACAAACTATCACATACTTATTGCTGTTGTGTGCCATCTCAAAGCTATCTAGAGATACCCTGTCCCTCCTCAGCTTGCTACAATTGTTAAACAGATCTGATTCCCCTACCACCAATACTTCACAAGCATTCTTCATAACTCTGCAGTATCATTCAACAATGTATAGTTTCCACAATTCTATGCCTGTTATTCGATAACTATGCTGTACACGCATGCTCCATGATACTTTGCCAATAACAATTGGCTTTAGACCAATCTTCATTAACAGATATCGGATGTGCCATCATTTCCGGATATAACTCCTTTACGTCCTCATTTTTTTCTCCTCAGTCCGTATTTGAAAGACTACCAAATGAGCAGCTGCCATGACTGACTCTTTCTGTGTCTCCCTCTTTCTTTCTCTGGAAAGTTTCAGTTTTGGTCTCTCTAAAGGGAATCCCCTTCCCATCAGTTTCTGTTTGTTGCATTTCCTGTATGGGAGTTTTATCCCATTGCCTCAGTTTAGTTCACTTTTTTGGTATGGTTTTTAACAATGTGTAAATTATGTATGCTGTACAGCAGTAATAGAGCATCAACTTCAATATTTTTTTTCTCCACTATGAAACAGAGTACCCAGCTGTTTTTTTTTGTGGTAGTAATTTATACCTTTTTTAACCCCCCCCCAAAAAAAAAATATTTGATCCCTAATGTCAATTGAATCTAGTGGTTTTAATTATATTTGAAAAACGTGTGTTTTTGCCATAACGCAAAACATGAGGCAGATAAAGTAATTTGGTTTGGATTTTTGGATTCGGGGGGAAGAGTTACCTTAGGGGTCCAAATTTTGTGTCGATTACTTAATAAACACCTGTAATACTTCAAATAAACTGGATAAAGAAGCCGCGATTAGTGAATTATTTAATAAATTAAAAAAATCAATATTTAATCAACTAATTGTCAGACAGTCGAGATATTTGGCAGAAATAGTTGTTTTGACATCCTCTCTTAACTAAAAAATTTTCCAAAAAATTGGAGATGGGTGGTGGACAAATCATGTTTTTTTGGGTGATCTGATGTGGAATGACCCAGCTGTCATTTTGTAGGATGTACTAAATAAATGATCACTAGAATCTGATTGCTTGCTATAGGAAACATCTCCACTTTATAAAACCCGCAGCTTGATAAATTTACACCTAGGTATGGTCCTCGAAATATTGTTTTACCGTTTGCCCTTTTCTTCACAGGGCCTTGATGTCTGTCTTTTTCAGAATGTTACATCTACTTATATGTTAATATATAAGATATTTTGTTTCTTTTTTGTATTTAACATGTTTCAAGGTTTTGGTTTTTTTCTTCCGTCATTGTATACTTACATATTTTGCTATATCATCAAGTCTTCCTCTACCTATTTTACTACCACCGACTCTCTCTGAAGAAGTTCTACAATATTATGTGAGTGATTTTCACAATTGTTATTTGATATGGCTTATTATGAAGTTTGATTTAAACTTCGTTTAAACGTCATTGTTTTTTTTAATATGCACAGTCACATTTCCAAACGTAGGTTGTGATAGGTTCATATAGGTTCATAGTGTTCTTGAAGTCATTTTCGATACATGGGTGATGGCTTTCCTTAGTTCAAGCCATGCAACCCAAGTTACATATTTGGCTGGTCTTCTCTCTTGTTTTGGGTTATTTCAGTTTCCCTACCCGTTGGTGTGCCCCCTTTTATCTTTCCTTTCCCCCTGCGCTTCCTTACCGGAACACAATAGGTGACCTCTTTCTCAGCATTCGACGGCCAACTCTTATTGACCCTGCGGAATACACTTGCATATAACATGTCATGCTCCACTGCACTTTATAAATGTAATCTGAATGGTTACATGTTTTTGATAAACATGTATCCTATCTCTGAGGAAGTTACCTGTTGGTAATGAAACGCGTTAGAAGGCTTTAAATTGTTTTTATGATCGCTACCCACTCTAATCAAGCATTTTATTATCCTGTCAGCACGGATATTTGGGTGTCTAGGACGATTTATCAACTACTCGAGATTTTTTTGTTTTATTTTTAAGAATCGTATCTTCAATTTTAACGAGATTACCAGTGATATCTTATAACCTCAGTCAGAAGAGGTGCCGCTAATTACACGGAGGCTACAGAACATACAACGACTATTACCAAGGTAGAAGCGCCTGGGATCTCTATCCAAACTAACTCACTGAGCGAAAACTCAGAGTTGCTGAACAAACAAAAGTCAGATGTTATACCATTAATCCAGGACTCTGGTAAGCTACTGACCGCTGCAGCTTACGGATCGGTACCCTGACTTTTGAACGCTTTAATACCCATTTGATTCTCTGGCGGAAGAGGTACCGTTAATTACACGGAGGCTACAGAATATTTAACTATCATTACCAGGATAGAAGCGCTTTAAGATCTCTCTTCATACTCATACACTGAACGAGAATTTACAGAGCCGCCGCATACCACTAGTCGGATGTCATATTACTATTCCAGGGATCTGCTAAACGACTGATCGCTGCAGTTTATGGTTTATTATCCTGACCTTTGAATGCTTCAGTATTAATCCGGTTCCCTGGTAAGAAATTGTCATATTTTCTATAAATTGTATGGAATGAAATCTCCGGAATTGACTATCTATTTGGATATTACAAAATTAATTTGGCAATTGATATCACTGACTCTCTAACAATCGAGACTTTACATAAATCTAGACATCTAATTGACATTTTATCACCCATTTCCCTTAAGGATTGAATAGGTCGCATGAGCCAACAGTATAGATTTTGTGGACTGTTTACACTATAGCTACTGCTATCCAATCTGTCTGATATTGAGTAGAGTCTCTACTATTTATGTGTGATTTTTCATGTGTTTAATAAAACTTATTTAGAAATATTCACAGTGCATTTTCAGTTTTTGTGGCTTGAGATAGCAGTGCATTTTTTCTTCATTTATAAACAAAGTAGCTTGATAAGCTTGGTTGATTTTAATATTGTAGCCGACACTTAGTTGGACAGATCCTCTAATCAATGCCCGTATGTAAGTTTGAAGCTCACTAATCCTTCTATAGCTTTCGAGACACTCATGGTGTAGTATGTTTTATATGACATTTGGAGGGTTTTTGCTCCAGAGGATCTTATTTTTTGGGATAAATGGACTCTGCAGAATACTTTAAAAAATTGAATCCTCGGGGGCGTGGCTTGGCGGCCATCTGCGCTTCACCTCGGCTCTGCGGAACTGGCCATAAAAATCTAAAATATCAGGCTCACACCAGGCGAGAGGTGGCTCCCTGTCACTCACCGGACCGTGAGTGCCTCTTCCCGGACATTTAGGAACCGTGGCCGTCCTCCATCCTGAGGGTCTGCGCATGCGCAGCCCTTTCCTATACTTTAGTGTATGTCCCTTTAACTCAATTGGCAGATCAGGCAACACTCCCTATATTAAGCACCTGTGGTCAACACCACGTTGCCTGATCTTGGAGTCTCATTCCCCATGAGCCTCTGAAGGTGTTCCTGTGTTTCCTCGTGTATTCAGCGCTGCTGATTCCTGTGGTTTCCAAACCACTTCTACCTCTGTGGTTTCCTAACCACTTCTCCTACTTTGGTTCCCATACCACTTCTACCATCAACTGTATCATCGTGACTGTTTGCTGATTCCTATCCGCTGCCTCCGTGCACTACAGTCTCCTATACCACTTCAACGCTATTATATTCCATAGTGACTGTTTGCTGATTCCTATCCGCTGCCTCCGTGCACTACAGTCTCCTATACCACTTCAACGCTATTATATTCCATAGTGACTGTTTGCTGATTCCTATCCGCTGCCTCCGTGCACTACAGTCTCCTATACCACTTCAACGCTATTATATTCCATAGTGAATGTTTGCTGATTCCTATCCGCTGCCTCCGTGCACTACAGCCTTCTCTCCTTATCCACTCACCTGTTCATCATCAAGTCTGTGAGCTGATTCCTAGCTGCTGCCTCCGTGCACTACAGCCTCCAGCTGGCAACTCGCCTGTGTTCATCATCAAGTCTGTGAGCTGATTCCTAGCTGCTGCCTCCGTGCACTACAGCCTCCAGCTGGCAACTCGCCTGTGTTCATCATCAAGTCTGTGAGCTGATTCCTAGCTGCTGCCTCTGTGCACTACAGTCTCCAGCTGGCAACTCGCCTGTCTTCATCATCGTGACTGTGAGCTGATTCCTATCCGCTGCCTCCGTGCACTACAGCCTCCAGCCGGCAACTCGCCTGTGTTCATCATCGTTACCGTGAGCTGATTCCTATCCGCTGCCTCCGTGCACTACAGCCTCCAGCTGGCAACTCGCCTGTGTTCATCATCGTGACTGCTAGCTGATTTCTATCCGCTGCTCCTGTGCACCTCAGCGTCATCTCATCTCTCCCGTGGGTTCGCAGAGTCCTGCTGCCGTTGCCAGTCCTATCGTCCATCTACTGCTGATCCGCTCTCCACGCCTTCCTGGCTCCCCTGGTCGCTACCCTCCTGTCAGCATTGGATTCGTGTCCCTGTTGGTCTACTTACCTGTGCGCTGCACCTACTAGACTCCTGCTTCTTACATCCAGGGACTTCTCATCCTGTCGGTCTCCTGCCGCCCAGGTATCACTGCACTCCTGTCTGACTGCCTTCTGAACCACGGTATGCATACTTCTCATTGACTGTGCTGGTGTATTGCATATCTTGCTGGACTGTGTTGGTTCTCCTCTGGAGTTTGCAATTCGCTGAGTCTTTTGCCATCATTGACTGTGTTACCTCGTGCTGGATTACTTCAGAGACTTTCTACATTTGCAGACCTGTTCAGTCATTTATATATATTGTGCATATTACTGTGGATCGTGTTTAATGTGCCCGTGTACATCCTGTGTTGCAGTCTCTCCCCGTACACCTCCTCACATATATTTTCAGTGGTACAACTTGCTGAAGGCAGACCACTGATTCCTGTTCCAGTATCACCTGTTCCATTCCTCTCACATAGCAGTGGTACAACTTGCTACCGCAGACCACTGACTTCCCGGATACCTCCACTTGGATTCCATTCCTTCACTCAGACAGCGGTACCACTTGCTATCCGCAGACCGCTGACTCTCATCACCTCCTCGTTTCTGTTGGACATTCCTCCTCACTATAGCAGTGGTACAACTTGCTAACGCAGACCACTGACTACCTCCACTTGCCCTTGTCCATACAGTTCCTCGTGTATTATCACCTCCATATTACCAGTGCTGCTAGTCATAGACTTTCCTGAGCATCTCATCATCTACTATTGCCTGTTCCGTGATCACCCTGCTACCAGAGTACACTATTACCATCTATATTGCTCTGGCAAGCTTACCACCTGGTGATCCCTGGGTAAAGACTCCTAGTGCCCGTGACAGTAAGATCAGGCCATGACAGACCCAGATACGGAACCTACAGCCAAGGAGATGCTGCAGCATCTGGTCAGCAGTGTGGAGCAACAGGATGCCCGCCAACAGCTGTTACTTCAGTGTTATCAGTCATTAACCTCCCAAGGAACATCTGGACAGACTGTGACAGCTACTCCTGAGGCTTCTGTGCTTTCCTCCGTTTCCCCAGTGCCATCCCAGGTGTCTACAGCTTCCACGCTTCACCTGCCTACTCCGTCAAAGTACGATGGAGACCCCAAAACTTGTAGGGGTTTCCTGAACCAATGTTCAGTCCATTTTGAGCTCCAACCTCAAAATTTTTCTACCCATCGTTCCAGAGTGGCCTATCTTATCTCTTTGTTTTCAGGACAAGCCCTGGCTTGGGCCTCCCCTCTGTGGGAAAGAAATGATCCGATATTACAAGATAGTGCCAAATTCATTTCTACATTCCGAAGTGTGTTCGATGAACCAGGTCGTGTGACCTCCGCTGCTTCCAGCATCCTCCGCCTACGACAAGGATCTCATACAGTAGGCCAGTACGTCATTCAATTTAGGATCTTAGCCTCTGAACTTCAGTGGAACACTGAAGCCCTAGTTGCCGCCTTCTGGCAGGGGCTCTCCGATAAAATTAAAGATGCACTGACTACTCAAGAGCTTCCTTCATCACTTGAAGATTTGATCTCTCTATGCCATCGTGTTGATATGAGATTTCGTGAAAGAGAGGCTGAGAAAACAACTTCTGCTAAAGCACCTCTTCGTTCTAACCCTCAATTTCGTCCAGTTTCACCCTCTGTGATTCCCATGGAGATAGGACGTTCCAAATTATCTTCCGAGGAGAGAAAACGAAGAGTAAAGAATAGACTCTGTATCTATTGTGCTGATTCCACTCATATTCTCAGCTCCTGCCCTAAGAGATCGGGAAATGCCAGGCCCTAACTAGTTCTGGAGAGGTGAAGTTAGGGTCCCTGGAGTCCTCTCCATCTTCCATGAAATCTAAAGTCTGCGCTTTTGATGTTACGATTTCCTCTGCTACCAAAACCTTTGAGTCACAGGCATTAATTGATTCCGGAGCAGCAGGAAATTTTATTTCCAAATCATTAGTAAATCAATGGTCTCTACCAGTGATTACCTTAAAAACACCCATTACTGTGACGGCTATAGATGGATCACGTCTCATCAACGGTCTCATCACTCAGAGTACGTCTCCAGTGACACTTCAGATTGGTGCCCTGCATCATGAAGTAATATCGTTTTTAATCCTTCCTGTTACGACAAGTCCGATTGTCTTAGGCCTTCCATGGCTTCAGTGTCACTCTCCCCAGATTGACTGGCGCACCCCTCAAGTCACGTCTTGGGGGCCTGAATGTCACCATCGTTGCCTTTCCCAAGTTATTCCTCTCAAAGTACAGCAATCTTCTATCTCATCTACCTCACCGGGACTCCCTCCTCAATATGCTTCATTTACTGATGTGTTTGATAAAGCTCAGTCTGAACGTCTTCCTCCTCATCGTTCTTGGGATTGTCCGATCGACCTTCTACCTGGCAAGACTCCCCCCAGGGGCCGGGTCTATCCACTCTCGTTACCTGAGACTCAAGCTACATCTGAGTATATACAGGAGAACCTCCAGCGTGGGTTTATTCGACCTTCCACCTCTCCCGCTGGAGCTGGGTTCTTCTTCGTCAAAAAGAAGGATGGATCATTACGCCCTTGCATAGATTTTCGTGGACTCAACGCCATTACTATCAAGAATCGGTACCCCATTCCGCTGATCACTGAGCTATTCGATCGCATCAAGGGAGCCCGTATTTTCACTAAGTTGGATCTTCGTGGTGCCTACAATTTAATCAGAATCCGTTCCGGTGACGAATGGAAGACAGCGTTTAACACCAGAGACGGGCATTACGAATATCTGGTAATGCCTTTCGGGCTGTGTAATGCCCCCGCTGTTTTTCAAGGCTTCATCAATGAGATCTTTCGGGACTTATTATATGTATGTGTCGTCGTCTACCTGGACGACATATTGATCTTTTCCCAGGACCTGCCTTCTCACCACCAACATGTGGCAGAAGTCCTCTCCAGGCTACGAAAAAATTCATTGTTCTGTAAATTAGAAAAATGTTCATTCGAATTACCCCAGATTCCATTCTTGGGGTATATAGTTTCCGGAGTTGGCCTGAAGATGGATCCAGACAAGGTGAATGCTGTACTACATTGGCCCCAGCCAACTACTCTTCGTGCTATTCAGCGTTTTTTAGGTTTTGCCAATTACTATAGACGCTTCATTCAAGACTTTTCTTCCATTGCATCTCCTATTGTGGCCCTGACTCGAAAAGGGGCTAATCCTAAGCAATGGTCGCCTGAGGCTTCTCAAGCCTTTCAAACACTCAAAGAGTCCTTCTCTTCGGCTCCAATCCTTCGACAGCCTGATGTGACACTCCCCTTCTTTCTAGAAGTAGATGCCTCTAATGTGGGCTTGGGAGCTATTCTCTCCCAACGCTCTGAACAGCAAAAATTCCATCCTTGTGCCTTCTATTCTCGGGGTCTTCTGCCCGCAGAGAAGAATTATACTATCGGGGACAAGGAGTTACTGGCTATCAAAGCTGCATTAGAGGAGTGGAGATACCTATTGGAAGGAGCTCGCCATCCAGTGACGATCTTCACGGATCATAAGAACTTGTCATATCTTCAGTCTGCCCAATGCTTGAACCCTCGCCAAGCAAGATGGTCTCTTTTCTTTTCCCGTTTCGAATTAATAATAACCTTCAAACCAGCTGCCAAGAACAAAAAAGCTGACGCTTTATCTAGAGCTTTTGTGACGTCCTCTGATATAGAAGAGGTTTCCAACCATACCATTCTAGACCCCAAATGTATCTCACTGGCTGCTTCATCCACCAAAACGCTACCATTTGGGAAGACTCTCGTGCCTCCTACTCTAAGGAGGAAAATCCTTTCGTGGTTCCATGCCTCTCGTTTTTCTGGACACGCCGGTGAACACAAGACCTTTGAGATGCTCTCTCGAATTTACTGGTGGCCTTCAATGAGGAGAGACGTCAAAGAGTTCATTGCTTCCTGTGAATTATGTTCCCAATTCAAATCTTCCCGCAGAACTCCAGCAGGGTTGCTGCGACCACTACCCATTCCGTCCAAACCGTGGACCCATATTAGTATGGATTTCGTTACTGACTTACCACCTAGTAAGAATCATAACACTATTTGGGTGGTGGTGGACAGATTTTCGAAGATGGCTCATTTCGTCCCTCTGTCTGGTTTGCCTTCCTCGTCTATCCTGGCCGAACATTTCATTAAAGAGATCTTTCGCATCCATGGATGTCCGTCTGAGATTGTGTCAGATAGAGGAGTACAATTCGTTTCCAGATTCTGGCGAGCCCTTTGTAAAACCTTGGGCATACGATTAGCACTCTCATCTTCTTACCATCCGCAATCTAACGGACAGACTGAGCGTGTCAATCAAGATCTTGAGACTTTTATAAGGATGTTCTCTTCAGCCAATCAAGACAACTGGGTAGAGTTGCTTCCTTGGGCCGAATTCGCCCATAACAACATGTACCATGAGTCATCATCCAAAACTCCATTTTTTGTGGTCTACGGTCACCATCCGTCTTTTCCGGAATTTCCTGCCCTCCCACCCACCCAAGTTCCAGCGGTGGAGACGGCCTGTCAGACCTTTAAAAATATCTGGTCTCAGGTCAAAACCTGTTTGAAGAAAACATCTATCAAATATAAATCTTTCGCAGATAAGAAGAGGCGGGCTATTCCACCACTAAAAATTGGAGATCGTGTCTGGTTATCTACTAAAAACATTCGTTTGAAGGTCCCATCTATGAAATTCGCCCCTCGTTTTATTGGTCCATATAGGATCATTCAAGTAATCAATCCAGTATGTGTGAAACTTCTTCTTCCTAAGAATCTTCGGATTTCTAATGCCTTCCATGTGTCCTTACTCAAGCCTCTTATTATCAACCGTTTTTCAAAACCTCCCTCAGCTCCGCAGCCAGTTCAAGTTCATCAGGAGGAGGATTTTGAAATTACTGAGGTATTAGACGCAAAAATTTCTCGAGGAGTACTCCGTTTCCTCGTTCATTGGAAGGGCTTTGGTCCTGAGGAGCGCTCTTGGATCAAAGCTGAAGATCTTAATGCTCCTGCCCTTTTGAAGAAGTTTTATTTCAAAAATCCGGACAAGCCCGGTTCCAGGCGTTCTGTGCCCACCTTTAAAAGGGGGGGTACTGTCACTCACCGAACCGTGAGTGCCTCTTCCCGGACATTTAGGAACCGTGGCCGTCCTCCATCCTGAGGGTCTGCGCATGCGCAGCCCTTTCCTATACTTTAGTGTATGTCCCTTTAACTCAATTGGCAGATCAGGCAACACTCCCTATATTAAGCACCTGTGGTCAACACCACGTTGCCTGATCTTGGAGTCTCATTCCCCATGAGCCTCTGAAGGTGTTCCTGTGTTTCCTCGTGTATTCAGCGCTGCTGATTCCTGTGGTTTCCAAACCACTTCTACCTCTGTGGTTTCCTAACCACTTCTCCTACTTTGGTTCCCATACCACTTCTACCATCAACTGTATCATCGTGACTGTTTGCTGATTCCTATCCGCTGCCTCCGTGCACTACAGTCTCCTATACCACTTCAACGCTATTATATTCCATAGTGACTGCTTGCTGATTCCTATCCGCTGCCTCCGTGCACTACAGTCTCCTATACCACTTCAACGCTATTATATTCCATAGTGACTGTTTGCTGATTCCTATCCGCTGCCTCCGTGCACTACAGTCTCCTATACCACTTCAACGCTATTATATTCCATAGTGAATGTTTGCTGATTCCTATCCGCTGCCTCCGTGCACTACAGCCTTCTCTCCTTATCCACTCACCTGTTCATCATCAAGTCTGTGAGCTGATTCCTAGCTGCTGCCTCCGTGCACTACAGCCTCCAGCTGGCAACTCGCCTGTGTTCATCATCAAGTCTGTGAGCTGATTCCTAGCTGCTGCCTCCGTGCACTACAGCCTCCAGCTGGCAACTCGCCTGTGTTCATCATCAAGTCTGTGAGCTGATTCCTAGCTGCTGCCTCTGTGCACTACAGTCTCCAGCTGGCAACTCGCCTGTCTTCATCATCGTGACTGTGAGCTGATTCCTATCCGCTGCCTCCGTGCACTACAGCCTCCAGCCGGCAACTCGCCTGTGTTCATCATCGTGACCGTGAGCTGATTCCTATCCGCTGCCTCCGTGCACTACAGCCTCCAGCTGGCAACTCGCCTGTGTTCATCATCGTGACTGCTAGCTGATTTCTATCCGCTGCTCCTGTGCACCTCAGCGTCATCTCATCTCTCCCGTGGGTTCGCAGAGTCCTGCTGCCGTTGCCAGTCCTATCGTCCATCTACTGCTGATCCGCTCTCCACGCCTTCCTGGCTCCCCTGGTCGCTACCCTCCTGTCAGCATTGGATTCGTGTCCCTGTTGGTCTACTTACCTGTGCGCTGCACCTACTAGACTCCTGCTTCTTACATCCAGGGACTTCTCATCCTGTCGGTCTCCTGCCGCCCAGGTATCACTGCACTCCTGTCTGACTGCCTTCTGAACCACGGTATGCATACTTCTCATTGACTGTGCTGGTGTATTGCATATCTTGCTGGACTGTGTTGGTTCTCCTCTGGAGTTTGCAATCCGCTGAGTCTTTTGCCATCATTGACTGTGTTACCTCGTGCTGGATTACTTCAGAGACTTTCTACATTTGCAGACCTGTTCAGTCATTTATATATATTGTGCATATTACTGTGGATCGTGTTTAATGTGCCCGTGTACATCCTGTGTTGCAGTCTCTCCCCGTACACCTCCTCACATATATTTTCAGTGGTACAACTTGCTGAAGGCAGACCACTGATTCCTGTTCCAGTATCACCTGTTCCATTCCTCTCACATAGCAGTGGTACAACTTGCTACCGCAGACCACTGACTTCCCGGATACCTCCACTTGGATTCCATTCCTTCACTCAGACAGCGGTACCACTTGCTATCCGCGGACCGCTGACTCTCATCACCTCCTCGTTTCTGTTGGACATTCCTCCTCACTATAGCAGTGGTACAACTTGCTAACGCAGACCACTGACTACCTCCACTTGCCCTTGTCCATACAGTTCCTCGTGTATTATCACCTCCATATTACCAGTGCTGCTAGTCATAGACTTTCCTGAGCATCTCATCATCTACTATTGCCTGTTCCGTGATCACCCTGCTACCAGAGTACACTATTACCATCTATATTGCTCTGGCAAGCTTACCACCTGGTGATCCCTGGGTAAAGACTCCTAGTGCCCGTGACACTCCCCCTGCACTGTGCTGATGCTGGACTTCTGCCCCAAACATCTATGAAGCAGAACAGCTGGCTTTTCAATCCCCTGCACACCAGACCTCAGACCCGACACCTGCAGCCTCCGCTGCCGACTGGGGTGCTCTGACAGGAGAGCGGGGCTGATCTCTGCAGCGCTGATCTGGCGCTCTGCTAGTGGGGTCCTCTCTGGCTCCATTTACCTGAGTACAGCAACAGTTTGTTCAGCGACCGTGGGACCGGAAGTGCCTGCTCCACCATTGCTGCCCTCTCTTCCTGGACACAGATCCCAACCACAGGTACAGAAAGAGAAAGAAAAAAAAAACGCTGTAAGGAGGAGGAAACTTCAGTAGATCTTCACTAATCTTTGGGTGACAGTGGAGCAGTGTTAGGGCAGCCCTGGTCTCTCCCCATAACAGATACCTGCCACATATTTGATCTCACCGCAGGGGTGTTTGCTAACTCCTAATTGCAGCCTGTATAAGTAAAGACTTGGATCTAACTACAGGTTTCCTCGTGCAGCACCGCTGCCACCTAGTGGTGGTTCAACAATATTACATCTGACATTTAAAGGTTCTAAGCCTGCACCTCTGTTCCTGACTATCTTTCTAGACGGGCGCTTTGTGGTCACACTGCGATATTCTTCCATGTAGACCCTGGGCTATGTCCATTGGGATTTTTGCCTAGACTAGACGTGGGGGGACAGGAGCAGCAACAACACTCTCTTTGCATTATGTACCAATAGCAATGTCTTTTACAATTTTGCTGAACACGATTTCTAATCGCCCTGATGGGCAAGGACCGGAAAAGCTCTGCTAAGAAAGACCCTAAAAAACCTTCGAAACTCCTAAACACTCTGATCTTCGTACTTATTTGAAACCTCCCTTGGCTTCAGAAGAACCTGAAATGGCATCTTCCCATGCCGCCTCTAACTCATCTTCTCCTGATTCACATCAGGAGGGAAAACATCACCAGGGCGGGTCTGTGGCGGAGGAACAACCAGATCTATCTCAAGTCCTGCAAATGCTTAAATCACTCTCAACTAAACAAGATCTACCATGCAAAAAAGATTCTGAGGCGCTAGAAGCTAAACTACAAAATATTGTACACCAAGAAGTGGCCTCGTTGAAAACGGATATTGCCCACCTTGGTCATCGCTTGGTAGCCCTAGAGGAGCACAAAGAAAAGGGTGAAGATCGCTTTACAGCCCTGGAACACACGGTGGCTGAACAGGCAAAGACCCTGCAATGGTTCCAGCAAAGGGTGGACAACCTGGACAACTGGGGCCGTCGGAATACCTTATGAATATGAGGAATACCGGAGGATGTTCCCACTCAAGGTTTGATAGACGCTATGACAAAGGTGTTTAATGAGGTCTTGGAGCTACCACCAGAAAATGTAATCACATTTGACAGGGCTCATAGGGCTCTACGTCCTGAGGGATCTCCCTCGGCATGACCCAGAAACGTAATCTGTTGTCTACACTATTACACACAGAAAGATGAGAGTGCGCAAGTTGAGGGGTCTTCAAGGCCTTGAGTTCAATGTTCAAGAAATCCAAATTTTTCAGGATCTTTCCTGGAGTACGCTACAACAACGGAGGATGCTCAGACCTCTCACGGAGGAGCTCCGGAAGAAGACCATTAAATATCGGTGGGGTTTCCCGTTTCAATTACAGGTTACTCATGAAGGGAAATCGGCGGTTCTCAGGGTACCAATGGATCTGCTGACCTTTTGTTCCACTCTGGACATTCCGCTAGTCTCACTTACTGAGTGGCAGGACAGTCATCAACGTCTATACCCAGCAGCAGAGGGCTTCCAAGAAGAAAGGTTCCATCAGGGAGACCAAAACGGTAACTACAAAAACGTAAAAATCAGCAGACTCAAGAGGACACTTGACCATACATTCTGAGTGTTTACTTCCAATGTCTGACTGAGGATTTTTCCTGGGATTTGCATCTAGTGGTCCTTGACAACTGGGAGTGAATATTCAGCTCCCTATCTGATGCTCCTGGTTCTCTAGGAAAATCTGTCAACAGACATTTATATTTCTCCAGATCTACATTTCTAGTCCTACAGGTGCTCAAGCTGGGATCGGTAGCCTGCTGCGCGGATCTTGCTCAGCTGTTGGGACGACATAACCAGGACTTTGGTGAAATCCTCCTCCCATAACAAATTCCTCTGGTTTAGCTTCCTGTCGACATACATGTACTCGTTTTGTCTACCTTGGTGCTGGTTGACCTGCAGAAATAGCTCAGTTTGTTTTGTTTGATATACTCCCTTTTTTTTTCCGAATCTAATGTGGAGTTCTCTTATTCTCTAGTTCACAAATTTATTTTATTTTATTATTTTTCTATTTTCCTTAACGATCTATATGTTATGTGTTCACTCCATGCTATATCATTATTATGGTTATGAAAATACATATGCACATTTAAGTTGCTGCACTGCTCTTCCATGCTATCACCCTGGGCTCGTCCCATCCTGGGCTGGCTTAGAGGGGATGTGCATACCAATTTTTATGTTATGTTGTTGCTGTCGTTGATCCCCTCAGTGCCCCTAGACCGATTTGTTTTTTCAGGGTCATGTCTGGACTGCGGTCTCACATGGCTTCCCAGAACGGTCTAATACATTTGTTACACAATTTATGTTCTATGCTTCTATTGTCATTTTACTGTAAACATTTATACTTCCCTAATCCTCTTCCCCTCCCTTCTTTCCTTAGCCACCCTCTCTTCCCTTTTCTCACTTACAGCAATGTGATTATTTTGTTTCTATTCCTTGGGTATCCACGTTACTACTCAGTGTCGATTGGTAATGGTGGGTAGTCTCAGATGTGTCACCCTTAATGTTAAGGGTTTAAATGTACCATAAAAACGGTCCCGATTGCTGCGAGATCTCATAGCAAAGAACATTGATGTGGCCTTCCTCCAGGAAACGCACTTTAAACAAGGGTCGGCCCCTCGGTTGCACAGTCACATTCATTCACGAGTAACAACTCTGAGAATAAGTCCTTGGGGGTGGCAATCCTCTTGTCCAGATGTTTGCCTGTCCAAAACATAGTTACACACACATTGCAAGAGGGTAGGTGCTTGGTGGTGACTTGCACAATCTCCACTCAAATGTACACTTTTGTGAATGTATATGGCCCAAATTCTAACCAACCTTTTAGATACGCTCCTAGATAAGGTAGACCCAATTAAGAAAGGCATTCTCATAACGGGCGGCAATTTCAACTGGGTCCTCTACCCGGCAATGGATATTTCATCGGGGACCGCCAGATTTTCCGGTAAGCTGTATCGGAAGGTGAGACGCACCATGCACAAAAAAATTGAATCCTCCCCACGACATGGTCAGACAATACTCCGTTAAAATGTACCTGGAAGCCCACTCAACCTCTTACTACCCCTCTAGAACTTGGAACCCTCTTGCGTATCTGTTATCCTCTTTAGAAGCTAAATCAGCCATCAAAGATGCCCTACTTTTATTCATGCAAACTAATAGCCCAGAAGATACTTCCATTTTTACTTATTGGTGCGCCCTTAAGGCCATTATACGAGGAATAGTTATTCAGATAGGCTCCAGGCTTGAAAGGCATATCTACAACTTCAGAAGAATCTAGAAACAAACTTGAAAACTCAGAATAAATCTCGTCTATACACTTCTCTTAAACAGGAACTGGCACTCATATGGCATGTATTGCAAAAGCTCCTTATACCTCGCACGTTGGGCAAAATGAATTTGAATCTCCCATGAGTGTGGGGGTACCGCCTTGAAAAATTCTTCACATAAGCTATGCCTATTTGCCGACGATGTGCTGCCCTTCATTTCTGATCTAGAGACCTCAATGGTGGCCAAACATGAAAACCTAGCTCTGTATAGCAAGGCCTCCCTCTATAAGTTAAATATTTCCAAGTCTGATACTCTTCCAATCAATATCCTTCATGGAAAAATAACACATCTTAAAAAAGTTTACTTATTCTTGGAAAACTTCTGCCCTTATCTTTTTAGGCATACAAACCACTATTAGTTTGGATAACATTTGTCAATCTTTCCTTACAGCTCACTACTCTAACCAAATCTTGAATGTGTTAAGAGGTCTCCCGGTTGGGCAGAATAGCAGCTTTCAAGATGATTCTCTGACCAAAGATGATGTATTTATAATCGGCAGGGAGGATAAGCCCTACCTGCCTAATATACACTTAAGGGCCAATGAACAACAGGCAGCACAGTGGGACAAAGAAGAAGTGACATTCCGATCATCATGGCAACGGCCGTGAGTGGTCCAAATGTAAACAGTGAGCCGCGGTGGCTAGCAATTTATCAATACAGGCTATTACTAAGCTAATACCAGACCTTAATCTTTTTTGCTGAATCGCTAAGGGCACCCTGACTCTAAACAATCTATTTGATTCTGAGGGTCTTGCTTCTTTTGCCCAACTCAGGAGCATTGCTAGCTATCTAGTCACTATTTTTACAAATATTTTCAACTTGGCACTGGTTATGGTAGAGTGAGTATAAGCTTTTGGTATAAATATACAACATCCGTGGGTGATCCACAGAAGTCACAGGTTCAATTGAGATAGGAAATGGACCTCTGTAGTGAATTCTCCTTTGTTGAGTGGGAGCATGTATTCTAGAATTCCTTTTGTATGTCCTGGTTTCTCAACCACTCGGAAATGCTCATAAAGCTTATCAATAGGTTATATATCTTTCTGGTGAAGTTACATAAGATGTAGCCTTCTCACTTTATGTTTTGTTGTAGACAATCTAATATGGCAGGTGATCTACTTATATTTTCTGGGCTTTCCCTGTTCTATTAAATTTTCACTGTGGCCAGCATAGTAATCAACTTCTGTGGGATGTGAGGGGGGAAATGGCTAAGACAGCTATTGTCCAACAGTGGAAACACCCACTACCTCCACCTCTTAGTAAAATCCTTTCTCAGTTTTGATATGGAAACACTGGGTGTGCCCTAATTCACTGCAGTTTCCTTAACCTTGATGAAATGGCTTAGTTGGCATGAATATGTCACAGATGTGGTCCGCATTACATACCTCTCAATTTAATTTACCTTAACCCTCTCAAGCTTAAATCCCTAATAGATTCGGATGGTCAACAAACTTTTTTCAGATACATTACCTCTTCTTTAGGAAATCTTTTGGTTGTACTCCTTTTCCCCTATCCTCCAGGTCAGAGCCGTAACTAGGCAGGTGCGGGCGGTGCAGTCGCCCAGGGCGCAAGCCCAAGGGGGCGCAGCAGCCGCCTGCTACCTGTCTCTGTGCCCTGGCTCAATACTGCACACAGCGCCCTACTTGAACTTTCAGCACATGCGTTCCAATGGGACAATACCTGATTCAACTGTCCAAAGTTTCCAGTCTCCATGTCAGCATGAATAAATCATTCCCGGACATATTATTCAACTGAGGTACTATTTTCTGGACTGTTTTTTCATCATTTTTACATTATTTCAAATGTTATTTTATATATTTGTCTGCAGACATATTTTATATATATTTTTTATCATAGGGTATGTGTTTATTTATATATTATATTGGTATTTAGTCCTTTGTAATATTTTGTTTTATCGATCTCTCATTCACTCATTAGATATAAATCCGTTTACCCTTATCCCTCTTTACTTAGCATTCTTTCTTTTGAGCGCCGAGGAGTGTATTTTGTTATAATTTATATTCATTTAGAGAGGATTAGGTCTTTCCTCTCCATCTCCCCACAGTTTTTTCAGCCTTCTTAGATACATACGGAGAGCGCTGGTATACTCCATTTTCTTTTATATATAATATAATAGTCATAAAGTCATAATATATATATATATATATATATATACATATAATGAGCGAGAGAGATGGCTATATGTATATAGATATATATATATATCATGCATTTGCAAATATGTGTAACAGAATTCTTTCAGTAAAGTGCTAGCCACACCCTGACATTAGGTTAGCCACACCCACTTGTCAAATGTCACTCTCACTTCGATGGGGGCGCCGGTGCCCTGTCTCGCCCAGGGCAATAAAACATCTAGTTACGGCACTGCTCCAGGTGCTTCGGTTGCCTCCCACACTGTAAAAGTAGGTAGGTTAATTGGCTGCTGACAAAATTAACCCTAGTCTTTGTGCGTGTGTTAGGGAATTTAGACTGTACATTCATGGCCAAAGGTTTTGAGAATGTCAAAAGCATTGGTTTTCACAAAGTTTTCAAAAAGGTTGCTGCTTCAGTGTTTTTAGACCTTTTTGTCAGATATTGCTATGATATACTGAAGTAAAATTACAAGCATTACATGAGTGTCAAAGGCTTGAAGCAACCACACACATGAATGGACTCAGGATGCTTTACTGTTGACTTGACACAGGACTGATGGTAGCGCTCACCTTTCCTGCTCTGGACAAGTGTTTTTCCAGATGCCCCAAACAATCTGATTCATCAGAGAAAATGACTTTACCCCAGTCCTCAGTAGTCCAATCCTTGTACCTTTTGCAGAATATCAGTCTATCCCTGATGTTTTTCCTGGAGAGAAGTAGCTTTTTTGCTGGCCTTCTTGACACCAGGCCATCCTACAAAAGTCTTTGCCTCACTGTGCGTGCAGATGCACTCACACCTGCCTGCTGCCATTCCTGAGCAAGCTCTGCACTGGTGGTGCCCCGATCCAGAAGCTGAATCAACTTTAGGAGACAGTCCTGGTGCTTGCTGGACAATCCTGGGCTCCCTGAAGCCTTCTTCACAACCATTGAACTTCCCTCCTTAAAGTTCTTTATGATCCGATAAATGGTTGATTTAGGTGCAAACTTACTAGCAGCAATATCCTTGCCTGTGAAGCCCCTTTTTATGCAAAGCAATGATGAATGCACGTATTTCCTTGCAGGTAACTATGGTTAACACAGATAGAACAATGATTTCAAGCACCACCCTCCTTTTAAAGCTTCCATCTGTTATTCTAACTCAGTCAACATGACAGAGTGATCTACAGCCTTGTCCTCGTCAACACTCTCACCTGTGCTAACGAGAGAATCACTGATGTCAGCTGGTCCTTTGTGGCAGGGTTGAAATGTAGTGGAAATGTTGTTTTTGGGATAAAGTTCATTCTCATGGTAATTGAAATTAATTGCAATTCTTCTGATCACTCTTCATGACATTCTGGAGTATATGCAAAGTGCCATCATAAAAACTGAGGCAGCAAAATTTGTGAAAAATAATATTTGTGGCATTCTCAAAACTGTGACTGTAAGCTCCAATAGGGCAGGGATGGATATGAATGACAAATATTCTCTGTACAGCTCTGTGGAATTGATGGCGCTACATAAATAAATAGATGATGCCCTATCTTGTTTTCTTTACCCCTATTGTTTAATATATATTTCAATAAAAATATTAAAAAAAAAAAACAAAAAAAAAACTGTTTATGTAGTGTGGTTATAACAATTTTTTAGATTTTAAACTGAATAATATAGCTGAAGTTTATACATTAATATTATAAACATATAGATTCCAACATTAACTAATAATAATAGAGCATGTCTGAAAAAGACAACATTAATTAAGCGCAGTATTTATGATTACAAATAGATTAAATATTAAAGAATACCACAGGATCTATTAGAATAGTAATTTTTTTGTATAATTATGTTGAAAATATCATAGACATGATTTACAGTCCAGACCACAGACTCTGCTGGAGTAGTATTCATGCATACTGTTGTATGAAGGATATACAGTCATGTATATATACTTAATTCTAAATTCTAATTGTAATGATAGGAACAAAACCAAAGAAAAATACAAATATTAAATAAAAAAATAAGATAAGTGAAAAAAAAGAAAGGAAAATTAAAACATTAATGAAGCCAAAGATATAAATTTAAAATAAATATAAATAATAAAGTTCGACACACAATTATAAATTAAACAATAACTTTTACAAAGAGAATTTGGACCATAATGATTGAAGAGAGCTAAGAATTCACTTCACAACTAACTATAATTGTCAAATATCTGTGAAAAAAATTGGTTAGAACCAAACTTTATAAATAATAACTGCCACCTAAATTGGCCATATACCTTATGTAATCAATGACTACAAGCATAAAAGTGTAATAAAGGATGAACTATGTCATACTTCAAGAGGGGATGGTGTCAAACCTCGAAGCTTGCTGAATCATTAAATATTATTCAACTCAATATTTTAATTTAATCCTTTGGGAAATGAAGATTTCAAGTTAAAGATCCAGTAAATTTTCTTCAGCACAGCATCTGGAATTTATCACCTCCCCTTTGTGTAGATTTAATGGGCCTGATTCAATAAGGAAAGTAAAGCAAAAAAAAAATGAGTAACTCTGCACCTTGGCAAAACCATGTTGAATTTGAGGGAAAGGCAAATATGAAATGTGATGGCACATCTATATTTGAGTGTACAAATAAAGCTATCAAGTATTTGTGTGCTACATGAAAAAACAGCCAGTATTTATCTTACTTGCAAAATAATAAACTAATTTGCACCCCTTACATTGTAACATGGTTTTGTCCAGGAGAAAACTTACTCCTTTTTTTTGCTTTACTTTCCTTAATGAATCTGGCCCAATATGTTCAAACCCAGTTAAATATAAATCATGTGGGTCTCCATCATGAAATCTAGCACAATAATGTGAGACAATGTGTGTTGTAACATTTTTATTACGTTTCTATGTGCTAAAAATCTCACATACAGCGAGTGATTAATTTGAATCACATATTAGAGTTTGCAACTGCTATGTAAAAAATAAATCACGTAATCTGTTTGACAATTTATCATACTTTTGATATCAAAATTCACATTGTTTAATGTGGTTATGGCAGGTGACTTTTACCCTTAAAAACCTTTGTCGCTTCTTCTCACTGAGCATCTCCTGTTCAATGCTTGGAGGATTAAAGACACCACCACAAAAGATTAAACAAACTATCTTTCTCATTGCATGATGTTCATTCCAGATTAGAAATGATCTTCCTCAGTACTTTGAGAGCCCAGAACATTACCAATGCTTCCATATTCCCTAGCACATGGTCTTGTCGTGAACCAGTTACAGCAGATCAGGCAGAGCTCTTTTGTGGTCTTTGCCAATGTTCTTGGTGCCTAAATGATCAGCCCTCCTAAACCCAGGGCCATCTTAACAACATTATGGGTCCCCGGGCAAAGCAGTGCACCAGGGCCCCTAGATATAGATATAGATATATAGATGTATACAGATACAGCTATAGATATAGATCTATAGAGATAGATGTACTTGCTCAGTGACCCTTGTAGGTTTTTTTTGCAGGTTTTTTTCTTTTACAGGATTATTTATTCTCATTAAGAGCCGTGCCTATGGGGCCCCCTTGCCCGTGGGGTCCCCAGGCAACTGCCCATCGTGCCTAATGGAAAAGATGGCCCTGCCTAAACCCCCAACTGCAAATTTATACTGAGATGTGTGAATATTTTTCAATTAAATCTACCCCAGTAATCTCCCCCATCCCATGGGATGGAACATTATGGGATGCCCACCAGGCAGTGGTACAAGGCAATCTAAAAAGAGCTGCCTCTTATTATAAAAAATGAGTAACCAGAAAACACATGATATTTCAGAGCAAATAAAAGCCTTAGATAGGGTACACAAAAAAAGGTGAGCAACCGACGATAACAACAAGCCAATTACAGCTAACGGGGAGCTAAACATCCTGGGCCCGATTCATTAAGAAACGTAAATGCCAATACGCTCTATATTTTGAGTTAAAGCATTCTGCGCATGCTAAGAAATGAACCATACACCAGAGATCGCAGCAACAACCAATTTATCTTCAAGAGCAAAGGACCCTTTCTACAGACTACAATTTCATTGGCGGAACAGGGAGGAGACTGTGTGAATGCACGTAGCCAATGTACAGTTAAGTTGTGTCAAGCTCGAGCGCATGCAGCAAAGTCCGATTCAAGCTTTGGGCATCTCAACGGCACGTGTTTTTCTGTCGTATTACTTGCACCAGCTACAGGTTTGATGTAAGTGCTGAGTGATAATGATGACGGCCGCATATGTAAGTTAGAACATCTGTTTGCAATTAGGAGCAACTGTAAAAATGCATTTTATGAACAGTAGACATCCATAACACTCTAATAAATGTATTTTATTTGAAAACAACATTTTCATTTATGACTATATTATTAACATGTGACATTAAATAGTTTATTTTTTCTTCTGTGCATTCTTTTGGGGCTTTATATTTCATATATGTACTGGACGTATCCAGCAGTGTATTGTCTGTTAGAGCAAAGCACACCTATTCCTGTATTCATCAACAGACTTAACTTTACATTCGCACCTTGTTGAATACGGATATGCGTATGCCCAATTTATGAGCCTGATTCACCAAGGTACGTATCTGACCATTTTGAGCACATCATACACAAAATCACTCTCCACATGCCCATAATCAGCAAAAACATCAGTGAAAGCTGAATGCTCTCTGTGCCTGCGAGTGCAAAGGACACTTACTACAGCCTATGATTTTGGGGAGTGAACTAGGCGGGGAATGGGCGTTTTACCGTAGTGAATTTTTAGTAGAGACGTGCCATGTTCAAATCAAGCTCTGATTGTCAGAAAGTTACTTGGTTTTCTGCTGTATCTCTTTCTCCAGCTAAAGGGGCTAGTCCCAATCAGTAGAGTCAAAGTCAAATAATTGGATGAAAGAAAGTATATTGATTGATATTGTTATGACGCAATCGCACCATAAATCACGCACGCATACACTTGCACTTACACATTCACTTGTATATAGTGAATTTTTATAATAGTTCCAATCCACAGTCGTTTATGAACAATTGTTATTTAGTTTATAGTTAAATATTGTAATGTTATATGCACTTTAGTGATATTTAGCGTTCAGGTCACAGGAAGCATGTCATGTTTAGTATCATTATAATCCCCTATTTATACGCAGTTGTCCGATTCATTCGCCAAAAGGATCGCACATTGTGTGCGCTAGTTATCAATGATAGGGAATAAATGATTAGATGTCTGTGTAATGCTAATAGACCAGTTTGAACCAGTTCTTGTGGGAAAGCTAAGTATGCATCTTCTGGAGAAGCCAAGCCCACCCTTAGATGGCATCGTTTGAACTGGCCAATGACCTGCATTACACTCGACCTTCCTGAAGCCTGAACCTATGGAAGCAAGCCACATCATCTGTATCACTGAGTGTATATAAGCAGGAGCTCTGGGACCAGCAAGCAGTCACATTGGCAACAGACTTCAGGACTGAATGACTGTATGCTCGACCCAGCATTGCGCAGCAGGCGCAGTGTATGTAACATTTATCGGCTGTACTGTACTCATTTATTGAAATGTTAAACTTTTGCTAAATAAATTGCTTGTGCTTTGGAACCACACAAATCGCATAGACAATGCTTATTGGAAAACGATAAAATTACTTTAATAATTTGGGGGCTCGCAGCTGGACGTTATGCTACCGGGCGATACGCAAAGCCTACGGATTTCGGTTCCTCAACAAAGGGTGGAGATGCGTCATATAAGAACGCAATGTGTTTAAAACGTGTTCATCATTCTGTGTTGTGAAACCGAATGTCCATTTTTGCATAATCTAAGGAGCGGTAACTTGAATCTAGGGACAAGAAAGAAAACTGGTTCTTTTTATTGTCGTTTTGAATGTATTGCATTGCATAGCGTATGTGTATTTCCTGCATAGCGTATGTGTACTTCCGGTGTTGTTGCTACGTGTTTAAACAGTCATTTTGATAGTTTGTTATATGTATAGTATAATCACTTGTTAAAGCCTCTGAAAACATATTACTATTGTTTGTGATTTTTTTTTCTGTGCAGAATACAAAGGTGTATATTGTGGTGTTTTGTTGTGTGATTATAAAGAGAGGAAACTGGAAACAAAGGCTCTGTTTGAAAAGAGAACAGTTAAAGAAACCTTTGTGGCGTTCTGTTGTTTGATTTTAAAGAGAAGAGTTGATTTACTGTTGAAAAGAGACAGGGAACATCGGTTTCTGCCTGATGAGGCGGACTGGACGGCCAAGAATTGGTATACAGTGCAGGTATACTGGAAACGAAATAAAGGCTGTTTGAAAAGAACAGTTAAAGAAACCTTTGTGGCGTTCTGTTCTAAAACAGAACAGAGTATAAATAGACGTCGGAGCGAAAGCAAGAGGTTTTCATGACATTACCAATAGTAATCGCAAAGCTTACTGATAGGTAGTATCTGTAAGCGGTGCGATCGGACTGCATGGTTGATTGTGCAACCGTGATTGTGACTTGGGAGTTGTGGGAGGAAATACGCTGCAACCACTGATATTTTGATAAACATCGGGTGCTAACAGTTGTAAAGTACTCAAACTGGAAAGGCAGGGTATTGAAGTTGGTACTTTTATGATCCCAGTTGTTGTGTAGTGGTGTGTTATGGAACCACTAGAGATGGTCAGGGAAGTGTTGCCTAAGGAATGGCTCGGTGAGGTATATTATGCATAAGGAATATGGCGAGTACGCATCGGCGTACTGTGATAGATGGGTCACGATGACCCGAGAGTGTGTGAGACCTTTTCCCAAGGAAGGTAGTTTCGATTTAGAGGCACTAAATACTGTAACTGATAAAATATGGTTGATTGAACCAACGAAAAAGAGAATTAAATATTATGACTGCTTAAAACTATGGCAACAGGAAGGTAACAACACGTGGCAGGGTAATAATACATGCATACAGGAAGTAAGCGTACTGAAAGTAAGCGTACCGGAAGTAAGTATTGCAAAGCATGGAGAACTGAGCGCAAGCGCGCCCCCGTCGAAAAATGCGGTTGGGGTGGTAAGTACAGCCGATACTAAAAATGTTAAAAGTGTAACTAGTAATTTGTATGATGTATTAAGTTATGTTAAGAGTAACGAAGAATAAAATTAACCCACTGGCATTTCAGCCATTGCCCATGCCAGTAACATGCAAGAGACACCACAAGGACAAGGAAAAGGAACTGTCCCACCAGCAGGGGCAGCGGCTGAAATTGGTGAGAATAATGTAGAAATTAATACAAGGGGAAACATTCATTGTACTGCAACAGTAATTCCAGCAACTAGTCCAGACTGTAGTGATTTGGTAGGTTTACATCCTGTCCGCACAATAGCAGTTCCCAATGGGAAGGCTGACAAATATGTAGTAGTGCATTGTCTATGGACTAGGACTGAACTGTTTTCAATTATGTCTGATTTCACTACCTTTTTCTTGTCCCTTAATCAAAAGCTCCAACGACATAGAAAAGTGAAGTAGTTGTGGCAGGAGATTATAATACCACACTTGATAGTAAATTAAATAAATCTAATCCCCATCCTGCCTACTCAACCACTAATGCTCTTTTAAGGCCTTAATATCCCTGCTCAAAAACCAAACTTTGCTCTCCAATTGACAACTATTACACTAGAATTTATATAATGGTCTTAGGCCAGGTAGGTACCTCTAATATTGGCAATAATCATATTTTTAAAATAACTTGTCTGACCACACCTCAATAGCAGCTTAACTTTTCTCTCTTTCCACTATTATCTGGTTGGTGTTTAAATTAGTCTCTCCTGCATTATTAACATTTTTAACCTTACTTTGTTCAAACACTAGAGGATTATTTTACTTTAAATCAGAACCATGAAATTAGCAATATGACTTTATGAAATGCTCTTAAAGCGCATGGTAGAGTCCCAAAAACAGCCACTACTAATCATTAAAACAGTGTACTGTACAGTATATTAGGTGAACCAATCTCTGGAACTTGAGGAAAAAACGATGACATTAAAATCAAGATCTCCAAAATTACTGTTCCTCCTCTTTAATGTTAGATTGATATTTATTAAAGTAGTTCAATATGTATAGACAATCAATGTAGATATCACAAAAGCAACATAGGAAATTAGCCAGTATGAAAAAAGACAAGGCAATATGATATAATCTGCTGTAGGTTACTGATAGGATAGTAAACCACGGAAAGTCACTGGCAAAAAATGATATATGACACGGTATAGATAAGTCACTAACACAGATGGTGAATGGCGCAGTATAGCAGGAAACACCTGGCACACTTGGTACAGATGATGAATGGGACATTAAACTGGTATGCAAGTAAGACAATGATAATACAATTTATTGGGCCAAGTCCATGCTGCAGGGATCAGTATGCACAGTACTATACAAGGTACTGGTCACTCCTGAGACAGGCCCTCAGTGTGAAGCAGGAGAATCCAGACTACCTGTAGCATGCTGCAAAAAGGAGTCATCTGTACACAAACCAAGTAATCAGAGAGGGAAATTTTCAATATGCAAAGCCAACAGTCAGAGACAAAAAACACAATCAGAGCAGCCGGGCAGGACTCTGTCTGCCTGTCTCTGCCGAACGATCCTGCACATAGTGTGCAGCCGCAGGCAGCAAGCCCTTGCTATGTGGGGCAACTGATAGTTATGACTGGCACGGCATAGTCTTTGTATGGAAACGTACCACTAGATAGCACAGACCATATACCACTACGATAGACTATATAAATGCATTATATATACAGTACACATGGAGAACATCTTGATTTATGTATTAAATGTAAAATATATATATTAAAAAATATATATATTTTTTTAAACCAACCATATTTTTATTAATGATTATACTGTTTAGATTTGTTAATTTATTTTATAATATACATTTTTTGTATGTGTTATGATGTGACCTTATATTGCACATATACTTGTGCGTATACTGCACTCTTCTGTCTGTTGACATAAGTCAAAGAAGTGAAGGCAGAGCATTCTTACACCCAGATTCAAATCGAAATGCATCTTGAGACCCGCTTGGATTTGAATGCAGTCAGAATTACACTCATGTTTTGTGCTCTTTTAAACTGTAACTTGCGTGCAAGTTGTGTTCTGATTTAGAACTACAGCATTGTACTTAAAAGTTAGATAAGGAGTTGTAATGCTTGTCTTAAACCTTTGCTTAATAAAGCATGTTATGTTAGTCTTTTAAATAAAAAATTATGACGTTTGTGCATCCCTCTGGAAGACCAATCATTTTGGGGATAAATTCTATCTCTTCCAATATTGCTAAACATGTTGATTTGTTCCTTAATCCTCTTTTTTGGGTTGAAACCCTTTACAAAAGACAGGTCTGATGTGATCAGAATATGTTAATCTATATAATGGGAAAAGGATATGATATTTGTCAGTTGAGACATTAAAGACCTGATGCAGAGTTGGATGCATGTTGGGCGTAATTAATGCTCAACAAAAGGAGCCTGTAAAAAATAATCTATTTACACCCATATGAAAAGTCATAGTCATCTCCACACGCATCCAGCTCTGCACCTGCAACATATATGCCAGGTAAATGTCTGTCACGGTTGGCTTACAGGAAATTGATCTCTAGGCTCTGCTGAACATGGCTAAGCCCACCGATGGGCGCGGAGTCTAACAGACAGGTGATTTTCACCAGGAACTCCCGCAAGGAGGTATGGTCTTAGCTGCACCAAGTCTGCAGGACGCGGCCCCGTGAGCGAGTGTACAGCAGAACGATGTGGAAGAGCCAGGTGAAGTGGATGGAGACGATGGAGTCCACAGATGAGTGGTATAAATACAGGCACAACAATAATATTGGCTGATGGTCAACAGCCAATTAGTCACTAGGAGAATAGGTGCTCTGCGATATACAACGAGAGGACAGAGGCTGTCACTATGAAGTACTCTGGAGATGGTAATGGAAGTACTGGAGCAGCAATAGTTCAACACGGCCTAAGACTGAGAGCAGACTGGAGTAACGGAGGTAACCCGTGGCAACAGCTGATGAGTCACATATGTAGTAGCGGCTCTTAGTGGTAGTGATGAGAGAACCGAAGCTGTCACAATGAAGTACACTGGAGATGGTAAAAGAGGTACTGGAACAGCGATGGTTAGCTCAGACCACAAACTGAGAGCAGACTGGAACACAGGCAAACCACAAGGAGAACAGGAACCAGAACCACAGGCTGCAGGAAGTGAACTTGAAGAACAGACATTAAACAGGTGAATCCAGGAGGTTTAAATAGTGCTCCAGAAGTGCTTAGCCAATGAAAAAGAGGGAGGAGGTCCTGAAGTGCAATAGGCTTGCACCTGCACATATCTGAATATAGCTGAATGAATGAACTGGAGAATGTCTGATGCTGGGACATGGCAGCTTCCAGATGAATGGGCTGCAGGTAACGAGACAGGTACTATCTGTGGGACCGGAGCATTACAGTACCCCCTCCCCTTTAAAAGTGGCCACTGGATGCTTAGACGAAGTCTTCCGTGGAAACGGGGCATGGAATCTTCGGAGCAACGCTAAAGCATGGATGTCAGAAGCGTTGACCCAAGAGCATTCTTCTGGACCAAAGCCCTTCCAATCTACCAGATACTTGGTGGTTCCTCTGGAGATCTTGGAATCCAGGATCTGTGTGATCTCAAACTCCTGTTGCTGAGAAAACTTGGGTATTGTGGAGGTGGATACTGGAACGGAGAACCTGTTGATAATGAGGGGTTTGAGAAGAGAAATATGGAAGGAGTTGGAAATATGAAGGGAAGCGGGCAGCTGAAGCTTGTAGGACACTGGGTTGATGACCCGAAGTATTTTATAGGGTCCAATGAAGCGAGTAGCAAACTTCATGGAGGGAACCTTGAGGTGAATATTCCGAGTTGATAGCCAGACCTTGTCTCCCGCTGGAACTGCTCGGCGCTTCTTGTCCGCAAATGTCTTATAACGAGAGGAAGACTTTTTAAGATTTGCAACCACTTCTTTTCCATATGGTGGAAAAGTCAAGAATGGTATCCTCACCAGCCGATACATGGGTAGGTGGGAAAGGAGAAAATTTAGGAAACAGATGATGAAGCCCAGTAACCATAAAGAATGATAAAGAAGCAGAAGACTCATGGAAGAGATTGTTATGTGCAAACTCGGCCCATGGCAGGAGGTCAACCCAATTGTCCTGAGAGGCGGAAGAGAATAACCTGATGCATGTCTCCAGATCCTGATTCACATTTTCAGTTTGGACGTTGGATTGTGGGTGATAAGCCGAGGAAAAGCTGAGTTGTATACCGAGGGATTTACAGAGAGCACGCCAGAACTTAGAGGTGAATTGAACCCCTCTGTCAGATACAATTTCCATGGGACAACCGTGCAGACGAAATATTTATTTTATGAAGTGTTGAGCGAGGATTGATGAAGACGGCAGACCTGTGAGAGGAACAAAATGGGCCATCTTAGAGAAGCAGTCCACAATGACCAAGATGGTATTACATCCTTTACTGTGTGGAAGGTCAGTAACGAAGTCCATACTGATATGAGTCCATGGCATGGTGGGTATGGACAAGGGTTGTAATAGACCCATAGGACTCGCATGAGGACTTTTGTGTTGGGCACATACGTTACAAGCAGCTACAAAATCTTTGACATCTGATCGAATAGTAGGCCACCAATACGAGCGGTATATCAACTCATAAGTCTTGTGAAACCCCATGTGTCCAGAGAATTTGAAGGCATGACACTAGCGGCGTAATTTTTTCCGAAGAGAAGTAGGGACAAATGTTTTCCCAGGAGGAGGAGAATTGGTCGTAGGGAGTCCTACCAAACATCTAGGATCCAAGATGGGGCGACTGAGAGGTAGATCAGAGTTCAGGTGAGCGTTGAAGGCCCTGGAAAGTGCATCTGCTCTCTTGTTAAGATGACCTGGCTTGAAGGTCACACGGAGGTTAAAATGAGAGAAGAACAGTGATCAACGGGCCTGGCGAGGGTTGACGCACTGAGCGGACTGTAGGTATAACAAATTTTTATGGTCAGTAAATATGGTAACCACATGCTGAGCCCCTTGCAAAAGATAATGCCACTCTGACAGAGCCAACTTCATGTCCGAAAGCTCCCTGTCTCCAATCGTATAATTCCGTTCTGCGGGTAGAAACTTGCGGGAGAAAAAGGCACAAGGAAGAAGTTTGTTAGGAGGATACTTCTGGGCGAGTACTGCTCCTACTCCAATAGCAGAGGCGTCCACTTCAAAAAATAATGGTTGCGAGAGATTGGGTTGTCTGAGGATGGGTGCAGAAGAGAAGGCCCGTTTCAGAAATGTGAATGCCTCCAAGGCTTCCTCCGTCTAATCCTTGGTATTGGCCCCTTTTTTCGTGAGGGCTGTGACGGGGGCAACAATGGTGGAATACCCCTGGATAAATTGTCTGTAGTAGTTTGAGAACCCGAAGAAGCGTTGCACCGCTTTGAGGGTGGCGGGACATGGCCAATCCAAGATTGCTCAAACTTTCTCAGGGTCCATCTGTAGCCCAGAACCGGAGATGATATATTTGGGCTTTTACCATTCCAAGTATGGGCAAAGCTAATGCAAAATATATGCAAAAAAAACAAAACTGGAAGCAAAGAAACATTCCCAATAATCAGCCTCAGTTAGTTTTAAATTAAGAGGTACTTGTGTGGTCTTAAGAGCTATCACACAGCAATCTTTGTGTGTATTTTGTACACTGGCACAAAAGGTAGTGTAAAACACCTACAATTCATAACGTCACTCAGAAAATTTTACCTATTGAGAAATCAATTCAACTTACTTTAGCAGATGTTCAAGCATGTATCAGCTTTGTTTTATTGTAAAAAGCCCTATTGAAAGTTTTGTGAACCAGGCTTTAAACTAAACTTGTTTTTGGCAGACATGGCATAAATTAGGCATTAGAAAAGATCCTCTATTCACAATAACCATGTTCCAACATTAAAATATTAGCCGTCACTTATTTAGTAGACATTGGCAAAAAAGAAAGTCTTGTTAACACTTATTGTCCTGACTGCATTTCAGAAGCACATTCACAGCCCTTTATATTCACGTAATCTCTATGATTGTGTTGTTGACACCTCAACAATGTCACTTGACTGACATACCTGACAGCTCCCACTAGTGACATAGTTCTCACAATAAGAAACAAGTTTTTCTAAGATAAGCATTACCTACCGCCAGGCTTATAAAAAGAAAATATACTAAAAGAAAGGTAAAAAAAACAAAAGTAGCATGGTGTAGTCTTTTCATCATCCACCATAACCCCTGCTGCTCACTGTTGTATTTGAATGTAGGGGGGTGAAAAATAACATTGAGTAAAATCCTGAGTGTACATAGCTACCTAATGAACACAGGACACATCTTAATGATTATTTTCATTTATAATTGACACAGTTGAGAAAATGTATTTTATTGTGGTTTAGAGTTAGACAATCACTGTATGGAACTGTGATATATATATATATATATATAATGCAAGTCAGTATATTTCAAGAAAAATGAAAATATCACAGTTAGGTTGCAGACTTAAGTATTTTGATGAAATGTGAACTAGTACATCATACTTTCATTTTGATAAATATACAGAGATATGCATTAGTAAAGATTTTTTTTTTTTGTTTGTGTGCAGAGCAAGAAGACATCCCCCTCCTTTCCAAATCTACGGAACTGATATTGGCAATGGTACACATTGTTCTTCTCAATTTGACCTAATAAGGCACTAAAATGTTTATATATATATATATATATATATATAAAAATAATTAAATTTGAGACATAACACAGCATAGAGACATCACAATAGTTGTACATAAGAAAGCAAGACAAACATATATACGGTTCATATCTATACGGTTCAGTCTGCAAAAAGCATGCAGAAATTTCAAAACGGATAGGAAGAAAGGTGAAAAGGAAGGGAAAGGTTTGATCCTTAAAATAGTATAGTATCAATTCAGCAAATAAGGTAAAATGGAGTGCAAATGATATAAGAGCGTTGAACCACCAGAGCCAAGTTACAGCTTGAACCAGCTACCCACCCAAATATGCACCGGAGACCGGACAATTTCCTTTTTCAAATTTGGTCTCATGTCACAGATAGGAAAGAGACTCTTGTGAAGTCCACCCAAATAGCCCAAGTTGATACATAATCTGTATAATGGCCAGTACTGAACAGGGAGAGATCATCCATTGCCATGTAGAAGTCAATTCTTGCTATCCAAATGTGGAATTGCCCAACTCCGATCCACACATCCAGCACTTACCCGAGACACCGATGCATTTTAGATAACGGAGACAGGCATTTGTATCACCTAGAGAGAGTACCTTGAACTGGGTCTCCAGTACTGAAATGCTAGAGAAGCTCACCTGGGAATATCGAAAGAGTATTGTGTTAGTGGTATAGAATTGTCGAGAATATATATTTTTTGCACTTCTATTCTCCATTTATTTTCCAATAATATTGATTATACAACAATCTCTATAAGAAGCTGCATAAGTTCTTCTCGCCGGTAATATAATGGTGGCTACAAATTTTACATATTTTATATGATTTATGATACTATTATAAGGTTTAATTTTTGGTTAATTTAAACCAGGGATATCCTCCATTGTGTGGATATAGTATTGATTATTGATAGATCTTAGGCCAAATCTCGGGAGAATCAGACCTGGCTAAGTCTTGATCCCACAATTTGTTACATCTCAGATGGGAGTCGTAAAGATTTTCCATCAGAAATATATAGTTAGTAGAGATAGTATGTTTGAGGTCCTGGGAATCCCAGCGCAACTACTCAAAAGGGGTCAGGCCCCAAATCTTGAAAGAGAGATTGGAGGTCCGCAAAATATATAAGCTTTGGGTAATGTATTAATTTTGATAATATTTATCCTCCATAGCCATAGAAAAGCACTGAGGATGCCAATGGCAAGTTCAACTCATAGTTTAGCCAATAACGGAACAAAATTCTCCCTAAACAAATCTCGGCGATCTTTGGTAATTAGTATCCCTAAATAATTGATATGTGATTGGTGACAGGTAATTGGAAATGCATGTTGGATGCCTGCTAGTGTATTAGTAGAGGCCGAGAGGTTCAAGGCTACCGATTTGGAAAAGTTTATTTTAAAATTATAAAGTCGTCCAAATTTTTGGGCTTCCCACATCAAATTGGGTAGTGAGACTACTAGGTTGGTAATAGCCAACAAGTCGTCTGCTAAAAGGACCAAATCATGGGTATTCCCACCCACCTGGACACCCAAGATATCAGGATTAATTCTAATGGAGTTAGCCATAACCTCTATGCACAAGACAAACACCGAAGGGGATAGAGGGCACTCCTGCCTAGTTCCATTTCAAATGTTAACAGGGTTGGAAAGAGAAACATTAATTTAAATTCTAGCGATGGGATTGTTATATAGGGAAATAATTATGTTTGCATAAGTGCCCACTGCCAAGTGCTCCAGCATTCGAGAAAGAAATAACCAATCGACCCTGTCAAATGCCTTTTCTGCAGCTGTCGATAGTAGTAGAGTCGGAATGCCTGACCATGCATTAAGTCAATGACCTTGGTGGTGTTGTCCTGAGCCTCATGACCTGGCACAAAACCAACCTGATCAAAAAGAATAAAAGCAGCTCAAGGAGATTGGCAAGCAATTTCGCAAACAGCTTTAGGTCGACATTCAGCAGGGAGAACAGTCTGTAACTGGAGCGATGGGAGAGGTCCTTCCTTTAATTTGGTATAATTGTTACATGAGTTCTAATAACTGTTGGGAAAACCACATCAGCTGAAATATCATTACTGGCTTGCAGGAGAGGGTTTCAATTGGGTCCAAAGGATTTAAAATATGCAATGGAAAAGCAATCTGGACCAGAAGGAGTAGACTAAATTGCCGCTTCCAGTTCTGGCAAAGTGAAGGGCACATCTAGGGCAAGTCTGGCTTCTGCTGAAATTTTGGGAAACTTACAACTACACATATAATCTGCTATTTCCTTTTTACAATGTACAAATGGCAGAGCAGGTGGATGCCCCAGGGATATTATATAGTTTTGTGCAGTACGCATGGAATGCCTTCACTATTGCATTATTTGATTGAGAATCCTGACCCTCATGATTTTTTTTTATGGAGTGAATAAAAAAAGTACTTGTTTACATTTCTTCAGAACCAAATTTGTTTTATCTTGTAAAAGTTTATTCAGGGTAGAACGTGCCTCCGTCAATTTCACAAGAGCATCTCCAGTCAGGGAGGATTTATATCTAGTCTCAAGATCTTTAATCTTAAGCAAAAGATCTGTCTTATACGTTTCTTTTTCCCGTTTCATGATAGAGCCTAATTGAATGAGTGCACCCATCAGGACTCACTTATGGCATTCCCAGATGATCACTTTGGAAACATTGGGTTGATCATTAAGAGAGATACTCTATAATCATTGATAGAGCAATAATTGAATGTCTCCAGTAGAAGATGCTTTAAAAAAAAAAAAAAAAAAAAGTATAAAGATTTTATGAACAAAATATTACAATTCAAGTGCCATATTATAATTGGTCAAGGAAGCACGTAGGCGTTCCTTGGTCCATCAGGGTCTCATTTCTGCAATGGTCATTTTGAGAAATTTTGGAATGTATTTGTTCAACAACATTGATTAGGAACACTGTTCTTTGAATTAACTCTTCCACTACTGTTCACATCTCTCATCAGCATAAACACAAGGATTCAATTTACATAAAAAAAAAAAAAAAAACACATAAAAAAAACCCGATACACTAAAATAAGATAAAACAAAAGTAAATATTTCATGCTGATAAATTGACTTCATTCAAAAATATCTTCGACATCATCAATAGCGGATTCCAATTGGGTTCTGCAATTCGTTCAGTCTCCAGGGCCAAAGTGAGATATACAGGGGTATGATCCGACCAAGTAATTTGACCCCTGCTGGCCTTCTTTACCAAATGTAAAAAATCTATGGCTGACAAATACATAATCTACCCTCAAATAGGCCAAATGCGGGTGTGAATAAAAAGTATAGTATGTGAGCCGGATGTAGGAGGTGCCAAGTATTAACCAACTGCCATTTCACAGGCAACATCCAGTCATGGTAAGCCAAACAAGTACCCCTCCTCCTGGCTACAGCACTTCACCACCTATGGAAAGCACATGTATGCCACAGTATACAGGAGGTCTGTCATCCTTGGAAAATAGTGAACGTTACCATTATGAACAGCTGTGACAACCGTGATCTTTTAATAAAGTTTTTTTTAAATGTTTTTATATGTTTTATGTGTGCCCTATTTTACTTAAAATATTACTTTTGCTTTCCCTTCTTCAGTCCATCTCTGGTCTGCACACCAGATATGGGTCTCATACCCCTCCCACCTATAGGTCCAAATCAGTGCTTACACTGCATGCTGCCATACAGTGGAAGCACGTTTGCCTTCAACACTCAAACATTCTTTTCGCTATCGTATCCTCCATACCCTTCCTGCCTATTGGCCCAAATCAGCACATCTACTGTATGCTGGTTTGTTTGTGTGGTTTTTAATATGTTAAGTCTCTATTTTAATAAAAAGAAAAAAAAAAATGTTTAAAATGAGACTATTTTTCACCGATCTTCATATATTGTCCATACAGACCTTGTACGATAGCCTGACAGGTCTCAGGTATGATCAAACCCAGAGCTTGAGGTGAAATTGCTGTGCTGTATTTCAGATGAGCCAGTGTGCTACCGGTGTCCAAACATCGTAGGGTAGCAGCCAGATATTTGTCTCCTTAAATGGCTGTACTCCTTCTGGATGAGGGGGGTGACAAGCAGGAGCAGCTCCTGGAATGTGGGATCAGTCATCCACAGGAAATTCCTGAAGGCATCTGGGTTGTTGTCCCGAATCTCCTGCAGCAGGAGCATATGTGAAAAGGAATATCTCCTCTGGAACCACTCCTTGGTCCAACAAGTCCAATTCTTTCTACTTCTTTCCCTCCGTGTTTGCAGTGTTCTTGTCATAGCGAGAAGCAACAAATGACTATCTTCTGTTGATTTATTGTGGCCGTTATATTCAAATGAATCAAAGGCATTTTTTACATTTATTTAGCATATTGCAGCTGAGAGGCCATATATCTGCACAGTGTGTACGATCGTGAGTCACGATCGTTTGAGAGGATGGTTATGACCGACAAAAATCAAAGCTCGTACGCTTAATTGTGCAAATTGCTCCAGGACCTAATTAAAGACTTTTATGAGGACATCAACAATCCCGAGAAGGTATGTCCTCGGGTATACCTCGGACACGGAGGTTATTACGCCTGCCTTGGTTGTCAAGATCCTCCACTCTGGCTTGTGAATATCTCAATTCTGCAGCTTAGCGAACTATAGAGTCTTGGAGATTTGCAACACAGTCTGCAGCTATATCTTTGTCCTCTAAGGAAGTAATTCTGTCAGCAAAAGAGGAAAGGTCAACATGAATAGAAGAAACCGCAGATAACAGTTTCTTGCAATTTCTGTTCCAAAGTAAAAAGATCTAGTTTAGTAGACAGGGACTTCCTGTGCCCTGCTTTCTCACCAAGATCAGCAGACATGTCCGTGGAGGACAAGGGTGGGGGTTATGTCCTGGAAAATAATGAGAGGAACCAGGAGATGAGGAGAGAACATTGGCGGCAGAGAGGTCTTGAGAAATTAATGCATGTCCATTTATGGGGGGAAATCTCTTCCTCTTGTAGATTCCTTCCACTTTTATCTTTCCCCATGGTCAATGAGAAGTAGGTGGTAGTAACAAGTATTCTACAAAGCTCCAGTAGTTATCCAGGTAGGTATAAATACATGAAAGCCACCAGACACTGCTACACACAAAGCATCAAGTCATAGTTATGGCAATGGGATACATTGAGTGAAATAGTGGGATGCTCCTTTTAGGATTTATAGCGCATGTGTGTGTTAGATTATAAGCTCCAATGAGGCAAGAACTGATGTGGATGAGTTCCCTGTGCAGCACTGCAGAATTATTGGCGCTATATAAATAGATGTTGATTTGTTACTGCATCTAATAACTAAAGCTTTAAAGTGTGTTGAGCTTTTTGACTGGTGCAGCTTGCATGTCGATCCTTTGTGGTAACAGTGCAGCACAAAATGTTTATAGGTAGCAAACCACTAGATATAAAAAATTAGGAAGGTTAAAGTCCATGCAGAATTTGGCAGATCGACTTGACAGCTTATTATGGCACTTGGGCTGTCATCATTCAACACCTAATTTTTTATTGACAAGGGGGTCAGTACTATGCTGGAAACAATGTGGGTGTTTTCCTTAATTATACCATTACTTGCTTATGTAGTTTAGGGATTATTTCCTCACATTGATATTTCATTTTGAAAATATTTAACATTTTATTATGAGTTTATGTTTTTTGTTTTTTAAACTGAAATGAGTCAAGTCTCGTTCTTGGCCGAGTATGGTTGGTGCATTTGGTCTACCGATTGTAAAGCCTGCGCTTTTTGCAAAACTGTTAAATTGTATAAAGCTTTCACCTAATTATTTTATGGTTTTATGATGACAGTTGCCAACTAAATAAAAACCCTCTTCCCATTCAAGTCAGTTTCCCTGTTCCCAATTTGCTCTATTTTCTTGTCACTTCGATAAGCAAAGTAAAACAGATACACAAACCTGAGTAACCTCCGCTAAAAAGACAATGTAGACTTTATGCGTTTCTTTTTTTGAGCTTCAGACAACGAAATAGTCACCTCAGAAACCTGGTCCTTCGACACAGCAGAAGGTACCACACAAAAAGAAGGTCAACCTTGCTCAAGAGTGCCATCGGCCCATAAGGAATCAGTAACCCTGCCAGATTGCCACTGTGATCCAGCCTCAGTTTGACTGGAAAGAGACAAACCCATTACCTACTGTACAGTGGACATAAAAAAAGTCTACACACTTATCGAAAATGCAGGTGATATGATGTAAAGCCTGAAATCAAGATAATCATGTCATGAGGACTGAGATCATCCTTCCCATCAGCACCAGGATAAGGAGCTACTGGGTGAATGTATGGAATCTGTACATGCACTACACCAGGAAAGAGCGCCTGCCGGTCCGGTAATACCAGTTTTCACAAATGAAATCCAATAAAGAAGACATCTGGATCATCAAGTTACAAAACTTCACTAACAGATCACGAGAATTCTTGACTAAAACCAGCTTTCTAGCCTGGAGTATGGTCTGAATCATGCTGTCAGGGAAGCCCTAAGCTTTTAAGAATAATTGCATCAAGAATCACACTGTGAAAGCTTGAAAAGGAAAATTTTGAGCAGAAAAGAACTTCTCCTAGCAGTACTGGTCTTAGGAGATACAAGAAAACAGACGGAAATCTCATGGTACGGACATGGCATCTAATAACAACGCCTGTAAATTCCCCGTCATGGGGCAGTCACTCTCCACCATGTGGCTCAACAAGAATGCCGCCATTCCAAGGAGAAGGGCCTAGCTGAGAAAATCTGCATATCATTATTTCACCCCTCCATAGTGAACACTGCTGCAATAGCTGGAAAGTTTCATTCATTGCATGAAACTGTAGGTTGCTCTGAAGGCCAGGGCACCCTTGGTGCCTCCCTGATGATCGACGTATGCCACTCTAGTGGCATAGTTTGATGACCTTTTAAATGCCTAACTTCATCAGAACAGCATTGTCTAGGGCATTGAAAATCACTCGAGCACTCTGGATATTGAATACAACACTGAAGGGTGGCAGCCTTTCAAATTGGCATCCGTAGACAAAAATGTCCATTTCCTAAGAAAAGGTTGCTCCCTATGGAGGTTGTAATGCCCCAGTGACAAAATGAGCAACTGACACATACTTTGATAGAGCCTGATGAACTGACTGGGCAAGTGATCGTGCTTTTGAAAATATTTTCACCATCTGAAACTCTCTTGGGAGGAACTTTAAAAAAAAAAATAATAAAAAAATGAACAGGCACCCATTTGTGATCTTTGGCAAGCCCCTGTAATGAGGAGAATGTCCTCTGCCAAGAACACAATGCTACTGGGTCTTGGGAGAACTCCTTAGAGCCCTCTTAACCTACCAAAACTGAAGAGCAGTAGGAGCTTGAAGCTTCCACAGATTAATTGAGCAGGCAGATTGCATAATCTTTAGAGGAGATTCAACAATACTCTGCACCAACTTCACCAGATATTCTCCACAAGTTTGTCTGGAGATCAAGCAGCAGAGCCCGAGACCCATTGCTGTGTTTTATCAAAAATAAAGGGTCTGCTTTTAAGATCTACCTTAGGGGGTAAAGGAGGACAAGAACCCGCTTGGGCCCTGGGGAAAAACGAACAGCTACATAAACTCTGCAATGCACTAGATCAAAGCATGACCCATTACAGTAGAACCCACCCAGCTGCTGAAACTATGCCCCACATACGCTACTCCTAAGTGTCAGACTGACCACTAAACAATCTAGAGAAACCACTACATTGACATACTCCCCTTATCTGACATAATAGGAATGATGAGGGGAGATAGAAAGGAGAGCTGCACTACACAATGACAAACTGAAAGTGGATTGCAAAACAGACACAAACTTCAGAACAAAGCAGCACTGCACAATGCAAAACAGAAACAACGTTCAGAGTAAAAATGACAAACAGACCTCTGATCTTAAGAAAGATAAGCTGCTGCTATGAATATTTCTGGTGGGCATATGAGGATCGAGCACCCCCCCCCCCTCCCGTTCCCCCCACACACACACATACTATCCCATGCATAGAGTGGGGCTGCTTAAACAGGGAATCCCCCACCTGACCTCCCTGGCACTAGGGACCCTGCACCAAAGTCCTCCCTGGCAGGGCACAGCTCCAAGGGCTCACTGATTTTGAACAGCTACTCCAGTCAAGTGACTGTCCAGGTGCCCAATGGCACTGGCTGGCACTTGGATCCCAGCCACTACCTGTAGTGGAAGTGATCGGGTCCCCCTCACAAGGGGATGCCACATTAGGAGAAGGTACCTTTCGCTGTACCTCTTCTGCCCACTCAAAGCATTCCACAGACACCAGAGATCTCCCGGCGCACAATGAAAACAAATAAAAATACATTTTAAAGTAAAAAGCTGTCCGTGCAGGCTTCTGGGGGTACAGAGGGGAAGAGAATGCCATCAGAATTCAGTCCCCATGAAGCAGTGAGCAAGCTAGACTGATTCTACTTCTGTTGTGGTAAAACGTTAAGAGGTGTCCATCCTGGATTCATTGCTATCAGCACTATACAATGAAAGTCAACATTTTATCTGCAGACAATTCCTGAAACAGTGGAAATTGTCTGGGATTCCCTTTAAGAATAATATTTGAACAGACAACAGCACAATAAATTTATACCCTTCTGTTTATTTTCACCTAGTGACCTTTAGAGGATACTTCACACACATACACGAGAAAGAAATTCCATCAGTTATGCACACTATTATGAAGATTACATTAACCCAATCACTACAAGAATTATTACCTAAACTAGCAACCACTATTACCTTTTGATGCTGAAATCCGTTTTCTTATGTACACAGCAGATATCTTCTGAAATATGCACACTGCCATCACATATTGCCATGGTTTGCCTTAAAGTGCATTTATATTTTGTACTGAATTGCCAATCTCAGTGGTAAATGAAGACATTTTCCTTGCACTTCTATAATATATTGCTATTTATGTACCAAGAGGGGCCCTTAGCAATGTGCAACATCAATATTACGGTTTGCTGAGACTATTGCTTGCTTTCTTTATAACCCCACTGTAGAAGAAAAGGAGTTAATAGAACCCATATTACAGTGAATTACACAAAAACTAAGGAAATTTTATAGGAGATGGAGAAGTTTAGTTATATAGAACATGCTGTGCTTCAATATATTTATATAGGACCATCATTGTGAAGTGAGAGTTTAGTCTCCTAAAAAAACAAATCCAAACTACAAAACCCAAACAACACTTTATTGCTAATTTCATTTAATTTATTTCATTACAAGCTATACAAATACAGAATACTTTACACTTTTCTTAAAAATTGAAAATACAGCATTAGTCAAAAGGCATTAAAGAAAGTCTTTAGACTAGCCATTATTGCGCACACATTAAATACACACATACCACACGAAAAAGGAGAGAGCACGCTTTGGAGTTCTCTTTTCATACAGGCTAATTCAGGAAATGGACAACATTATGCACCTCCTTTAGAAAGATCTTAACACATCTCCATTTACTTAGGGGAAAAAACCCCCATGATGGCAGTTCAGGGAGTGAAATCTAAGCTGTAAAACAAGTGACTACACAATGTAGTAGGTAATGAGACAAAGTAACTATGTGTCTGCACTGCAGACATAGCTAGGAGAAGCCTACAATCAAGACAATTCTGGAGCTGTTTACTGCATGTGAGGGAGTGATAAAATATTAATTCAAATTGAATCAACACATGGTATACACAACTGAACTGCTACACTAACCATAAGGCACAAATTTGTAGCAATTGTTATGACTAGAAAAAACAGTGCTTAATGGTATAACATAGCAAAATAAAAATATGTGTTTAAAAAAAAATAAAAAAAATAATCAGGATTAGAAAGGGATGCTGGACTTGTGATTTCTCCATTTCCAAGTGTATGTTTTATTATAACCATAGAACATGTAAAAAGATTATTAGACACCTATCCTGTGCGCCAATGTATGTGCAAATCTGAAGGCACAAAAGTGGATTACTTACATGTAGAACATGATGGCTGAACTGTAAATGGCAAGTACAAATATTTAGTGTTATATGTTTTGACATTATGACTATTTCAGCAATGTTAAATGACAGCAGCATAGTGCGTTAGACAACAAAGGACACAACAGCACTTTACTTGGCCAGTGCTTCACCAACAAGTTGAATAGAGATATCTCCGGCGTCTGTCTGTACAACCAGGCGGCCTTCGAAATGGCCAGTGGCGGATGGTTTGAATTTCACTGGCAGGTTGATGTAGTGGTAGGCTCTATAAAAAGAAAGAACAATTAAATACAAAACAGTCAGATATCCATACAGCCTTTTACATGTAAATCCACCACTACAAATCCAATTTAAAGCAAGAGAGATATATTCCACAATACTTCACAAATATTATACAGAACTTGCAATACAGTACATAGATCTCCAAAAGTTAACATCTCAATTTAACAGAGACCGTCAATGACAAATTTTGTGAGTGGTGCTTTCTTTCACAGCAGGTCCTTCAACCACAGATCTGGAGGTTATTGAAGGTACCTACGAAGATGCATTGAGCACTTCAGTAACGTGGAATGCAAACTTCTCAGAAAAATGTAATAGGCCTCCTGGACAGGAATCCCAAAAGAGAAACAGATGATTGCTGTTGAATGATCGGTATCTATTATAAATTATTTTATTTAAGTGCAGAAGAATTTCCAGTAATTTAAGTATATTAATAAAACAGTAACATTTGAATGTTCACAAATAGTTTTCTATGTATTTAGTCTACCTTTCCATGTGGAAGGAACCATTAACATCTGTGATTTAACAAATAGTTGACTGCCACTTTCTCCTCTAAGAGCAGATCTTCCACATCTTAATCCTGAGGGTATGTCTAGAAGTGACCAAGGATTATAACATTGCTAATGGGGTATAGAGGGGGCTTCAAATTCAGTGCTAAATTTGAAAGTGCCCAAGGCTCTAACGATGACTCTATACCCCCAGTGCTCCCCATGGATGTAAGAGAAATACTTAATAGAACGTAAATTACTTAATTCTACAAGACACAAGCCTTAATATAGTCATTAATGCCCAATAGAGTATATGTCTTCTTTAGCATTCAACATAGCATTCTTCCCCTTGTTGGCAAGATGTCAAGTTAATGTCAAAATAAGAAAGGGTATGATAGAACATTAATAGAATAAGCAAACAATGAACAAACAGAAAACTCATGGAATATTCTGCATAATTTATAAAACTAACTTAATTATTTAGTTAACACATTTTGCAAGTACAAAGTTATTAAGACGCTAGGCAATCTAATTACAGGAATCTAAATTCAAAATAGCAAGAGCACCCACCACACACCATGCCAGATACCATTACTCAATGGTAACATTTACTGGGAAAAATAGCACTTCACTCAAAATAGGGAAAAACAAACAAACAACAACTTACCTTAGGGAATACTTGGAATGTTTCATGTGAAATGGCTCTTTGGGACTAACAAATTTCAGCTGAAAGTCAATACAAGATGCTTTTTAAAACACACACACACACATGCGGGTTATTTTTTTTCTAAGTAAAAACAAAAATCATGCAGAGAATATGACTACACATAGTATTAAACCAGTCTATTAAATAATATTGCTTGACAAATTCCAGAAGCCAGACAGCTAATGCGCCTGAAGATATCCACACAAATTCCTCTCTCACTCATTATCCTGCTATCTTTTAGCTTTGCCTGAACAGCACTTGAATACTACATTAATTTTCTCGCACACATGCCACTTTATCAGGTACACCTTTCTAGTACTGGGTAGGACCTCCCTTTGTTCCAGAACAGTCTGAAATATTTCTGGTATGGATTCTACTAGGTGCTGGAAACATTAAAGATTCTGGTCCATGTTGATATTGTTAGATTTGTCTGAACATTTATGATCTAACTTTCTAGTGGATGTGGAGCCCATTGGAGTACACTCATTGTCCTGTTCGTAGAACCAGCTTGAGATGGCATTTACTTTGTGACATGACTCATTATCCTGCAGAAAGTAGCCATTAGAAGATGTGTAGACAGAGGCCATAAAGAGATGCACATGGTCAGTAACAATACTTAGGTATGCTGTGGCATTTAAACTATACTCAGTTGGTATTAAGGGGCCTAATGTGTGCCCCACACCATTACACCACCACCAAAAGCCTGCACTGTTAACACAAGACAGGATAGAGCCATGAATTCATGATGGAAGGGTCAGGATTTGGCATAAACGTATATGTGGAATAGTTCTTGTAGGTGGATTGAATGTGCAGTTATGTCAAGAACAACCTGAGTACCTTGGCATGCTTGTTTGTGGTCATAATGTCCACTTGACAAAGTACAAATTTTAGTATTAGCTGGAACACTTTGTTAGGCAGAGTCCACTCCCCTGGAGGAACTTGTTTTGGACTGAGTTAATGGGCTATTATGTTCTGTTTACAAACTACTTGCAATGCTGAGAGTGACCTCCGATTTTTTTCTGCCCAACACATGATTTTCGCAACTACCACAATTAAGGTTTTGCTTAGATCCTTGGCGATTTAGGACACTCACAACGATCCTAATATCTGACAAAAATCTGAGACATTTGCCTTTTAATTGAAGATGACATGTGCTGAACGGCTTTCCATACTACTCGTGCTACCTGTGCAACAAAGGTGGGCTCCAAAGCCTGCAACACTTTTGCCTGTTGTCAATATGATCCACTCTGGTTCTGAAAGGGACACTCCTCACCTTTAATTTTGGACTTTGTCAAGAACCACCAATAGGTCTATCTGCTGGCAAAAGTGTGATGTTATGATTCAGAGAACTGTTTGTGATCCTACTGTGTTAGTAGTTCCAACTGTAGACTGAGCATGTGCCACCTTGCCACAGGATGATTTCTATGATGAAGGAAAATATTGCCCCCAGGAAATCCAGTCCAATTTCTTGTGATGAACTGCAAAATGCATATGAAAATAGGCATCATGAAAGTCTATTGATGTGAGAAAAATATCTCCCGCTTATGTCGTGGAGGACAGAAGTCACATATTCCATGTGAAAGTGTCTGCACAGACAAACCTGTTGAGTCTTTTCAAGTCCATAATAGTGCAAAAGGCTCCTGCAAATTTGAAGAAGTAGAGTCCGGAACAAAACCTACGTCCTCCTGATCTGAAGGAGCAAGAGAAATTGTTTGAGCCTTTCTTAAAGCTTGTAGGCTGTTGCGTTGAGCCTCAAACTCTGCTGGGATAAACGAAGTCCTGAGTTTGACAAAGAAGTTTCTCCTGGAATACTGATGTAACGATCTTGTAAACATTTCTCACAATGTGCAAAACCCAATGAACTGTGAAAGAATACTGATACACAAAAAATAACCGATCGCTAACTGCAGGAGTAATGCAGGAAACAATAAAGCACTCCTGATTTGGCTTACACAGAGCAGGTGCTCTTCGCTGGGGATGGACTCCTCAAGCTATCAAGTACATTCACAGTGAAGGTAGCAATCACTTTCCCCCAGAAGCTAAAAGCAGTTCAAAGTCCTTTTCTTGCCTGTTCCTTCATTTTGACGACCTGTGACCCATGCCCTGCACATGCATACTGACAGCTTCTGCAGACTGGAGCGTGATTTGAATTACACACCAGATCTCCTCCCGGAGGTAGCAGACTGGTATTCCCCAGGTAGAAAGTCCAGCACTTGGATTAAACAGATGGTACGTCGCCGGGAGCACAAAGTAAGCCCCTGCGCTACAGAAAACAAAAACACTACCTGACCTACCTAACTAGGTACAGGAAAATATGCAGAGGAAGAGGAGGAGGTGCATTGTATAAAGTCTGGGGTGTTTTTACTTTAAGTTCCATTCTAGGTAAGGTAGAAACAGGTATTCACTGTAACGACTGCCATGGATGATGATTGAAGAGAAAAAGGTTAAATAGGAAAGCACACATTTTGACAATATAAGAATCTCCCTACTTAATCTATGGTTAGAACAGCAGCAGCTAGTGCGTTGAGGAAATAGACACATTTGGGGATTTTTAAATTCCTCCTCTTACTAGGCTATGTAAACAGTTTATACCTGATCTACCACATCTTAATATGTTTACATTATGAATAGGAGGAATAAAAATATTACCATATAGGTTGCGAAAGAGTTGTTTTGTAGATTTACTTTCAAAGTGCTGGATTCCCCAACCAATGTAGAGGGAAAGGTATATAACTCTTCTGAGGCAAATACTCCCCGTACGGTTTCTTCTTGTCTGCGATATAAAATGCAAAGTAAGGAAAAACAGAAAAGGACCTTGGTGGTCCTTGGACCACCTTTGGACCAGGTGGTGCCAAAAAGATGCCAATTACTGGGAGGCGCTATATTTTTAAAAATAAAACATGCTGCTCCCACATAACAGTCCGTCTCACCCGTCCCATACATCCTCTGTCATAGCCAACATTGCACAGTGGAAAAGACTTAAGGATATACAACTCAACAAAGCTCAAGTGCAGGTAGACAGGTGTAGGAGTGATGAGGTTCCAGAGATATGTCCTTAAGGGAACTTTAATCGTACTGGAAACATGATAGATCTGTTTACTGATTTTAAAGATCAAATGAAACTAGTCAAGTAAATTGGGTCTGTATCATGCCAAAAGTCAACACAATCATGTTTGATCATTTTCAGACCACTAAGTTCTCACCCTTTCATAACCAGACCAAATTTCCCCTTTTGGAGGCAGGGCTTCTAAAGGACAATTTTTTTTTTATATTTTACCTATGACTCCACACAAGTGGATTTTTATATTGGTATATTTCAAAGTAGAAAGGACTAGCACAGAGTAACCCTGGGCATTATATAGGGAAATAACATAAAAATATAGTACCATACAATTACAACCAGCTCAGTTAGTTATTTAACTTAAAGATTAGTTTGCTACTTTCCTCAGCTAATAGTTACAGCATAATATATATATATATATATATATATATATATATATATATATATATATATATATATATATATATATATATATATATACACTTCTACAAAGTGTGCGAATGTCATGTTAACAATGTTTTTGTTCCATTTAAGGGAGATCCATTAAGAGCCTCCAATGTATCTTTTGTCCACACTAACATTATTAGATCCAGTGATATTTGGATCGAACAGCAGCTTAGATAATTAAGTTTTCATTAGGTCCATATAACTCTGGCAGGGTCATCAGAACTAGGACTCCCAATAAAGGGACAAAAATTGAACGATTATCTGGCAGTCTGGGTCCAACAATGACAACGTACAAGGCACAGTAACTATAGGTCAGGATAACTACATACTCAGCCTGACTCAAGAGTGGTCACAAGTAGTTTAACTACCCCATAAAAGGTAAAATGTTTACATACACCGGTTTGAGAGAAGATGCCTCAGAGCCAGATCTTCTCCTTGGCTTGACTGGAACTTCCGTCTTTAATAGTGAATTAGTTAAACTTGTCACAGATACAGTTTCAGATCTGATACCCTTAAAGCAAAAAACAAAATAAAATAACTGTAGTGTTTCAATGTGTTGATGAAAGAGAAAAGGGGCAAGTCGACAACCCTTCTCTGTCATTTTGAATTTAACCTAAACAATATCTAAAGTAATTGTGTTTTTCTAAACAACTAAACTAAGCAGAATCAATTCTATGTATTTTAAAGTTTGTTTTTTTTTTAAAACAGATTAGCAAAGAAAGAAAAAAACAAGGAGAACAAATTATAACACCCACTACAACGAATCCATCCTTAAATGTTGCGCACAAGCAGTAGGTAATCTGTAAGCCCAAATTAAAAGTTATATTATAGCACTCACAGGTTTAGGTGAGTTTTTCTCTTTCAAAAAATAATGAGAATGAACACAAAGAGAAACACACACAAAACAGCCCTATAAGCATAAAAGGTTGGATAAGGAGACACTGTGCAACATTGTATCATTCATTGCCGTTAGTGGTTAGAGGACACTCCAAATTCCCCAAACTGTATTAAACTTGTCTGAGCTATTAGCAATTACAGACAATTCTTTCCGCTAATCCAAATTTGAAATATTAAGTGAGAAAAAACGTCAAAGAGCATTTTTTTAATATATTTTTTTAACACTAATAACACAGTTTACCTATGTTTTCACAAGTACTAACTACTGCATTTGGTCACATAAAAGTCAAAATCAATACAACAGCTGTTGAGAACAGAATCACACTACTTACTTCTCCACAAAGCTGAAACCTTACTTTGTGCTTCAAATGTGGGTCTGAAATTGGATGACATTCAAGGTCCCAAAATTGAGTATAATCACCTCTATCTCTGGGGAAAAAAGTAACGGCTACCTAAAAAAACAAAACAAAGCGGTGTTTATTTTTTGAAATGAGTTACCATAGCCTAGGTCACTCAGTATAATCAAAAAAACAGTCTAAAACACACATAAGAGATACCTTTAGTTTGTCATGTGCTGCAAGCAGACCAGACACTCGGGAACATCTGAAAGCTGCATAGGTAGCACGATAAATATCACCACTGTTATCAACTCCCTGAAACAGACCAACGCACTTGGATTTAGTATTTTATATTAATGTTGATTACGATCAACATTTAAACAGTTTACAAATGGACTGATCTATTTGTGCCCTGTAAAATAAAGTGGTTTTGGGACAGTGTGTACACAGTTAATTAAACAAATGAAAAAAAAAATACCTTTACATAAGGAGGTGCAAAAGATGAGAGAAGCCATTTCACATCATCTTCACTTGGATTTTCAATGTCCAGAAAGGTCTCTAAAACATGAAAATAGTAAACAACCAACAAAATCTACAACTGAAAGTGTTAATTTTTTTGTCTCTCTCTCACACATCAAATAAGAAACTCAATCTTAAGGTGAGTAACATTTTAGTGCTACAGCGGGTGAAATAAGTATTGAACACATCAACATTTTTCTCAGTAAATATATATTTAATGTGGCTATTGTAATGAAATTTACACCAAATGCCAGCAACAACCCTTGCAATCCACACATGCAAAGAAATCAAAACCGCAGATATCAATAATTTAAGTTTTGTGTAATAATGTGAAATGACACAGGGAAAAAGTATTGAACCAGCTTCCTGAAGTTTAATACTTTGTACAAAAGCCTTTGTTGGCAATGACAGCTTCAAGATGCCTCCTGTATGGAGAAACTAGTCGCATGCATTACTCAGGTGTGATTTTGCCCCATTCTTCAATGCAAATTGCTTTCAAATCTTGAAGGTTCAGTGGGCTTCTTCTATGAACTCTGATCTTTAGTTCTTTCCATAGATTTTCAATTGGATTCAAGTCAGGTGATTGCTAGGCCATTCTAGCAGATTTATTTTTTCTCTCTGAAACAAATTGAGAGTGTCCCTGGCTGTGTGTTTGGGATCATTGTCTTGTTGAAGATGAAACGGGGGTGGACATTTTAGCATCCTGGTAGATGGCAGCAGATTTTTTTATCAAGAATATCTCGGTAAATTTTTCCATTTATCTTTCCTTCAATCATATGCAGTATGCCAGTACCGTGTGCAGAAAAACAGCCCCACACCATGTTGTTCCCACCTCCAAACTTCACTGGTATGGTGTTTTTAAAGTGATGTACAGTACCATTTCTCCTCCAAACATGGTGTGTATTATGGCTTTCAAAGAGTTCAATTTTGCTCTTATCTGACCAAACTATATTCTCCCAGTATTTCACAGGCTTGTCCAAATGTTGTGTAGTAAACTTTAAACAAGCTTCAACATGTTTTTTCTACAGCAAAGGAGTCTTGCGTGGTGAACGTGCATACAGGCCATGGTGGTTGAGTTCATTACTTACTGTTTTCTTTGAAACAATTGTACCTGCTAATTCCAGGTCTTTCTGAATCTCTCCACAAGTGGTCCTTGGTTCTTAGACAACTCATCTGATAATTTCTTCTCACTCCTCTGTCAGAAATCTTGCGAGGTGTATCTGGTCGTAGCCAGTTTATGGTGAAATTCTGTTCTTTCCACTTCCGGATTAAGGCCCCAACAGTGCTCACTGTAACATTCAGCAGTTTAGAGATCCTTCTGTAACCAATGCCATCAGTATGTTTTGCAATAATAAGGTAGCGAAGGTCTTGAGAGCTCTTTGCCTTTAGCCATCATGAGATGTTTCTTGTGACACCTTTGTAATGAGAGTTGAGGCTGAACTAGCTGGCAGGAGTGCTTTATATATATATATATATATATATATATATATATATATATATATATATATATATATATATATATATATATATATATATATATATATATACATATACATATACACACAGACACAGACATAAATAGAGAGGTATAAATAAATTATCTCTATCTATTATCTAGCTGATCCAAATTTTAACAGCTTTAATGCTATTGTGACAAATAAAATATTGTTAACTGATAAAGAGTAAAACAGGTTTTTCATTTGATAGTAACTAAGCATTCTCAATAATGTTTGGAAAGACATTCCAAGATCAAAGAAGGCATTTACTTGAATATTCAAAAATTACCTGAACTTCCACCAGCTGTGGTTTTAGAAAACACTAGGGTCCGGTTTTTTATTTCAATCTTAGCTGAGGGAGATTTAGGTAGAGGCTTAGCCACATGAACTGGCATTTCCTGTCGAAGTGAGACCTCAGACAAAGATTTTGGTCCTACTTCATTTGCAGACACAGTTGTTCCAACCTTATTACTTATTTGAACTTTAACAATCTGTTACAGAGTAAAGAATAAGCCTCATGAAATCCAGAGCATACAACAGCAACTTATCCAAAATTTAAATTGCAAAAATATAAATTATTCTGAACATTAGTGTTAGAAGAAATGGCACAGGTGAGCCAGTGCCTGTAGCAGCCGTTACCCCTGGTACCCAGGAAGTTACGCCCATAGGTACAGTTGCACTACAACAATTAAGAGACAAGCTTCATCAGCTCCCTGCTGTATGACAGCTAACACGAAAAGGGATTTGAATGTCATGTGTGCAAAATTTAATTCTAAGGTTTTTTCTTTCTTAGCGATTGATAAGGGGTGGGGGTTGGGTTGACTCTGCACTAGACATGCTCCCTCTGCATTTGTAGGCCCATTCAAAATTTTGCAACGAAGTCCACAGATTTCTAGTTAGTGCATTGATACTGTTTTTTAAAAAAAAAAAAAAAAAAGAAGAGAGTGTTACAAGGAAATTATATTAGTCGAGACAGATGTCAAACACTATAACAAAAAGTACCTTTTGTCCATTTTCACAATGCACATATATCTGACCATGCCATGGAAGTGTGGTCTGCTTTGTGGACAGAAACGGATTTGGACTCACAAGAATTATTGTATGACTCCTGTAAGAGAAGACCTATATTAACATTCACGGCATGACGCTATAAATAAATAAAACTTTAAAAGGCAGTGTAACTTACTGGGGCTCAATACTTCCATGCTGTGGTGTAATAGTGAGACAATGAGCCGGCCAGGACAGATCAAACTGTAATAATCTTGAAGAAATGTTCACAATTTTTATATGGCCCGTTCCCGCCAAGCCACCTAAAAAAAGAGAATGATTCTTAGGCTGGGTACACTACAGGGTTTATAGCCGATTATTGTGCCGATCAAATGATAAAACGACTGTTCGGCCCTATATCACAGAGTGTATGCTCTAAAGATGTACAAATATCGTTTCAAAGATCATTGTATCATTTCATTTGATTTCTAAACTGAACTAAAAATCTTGTTTAACAATGGAATGACATTTCATTCCTGCAGCGTGCATGTACTTAAGGCTGGCAATGTCCATAGATCTTTATGGAGTATGCAGAGTCACAACCTTTTCGGCCGATGGTTATGACAAATGAAGAGCATAGTTCTTAAGGTAAATCTTGTAAAACTTGTTTAGTGTGTACACATGAATCGGTATGCAGAGTTTTTTTTCTTCCAGTTATTGGTAAAAGCGTTAACAATATAGCAACGGGAGAAATTTTCTGTAGTGTGTACCTAGCCTTAGTCTCTAGAGATAGACTGGGTCTTTTGTTCATGTATTATGAAGTGTATTTTGAATGAGTATTTACAAATTTATCTCCCTCTCCCAATATCTTTATAAAGTCTCCTGCTCAAAAGCATTCACTTGGGAGAGCACTCAGAACTGCTAATCGCTTATCTGGAAGACACATCGCCTATCCAGTTTCACCAGCCCTTCTGCATAAAACTGCTATCAGCTTCTAGACCATTACAGGTTGGCAAAGGGGAGGTAGAACCATAGTGTTACACCTCTGGTGCAGTTTGCTGCATCCACTGTTAACTAAATAACAGTCAATATAGGAATCAAACTCATTTTCTGTACTCAAGAGCAGTGTGCACCCTCTATTTTAGGTCCACAGTACTTCAAAACTGATGTTTACCATAGAGAGAGAAAAAAAAAACCCCCTGTTTATTAACAGTCGCTCTAGCAGAGTCCCTTTGTAGACGCAGCTAACTGCACAGAAGATAACAGTAATGTTACCTAGTGTGTATTTATTTACGTAGGAGAGAAAACGCAGCAGTTAAGAATAGATTGGCAGTAAGTGGTTACTGGGCAAAAGGAAGCCCCCCCAACCATCTCTCTCAATATACAGTGACAGAGAAAACCTCTGTGAGAACAGCACTGCCGAATGTAGCGGAGGAGGGAACGTGATACATGTAAGGACAAAACCCTCCACACACTGTGTCTTACTGGCTTCTTAGGAAACTCCATAAACTTCCATGAAGGATATTGGTAGATTTTTTCATATGCAGTATCTTGCTTTGTAGGCCTAAATAAGGCTTTCATCCCTTCTAAAATAGTCTCTATTTAAGTCCAGGAACTGAAGGACACAGGCAAGAGAAACAACTAGGTGTGGTATAATAGTGGAGCCCTAAAGTGCATTACTGTAATTAATGGCTATCAATGTTCTCACTGTTTAATTACTATATAATAAACGGATTAAGTGTGAGTTTTTTTAATCCATCTTTAATATGACAAACAGAAATGATAAAGAGCCTAATGTAATAATCACCCACGATATGCATAACAATACACACCAGTAGTAGGAGCACTGAGCACTAGAGATTCAGGTTGGACACTCCATGTATGTACAGGGATGTCGCCATTCTGCACAGGTTTATTATTTGGCAAAAGAGATCCCTGTGGGCCCTTTACAGGTAGTACATCCAATGATGTATTAACAATGTGTCTTTCTGCATTTTCAGCAACACTAAAAAAAACAAAACAAAACAAAAAAACTTTAAAAAAAATAAAGTTAAAGGTCAAATTTAACAAATTTGCTACATGTTTAACTTGATGGCACAGCAGAGATCATTTTTTTTTGGTAGTCGTTAAATTGTCTCACATTTATGTTTTTTTTTCCTTTCTTTTTTGAATGAAGGACAGAAGTGCACATTTTTGCTTTAACATTTAGTAAATCGTTTCACATAAATGTACTTTAAGTTTCGCCTTGTGCTTCTTTCTAAAACGGTCTCTCAATAGTGTTGCACTAGGTTTTGCACATACACATATGTGGTTACTGGAAATGTACAAGGTTATTAGATGAAAGTTACAAGGAAAATCAGTTTAATGCCAAAGCAGGAGATATACTCATTTAAAAAGCGGTGTACTCATGCTTCAAAGGGAGATATTCTTCCAAAACAGTCTTCCATAAATTTCACTCTAAATGCTACCCAATGGCATTCCTTTCCAATTGAATAAGTTGAAGACTAAAAAAGGCACCGCTATACTTATTCACAAAGACAAGAGTTACAGTTACACAGTAAACATCCATACGTTGATAAATATGATAGGTTTGCTACAGAATCAACTAGTGAGTTTGCTTAGGTGTCTACCCCTAAAACAATTTCTAGATTACAGGAGATCCAAAACATGGAGATTGCAGATAGAAGTGACTTCAATGCCACTCTGCATGATAATTTAAATATATTAAAACAGATCTTTTGGACATTGGCTCCAATGAACCGCATTTACTTCGGGAGGAGAAACATCCATGCAAGCTCCAGGCTTCACAGATAAATATTACAAACAGTCACATTATCTCTGCTCACCTACTTGCTCACCTTGTAGACCTTTAACATTTCTAGACTGGAAACTTCCCATGGCTCACATGAAAACAGATACTTTTAAAATTATTCCTGAGGAGGGTAAAGCCTCTTCATTGATAGCTACTGGTCAATTTCACTAATCAATTATATAAATTGGTTAACCAAAATTCTTGCCAACAGACTGACTAATTTAATGCTACAGTTAAGTGCACCATAACCAAATGGCTCGGATTCATTACTGTTCGACTTTGCCACATTGACTGGATTTAAAACATTTTTGTTCTCTACTCCTAAGTAACCAGACTCTTTACTTACAGGAATATGCCAGTTACACTCATATCTTTATTTGCTGTCTATGTTTATATGTTTTCTCTTTGAGGTAAGAACTCTGCAAGGTTGTCACTTGATTTTTGTTTTATCCTTAGAAATCTTAGCTATACATCTCAAAGGGTTTACAGTGGAAGATACTGAATATAAAATCCAGTCTTTTTGCAGATGACAAAACTAACCATTACCCTTCCACAGAAAACTTTCCTGATTATCTTGGATTTCTAAACTCTCTCAAGCTATAAAATAAATAGGATTTTTGTACTTACCGTAAAATCTCTCTCTCTAAACACGAGTTGGGGACACTGCTCACCTTGGGGTATAGAGGGTGCTGTGGAGTAATGGCACTAAAAAAACTTGTCTAGCCTGCACCCCTCCTTAGGAAGAGCTCAGTTTATTTACTAACCAAGCCACAAGCAAGGGTTAAAACACAACCAACAGAACTGTCAGAACGAAGGGTGGGAGCGCAGTGTCCCCCAACTTGTGTTCAGAGAAAGATTTTACGGCAAGGACAAAAATCCTTTTTTTCTCTTTCACACTAGTTGGGGGACACTGCTCACCTTGGGGACATTCCAAAACTGCCCCTATGGGTGGGAATGCTCAGAATTAGTGGCAAGTAAAACTTTACGGCCAAAACTTGCGTCTTTTGAAGCAAAGACGTGGAAATGATAAAACCTGGTGAATGTATGAACAGAAGACCAAGTAGCTGCCCTACACAACTGCTCAGCCGATGCCCCATGCTGCGCCACCCAAGAGGCGCTAACAGACCTTGTGGAATAAGCTGTCAGGCCTTAAGCAACACTCCAAAATGTACGCCTGCCGGATAGTAACGGTGATCCATCTAGCCACCATCTGCTTTGGGGCCGGCCAGCCATGCTTGCGATAGTCATAAAGGACTAGAAGACCATCATTCTCCCGAACTGAAGCTGTACAGTCCACATAACACCTCAAAGCTCCGACCACATCTAAAAGAGACCGAGTCCTGACCAGGCGCCAGCGAATCCTAAAGAAGAACCAACAAAACAATATCCTGATTTATGTGAAACCTCGAGACCATCTTTGGTTGAAACAAAGGCTTAGTTCTAAGCACCCGCACTATCGTCATGGAAAATCAGAAGAGGAGCACGACATGACAGGGCTGCCAACGCCAAAACCCGTCTGGCAGAAGCAATGGACAGCAAAAAGGTCACTTTCCACCAGAGAAGTTTTAAAGAAAGACTCCAAAGGTTCAAAGGGCGACTTATGAAGCACCAAAAGGACCAAGTTTAGGTCCCACAGAGCCATTGGCGAAACAAACAGCAGTTGTACATGAAGTACATCCTGTAGAAACGTCTGCACCTCCTGTAGCAGAGCAATAAGTTTCTGAAAATACACAGACAACGCCGCTACCTGGACCTTAAGGAACGACAACCTCAATCCCTTGTCCAGACCATCTTGTAGAAAAGCCAACACACTGGCTAAACGAAAAGAATTAGTAGGCACTATGATCTTCTCACACCAATATATATATATGCTTTTCAAATGCGGTGCTAAATGGTGGATTATGACCGTTTTGTCGCCTGAATCATGGTTTTAACCACTCTCTCCAAAAACCCTTTCTTTCCGAGAATCAAGGATTCAACCTCCAAGCTGTTAAAGCCAAATCGATCGAGGTCCTGATGAAAGAATGACTGAAGATCCTTCCTGAGAGGCAGACGCCAAGGACGATCCACCGACAGGTCTAGAAGATCTGAGTAGCATGCTCTTCTCGGCCAATCTACTGCCAGAATAATCCCCGGAACACTTTCGCCTCTCACTTTCTGCAAGATCCATGGCAGCATTGGAAGTGGAGGGTAAAGGTAACCAACTTGAAGTTCCAGTGTACCGTCAGTGTCCACTAAGAACGCCTGAGGGTCTCTTGACCGGGCACAATACCTTTCTACCTTGCGGTTGTGCTGCAATCCCATCATACTTATTTCTGGCAGAACCCACCAGAGGACTATTTGAGAAAACACCTCCGGATGAAGTAACCATTCGCCTGGGCGAAGGGCATGTTGACTTAAGTAGTCGGCATTGAATACTGGCCGTAGTTCCAGAACAGTTATGGGCAATCGTGCTTCCTCCAGCGTCCAAGTACCTTGCAATCTGAGGTGAAGAGTGACCGCAAACCACCCTAACAGATTGGCATCCGCTGTTAACACTATCCAGTCCCACACCAAGAAAGAACGCCCGTGTTAGGATGTCCCTCCTCAGCCACCAGAGAAGAGCCTTTCTAAGTGGGGTTCCAACCTTGACCACTTTGCCAGAATCTCCTGCTGGAACTTGCGCGAATAGAAAAGAGCAAACTGCAGACCCAGTAGCTCCATACACTGAAGTACGGAGACACGATTTAGAGATAAAAGATCTTTCACCTGACGCCGGATTTTCCTCACTTTGTCTGAAGGGAGAAAAACCTTCTGACAATGTGTGTCGAACAATCATACCAGGAACACCATACATTGGGTTGGTGTCCAACTGGATTTTTGTAGTTGATCACCCATCCGTGTTACTGCAGAATGTCCCTGGTCAGCTGCAGATGTGACTGAAGCCGAGGTACAGACTTGATCAGTAAGTCGTCTAGGTAAGGTAAAATAGTCACCCCCTGTAAACGCAGGTGAGCTGCCATTACAGCCATCACATTTGTGAACACTCGCAGTGTAGTGGCCAAACCGAATGAAAGAGCCCTGAACTGAAAATGCTCCAGACCCACCGCAAACTGCAAGAGACTTTGATGACCTGTCCATATCGGAATCTGTAGGTAAGCATCCTTGATATCCAAGTGTCGAAGTCAGCAAATTGGATAAAGTCATTTCAATTAAAATCGAGCAAACTTGGTTGTCTTTGTTTGAAAAGATGCGTATGGCATGCTACGGCGTACGCGGCCGCAACACGTGGCACAAACAGTATTTACGCTTTTACATGCATTCGCACAAACACTCACATTTGTAAAATAGTACACAGTAATGGTAGTTGCAGCACATAGTTATTTATGTCGAAATATAGTAGTTTATGTGTAATATTATAAGTTATATGCATATCAGTAAAACATATGGTACACGTTGAAGGAATCATGTCATGTGTGGTATCATACTAATCCCCTTCACATTTGCGACTGTCTGGTTCACTCTACGAAGGGATCGCAGAGTGCATACGCAAGTTATTAATGTTAAGGAATTATGGACTATTATGATTAGAAATCTTGGCGGGAAGATCAGAACCCATCCACTGGAGAGATGACCCCCTCCTTTGGATTCCTGAGCTTAAACTAGCCTATGATCTGCAACCCCCTGGACCTTCCTGAAACCTGGACCAATAGAAGCAAGCCACACCTTCGCATTGTTTTACTGTATTCCTGTTTGCATATAAGCAGCAGCTCCTCATCTAGTGTTCAGTCACATAGACCACAGACTTCAGGACTGAATGACTGTTCACTGTATCCAGAGCGCCTGCTATAAGTAACGGCTGTACTTATTATCATTTCGCTTGAATTATTCTGCTACTTTTTGAGAATAAATATTTGTGCGTTGGAAACACAAATCGAGATTTGACAATCGTTATTGAATAGCGACAAAACGCTCTTAACACAAGGATGCCAAGTAGTCGCCTTTCTTCATGGAACTTATCACAGATCTAATGGACTCCATTAGAAAGCTGGGTACCCGTAAGCAAGTGTTGAGGTCATTCAGCTGTTGAATTGGTTTGAAGGACCGATCCCGTTTTTGCACCAGAAAAAGGTGAGAGGGGAAAAGCCTTGACCTCTCTGCCCCAACGGAAATGGAACAATCACCCCGGCATCCCAAAGTGACTGTACTGCCCCTGCAAAGCCTGTCTTTTCTTGGACTCCCTGGGAAAAGGTGTAGTCATGAAACAACGTGGAAATGACCCCACTAGGTCCAAGATGTATCCAGTGGACACTACACCTTTCACTCAGGCGTCTGTGGTGGACCGGAGCCACCACTCCAGAAAGAGCAGCAGGCTCGCTCCCACCACCAAAGCCCTGGTGGAGGATGCAGGAAGTCATGCTGCTTGTTTGTCTGCTGGCTTAGGGGCAGGACGACGTCCTGTCCAGGCCTGTCTGCCTCTTTGTCCCCCTCACCGTGTAACCGGGGCTTGGCTTCTGGAAGAACCACCTCTAGAGCAAATGACAAACTGAAAGGAGCGAAAATGCCTTACTTTTGCTTTTGGCGCAGCTACTGGAAGAAGAGCACTCTTTCTCCCCCGTGGCCTGAGCAATGAATTTGTCCAAAGGAGAACCAAACAAAGCCGCTCCGTCATATTTGACAGATTTCAAAGCTCTCTTGGAATCAGCAACCCCCTTCCAAGATCTTAACCACAATGTGCGTCTAGCTGCCACTGCTAAGGAAGAGAATTTTGAAAACCCCTGACCTGCATCGAGAACCGAATCCCCTAAAAACTCAGCAGCATCTTTAATATGCTCTGCCAAAGGAGCCAACTCAGTTCTAGCAACACCAGACTGAATTCCTGCATTAAGGGTAGTAGCCTATTTTTCAACAGCTTTGACGACCGAAGCCGCTGCCATCACCAGGCGCAGGGACACCAAAGACGCTAAATAAATCGATTTCAAAATCACTGCATACTTTGTCAGTACTGTCTTTAAGAGTCGCTGCATTCGGCAACGGAAAAACAGTAGACTTCTCAAAGTGTGCAATAAGAGCATTGATACTGGGAGGAGTCTCCCATGATCCTACCTCTGAATCTGGGAAGAGGTAGAAAAACTTTGTATCATCTGGGAATATGAAATTTATTACCAGGCTTAAGTCTGGCCTCGTCCCAAATTTCCAACAGTTGTGCAGAAAGAGGGAAGAAAACCGTTCTTTTCTTTGCCCTTTTAAACATGGAGGTCTGTGATACAGACTGATCCCCATCTGATATGTTAAGAACCTGTCGCACTGCCAAAATAAAGTATTCAATGTCCTGCCTATTTGACATTTCCTCCTCACCTGTGGGCAAGTCCTCAGTCAGAATCCTATAGAACATCACCATCTCCCAATTAGGATGGATCAGTGTCCGAATCTACTAACTTCTGTGCAATAGGCACACCCAAGTGTTTACGCTGTCCACCTTCCATACTCAAATGAAACAATTTTTTAAGGGAATTAGACACTCTGGTCAACCCCTGCACAGACCGTTCCAAACTACTCATCCAAACAGGCTCCTGGGAGACCCCTGGACCACCCTGCAGCAACTGAAATGCCTGTCCCGAAAGAATGGCGCCTGAAAATTGCGTACCGGGACAAGAGGAAAAGGTATTGCAGCACCTACCGTCCCCGGGTTGTCTCTCCTTAATTCGGCAATAGACCGTGCCAGCTACTTGGCCCAGGCTAGATGTCCGCCGCACCTGCAGACGAGTGCCCACTAAGGTCCTCAGCATTGCATACTGTGCACAGACCTTCCTGGTCTGATCGCCCACCAAGCAATTTGGACTCACACCTAATACAGGTGGAGTAGTACATTAGAGACAGCCTTGGATTTGGCCCCAGTCACTCTTTCTGACATATTGCAAAACAGAAAGGTAAATGAGAGACACATTGCAGAACTATCTTATAAAGAAGAACTGTACAGTGTATGGCAAACTAACACTATAGAAATACACAATACTACAGTACTTCAGCTAAGACTAGAACCAGAAGTGTTCTGTAATGTACCCCCAAAGGATGTACAGCAGACAGAAAACACACAAACACTGAAAAAGATATAAGAAACACCAAATCCACTCTATATCAATTGGTTCTCAATCCCCAGGGATGTGTCTGAGTGTCCTGCAGACAGGGTGGGAAATGGCTGATAAGCTGCCAGAGCCCTGTAAAAAAAACATGCAATTACATAAACACGCCCACTTAACTCTTTGCTAGCCTGCACAAAATCAGCAAAAACCATACATTTGTAATTGCAGAAAAAAAACACATCAGACCCTGGTGGGGACTGCGCTCCAGTGACAGCTCCCCACTGGCATAATATGCCCCACTATCTGTGTGCACCGCAACTTCTCCTCCAAATGCCGGCTGACAGGCTGGGCAACTGAACCGCAAGCAGCTCTGCCTCCACAGCAGTCACGGGAGAGCGGACCATGCTGCCGCGGCCCCGCATTGCCTCCCTGGAAGCCGATGGGTCCTGGACACTACTGGAGTGCCAGGTGACCCTTTTCCCGGGAGCCCTATATAAATCAGGTGGGGCGGAACTAAAGCTCCTCAGGCGCTCTCCCTGAAGTAGCCGCGGTGGTCACCCGGTGATCGCCACAGAAAAATCCTAGCTCTATAAAAAAACAAAAAAAAAACCTCTTCCTGTGGAGGGGGTATAGAGGGGAGGTAAGCAGGCTAGACAAGTTTTTTAGTGCCATTACTCCCACAGCGATTCTATACCCCAATGTAAGCAGTGCCCCCAACTAGTGAGAAAGAGAAACATTCATTTTGCTTACTGTTGACTTCCAATGGCAATCAACAATATACTTGGAGTCCAACTAGTGGCAGATTTTAATTTATACACCATAGAAACTACTCAGCACTTTTAAGGATACTGGTACAAAACATACACAAATAGAACATTAAATACTTAATGGTCTGCTTGTTTTGCATCAAGTAAAAGTCAATTTTTGAATGTTTGACTGGTAAAGTGTACATTAACTTTTGAACACTCCCTAGAAAATCACAGCCTCTACAAAAATATATTATATCCTTCATGTTGTGTGCGAAAGAAGAACATATTAAAATGCCCATTGTAACAAAATAAAGGAGAAAGGGGTTCTCACCACAAAAATGTATCAGATCAATCCTGAAATGCAATCCTTTAGATAAATAGGAAGGATATATCCAGGAGATCATCTTCTGAATGTACATACATGTAAATTAATTTCATGGGGCAACCATAAGTAAAGTAAGAACATGTACACAAGTTTAGCATGCCTCCTGTAGATGCAACCTAATTATAGACTGAAACATCCCAATAAACATTTCTTAGAGGTGTAGCTTTTGAAAGTACAGGAGTCCTGATATAAAGATAAGTAATAATGGTGAAACCATCAGCAGCACGATGCAGTTCCTGATAGTCTGTTTGTATTCTGAACCCTTTCAGTTGACAGCACTTAATTTGTTTATTATATTGTGAAATATTAGGGTAATGCAACTTTCACATTTATCATAACAGTGTTGAGCTGATTATTTTCAATGTATAAATACTGCTTTGTTTTGAGTGTTATATAAGATACTTATGACATAATACACACGAAAGACCACAATTTTTTTGCAACAAACTTTTACGCACACATATGGGGTGTAAAATGTATGAAACTAAATCAGACACTGTATGTATAAAATCTTGCATTGAAACTTTATGTATGAAACCATGTTTTGTTAAGATTATGCAACTTAGACATTAGAGAAATAAGTCAATACTATATCTAGCAAGATGCAAGCAGACATAGAAAACATACTAGGAAAATAGATTGCATATTGTTTTGCTAGAATGTGTAATCAATATATATATTTATAATGTAAGTCTTAGATGTTGCAATGCCAGCCACTGTTAACAACTTTAATTCTTACAGTACTATTGCCATCTACTGTCTAAAGTTCATAATACACATACATTATTACTATTAGACTAAATAAGCTATAGGGAAGTTTAAGGTGGGGAGTTCATTGGAATGAACTCTAGTAGATGAAGAAACATTGTGCCCACTCTCCTTGATGTGAAGATGGTCTTAAAAGCAAAATGCAATTTAACCTATAACGGGCAACACAGTTGAATCAGGGATTTGTATGAAAACCTTACTCATCAAAGTAAATCCTAAATTTTTTTCTACATCTTTTCTGCCAGTCAATATCCTCTCTCTGTGCTAGCATTTCAATATTGTAATCTTGATAATATTTAAACAAAGTGTTGGTTTCTACTCACATGTGTAAAGTCACTGTGTATTTCTGGAATGTAAAAGTCTCATCTGATCTCCCTTCTATACTCCGCATTAACTATTGAACATGCTTATATGATGAATGTAGAAAATAATCTCCAGAAGACCTCAAAAATGGGAGATAGAGAAAGCCCTCTGTATCGATGAAGAACTTCAGTGTGTGCAACTACTCAAGAGCAAGCATACAAGCTATTGCACATATTTTACTGGTGTACTCAATTGACACTGAGAAGTCACATCTACAATATATTTTATGGGATGTGGGACGGAAGGTTCCATCACATCTGAGGCGCCCAGACTAAACCACCAGACTTCAAAAACATGATGCCAGGAGGTGCTTTCATTAACAGAATTGCGTCACATTTCTTCGATTGAAACTTCCACAATCAAGGAAGCTAGTGATAAAAATAAACGAGCACCACAGCGTTGGAAATTTATTTGCAAAGTAAACTGGATCAGGGTATGGTGAACATTTAATATTAACTGTATGTGTTTGAAGTTTTCTGTTTGAATAAAAAGTGATTTTTTAAAAGATAATGCACTATTAGTGCTTTCCGTTTCTTCCACATATCATCTCTACTTTATACTTCACCGCTGTGAGTGACAACATAATTAATGAAGATTGCGGAACTCATATATATATATATATATATATATATATATATATATATATATCTCTAAGGAAATACAGATTAAAAAAGTGATTATAAAACGGATTATACGGTCAGATACCAGCACTCGCACATCGGGAGCTGTTGCGGTGTTGGCTGATTACCGATTGGGGGAGATTTATTTCCGTTTGGTGAGCATGTCCGCTTAGATCGTGTCCTGGAGGCAGCGGTGAAGTTTGGATAACAGTGCCATTATTGAGGAGCGAACTCCGGAGCGCAGTTCTCATTGTGGAGAGATTCCCAGCTGTTTGATCACGGAGGTCTGGTGAGTGCATTTCCCTAAGGGGACGCCGTGATGTTTTGAAGAATTGATCCATTATTGTGGAAGTTATATTGCTGCTCTATTTTGAAGTGACTTTGTACCCAGCTAGGTCCACTTTATTGCTGATAACTTGGACTTCTATGCCTATTTTAGAAAGGGAATTATACACTATAATATGTGTGATTACTGACTTAGAATTAGTATTTATTTTTAAGCGCCGTTTGATGTATGGGATCTGTGTTTTAGCTATTGTACTTTGTATCAAACTCCGTTGTGGATAGGAGTTACCATACATAGGCAGCTTTGAAATCAAGAGCCCGCGCTGTTTATTCTATCTATATTTGCTTTAATTTAATATTAACTGCTTGATATAGCCTATAGTTTTAAACCTGTCTGACTAGCATAGTATCAAACTAGATTGTTGATTTAATTTGGCTTGGTCATTCCACTGTGCACTTCCTCTCATATCCCCTTCCCCACTATGTATGTTTTTAAGTAAATATTGCTGACCTTCTATGGTCATTTAATAGGGAACTTGCATGCATATGGGAATCTACCAGAACATTCTAGAAGGTGAGATATGTAATTATTCTAGGTGTTCACTTTAACTCTACAATCATTTTAGAATATTTCCCAGCTACATATCAGTGATTGGTCACCCGAGCAGCAGTCAGTCGACAGTTTGCTTGAGAAGCAAAATGGATATACAACATAGCCTTGATTCATCTGTGGGATAGTAGGGTGAAGCAAGATCATTGGAATAAAGTGAAATGGCCTTCAAGAGACAATATGACTGTAGGTGGTGCAGCGATCATCATTAACGAGCCATTGGTTGAAAGAAAGTGGGGGGAAAAAAAAAAAATCATTCTCCCACCACTCCATATCAAGCTGGGACTAATGAAACCATTTGTTAAGGGCTTGGACAAAGATGGCGATTGCTTCAAATACATTTGTAGATCGTTCCCTGGACTGGAAGTATGGAAAAACTAAAAGCTGGGATCTTTGAAGGCCCTCAAATTCGTATACTTATCAAGGATTCTAATTGCACAAAATGTATAAATGTTGTTGAAGCTTCTGTTTGATGCAGTTTTGTGCCAGTTGTCCAAAAATTCTTAGATAACCAAAAAGCAGACAATTTTGCTTGGTGCAAAGAAACTGGTGTAAAACATGCTCCCAAATTTTTAACAATTTCGGTACTAATATGAGCATAAAAGGTACACTTTTTCCATAGCCATTTACACAGATTTCCGAGTAATCTTTGTGATTTTAGTGAGAAACAAGGGGAAAGGTTTCGACACGATATAAAAGGTGACGGAGGAAAGGAGTCAAGACAGGTGGGACAAACACAATGGCTGACTATTGCTGGAGCCTCCAACATGATTGTCCTGATAACCCACATAAAATAAATTTTAAAAAAAATCGTACAAACAGGGCTTTACTATGCACTAATTATCCAAATCAGCTTACTATGTTTATCTTTTATATCTATCTTTAATAAAATGACATTATTTATTTCATATGTGTACTTTTGTATGATTTGATACAATAGCAATGCAACTTGTAAGTTGGCTCTACCTGACCAATAAATTTTTTGCATTTTTGTCGTTTTCAATGGGGTACCAATTATCTAAAAAAAATAGAGGCAATCTAGCAAAACCATTGTCATTCGCAATTAGCAGCTCAAAGTTACCTAAAAAAATCACCCTATTATGATGCTTCCCAAAAAAAAAAAAAAAAAAAGAGAAGGATGAAGGACCTGCAAGATTGCTGGCCTTGCTTCACTTATTACAAGAAAGGTTGGCTTACCACATATGGTCTCACTAATGTTATCAAGCACAGCACTGAACAATGGCTGACCTGGAGGGAAGGATGGGGGGGCAAAGTGATCACTTTTTGAGAGCTGGTACGTAGACTAAAACTTGAGCCACAAAGACAAACTTGCCGCCTTAAGGGGCGACTCACACATATGCTGTCTTGAGGGTTAAGGTGAAACCTGCCACTGAGACGGTGGACTTCGCAAAGCCTTAAGGCCATTTATAAATAGGATCTTTACATGTCATCATGTACATGATGATAATAGTACTACTGTTTGACTGCTGTGAAATGGTTGGTTAATCTGAGGGTCTGACTACTTGTGTCAAGTTCTCCAAGAAAAGGATTGAGAATTGCAAAGCTCTTCGGAATAGTAAACTGTTTATTGTGATGTTTTCATTGGTAGGACAGGGTACCCCTCCAACTCCCTGTGTGTTTGGGAAAAATATGTAGGGACATTCTGACATTGAAAGACGACTTGTTCCTTGTCAGACAGTGGGCTCTCTGAGGCTACTCCTGGAATGCTGTGCCACATTGCCTTGGGCTGGAAAATTCTGTGCACAAATTAAATCACACCCTATGAAAGGACGCTATCCCCACCAGTGCAGAACGGACATGAACTGTGTCTTCTCTGGAGTTAAGCATGTCAGCGTGGACATGCATGGGACTGTCAGGGAGCATTTCGACTTACTGTCCCCAAAAACAAGGAGCAATCGAGATGAATCAACCCTTACATAGTAGTCTCTGGGTGCTACCCATCAACTCACATTCCTTCAATAAATTAGAGTAACATGTTAATGATGCCTGAACAGAGAAGCCCCACAGATCTTTCTAGGCAGAAATTAAAGACGTGTGAACAATATGCTCTTTAAAGTGAAAAAACTATTGGGAAGGCAAGGAACAACAGCCATATGGAGTTACGTGAACTCATAAGATGAATACGATGGAGATGAGAGAAACTATATAATGGAAGGAGTTGGTGATCATAGGTGCTGCAGGGACAGCCAACACTTAACTCAAGTTCTCAAGGGGTCGGGTGAGGAGGATTTAAGTCACTATGCATTCTCTTTGAAGCGCCTTAGATGAACATCTGATTTAGAAGACCTACTCAACTTTCAGGTTGTGTCAAATCTCCTACTTGAAGGGCCTATATTGCTGTGTACCTCAATGAAACAACAACATTATTTTTGCCTTACATACCTCCAAATTTATTGCACTTTCTATTTTGTCATAATAATTAAGTTTCAGGCTGTTCTATCCATGCACCCGGAGTGTGGTAAAGGATTATTAAAGACTAAACTAATTAGTGTCTGCTTAGAACCTTCATTTGGTCAAAAATAGGTGAAATGAATCTCTGTACAGCTGTATTAGAATAGTCAAAAGAGCTCAGTGAATGTGCTTGCCTTATAAATCTCATCAAAATACTGGGAAACCACCATATCAGTGACATTGATCATTATAGAGCAATACGAAACCTACCTTTGCAAATTATTGCTCAAACATGGCTGAGAATATGGATCATTTGTGCTCATTTCTGGAGCACTTCCAACAACAGAGAGTATAGTTTTTTGCATATTTCCATAGAAAAGCAGGATGTCATTTGGTCTTTGCGGCAAGTCATACACTGAGAATTGAAAGCAAACATTTAACCATAATAAAGATTACAGTAAATGATTAAAAAAGTATTAAACCAAAAGTAATGAATGACAATTCAAACATGCATATATTACTAAGATTTTTAAATGAAAAACTAAGCCTAAATATAAGTTTAGAATTTACTTTACCAACAAGAACATCAACAAGAGTAAGCTGTACACCGCATATAAAACATACCCCTTTTTTTCTAAATGGCAGTCCTATAAAATTCAGGGAATATATATATATATCTATATCTATCACACACACATATATACATACACACTAGCAATTATAATCATTGAAAAGAAAACAAATAAGAGAAAAATCAAACATAGGCTCTAGTAAGGTGGGTTTTGAGATAATGTTTAAAGATTTAAATGGTAGGGAACAAAATCTGATCAGGAATGGTGGGAGTGAAATGCTGTTATCATAGTGGAGGTGAGGTGTCAGTCAGATGCATATTTAAGAGGGTGCATGGTGAACGTGGATTTTAAGATGAGCTGTGAAATTTATTAAGGAGTAGTGCTTTTGGTTTCGAGGGTAAAAGTGAGTCATTTGAATTTTATTCTGGAGAATATAGGAAGTTCTTGATTTGCAAAGTGGTGCGATAAGACATGACGATAAGTCTTGTTGCTGCATTTAAGAAGGATTACTGAGTGAGGGAAATGCTTGATAGGGGTAGGTTGTAGTAGTCAAGTTTCACAGCGCATTGGAAACTTACTACCAGGTCCGATCTGTGTGGAGTTTGCATGATCTCCCAGTGTATGCGTGGGGGTGCTCTGATTGTCTCCCACAGTCCAAAAAACATGCTGGTAGGTTAATTTACTTCTGACAAAAAAATAATGGACCCTAAAGAGTGATGTAGGGAATTTAGAGTGTAAGCTGCAATGAGGAAGGGAAAAATGTGAATGATTATTTTATGAAGAGTGCTGGATTATAGGATTTGTGCTATATAAACTATAGTAAGAGAATGGATAAGATAATAACAGTTCTAGCATACATCAATATAAGCTCATTTTATCTTACCTTCAGATACCAACTGCTCACCAGGAAATTCTTCATCAAATCTTGTATTTTTTAACTTTGTGTTTTCTGCAATGATTTTTTGTGCCAGTTCAGGCTTGTATAGTAATGCCCTGTGATCATGTAAAATATATGTTGTGCATAAAAACAAAGTAAATGAAGTCTAGTAAGTCACAATTTCCCAACTACGTGAACTCTTAATGCTAAACAAGCAACACAACCCAAAGTAGAGACATCAAATTAGTAGAGAACACTCAGACTACCATGGTATTTATATTAATACTCCATAAGTCTTTTACTACATAATCTGTACGAATGCTATAGCTTGACATCTGGGTCGGTAATTCTATTTTTTCACACAAATACCATCAATTTGAAAAATTAGAATTTTGTACTTATGTTAAAACCTCTATCTGAATCTAATGGAGGCACTATATGCACTCCCTCTATGTGCTTTGTTGTTGTTTCTGTTCATCCATTTGTTGCCACCGATATAGTTAGGATCCTAATTGGAGAACATTATTTTCCTCCTCTCTGGTTGTATATTCCTAATTCTGTCCTTTGGGGCTTTGTAAGATAAATACGGCAGCCAGTGGGGTATAGAGGGGAAGGAGCTTGAATTTTTGTCAGTACATTTAAAGTGCCCAAGCTCCTGTCACCGCACTCTGAATCCAATGGAGGAAACTGGACCACTGGGGTATAGAGAAAAGGATTTAATCCAAATACAAAAATCTATTTTCTCATTCATCCTAATGGGGGACAAAGAGACAGATTTGGAATGTCCCAGGTGTTCCAAAAGAAGGGTATGATCAGTTTTATGCAAGACTGGCATCTATGGATGCAAAAGTATTGAACAGAACCTCATGAAGATGTGTGCTGAAGATCAGGTGGCTGTCCGACAGAGGCACCTACCGGACAAGTGAATGCGCCTGCACATTTTTAGAAACAAGATATCCTTTCCCATTGTAAGCCTAGCAAATTAACAGAGTAATCCATCTGGCAATTTTCTAACGACGTCCATAAAAGCAAGAGACCTCTTCATGTTGCGGATTACTCTGATGTAAGGCCAGAAGCACAATGTCCTGGTTCAGATGAAACTTGGAAACCACATTAGACTGAAAAGAAGACTTAGTGTGAAGGACAGCCCTGTCCTAAAGAAAGATGAGGAAAGGAGACTTACAAGACAGAGCATCCAGCTCCGAGACTCTCCTAACTGTGAACAAAGCCAGGAGGAAAGTAGTCTTCCAGGTAATGAACTCTAGTTCCACAGAATCCAATGCCTCAAATGGAGGCTGTTGGCACCAGGTTAAGATCCCAAGGAGCAACCAGTGGGATCTATGGAGGCTGCACATGCATGACTCACTGTAAGAAGGTGTTCACCTCAAGTGAAAGTGCCAATTATCTAGTAAAGATTGATGTCTGAACTTTCAAGGAGCCATGTATCAAGCCCCATCCAGACCTTCCCAGAAGAAGAGGAGTACATGGACCAGCCTAAATAAAATGGTGGAGAACCCCTTCCTTCTGATTGCATTACAACATGTAGAACTTGTGATAGTTTCTGGACGAAACAGGCTACTAGCCATGAGCATGATCTAGATCATGCTGTGTGGAAAGCCACTTGCCTAAAATATCATGGCTTCAATAGTCACCCCATTAAAACCAGCTGTGGAAATCTCTGGTGCAGAAAAGGACCCAGGATTAGCAGGTCTGGCCTTAGAGGATGATGCCACATAGAGCTCTCTTCCATGACGAGAAGGTCCATGTAATTATGGAGCCACCAGAATTACCCAAATGCCGACTCATTTTACGTTCTTGAACATCCGTGGAAGCATTGTTGCCAGAGGGGACAGGAAAATCAGGTGAAAATCCAAGGGTAAAGATATCGCGTCTATCAACAATACCTGTGGATCCCTTGGGCTGGAGCATTAGTGCCAACCCTTGTGGTTCAACAGAGATGCCGACACCTGGTGGACCCCACCAGCTGCTTCCCAGTTATGTACTGATGGGATGAACAGAGCATGGACAGCCATAACTTTTCTTTCCACCAAACACTCTCAAAGCCATTAGTTCTTCCTCCCGACAATGGGTAAGCTCTGACTGGGCCATGAATTCCAGTACAATTATTGGAAGTTTGCCCTGAAACAGAAGTGAAGTCTGATGGTCCCCCAGCCTTGAATGCTGACTTCTGTGGCCACCGTTGTCCATTCCTAAATGGTGAATGTGAGACTCCTATTGAAGTTGTTGCTCCACAACCACCATAGAAGCAAATGGCGCACCCATGGACACAGTCTGAGGTGCTGACAGGACAAATGTATGCCAGACGTGTACCATTTCAAAATTAGTTTGATCCTCGAGGGGTACCATGAAACTGTATTGCCTTGAGAAGGATACCGTTTTGCAAAGCACCTTCAAGCAGAAAACAACATATACCAAATCTACAGGGACTGGAACTTCCATATCACACAAAAAAAGGATATTGTCCTGTGTCAGGAAAAACCTCTGCTGTCAGGTGTCGAGCATCTGCCCCAAAAAAAATGCTTATTTGATGGGAAGGATAGAAGTTGGGTATCTTGTAGTTGATGGTCCAACAATGAGATGCCAATGTCTGGAATGTTGCTGAATATGGGCCTAAAAGAAGGTTGGACAGCCCCCCGTGATCAGCAGATTGTCCAGGTAGGGAATTGCAGTCACCACCTGGATCTCAGAGACCAGCCATTACTGTCAACACACTGAAACATAGTGCCTGGAACTGGAACTGCACAGCGAAGCTGAGAGTAAACTGGTGTCCCTCACAGATTGGAACGTGCAAGTATGCATCCTTGATGCCTATGGATTCGCCCCATTTTGAACTTGTCCACCCACAGCTAGACACTCAGGAAATTAAAATTGAGGATGGGTCGGAAGGAACCTTGTGGATACTGCACCAAGGCTTGCATAAAAACAGAACACTCTCTGATCTTCCAGGACAGGGACAACTAATTCTGAGGAGAGCAAGGCCTGAATGGGATTACTGCTCATCATGCTGACTACTTGTTGGCAGGCTTGGGTGCTAGACACCTAGCTTCTCAGGCCTGGTTACTTCTCTGCTGACCTCTGAGAAGCAGAGTCCAGACCTCTAAAAGTCTGACTTTGCACTATTCCTTAGGGGCAAAAGGAATGAAAAATAGATCCCTTAGGTTTAGGGATATTAGAAGAAAGAAAATAACTCTTACACCCTAAGGTCAAGGAAGTCGTCTTGTCCAGCTCAGGGCTGAAGGGCAGGGATTCAAATGACCTCTTGAAATCCACATCTGCCTGCCAGGTCCTAAGCTAAAGGGCACGGCATGCAAAGATCGCTGAGGCAGAGATCCTTGCCATTAATGGCAGACTCGGCTAAATGTTCTGAGGTTTGTCTGATATGGTCCACCAGAGTGAACAATTCCAATCTAGGTCTTCCTGACCACAGCCTCTCCGCCAACTGCTCGGCCTCCTCTCCACTGCCTGACTTATTAACCCAAGCCGAAGCGAACATAAATTTAAGTGAGGACCCCTCTACCATGAAAATAGACTAAGAGTGAGCTCAATATTCCTATTTGTGCTACATCTTAGTGTAACAGCGTTCAGGATCTGAATAATAACGGTCTTTCCATAAGGTAGATGCACCCATGGCTCGCATGTCAGAGATTAACATTTTAATGCATCCACGCTAGGGAATAGATAAAGGGACTGTAACCTGCGTGACACATTATACCTGTGATCAGGCCTGTTTCAACGCCTTACACAAAAAAGGTCCTATTAACTCAAGTGAGGAAATGGGAACACTAAATTTTCAGGAAACCGATACCCTGCTGTTCAAGTGCCTCGCAGATAGCTTGTACTAAAGCATCCATTACCTGTGTACTGCCGGGCTCCTTGTCAGTGTACGCAGGGAGGGGGTGTAAAGTTCTGTCTCCATGACTAATGAGGGAGAGGTGTGAGGGCCCTACAGGGCTCCCAAGAACTTATGACAAGCTGCAAAAGCTTTGCAGTTGCTAGAGATAAAGATTTTTCCCAGGTTGGCTGACAATCTGTGGGGGTACCCACAGTCAAGCACAGTCACTGGTCCCCTGCCACACATGCCGAGCATAGAGTGACCAGGCTAGATTGATCACAGGGCAAGGTAGAGTGCCGCCTGGAATAGGCAAAAACCTTTTTCATCTTTCCTCCTCCAGTATGGGCCCCAGAAATGCTTCCCTTCCCAGAAATAGAGAAAATGAGAATAGAAAGAATAGTTGCATTGCACAATCCAAACAGGTTCCACCACCCTCAACCAATGCATGCCTGCAGAAAAAAGGACAGAAGGGAAGGAGAAGAAGTTGCTGGTTGCTGCCATTGGCTACTGCTACTCCTGCTGTGTGTCTGTTTTGGTGGTGTGACTTAGCCCATGAGGGAAGCTGGTCAAGGAGGTGGTTGTATGTAGGGATGGCACCTCCCACCAGGGCCAGGGAAACAGTGGGACTGCCATCTGTAAAAAAAAAAGTCTCTTGTGCCTCCCATTGCCTAGTGCAAAGCTGCCACCTGATCCTGTTCTTGCACTCAATTCCTCCTTTGCCAGCACAACGGGCTGACCGCTATTGCAAACGCACTTTCCTCTCCAGGAGGAGCTACTTACCTTTCTGCCTCTCCATGGGTTTGTGTCCTTGATGCCGGTCCCAGATGACATAAGGATCTCTGTCACTACCTGTAACACCTGCCCCCCTCCCTCCCCGGAGGGAATCCCACACTGTGGGCAGAAAGAGGTGCCGATTGCAGCACTTCCAGTGCAGAACATCTGTGGCTGAGGGATGCTGATTCAAAGTTAAAATAGCACAGAAAAAAAAAAAAAGTTCAGAGGTTGCCATAGAAAAAAAGAGCCCAGCTCGGTGGGCACTGAAAAACACTGTAGTCCCAGACATACAATGAGGTATAGAGGGGGGAGGAGCTTGAACTTTTGCTGTTAATTTAAAAATGCCCACGTTCATATCATCATACTCTATATTTCAATTTTCCAGTGTCCCCCATTTGGATGAATGAGAAAAGTGTATATTTATTTAACTATGAAATGGTCTTGACTTCACGCCTTACCTGCGAAACTGTTGCCTGGAAACCTCATCACCACAGCAAAAACACACTGTACATAATACGGATGTGCTAGATAGATTAAGATTGTCTTCTAATTCTGTTGCATTGTAGAATATTGTAACCATCTGTTAAAAAAATAAATATACAGATAGAATACACATTTCAAAATATTGAAAAAATATATATATTCCGCAATATTGACCAACTGTGTAGTACAATTATTTTTCCTGTATATTTACTGTAACTTTCTCAACAAATATTATTCTCTGGGCATAACATTTATTGAAGTAGTATAGTGCTTCTAGGTATGGTGAAGCTATACAGTGCAAGACAAAGATGCATCTGCTCAAAAATGCCCCTGGAACTTATTTTAAATACTGACAACTATGTAAATACACCAGAGTCTGTTTGATGATTAACTCTGAAACAGTTGTTCACTATCAGATATTCTCAGTCTCCAAATCAGAAGAAAGAAAAATTAAAACCTACCTCCTGTGATCCTTCTTTTAAAACAAACTTCTCAGGAGTCACGCAACACGAATTTGGATCCATAATGAGATTTTTTTGAAAGTTTGCAAAACATACTGCTTTAACATAAGCTGCTCTGGAACCTGTATTTCTAACGGAGAAGCTAACTTTGTTCATTCTATCAGTTGATAACCCATTTACTGTCACCATATAGCTGTCAGACAGCTTTTTCACACCTTCAAGTATTATGTTACTTGTTCCACCATAGCCAGAAAGTGGTATCTAAATAAAAAATCAAATGTTGGTTAACATAGTTGAAAATTTAGGTTCAATAGCAAAGATCATCCAAACAATAAACCACAGAGCTCTGTGCAAAACTAATACACACACACACTAATATATATATATATATATATATATATATATATATATATATATATATATATATATATATATATATATATATATATATATATATATATATATATATTAGTCGACATGGCACATGAACACACACCCCCCCCCCCCCCCCCCCCACAAAAAACAAATAACTGCTTGTAACAACACTTTCATTATTATCTCCAAGAATGTTGACTTTAAATAAGTGCCATGCTATGAATTGCACTTATTGAGTGGTGGACCAACCCACACTACTAAGAGGCTGTGTTATTTTGGTGTTGAATTTAACGCAGGATATTTACAAAGTCGTAGCTACAAGTATTCCTTGGCTTGCTATTTATGTGCCTGGTTTGTAAATATATACATTTAAAAATATGCAGATATTGAAGTTTAGGATTCATGTCCTCTGAAACTTACAGTAAATTTTATTCCAGGTTGAGAAGATTTAATTCCTGACTGTTTTATTTCCAGCTTGGCCAACATGCAGCCTACATGTGTAGGAGAAAACATCAACTGAATAATGGCATCTTCTTTTGGACGGATAGTAAGTTCACGATTATTGGTCAAACGTTCTTCAGGGCCAAAAGTACTTTGCAACTGTATAAAAAGATCAAAGGAAATGTATAGCATTTTTCTAGACTGCACAAGAAAGCCAAGGGTCTTTTACAGCAAGCTACAAGGCTTCTTTCATGAATAGCTGAGCTCTCGACGCAACAGATTTTCCTCTGAAGTAAAATGACATGTCTAGCAGAAAGAACTGTTCTCAGTATTCACTGATAAAATCAAGAGGTTGCAACAGGAGAACCACCTAGAAATATTAAAATATGCAATTCATCTGGTTCACTTGACAATTACTTGATTAACAATGTAACAATGTGTTATGTTAAAGCTAAGGTTAACACATGAAGGAAAATCTTTTTGTTATATGCACAGAATGGACCAGTCTATTTTGCAAACAGAAAACCATATCCTATTAATTACCGGGGACGTAGTCCTCTATGACCAGCCCCACCTCTAGATTACAACCAGACATTGTGTATGAATATCATTTTGCTCGTTACTTCAATCCACTAACGTTGGGAAGATGATGCTGGGCGTAGATAGATGGAGAGGGGTAAGCCGAGAGTGGATTTAGCAAACAATTATAAATAGGACAGGGGTTCCATTTGCAAAATAAATAATTATGGTCTATTTTGCACATAACAAAAGAAAAAAAGTGGACTTCTCTTATCATAAGAGATCTCACATTTTGCTAGATGTTCAACAAAATATGCAATGTCATCATTGACTAAATCAGAACATTACACTATCGGCCATTATATAAAAGGAGTATCAGTCAAACATCTACAGCTCCAATCTACTACATGAAATTTCGCCTATGCATGATTATTCAACCAAGTTAGCATAACCAATACACTGTTAAACACTTTGTGGTACATTTACTGGATACATTTTATTCAATTACTGAAACTGTCCCTATACTCAATTATAAAATGGAACCCTTGTTTTACATGATCAACTTTAAAATACTGAACAAAGCATACAAAAGAAAAAGAAATTACTAAAAGGTAACTGGAGAGCATATGTCCCAATGTGTAAATCAAAGCGAAAACTAAAGTGGGAAAACGAAAAAAAAGTAAAGTGAAGAACAAACAAACAAACAACCCAAACACACTTGCCTGAAAGCAGTCTTGATCCTGACCCCTTATTAAAAGGCGCAGATGCTGGCTTGCTGCTGTTGAAGTGTTCCTTAATATTAACTTCTGTTGCCTGAGAATAAGGAAAAGATGTGTAATTGTGCTAATCTAAACTACACTTGACTAAATAAAGAAAAACAAAAAAGGGCAAATAACTGATTATACGTATGGCTTACACTAACCTAGGCCTAGCAATAAAAAAAGGGGTTTTTGAACATACCGTAAAGTCCATTTATCTGAATCAATTTCGTGGACACTTAACCACATTGTATATAAAGGCATTGGTGCGGAAGCAAGCACCTATTCAAACTATATACTTGTTTATATTTTATATCCTCCCCTTTACATCCTTGCATTTTTTTTTTACCAACAAATCCCATAGGATAGGACTGAAATAATCAAGCAAAACACCACTCATTATGAAAATAATAATAATAATAATAATAAAACAAAATGGCGAGACTGCAGCGTCACCCAAATGGATTCAGAAAATGGATTTTATAGCTCAGTACAAAAATCCTCTTTTCTCATTCTTCCTATTTGGAAATAGGCATATTTGACCTGTAGAATCTGGTATAGATTGATGCAGCAGGTATGCAGATTGCCATCCTTATGCAGAGCAAACATCAGCATTTAACATAGGCTCCATGCAGCATCAAGAGGCACTCACCAATCCAGAAGAGAGGGCTGTATAGTAAACCAGAACCCGAGATAAAGGGCTCGAGAATCTAACTTCTCACCATCTCGCGACTGCCTGGAATGTAGCTGGCCATTCTCTTTTGCACACAATATTAACAAAAGCAGAGGTCTGCTCTGCATAAGGATAGAAATCTCATACCTGCATTCTCAAGATCTAAGTCCATCATCTAGAAGGTGGGGTTTTGTCACTTTTGGATGCTCCTAACTCGGAGCGGAGAAAACTAGATGTTGGTTCAAATAAAAGTCTGACACCACCTAGGCTGAAAAGCACTATAGTGGCGAAAGGCAGGTTAAGAAATCCTCAAAACAGGACAGGAAACCAGACACTCTTCTTGCTGAAGCAATAGCCAGTAAAGCTTCAGGTTAGTAAATATGAACCACAATTTGTAGAGGTTAGAATGGTGGCCTCTGTAGCACAGAATGGAAACAAATCTTAGTGCTTTTATTTTTAGCGTAGATTTGTAAGGCGCCACAGTGCTTCGCAGCACCGTACAGTAGGGAAAACAGGACATACATAAAACAAGGACATACAAGGCAGACAAAATAAATGCAGACATGAAAACAAAGGGTATTGATGACCCAACTCATTAGAGAGTTTACATTCTAAATGGAAGAGGGCACAGCTGAAACAAAAGGACTTCACTTCCAAACACCCTAGGTTCCAGAGCAAGTCCATGCAAGTTAAGAACCATGTGAAGTAATGTGGAATAGAAGCCAAACTTCTCTGAAAAGCAGATGGGGCCAAACCAGTTATTTAAGAAAGACTAATCTTGGTACACTGTCTGCCCTGTAAGAAAGACAAGTGACATGCCTAATCATGGACAAGATGAACATTGTTGAAAGAAAGGAAGAGAGGAAAAATCCTTTCAGCCAGACTGGTGCTACCACAACAACTGGAAACATCTTCTCCAGATGCCTTCTTTAAGTAAATAATTAAGACGTATCGGTGAAAGCTCTGGAAAGAGGAATAGTTCCCCAGGATGAACGACCTGCCAAATCCAGAAAGTACAGAAAATTCAATTGTCAATCTCCCTGGATTATAGTGCCGAGAATGCTGGGGCAGACAGCCAACTCTTCACAAAATCTTGGCTGTCCCCCCTAGGAGGTTCACACAGGCTATAGCCATAGCATTACTGTGTCAAATGAGGGCTGGTCCTTGATCACCCAAAGAGAAACTTTCTGTGAATGTTCAAGAGTGGAAACGAGCAACAGTCTTGCATCGAAGCAAGGCTCCATTCTCCCCAGTAATATACTACAATGGAAGGTGGAGACCAGAGTGACATAAAGCTTTCACACGTGATCAAATGGTCCCAATCTTCTGCAGAAAAAAAAAAAGAAAAGAAAAGATTCTGACAACTGGTGTTAAAGAGGAGCTCCAAGGGGAAAATATGTACACATAGACCTACTGAGCTGGGACAAGACTGGAATCTGTCACGTGAAACCATTGTTTTCTCAGTCAAGTGCAATGGGTTAGGAGCAAGGGACATAACTTGCCTTATACAAAGAAGGATGGCCAGGTATGGGGATAAGCACCCTTATCTGCTCTGAGTAGATCTCCTAACTTTGTAAACGCCCTTGGTGCAGAGTTTAGATCATGGATTGTCGCTGTGAACCAGCAATAGTAAAAGGAAAACACATTTGACAGAAGGAGCAAGAAAATGGCCCACACCGCAGAAATATTCCCAAGAGATCAGTTAGCTGTGGGGAGGATGGACAGGATTATCTGCCAGAGTAAGAAAAACATTCCAACCACAGTTACCTCTGAATCCTGAGGTCTTGTCAATCACTACCACAAGCTCTTGACAGCCTGACTTCCAGAGGAGTTATGAGGATCTTGCATCCAGTCAGGTCCTTATAACAGAGTGCCCCAGAAACAGATTCAGATTCTCACAGGAAGAAGACCTTGATGGATCTTTGATGATTCCGTGACTTGTTGCATGGCTAGGTCTCAAACCCTACATGCAAGGAAGACATATGAGCCAAAACCCTGTTCTGTGTGTCCAAAGTTTTGAATCCAAGGAGAACCTTGGACTCCATCTAAAGGCTCTGAGACCAGATGAGGCAGACCTATTTGAGAAGGAAGATCCACTGCTGGAGATTCTAGGAGAAAGTTGGGGGGGTGTGTTCACTTACCTCCAAAGACACTCTGCATGTATTGTCAGTTCCATGATGCACTGAGCTAGCAGCCCAGCCCAGGCTCTGCAATCTCGGTTGGGTTCTACCCTCTTGTGTGGACTCTTTTCTACAGGAATGTCCTTTCCTCTGAGAAATCGCACATCAGCTGTGGTTCCAAAAGCCCATTTGGGAACTCAGGCTGACATTTGAAATGGAACATAACAGCTTTACCTCCAGCAGCCTTGGGACTGGAAGTAGACCTATGTTCTGACATGATCGAAAGAAAGAACTGTAGACCCCCACCTGGGAAAAGGGTTTGAACAGGTAGGGAAAAATAAAACATATCCAATATGAACATGTACATACACTGCATAACAACACAATACAATTTTAGGGTGCTAATGCAGAGTCTGAACCCATAGTGCAACTAAAAAAGTCAGTATAGTGAGTGACACAATGGCTAATAAGTAGGTACTTATAAAAACCTATAGGAGAGATTACGGTGACAGAACACTGACTAAATATGGTCAGTACTCTAAAACACACCTCCCCTTACCATGTCAGTTCCTAGTGGGACAGTAGGAGCGCCCATCTGTTCTCTCCAGGCATCTGGAGACCTCGCTGGCTATCTTCCCTGATCAGAACCTGGTGACCTGAGCTGACAGCAGCAAGCCCTGTCTCAGCTCACGGGAGGGAGCCTGGAGCTGCTTGAGAATGCTGCGGCTTGCTACCAGAGTGCAGTCCAAAAGCTGTAAGGGGTGGAGATCTCAGGAGAGCTGTCTTTTCAGATCACTGGTATAATGGCAACATCTGAAATAATAAAACTTTAAGGACTGCCATTGGTAGCTCAAGAGTAAAAAGCTCCTTACTCCAAGAGCACCTAGAAAAACCTGGGGAAATATGAATGAAGGGGTATAGCTGGGAAGGAGATAGAATACAAATGAATTTATAGTTTGAATAGGTGCCTACTCCAGCACAGTGCCCTCTATCTCCCATAGATAGGCAATGTCCCCCAACTATAATGAATGAGAAAAGCATTTTTTAATCCTCTCATGAGAAAATGCATACTAAAATAGTAGCCATCACAAAAGTCATGTATGTTGGAATAACAAACTTATGCATGCTGAAACACAACATGCCCACATTTAAATATTTAATTAAACAATATTCTTAAATCAGGTACATATTCAATTAAACCACATTTGTGTGAAATTGTAAAGTTTAAAAGCAGCACTACCGCCTACTGTAAAATTTTGCTAATGTTTCAGGGGGTCAGGGTAATCACAAGCGGCTTGCAATTGGTACTCCCACTCACACTTACCTCACCTCAAGCTCTCCCTGGTTTTGTCCATGGGCTGTAAGGAAATGAGACGTCCAAAAGGAGCACGTTTTGTACATTTTTTCCCAGTAGGTAATCGTGCAGCTTTAACTAAACTGAAAAAAAAGCATTACTTACACTGTTCTACCAAAAGCTACTCCTCCCCATGACATGAACTGCCGGTTGGAAAGAATTGGGGGAACATCAGAACAACTCATTGGAGTGGAGTTCATAGAATTCTTGTTTCCTGGAAGCTCTGTCTCTCCTACCAACATAACTTCATACTGTGGACCTGAGGGCTGCACCATTATTTTCACAAAACTGTGAAAAGATACAGTGATAAACAATTTGGAGATCGACATAATAGTACTGAAAAAAAACGTTCAAAAAATGCCAACTGCTAAGAAAAAGGTTACCTCTGTTGTGGTTTTGAATATTGAGGAGTGTATCTAATGGCAACTACTTGCTCTTCTCCTGGCACAAGAAACAAGTCCTCAGGATCCACAGTAAAACTTTTGTCTTCATCTGTGCACTGTGAGAAAAAGCAGAAATATAAAGATCAGTATAGGAAAACAATTTTAGTTGCATTTCCATAAGGTTAGAGTTCTTATTGTATGGATACAAGAAAAGGCATGAGATTATATAGGCGAGGCTAAAATAAACTGTAATCAATCAGATCAGAAGAATGTAAGCAGAAGATTATTATTTCAGCTCGGAAACTTCTGCACGTCCATGTGTAAGCAAGCTTAAGTGGAAGAGGCCAACACATATCCAACCTGAAGCGCAACAAAGCTTGACGTATACACCCTCCTCTCATAATTGATTAGGAAGCCCAATTTGTAACAAAGTACTACTTTTAAAAAAATAAAAACATTTTGAAACAGTCTTGGCTATTACTTCTCGGCATGCATTGTAACATTTTATCCTTACATAAACAGTCAGACCGGCAAAATAATTTTTTTAATCTGTAGTTAGAATGACAGAAAAAATTATGGTAACCAAAATGTGTATCAATATAAATACAAACAGTCACTTTCTACACTTTGTTTTCACATCTGCATGTATTCTGTCTACCTTGCATCTCCCAGATGTACTGGATCTTCTCCTCCAGGGTTGAAGCTCCTGGCAGGATTCATCAGGGAAAAATATTGGTGTATAATAAATGACACTACTCTTTCCCAAAGTCAACTCACGCATTGACGTAATGCGTTACACAGCATCAAACCCTTTTCCTAAGGCCAAGACTTCCTTATATCTCCTGGCACCACAGTGACAGGGTTCAACGCAGCAGCTGACTGCAGCAACCAGGTGCAGCACACCAAAGAACGGAGAGGGAAATGGGTGACTCACCTACTCCGGGGAACAGATTTAAGCCTGTTGAGAAAGGACAAGACCTGAAGCCAAGGGGAGATACCAAGCAGCACACTTCTATTTAAATAGTGTAAACTCTAATTTTGGCTCAAATCTACTCTGCTAGATTCCATTTTCATATGCACGACATATGGCCAAAGAGGTGTTTATTACCACCCATAAATTCGCACTACCATGACTATCTTTATTTAATATAAGGACAGTAATGATTTTTTTGCACAATTCATCTCAACTATAAACGGTGTGTTGCCATTTTATTATTGTTTAATTAAGCATTTCGCTGCCTTGGGTTTACGACATCTACTGTATGAATACTTGGAGGAGAGGGAGAGAGACACTAGTGTTAATTTTGATAGTAGCCAATTAACATACTAGTATGTTTTTGGAGTGTGAAAGGAAATCGGAGCACCCGGAGGAAACCCACGCAAACACGGGGAGAACATACAAACTCCACACAGATAAGGCCATGGTCAGGAATTGACCTCATGAACCCAGTGCTGTGTGGCAGAAGTGCTAACCACTTATCCACCGTGCTGCACAATACAGATCACTAACCTACATGTGTCACTGGTACATCTAAATATATTGAATATACACAAATTGGAAACCCATATTGTGTGGGACCAATAGGTTATACACATACAACCAGGGAAGGGCAGACAAGACACTACCTGACAAAGATCTCTCTATGTAAGAAATAATCACTGCAGTAAGTCTATCACTTTGCACGAATAGCAAAATTGATTTAGGAATCAGTTTTTAATGATAATATCAGGCGGTGCACCCAAAAATTACAGTTCAAATATATGTAAAAAGAAAAAAATGTGCTTGTTTGGGGCACTCAGTGATATATCCATATATATGATATATATATATGATATATCTATATATATCTATATATATGTCTGAGAGATCTTTATATGCAAGGGAAAAAAATGCACTTGTTGCCCGATATCTCTATCTATATCTATTTATATACTAAATAACACAATTCGGCTATGTGTCGGGGTCATTGAAGGTCATGTTCACAATGTTTTTCCTGTCTCTGTATCAAGAATGTGAAATGTGTATCGCCCACACTTCCCTTCCTTTTGTACCCCAAGTTTTCCCCAGTACCATTGAATACAGTGCAAGTCCCAGTAACCTTACTAGTGTTAATCAGATCAGGCATGCCTTTACATGCCTAAATAATCAATCATCCTTGAATTTATTAATGTAGTTTAGGGGGTGAGTTTGCTTTTACACCTTGTACATGAGCATATAGAGGTAGCTAACAAGTTTGTAAATGAAAAAGATGGCCTTACAATGGAGCTCTTCCCGTTTTCATCTCCAAATTATACCATGAGTTGAGCTAAAAAACAGTTTTAAAGACGGTCTTTCATGTGCCTAGGTAACGTTTAAATATATGGCATCCAAACAAAAAATGTACCCGAAAGTTTTTCTTTACTACAATTTTTCTCTACCCAATCTCTTTCAAAGAGAAAAATTATTACTAGTCATCATATTTCAGCTAGGGGTATCTGGCAAAACCTATTGTGGCAAAATCACTTTTTCTGAGGTGGCTGCTATCATCAAGAGCAACTTTTTGTTCCCAGCTGACAATTGTCAATTTGTCTCACTTGTATAAGATGTTCCAGAAAACAAGGCAAAAGCATTTTTAAACAGACTGCTGAGGGCAAGTAGAAAAAGTAAATAAAAAACAAGCTTCCCTGTTTGGAAAGAGGGTTAAATAAGAATAGGAGTCACCTCTCTCCCCAAAAATATACTAGAGTAAAGAAAATGAGCGTAATAACATTACAATATAAATTGCAAACCCCTTACCTTTATTTTTAAATGAGTAGCAATATTCCCTGCATTTTTTAGCGGCAGCAGTTGTTTGGCTGATGAACCCATACTACAGTTTAAACGAATAGTCTAAAAATAAAAAAACATGGAAAATACACATTGAAAATATGGATTATACACAATGCTGCATCATGCAAGCCCTGATCACATTGGAACTACTCTAGCCCAGATTTCCTAATCATCACAATGAACGGGTCAACTTAGTTTGGTCTTCTCAATACTTCCGACTAGGATCAGATGACTTTGTTATCGGTCATCTACAGGACTGATCAGGTGTGTGTATGATAATGTGGGAGGCAGTGATGTGTCCATTTGTGTGATTTTGTAAGTTAGAAGAAAGCTTCAAATTATGGGCTAAAGCTTAGTTTCTTCTATACTTTATATATAACACTGAAAGAGTGGAAGCAGCAGTATCCCCAAACAACAATACAGTAAGATTATAAAACCAATCTGGTTTTAAAACATGGTGTGGTCAGAAAGAGTGAACTGGCTTACATAATGGCAAAGATTGAAATAGTTATACATTACTAGCAAAAATAATACATTTTTACTATATTAACAAACCTGCAAGTCCTTAGGAGCATGTATCCTTGCACAACCAGCTCGTGCACGCAAGGGAATACTTTTCAACAAACAAGTAGGACCTGGGCTGTCCACTTCAACATCAACCCTTGCTATAAACTCTTCAGGTGGTCCAAGTGAACCTGTTATAGTGAAAATATGACAAGATAAAAACAAACAGATACCTAAATGCATTGTACCCAGTTACTTTACAAAATCAGAAATTTAAGATATTCCAAAAAGTGTTCTATGGTTTGTGTCGGTCTCATTTGTTCTACATAAATTTGGACATCAATGTGCAGCTATTACTATGGTTTAGCTCTATTTACATGAAAAACAGACAGACTGTTCGAGCCATTGAGTGTACAAATCCAATCTAGGTAGTAGGTAAATAATATACAGGCGAGGCCCAGAGAGAGGAGAGTATAAGAAAATATGATGGCATAGTCCCTGCAGACTGCCTACAGGTCACCACACACAAACTCCATCGGGAAGCTTTAAGATTTTAAATATGCTTTTGAATAATAACTGAATACATACCAGCTGAATTGTATGTTTGCGGAGCATGGAACACAACCCATATCAAAAACAGTTCTGGTTCCTGAAATAAAACAAAATTGGAATTATTTTCCTTTGTAGAATAAAGACCTACTCTAACTAAAAAGACATTGTTTAACATATAGTTCTGGAACACAGATTAATATTTCACTTTTTCCACCCAAAAATAAGACCCGAATAATGGTGCTCTGTGCTCACAAGTGATAGCAGTAACTGAAGAGAGTCCATTCACTCCTAAATCATATCAATAAACTGCTAAAGAACCAGATGCATTAATTACCAGCACCTAAAAGAAAAATTCAAATATTCTAACTACATAGATATAAAGTATATCCATTAAATACAAATCAGTTGGCTTAATAAAATAGCCAGCTTGCTGTTATTTATATAGTCTACTAACATGCAAAAATAAAAAGGGAAGAAATAAAGAAAGGCTGGACAGGCTACTGCATGGCACGCCGCTAGGCAAACTTCTGTGGAAGGCTGGAAAGAGACTGTAGAGGCTGAGTACAGCACTCAGATACCTGGAGAACTGAAGACACGCAGTCTGCATGGGAGGTTCTGTTATCCCTGCACTCCTGTAATTCGCTGGACTGTGTTAAGTGTGCAGAGCACAAGAGTAAGCATCCAGGGAAAGCCCAATGGATACTCACAATTTCACAGACCCCTCCTTCCATCTTACCTACTATCATAAATTGCTAAATAAGCCGTATGGCTGACCCCATTTAGGAACACAGATTGCAATCCAACAAAGAAAAGACTGCCCCTCACAACTATAGTGACTAAGATCAGAGAATCAGCAATGGTCAGGGTTCCACAGCAGTAACCAACAGACCTTGCCATAGGCAGCCAGAGGTCTATTCGAACGGAGGTTGAAGCAATGGACAGAAGTCTCGGCAATGGACTCATGAAGAGATCAGGTGGATGGGAGCAGGATTAAACAAAAAAAAAATTAAAACAAAACAAATTCGCAATCTGCATACGCGCAGTGGCAGCTGTAGCTGTCTCTCAAAGAGTAAAAAAAAATAGAAAAAAAAAGAAGAGGCAAACAGGCCAGTGCCAACATGTACAAGGTCTCTGAAAAATATAAACATATCAAGCATGGATGGAAAACTGGGCTGCCATGGAGAATTTCAAATAAAAGTAATTAACTGTAATGATAATTCACTACTTCCCCTGTTCAATCCTCCATGGCAGCAGCAACAATGGTATGTACACAAGCAATAGTAGTGTGGAGGGCTACAAAAGAACAGATCAGCCACATATGCTGCATAACGAAACAAATTCAGTGACTGTGTGGAGAAAAGGACTCCCGAAGTGAGAGTCCATAAAAAATAAGACCTCCAGATGATAATTACTAGTGAAGGTATGGACAAAAGCCAATGCCTTTCTTGACCAAGAATGTTTCTACAGCTTACGTTGAGTGGGGGCTCTCAGTATTTGACACCTCAGGCCCATTTCTCTTGTATGCCTGTATAAATTACTTTTCTGATCCATCCGTGGTTGGTTTACAAGGGGCATACTCTTTCTTTGGCCCTATAAGAATCACAAAAAGCAGTTCCATACTTCTAAACCCTTTAGTCCTGGATAAACAGATAATTGTTCAACAAGTGCAACTTTATTCCTTTTCATTAACAAAATTATAAAGATGGCAAAATGATCTCTTGATTAATGTGGCATGTAGATTCTACTTTGGGCAAAAACATTCTGTGTAAAAAAATCAGAAAGGCCTCATTGCACCACAATATACACAAAGAGGAATTTAGTGCACTAACCAGATATGGTTGTGTGTGCTGCATGGGATCTAGAGCAGCCCCTTTATCTAGATAGTCACCAATCCAAACAACAGAGAATTTCCCAACGCACAGCTTTATGTCTGTTGGATGCAATTAACTTAGATACCTCACAAATATACTAAGCATTCACATATTAGTTTAAAATGTATGTTAATAAATAAATCGGTATTAATATGGACTACATACACTATACAAATACAGAGCTTATGCTTAATATAAGCCGGCTGTGTGTGTTCTTGACCAACTGACCTACTGACCTAAAACAAAAGAAATATGTTATAACCAATCACTATGTGCAACATTCGCCAGATGCCTGATTTATCCTCTCCCAATGATAAAAAATATATAATGCATGTAAAAACACCTGCATATCACAGGTCTAATGCAAGGACGGAAGTTAGTGGTTGTGCAGAAACACCTGACCGTAACCTGCTGATATTAGAAAAATCTATAAATATATCAGAGGTAAGTGTGTGGTTGTTCATCCAAAATATTTAGGCGCATATAGTGACAATACTTCAGTGTAATAGGTCACGATAGTTGCCGATAATACCTTGCATATATTATGCCGAGTCAGCAAGCAGATGTGTTGGCCAGATTCTGCACCGGATACGATTGACAGGGACGTTCCACTTATTCCCTGGTTAAGTATAGTGTTTTTGAAATCCAAAAAGGTAATCCAGGGTGTAAAGGAATGGTATGTTCTGCTGTGGCCGCAGCCTAAATTACTGTATAATTCCTCCTCCAGATCCCTACCAACTGATTCCCTGTAACACAGATGTAATCCAAAACGTAAAGCACACTGTCCGATAAAGTTTATAACATGAACTGATAACTGTCTCTTCAACGCATTTCATCCACTATGGGGACTTTCTCATTGCACCACAATGCTTGAAATTCACCATTTCTGCAGCACAAGTAATGGCCACTAGAAAAACCACCTTCAGTGACATCCGTCTCCAAGAAATCTCTTTTAATGGTACCTTAGATTGCTGTGAAGTAAAGGACCTGATAGAGAGACATAACATCTTTGTTGCTTGGAAGAATGAAATAATGAACTCCATGTCAATAATTGTACCTTCAAAAGTAGATGAGGCAAGACACTTTCTGACGGAAGTCCAGGGTATGTGAAACAGTCGCTGCCGCTGAATAGAATTTAGAGCCACACCATGTGATAATCTATTACAAAGTTTGGAAGAAGTTTACAAAAGAGTTCTTCTTTCTTGCCTGCAAAAGTGTGCTGATCAGTCTCTGAGACATCCTTATGTCTGAGCAGCTCCTTTTCAAAGGTAGTGATCTGGATTTGGATGAAGCACTGGGCCTTTGTACGGTGCAGATCATGCAGAAGTAGTAGAGGCCATGGTTGTTCCCAGAGCATCTGACAGGCTACAGGAAACCAAAGGCGAAGCAGCCAAAGAGGAAGGATCTGCCTTCTATTTTCTTTTTTAGAATGTGAACAATGAGTGGAAATGGAGGGAAGATACAACCCAAGTGGAACGTCAACGGAACTGTCAAAACTACTAGAGATTTTCGCTGAGAGAAAAACCTAGGTACCTTGGTATTTTTTGTGTGGCAGTGATTGCCCTGTGGGGGGTAGTCTTGCTTCTTAAGGTGTTTGTCCCAAGCTGTGAGAACTTGAAGTGTTCTGGTGTGCTATATGGCCTCGTGTTACATTTGTGGAAACCACAACACAGAAGAATAACACATGATGTACATTCAGGCATAAAAATGTAAATGACCTTGATGTGAAATACCACTCACATGCAGATGACCTTGAGCTGGCTATTGCTGTAATTCTGACATGTTCTTCCATGCGGGAAGGTCAGGGTCTCAAGATGGCGTGGATGAGGTGTTTCGCAGTTGGCGTGTTTAAAAAATAAGGGAAGAAAAATACAGCAATGGTGTGAAGTGTCATTCTAAGTGGAATTAAAGCAAAAAACAAAATTTGTGCCCTCACAAAGCTCTTAAATGTTGTCAGCATAGTTAATGGTAATTGCAAATTTGAAATAAAATTGATGTTGAAAGGGTCCCTCTTAATTGGACTGTTTCAGTGTCCTCACTATAGTTGACTGAGATCTTCATAATGTGTGCTTAGTGGTGATGTCCCATGTCTCACACATAAAAAGAAAGGATAATAGTGAAGTACGTCCAACTTAGGTTTATTAGTTAAAAGAACAGAGTTTGCACTCAAAAAAAGAATGCGGTAGCTCACTATAGGACATGATTCAGCAGGGGATAATGCAGGTAATCCGTTCACTGTTTCAGGTTCTCTCCATGAGTGATGCTCCATTAAGCTTCCGCCGCACAGTTTTTGTGCTTACATTATTGTCAGTGGAAGCTCAGAACTCTTCAGCTATGGAATCAGCAGAGCGTTGGCACCATGCGCCCTAGCAGTCGTTGACCCCACTCTGATTTTATGTGGTCTTCCGCTTCGTGGCTGAGTTGTTGTTCCTAAACCTTCCACTCACAGATGACCATGGAATATGCAGGAGGGATAAACTTTCACGAACCGACTTATTGCAAAGGTGGCATCATATAATAGTACCACGCTTGAAGTCACTGAGCTTTTCAGAACGACCCATTTTGCATCACAAATGTTTGCAAATGGAGACTGCATGGCTGTGTACTTCATTTTATACACTTCTGGCAACGGATCTGATTGAAAGCCCTCAATTCAATAATTAAAAGAGTGGCAAAATATTTTTGTCCAAACAGTGTATGAACCAAGAGGCCATATAGTATTATTATTATTAATTTTTATTTATAAGGCGCGACAAGGTGTCCATAGCACCGTACAGTGTCAAACAAATTACAATACCATGGGAGACAGCACAGTACAGTAAGCACAGTAATTCAATAAGCTCAATGCACAGCTAGAGAGGGCGGAGAAGGGGAAGGGAGGATCCGCAAACGACGGGGCCTAAGTAGGAGGGCGCGGAAGACAGGGAGACCCCCAGGGGGGAGGAGGGAACGAGTGTGGATGTGGGGTGGAGGACCCTCGAGGAGGAGGGCTAAGTAGCTGGAGAGCAGAGTTAGAAGTGGTGGAAACAGGAGGAGAGATGGCCCTGCTCAGAGGAGCGTACAATCTAAGGGGAGGGGTGGACAGACAGAGACGCAGGGGAGAGAGGGAAAGTAGGGGGACGGAGGCAGTAGATAAGGTAGGAAGTTAAGTGGGAGACAGAAAGGCTTTAAGAAAAAGGTGAGTTTTTAGGGCCCGTTTGAAACTGGACAGATTAGGGGAAGTTCTGATGGAGGGAGGGAGCTTGTTCCAGTGGAGAGGGGCAGCGCGGGCGAAGTCTTGGATACACGCATGGGAGGAGGTTATAAGGGGGGAAGAGAGGTGACGGTCAGAGGCAGAACGGAGAGGGCGGGATGGAGCATGAATAGAGGAGGGTGGAGATGTAGGGCGCAGTGGAGTTGGCGAGGGCCTTGTAGGTGAGTGTGAGGAGCTTAAAGAGGATTCTGAAGGGGAATGGGGGCCAGTGAAGGGCTAGGTAGAGGGGTGAGACAGAAGAGGAGCGGCGAGAAAGGAAAATAAGCCTAGCGGCAGCGTTAAGAATAGATCGAAGGGGAGCGAGATGAGAGCGGGAGAGGCCAGTGAGGAGGAGGTTGCAGTAGTCCAGGCGGGAGATGATCAGAGAGTGGATAAGGCATTTGGTGGCATCTTGGGAGAGGAAGGGCCGGATGCGAGCGATGTTACGCAGCTGGAAGCGGCAGGATTTAGCGAGAGAGAGGATGTGGGGGTCAAAGGAGAGAGAGGAGTCAAGGATGACACCAAGGCAGCGAAGTTGGGGGACAGGGGAGATAGAGGTGTTGTCGACAGTGATGGAGAGGTCAGAAGGGGATGAGGTATGAGAGGGAGGAAAATTATGAGCTCAGTTTTGGCAAGGTTAAGTTTGAGGAATCGAGAGGACTATCCAGGAGGAGATCGCAGAGAGGCAGGCGGACACCCTAGAGAGGAGGGAGGGAGAGAGATCAGGAGAGGAGAGGTATAGTTGAGTGTCGTCAGCGTAAAGGTGGTAGCTGAAGCCGAAGGAGCTGATGAGTTCACCCAGGGAGGAGGTGTATAGAGAGAAGAGTAAGGGTCCCAGAACAGAGCCCTGAGGGACCCCGACTGAAGGGTGGACGAGGGGGGAGAGAGACCCAGAGGTGGTGACAGAGAAGGATCGGTGAGTAAGGTAAGAGGTGAACCAGGACAGGACTGGGCCGGATAGGCCGAAAGACTGGAGGGTGTGAAGGAGGAGGGGGTGGTCAATGGTGTCGAAGGCTGCAGAGAGGTCAAGAAGAATGATAAGGGAGAAGTGGCCCCTGGCTTTAGCAGAGAGGAGGTCATTGGTGACATTAGCCAGGGCAGTTTCAGTGGAGTGGAGGGGGCGGAAACCAGACTGGAGAGGATCAAGTAGGGAGTGTTCAGAAAGGTAGGAGGTACACCATTTATCTTATCTTACACCATTTGGAAGGACACAACTTGGGACACACACCTTAAGGAACAAAAAACTATCCCACAGGGCAATTACTGGACACACAAGTGCGACTGTGTGTTCAGAGACACTTATTGACAGTCAATTTACTGCCCTTATTAACCTTACATATTTGCAGCTATTAGCCCATACGGAATCAGTGTAGTGATCGAAGCGCTTGAGTATTTTGCATTAATATACAGTTAATTAATTTTGTATCGTAAAGGTATGGATAGCCCTTACCTCCAGCTGTTCTTACTATTATACTATCATATTCTCAGCACATCATCCTAAGAATATATAAGAGGATATACCTCAGGAATTGACCATATGAATACACATCTGATTGCAAGAAAGGAATTATACTAATTGAGACATCATACAAAATGAACAGGTTTCATATATGAACATTTATGCTATACATCTGATTGCAAGAAAGAAACCATATTTATTGAGACATACAAAATGAACAGGTTTCATAAATGAATATTTATGTATATATCAGTTACGAGCGCCGTTCTTATATTCTATTATAATTTTCCATAAAATTGCCATCCTTTACAATAGAAATTTCTCTCACGTGTTTCCTTATTTCTTGAACCATTACGCATAAAATTCTGAAAAAAGGTTTAGCATACAGGTGTTTGTTCTCTTCCTGGCACCTAAGTAGTTAACTGAAATAGGGGTTGGCTGGCATCATTTTATCAGACATGAGCAGCTGCAGTTCATAAGATAACTCAATATGCCTAGAATTAAATAAAACAGATTAGAATTGATGTATTCTGATCTCTTGAATAGGATTGGATGGGTTGAGTCTTCCTGCTAAATAATAGTAAATAATGCCACACAATAAAGGCTGTGGAGACTTCTTAAGAGGCAGAGTACCAAAAATCTTTGAAGAGTCACAATCAACCAATCAATAGTACCTGCGCACAGTAGAACAGCTTACAACAAATCAGTACAAATCTGGAACAAAAAAATTGCAAATGTGCAAAATAAGATAATTCAACTACTCTCACATCTGTGTTACAAGTGAACCTTAACAATTGATTGGGTACCTAATGAGTCCTTACCTTGACATCAAAGGATGCACGCATAACATGGCTTATAACAGACGGGGAAGACATCTTTAAGATCACATCTGAATGTACAGGAAACTCTTGCACCAGATTTACAGGATCTTTCGAAAAATTGAAGCAACGCCATGCAGTGGCATTCTGTTAACAGAAGATTATTTTAATACTCTTGAATTTCTTATTATGCAATCATTGTCTGAAACTGGGTCATAACATTTTTTTAGCAATGTGCTAACTTACAAAGCATAACTAATAAATACATTTCATTTATATCAAGAAATAAGTTTTTGAAGTGTCAGAAACCAGACACTTTGACAATACTGTGCTCCATCCCACCCGATCAGAGCTTGGCAACTATTTCTGTACATTGCCCATGGTTGAACCGGCCTTCCACATTTAGTTGGATCAAAAGAAACACCACAAAAATGTTAATTGTGTGAAATAAATTCAATAATGAAAAAGCAATAAATTCATTGTATTAGCATTTCACTTTAACTTAGTGGGATAAATGTTTTAAAATGTATGTCAACAAGAGTCCTCCTGGATCATTTGCTTCAAAGCATCAATTTCTTATTACTTAAACCAGCATGTCCAACTCTTACGCGATGGCAAAGTCAAGAGAACACACATTATTTGTATTGAGCAGTTAATTTATTGATTGACTTATTTTGAATCACACTCTAGACTTCAAAAATGCTAATATTTTTAGGGGCATGGTTTAAATGCAGACACAAAGGTGCAATATGGAGCTGGAGAACTGGGTCCTCCTCTTAAAGGAGCAGAAATATATCCCTTTATGGTGGAACTCGTGATTGCTAAAATTCATCTGTAATAAAACAGGCTCACAGACCTAGGAGTCACACAAAGCCCTAGCTCTGTTCCTTATACGGAAGACGATAATTAAACTCAACAACGTTGAGTTAAACGTTTTTTTTTCAAATAAAAAGAACACTCTTAGACAAATGATGTAACCTTCAATCAAAGGAGGGAAAGTCCAGCACAACAAATACAGCATTAGTCTTCAACTTGGCCAATAGATTTATGACTCACGACCAGAAAGGGCACTCTCTCCTATGAAACTATGCTGCAAACAAGCTGGAAAGCAGTCTCATGTGATACAGATGCCTTTATATATTTTTTTAAAAGAGGTGGAGCTTAAGGCTCCTTCTCCAAAATTGTCACATTCTGGTCTCATACCGGACTCTCCCAATCCTGACGTTGCTACACAAGACGCAAGTCAACTCCACAAACTCATGCGAGAAATGACACCTTTCAAACGGAGAACTCAGAGCTGCGGTAAAAGAACTCAAAAATAGAGATCCTATCTATCAGGGCTTGCACCAACATCCTGGACTGCAAAACGTATGACCTCTGTAAATTTCAAGAGGTGATGGACCAAGAGATGACCAACCACGACCAAGTAGAGGATCTTGAGACATAATAATCTCAGTATCAGAAACAGAGTCCATTGAAACCTCCAATTACCTACTTGGCAGGGTTGTTCACCCAATTGCCACCAAAGGTGCCCATGGAACAGCTAAATCTAGACTGTGCCCACCAAACCCTTCGTCCTAAGCATCTGATGGATCACCCACCATGTGATATGAAATTAGACTTTATCATAATTTAAAAAGCAAAACAAATAAATCCTAGCAGCCTGCAGAAATAATCAAGCAATACCTGAAAAAGCACATTTACTCGTCTTTCAGGACTTGGGGGTAAATGTATCAAGCTGAGTTTTCCGGTCAGGTTTGAAAAGTGGAGATGTTGCCTACAGCAACCTATCAGATTCTAGCTATCATTTTGTAGAATGCACTAAATAAATGATAGCTAAAATCGGATTGGTTTTTCAAGCCCGCCGGAAAACTCTCAGCTTGATACATTTACCCCCTGGAGTGTTTACACTTTCATTTTGCTTTCACCCATAATGGGAAATCATTCTCGGTCAAAACTTTAACCGAATGATCTTGCTACAAATAACTTAATCTTAAACACTCAATACATAGGAAAAAGATTGCTCTTAGACCAAACTTAACCAGATAATGTCAGCTTAGACTCTACACTACCGCCAAAAGGAATTCTACAAACTGGGAAACAAAGCAGATGCATTGTTGGTATCCAAACTCAGAACTAAACATGCACTTAAAACAGAATTTTTTCTGTCAAATAGGTAAATGGGCACAAATATAAACCTAATAAAATAGCAAAATGCTTTCAGAAATTTTATGCAAAGCTTTATAATATATCTTCTCGCTTCCAAAAGCAGACTGAATTAAATGCCAATATAGAGTAGTACCATGAATCCTGCATGCTTACCAAAACTATCACTCAGATAAACTTAATAAAAAACATCTCACCTAGGGAGGCGTGGCCTGGCAGCCAAGATGGCTGGACAGGATTTCTGCTCCTAACCCCTTGACAGACTACAGCTTGGCCGCCTTGAGAGGCTGGGGACCAGCCGACTGCGTCTCTCCATAGTTCCCCTTCAGCTGTAACCTGATCATTTTACCCCGCTGAGAATCGGAGCCACCCCACCCGGCTGTCGCCTCCACACTCCTCTGGTTGTCTCCCTCATAGCCGTTTCCACTGCTGCCATAGCACATTGGCCATCCCCCGCACACAGGTTGTGCGACATCAACGGCTAGTGGCACAGCATCCCCCATTGGACACAGACCCAGCACATCTGCTCTCCCTGGGGGATCAAGCTCAGGGGCTACCTGTGTGGTAACTTGCCCTTCCCTCCACCTGCAGCTCACGAACATACCTACCTGTGAACGGGTTTGTCTCCCCGCCGGCGATACTGCCTTGCTACCTGCTCTCAGGACCCTTCATCTGGCGCGCACAAAACGTGAGAACAACACGACACAACAATACAACTTACAAACAAATGTCTAAATAATAAAAATAGTTTTGGGTCTGAGTGGGCAGTCAGCACCTGTTCTGCCTTTTACCGGAGCTGCAGGCTCATACTAACTCTGCTATCACTTCACATTGGCTGACAGCTAATACAAAACAAGGCTAACTAGCCATCTGGTGTCACCTCTGTGGAACTGTATTTGGGACGTGCACCTTCCCTCCTACATAACTAACTCTGTCTGGTCCGGGCTACCCGGAAAAACTTTTTTTGTCACAAAACCTTTCTGGTGTTCCAATATCCATTATGCATAAAAACAGCTCCAGGGGAAGGAGGGGGACTCAAAACGGGGATCTTTCAACATATGAAGAGACAGGATTCTCCCGCACATACTACCCACCCCCCATCTCCAAGCCCGGCTGAATCTGCAGATGCTCTGGCCACTATTCAAGCTATGATGATGTCTTCAGAATTCCTTTACAGTTGAATTTCAAAAATTGGCGACTGATCTCCAAGGAGAAATTGCGTTGTTGTCTAAACATACAGCTTCTATTGAACATAAAGTGGACTCAAACTCTAAAACGCTGCAGGAAGCAACGCAAGATATTGATACCTTCACAGGGAGCTGATGTTCTTTAAAGATAAAGCAGAGGACTTTGAAAATAAAGAATGTCGGAACAATCTTCGTATCCGTTACATTCCAGAGTCGGTGGATCACCAGCAGCTAGAACCGTACCTGGTTAGTCTATGTCAAGCACTAGATCCCTAACTCTCTGATCAAGATATCCATATTGAACGAACCCACAGGGCCTTGCGCCCCAGGCCTAAAGACAACAAACCTCCCAGGGATGTTGTCCTTAAATTTCTATCTTTTAAAACTAAGGATAGCATAGTTACAGCAAGCAGGAACTTCCCCTATTATCTATTTGAAGAGTCTAAGGTTCAAATCTTTCAGGATCTGGCTCCCTCTACAATCTTGAAGCGCAGAGAGCTAAGGAAAGTCACGAAAACCCTACACGTACATGGATATAAATATAAGTGGGGCTTCCCTTTCCGTCTAATTTTAGAAGCAGGAGGTCCCCAACTCACCGTATGGAATCCTAATGAAGCCAAAGATCCCAACTGTGACGCTAGCTTTTGGCTAACCTTTATATACATGTCAGTCCCCCAGGTTGGGACTCAAGTTAATGTGATTTCTAGACACCTGTTCTGGTCCCACTTCCCGTGTTGTGGCACTCCAGGCATATACTTCTGGACCTAACAGTACTGTTAAGAGGCATTCTCCTAAGTTAATTGTTGTAACTGATTTATTCGCCACAGTTCAGTTATCTCTGATTTTAATACGCATAGTCTGTGCTTATATATTCACTAGTTATATCTGTTTCTACATGCCTAGAGTCTATATGCTGTTGACACATTTTGGTTTCTTACTCGTTTGTTAGTGTAGCCATCTATATTACGAGCTGCGGTCATTCCCTCTTGCCCCTCCTGGTGCTTTGACCTGTCTATTTACCCCGGGTCAGTTTGGGCAGAGATTTTGTTTCCATCCACTGTCCGGGCTCCTGGAGGCTGGTTACAGGGCTTGACCGCCCCATAACATCTTGGGTTAGGTGAAACCTAAGGTTTCCCAGGTTCATATTTTATGTCCTTACAACTGTTCAATATGTTCTTTCATTCATTTTGCTGATTCATTGTTACACTTTATAAGGTTTATGCTTAATTGTATTGTGTGTTTCTGGGTGGGTCAGGTTTGCCTACCTGGCCTTGCCACCTCCCCCCTATATTCTGGGTTTTAGGAGGGTGGGGACGATATAGTCCCCATTCTATCCTTGATACTATTACTCCACTTCCAGAAACTTGTAAACCCAATCTCTGAGCCCATTCAACCCGTTCCAACCAGGACGGGCCAAATTCCCACTTTTCCGTGGGCTCAATCCTGTGACCACTTCTCCCCTCATTTTTTTGGGGGGGGAGTAGTTGACCACTATCTACCCATATCCCTTTATTACCACCCACTTCCTGTTCCCTTCTCTTTCCCCCTTCTCCACTCATTGTTGCTCAAAACCTTAATCGTCTCTCCCCTCTCATACAACTCCTAGTGCTAATGTGTGGAGTCATGTCCCTCACTTTTGTATCCATTAATGTTAAAGGGCATAACAACCAGCCAGAAGAGATCACTTCTACATAGAACTGTTAAGAGCTTAAATGCAGATTTTGTATTTTTACAGAAAATGCACTTTAAGCAGGGCGACCACCCCTGCTTATCCTCTCGTAGATTCCTCACCGTGGAATATGCTTCCCTGCCCGCCAAGAGGAATGGAGTTGCCATCAGGATCAGGAATTTCATGCCTTGTCAACTGACCGCTTCTAGTCTAGATCGTGAGGACCACTTCATTATACTGGTGGGTCAGGTAGGACACCAAACTATTACTGTGGCAAATTTGTATTCTCCCAATTCAGGACAATTCAGCTTATTTAACAAATTATTTCTAGAGCTAAATAAAATACAGAGGGGCATTCTCCTGATCGGTGGTGACTATAATACAATTTTGTCAGCGGAACTGGACAGGTCCGGGGTGCGGCATATCTCCCCACTAACTACACACTTAAAAGCGTTAATCAGACACATGGCTGGGGCTGGTCTATTTGATTCCTGGAGGGCCCTTAATCCCTCATATCGGGATTATATCGTCTACTCACACTCACATAAATCCTACTCCAGAATTAACATGATCATGGGTTGCAGTAAAGCTATTCAACTTCTCACTCGTTCCGATATACTCTCCAACCCTTGGTCGGGTCATTCGGTAGTCAATGCTTCGTTTGATCTCCTGAATAATTCTTAAGGCAGATCGCCATGGAGACTAAACAAATCCTTGCTTAAACTTCCCCAGTTTAAAGAGCAGATGGGCTCCCACCTCCAAGAATATTTTGACCTTAATCTGACTCCTGAATCCTCTCTCTCCACCGTATGGGAAGTACACAAATCAGTCAGAGGGGCCATTATCAAAAATGCATCCTTACGCAAAAAGCAGCAAACCTTGAAAGTAAATTCTCTTACTGCCCAAATGCAGCAGCCCGAACATATCCATAAACAAAACCTTTTAAAATGAGTTTATAAACAAATTCTGTCAGGGGCGAAATTCAATCACTACTGGCGGAAAAAACTGAACGGGCTCGATCAAAAATTCTATGAAAAAAGCAACAAGTCAGATACTATGCTAGCAAATAAACTGAAAGCTAAATGAGCAGCACAGGCAATCATTGCAATAAGAGATAAAAAGGGTACACTTAATTATGACCCAACAGTTATCAACGACTCTTTTCACAGATTTTACAAATCCCTCTATAATTTAAATACCGATGGGCCCCCTTCATCCACCGCACCTGCAATCATTCAGCAATTTCTAAAGGCTTGTAAACTACTAAAACTAGATAGGACCTTAGCTTCCAAATTGAACGAGGATATCTCGGAGAATCAGATTCAAGTAGGGCTCAAGTCCCAAAAAGAATCTAAGGCTCCTTGTTTTTATGGATTCACCATCTTGTACTATAAAACTTTTGCGCATATTCTGACCCCGCATCTACTTTCAACTCTGTTCTCCACAGTGGGAAGTTTCACAAAGACCCCACACTTTCCACTATTATAATCATACCTGAACCCAACAAAAACCCCACAATTTGCGCCAACTATTGGCCCATTTCTCTGCTAAACATGGACATCAAGCTATTTGCTAAGATCCCAGCAAACAGGTTGAACAATCGCCTGTCACAACTTATCAGCCCAGATCAAGTTGGGTTTGTTCCGAATAGACAAGCCATTGATAATATCAGGAGGACAATAGACTTGATTTCCTATATAAATCAATCCAAAATTCCCTCTGTAATTTTAGTGCTAGATGCAGAGAAAGCCTTCAATAGGCTCTCTTGACCATTTATGTTTCAAACCCTTAAAACCTTTAGATTCTTTGGTAATTTTCTTCAAAGTATTCACTATACCATAACCCGTTCTCCTCGATCTCAACGAATGGCTTGAACTCCTCTGTGTTTCTTATTAATAATGGTGCTAGACAGGGTTGCCCTCTTTCCCCCATCATTTATGCATTATGTATTGAACACACTTGCTGCTCAGATCCGACTAAACCCAGATGTGAAGGGAAACCAGGTTAATAGTAGACAATATAAGATTTCTCTCTTTGCGGATGTCCTCTTAACTCTATTCTCACCCCAGACCTCCCTTCCAAACCTATTTGTGGAGCTGCAGAATTTTAGTTCTCTCTCCGGATATAAAGTGAATAATTTCAAATCGGAGGCTCTCGCACTATACCTTCCGCCTCACACCAAGTAACTATTGGAAATTAACTTTGATTAAGTGCAATTCGATACCTGGGCGTTTTTCTCGCAACTTCCTATGAAACTCTTTTCAGGCCAACTATCCCCCTTTGCTATCTACTATTAAATAAGATGCACTCACCTGGAATTCTCTTTGTATCTTGTGGTTCGGGAAAATCAATACCATTAAAATTAACGTCCTGTCCAGGTTGTTATACCTATTTCAAACCCTCCTTGTCAAAGTATCATATTCCTTCCTGATCTCTATTCAGTCTACCTGTGGTAATTTTGTGTGGCAAGGTAAAAGACCCAGATGTAATAGGCTCTGTTTAGCCAAATCTAAACATAACGGGGGCATGGGCCTTCTTTTATTTGAGGAATAATACCACGCCACACAACTGACTCATCTCCTCTCCTGGCTATCGCCTGTAGGATTCAAGAAATGGGTGGACATCGAAGAAATGTTGTCCCCAGACATGGGAGTAAGCGTTTTACCCTGGAGCCCTAGGATTATCAGACCAGCCTCAGCCTATGCCATCTCCTCCATACGTTTTACGTTGGAGATATGGGACAAACTGAACAAGCAATACGCACTGGCCGCCTACCCCTCGCCACTTACTCCGCTATGGAGACACACTCGATCCACACTGGGTTGCATTAGGGCTTTTGCTTACCCCTGGAGGAAGGTGGGTTTAGACCATTTCTTTCACCTGATGGGAGAGCATGCACCATGTTCCTTTATGGACGTACATGTGAAAAACGATCTTTCCAGCAACCTATACTTCCACTATATATAAGCAAAAAGTTTTATACAAGCCCTGACGCAATCATCTAAGCTTCGGCCCCCAAGGCCCTTTAAAAGTCACTGCATTTATAGCCTGGGCCGTTGAGGCTATATATCAATCCAGTACAGTTCTCTCGTGTCCTTCTCATCTCCTCCCACGGAACCGTTTGAACGGGCATGGGAGCAGGATCTTGGAGTATATCTGGACGAGGAGGAGTGGTCGATCATTCGACAAATATTGGTGATGACCAAGCGCTGTATATCTCCTCAAAGAGGTAAAAATACAGTGGTGTGTTGCTTATTAGGGATTAGAATGGTTTCTCTACCACTCAAGAAATGTAATAAAATAAATAATTGCAGTTCCCTGGCGCTCCACAACTGAATCGATCATTCGACAAAAGCTATCAAGGTTTTCCATTAGTACAGCCATTCGAGAAAACACCTACAAGATTTATACTAGATGGTACATGGTTCCTGCGAGATTGCACTCTACGTACCCCCACACCTCCGATCGTTGTTGGCGTAACAGTGGTTCAGTGGGAACCTTCTCCACATATGGTGGGAATGTCCTCTAGGAACTAAATTTTGGGATGAGGTCTTGCTCCTGATTAAGCAGGTTACTTCAATTAATGTGCCTAAGGGCCCGTTATCTATGCTCCAGTGTCAGCCTATCAAAGGGATCTGAAAATCATCAGATAAACTTATTCGCCACATATATAATGCAGCTAAACTTCAGGTAGCTAGCGATTGTAAGAAAGCTTTGCAATCCTCTAGAGAGGCTGTTATAAATAGAACCTGGCACACTGCCTCCATGGAATATGTGACAAGTCTCCTCCACGATACAGTCCTCGCTTTTCATAAAGTGTGGGGCCCTTGTATTCCTATAATAATAGCAATATGCCTGGCCTTCTCTAAGCCCTCTATGCTCTTTCCCTCTTCATCTGTACCTTTTGTCTCCTCTTTTTCGAGCCTCTCTTCTATCCACCTCTGGGACTCACCCCTTCCCCTACTCTCTCCCCTATTTTATCTGGATACGAAGGGTCTCTGCGCAGGGACGCACATCCACACTGAAGACACCCTTGCCACTTCCTTTCTTTTCCCTAAAATAATAAAAAAAATCCAGCAGTTTTTTACAAATTTCATATTTCCCCAACTTTACATGGTCTCTCTACTGCGGTGTCATGATCCTCACTACTATCTACGTTCGCTTGGCCTTTAACTCCTAGCTATTATCTGATTTATACCACATTGTGTAGGAAGCATTTATTCCTTTGTAGCTTATGTCATTAATATTTAAACGTACTCAACGACCTGTATTGTCATTATCTGCTGTTAGAAATAAAAAGTTAAAAAAAACAAAACATCTCACCTAAAGAAGATGCTCAAGTTATAAGGAGCCTCAAAAAATCATCCAACCCCGGTCACAATGGACTCTCAGCCATAGACAATAAGATAGTATTAAGTCTATTATAGTAGAGTTGCTGTGTGTTTAACAGTTATTAAGAGAAGCCAATGTTCCTAAAACCCAAACCTGGAAGAGACCTCAACAATTGCGTTAGTTATCGTCGGACATCTTCATTAAATGTTGATCTTAAACTCCTCACCAAAATCGTGTCTTGAGGTGGGGGGTGGGTGTACGGGGTCATGCTGTTGCTGGTCTTCCTGGCAAACAGGCTTTAGATTAAATCACCTTGTGATCTTATCAAATTCGAGTAGGTAACTCTAGAGCTCTCTCCCTCTCTGCCCTTACCCGATGATGGATTTTGATGCCAAAAAGGCATTTGATTAGGTCTAATGGCCCTTTATGTGGAAAATACTTCTCCACTTTGATTTCCCTGCAGAAACCACTCCAAAAACCTATGTTCTTTACCATAATCCCTCAACCTCCTTTTTGACCAAAGTATTTGTTTCACTCGCATTTGAAATCAAATGGTACAAGGCAGTGATGATGGATCCCTTTGCATCAAAACTTAGAACCAATCTGTACATCTCTGGTATTCTAATTGGCCACTGGGAGTGCAAGGTTGCACAACAGTGATTAACTACATTATCTCACTATCAAACCTGGCGCAAGAGATCCATTCTTTTAGCAAAATTTCTAAATTTATAATGTATTCAGAAAAGACTGAAGCTTTGGAACTAAATATGTCACCTATGATGGATAGTAAAGCTTTTCTCTGATACAAACTACTCCCTCTCTTACGCCAAATTAAAACAACCTCATTTTTCACTCCAGGCTTAATAATCATCCCTCATCTATATGATTGCGGCCAGATATATTATTCATAGTGAACATTGCGCCCCCTCGTGATGTACCCTACTTTACAGAGGTAAAAGACAGACGATATATCGCAGACACAGAACTGTATCAATATAGTCAACACATCTTTCCTTTCCTTTGGAGGCATTGCTGACAGGGGTATACCCTGCCCCATATCTGGTGAGTGTCTGAAGTTAACTCCACTATGAAGAGAGGTTCACCGTCTCATTTTATAGTACAAACATATGCCGGCTTCACTTTCTATGGTCCATACAAAGAACATGCCAAAAAACATGCAGAGAATAATTTAGCACATATTGAATTTAGTTAGGTGACAGATTGCTTCTTATTAGAGTTTAAAAAAACTGATCATTTATGTTCCTAATTATAGAAAATCTCGATTTGTTCATAGGATGGAGCATAAATCACAAACCCCTATCCATTTGGAACCCCTGGCATTAAATTCCAGTTAATAACCCCATGAAGAGTAACAGCCTGTAGACTGGATAACTCCTACTACACAACCCCCATGCATCTTGGACTTGTGAACTGACTGTGTTATATAGCCAACAATCATTCTACTCTTGTCTGACAGCCCTGTTCCACCCCACTGCCTCATACCCCTCCTTTTTTCCTTCTACTCTACCCTTTAAATATTTACTGAACCTAGTAAAAAACGTTTTGGTTTTTTTCTTGTTTTGTTTTTTAATCCGATCAGAGTATTGGGTTCAACAGTCTAAAGCAACAATGTTGTTCATACATGGCTAAAATAAATTCCACAAATAGCTATATATTTTAAAGTCTGAAAATCTGAGTGCAAATAAAAACTTGAATATGATAAAATAATCACCACCTTCATGATTTCCCAAATTATTGTTTCAATGTTAATATGCATACTTACAGCACTAATAGTAAGTCTGATAGGCACTGTAGCACGAGTCCGATTAATCAATTTTAGCGGAAGTGTCTTCCAACTGCCAGATGTCAGATCACCAAAATCTAAACCATCACTCTTTCCACTGTCCACCTGTGGGGGAGGGATTAGAGACAAAGATTTTTTGTTATTTATTCCCCAACATCAGTAACAGAAAAATATAACCTAGAATGCCCATGGGGTTTGCCAAAATGGGTGACCAACTTCAGGGTTTGTTAGAAGGATCCAATATTTTTAACAAAAAAGGTTTCAAAATTATTTTTAGAACCAATTTATTCAGGTTCTTATTTCACTGCACATAGCCCTGGTTGAAAAGAATACAGATAGCCATTTAGATATGAAAATCATATTTAAAGATCTAGTACTCAATTTCACAATAAGGTGATAAGAAAAATCAAGAAAGGAACGCATTTACTGTATCCCAACCTTAGACAGACGAAACAGGACTTGCTGCCTGCATTACATTTGCAAGCTACATTTTCATTTCAACTCTAAAAATGAATGTTTACTTATGAATCCTATCCTAGAACAATATTTACCTGAATTACAGGATATTCTGAAACGGCAGTAAGGAGAACTTTGGAAGCTGTGGTTTCAGCTCTTACAATTGTCTCTGTATCAGCAGACACAGGCCAGGATGACACACTAAGCACACACTGGAAAAGCCCTGGCCTCTGGGGTAAAAGGAGAATCTTTATGTCTTCAGATGCTCGTGGACCAATTATTGTTTTGTTTTTAAAAACCAAGCACTGGTCAGCTCCAATACCTATCTGAAAAATAAGATGGCCAATTCCAGGTAAGCAAACAGAATGCAATAGATCTTCAAAACTGGATTGGCATGACAAGATTTTATACCAACAGACATCAACAATGCATCTCTCAATAAAGTTCATGGGAGAAAAACATCTGCCTGATAATACTTCCCGTTATGTTTAAAAGTGTAAAACAATAACTGAAAAAAAAAACGCAATTCAAAATACCGGATTTTGTATAACAATTTCAAGATAAATGAAAACTTAAGTTTCTAAAACAATTATAGCTAATTAAATGTGTTAAGTTAAGTTAAGTGTTATTTCTTTCAGATTGATGAACATTGTAATTTTAAGCTTTAGAGAAAAATATTTTAAGAATATTTATGCATTACTGTGCACAGTGCTATATTATTACAATTCTGAAAAACAGTTAAAATCAAACAAAAGAAAGGCACTTACTTTTTCACCATTTACAGCAATACTTAGTATTCCAATATTAACTTGCATCCACCTTTCATTTGGGTTAAAAATATTTAAGGAGGCTTGAGAGGCAATTCCGACACAACATGCAGTAGGAAACGTCACCTCTTCAGTCACCAAAACTTGCCCTTGTAAAAATAGAAACAAAAATATGTTCCATTGATATTGCCATGACATACTAAAAGTTTGTTTAGTAAAAAAAAAATACAGCGAGCGCATAATGATATGCATTAAATTATATAACACGCATACTCAAAATGTAACGAGAAATAAAAAATTAAAGCTAAACCAATACTTACCAAATCCAGATGACATTCTTGAGGACCACTGATTGAATCCAGTTGTGCCACTCTGGGATTCTAGTAAATGCATATGGTGTCCAATGTGCTGGTTTCCTGAAGTGTTATTACTCATTGGTAGTGTGGCTAGTAATCCAGAACCAAAATGTGTACTCTGTGGAACTCCAGTCACTGTGCTTTGGGTACTTTGTGAATGAAGGGTACTATAGTAGCCTGGATGACTTTCTACTGGGTAGTGGGGGATTGGCGTAACACTTCCAAGATACTGCTGTGCAAATGGCGTGGTGGAAAGGGGCTGTCCAGTTAGGAGTGTAGGAACAGAAGACTGTAATTTCTGTAAGTCGGTGCCTGGCAAAACAGGTTTAAAACCAGGAGCAAATACATACTGATGATCACCAGGAATATTTTGCATTGCACTGCACTTATCCAGCAAAGCAGACTGTAGCATATTTGCAGAAGACAATCCTTGACTCGATTTTGCTATAAACTCTTGCCATGAAAAAGGATGATCTACTTGAGTGACAGGAGCTTGGCAACACTTCGCATCACTCAATAAATCGGAACGAAGGGTATTACTTTTGTCTTTAACATTTAAAACTGTGTGCTCTGGCTCTAGTTTCTTTACTTCTTGTTTCAAAGAGTCTCCAATGTTATCTCCAATGCTATGAGATTTAACAGTTCTAAATCCAGAAGGACTCCTGCTCATTTGTTTAGGGATATCACTGGACATTTGATCTTTGTTTTGTTGCCAGGACAAAGCGTTGTTCTGTACAATATGCATTTCTGAAGGTGTAGGACTGGCTCTCACTATAGTTGTGCTCAGCTCAATGGTATTGTTACTCTGGAAAACAAAAATAGCTTTAGACAAAATATAGAAATTTTATACTTAAAATCAGTTTCTCTTATAGTTAGAGTATAGAGTAGGGACAGGGCAAGCTGGCACTTTTAAGAACCTAACTCCTCCCTCTCTACACCCCACTTCCTGTTACATCAGTTTATGTTTAACCAAGCGCACAGAAAGCGGAGAGAGAAAACAGGAAAAGAGAAACAAAACATAGTCTTGAAACCAAGACTTGTCCAACAGTAGGAGAAACCAGAGCATTAAAGTTGGGCTCCCGGTGTCCCCAAATGGACTAAGAGAAACGGATTTTATGTAAGTAAAAAAATCTTATTTTCTCTATCCTCCTTTGGGGGACATCGAGGACATCCCAATGCCGGATCACTGGAGGAACGGCCCAAAGCACCTTTATTACAAAACTTGAATCCATGGATGCAAACACATTAAACTTATAAAACAGAGCAAATGTGTGCACAGACGACCACGTAGCCACCCGACACAGCAGCTCACTCAAGGTACCATGGTGTGCCACCTAGGAAGCACTCGCAGACCTTGTACAGTGCGCCCGAAGATAATCTGGTACAGGCCGCCAAGCCCCACTATAAGCCTGACGGATTATAGCCGTAATCCCCAACATAACAATTTACCTTGGAAGCTGGCCAGCCTCTCTTTGGTGCATCATAGAGAATCTAAACTCCTCAGTCCTGCGCACATCTTGAGTCTTAAGCACAAATGCGCATGGCTGGAACCACATTGGGAGAACGAAGAAAAACTTTGTCCTCTGAAGACCTCGTAATAATCAAAGTGGGAATGATGATGTCCTGATTTAAGTGAAATCTAGACAACTGTAAACAGGAATGAAGGCTTGGTCTGAAGAACTGCCCTATCCTTATGAAAAAAAATAGAAGAGAAAACTTTCAAGATTATGCTGCAAATTCTGAAACTCTTCTTCCTGTAGAGATTGCCAAAAGGAAGACAGTCTTCCAGGTGAGAAATTTGAAATCCACAGTATCCAAGGGTTCAAATGGCGGATGGTGAAAAGCAATCCACACAAAATTTAAATCCCATTGTACTACCAGAGGAACATATGGAGGTAGCATATGGAACACCCCCGGAAAGAAAGTCTGCACATCAGGCATCACACAACCTTAATAGAAATAAGGCACAAACCTGCATCCAGCCAGTCCTGCAACAACATAAGCAATCTGGACAATCAAAAAGAGGTAGGATACATCTTTTCACAACAGGCAATATATGTCCTCCAGACCAGATTATAAATTCTGGCTGAACCCGGTTTACTAGCCCTAAGCATAGTTTGCACCACACACACTGGGAAAAACCTTTAGCTTGCATGATCACGGCTTCAATAGGTACGGCGTTAAAGCCATACTTTCCAAACCTAGATGACAAAAGGGTCATGATCGCAGGAATGTGAGCTTCAACCCACTGAAAAATATTGTGCATCTTTCGCATAGCTAAGGGACTATTGGAGCTGCCCTGGTGATTGAGATATGCCACCGCTGTGGCATTTTCCGACCGAATCTTCACTACCCTTCCCTGTAGCAAATGTTGTGCGCTTAATAGAGCCCAGAACACTACCCGCAGTTCCAATTGATCAGGAGCTTGGATTCCTTCAGAATCCAAAGACCCTGAAAGTGACCGTGAGGACAGACAGCAACCCAGGCCCAAAGGCTGGCATTCGTTGTGATCACGATACAATCAGAGATCGAGAAAGGACAACTCCTGCAGAGATTCTGTTTATGCAGCCACCAAATGAGTGACTGATGCACTTGAGGAGAGACGGAAAACCTCACCAGGCAGTTTCAGATGGGATTTGTCCTGTTTCGACAGAAGTTTCAACTGGAATTCCAGTGCATGAAACTAAGCAAATTGGACTGCCTCAAAAATTTATACCATCTTGCCCAAAACTCTCATGCCGATTTGCATTTGAGGTTTGTTTGGCAGCCAGATATTTTACCATCTTCTGCAAAGCTAGAAACTTGTCTGGAGGTAAGAGCAAACCATTTTGGATGAAAGTCCCCAAAAATTAATCCATTAGGTTAGGGACAACTTTTTGTAGTTGAGAATACAACAGTGGTATTTCAGAACCTGGGGTACCGCCTGTATATGAGACAGGAGCACTGCCGGAGACTCTTATGTCAGAAAAAGATTGTTTAAAGTAAGGGATGATCGTAATCCCCTTTGACCAGCAGTGGTGGCCAGACCAAAGGGAAGAGCCTGAAAAAAGTAGTGTTCTGACTGAACTGCAAACCTGAGGAGAAACTGATGAACCTCCCAGATGGAAACATGCAGACAGGCATCCTTGACTCCATCTTGAATCTGGGAACACTGACTTGGGAGTTAAGACTTCAGATTCAAAATCAGTCTGAACGAGCCATCAGGATATGGAACAAGAAAAAAAAAAAGTTTGGAATAAAATCCCACACCTTATTGTGATTCCTGAACCGGAATAACTGTTCCAGAAGAAATCAGAAAGTGGATGGCCTCTTGCAGAGCCAGATGCTTCCATGGACATGCAGAAAGGTCTGAGGTAAAAAAACCACCTGGGAGAATGCCAGAGGAGATTGATGATATACCTCCGGTCCATAACTCCTCGTACCAGGCCATCCGTGGTAGACTGAAGCCACTGATCCCAGAATAGGAGAAGACAGGCTCCCACCACTGCCAACCGTAGAGGGGCAGAATATCAGTCACGATGACTGTTTGCTTTATGACTTAGCTGCCAGACACCACACAGACCAGTCCTATTGCAGACGCTGCAGACCGTCCCCCGGGACGGATGACAGACCCAAGGAGTGCTGAACTTGAGACCTTCCTGAAAATCAAAAGGAACGGAGCCTGGCCATCATTTGTTTGAGAGCATTGACCAGGAAGAAAAGTGCTCTTTCCTCCCATTGCTTGACTGGGGTAATGGAGTCAAGCTGAGGCCCAAACAAAACACACCCGGAACAGGGAATTGTCTCAAGTCTTTTCAGACTCAACAGCCTCCCAGACGAACCGAAACTGCAGAGGCATATATTCGTGCCTGTATGAGTTCCGTGTCCAGAGCCGCATCTGCTAAAAAAATCCATCACGCTCTGCATTTCCATACCACACGCAGTACAGAAGACTGTCTCTCTGCCAACAAACCTTCAGACAAACGTTCTACCGCTTTCTAGACCCATACAGACGCCAATGCAAGCCACAAAAATAGACTTAATAATTGCCTAAACATTACAGTCTGCACAGTACTTAAGAATGGCTGCGTTGGAGAGATGGTAGTAACCTTGCAACTGGAGCTTCCACACAAGGCAGCGCCTCCCATTTTGCAAGAACCTCAGAAGGAAGGGGATAACATGACAACAGCCAATGAGACACCTGGAACTTTCGATCTAGGGAAGCCCAAGGCTCAGCCAACAAATCTTCCAATTCGGAAGAAGCGGGAAAAGACAAAGATTGCTTTCTCAACCACAAAAAGAGAGAAAGCTCCGTAGCGACAGGGACAGCCACCTCAGGAATCTCAAGTACCTGACGCACAGCCCGTATTAAATCCTCCACACAGACTATCAGGATGAACTTCTTCCTCCACAGACATGTCAGAATCCATGGTTAATTCACCCTCCTCCTGGGAATAACAGTCAGAATCCGACATCGCTCCATGCAGGGGTGCCAACATCATCTTGTTTTTACAAGAGGAGGACTGTGTAGAAAATTGCAACATTCGCTCTAAAGAGGATGAGACTGAAGCCCTGTACTGAGGATGCAAGCCCACGTACCAAGGCCGGTTCGCCAAAAAACGCTACCATAGGTCCAGCCGAAACGGAATCCACCTCACTCGCCACAGTAGAAGGGGGATTATAAGAAGGACCACCCACAGACTGATTGGGCAAATTCACCCACAGCATTGGAAACAGACCGAGAAACAGACCGACCCCAGGCGGGTTTTGCCAAGTCAGAACCAGAACCCGCTGACGCACACATCACGAGATCTTGAGACTGACAAGCCACTCTCAAGGCGTGTCTGTCTGTCCAGATGGTAACTTAATGTGACAGGCAAAACAGGTGAACTTCAATATAGAAGTTACTTTAGCTTTATACCACATGGATTTTCCCCTGACATGTAAACAGGTGGGAAAAAACACAGATGAAAGTAAAAAAAAAAAAAAAAAATGCAGCAAATAAGACAAGCAGCACACAAATCAAGTACAGAATGTGAACCTGCAATACAGCCTAGCATCTTCACAGTCTAAAGTACAAAACCCTGGGAAACAACCACCCTCAAATAGTTAACTTAAAGGACAGAAAAATAGAAAAGCTGGAGCTGTAAAATGGCTGCCTATTCTGGTGTCTGCAAAGGAGTGAGAGACCACCAAGGAGGAAGTGCAATAGAGAAAAACCAGCTCCCACCAGGGCGCCAACACTTGGGAGGCCCTAGCCTGACCCAGTTCCCCAAGAAAAAAAACCAAAAAACACACAAATGGCTGCCCCTAGCAAGAGGCAGCCTAACCTAGGAAACACACTACATTTTACAACCACCCCCTCCTCCAGCACTATGATGGGAGAGGGTACACTTACCAGCTGCCATTCCTCCTCACACAGTGGCTGTCAGCAAAGGACAGGCACAGCCTGCAACAACTGTGCCCGGCTCCCAGGAGGGCATCTGGACATTGGGATAGGAGAGCTGGCAGCGGAGGCACCTCCAAGGTACCTCTGATCCCCTCCATCAGACAGCACACAGCCGTCCATGCTGTGCGCTGCAAATTAAACTACTGTGCGCACCTGTAAATCGCAGCTGGTAGTAAAATTACCAGCTGTGGCTGTAGTGTTTTTATAACAAACATGCCCAAGCAAGGTTAGAGGTTGGGGGCAGTGGCAGCTGGGGAATGAAGCAGTGATTGACAGCCTCGTACATGGCTCAGTGAGCCGCCAGCTTTCAGGAACAGGAGGCAAAATACTTCTATAGTAAAATAAAATAAAAGTAAATTAACAAGATTGGGCTGCTATTCAGCCCAAATACAGCCCATTCGCCGGGCTCTTAAACTAAACTGATGTAACAGTAAGTAAAGTATAGAAAGGGAGGACGTAGGGCTTATTTAACAGAAATTCTTAAATTGCCAGTTTGCCCTGTTCCTACTCTACAGTCATGGCCAAATGTTTTGAGAACGACACAAATATGTTTCAAAAAGTCTGCTGCCTCAGTTTGTATGATGGCAATTTGCATATACTCCAGAATGATGATCAGATGAACTGCAATTAATTTCAAAGTACCTCTATGCCATTACAATGAATTTTATCCCAAAAACATTTCCACTGCATTTCAGCCCTGCCACAAAAGGACCAGCTGACATCAGGTCAGTGATTTTCTCGTTAACACAGGTGAGAGTGTTGACAAGGCTGAAGATCACTCTGTCATGCTGATAGAGTTAGAATAACAGACTGGAAGCTTTAAAAGGAGGGTGGTGCTTGAAATCAGTGTTTTTCCTCTATTAACCATGGTTAACTGAAAGGAAACACGTGCAGTCATCATGTGCAGTCATCATTGCTTTGCACAAAAAGGGCTTCACAGGCAAGGATATTGCAACTATTAAAATTGCACCTAAATCAACCATTTATTGAATCATCAAGAACTTCAAGGAGAAAGGTTCAATAGTTGTGAATGCGGCTTCATGGAGCACAAGAACGTCCAGCAAGCGCCAGAACCGTCTCCTAAATTTGATTCAGCTGAAGGAACGGGGGCACCACAAGTGCAGAGCTTGCACAGAAATGGCAGCAGGCAGGTGAGAGTGCATCTGGACACACACTGAGGCGAAAAATTTTGGAGGATGGCTTGGTGTCAAAAAGGACAACAAAGAATCCATTTATCTCCAGGAAAAATATCAGGGACAGACAGACTGATATTCTGCAAAATATACAGGGAGTGGACTGCTGAGGACTGGGATAAAGTCATTTTCTCTGATGAATTCCCTTTCAGATTTTTTGGGCCATCTGGAAAAACGCTTGTCCGGAGAAGGAAAGTTGAGCACTACCATCAGTCCTGTGTCATGCCAATAGTAAAGCATCCGGAGACCATTCAAGTGTGGGGTTGCTTCTCAGGAAAAATTGTGAGTGTGCCCACTCCCTTGGCTAAGAAGATAGATAAAGAATGGTACCAAAACATCCTCCAAAAGCAACTTCTCCCAACCATCCAAGAACAGTTTTGGTGACGAACAATGCTTTTTCCAGCATGATGGAGCACCTTGCCATAAGGCAAAAGTGATAACTAAGTGGCTCAGGGATCAAAACACTGACATTTTGGGTCCATGGCCAAGAAACTCCCTAGACATTAATCCCATTGAGAACTTGTGGTCAATCCTGAAGAGGCAGGTGGACAAACCCCCTCCCCCCACAAATTCTGACAAACTCCAAGCATTGATTAAGCAAGAATTGGCGGCTATCAATCAGTATGCGGCACAGAAGCTGATCGACAGCATGACAGGGCGAATTGCAGAGGTCTTTAAAAATAAGGGTCAACACTGCAAGCATTGACTCTTTGCATAAACTTAATGTAATTGTCAATAAAAGCCTTTGACACTTATGAAATGCTTGTAATTTTACTTCAGTGTAAAATAGCAACATTTGACAAAAAAAAGTCTAAAAACACTGAAGCAGCAAACTTTGTGAAAACCAATACTTGTGTCATTCTCAAAACTTTTGGCCATGAGTATATACACCAATGTCCCTAGTGTCCCCAAAGACGGATAAAGCAGTAAAAAATAGGATTTTGGTACTTCCCGTAAAACCCTTTCTCTTAGTCCATTGGGGGCCACGGCTATATATAGGGGAATAGTAGGTGGTACCAGGAGTCCAGGCAATTAAACTGTTAAATCTGTGAGTTTAACCCCACCCCTGTTATACCCTTCCCACAGGAAGAATATTCAGTTTCTGTCTAATAAAGCCAGAAGGAGGTCAACTAGGTTAGCTAACCACAGTCAACCATACAACATTCAGAGCAAGGGTGGGCACGCAGAGTCCCCCAATGGACTAAGAGAAAGGGATTTTACTGAGAGTATAAAAATCCTATTGTCTCACACTTCCAATTGGGAGACACTGCCATACATTAGGGACCTACCAATGCTACCCCCTAAGTGAGGGACTGCTCTGACACGGACGCGCAGAGAACCCTACGGCCAAAGCTGGCATCCTGTGATGCAAAGCCTTGTAACCTATAGAATTTTACAAACATGTGAACAGATGTCCACGTAGCCACCAGGCACAGATGTTCAGCAGAAGCGCCGTGACGCGCTACCCAGGAAGCACCTACAGCCCTAGTGGAATGAGCAGACAATCCTCCTGGCAACAGTCTATCTGACCTCGAATAAGCCAGCTTGATGGTGGAGGTAATCCACAGAGCTAGAGACCTTACTCAGAAACTCAGACTCAAAAGGCTCAAAAGGATCTTTAATCAAAGTCTGACGAACCAAATTCAAGTTTCACGGCTGTACATGATGAACAAATGGAGGAAAAATATGAAGCGCCTTCTGCAAAAAAGTATGAACTTCCAGGAGGGAGACCAGTTTACAGCTGGAAATAAATGGACAATGCTGAAACCTGCGATTTCTAAGCACAACTTCTTGTCCAAACCAGCTTGAAGAAAGGCCAGCAACCCAGAGAGCTTGAAACGGGAAGTGTGAAATTGATTTGATTCACACCATAAAACATAAGTCTTCCATGTTCTGTAATAATTGGCTGCTGATGAACGCATCCTTGCCTTTATCATGGTCTAACTACCTTAGTAGAAAAACCCTTGGCCTTCAAAATCATGGTCTCAATAGCTACGCCGTTAAAGTCAGCCGAACTAATGAGTGGCACCACAGGGGACCCCGAGTGATTAAGTCTGGCCTGAGAGGTAGACTGAACGGAGGTTCTACTACCATTCCTAGCAGGTCTGAGTACCACCAGGCTCAGTGCAGTTAGTCTGGAGCCACTAAGATGGCCTTCACCCGCTCGTTCCCTCTTCAGGTTTCTTGAGAACCTTCGGGATCATAGGAAGGGGAGGGAATAAGTAAACTAAGTGAAACCGCCAAAGAAATCACTAAAGCATCGACGAATCCTGCTACAGGGTCCCTGGTCTTTGAGCAAAGAAAGGAACTTTGAAGTTCAACTTCAAGGCCATCAGATCAATTTCCGGACAAACCTAGCGTTGAACCAGTAGATCGAAGACCATTCTCCCGGATGAACTCTGTTTAGGCTGAGATAATTGGCCTCCCAATTGTCTACACCTGGAATGAATATTGTCGATATAATTAAAATGTGTTTCTCTGCCCACAACATTATCCTGGTTGCTTCGCTCATGGCCCTGGCACTGCACGTGCCTCCCTAAGGATGGAGGTACGCTACTGCCATCGCATTTGTCCGACTGGACCCTGATCGGCTTTCCGCACAGAAACACTTGAGCTTGTACCGGCACCCTGTATATAGCTTGTAGCTCCAAAACGTTTATGGGAAGAACTGATTCCAGCAGGTCCCACTGACCCTGGAATCTGAGGGTTGCAATGAGTCTCCCCCCCCCAACCTGACAGACTTACGTCTGTGGTGACAACCATCCAATCCCAGGTCTGAAGAGACCGTTCCCTGGGAGAGATGTGACCTGAGCATCCACCAAGTGAGGGACAGGCGGGCCCGAGATGATAGAATGATCATCTGCCTCTCTAGATGTAAGGAATAGCCTAACCATTTGCGCAGGATTTCCCACTGCAGAACCCGCGAATGGAACGGAGCATAAGGCACTGCTCTGAAGACTGACACCATTGTCCACAGAAGCTTCCTGTATCGCAGCAGGGACACCTGACGCTTGCTTAAGAAGTCTCTGATCCTGGACTGGAGTTATAGAATCTTGACTTCTGGAAGGAACACTGACACCTGGCGTTGAAATCTAACCCTAGAAACCGCATCTTCTGCGATGGGATTAAAAATGACTTTGGCAGGTTGATTATTCACCCATGCTCCTCTAGGAAGGATCTGGTCAATTGAAAGTGCTGTAACAGGATCTGAGCCAATGGAGCATTGAACAGAAGGTTGTCCAAGTAAGGCATTATCGTGACACTCTGGGAGCGGAGAAGGGCCACAATTACTGCTATCACCATTGTAAATATCTTCAGGGCAGTAGCTAGACTGAAAGGTAATGGCCCTGAATTCAAAATTATTTTCCTTTACTGCAAAGCGTAGTAAGCACTGACGGCCCTGCCAAATGGGAATGTGCAGCTAAACATCCCTTATATCTAGGGAAGCTAAAAACTCTCCCTGTTCCATGGCCGCAATCACTGACCTGAAACATTCCATCTTGAATCCCCTGACTCTGACCTGTAAGTTTAAGGTCTTTAAATTCAATATAGGTCTGAAAGAGACGTCCAGCTTTGGGACTAGGTTTTTGGAGCCGCGGCGGCCGCGAGCTCCGCCGCGACTCACTGCCCCTCTCCTTGGCGTCCCGGCCGTCACTTCCGGGTAACAGCCGGACGCCAAACAGAATGCCATTCATGCCCCGGCAACCAGAGCAGCCGGGCGCATGCGCTGGAACCATCACAGCCTGTGGGCTGATTGATGGTCACCTTTATTAATTAGCCTGCGCCTGAGTATTGTTTCAGGGCAAAGCCCTGATTGGCTAGTTTCTGTATTTAAGGCAGGGAGGGCTTAGCCTCCCTGCCAGTTATAGCGTTCCAGTCCTGTGCTGACCTGCTCTTGGATATCTATTTGCCTGATCTGCTGCTCTGACCAATGCCTGTACCTTGGACCCTGCCTGTTTCCCTGTGACCCTGACCTTTTGGCGTGTATTCCGGACTTTGCTGTTTGCTACGGATCTCTGACCGCAGCCTGCCTCTGACCACTAGCTCCAGTCTGCGCCCCCGGTTCCATCTGCGCTGCGGCCATCTTGGAGGAGCTTCTACTACTCTGAGCCTAAGTCCTGGGGGCATCTGAGTACCTGTGAGCACATAAAGCTCTACGGAAAAGGCGGCTGCTAAATGTGAAGATCACTACCCTCCTGTTCTAAAAGCTCATGTTGGTGGTCGTAGGCCATAACACTAGGAAAAGGATTGAGTAAAACCCCAAACCTCTTTCCAGTTGGCGGAAATGGAATGATGACTCCCGCGTCCAGCAAGTTCTGGATTGCTATCTGCAGGGCCTGGTGCCAAATACTGCAGGCTGGAAGCCCCGTGGTGAGAAACCGGCAAAGAGAAAATTGAGGCAAGTCTATGACATACCTCTCGTGACAATGATCCTGATCCATGGGTCTAATGATTCCAGCCATCTGTCCCGAAAAAGCAGAAAACGTGCCCACACCACAGCTCTGTGTATGGATGTCACGTCATGCTGAGGCCGACTCTGTTGGCTTAGGATGACCCATACGTGAGGGACCCCAGCCTATTCGCCACCCGCCCCTAGCAGGTGCATTTAACTGACACCTAGCAGGGGATCCTCTGGATCTCTGGAAGGGCCGAAAGGACCGAAACCTAGGCTGTGTAGGCCTTGTCTGAGAGACAGGCAAAAAAGGGCTTTTACCTCCTGTATCTTCCAAAATGAGCTGATCTAATCTAGCTCCAAAGAAAGAGATGCCAGCAAAAGAAACCGCTTCCAAGGTGCGTTTGGAATCCACTTCCAAGGACCAAGAACGCAACCATACAGAACATCTTGCTGCTATGACTAATGTCGAGAGTTCAGCCGCGTGAGAATTGACATCCAGCGAAGTCTGATCTACAAACTCCGAAGCCTCTCTAATCTGATCGGAGAGTGCCATTAAGTCGTCACTAGAGGCACCATCCTGGAGACCTTTTGACTACTGCTCTGCCCATGCTTGAATAGCCTTGACCCAGGCCCTGAAAATACTACTAGCTGCTTTGTAAGCAGATCTGAGCAAAAAAAAAAAAAAAAACCTATTTTTTTGGTCTGTGGCATCTTTGAGGGAAATAACACTCTCAACTGGTAAAGTGGATGTTCTAGTCAACCTGGCTATGGGATAGTCCATCCTTGGAAGTGCCTTCCATTTGTCACAATCTTCAGCTGGAAGAGGGAAGAGAGTTTTAAATTTCACTGGCCTGGTAAAACGCTGATCAGTGTTTCTTAAGTTAAGAAACACTGGATTAGACTGAACTAAAGTAGGCTGGCCAAAAGCGCTATACGTCAATGAAGACAGACCTCGGTGACTTTGTAAGTGTCTCTATGGTGTAAAGGCTAACAGCACACATCCTAATTTACTCGTAGTGCTGGGTGAAATGAGTCACACAGATTGCAGAGGATTATATGATTACGGGGAAGCACCCAAGCTTCGTGTATTGATGAGCATGTTTTCAAGTTAACACCTGGTACGCATATGCACACACTTTGGCTTTTTGGACTATATTACCCTAAATACTACACCATAGGCCCCTTCCCCTTCCACCCCGTTTCTGTATAAATATTAAATAAAATTAAACATTAATTCCGAAAACATGCCCAACTCCTATGGCACAAAAACTAAACTGAATATCCTTCCTGTGGGAGGGGTATAACAGGTGTGTAATTACACTCACAGATTTAACTGTTTAAGTGCCTGGACTCCTGGTACCATCTACTATACCCCTATGTATAGCAGTGTCGCCAAATTGGACGTATGAGAAATATTTGTAGCAAGGATTTTTTTCTATCAAAAGCAGACAAAATATAGGACAAACATTTAAATTGTCATAAGCTCCCATAGTCTAAAGATGTTAACTAGCAGATGCAGATTGTCAGGACAAATATTGTCAGACTATTTTGTATCTTACAGCCTCTTGGAAACCACACACCTAACCTTCTAAATAGAGCATTGAGTGGCACGTAAGGCTCCAACCTATGAATCCGCTGATACAAACAAATACACTAAGGGACGGTGAGAGTCAATAGTTGCTCCTGTGCTGAATAGGAAGTGCTCATCCCTGGTCACATGGGGGCAAGTAACCTCTGAAGACCCTACAAAGCTATAGTGCAATCAATGGTAAAAAAAAAAAAAAAAAAAAGCTAACACAACATAAGACCTTAACAGTTATCTAATATCCTCATTGCTTTCAGAACTGTGGGGGTCAGGGACTCCTAACAGCTAGAAGAAAACATGCTGCAATAGCTGAAGAATAGCAACGCAAATTATACAAATGTTTGTGAACCTCCTCTTTCTGCAGGGACAAGAAGTGTTGTGGCACTGGCGAGTTCTCCAGAACAAAGGTGTAGAAGAGCAGAGTGTAATATCTCACCTTCTTTTTCTCAGGACTTTGAATAGTGGTATTCTGTAAAGTACTCTCTGTGGCTGAAACATATGTTAATCTGCTTAAGCTAGGACTGAGACATGATGATTCAGGTGAAAATCCAGCATGTGAAGTTCTCTGAACTGATGCCACACTTTCTGGAGACATACCAGACCTGTGGAAGGGGGAATGGGATTGGAGAGATAAACAATTGCAAATGTTTAAAATAATAATAATAATAATAATCAAGAGTATGAAAACTGGCAAATCACAAGGAAAACAAAGAATTCCACCAAATAAAATGGTCCTTTTACAAAGCCATCTCCACTTCCCATTATGATCATGTACAATCACTCCCCTTTCACTTCTATGTGAGGTTTACAAGATCCACTTAAACTTTGCAAAAAATAAATAATTATAATCACCTGAACATACAACGCTCTGTCAGTGACAAATGATAAATCAACTGGTCCCCAGTACCATAATTCTAGATGCACACATATTTCCACACTTGTACATAGCATATTTATAACCTCATAGCAGTGATTTACATGACAATACAGTAACTAAAGAATCTATCAAAGTTTACAAAAAAGGGCCATAAAAAACAAGGCACATGCACAGGCTTCCATTTTGCAAAGGATAATTTCCAATGATACAAAACATGAAAAAACTCTGGTAAATTTAATTTGAACCCTTGTGACAATTGAGCAGCACCCAAGAATGAATGTTAATTATCTCGCTGTTAATTTGTCTTCATCAAAGTACTCCATGGCAGCTTTTATTATGGTTGCATAGAAAGAAAAGTAGTTCTCGCACAAGGAGTGGGACTAGTCTCATTCAATGGCAAATCAGAGTATTGTACCAATTTTGTCTTTGAAGGGGTACTCTTCCAATATAGATATAAAACATGTAAACCACAGAGATCAGAATGAGATTTATGTATATACAGTGCTCTGATGTAGAAAGCTAATCCTAACATCATTTCAAAAGTATGTCTTGTATTCCACAAATGGAAATTTAATAGCATATAAAATGATATAACAGATATAGTTAATATATTTTCTTATCTAAACCTAATAGTACAAAAGTTGAATAGAACATGGATCAAAATATAAGATGCATTTCTCATGGCGATTCCACTCCTGTTCTAACTGGAAGATTGGGTTGAGGCAGAAGATACTACACATATATATGGCCATGAGAAATACATCTTATATTTTGATCAATGCTCTATTCGTCTTTTGGACTATTAGGTTCAGATGAGAAAATATATGAACTATATCTGTTATATATCGTATTATATGCTATTTAAATTCCATTTGAGGCATACAAGACATACTTTTGATATGAGGTTAGGATTAGCTTTCTACATCAGTGGACTGTAGATTTACAGGGATTATGTAACAGTACTGATATGCCCCTATTTGGATGAATGTTATTGTGCCTAGTAAGGCAATAAATTATATCAATAGCCCAACAAAAGTGATCTCCATATTTCCACCTAAACTTTCATTTTGATGTACACTTAAGGGTCAGATTTAGTTTTTAATTCACTATTCTCTTCTTTTAACACACACTATCTATTGTTTAAAATATTTTGTCAACATTTGATCTCTGGAATAAAGGCTTATTTTGCCAATTAATAAGAATATTAATGTTGATTATGCACATGAAATTTCATTTGTAAAGAATAGACTAGTGGACTGGAGTGCCTTCTCTCTATATACTTAAGGACATCATTCTGGTCTTTTTGGTTTACAACCTTTACTATGGTTTTGCCGCTGCTTTATTTAGCTAGAGACATGTCAAACATGTCTCCCCTATGTGAGTATATATATATCATCTTCTTCTCTTCCTTTGTCTTGAGTACTTCCCAAGTGGTCTTCTGAAACATAAAAAATACATAGCAAGCAACCTTGGTGCAAATAAACTAGGAGGCCATAGAATATGTAGATGAAAAGAAATCAATGGTGAGACAATTCAAATTTTTCCTTTTCACTCCTCCATGGCAATCTTTACTATGGGATGTACAAATGCAACATTCAGGGGGGCAACAAAGAACTAATCAATCCATCAGAATATGCTGCACAAAGTATTTATTTAGTGGCAGACTGAAGAACATGTCTGCCAAATTAAGAATTTTCTAATGATCTATCTTCAAGATGATGACAGGAAAAAGGTATGGAAGGATGCCCATCCGGCTGCTTTGCACAACTCTGACACAGAAGTCGGAGTCTTCTTTGCCTAAGATTTAGCTGCCACTAGTGTTGAATGGGCTTTCATTACTTCAGGTACTGTCTGCCAAACCCTCTTGTATACCTGTATGATCACCCTTCCGATCCATTTGAACATAGCTTGGTTATAAGGAGCATATCTTTTCCGATGTCCTGCAGGCATCAAACAGTAGTTATGTTTTTCTGAACACCTGAGTCTTTGACAGAAATGTAGATATGGCTCTGACCAGATATAGAGAATGAAGTTTATTTTCTCTCTCATCCTTGCCCCAACAGCTTTCCTTCCGCAGCCTTACTGCTTGATTGATGCAGAATGTAAATACTACTTTTTATAGAAAAGCAGAATTGTCTCTCAACCACTATCTGAATACACATTTAGAAACACTTATTACACCAAAGTGCTTTCAAAATTCCAACCTTCCTGGCAGAAGTCACTGCCACTAGGAACAGTACTTTAAAATTATCCATTTCACTGATACTTCTTGTAGTGGTTCAAAGGGTTCATCCATTAGCAAATAGGGTACGAAATTGAAGTCCCATGGAACCACAAGAGGTCTGAATGAAGGTCGGATCCCTTTTACTGTATGAAAACGTACAATTAAATCTTCCCAAGCTAATTTGGTATCCAGCAGGACACTTGTACTTTTAGTGTGTCTAACGAAGGACCTTTGGCAAGTCCATTTTAAAAGAAGTCTAATATGTATGGAACAATCAGTTAAGTTGGATTAATTCTCACACCAAGATAACAAACTTTTCCATATCCTATAGTAGATAACGGAAAAATCCTTTTTTTTTTTTTTTTTTTTTAGAAAACAAAATATTTTATTCATTTTTACAAGTCAATATATATAATACATACCATACAATATATGTTATTGACAGTGAATTGTCAATAAAGAACTAAACATTGACCGGAGCTCTGATTTGTTACAAGAAAGTATGTATGTTACTACAACAGGGGTATCCTTTTTACGAGCTTGCAGGAATGTACTGAAAAACTGGGTATAAGACTCCTTTATTTCTGAGCAACTGCCGCTCAATCTATAGGCCATTAAATTTAGATGCATTACACTGGTTTATTAAATTATTAAAGAAGTAGAGGCCATGGCCTTTTGCTGAGCATTAAGCAGCCTACTGGAAATCAAGGACATCTTGGCCAGAAAGGGAAAGTAGAAATGATAGCTATTTTCTTCTATTCTTATTTACCTCAGGACACTAGGAATGAGAGGAAAGGGAGGGAAGATGTATCCCACTTGGAACATCCATGGAAGATTTAGAGCAGCTATGCTTTGTTCCTGAAACTTTGTGGAGAAAAATCTTGATACTCTGGCATTGTGGAAACCCGAACTTGATTATTAGTAGTTGAAACACTTTGCGATTTAGAATGAATTCCACTGTATGGACCTTGGTGCAACTGAAGTTATCAGCTAGTAGGTAGTACACACAAGCGGAACATGTAATGCTGACTGTGCCTTTATGTTCTTTTCTATTTAAAGCATAACTCTTACCATTTCCGCAAATATTGCTGTGGTTCTGGTCCCTTCCTAAAGATTTATGCAGATCAGAGTCCTGATGCCTGAGCTTTTTTCCCCCTTTTAAAATCGATAACGGAAATGTTAATTGCTTTCAAAAAATTCATATGCAACTTTTCTTTCTGTGCTATTTTTCCTGAAGATAAGCTTCACATCTTGTTGCGACCATCACCCAATCCGGCTCTGAAAGTTACATTCCTCAGCTCACTAATTTTGGACTTCTCCACCAATTTCGAGAACTCTTTGTCTGATCCAATAAAATCTGTTTCCATTTCTTTAAGAGCTCTAGTAGTAGAGCTCACATGTGCCAACTGGTCCAAAGAATTATTCCTGTTGCTGAGGAAAACATTCCCTACAGTCGTAACCCTTTTCTTATTGTTATTTGATGATGAAACTGCCCAAAATATAATCTTACACAACTTTCTTCTGACAAAAGATACCTTCTCCTGGTGCCTATATGGACTCCCAAAAACGTCATATGCTATGTTGGAAGAAGATAGCCCTCTCTCGTTAATAACCCATCCATGCTGCTGCAGGAAATATAATCACCTGGGTTGTTCTAGTGCTCATTGCAGGAGCTTGCATCCTAAAGTAAAAAAGCTTTAATACTTAAGTGAATTATGAGTTTGAAACATAATCAGGCAAGTATTTTCTATGTGCCTATCTAGTGATTGTAATCTGAGGGAGAAAACAAAGTGAGAATTTATATTGTGCATTCTTAGGAGGTGTAAAAACTAGATGTGAAGGGAAAGTAAGAGGAGAGGCTTGAAACAAACATCTGTCTGAGATACTCTATAAACAGGCAGAAGACTCATTGGAGCTTGCTCATTCCAGTAGCTTGCATCTTAAAGTGAAACCACTTGAATACTTCAGATAATTGTGTGTTTCAAACAGAATCAGATGAGTATTAAAACAGAAAAAAGTACACAAATATTGTCAGTACCAAAAACATCTGATACAATGTTTGGTCTAGTACAGTGCAGTGGATGTAAAGCATTTGTTTTGCGGGAGGCATTCTGTACTGTACTTCCATAAAAACAAGTAGCAAGTATTGTTAAAGCAAAAAAGATGGCCTTTAGGAAATATAAGTAGACAAAGGCACAAGTTGAAGAGAAAATAGCCCAGTCAGTAGGTAAAGGAGGCAAAACCTTTTTTTAGCTATATAAGTGAAAGGAGAAAAACAGAAGGAGGAATAACAAGACTAAAGATAGAGTTAGAAAGCCTTGTTGAGGGAGACATGTAAATAGATCATCTTAAATATTTTTGATCAGTATTCACTACAGAGAGAGAGGAAAAGGTGCCATTGTTAAGTTGCATGTATATTCAGAAAAATGAGGTAGATACAAGTACATTTACAGAGAAGAAGGTCCTAATAGAACTCTCAAAACTGAAAGTGGATAATTAATGGGGTCAGATGGGATAAATCCAAGGATATTAAAAGAAATTAAAGAGGTGCTGGTAACAGAATTATTCAGCTAGTCACTAACTATAGGAGTAATTCCAGAGGACCGGGAAAAAGCAAAGTACTCCCACTGCACAAAAAGTGGAAGCAAGGAAGTGGCAAGCAACTACTGACCAGTGAGCCTTTTATTAGTAGTAGGGAAGTTGATGGAAAACACTCTTAAAAGAAAGAGTTGCAGTATATCTGAAATCCAGCAAATAGTCAAAAAAGTCAATAAGAATTGTTTGATACTGAGTGAATAAAGTAATAGATTTGGGGATGGGGGGTATGATGTAGCTTATCTAAACTTCAGAAGTGTTTTTGTCAGTTCCACATCGTAGACTGAAAAATAAAATTGAAAGCTTGGGATTGAATAAGACCTTTGTTGCAGAATAGAAAGCAGAGTTGTAGTAAATGGAGTGCATTCACAGGAGGAAAAGGTTACCAAAGAAGTACCCCAGGGATCTGTACTTTGACTAGTACTTTCAAAAATATCTATTGGTGACATTGCCAATGGTATTGAAGGGAAAGAATGCCTTTTTGCAGATGACAAAGATATGCAAAAGGGTAGACACACCAGGAGGGGTAAAACAAATGACTGATGATCTAGGTAGACTAGAAGAATGGTCAAGAGAATGGCAACTACATTTCAATGCCAAAGAATGCAAAATCATGCACTTGGGTCTCAAAAACTGAAAAGGCAAAATATAGCATTAATGGCACTATAATGAAAACTACTGAGGAGGAGAGGGATCTAGGAGTCACTATTTCAGGTGACTTAAAGGCAGGTAAGCAATGTAATAAAGCAATGAGAAAGACAATTCAGATGTTTGGTTGCATAGGGAGTGGAATCAGAAGTCGAAAGAAGTAAAAATATCACTGTATAGCTCTTGATAAATATGCAGAGAAGCTGTCTATACAAATTCATAAAGTAGCCAGATGCCCAGTGGCCAAGAACTCGAAAAAATCCGATCCCCCATCTAGACAACATCTCATCAATAAAATATGGTACCTGTTAGGAACCCCGCTAGCCGGCACAACACAACCCATAGTCTACTCTACCAGTCACGTATTCACTGGAGCCCCTGATGGTGGGGACAGACTGGGCTGCAGACTGGCAGAGGGTCGTGAAGCGAGCACCGGCTAGGGAGAACCCAGGCCAGCGGAGTGGAGTCCAAGCAGAGGTCAGAGGCCGGCAGCAGACAACGGTATCAAGGAACAAGCTGAGGTCAGAGGTCACAAGCAGACAGGGATGTAAGTATTCAAGCCAGAGGTCAGGGTCACGAGATTCACAAGCACGGTCCAAATTCAAGCCAAGGGTCATACACGGGTAAGCAGTAACAGGGTCCAATAGACAGGAACAAGCAGGGAGCAGGCTAGCAGACTGGATACAGAACTATAACCGGCAATGAGGCAGCAGACCTCATTGCCTTAAATACCCAGCTGAACCAATCACAGGTTGAACACACTCCTGCAGGTTAATAAAGCAGTAACCAGCAGAGCCAATCAGGGCTTGCCTCTGGCCTGCACAGTTGCAGGCTAATGCCTGTAATTGCCTCCCATAATCAGCCCATATTAATTAGCCCACAGGCTGTAGAATGAACGCTGCGCCCGGCCTCCTCTTATTGCCGGGACGCAGCGCTGAAGCGTCTCCTAGTTGCCCCGGCAACGGCCGGGTTATGGCCGGAGGTGACGTCCCGGTCGCCATAGCGACGGCCGGGACGCGGGTGAGTGAGTCGCGGCGGCTGGGCACCGCCGCGGCTCGTAACAGTACCTGGCATCCATAGAAAAAATTTCAGCATACCTAAACAATAAGTCCCACAAATTCTCCCAAACCTGGTGCGATTGGTTTATATAGCACCTCCAGTACACACAACACTATCGCTCATAATCCGGATACATCATGCCACTTTTTATAACCTGTCAAATTTAGTGTTATATACTGATTCAGTTTTCCTCAAATAGAGAAACGCTGGCCGTTGGGAGTCCCATGTCTTGACTCAGTCTAACCCCTCCCCTCCCCTCCCCTCCTCTCCCCTCCCTTTCTCAGTACAGAAAATAGACCTCACACTCCGATAGATCACTCAATGTTTGGGATTTAATATTTTGATACAGTTCAGGCACTCTAATTGAACGTGTACTTTCCTTGCCTTCTTGTTACCTTTTTTGGAAGTTCTTTTATGCAAAGGATGGGGCCTTTACAAATATACCACTATATAGGTCATTGGCACGGCTTCATCTAGAATACTATGTTCAATTCTGGAGGCCATATCTCCAGAAGGATTAAAATACATTACAGACTGTACAAAGAAGGGAAACTAAAATGGTACATGGCCTACAGCACAAAACTTACCCAGATAGACTAATAGATCTTAATATGTATAGTTTGGAGCAGAGAAGAGAAAGGAAAAGGGAATGGAATAGTCTCCCATTAAACATGCTTGGGATAGACATAAGGATCAAAATAGGGCTGGAGGTTAAAATAGGTAAAAATAAATAAAAAATGGACAGATTAAATAGGCCAAAGGGTTCTCATCTGCTGTCAAATAGTATGTTTCTATGACTATTTCTTCTGGATCGCCCACTATCAGGATCTGGGGCAACTTAGGAGATCGGCTCGATTCTCATTAGATCTTGCAGACTTTCATGTAACATTTTTATCTTTTTCTTGCTTGGCATTTTGGACCGGACAAAGAAATTTCCTCAAGGATAATGACTGAACTCTGTTCTGTATCCTCTTTATGTCAAACATCCAATGAACTAAAATAGAGTTGGTTCACACCTCAGCAAAATTCTGCCCCCTATAGGAGGTTATTACTGCTCCTGATAGTCATTGTTGTGAACTTTAAATTGCTTTGCCATTCTTAGGTCCTAATAGCAGAAAAGACTGCCTAGATGCAATATAGATATGTAGTCTGGTATATTGCCTTTCAAGCCTATAACTCCTTCCCTCCTCAAATTCTTGACAGGATGACTGTGGGAAATTTCTGGCTATATGATCTTGTGGCAATCTGTCACTTTCCCATCTAATATGTGAATCACAGTATTTAGCTTTTCTCTAAAAAGAACACCTTCCAAGGGAAGTTTAGCCAGTCTTTTTTGGGGGGGTTTTGTGGTTTTGTTTATTGACCGAGCACCCATTGCCCAAGGCTCTAAACATATGGCCCTCCTTGCTACTGCTGCAGATGCCATAGCTCTTGCAGAAAAAAACTAAACACACAACCGGAGCCAAGGATGTTTCACAAAGGAAATAAATGCCTTTCAAAGTCTAGTAAAACTTCAACATTTTACTAGACTTTGTTCACCTTTTCTTGTAATCTGTCTTGATATTTTCACCCCACAAACTAAAGCCCTGGCTACAAAAGCTGTAGCCTCTTCAGACTCAAACATGAATTTTAACATTCCGCACTATAGAATTCATTAGTCTCCAAATGGAGAAATATTCTTTAACTTTTCTTAAAATTACATTGACTTTTCTCCAGCCAAGTCCATTATTTATAATCAACTACTGGATGCACAGGAAAGACCCTATTTTTCTTAATGCATTCCTCGAAGAGAGAACTATGAGGTGCAGTGGAAATTGAAGCTTGTCATTCACATAGACTTAAATATTTAAGTTATTTTACAGATTAAAAAACCTAGGTTTTTCTTTAATTTCTCCTGATTCATCACTGGAAGGCAACTTCCTAGAAAAACCACAGAGACTAGTAATATTGGGCATCCATATCTATACTTGCTGGAGATCGATTTCTTTTAACTCCTTCAATTATGTGCAAATTTTCTTTAGCTATAAATTATTCTCTTTCATCAATGTAAACAGTTCTTTGATTGCTGAAGAGGCTGCTCTTTCCCTTTGTTTTTTGAATTACATGTAGCACAAAACACTACTTCAGGAAAAAAAAGTCTTGTACAAATCCTCTGTTTCCATTTCTTTCTTGCTTCCACCAAGCTCTACAAGAGTGTTTAAAATGAGAACCCAATAACTATCTAACGTAGCAATGGATAATATAAAACCCCTAACTTAGCGCCTTACATGGAGCGGGTGTTCTTCAGTGTGACAAAACGAGGGTGATATGTGAATTATAGCAAATACTTTGTATAGCCCTTCTTTTGTTTCCCCAGCTCATCAGACTACAACTGCATTGTCCAATTACATGTGGTTAAGGGGACATTGTAATTCAATTTAAATATGTATATTTTGTATTATATATTGATGACTTGAAGTAATGTTATTCATTGTCCTTAAACTGAAGCCAGGAGGGTTATGGGTAAAGATCAGGTGGTGTCTAGGATACAGGTGAGAGGGCTTGAGCTGCATTCATTCTCCCCCCTCCTTCCTCTACAGGAAGCATGGAACAGCTGGGGACCCTGTGACATCACAAAGTATTGTAAGGGGTTAATTTTAGGAGGGGCTCACTGCTACCTTATCCTTGGAAGTAGGGGAAGCCAATTAAGCATCAATTGTTCTCCTTAGGACTAGTCCAGACGTTCTGTCTGCATCCCAGCAGGGGGCTTCTGTGAAAGGACATCTCATCTCCACTGCCCTGTCCAAACCCCCTAGTCCTGCACTGGCCAATGGGGAAGTAGAATAGATGCAGGGGTTTGTCCAGGGAGGGGAAAGACTGTGGAAATTAGACCTGTGATATATAAGGAACAACTCCAGGGGGGAGGGGTGTTCATGCTTGGATTTCATTCAGGAAGGTGCAAAATGGAGTTTTGAATTGTCGTTTTCTAACTCGAGTATATATATGCAGCTGAGAGGGATCCATGGGTCATGAAGTCTGGACAGCAGGTGACAATATCTCCTTAAGTTATTGGGGTAAGGGACAGATGATGTGGTAAATCTGCCTGGCATTTATTTACTGTGTGTACATAATATTCTAGTGTTGTTTGTATGACAATAAATATACTGTTGTATTTTTATAACTGCATTTTGCCTGAGTGACCATACGAATCCTAGAAGGTACTGGGTAGCACTGGGCCAGATAAACCCGGTATCTTCACATTTTTGGTGGCAAGCAGTGGGGTCACTCAGTCCCAGGTTCTCTCTGGGTAGAGCTGCAGGGGAACTGTATCGTGATACATTCCAGGGCTCTGCAAAGCAGTTAGCACTAGAAACCAGTTACCACATTATCCTGAACTTACTCCTAAAGGCTTTAAGGTAGAAAGTGTCACGAAAAGCGTTGTGGGCTTTAGGCGAGGGAAGATGCCGCCTAAGTGCCGATTTGATAAGGGGAAGCGCACCCCGCCAGAGGAGAGCGGAAGATGGAACCTTGTCTCAAAGAGTGGAAATCACAGTGAGGTGATCCCTGGAAGTAAAATGGCTGTGAGCTCTAGGAACAAGAGAGCAGATCACAGCCCAGTGTTGCAAAAGTTCCCAAAGGAAGGGATGAAGCAGTCCAGTACACCCAGGAGAAAGGCGTACTGGGATGAAGGACTGTGGGAGTGTCTGCAGGATGGGGATATGGATGTGTTGCACCACCCCACCACAATGCTGCACATTTTGGATTATTGGGATGAGGAGTGCCCAAAGATTATTATGTGGGAAGGAGCCAGTCTACAGGAGAAATTGGAGAACCTGTTGGATGTGTTCCTAATGTTGAAAGAGGAGGCAAGTGCCTGTAATTTTCAGGATGAACCAGCATGGGATGATTTTACACATGAAGTTATTTGTACTATGCAGAATCTGGCCAAGGGAGAATCCAGATACAACAATAATCAGCAGTACAAACAAGACGTAAATGGACTATTACAGCACAGGGACATGCCTGATGAATCCCCTGCAAATGTATATATAGAATCTGTCCCATTAGCAGATTCTACAGGTCCACTAGAGACAATGAGTATGGAGGAGCTGATAGTGGAATGCCAGATCCGGGGTGTACCTTACCTGTACTGCACACACATGGATATCCTGAAACGTTTGTTAAAAGATCAGGAGAATCCCATCAATGCCTTTAGTGTTTATAGAAAATGTATGCTCACTCTAGGTCCCCACATACCTCTCTGGGAACAAATGCAATGTCTGCAACAGAGTTTTGAAGAAGCAGAGGATGAGGTATGGCGGCAAGGATTTACAGACACTGAAATGTGGCAGGATCAGTGTTATCGAGTGAATACTGAAAAATGCCAATTGGAATATCTTTTGTCACACTCTAAAAAGATGGCTGTTCAGTCTGTTAATCAGGGGGAGGTCCATCCCAGTGGATTAAATACAGTTGCCCAAGCTACTATCTTGGGGGAGACTGGAGAAGAACTGCTTGGTGAGGATGTTGTACCTCTGACTACTCAGAAAGGATTAGGAGAAATTCTCCCATTTGGTGACTTGGATGGAAAAGAGCTACCAAGTAAGTACCATGTAGTAGCATCTTCTGATAATTTGCCAGTGTTATTGGAACCTGATACTGTGTCTGAGTTAGAACAGAATTACAGAAAAGACCAGTTATCCATCCCTGTTGTGCCTGAAAAGAATTTGTTTAATGAAGTAACGCAGAATACCGCATGTGTGCTCTCCGGGGCAAGTGATGTACAGCTGTACCCAATTGTGACAGAAGAGAATCATAAACTTGCGCAACATATGATCTCAGCAGAAATCATGTTTACAGACTGTAGGACAGAATTAATGGGAGAGGATAAAGGAATTGTCATGTCAGAGGCCACTACCATGGGGCCCTGGGAAAATTACACTTATGCCTTCCCCTATGCAGAATTGGCAGATGAGGAGATGTTGACTGAGTGGGTGTCTGAGAGGGCACCAGTACAGCAAGATTCACCAGCCCCACCAGCTTTGATGCATCGCACTCCAGCTCCAAATCTGGGAATCCAGGACCCAATACCAGAGGCCTGCACTGGACCATCCACTTTGCTTTGCTGCCAGGAGGACAAGTCTGTGTCCAATAAGGATTCACACTACCCCGATGCGCCAGAGGCGAGGGAAGTAGTGCAACAGTTGGATGTGGTAGCAGGGGAGGGGAGATGCACACCAACATACTTACAGGGGCACCCACATGTGGTTTGGGAGGGGGACAGAGGATTCCCCATAAGCAAAGTATTAATGGAGCCCCCACGCTTGCCTGCCACTGGGCAGTTGTCCCTTGAGTGTTTGGGGGAGGGGGGATTGGATCTTTGCCAGAAACAAACAGACAAGGAGCCAGAAAGTTTGCCTGCCACTTGGCAGTTTTCACTTGAATATGTGGGGGAGGGGAGCATGGTCTCCAGAAACAGAGGACAGGCCAAGGGACTATTTGCAGTTGGGCAATTAAGGGTGGATAAGGCACACAAGGGATGTTGGACTACAACTCTCCTACCATGGATGTGTGCACAGGAGTGGCCCAGTTTTATTGTTGTCTCATCTTATGACACAGGGCAGCATAAACCCCCACTCCAGCTGAGTAGGAAGATATGCCGGCAGCCATGGGACCCTGGTGGGAGATTGAGGAACTGTGTACTGCTGTCTACCTTGCCATCAGACCCAGGAGAAACCACAGCAGGCCAGAAACTTTGGACTTGGAAGAAATGATTACTTGGGGCTAGGGAGCCACTGGGAAACAAGGGCTAAAAAAGTAGGGGAGGAATGTGACAAAACGAGGGTGATATGTGAATTATAGCAAATACTTTGTATAGCCCTTCTTTTGTTTCCCCAGCTCATCAGACTACAACTGCATTGTCCAATTACATGTGGTTAAGGGGACATTGTAATTCAATTTAAATATGTATATTTTGTATTATATATTGATGACTTGAAGTAATGTTATTCATTGTCCTTAAACTGAAGCCAGGAGGGTTATGGGTAAAGATCAGGTGGTGTCTAGGATACAGGTGAGAGGGCTTGAGCTGCATTCATTCTTCCCCCTCCTTCCTCTACAGGAAGCATGGAACAGCTGGGGACCCTGTGACATCACAAAGTATTGTAAGGGGTTAATTTTAGGAGGGGCTCACTGCTACCTTATCCTTGGAAGTAGGGGAAGCCAATTAAGCATCAATTGTTCTCCTTAGGACTAGTCCAGACGTTCTGTCTGCATCCCAGCAGGGGGCTTCTGTGAAAGGACATCTCATCTCCACTGCCCTGTCCAAACCCCCTAGTCCTGCACTGGCCAATGGGGAAGTAGAATAGATGCAGGGGTTTGTCCAGGGAGGGGAAAGACTGTGGAAATTAGACCTGTGATATATAAGGAACAACTCCAGGGGGGAGGGGTGTTCATGCTTGGATTTCATTCAGGAAGGTGCAAAATGGAGTTTTGAATTGTCGTTTTCTAACTCGAGTATATATATGCAGCTGAGAGGGATCCATGGGTCATGAAGTCTGGACAGCAGGTGACAATATCTCCTTAAGTTATTGGGGTAAGGGACAGATGATGTGGTAAATCTGCCTGGCATTTATTTACTGTGTGTACATAATATTCTAGTGTTGTTTGTATGACAATAAATATACTGTTGTATTTTTATAACTGCATTTTGCCTGAGTGACCATACGAATCCTAGAAGGTACTGGGTAGCACTGGGCCAGATAAACCCGGTATCTTCACATTCAGCATGTTGGGATTGGGCACCGGCTTCATCTTACTAACAAACATGAGGCTGCTGCACTCCTAAAATGTATTGCAGCGCCTTTTTCCCAAACAGGGAACGTTTATTTGGGCGCAGCCCAAAGTTCCTGCTGATGCTTCCTGGAGCTCTTCAATGGTGCAGCACGCATACAAGCGCAGAAGCCAGTACCAGCCTGCAAAGCCACGATTTTAAAGTCCTCAGTATAGCAAACCAAAGCTGCTCCAAGAGGTAGCAGCGCAGCAATTCTGGTGTTGCCAACCCTACCACAGCTTACACCTCAATGGTGCGTCACTTAGTGGAAAGCCAGGTAAGGCCTACACTAAAGAAGAAAACAAAACAAAAACAAAACTAAAAACAAAACCCAAACCCTAGCTGACTTGTTGGGCTTGGAGAGACAGACAAGACATGGAAGAAAGGGAAGAAGCTAGCTTATATACAGCCCCTGAGGGGGCGGTTTTATTTATTTATTTATTTTGTACATGTCTCTAGCTAAAGAAAACAGAAGCAAACCCATAGCAAAGGCTTCCATGTAGGAGTGAAGAGGAATCAGAATTGTATTGGCAAAAATAAAAAAATATAAACAAAATAACTTCTATTAGCAGCTCAGAGTAATGAGTAACCTTAGTGCCAGCACATGCTAGACACCTCTAACAGCCACTCTCTTCATTGGCTTATAATACATCACACATCATCATATTGTCTTTTTTTTCCACTTGAGCATTATGATAGACTTCCATCCAACACCCCTGTAAAACAACGAAGACTGAGGGCGGTCTACACCATAGCAAGCTTGTAATCAACAGGGATAGGATACTGGATGCTAATGATTGGCTGTTTACTCTCCATTTTTGTTTAAAACACTCAGCATCATGAGACGAAGTAAGAGGAGTGACTGCAATCTTTTCTGTCTCATTACCCAATAACAAAAAAATAGCTGAAATAAATATAAAACATTCATTACCCGTTATCAGATATTTTCAGTGAATCCTGGCTAGGAGAGGAATGAATCAAAGGGCAAGTAGACGGCCTAAAACTGTACTGCTCCTCCTCCATTGTATGTACAGCATAGGCTGAAAAAGCTTTACTTTCTGTCGAGACAAGACACAGGGATTATGGGTAGAGTACATCACACAGACACCAAAGCTTTTCTCAACAGACAATATATCAGGTTTCAAATTCTGACAGCATATTACTGCACTCAAAAATTAACCACAAAACGAGTGGATATGGCAAATTTACAGAAAGAAAACTCATATACCTGTGCTGAAAAATGACTTCATAAAGAGGTGCCAATGACTAGCACACAGGTTGCCTGGACCTCACATTTTGGGGCTCTCCCTCCTCTCCAAATTAGGCTCATGTCCACTTCGCTTAGAACCCCTTAATAACAGTAAGAACCCAACCTCCCACTTTTCTCAGTTCCCCTTCCCGTACACTTCATAGCTCCTTGCCACACACCTCCACACACTATAAACACCTTATATTTCACATTCATAGAAAAATCTGCTCAAGTCAAATGCATGGTACACAACTGTATCCATTACCCTTTCTGCTATAAACCTCCCCCCTCTTTATCAGACTTAATATAATTCAATAACATTAATATTGGTAAACAGCCTATTTAAATGCTTGATCTTTTAAAAAATGCTGAATGCATGTAAAATAATGTCTTACAGGAATTGCTACCCATCAGATAGCATTGCAGGATCTGAAAAGCAATCATTGCCCTACTAAACATTTATTTCCCATAACTCCACAAGAAGCTATGCTTAAAGTCTGCAAATAATATTTGTTTCAGCATTTTAAATACACTGTTCTAAAAGATAGATTGACATGCTACTAAAAAAATACAAGCAGCATTTTTCCATTGAAGGAAAAAAAAAAAATCTGTTTGTACACTCCTTGAGACACACAATCCTCAAACATTTTCTATGCTCAATAATGTCTAACATAAGGCATTCTTTGTGTTAAAGTTTTAGGTTACCCCTCTGTGCAGGCTACAAATAAACTTCAGGAGATTGTCTACTTAGGAGACAACTATAGTCTTTGTAGACTCTACTACCTCTGCAATGTCTGCGTTACCATCATATCCAGCTCTCAACAATGTGACATATCCAGTGTCATTAGAGAATGCTGCCAGGTGTATTGAGACACAATTATCACCTTAATAAGAGTGACAGCAGGTTCCTGGAGGAGATAAACAATGGCTGAATATTGAATTGTGAGCTCTGCAAGCAGACCTACCATAACGGTCATTTAAACTACGTAAAATCCATTGTTATAGTCAATCATATTTTTATGTTTTTATTCCTAAATAATTACATTAGAAAAATATAAAAAATATAAAAAAGGGACGTAAAATATATCGTTAGAGTTCATTTAAAGTACACAAAAAAAAAACGAAAAAAAAAAAAATATTTGACAGATAAAAGTATTACCGTTATCTTTAGGAGATGGCTGAAAAGTAACATGCTTTTGGGTATTATCCTCATGAACTTTATAGCAATCCTTTGATGATGGTGGGCAGTTTATATCATTTGATAAATGAGAACTCTCTCTCCTTGGGGACTTTAAGATCTTTGCATGGCTTGGAACACTAGACTTCAAGGAACCATTTTCTTCTTGGCCTGGTTTGAAGTCTGATAACCGACAGCTATCCTTTGCTTTACCTTCTGAAGTATTTGAAGTCCTGTTAGGTGGAACAGTAGTAGAGGTATATGGTTTTTTTAACACCTTTTCCTTATTCTGTTCTTTGGTTTTTTCACTGACACTTGCCCCAACTGTGTCAGTAGGCCTGTAGGCTGCCAGTTTTGATTCAGACATTTCTGCAGAATTTAATGCACTCTTCCTCAATCGTGAATGGCTGGTACTAGTTTTGCGATTGTTTCCAAGAGACCCACCTTGTTTCACTGCAGCAAGTTTAGAGATGTCATTTATAGGCTGAGGCTTAACACAATGAGCTTGAATGTCCCTGGAGTTCTCAGGTTTTCTCAAGTCTTGCTTTTGAACATCAGTGATATTGGACAGATCTGCAACAGAATCCTGCAGAGGATGCTTTAACCCTAGAGACATATCCCAAGTAAAATCCTTTAAAGAGTGTGCAAAACTTTCAGATTCAGTATCTTGGCCACTGTTAACCGTAGATTTGAGATATCTCTCCATATCAACAATATTTTCAGGGCTACTCTTTTCTAGGGATGTATGCAATAACCTGTTGATGGATTGTTGGTGTTCTGAAGATTCATGAGCAGAAATCATTTTTTTATGTTTATTTGACAGTGCTATTAACATAGCTGCCAACTCAGAAGGGTCCGCACTGCACGATGCATTTGCAATTGCCGATGCAATTGTGCTCATGTTAAGTTGTGTCACTTCACAAATTTGTTCAGATTTTAATTCTGAACAGTTTCCTTTGCTGAAATGTTGGTCCTACGTGAAACAATAACATTCAAATATTTAAATTCAATTTTACAGTTACATTTTTTTATTTTATTTTTTACAAAAAAAATTCACATAGAATGTGTGCCAACAACTGTGCAGAAAAGGTGGTGTTACTCATAATAAACATGGGTTTTCTTTAATTTTCTGAAGTGTAAAATGATTACTATGAAACAACTCTTTGAAATTGTTCTACAGGTAACTATATTTATTTTTAGAAATATTACCTGTACAATTTAACAATTGCTGTGTGACATCATATAGCCCACCAAGTACTTTTACCCTTGCAGTCTGGCTGGAGCAAAATATGAAGCACTTAACCTCATGCATCAAACTCCAATATTCCTACAAACTGTAAGCTTGCGAGCAGTGTCCTCCACTTACCACTCTGTCTGTAATACCCAGTCTTGATTTATTACTGTGTGTTTTCCCAATTATCTTTTAGTTATATGGCGCCAGAAAGGGTCCACAGCACCGTTCATAGAGTATAGGAAAAAACAGAAGACTACACACAGGGCAGTGCAAAAACAGGATCAATAAAATATCAACTTAGCTGAGAACGGGTGCGGCAGGCAAGGAGGTATAAGTGAATTTCAGAACACTTAAAAACTAGGAAAGGGAAGGAGGAGAGGTGGTGAGAGAACTAAAGCAACCTGAACATGTGCCCAGAACACAACTAACAGGATCAAAGTCAGTGATGGAGATGCAAAGGCAAGGGAGAAGAGGAAACCAAGAGCAAGAGGCTTAGTGCGGTGGCAAAGGTATCAGGAGGAGGACACGAGGATTAAACAGCTCTGCTCACGAGAGCTTACAATCTAAAAGGAAGGGACATACTAACAAGAGACAAAGTTTGGGGGTCAGGGTGAGGGGACTAGAAATCTGAAGGGAGCTATGAACAAGAGTGGGTAGTATGAGGATTGGTGGAAGAATGAGGGTGAAGTATACTATGACTAGCGACGAAGGATCATGAAGAAGCGGGTAAAGGAGGGCATATTATTAACATGGGCATAGGCAGAGGTTAGACAGAGAAAGGGTAAGCCTGAACAGGTGGGTTTTAAGGGTTCGTTTGAAGTTTTGCAAGTTGAAAGGATAGTCTGATAGAACAAGAAGATCGCTCCAGAGAAGGAGGCAGCACTGGAGAAATTTTGAATGTAGGAGTGAGACATTGTAACCAGATGGGAGGTGAGGTGACGGGCGTTGGCTGACCGTAGAAGGCGAGATGGAGAATGAATGCAGCTTAGGTTGGAGATGCAAGGAGCAGTGGAATTAGAGATGGCTTTGAAGGCGAGTTGGTAGAAGAAGAGTCTGTAACGGAGGGGGAACCAGTACAGTGCTTGACAGAGTGAAGGCAGATGTAGATATGCGAGAGAAGATTAGTATGGCTACAGCATTTAGTATGGACTGAAGAGGAGTGAGACAGGTGCGGGGGAGGCCACTAAGACTGCAGTAACCAAAGCAGAAAATGATCAAGGCGGGAATGAAAATTAATGAGTGTATTGGTGGCATCCATGGAGAGGAAGGATTTCATACGAGGTTTATTGCAGAGAAGGAACCCTTAGAAAAAAATCACTTTGCAGAAAGCTCGCAAGGAGTTCTTATTGTATTGTGCACATATTTGAAGGAAACAAAACATCTCATTTGCCAACTGGAACAGTATCTTTAACTTGCCGCAGGAAGCGGCCGGACAGATTAACTGCATGGAAGGTAATTCAATTTCTTCATTAATGTGCAATATCTGATTGGGACTGAATCATTATATCCTATTTACGTATTTTGGATCACTCATCACAAAAGGTGCACCTTTGGATAATATTTAATAATAGATAATTGTATCTATTTACATCAGCACGCCACGGCTTTCCCTAACAGTCTCTACATGTCATTTTCTTAGTTGAATTCTCATTCGTGATCTTGGATATTACAAAATCAAATGAGTTATTGAGTTATCATTTTTCAAAGTTATTGGAACAGTGTTATCACAACTTACACTTGTGTTTGTTTTTATCATCTTGAGCTCACATTCAGCTATTTTTTGTGTATGTTCTATGTGTATTTTTAAGATACTCATCTATTTATATGCAATACTGTTTATATATAAATACATTTTATCTAAAATACCTTTCAGCATCATGTTTGGCATGATTATATTTTGTCCAGTTGCAGCACTAATTTTTTTCCTTTGCTAATTAGTTTGTTTTATTTATTGGGGCCTTACACACCCCTTGTTACAGCTGTGCTACGGGTCAATTTTAAAAAATGATATTTTAAATCCCTACACCAGGGGTAGGGAACCTGTGGCTCTACAGGTGTTGTGAAACTACAAATCCCAGCATGCCTTGCCACCTCTCTGCTGGTTATCTACTGGCAAAGCATGCTGGGACTTGTAGTTTCACAACACCTGTAGAGCCGCAGGTTGCCTACCCCTGCCCTACACTTTTATATTTTTATTTTATCATTCAATTAGACTTACGGTGCGCCAATCTTTTTCTTTGCTGTGTATTTTATCCTATTGCGGAGATGAAAGCAGCAGAATTGGGTGAGGAATTGGATGTGGGGGGGTGAATGAGAAGAAGGAATCCAGGATGATACCATGGCATTGAACTTGGGAGGAGCGGTTTACATTACCAATAGTAATGGAGAGATGGGAGGGAAGGAAGATTTTAGCCATGTTGAGTTTAAGAAAATGTTGGGACATCCAGGAGTAGATGGCAGCGAGGCAGCAGGACACCATAGTGAGGAGGGAACGGTCAGGAGATGAGATAGATTATGGTGTGATCTGCATAGATGTGGTACTAAAAGCCAAAGGTACCGATAAGGTCAGGGCAGCCATCAGGGGGGTACAGCCAGTACAGCTGTGAGGGGCCCGGACAGACCTCTCCATTTGTCCGGGCTCCCTGGAATGTCCGGGCCCCTCAGTCTGACAGACCTTGCTGCTCCTTCTTCTCTGCGCTGCTGCAGCTCCCAGGCTCTGATAGGCTGTGAGCGTGGTGCGGTGACGTCATCACTGTGCACCGCTCTCCCAGTCTGTCAGTGACCGGGAGCTGCAGCATGGCGGAAGAGAGTTAGTTAATTGGGTATTCATTTGAAAGCGGAGGAGAGGGCCAGGTAGAAGAGGGGCACATTTGCTGTGACTGCAGGGAGTGGAGAGGGGCACATTTGCTGTGACTGCAGGGAGGGGAGAGGGGCACATTTGCTGTGAAAGAGGGGCACATTTGCTGTGAAAGAGGGGCACATTTGCTGTGAAAGAGGGGCACATTTGCGGTGAGAGGGGAGGGTTGACATTTAATGTGGTTGGGGGGGGGGGGGGGGGGGGGGAGGACATTTACTTCGATGAGGGAGTGGAGGGAGGACATTTACTGCGATGAGGGAGTGGAGGGAGGACATTAACTGCGATGAGGGAGTGGAGGTATGCATGTACTGTGATGAGGGAGGGGGGCACATGTATGGGGATCGGGGGCCCTGCCAGATTAATTAGTACTGGGCCCCACCGTTTTTGATGGCAGCCCTGGATAAGTTTACCTTGTGAAGAAGTGTACAAAGAAAAGAAGAGAGGCCCAGGACAGAACCCTTAGGGACTCTGATGGGAAGTTGGGGAGGATGAGATGGAGGTAGAGAGCACATTTAGAGAGATAGGAGGTGAATTGAAAAGCGCTATGGAATATGCCGATTCTATATAAATACATTTTAATATTAATAAAAACTGTGTGAACAATTAAGGCAAATTAAAACTCAAACAGCTCATAATTCCCTTGAATTAACTGAATTCAAATTCTGGACACCAAAAACTTTCCAGGCTGGGAGTTTTGAACACAGTGAAAGAGGGGAATATCATTGAGGCAATCTCCTTTGCAACATCCTTCCAATATTTTAGCAAACTGAACCAACTTTTGAAAGCAGTCATGAGATGCAAATAGAGAGTATCTACCAATGAGGAGACGAGCATGGTTTTTGCTCGAAAGATTTACATTCCAAAATCTGCTTATTGCTGAGGTTGTAGTTGTAAGTCAGTACCAATTTAAACCAGGTAATGTAAACCATCAATTAACCGCTACATACAGTCAGAATGAGATTAGTACTTATGACAACACTGCAGAGGTAGCTTTCAAAATATCTTTTCATTACAAACTATATTTAATATACAGATGTACCTCCGTATTTGATGCCAAACTCTCCTCTTCTTTAACATGTTTATCTGTATCTGGCTTATTGCCTGGTGCTCTTACATCAAACATAGCAGACGCAAACTTCTGATCATCCGGTAAAGATCTGAGGTCCTCTATAGTAAAGCAGAAAATATTCAAAGTACATATTGGAAAACCAATTACCAATTTATTATGTGCACAAGAAAAAAAAAAAAAAAAAAAAAAAAGGACTTTGGGCCAGAGGAATATCCTTGTTGAAGCTTTAGATTTTCTTTTGGCAGAAATAAAATAGAAAAATAAAAAAAACATTGTTTTGCTTTATCTGTCCAGCTGAAACATTAAACATTTCAACACTTCAAGCCTTCATTCATCACATAGCAGAAGTGCTTTTTCCAAGCATAATTTTATATTCCCTACTATACATTTTCTGCATCCAGATGGTACACATGTCAGATGACTAAAACAATCTAAAAACTAAGCAATGCATGCCAACTGTGCTTTGTGGATCTAATTACCATTTCCATTTCCTGACTTAAATAAATTAATCAGCAGCATATGTGGTCTGAGTGGAAGTAACAGTCATTTGCAGGGGAAATAAAGTTTGACAATGATTAACAATCACCTAATCAAGGCCACACCTAAGCTGTGGTTGCTTGGGTAATTAAGATTGTAATTTAACCACAGTGGTCCATGTAAAAAGCACATGGTTGAAAAAGACTCCTGCCTAACATACCATAAGAGGAAAAAGAAAAAAATACTCTTGTTCAACACTTTAAATAAATAATCTCTCGAATGCTCATTAAAAAATGTTTTATTAATGTATCTATCTGGCTGGACTGGCCCCTGATGTTTGATAGACCCACTCCCTTTGTTGGTGGGGTGGAGCAGTGAGCAGCTAGATATTTTTTTTTCTGTTCTTGGGTTTTTTAATGCACAGAGGAGGGATGCTGCCTCTACTAAACTATAGGGGGCACTGCACAGAGAAATCTATAGGGAGAGGGAGGCTACACAGAGAAATCTATAGACCAGTGTCGGCTAACCTGTGACACTCCAGGTGTTGTGAAACTACAAGTCCCAGCATGCTTTGCCAATATATATAGCAGCTTATTGCTGGAATGGTATTCTGGGACTTGTAGTTTCACAACACCTGGAGTCACAGGTTAGCCAACACTGCTATAGGGAGAGTGAGGCTGCACAGAAATCTATAGGGAGAGAGGCTGCTATAATGTATGAGGGAATGGGGTGGCTGTCTTAATAGTACATGGGTGGGAGGTAGGCTGTTAATTTAAAGGTGGAGTTTAGGTGGGGGCTATTTACCTAATGGATGCTATTATATTTGTGGGGTGATAGTGGGGCAATTTAATTTAATATGGGGTGACAGGATATTTAATGCTAGGGTGGTTTGGGGCTATTAATTAAATATGAGGCTGAATTTGAGGAGGAGGGCTCTTTATTAAATGTGAATTTTCATTGTTTAATGCCATGGATGGTTGTGGGGGAAATGGTTATATAAAACATAAATGCTATTAATTCTTTGCCGGGGCTGTTTGGAGGGAGGGAAATAGTATTTCCATTCAATGAATAAGCCTATCAATTTAATGTTGGGGTTGGTTGGAGCAAAAAAGGTCTATTTATTAAATGTGTATACTATTAATTTAATGTCAGAGCTGGATGGAGGGAGATAGATTTGTTAATCAAATGTGAGTACTATTTTAATTTTGGTACTTGAGGAAGGCCTAATTATTAAATGTGGGTGCTATTGATTTAATGCCGGGGATGGTTGGAATTTTCTAAATTTCATGTACCCATTTTTTTTATTATTTTTTTTTCAAATAGGGCCTCCAACTTTCCAGGATCCAGACAAGAAGCAACTGATCTACAGTCATGGCCAAAAGTTTTGAGAATGACACAAATATTATTTAAAGTCTTCTGTCTCAGTATTTACGATGGCAATTTGCATATACTCCAGAATGTCATGAAGAGTGATCAGTCCCTCTTTGCCCTAATAATGAATTTTATCCCAAAAACATTTCCACTGCATTACAGCCCTGCCACAAAAGGACCAGCTGACATCAGGTCAGTGATTCTCTTGTTAACACAGGTGAGAGTGGGAGGTGAAGAATTTTGGAGCATGGCCTGGTGTCAAGAAGGCCTGCAAAGAAGCCACTTCTCTCCAGGAAAAACATCAGGAACTGACTGATATTCTGCAAAAGGTACAGGGATTGGACTGCTGAGCACTGGAGTAAAGCTATTCTCTCTGATGAATCCCCTTTCAGATTGTTTGGGGCATCTGGAAAAACGCTTGTCCGGAGAACGAAAGATGAGTGGTACCATCAGTCAGACCATCAGTCCTGTGTCATGCCAACAGTAAAAAATCTTGAGACCATTCATGTGTGGGGTTGCTTCTCAGCCAAAGGAGTGGGCTCACTCCCAATTTTGCCTAACACAGCCATGAATAAAGAATGGTACCAAACCATCCTCCAAGAGCAACTTCTCCCAACCATCCAAGAACAGTTTGGTGACGAACAATGCCAGCATGATGGAGTACCTTGCCATAAGACAAAAGTGACTCATGGATCAAAACATTGAAATTTTGGGTTCATAGCCAGGAAATTCCCCAGAACTTAATCCCATTGAGAACTTGTGGTTAATCCTCTAAAGGCGGGTGGACCAACAAAAACCCACAAATTCTGACAAACTCCAAGCACTGATTAGGCAACAATGGGTGGCCATCAGTCAGTATGTGGCCCAGAAGTTGATTGACAGCATGCCAGGGCGAATTGCAGAGGTCTTCAAAAAGAAGGGTCAACAATGCAAATATTGACTCTTTCCATAAACTTAATGTAATTGTCAATAAAAGCCTTCAAAATTTATGAAATGCTTGTAATTTTACTTCAAAATACCATAGCAACATCTGACAAAAAGGTCTAAAAACACTGAAGCACCAAACTTTGTGAAAACCAATACTTGTGTCATACTCAAAACTTTTGGCCATGACTGTAAAGAAAGCAGGAGCCACAGGTGGTGAACAACGAATAATAACAGGTAGGAGAGAGAAGGATTGTCTGACACCTGTCCGGAATCTGGTGGAGCAGTCCCGATTTGGGCAACTGCCTTGCTTAGTCAGGATTTGGTCCGACTACAATGACAAGGAGATATGTCCCACTTCACACTGTACTGTTCGTGAAGGCAGAGCTACGAGCACCTAACTGTAGTGCACACAGTTTTGCCTTTGTATTTGTCTAAAATAAGATTATGTGCACCAGGCCCCCCAGAGCCTTAATCCAGCTCTGCTCACCGGTACATGGATTACATTTGAGCTCCATTTCAGCCAATTTAGTATTAGCACATTGGCGGTTCTCAAATGTAGTTAGTGAGTGAGAACTACAATTGAAAAGCACTGTAACCTCAGTACTGATACTAAAATGAACGAGACTGAACTGCTGCGCATGCCCAGTGGCAGCAGCTCCTCCTACCTAATTGGGCCTTTTTCAGATCTGAAATCTGAAGAACAGGACAGACCGATGTAAGGACCACTAAAATTTGGTGCATCCCACCTGCCAGTATTGTTAATTTTAAGTATGTTTCCTCTGTTTTTAATTGCTTAAGTACATTTAATTTGTATGCAGGCATATATGCACAGGCACAAACTGGCTATTGCTGGAAACTTTTTCATTCAAAATTGCATTTCTAAAATAACATTTAGTTGGTCTAATCCAGGTTTAAAAACAGTCCAGACCTAAAGTACCAGAAGATTAAGAATTGAAAATATACTTTAAATCTAGAACAAATGTAATAGAGACCTTTAATATTGTAATTAAAATATGCAGAACAGGTGTCAAAGAACCCATTGTAGTCAACATAAAAAGTATTTAACCAATGCTTTTGCTTATTAAGCCAGGGCAACTTTCATGCTGCAGGCCTAAGTATAATTATTTTAATGTCTAGATTGATGACATTTCTTGCAGATTTATGTATAAAAGGACACAGACACAGTGTACATGTCGACTATTAAAAAGTATGAAGATAGCATGCAAATATGCTGCTGGCATATGGTTATTTTTAAAGTTTATTTTCAATAAGGCTGTGTGTTTATGGATGGAAAGGATTTATGGATGTGCAAGCTTGACTGTAGAGTCCCAGTAAATGATATTTTATATCTGCAATTTTATTTACATAGAGTATATGTAAATAAACTTGTAGTTATAAAATGTGGTGCAGGTAAAGGGGGATAAACAACAAATGAGGAATATATAATATATACACATACTCCTTAACATCCCATATATTCTTTAACAGAAAAGTCACTGAGAGGCAATGGGGACAGACAGAGGCAAAGAAGCAGGGCAACCAATTGGCAGACAGAGTATGAGGTTCAGGGGTGTTATGGACTGAAAATTGAAAATAGATCCAAATCAACAGGGAAAGACAGTGATCTAAGAGAGGTAAGAGAACAAGGAAATAGCAGGAAATTAGTTCTATTAGGGGACGTGGACCAGATCAGCCTGAATCCAGCTTCAGCACAGTCTGAGAATCAGGAGGTCACAGATTTTTGTCTAGTACAGGTAGGAATAATACATTTCTCCATTTTTTACACCTAACTGCATAATTCACTTTAAATGAGTAATGTGTATGTAGCTTTATGATTTGAGCACACAATCAACACCCTCTTTGAAGCGCTACATTGTATTAGGTGGGCCCAAATCATTGGTTTCCCCGATGGGCCCTTCATGCCCCAGTCTGAGATAGATAGCTGTCCACTGACAAAGAACAGATGCAAAAAGACTGAGTAAATGGGGCTGGAGATAGACTTTCCCGAAGGGTGAATTTCCTGGATTTTTTATATTTAACACCCAACTTGAACTAAATGTATCAAGAAAGAAAATAACAATGTATTTTATATTTAATAAAGTGGTCAACAACAGTCAATGTTCTTTTGTTAAGGGTTATTTGAAAACAGTGTTTGCAATTTAATTTTCCTTTTATTTGTAATAGCAGACCCATTCTACTGGAACCACTGGGGTGGCAAAGTCTATAGGTTTCAATCTTGTTCATTAACTTGGGCCCTAGAGCCCATATGGAGGCTGAGTGCAGGGCTGGTAGTATCTGGAAGAGGGAGGAGATGTACAAAAAAATTTTGTGCCCCCTCACCATAGTAGCAATGGTGCACTCTGAGGACCGAATGCTCGTGTTCTCCCTATTATAGTGAAAACTAGCTGTCTAGTGTGGAGGCTTGTAGATGAATAGGAAAAGAAGCATGCATGTGATTTGTGGGAAGAGGCATACCTAGTGCAGTATCTATGTTCTAGGCCAGTGTTAACGAACCTGTGAAACTCCAAGTGTTGTGAAACTACAAGCTGCACAACACCTGGAGTGTCACAGGTTAGCCAACACTGGTCTAGGTAAAAGTAACTACCACTTAGTTTTCTGCTATTTGACAATGTTTTTTTCTGCAAGTTACTGACTGTTGCCTCAATTCAGACCACAGATTACGATTCATTCATTTAAAACAAAAGGTTTTTAAAATTTGTCAGCAGCATCTGTCAGTGTGAAATGTGGTCCTTTACTGCAAGCTTATATTTACAATTATGCAAAAGCAAACTATGCTGTAAGACTTTATATTGGAAGAAGGACTTACCAATGGTTTAAATTAAATGTGGGGAAATCATACTGCATGGGTTATGTAATGGGCAGCAGAATCGCCCAGAGTCAAGATAATTTGACAGTTGCTACATCTGTGGTTAGCATTTTTGCCTCACAGTGCTGGGCTCATTAGTTCAATTCCCGACCAGGGACTTTCTATGTAAAGTTTGTATGTCCTCCCTGTGCTTCAGGTTCCTCCCACACTACAAAAACATACTGATAGGTTGTGTTTGTATGTTAGGGAATTTAGATTGAACTTCAATAGGGAAAGGACTGATGTGAATGACAAATCAGCTGTTTACTGCGCAAGTGGTTGTGCTATATAAACAAAAGATAATTAAAAGGCTGAGCAAGTATGAAAAGATTTGCAGTAGGGACACTAAAGTAGAAATACGTTTTTAATTAAACCTAATTAAAAGAAAAAAGTTCTAAATAGGTACCAGAATCCAAACTTAAAGTGCCTTTAAAGTGAGGGGAGCTAAACACTGGCTTAATATTGGAGTGTTATGCACAGCCGAAGGACCTCTCACTCCAACTCCTCTCCAGTCTGTATGTTTCCTGCAAAGCAAGAGCCACGTCTGCTTATTCTGTCTACTCTCTCACCACTGTGGGCTTTTCTTATGCACACGACTACTTTAATGGAATTACATCATTAACTATAGTCACCCACCGTATATGTAGAAGAGTTTTTATATATAACCATATCTTCAGACTTTTTCAATAATAGATAACGCTATGTAGTTCACAAACAAATCAGAAAGTTACCAGTACTTTATTGTACAAAATATGCCCTTCAGCAGCTACAAAATTGATGCATTATAAAAATATATACTGAACCAAGATGTTACACAGTGCTTTACAAAGAATAATCAATCACATCTGTCCCTGTCCAGTGAAGCTTACAGTATAAACACTACCACACAAACACACTAGAGACAATTTAGTAACAAGCCATCTAACCTACCAATATGTTTTTAGTCTGTGGGAGGAAACTAAAAGACTTGGAGGAACCCAGCCAAACTCCACAGATAATGCATTGGTTGTAATAAAACCCATGGCCTCTGTACTGCAAGGCAGCAATGTTAATCACTGTGCTGCTTGCATCTTATTCATGATATATTTCAAACAGACATAGTTTTATATGTATTGCCAACAGGATTGCATTAAACATTTAACAGGCAAAGCACAATACACTACTTTTTACATCTTGTAATTAATCTATCCAAAAATCCTACATATGTAGAACTTTTCAAGTAAAAAAAAGGACAATAGTATATAACACAATGTTTTGTTAAAGAGTTATCACTCAAAGCACAAATAGTTTATAGAGAAAACATCTTAATTACTACACTAGGGCATGTGATAAACGTGGATTAAAATTTGCATGTAAGTAAAATTATATTTGAAGAGCTCTTTGTTCCTTTTTTGTTAACCAAAAAAAAGCTTTTTGGCTAATGTTTGCCAACTTAAAATGGAACAAAGTAATGTACAAAATAGAACATAAAAATGTATCTACAAAACAAATAAAAGTAACAAAGTAAACTGCAAAAAAATATTCCATACCTGGCGTTAAGGTATTGTCACAGAACTTTATGGTGTCATCATGTTCAGAGTTTTTAGAAGTATCAGACTCTTTCAGTAATACAATAGGTTCTTGCTTTTCTGGTGAAATGATATGATAACCAAAAGAGGGCTGTGTAAAGTTAAAAGAAGAGAAACACGCAAATAAATTACATAGAACAAACACTTTGATGGGAAAATAAGATTCATCATATGCCTTAACTTTGGCAGAGGGGCAGTTGTGTTCCAAAACTGCGCAGCCCTGTATACTTTTATTTTCGGAGTATTTATGTCACTTGTGAAACTGACAACTAGGATAGTGTACCACAAAGGAATGTATTACTGTCAGTTATGGTAAAAGATGCAGATATTTGGAGCTCCACAAAAGTAACCGTATCCGTTTCAAAACAGAATGTGTGTACTGCAAGGAACAATATATCCATAGAGCAATATAAAAGCTTTTTTATTTAATATGGTCATGGAATGCCACAGAGCACTGAAATTTGTTTATATTTTGCAGACTGTGGCACATCATACCTATTATTTTAAACCCCTTCTGCCTGTCAGCAGGAATTGAAGAGGAGCTATGTCCCTAGCTTCAATACTCTCGATGTACGAGGGATTATCAGCATTGCAATCAAAATGGTCCATTTTAGTATGCTAGAAAGTAGGGGTCCCAAACATTGAATTTCTGCCCTACTGCTAACTTGGGGGTCAGAGGTTATTACAATAAAAAAAAAAATCAATAGTTACCTTTTTAAAAGTATCAGAAATAATATTGTAAATATCCTAAAAATGAACAGCTGCAGTATGAAGTCACAAAAAACAATAAATTGACGAATGCAACCTCTTGCAAGTCTTAAGGTTTATAGAGCTCTACAATTTCTACAAATAACTTGTGAATTGCACAATGAAACTATGGCAAAAAGGTATACTTCTGGGCAAACACCTAACTTTTAAACTTAAGGAAAACAAAAAAAAATCTCTGAATTCCCCATAAGGTTAATCTTCACACAACAATTTTGCAAAAACAGACGTTTAAACCCACAACTGAAAATGTGTTTGCTTGGAGAGAGAGTGACTATGTAGCATTTTTTTTTTGTTTCAGGCTTCAGTTTATTGGTGTGCACTTAGAAACAAACAATCAAACCTTTAGTTGATTTGAAAAATTTTATAATTTACCATGAGATGTATTGATGAAAGCAGATGATCATGTGGTTTCTTAAATATCTATAGAATGAGCCAATATAATTCTTTACACTTTTATAGAAAAACTTTCTCTTTGTTGTTGATTTACAAGTTATGGGTCAAGACAACTGTTTTATCAAGAATATAAAACTCAACAGTATTGTACTAACCCGTTTTACATCCTGTCCTCCGCCAAGACACCCTAGTGCTTCTGATCTTTGACCAAAGAACTCCCCTAAGGAGAGGCGCAAGTAGCTTACATCTTCTTGGCATAAATCAGACAGCTGAGATGCTTTCAGTAACACGTTACTACTGATTGGTAGCTTCCATGATGTGTCACCCATGTTGAGAGAGATGTTCTCTAAATCCATTTTTTCCTCCTTAAAAAAACCAAAACCCATGAAATAAACACTGTTTTAACAAACTATTGTCTTTTCCTAATAATCATATAATTACTTCAGCAGATCTTAAGATGATGCAATAACTCAAAATGTCCTTAAGATCAATCGTGTCTTCACAAATGTCAAAGCTTGTAAAAATTGTACAACACAAATAGTCTGCTCACATATGAGGATGGATATAAGGTATGTTCAGCATCACTTTAAGCCCCAAAGCATTCATTCTTAATAAAAAAAAAAATGGGGTGTAAATGTAACTTGGAAACCACCTAAGACAGAAAATATGATAATGGAGAATTGTAGGACAGAACTCACAGCTACAAAGCCCTCCCTGCTGTTGAGATAGTTCACACAAAAACAGTTTTTCCTGCAAGAAATTTCAATTTCACCGACTCTAAGAGTTCAAAGGAGTATTGATGTAATGCCGACCACACTAAATTAAAATCCCAAGGAGCTCAATTTAGGACTGCATGGAGGCTTTAACATGCACCATTGCTTGCAAAAATAAGAGACAGAATTATGGTCTCAAGAACCACAAAGATGATACAGGAATAGGGATAGGCGTCACAGATTTGTGGTCAATAAAAGAAAAAAGAAAAACAACTCTTGCTCTCTGTAATGCCATGTATGTTTGTTCTTTTATGTCACTTCTAAAGCTTGTACAAATAAAGGGGCATATTCAATTGTCCGAAAGTCCTGCGGCATTAAAACTATTACAGTTAATACGGTAATTTGTAGCTGGATTTCAGCTCGCGGCTCAGGGAGCTGCGAGCTGAAATTCAGCGAGTAAATTACCGTATTAACTTTTCCCGCGCACGATTACCGTAATAATGGTAGTCCTGCGCGGACCGCGAGATTTTCAGTGTTTCCGCTGACAATTGAATATGCCCTAAAGAGTTTAAAAAAAAACTTTTGCAGAAACACACCACTTTGTTCAGGTCAGAGCTAGTACTATCAACAGAATGCCTTGCTATCAGCCTGAAGACTCTGGGAAGAAGAGCAGTAAAATAAGATAGATAATTAAGAAGAACCATTACATCACCTGGAAAGGATCCTGGAGGCAGACAACAAGGAGGTTTGTAATTTAGGCTTGAGGTCATAAAAGTATATTTCTGCCTTTATTACTTATGAGCAGCTATAAGAAACCTGGATGCAAAGGCCACTTTGTGTCCCCTTTGGCTGGTCAGCTCTGTGACAAACACAATGGGGATGTCCCTATTTAACCTATTATCATAGAGGGAAAGGGGTGGCTATTACACAACTACCACCTGCAACACTTTCCTGTCACACCATGCCCTAATGAGGGAAGCATCATTGCATTCCCCAGAAAGAAAGGAATAGAGAAAAGTTAGAAGCTTAACTCCCAAGATCCTGACTGCCTTGTCAAAAGTACTTCAAACACTGAGGTCTCTGGCTGGAGAAGAGAGTCAAGCAGGAATAGGAGAGGTATGTTGCTTTTGAAACTGTTCTGTTTCCTCTGAGTGGTGTTTACTCCACTGGGAAAGTGCCTCCCCTTGAAGCAGAAAATATGGTAGGCACAATGTAAAATACACGGTAATTTGTTTCCCAAACAGGGATTAAAAACACTTTATGGCCGTGGAGAGAGACACAAAAGGGTTGGTGGTAAAACTAGTAAGTTAACATATCTTCGATTTCATTACTCTTTCACCATGATCCATGTAACATAATTCTTCAAGGAATACTTCTTCAAGGCTATGAATACAACCCCAGAAATATACTCTATACTTCTGCGAATCACAGGCGTACCAAATAAGCACATTTTTTTAATGAACTGTTACAGTATCCAGGAGTTTGCAGTGTTAAAAGCATTAAGTTTTACCTTTTAATTAAATAGCATAACTGCAAAGGGTATCATTGGCATTTGCGTACAATCCCATAATAATGTGAAAGGACCACCACACATTTGAGTAGCAAATTCTGTTCTAAACAATTTTAAATGTTTGCAGAGTAGGTCAGACAAATAATGTGTGTGCAAACAGCAAATGAAGCATGAAAACAAATTGAGACAATGGTGCGGTCTACTTTTTAATCCCTATAACAAAGAAAGGGGTGCAAGATAAAGTAGACTTATAATCATTAGGAAGACCACAATTCTGTTTTCACAACATTAAAATAAGTGACTGTTAAATACAAGTCAACTTTTGTAATTTTTTGTCAATATATTTTATCTAATTGCCAAAAAGAATTACTCTTTAAACTACCAACATTCCTGCTGAAAGTCACCACACCCTTATTTACATTCAAAAAGGAAACAATACTGAATGAGCTTTAAAGCTCTCTCTCTCTCTCTAGTGAAATGCCTCAGATAGGTAAGTAAAGAAAAAAAAGTTTTTTATATTTTATTGGATGCATGCTACAGATTTATTTTTGGAACTAACCAACCTTAACATCTAAAACCTAAATAAAATACATAAAGGGGGGAATTCAATTTACCGCGAGATTTATTTATTTTTTTAACACCGTGTTAAGTCATTTTAACACTTTTTTTTTTTATCATTTTCGAGCGGGTTAACATTACCCACGATTCAATTACATTTTTAACGCTACGTTTTTTTTTCATGAAACGGTCCTCTCGCGCGCCAGTAGACGGTCTATTGAAAGTATAGGGTGGAAGCCTCGTTAAAAGCTATTCAATTGTTTAACGCGGTGTGCTAAACAGGCCAATATGCTGTTTTATCTCGCACCTCTTTGGGGTGTGATAAAACTAAAAAACCTATGAAAACTATTTGAAATCATGTAATAATGAAAAAATTTAAAAAGAAACTATGTTTAGCAGTAATCCCTAACATGTAAAAGTTGATATTCTTGTGGAAAAAATGAAAAATATAAAAAATAATAACTAATATATTTATGTATGTTTCTGGTACAAATATGTATGTACGAATGTGTTTTGACATGGTATAGATGATTCTATAGTAAAGAATAATTAAGTAAAAAAATATGCTAAAGAAAGTACTGTAGTGTAGATATCATCAACTAGAACGGTTGTGTAATGCAATCTAATGTATGAAAATGTATGCCAATTTTTATTTTGTGTTATACATGACCGCTTTAAAATTCCCCTGCACGCCCCTTAAAACTCGCAAACACAATGATTAATGCGTGGGGGTAGCGTTCCCTCTTTTTCAATTGAATTGCACGAGTTTTCACGCTGCGTTAACTAAAAACAGTCGCTATAGCAGTTAAAAACTTGCGTGTGATTTTTTTTATTATTTTTTTTTTTTTTAATGCTGCGGGGAAAAAAAGAAAATCCCGCGATCAATTGAGTACCCCCCAAAGACTGCAATAATGTGAATTTTAATTCTTCTTTTTTTTTTTTCTTTTTTAATGTGCACGTTTACCTGAATAAATCTATGTTCTTTTTCAAATTCTTCCTGGTCTTCATCAAGCATAGCTATGGCATTAGCTGTTAAAGAAAAAAAAATGATACATTAAAACATAGAATGGATTATAAGTCCTTCCATAATATCCATTTACAAGATAGCTGTTTTTTTCCCACTCCCCACTTTACTAGCTAGCATATGCCTCTGCGAGGCTAAATATATTTACATTTGAAAACAGTTTCTTCCAATTAAATACATCAGCCACTCCACGATCTGTAAATAACTTCTGAAGACAAAAAGCCTTCTTTTGGATCAGACTGCTTACACAGACAGACACGGGATATTTATCCCTATTTGGACACTGGTAAAGCGTAAAGTAAATGGGTCCTTTAATGTGGCTCTGGCAACATTTTGAACATGAGGGAATAGATTTATGGTTAAATATATTTCCATACTGTTTCAGTATAAGAGATATGGTTATACAGAAAATGAAATGGTTGGAAGTAACAGTTTTGTTGTTTAGCAATTCAGTTTTCTTTCGTGTAACACGAAGCATAAAAGGTGAAGTAGCAATAGTTGTAGATAATAATAGTTATAGAGTTCAATATTGTAGCAAATGTTATTGTGCTTAAGTAGTAATGCAGTTTAAGTTATTGAAATTAGTAATACTTTAGGAGCTTGATTGTGCCACTACAATAGACCTTCATGCCCCTGCTGGGCATGAAGATGTTATGGAGATGTGGCTTAAGATAGAAAAGGCTCTTCTAAATTCAGTTTTGTTATTTAATATGGAAGCAAGGTGATATTTACAAAGAATGCGGTGTTGTTAAGTTCACTATTAATATTGGCAAACACTGGTTGTTTATTTTGATACAGCCTGCATTCACCTTGCTAACATGTGCTCCCCCCCCCCCCCCCCAAAAGATCTGAACTATTTATGTTAAAGAAAGAGATCATTGCATTAGATTGCACTAAGGAGGTATCATTTTAAAATCACTTATTTTATATCTATATAAAAAAAAATAGTTCAGTTGTCTTTCCAAATAATTCAGGGAAATATAATCTTATTCACTATATATTTATATTTTTATAAGTGATTAGAAAAAATGAGTGTTTAAAAATTGGCTGCAGTCTCTGAAGTTTATAAACTTTCTTATGTCTGATATTGAGTTGCAATATGGGTACTTCGCATCTAATATTGCTTACGGAATAATACTTTATATTTGTCAAGAACATCCACTATTTGAATCCCAGCGATATATACGCATAAGGTTTCACAAATTAGCAAATTATTTAAGAAATTTGACAGTCCTATTGTTTGTTTATAGCCTCTTGTCTGGATGTTACACTAAAACTATATGCGTACGGTCACTGAGTAGTTTTTAAATTATCTATAGTGCATGACTGACTAGTCATATCTGTGTATCTTTCATACATGAGCAATATGATTAGGTTTAACTAGTGTCTGGATTCTTAATTCCCTAAATATGGCTAGATTTGAGATTCCACTATTAAGATTTTTTGTCCCTCTAGATTTGGTCCATATGGTAAGAAACCACATTTATTATAGAACACGTCTTAATTGTACTGTGTATGCTTCACAGGTATTGCTTGCGTTAAATAGTTAGCTACATTTATCAAATGAGGGAAATTACAGAACAATGCTCTCTATTATAGTACTTAGCGTTGTAGTGTAATTAAAGTATTCGTAATTTACAATTTGAAAACTTGCCTTCAACATTATTAACTTAAAATTACATATAGTCAGGGTGCAGCCACAATTCCATTATTGTAACTATTTATGTGGTCCCTTTGATTCTCCTGCTGTGTTTGACAGGTGACTCCTTATGTTTATATAGGTGCTACCTCAGTATTTAACAATCAGGATGGATATTTCTCTCTCGTTGAAAAACAACATTAAATAACGTAGTTGTCATATATATATATATATATATATATATATATATATATATATATATATATATATATACACACACACATACATATATATATATATATATATCTCTCTTTTGCATCATTGATTTACTCTATAACGCCTGTGTATCAAGCATAATGGGTTCTATCTTACAAAATATTTATTGCAAATATTATTTTAGGTTTTGCTTTATTGATAATCATTGCTGTATCCTGCATTGGACTCTATTCTTTATTGGTATTTGTTTACGTTTATTTTAGACACTTTTGTTGTTCTGTTACCACACTATCACTAGTAAGTTTCACAAGTCTGTTGCTAAACAAAAGCCAGTGCAGACAGGGTATTTTTGGGATTAATGCCTGTCAAGTTTTGAATCAGGATACTCTGCACACCACTACTGAAATTAGCTGAAGATCAAGCAGCTAGTCTGGGGGAATCAAGGACGATGGATGGATGGTTGGTGGATGGATGAATATCTCCCAAGTAAGAAAATGCATCCAATATATTTAAGGAAAGTTGTGGAAGGCTTAGAACAGGGGAGTGTTATCTTGACACTTCCAGAAGAGGTTCTACCCAAGAGAAAGGCTTTTCACCAAAACAGTGCCAAAGACTGGACTGAGCACTGAAATAGGTGTATAATAGGCTCTTTAGAAGTTTGTCCAAAGTCTTCTCCAAGAGGTCTGCATCCGAAGTATCTTTCATCAAGATCAAAAGGTTCCACAGCTCGAGAGTACACAACGCTAAATCACCCTGGGGAAAAGGGTGTAGGGCCCCAAAACACCATGAGGTGCAAAACATTAAGCTGATCTGAAGATACAAACTCATTGAAATGGAAAAAGTGGGCAACATGGTCACTTTCTTCAAAGAAAGCTTACAGGATGACCTTGTTTTTAGAACATGTATACAGTTCCATGCAAAATTTGGGCACTGTGGCAGGAGTGAAAGTTAAACAGAGTTTCATGTGTGTTGAGAATTGCACACATTCTATTTGAAGAGAAGCATCTTCACTGCTACACTGCACTCCATGTGCTATATACCTGCTAGACACAGTGAACTGCTGTTCAGAGAAGGCATATTAGAAATAAGTATTATTATTGGCTGAGCACTGAAATTCTTATTGTGCCATTCAGGATGGTTGGTCATACTTTTCCCACAGTAAAATAACGAACATGCATATAGTGTACATGAGCCCTTTTCTTCTTTATAAAAACCTTCTGTGAACATGTTAGGGGGAATTCAATTCCAGGAAAACTTCAATTGGGACCTTAAGGGTACCCAACAAAAATCAACAATGTATTGGGTACCATAATACCTGGAAAACTGGCGCATCTGAACCTGCTGAATGAATCTCCCCGTGTGCCCGTGCTGCCATCATGTGAAAAAGCTCTTCATATGCAGAATCGGATATCAAAATGGGGGCGGGTGAATTTTGATACTGCTGGATACTATTCTTGTGTGATAAAAATTTTTACTTGGTTCTGGGTACAAAATTTATCTAATTTGCTGTGTTGTGTGGTCTTATTTTTTTCAGAGATTTTTCTGAGGTACAACAAAGCAACCTGACCCAGGTACCTCTTGTCAAAACCTGCATATTTTACAGATTCTCTAAGCGAAATGAAGTTAACAAGCCATTCTGCAGGTCATAGAAGGTTTAAGTCCCAAAGATCATGAAAAAAAAAAAAAAAAAAAGGTTGGATATTTTAGCAAGACATCAGAATTAGAAAAACTCAAAAATCAACCATGACGTTCCAAAATGAACAAAAGTTTATTTTGGAATGGTCTTCCCAAACCTCAATTTTGATTATTATTGAGAATACATGGGGAGACTTAAATACATGTTTAAACTAGAAGAGAAAGAAAAAAAATTCCAAAAGCAAGAACTGAAAGACTCATGGCAGCACAGTGGCTCAGTGGTTAGCACTTCTGCCTTACAGCACTGGGGTCATGAGTTCAATTCCCGTCCATAGCCTTATCTGTGTGGAGTTTGTATGTTCTCCCTGTGTTTGCGTGGGTTTCCTCCCACACTCCAAAAACATACTGGTAGGTTAATTGGCTGCTATCAAAATTGACCCTAGTCTGTCTGTGGGTGTGTGTGTATGTATGTTAGGGAATTTAGACTGTAAGCTCCAATAGGACAGGGACTGATGTGAGTGAGTTCTCTGTACAGCGCTGCGGAATTAGTGGCGCTATATAAATAAATGGTGATGATGATGGCTGCAAGAAACATGTGCAAGCTTTATTTCTGCCAAAGGTGTTACTAACGAGGTGCCCAATCTTTGGCATGTGTCACATTCAATTGTTTTTTTTGTTTGTTTTTCCCCCCCCACTGTGTTATATTCAGCAAATGAGTATTAAGTGTATTGAAATTAGCAGAAAGGTTTAAGGGTTTAGCCTGCTGAGGTTGTGGTAACCTATTTTTACTTAGATATTTAATGGAACATACAGGTTGTATGCAAAAAAATGTTGGCAAACACTGTCACACACAGAAAATTTTAAGACATATACAATAGACAGCAAGACTAGTAGAATGCCTTACAACAATGCACAAATATTTTAAGTTTGTATTTTTCATTACTTACTTCCAACAACAAAGTCTTCATTATTAAGCAGGTCATTAACTTCTCCAGAGAAACTTACACCTTTTTCATTTTCAAATGATTTATAGTATGCAAGATCAGTGACCCACTTGCCATCTTCATTTTGGTAAACCACACTATGTGGTGTACTTCCCACTGTAATAATAAAGAACAAATTACCTGAAGTAAATCAGAAAACAAAATTAAAGTCATCAACATTCAAATTACTACAAACTGGTATGTTCAGAGGTTCCATATAGTTGCCTTTCTGGAGAATCACAAATTATATAGCATATCCTCAAATCATTGTTGTACTTCTATGGACCAATAATGTAAATTGTATTAATTGGTTTAAATGTTTAGTTGCTGGGACCATTTATCTATAATGTCTTCTTTTAGGTCTTTCAAAGTGAATTTGTTTTTCCTTTCTTTAAGCTTAAAACTATGGCCAAATCATTAGGATCTGACATTGGCACAGCTAGTGAGGTCCGATGACTAATAATGCATTACGCAACTGCATATTCCACCAGACTGGATCAATCTCTAAACAATCTTGACTAAATATTACTTGGGATCTGTGGTCTTTTTGGGCCAACCCACTCTGATTTGCAGACAGTTAGATTTAAAACAATGTCAGTAGGTGCATTTGAACTTGTCAAGTCAATCTCGTCAATTAAGCCACTTTAAGATGTAACATACTTTAAAACATTTGAGTAGTTGAACCTGATCTACAAGACAATTCTACTATAAAGGGTCATTGTGTTTCTACACATAACCTCAATGGAATGGAGATACATGTGGCCAAATAGCAGAAGATGGTAGAATAGTAGAACATATTCTTGGCTTTATCAAGCAATACAATTTGATAACACCTCATCTAAAAAGATTGGAGCACACTTATGTCATTCAGCAAGTAATACAATATAAACATACATATCGATTAAGGCCGTGTACACACTGTCACCAAAATACATCCATGGTGCATTGTACACATGGTGTTTACAACTAACTATGGATGCTCAGAAGATTAGGGAGCAGAAAGGGTTTTAGCAAATGCTTAATATGCACACACAGTAAGTGCTATGAACGCAAGGCAGACAAACTAGGTTCAGCTTCCTCCTGCACTAGCCACAATTAAGAAAAGAACACTGCCTTATATTATTAAAATAAACTGACCGGAAAAAAAGCACAGAAGTTACAAGTTATTTATTCATAGCTTAATCTAAGTCTAATTGAATTTATTATGAACCTTAACATGGAATTTACCGTTTTCCCTGCCATCATGAATAAAGCTCCACTGAAAGAATTGAGATTGATCAGACTGCCAGATATCTGACGAGTCATGAGTACCCCTTTGGTTTTTCAAACACGAAGGTGATAGATATGCATCTGCTAATCTGTTTACAGCTCCTCTGTCAACTGTGTCCGCATCAGTAGTTGCCATAACCCCAGACACAGGATATTTGTCATCATTCACAACACCTCCAAAACTGGATGAAAACATCTGTGACAAGTGGACACTCCTCTTGGAACCAGACTGATTAATTGGTGTTCTGCCCTCCTGGAAGTAAAGGGAGTCCAGTTTCTGTGTCACATCGCCATTTGAATAATCCAGTGTAGAAGAACCCTAGAATTAAAAATCAAATTGAATATACGAATGTCAATTTTTACAGATGCACAATTCACACACATTTTCCAGCCATATGTAATATATATTTGGATATTTGATAATGGTTTCTGCACTGAATCTTTAAAAAACACAATCACACTGAGCTTTAGAGAGTCAGTGAAAGATGTCAATAATTTTGAAGTGTTTACACTACCCTACAAATAATTTTAAAAGTTCATTTCCATTTCAAGCTGGGTACAATTGCTGGTGGCATCTAGTGGCCAGCCCCAGTAATAGTTTGAGCGCTCTAGGTTTAAAGAAAAAATGAAATTTAGCCAGATAGGAGAATATAAAAAAAAAAGAAGATTGGGTGTAGAGGAGCTGAACTCTCTCAGAGATGAGCCACACTTCTACTTTCAAGGATCTTTCAAACACAAATCAATGAAGGTTTTAATGCTTGAATAGTTCCTGGTTGGTCTAGGCCTGCCCACTTTAAACTATTTCACACATTGACATGAAAAATGGTTGAAATAAAAGCAGTTGGTTGTATAAAGATTCCAAGTCCATTTGAGAAGAACCTCACTGCTCTATGCTGTTGAAGAATCCTGCTCAAACGCTGTGACCTGTTGCTTGCCTCCATTCACTTTCTGCACATGATACTTATCGTACCGAACACATTTTTGTGAAAGCACGGCTGCATAAGAACCTAAGTAAATAGGTCACCACCTCACAGCAGATCAACACATTTGCCTCCTGAAATATTCTGTGGTTTTGTAAACATTTTGGGGCATATTCAATTGACGGCAGGATCGCCGAAAATCCCGCGCACTAAAAATATTACAGTTAATACGGTAATCCTGCGCGTAAAAACCGTTAATACGGTAATTTACTCGCTGGATTTCAGCTCGCAGCTCCGGGAGCTGAAATTCAGCGAGATATTACCCTACTAACTGTAATATTTTTAGAGAGCGGGATTTTCGGCAATCCCGCAGTCAATTGAATATGCCCCTTTGACTATTTCATTAACTACAGGTTTTTCTAACCCTTCCCACTTAAATTGTGAACAAAATAAAAAAACAGGAGGTAAAGCGTGAAAACCAAAAGGAGCTCAGACTCTAGCAAAATGTACAATACACTAGGTGCTTACACTCTACTGACACATGCTTAAAATGCCAAGGGAATATGGCTAGTTAGCTAGGAATTTTTTTTTCAAATTGTGCACTGTAATGGTTAAAGCACTTGTCAATTTGAAAACTTGTTTCCCCTGAACAGCAGGGAAAAAAAGCAAAAGATCAGGCATATCCACGCAGCAAAATAAGATTTTTATACTTGCGTAAAATCTGTTTCTCTTAGTCAATTGGGGGAAACAGAGGACTTTGGGGGGTTGGGTACGCATTTGCGGTCCTTAGCAGACTGACACTTACTTTAACGACCAAAAATGACCGAAGGTTACTTGGGAGACATTAAAAAAAACAGATTGACCTGAATAATGACAACTGAACTATTAACATTGTTGTGCAAAATCCTGAGCACAAGTAATGACAGCACAGGGTTTTTAAAGTCATATAAAATGGCAACCGCCACTGTTAAAGCAGCAAAGCCGGCTGTCATCTAAGGTAAGTGTTACGGTGGTATACATAGAGTTAGGGCTAGTGGTGACGAACATTTTATATGATGTAAAAACTCTGTGCAGTCATTATTTGGCCACGGAGCAGAAGAGGTGAACCTTGTGATTCAACAGAGACGCCATCATGTCGATGTCAGGCTGATCCCAGCTGTCCACCAACTGGTGAAACACCTCCGGATGGAGGGACCATTAACCTGGATGCAGAGTCTGCATGCTTAGGAAATCAGCTTCCCAATTTTCTACACTTAAAAAGAAGGCCATGAGAGTCTGAATGTGAGCTTTGGCCACTGAAAAATTTTGTGCGTCTCTCACATTGCTGAAGGACTCTTAGTGCCACCGTGGTGATTGAGGTATGACACTGCGGTGGCACTGTCAGACTGAATCATCACCGCCCTTCCTTGCAGCAAATGTTGCGCACTTATACGAGCATGGAATACTGTCCTTCAGAATCCAGAGACCCTGAAAACAAGCATGAAAACAGATGGCCCCCTTCAACCCCGAAAGCTGGCATCAAGTGTAATCCAGGTCCAATCCCAGATCGAGAACAGACAACCCCTGCAGAAATTTTGTTTCTGCAACTACAAAAGAAGCGACTGACGCACACAAGGCGACACGCGGAATACCTGGCCAGACAGATTTAGATGGGATTTGTCCCATTTTTACAGAAGTTCCAACTGGAACACCTGTGCATGAACATAAGCAGACTGGACCGCCTCAAAAGTCGAAACCATCTTGCCCAGAGATAAGAACACCCGTTGTTATAAGGTGTCGAATACATGTCCCAAAAAGATCATCTGCTGGGATGGGATTAATTTAGGCTTTTTAAAGTTGAGAATCCAACCGTGGGATTCTAGAGTCTGTATCATTACTTGGATATGAGACCGAAGTACCTCCAGAGAAACTGCTTTCAAAAGATTGTCCAGGTAAGGCATGACTGTAATCCCCCTGAACCTCAACACAGCAGCCATGACCGCCATGATCTTAGTGAAGACCTGTGGGGCAGTGGCCAGACCGAAGGGAGAGCCTGAAGCTGAAAGTGCTCTGACCAAACCGCAAACCTGAGCACAGACTATGACCATCCCAGATGGGAAACAAGCAGATAACATCCTTGATGTCCAGAGCCACCATGAACTCCCCATGTTCCATGCCGTGAATCACTGACCACAAAGACTCCATCTTGAATTTGGTGACCCTGACCTGAGTGTTCAAAGATTTCAGATTCAGAATGGGTCTGAATGAGCCATCTTGTTCTGGCACCAGAAAAATGTTGGAATAAACCCCAGTTTTGCGATTCCCGCACCTCTCGCATAGCCAGCTGCTTTCGTGCACATGCAGGAAGCCCTGTGGTAAAGAACCGCCTGGGAGAATAACCAAGCAGATCGATTTTGTACCACCGGTTCATAATTCCCCATACCCAGGAATCCGTGGTAGACTGAAACCACTGACCCCAGAATAGACTAAGACATGCTTCCACCACAGGTGAATGTATGTGGAAGGGCAAAATTCCCATCAAAGGACTGCTTTTTTGCCAACGCGGAGCAGACCAGGCCTGACGCCCAGGCTGAAGACCACCCATGGGAGTGGAAGACTGATCTCTGGAGGATTGGCCTGAGGAATACTGACCGTGAAACTTGCCTGAAGACCAAAACCTGAACATCCTTTGTTTGGGAGCATTGACAGGAAGAAAAGTGCTCTTTCCTCCCGTCGCTTGACTGACAATGGAGTCAAGCTGAGGACCAAACAAAACACCCCCAAAAAAGGGAATATCTCAAGAGCCTTTTTTCGACTCAATATCATTCTCCCAGGACTTAAAGCCAGAGAATCAGACGAGCTGAAACCACAGAGGCAGATATTCGCGCCTCTATCAGTCCCGCATCCAGAGCCTCCTACACTAAAAAATCCGTAGCCCTACGAATTAGTTACACCAAAGGAAACCATTCAAAAGACGGTCTTCCCTGCCAACAAACTTTCTTTCTACAACTTTGTTGAACCACGCCAACATGGGACTTACAGTCTGTACAGTAAGTAAGAGTGGCTGCATTGCGAAGAGGGAAGGAAGTAACCTTGGTCAAACTGGCAACTGGAGCATTCACACGTGAACACACCTCCCATTTTGCAAGTACCTTAGGAGGAAAGATATAACATAACTGCAGCCAACAAGACACCTAGAACTTCCGATTTGGGGAAGCCCAAGGTTTAGCCAACACATCTTCCAATGAAGAAGAAGCGGGAAAATAAAGATTGATTTATCTGCTGCGCAATGAGAAGGCTCCGCAGCGACAGCAGCTTCTGGAATCTCAAGTACACAACTCACAGCCTGTATTAATTCCTCCACACTGATGTTCAGGATGAACCTCCTCCACCACAGAGGGAGCATTCATGTCAGAACCCATCTTTTTTAATTCGCCTTTCTCCTGGGAGGAAAGGTCAGAATCTGACTCATTTCCCTATAGGCGTGCCGCCACCTGCTTGAGCGAGGACTACGGTGTAGCAGATTGCAACATCCGCTACAAAGAGGATGGAACCCTGTACTGAGGATGCAAGCCCTTGTACCCAGGCTGGTTCGTCACAATCTGCAGCCACAGGTCCAGTCGGACTCTGTGGCGAGCGAGGTGGATTCTGGTTCAAAAAGTCAAACAGGGATTTGAAGAATAAACGCCCACAGAGTGAAACCACACAAATTGGGCAAGTTGTCACGCTTCAAAGTAAATCATAGCTATGGAGTCCAGGATGTGGTGAAGCATAATGTGTTCATTGTTCGAAAAATACAAATAAATTGTATGAACCAAATATAGTTGAAATTGCACAGGGATCGCCGATAAGGCTGAAAACTGGTTGCAAGGAATACTGCAGACACTGGTAGAAAGGTAAGTGGAGAAAGATCTGGAGAAGTGGTATCAGCAGCAATATGTGAGGGTCCGAAGGCACAGGAGCAGCAGGAGAACAAAACCATAGGAAGGGCAGCAAAACAACAATGACCAGCACATAAGAGGGAGAGAGTCAGGTATAAGTAGGGAACACCCAGGTGCAGGAGATAATTAGTGACATGTTAACCCCTAGTAATAACAAAGGAAAAGGCACAATAGCAGCACCTCTGGTGAACAGAGGTACTGCCAGGTAAACATAATACAAGTGCAAGATCCTGGAGGCAGGAGCTGCCAATAAGCAGCATGCGATGCAGAAGGCTGCAGGCAGATCCTGACACAAGTTCAGCCCCAGTATTGAAAAGAGACAGAGCCCAGGCACTCTCCGCCGAGTCAGAACCAGAGCCTGTTGATGCAAACGGCATGCGATCTTCAGACTGACAAGTCGCGCACAAGGCGTGTGCACTTGACTGTCCGGACGCTAACTTAATGTTGCAGGCGGCACAGGTAAACTTCAACATAGAAGCTACCCCAGCCTTAACTCGCATTGATTTTTACAGATGGGACAAAACACACAAATAAATCAGTCAAATATATAGTGAACAACACAGATAAAAAGACAAGCAGCACACAAATCAAGTACAAAAAGTGAGCCTTCAATACAGCCAAGCAATGCGCACAGTCTAAAGGACAAAACCACCCTCAACCCGTTACCTTACAAAACACAGGACAAAAAAAAAAAAAAAAAAAAAAAAAAAAGGGAGAAGCTGGCTGCCTATTCTGGTGCGTTTGGAAGTGGAGGAAAAACACCCCTACCCCCACCCAGGACCTAGCACTGGATTGGCAGGCGTCCAGACGAACAACCCCACCACCAATACAGTGCCTAGCATGGCTTACTATATCAGTGACCCTAGCCTGACCCAGTCCCTAAAAACTAAAAAGTTTATTAAGTAAAATTAACCCACTGGCTGCCCCTAATAAGAGACAGCTTAACTTAAAGGACATACTGCTATTTAGGATATCCCCCTCTACCAGCACTGTGCTGGGATAGGGTACACTTACCTGCTGACAACAGTTCTCACTCAGTGGACTGCGGTTGCATACATGCAGGAGCAGCAACCGAAGACAGGCACAGCCTGCAGTGACTGTGCCTGGCTATAGGGGAGTAGCAGAGGTACCTCCATGGTACCTGTGATCCCCTTCTCCAGGCAGCGCACATTCGTCCATGCTGTGCTCTGTCATTACATAGAAACCGGCAGGGCCTCCCAGATTGCCGATCGTGGACGCGATTCTGTAAGATGCCGATGCGGCAATCACCTAACATGAGGTAGAAGCCTCCAATTGAAATAAAACACTAAATAAAGTATAATAAAACAGAAGAGGGCTGCAGTGCAGCCGAAAACACCACATTTCACCAGGCACTTTAGTGACTGACAAAACAAGAAGGAAATAGAGAGGAATGAGCTAGGGCTTAGATAACAGAAGTTTTAAAGAACCAGTTCATACTGTCCCTATTCTATACTCCAATGTCCCTATTGTCCCCCAAAAGAGGACAGCGAAAATGGAAGTTGCCTGGGAAAGGCTGGATTGTAGAGACAAGATTAAGTTGTCGTTGTTCTAGCATATAACAACAAAGATGAATTAGGAAGACAGGTTAATGTGTTTTATTTAAAGGACAATACCACCTGCAAGATATTCACGTCTGTCAATTGGAAGCAACAGTCACGTGTTAGGACTTCTGCCAAAAATTTGCGCTTGAAGACCATTTCACAAATTAGATATTAGGCAAATAAGATGCAGTCCCCTTTAAATGACCCCTCCCACACCCAATGAACACACACTTAAAGCAATTATAATACTTATTGAAAGCTGATTAGTGAAATCATTTGCAATTTCCACAAATCACTTACTTGCTGAAGATCATGGCTGAAAGTTTTATTTTTTTCTTGGCTGGCAGCATTTTCTTTAGGTTCCCTTGATGTTTCACCATTTCCAACAGGGTCTATCCGGTCCTGTGGCACCTGTAAAATGTACCCATTTGTTTCAATGAAAGAAACAAAACAAACTTTAAAAGCACATTGTATTGTTACAAACCTGAAATTGGAAAGCCACACTTTCTTCCCCAGCCACATTTCTTGTAACCATGTCCGTATTCCGTGAAACGGATGACTGTGTCTTTGAAGATTGTAAAAATTTCATCCCATCACCGCTTTCACTGCAGCCATCTCCAAATCCAAAATCAACTCCTAGAAAACAAACTTACATTTATAAAAAAAAATAAAAAAAAATCAGGGTATGCATGTATAGTTTCAAAACTGCACTAGCATGGGGGCGTAGAACTGCTGTGAAATACAGAATATAACTGATGCAGCTCTAAAGTCAACTATAAATTGTCACAAGCTACCAGTATCTGCCCTGTCCTGTGGGTAGTAGAGAAGTCATCATGCAGCTAATGGAAATAAACGCAAAGGTCCCCATTCGAAGTAGACTCTGCACTGGAATGCGAGTACTTTAAATTTGTCTTTAAAAAAGTCTACACACACGTAGCCTGCCTAGATCTTCAGTACTTTTTTTTTTCCGTTTAACACAGTCCCAAGGATAGAATTGTTACCATATAGACAATTGTGCAAAATAAAATAATGTAGTGTGTAGTATAGGAAATTGTTTACATTAAAATTAATTCCCAGCCCCCTATGCACCACAGCACTGTATCCTAGACATACACTATCTATAGTATCCTTATTGAATACTCTTTTAATAAGCGACCCACCTTCATGCGAGATTGGGAGCAAGAATTGGATTGCTCAATAACAGAGCAGGATTGGAATGATATTTTTTTACGCACACAGTCTAGCTCAGTTAGTGTAGGAATAATTGAAACCCGGTACAAAGTTTTGACCAGATGGTACCGGTGTCCCAGCCTATTAGCCAAGATGTTTCCAGGGCAGTCAAACCTATGTTGGCGATGCCAGCTGGCGCCGGGCACCCCACTACACATATGGTGGGACTGTACAGCACTTGGGCCTTTCTGGGACGCAGTTCTTCTTGCCAAAGCCATGGTAGGTGTTGAGTTACCCAACTGTCCTAAATACTGGTTACTAAACGATAACAAAATGTCTATCTCGCAGTATAAAAAAATCAACAGTTAAAAATCTTTGTAATGCGGCAAAGTCCGTGATCCCGGTACATTGGAGATCGTCAAATGCCCCTACCATTAAAGAATGGTTTGCCCGTTTGGAGTTTTACAGGACAATGGACGATTTGCTTTACGCCTCAATGGACAAATATAGAGAATATTATCTTTTGTGGTTCGAATGGCTTGAATTCAAAGATACGGCATTATACACTCAGTGGAATAGATGAAGCCCCTCCCCTATTCTTTCCCCCTAGATTTGCCTCCCCTTCCCCCACTTATCCGTCTTTTCTATCCCCCATCCCCTTAATTGCGCCTGCAAAATAATATATTTTCTGTTGTTCTTTGGCGTTCAGAATCACCTTTAATCTTTTGTCTGCTGTAAGTCAAGAACGTTTGTATAAGCTGATTTTTCAATAAAAAAAAAGATTTACAAAAAAAAAAAATTAATTCCCAGCCTTGCAGGGAATCCAGAGCACAGATGCGACAGCTATCATCTGATATAGGCCTAAGGGACTTACATAGATACAGGCATGTGACAGATTACCTCCACATCAGCAGCAGACAGGAATGCACAGCGCTAGTTACAAATGGCCACAAACAAATGTAGCAAGACTATCTAATTGCCATTGAAAAGGATCTAATACCATTTGGAAACCAATATACACTAAGTGCACGAGATTGGAGTAAATATACATGTTCCAAGTGACACAGTCCTGGTTTGAAGAGCACATTTCAAGTAGAGTTCTGGTATGCCTTTACTTACACCTATGGATTTTGGATAATTTTCCATAAGCTACTACACTATTGGACGCTCCTCAACTAACAGGTAGCTATACTGTTTAATTCATATTCTTGCAAGGATACGATATGTGTATTAATGTTTGGGTTTTTGTTTTTAAAAAATTTTCTCTCCTTACCAAATAAGTCCACAACATTGGGCTATAACAAACAAAACTAAACCCACGGAGGGGTAAAAGCAGTAACATAAAGTCATACATACATTTTCAAACGCATCATACATAAGAAAATATAGTCAGCCCGTACAGCTTGCCTAAATACAGCAATAAATGAAGTATTGAATTAAATAACAACGGCTGGGTGCCTGCCCCCGGAATAATATTTTTGAGAGGTCCACCTCCCTCAATCCCTCTAACACATATGGAGATATTTTCCATCTATACCAGATCTTCTCATACTTATCAAGTAAATTACATGCTCTCCAGTCCATATATCCTGCTAATCTCCTGAATGGGGGAATAGACGAATATTTGGACCCAGAATCATACCTCTCATTTGCTGCCGACACAGTGCACCTGCGGCAATATAGTTATTAGCCCCGAGGGACAGAAATATTCTGCATGGCCGGCGGGACCTTGCCGGTGAACGGCGAGTGAGGTCGAGACGGCGAGGAGGCAGATAGCTGGTGTCCTCTGCCTATACTGGGTTGGTACAGAAGGTCGCCGCTGTAGTGGGCGGTGGGCAGACGCGGAATAGGGGTGGTAGCGGATACCACCCACACTGATATATACTTACAAGTTCCTTCTTGTGACAGTGGCTCCCATGCTGGATCCGGTGAGCCAACTCCATGACTGGCGTTGATTTTCCTCAGTAAACTCCTGTGGGTGTAGTCTGCAGCCGCTGGTCTCTCTTTTCCCATCGGTTCGTGCCACAGATGCCATATTGCTCAAGACTGGGCGAGACAGCGCGCCGAGCCTCTGGGTGACTGGAGGAGCCCTGCTGGCATTCTTTGGCGGCAAATGTCTGCAGAAACATAGCACTTCTGAAGTCCGGCTGTATAGAGAGGGTCTGCGGTGTCTGCCCCGAGGAACATCAAGCTGACAGCTGAGTGCTAGAGAAATCCTGTCTTTGTGGTGTGCAGTGCCACATACTAGCCTGTGTACAGCTGATCACAGCCTGTGACAACCATCTGATGCAGGTATATATTTCACATCCTTTATCAATTGAGGAATAGTCCAATTGTGCTTTGGACTTATTTGATTATTACTGCCAGCGTTGTTGGAGGGCTAAGGAGGTCTGCCCTGCCTATATTGTGTGGTGGAGGGTGAGTGTACCTGACTTTATGAAGATAACTGGCTGTACTGCTAGCAATATAACTTGGGATACACACTTGTCTGATTGAAGCTGGACAGGCTACTGTGTCACATACAAGTTTATAGGATAAATTTTATCCCATCTATCCTCTGAAATTATGGGCAAACATAATCAGTCTACCGCAGCAGGAAAATTGGAAAGTTTTCCTTGCTCTTCCACTACTGCCTCTGGTTCAGGAGATGCATCACATTCCGTCACCCCCTCTTTGTTGGCTCCACCAGCGGACCCGGAGGTCACACTGCAGCAGGTCTTGCAGGCTATTGGGGCATCTGAAAAACGTGTAACGGATAAAATAGGAGTGGTGCAGGTGGACCTCTCTCCCTCCGGCAAGATGTGCAAAAAATCAGGGAGAGAGTGGGTGAAGTGGAGGCCCGTGTGTCCAAGTTGGAGGATACTTCTGCACCAGTAGGGGGGCGGTTGGAGGGTCTGGAGTCTCAGGCTTCCCTGTTAAAACAAAAGTTCACGGATATTAAAGGGCGCTTACGCTGCAGCAACATTCGTCTGGTTGGGTTGCCCGAGAAGGCAGAAGGTGCTTCCCCAGAGTCTTTTCTGGAAAAGTGGTTAATCCAATTATTTGGTACAGATTAGTTTACAGACCAATTTGTGGTGGAGGGGACTCATCGCATCCCAACCCAGGCACCTCCTCCTGGAGCCCCTCCGCATACCTTCATAGCCAAATTTTTTTTATTACCGTGACCGAGATGCTGTTCTGCGTCTGGCTAGGCAGAAAGGCCCAGTGAAATACAATGGTCAGCGAGTAGAGGTGTATCCTGATTTCGCCTTGGATGTACAAAAGAACAGGGCTCAGTTTATTCCGGTGAAGAGAAGATTGAGACACATGCAGATCCCATACGCCATGATCTTTCCTGCCCGGTTGTGGATTGTACATCCTTCTCCGATACGCCCCGAGGCGCTGCTGTTTAGTTGGATCGTCTGGTTGCTGGCGGTCGTGTGATGCCTGATGAGTACTTTCTCTGCCTTTTTCCTTTGTTCTTGGAATAGTTGTTGCTGACCTGTATTCTATACTATGCGCTGTAGTTGCTATACATAATGCATTCTCTATAGTACAAAAATGTTGTTTCTCAGTTGGTTCTTTTGTATTTTTCAATAACGATCAACATGGGTGGATAAGTAATAGCGTGTTATTAGTGCCACCATAAGATGTAATGGGCTGGAGAACCCATGGCTTTAAGGCTGATTTTGGTCTCAGTTTGCCCCATCTTTTCTTTTCCTACTACTTTTTGTTTCTCTATCTTGTCTCCCCTCTCTTTGGTCTGTCTTTGTAATTTGCCACTTTGCTGGTTGGCAGACGGCCCCTATTGGTCGTGTGCTGGCTTGCCGAGTATCCCAAGTTAACCACAGTTAGGGATTAAGGTATACTTAATTTGGGTGCAGTATAGAGGGTGGGGGTGTGGTTTTAGTGGTAAGGTTATTTAACTCAATTCGTGGGTAGTTGTAATGTTATGGCAAATGTATGAACAAGGTTTATGTGTGCTTACAATTATATTTGATGATGTATGCTCTGCAGGGTTAGGAGACACGGGTCACAGTTATGTGGTTTTTGTATGTGTTCTGGTGCATCTGATGGGGAACTGAAAATTCTCTCCTAGAATGTGTGGGGCTTAAATAATGCTGTGAAACGCTCTCTTGTGCTACGTCAAATCAGAAAAAATGATCCTGATATAGTTTGTTTATTAGAGACTCATTTGCATGGTGAAAGAGTACTCTCCCTAAAAAAAACATGGGTGGGTAGGGCCTACCACTCTACGCACACAACTAACTCTCAAGGGGTCTCTGTATTGGTGCATAAACGTCTTATAATGCATTCTCAAGAATTGATTTAGCTTTGTTGTCACATTCTTTGGTGTCGCTGGTACGGGGGATGGAATATAAGTCTAGAGGGATCTCTGATCATTCGCCCCTTTTGACTCGCCTTTACGGGCACGGGAGCATCACTGGTGACGCAATGGGAAGGTTTTTCTATGGATAACTGACAGCACGGCCACCGATAGTTTGGCACGCTTTCAAAGCCTTTTTGAGGGGGACATTAATCGCTGGTGTGGCTGAAATCAAAAAGTCATCTAGACTCAAGGAAAAGAAATTAGAGAAAATATGTAAATCATTAGAAGCGCAATACATAGATGATAAAACTGAGGTTGCATGGCGATCCTGGCAGTTGGCACAGAGGGAGTGGGTTGACTATGTCTTTGATAAATCCAAACGTAAAATTTATTTTTTCTAAGCACACGCAATATGCTGAGGGTGACAGAAATGGTAGTTTTTTGGAATTTCTGACAAGGGTGGAGATGGCTTATGTGGCTGTACCGGATATTTGCGATGATAGAGGGGTAAAGAGGTATCTGATGCCTGATATTATTGAGGTGCTCTATAAATACTATAATACATATAGGTCACAGGTCCGGTATGACTTAGCTGCCTTACAAACATACTTGAATGTTATTACTATCCCCGTGCTCTCCGTTGATAGTAGGGAGTATCTTGATTCACCTTTCACTCTCGAAAAAATTGATATGGCTATTATGTCGTTCCCTAATGGCAAGAGTACTGGAGTGGATGGTATACCAATTGAACTATATAAAAAACAATTGGCCCTTTTTGTATCCAAGTTGTTGGACACATTCAGCGAGCTTTGTGAGGCCGGAGCCCTCTCCCCTTCAATGGCAGAGGCAATAGTGGTGGTGCTGCGTGAATCAGGTAAATATCTGTTGAACACCGAATCCTATCGCCCAATTTCACTTCTGTCGAGTGATATTAAGATTTCGGCTTGGCTAAACTGCTGGCTCTAAGGTTGAATAGGGTGGTACTGGAATTGATTCAACCGGATCAAACGGGATTTATGCCAGGCAAGTCTACATCCATTAATCTTAAGAGGCTGTATACTCTCCTACAGGTTCTGTCGCCTCCCTCAGGGAATGAAGTTGTGGTGTCCTTGGACGTAGCCAAGGCGTTTGACTCAGTGGAGTGGCCTTACCTGTGGGAGGTGTTATCCCGATTTGGGGTGGGATCGGAATTTATAAAATGTGTTAAGCTCCTGCACTCACCTTCAGTGGCACGGGTCTGTGCTAATGGTCATATTTCTCAACCATTCCAATTGGAACAGGGCACTAGACAGGGATGCCCATTGTTTCTGGCTTTGTTTGCACTAGCAATAGAGCCGCTGGCTTGTCTGATCCGGCATGATAAAGAAATTAAGGGACTTAAATTAGAGCATAGAGAGGATAAGGTGGCGTTATAAGCAGAGGACATGCTGCTGTTTGTTTCAGACCATAATACTTCCCTAGGAGCCCTTTTGCGAGGGGTGGAGGGATTTGGATTCTTTTCCGGTTTAAAAATCAATAGGGATAAATCCAGTGTGCTCCATTTGGGTTGGGAATGTCCAGTGACACCATTAAAAGATCTCCAATTAAAATGGGCATCGAAATTCAAGTATCTGGGAATATGGATTATAATACCTATATAATGATATATAATACGAATATAATATAAATACCCCCTCAGAATATGTAGAACTTAATTTGCGGCCCCAGATTGAATATCTTAAAGCAAAAATTCATGTGTGGAGGAAGCTCCCGCTTTCTATTTCTGGCAGAATAAACTTAATTAAGATGGTGGTGCAGCCAAAGTTTTTGTACATACTCCAGCAGTCACCCGTATATACTGCACCCTCCATTTTCCGCGGCATTGATAGTTATTTGATTTCTTTGGTCTGGGGAGAGGGAATGGCTAAGGTTAAGTTTAGCTCGCTGTACAGGTCCAGATCCTCTGGTGGACTTGCATTTCCCAACTTGAAACTGTATTCTATTGCCTCTCAAGTGGCTCATCTTAAGACATGGGTTTCTGATCCTGACTACCATGATTTACACTGGGTGTTGGTACACCAATTTAATGCCAACCATACAACTTTTACAGTCACTATTGGCAGGACTGCTTGACTTACGGGCTTCCCCGTTCCTGATCCAGGCAATTAAGATTTGGACAGTTCGTAATAAAATAATGACACACTAACATTGACCCATGTACTCCTATCTGGGGAGCAAAGGAATTTAAGGAGTTGGATACTGTGGAGGGGGTCCAGGCGGTGGTCCTGGTTGGGTGTGGTGGGTGTAGGTCAATTGTATGACACGAATGTGCTCAAATCCTTTGAACAGTTGGCTAGGGAATTTTCCATGCCCAGAACAATGATTTTCTCATACCTCCAATTGTGACATGCTATAAAACACACAATTTAAGGAGGCCACCGGTGATTGGTATAGCCCCACTGAGAAAATAACTACAGCCCCTGGATTTCCCATATGTACTCTTGTCTTTTATGTGAATCCACTGTAGATGATTTGAATGATCTGAGAAATCAATGGGAAATAGATATTGGTCCTTTAACAGATAAGGAATGGGAAATGGCCCTAGATAGAACTAGTGGTTATACATCGTCATTAAAGTTTCAACAAATACAGGTGTTTGTGTTAGCAGCATCGACACCACCACCTACTCCTCTGCCGGGTGGGGCAGCTGCAGATGGCAAACAAATTCTGCGCAAGTTTATAGCCGTAGATTTTCCCGGCATAAAACCAGTTTGGTCAGAATGAACACTCTGTGTATTAATGTTTAGTGTTTTGTTACATAGTCTTGTTTTGTCATGTAAGTAAGTACTTAAAGGAAGCATAAGTAATTAGAAGACTTATGATTGTATTTTAATATTTTGTATAACCACAAGTAAATAAAGAATAGTAAAAGTAGAACTGAGTTTCCATGTCGAATTACTTTTGGAATCATTAAAAACTATAGAAATATATCAAAACTGTACACAAATATATTTATGTCAGATTGCAAAGGTTTAGACCAGGCCTTTCCAACCTGCGGCCCTCCAGATGTTTGTGAAACTACAAGCCCCAGCATGCTTTGCCGGTAGACAACCAGTTGATAGCTGGAAGGGCATGCTGGGACTTGTAGTTTCACAAACATCTGGAGTGCCGCAGGTTGGACAGGCCTGGTTTAGACAATTAAAATTCTGCATAGTCAATAAGCCAAGGTAATATATCTGTGTATATAGTATATTTATTACTGCATGGATATATTTCTTAGACCGCAGTGATATACAGTATTTTTCCTTACGTGATAAATGTGTTTGTATAATGTATGATTGGACTAGTTAGTAATTTCAACCTTTAAGTTTGAGCCAAACAATTACAAGCCTGATATAATACATCTTCAGACACATAAGATTATCTATATAGATATTTATTCTATTTTAAATATAAGTATTAATATATATATATACACACATACATATATGCATATATACATACATATACACCACATATACATATAACAATTCCGCAACAAGAATAAAGGAGGAATTTAACAACTATTAAATTAGAACCTGTGGAGATAGCCAAAGGAAACGTTGTCTTCTAGGAAAAGAATATTAACTCCACTGAATGCAAAGGTTTGAAAGGAGGGTGCTGTAAGGCTGTCAACATCAGGCTAAGATCCCGAAGATATATAGGGTGAATGAATTGAGGTTGCACATGCATCAATCCCTCAAAGAAACTTTGCACTTCCAGAAAAAGTAAGTGCGACCGAGAGGGCCGAAACCCTCCTGCAATAAAAGCATTAAATGGGCTAACTGAAAATAAGAGGTATTAAATACCTTCCTTTCACACCAGTAGATGTAGGTCTTTCACACAGTGTAAAAGTGTTTGTCCGAAATTGGCCTCCTAGCCTTAAGGATGGTCTGAACGACACGGTCAGAGAAGCCTTTAGCTCTAAGGATTATTGCTTCAACAGCCACTTCATTAAAGCCAGCAAAGATAAACCTTGACAGTCTCCTGTACATTGTTATGTTGTAAAGACTTGAATTCCACCTTGATCAGCAGATCGTCCAGGGATGACATTAAAGTCACTCCCTGGACTTCAGGAGGTTAGACATTACTGCCATGATCTTCGTGAACACCTTTTCTGCTGCTGCCAGGCTAAAAAGGTAGAGCCCGAAATTTAAAGTGATGGGACGAAGGGCAATTTTAGAAGGACTGGCGTCTCTCAATAAAAATATACAAGTATGCATCCTTGACGTTGTATGGATATATATCATGAAGTCATCCTGTTCCATGCTATCAAGCAATAAAAAATATATTGGGCACAATGCATCATTAATAAAAGTGTTTAATCTGAACTGCAGCTCTCCTTCACAGGAGTCTGAAACGGGTATAGCAAATAAATTTAAGAAACATAAAAAAAGAACGGCGATGCCAAATAAATACTATTTTATTAAAAAAGTCCAACAATATAAAACACTGTAAAGAATATTAAGAGTTATCTGCGTAATTAACCACAATGCATAGAAATGGATAGTACACAACTAGTAGGCTATCCAACAACAGCAAGTGTTGCACTTGTAAAATAATCTCTCTAATTGTAGCTCAATAGAGAAGAAAGTTCTCAATAGGGAGGGATCAGACTGATGTCACCAAATGTTATTGGTATATACAGTAAGTTTCCACTCTTCTTTACTAATTCATTAAGGAATAAAGGCTGTGTAGGGAACCCATATTTATAAGGGAACAAATCAAAGCACACATTCAACAATACTGCGAAGAATATGAGTATTAAGTATCCTTCTCATTAGCAGCTTGCAGTATCTATAGAGGTGTATAGATAAAAAAAAAAAAAAATTAGTCCTCAATATCCACTGAAATGTCCAAAGAGAGCCTGAGGAAAAAATCCCAACAACGATTCAAAAAAATGTATGTGACCGTGTCTTATCCCAATAGCAGATAATGAACCCCCAGGATTTTAGTTGGGCAAAAACTTCAACTGTGCAGATGGTGATGCCTGTTGGACAGACTTCAAGGGCTCCATATGTTGAACCCAAAGCTGAATGTTTTGAGATTTATTGGGCAGAAATAATTTTTTCGGCTTCAGAACCAAAAGGAGATTTGAATAAACATACCCACCTCTTACCCCCTTTTGCTCCTCCAGGATTAAAAACTTTGTTTTGTTTTCAGGAAGGCTGGTAGTAAAAACTGTCTTGGATTGGGACTTCAGGATATCGATTATGTATTTCCAGCTTAAGATTCCTCTCACAGAGACGTCAAACCACTAGACCCCAGAAGAGAAGCAGACTGGCCTCATACAGACAGCTTGGCTGCCCAAGTAGTTTTGGACTCAGCTTCCGCCTAAGCCAGATGGCACAGAAACTTTAAATAGTTACCCCAATAAACTCTGCATCAACAGCGGTGTTATAGGTGCCTCACAGATGAGTTCCACCAAAGCTAAAGTTAGCAAATATGATCTGTCTACAAGTCTGCAAATCCACGAGCAGCTGCTCTGAACACCTCATCTGCTTTACTGACCCAAGCTGAAGCTAAAATGAAGGAAGATTAAACCTTGACCAGACTTGGCAAGATCCATTTCAATGGGAGTGCCTACAAACAAGAAAAGCCACTGGTCCTCTAGTCCCATAGGACACACGTACCAGACTGGGCACTGAGCAATATGTAGTGGCAAAACCCTGTAGTGGCTGGCAAAACCCTTGCTATTGGTTCCTCTTTCAGGTTTAGCAATGGGTGTACTGCCCTTACCAGATATGATCAATGATCAAAAGTTGAGGGACACTAGAGATGACGGCTGCAGTGCACAATCCAAAGATGAATTGGACTCTCATTACCTACCCTAGCTAATACACATTCATTTACAGCCCTCAATCATGCACCAACTCAATTTACACTTCTGTTTATTTTGACCTTACATCTATCCAAACTGCTCTTCTCTCATTTTCATCCTATTTCCCCCCCCACCCTATTATTTCTCCTTCATTAATTCCCTCCTCGCTAGTCTGCACACATGAACTGCTTTTTCCTGCACCGCCACATTCGCCAGCCTCAATACACAGAAATAAACCTTACATATTCACTTTTCACCATTCTCCTCTTCATGGTTGTTTGGGACTCATCACCTAGCCATGGGCCCCGTAAAAGCCCCACTATCTACTCACGCTCTTCCCAGTTCTCCCACCTACTGTGATAGGGCACTACCTTGAGCTTGTCTTCTCTCGCTACTGCTCAATCTCTAGTACCTGCAACTTAGCCTTCCCACTCTGACCACAAACTACCTTCCTTCATTCCCTCCCAGCATGTTGCCTCTTTGCCAGCTTCAACTCGCGTCTCTGCCCACCTACTCCTCCTCCCCCTTAATTTCCTAACAAACAATTATTTTGTCTACTTCAAAGACAAAATCAACACCATTTCACAAGATACTTCCTCATACCAAATTTACCCACTACTTCTCCACTCCCTTTAATCCACTGCATACACACCTGTAGCCCCCCTCTTCAATTGGCCTCTCTTCACTGGCACATTTCCATCCTCCTTTAAACATGCACTCATCTCATCAATTCTAAAGAAACCATTTCTTGATCCAGCCTCTCTCCAACTGCCGCCCTAGTTCTCTCCTCCCCTTTGCCTCCAAAAATTCCTTGAGCAACTGATGATGAACCGCCTGCCTCACACTCTTCTCTCACTCCATTCTTGAAATGCTGCCTGCAACATTCCACTGAAACTGCTCTCAGAAGTTTGATGATCTACCTCACTATAAAGTCTAAGGGGTATATTTACTAAACTGCGGGTTTGAAAAAGTGGATATGTTGACTATAGCAACCAATCAGATTCTAGTTAGATTCTAGCTTTCATTACGTAGAACGTACTAATAAATGCTGAATTGTTGCTATAGGTAATATTTTCACATTTTTTAAACCCGCAGTTTATGTAAATATAACCCTAAGGGGTCATTTCTCCATACTCATTCTACTAGACCTCTCTGCTGTTTTTGATGCTATTGATTACACTCTTCTTTCTACATACCATTGGCCTCCGTGATATAGTACTTTCCGGGATCAATTTCCACTTATTGAGCCGCTTGTTTAGCCTTTCTAACTCTTGCACATCCTACGCTCTACTACTTCTATCTGTTGGGGTCCCACAAGGCTCTGTTCTTGGCCCTGTACTTTTCATTGTACACCTCGTCTTGGGGAACCAATTCGCTCACTCTCCAGGGCCACCTCTACGCTGACAACAAAAATCTACATCTCTTCTCTGACCTCTCTGTGTAACATCTCAGGTAACCAAATGTCTTTCTGCTATCTCCACTTGGATGTTGCAACACTACCTAAAGCTCAACATGTCCAAAACAAAAGTTATGATGGTCCCTCCTCTTAGAGTTACCACTTTCTTTCAAATCTCCCTCTCTGTCAATACCACCACAAGTTCCTCAGTCTCCCAAACCCACAGCCTTGGTGACACACTTAACTCTGCCCGCTGCTTTATTCCTTATATAAAGACTCTTTCCAAGTCTTGCTGACTTCTTAAAAACATTGCCAGAATATGCGCTTTTCTTACTCAACATGCTACCAAAACGCTTATCCATTCTCTCATCCACTCCTGTCTGGAGTACTGCAACCTCCTGGTATCTGTCATTGCTAAATGCTACTGCAAGACGGATCTCTCTCTCACGCTCCACATCTACGGCACAAAAAATCTCTACACTGGCTCTCTGTGTCCTCCAGAATCAAATTTAAATTACTCACCCTAAGCTACAATGCACTTAACAACCCTTCATATATTAGATCTCATATCAAAATACACTCCCTCCTGCTCTCTTAGATGTACCTCTGCCCTGCGCCTCATCTCGCCTCTGATAACCACCTCTCACTCTCGCCTACAAGACTTAACCCCATTTATGGAATACTCTAAACACGCCCAATCAGGCTTTCCAAAGCCTTCAAATCTTTAGCTGCTCTTCGAAAGCATATCTCTTTAGAGCTTACCGTATCCCCAATGATACTACTTACACTAATGCACCCTCACACAACTGTCACAATCGCCACTCCAAGCAACACTCACTCCTCTTGTTCCAGTTGGGTCCTCTTCCACTTAGAATGTAAGCTGTATAATGAGCAGGTCCCTCCACACCCTATGTTTTCATGTTTGCATTTATTTTGTCTACCATTTATGTCCCTGTGTTATGTATGTCCTGCAATACCCACTATACAGTGCAGCAGAGCACTGTGGCACCTTATAAATCTACTATAATAACTGTAAAATAGACTCAAGTCCATAGCAGATATTGAAGAACCCAGGCACTACATCCATCAATCTCACATCACTTCCCTGCAGATGGAAGGGGAGAAGGAAAGGAGAGCTGCAGTCTATTTGTTTTGGCAGGTTGTTTCAGTGAGGGATGACAGCCTCCACAGCCTACCTATGTGAATAGTGCAGGGCTGCCATAGATAGGGGTCCTCTCCCAGCATAGGCCCTGGCACTGCTGGCAACTAAATGCCTGCATTCTTCTCCAGGAGAAGGGCACCACTTACCTTAAAGTCATACACCCAGTGATGGGCAAGTGCCCGGTGGCTCTGGGAGGACTGTGATCCCGGTCATTAAATGCTGTGGCAGTGACTGGGTTTTTACTACTAACAATAATACCATTATTAAAAGTGAAGTTATAAGTAAAAGATATGCACATACCAGCAACAAGTGAAGGTCTAGGAGATGAAAGACCATAGCCTTCTGCAGACTGTCTACATGCTGACACAGCACCATTATTAGGAACAGCTTGCATATCGTTTGAGGATTCCTCTTCAGAACTGCCACCTTCTAAACCAGGCCGAAAACTTGGTCTGTGCTGCTCATCAGTCTATAATAAAATAACATTAATAGTTGTGCTAAATAATATCAAACTATTAATAAAGGTGCCAAAAGATTCACTTAAGTCTAAAAAATTTAAGCAGTATATAGTTGTGACCCTATCAATTAAAAAGAACAGCAGTTTCAATAGTAAGAAATGTATAAAACGTGTAGACTATAAGTATGATTATTATGCAAGGAACCTCCTGCATGTGTTTAATAAATATGAACTATGCAATAACTGCATTCATACAGGATATATAATGCATTAAAAGAAAATTTTGGTACTTAAGTCAAATCTCTTTCTCTGGATCTACTCTGGGGGACACTGCTACCATGGGGTTGTATGAGGACGATCGGAGTTGACACTTAAATAGTTAACTAACTGAACAGCCTGTTCTTTTTCTCAGACAGCCACTTGTAGTGTTGGGAAATATCCAGCCTTGGAGCAAACCATATAGCAGGCCGCCGTGAGGTGCACACTTTACATGATATCTACCTACGGCTGGGCATATCAAAGCTCAGCTTATCTGCAGTCTGACCTAATCAGGCACTACAATGGACCTGGTCCTCGACCGGAGATCCAAGTTCCCCCTCCGCCTAAGTGATAGATCGATAGATATAGAGATTAATAATATATATATATATATATATATATATATATATATATATATATATATATATATATATATATATATATATATATATATATATATATATATATATATACATATACACACACACACACACACACACACACACACACATATACACACACACACATACATATATTTATATATACACATATATATATATATATACACATACATATATATACACATACATATATATATATATATATATATATATATATATATATATATATATACACACACATACATACACACATATATATACAGCTAGCAGGTCCTACCACTCTAATACAAAGCTTGTCTATTGTGGCTAGTATAGATCTTTATCAGTGTTTCGATGGACCACTAACAGATAATAGTGCTGCCAGCAGAACCTATTATCCACTGCTACACTCAATACTCTTGACAAGGAGAACTTGGAAATAAACTAACACTAACTAATGTGCTTGAGCACCGCAGCTCAATTAGAAAAAGCCTTGGGCATTTGAATGAAACTTGGGCGAACACCGGCTGCGGAGGGGAGGAGTCACCAGCAGTTCAGTTAGTCAACTATTTAAGTGCCAACTCCGATCGCCCTTATACAACCCGGTAGTAGCGCTGTCTCCCAGATTGGATGACTGAGAAATTTAGGTTTTTCATCCAACTTATTCAGACATTGTACACTCAACCAAGTATCACTCTCTTCCGAAAATAATTCTCAAAACTCCATGGACTGGAAAGCACAAGCCATGGCTCACCACTTAAAAGAACTTTTGAATCGTTGATCTCCCTTGAACAGTCAAGCCAGTTGCACAGAAGGCAAGCAGAGATTTAGTAGGGCAACTCAACTAACACCCAAACAAACAATGAAAGGCAACCAGTTACAAGTTTGGAATGAGAATATAATTTAAGAATATCTCTCTCTCTCTCTCTCTCTCTGTATCTATTTATCTCTATCTATATAGTCAAGATGCATAGTAGGAATATATACCAAAGTCCTAGTTGTATTGTCCAAGAAACGCTCTCTTTGTAAATGTTGCTGTGCAGCTTTTTCCAGCTCAAGCTCCACATCCTCATCATCACTGGCTGGGGCTGAATCCATGCCTGTGGCAGCCAACCGTACACAAAGCATCTGGAAATCTTCCTGAAAAACATTACACAAAGCACACAGATCAAAAATTACAGTAACGGATTCACGAAACATGCTCCTGAAACATAAACATAATAAGTCCATAGTCATTACCTCATATCCCTCAAGATATTGTAGACGCTCAGATTCTTGATTTTTTGCTTTGCTTGAAAGACTGTTTAATGCCTGAAGAAAATACACACGTCATCACTAAGCAATAAAACAATGTTGTTTTGCACAAATTACACAAACTTGTTAGATGAAGATGCTAAAGAAATCCATGCAAGAAACTAAGCATAACCTTATCTTTACTAAAACACTATAATTTGACCTTCAAAGGGTCTTTTGGTGTAAATGGTAAAACCAGAAGTCTTCCAAATAGAACAATGCTTTTCGGAGGTTCAGTTTGTTACACAATAAAGTAAGATGATACACCTGAAAACATTTGCTCAAATTTCTACCTGACTTAAAGCAAATTCTTGGGAAAGGAGGCACTAGGTGGACTGCACTGGCTGAAAACTTGGGTGGTAATGGTATCAAAAGGGTAAGCCCGCAATCTACCTAGCTAAATTATTAAATATTTCACCAACATTGCCTCTGCTGTAGAAACAGAACGTCACCAGAACCATATTGTTACCAGAACCATATTGTTGAACTGTTCTGCAAACCCAGCTTTGACCCATCACAGTCATTCCCCCCAGGTACAAGCCAACTATTGCTCATATTCTGTAAGTAACCAAATTTTGAACTAATAATATATCTATGTTTATTTTCAGGAGTATAATCACTAGCTGCACTAGCTGCAGTAACCAAGACAGATAAGCGATTGTAGAAAATGAGCGATGAACTAATCAGAGTAACTGAGGTATATCTATCATCTTCACTATGACATGAATGAGGCATGTAATTTTAATAAGATATTGTCGTACTAGTGTAATGTAAATATAACACTGTTGTGTTATATTTACAATGGACATTTCTATTGTAAAAAAAGAAAAAAAAAGCATTCACGCCATTTATGTATTATAAATACAACAGCATTTTATACCATGTAAGATGATCTTTTTGGCTCCTGAATCTCTTGTCCCTCAATAACTCCTCGTTGCATTCCTAGTGGGAGAAGCTTTTTAAAATAGGCTTCTAACTGGTCATCATAAAATTCTTCATCATCCAATTCATCTGCAAACAAAAGAGATACTTAATTGTATTTTCAAATACTACAGCATTCTAAAAATCACAAATAGCTAGAAAATATTCTTTGCACAAACAATTCATGAGTGACGACAAAAAAAAAAAAAAAAAAAACACATTCATGCAAACAAGCAAGATCTATAAAACTGAATAGCCAATTTTTTTTAGCTTCAAATGTTACATAACATAAATAAAGTTCAATGAAGATGTCTGGAATTCTCAAAACCTCAGGTTTAAAATAAAAAATACAACATATATAAAGCAACAACAAAGAATCCCATCACACTGCAGTCACTAGGTTTAAAACAAATAGCATAAATATGCATATTAAAACAAATGCGAATAATTATGTCAAACATTGCTTACAACTTCAGTGCCAACAGATGGTGTACACCTTATAAGCAAGGTTATTTATTAGTAACACAGTCCCAACATGGTGTCTTCTCTTAGATACCAAATTTAAATATAAAAGAGAAGTAGCTATTGCAGATTTCCATCAGTTATTTCAGTTGTATGCAATATAGTACAGCTGTTTGATTGGTGGATTGGATATTGAGCACACTGAGCAGGTATTTTTTGGTTTTTCATCAAACAAACCTGAAGAACTGCCGTCCAAACTGGCAACGGACATTAACTTTTCATTTTCCAAGAAACTTGCTGCAGAAGTACTTAACTCCGCATCTGGTAAATTGTGTGCTTCTTCCTGGGAATCTTTGTAAAAAGGTGATGCACTGGAAATCTAAAAAATGATCAAATATTAACTCAAATTATCACGAACGCAGAGAGCAAAATTTTATACAGCAGTTGTCACCCTTGTAATTTGTGCAGTCGAAAATTCAAAGAGAGCAGAAAACACATTAAAAGGGGTTTCCCGCCTGACTATGTATTTACTTGTAAATGCACACAGTTTTAAATAAATACATTGTTTAATATAATTGGCTTCCTTCTGTGCACTTCAGCAATGCATATTTATCAGGTTCATATATAACAGATGTATCTGCTTGATGTCAAGAATGGCTGAAAAATGAGAGCAAAACAAACATTAAAGCAATGTACAGAGTAATAAATAGAATAGGCCATGTAAAAGCTAAAAAACTGCAGTCATCTGAAGGAGCAAAAAACCCATTTAAAGTAACAAAAATAGAACTTGAAAAAGGTAGAAACATGCTATTAAGGCAGCAGTGGACACATGCAGACCTCAACCTATTTCAAGTTGGCCGTCACTGTATTAAGATATATTTACCTTGTTGGTTTGGTTCCTATCTACAACCTTGCACTGGCCTCTTGAACAATCTGGTGAGAAACAAATTAAGAGTAAAAAACCATTCCACGAGTCCAAACAGTGTGAAAATGGAAAACTAGCATCCAACTGCATAAACAGACAGTAAATGTCAATACTGACCTTCAAAACGCTCAAAGAAATTAGGTCTACTATACACAAATTAAAAATTATATTTTTATTTTGCACACACACTGCTTGCCTATTTGGTAGTACATATACATATACCTGCAGATACAACTCATGTTTCAAGTTTTGAAAACATTCCCGACCTTACAATGTTAACTTATAACTTTTTAAAAAATTATCCTACTTAATAGAGAAACTTGTACATTTAATTTGCAAATTCCAAAATTTAAGTTTCAATACCGTTTTTTCGATTCTGAGTTGGCAATTCTTGCAACTTGTTTTCTGGCAAATTTGTTATCTGCAGATGAGTTTCAACATTGCTGGCCTTGATAAAAGCATCAAAATCTTCTCTATAGAAAGGAAATACAAGGAAAGTAGATACATTAGAGAATAAATACGGATATAAACAATAATATTCAGCATCACAATCTAGTAGGTCTTCATAAACTATATTAATCCAGCCCATTCAATAATTCACAACCTCAAAAATCGAGACTTTAACTGAGAGATTACATTAACAGGCGTGCTCTGTAAGGAACACCCCAAACTCAGATGGACAAACGTTTGTATATTTTTAGCAGGTAAAGCAATGCCAAGTATCTACTTTCTCAAGAAACATTACATACAATCTACAATTAGAAGGCGGTAAGGAGAGGGGCAAAACTACCTAATAAGAAGGACTTTATTATTCCATAAAAAACAAAATTTCCCCATGGCTCCTCCATAGGATAGCACTAGTAATTTTTACAGCATGTATGGATGTGGCTACAAATACCAGTACGAAGTCACAAAGACGAAGCTTGCGTCTTCATATTACTCCTCCTGCTAACACCATTGCAGCAGCCATTTTAGAGTGGTGAAGAAGAATCTTTTATCTGGTGCAATGCTATGGAGCAATGGACGAAGGTGTCCTTGTTGTATGAATCACATGTTCTTTCACATCATGTGGACGGCTGGATGCATGTACATAGTTTATATGGGAAAAGGATGGCACCAAGATGTGCTATGGGAAAAAAGCAAGCCGACGGAGGAAGTGTGATGCTCTGGGCGATGTTCAGCTGGGAAAACTTGGGTCCTGGCATTCATGTGGATTTTAATTTGACATGTACCATCTAAACATTGTTGCAAACCAAGTACACCCCTACAAATCAACAATATTCCCCCGATAGCATTCATGACTCACTGTCACCGACCTTGGCCACCCAAGCAGGAAAATATGGGGAATGCCCCTGTCAACCATGTGCTTGTTAAAATGACCTTGGTCAGAGTTATTAGAATAAATATGTAAAATGTATATCTACCCAGACTCTCCTCTAAAGTTAATCCAAATAGACACATTCCTGGCTTATTTGAGGGATATCAACACCTGTTCTATGAACAAATTCCCACACCATATGCCAAAATGAAGCTATAGGATTCTCATTGCGGTCCCACTCCTTGTCTGAAACTTGATGTCTTCCACCCATCTAAGTCTCTGTTAATACATGTGGTAAAAGAAAAGAAAAGTGTGGAGTAAATAAATCAATATGCAGGAGGCTATATTACAAAGAAAGCTATCAAAATGTGCTTCAGTATTTCAAAATATTTTAAATGAGTATCAGTATATAACAGCCCAGTTTGGCCAACTTGCCAAAGCAATCATTATTTTGTAAGGGAGTGTCCAACACCAGAAACATCCACAAATTTACGTGTAGTAAACCAGACCTCCATCCCCTGCCTGATTGGGCCAGATCTTAGTTTTCTTACCTGCCAGCAAAACATGCAAGGGCCATTTATTAGGGGAATTAACCGATCTGAATTCCGGAAATATGCGAAGAGGATCTGAGCTTATATGCAAACAACTCCATAAGCACAAAAATGAAGAAGGAAGAGCAAACAATCCTGTCTGGTGCCATTGTGTGTATCGAAAGGAGGCAAGACAGTCATTGGTCAAGAAGAAAGCTGTGGAGATTAATTTCCCTGACCCCTAGGTAAAGCAGCACAAGGCTCAGTGCTAGGTGCTCTGCTGTTCTCTATCTATACCGCTTCTCTTGGAAATCTAATAAAGTTCCTTTGGCTTTCAGTATCATCTCTATGTGGATGATACCCAAATCTATCTATCCTCTCCTGATCTCTCGACATCTGTGTTGTCCCGTGTAACCGACTGTCTTTCTGCCATTTCATCTTGGATGTCCTCTCGCCAACTCAAACTTAATCTTTCTAAAACAGAGTTGTTAATATTCCCACCCACCAACAAGAGCATACCTGATGACATTTCTATCTCTGTTGATAACATGACCATAAATCCCACCCCACAAGCTCGCTGCCTAGGTGTAATCTTTGACTCACACCTATCCTTTGTTCCCCACATTGACTCTATATCTAAATCCTGCCACATACATCTAAAAGAACATTTCCAGAATTCGCACATATCTCACGCAAGACACTGCAAAAACCTTAATTCATGCACTTATCTCCCGCATTGACTATTGCAATTCCCTCCTTACTGGTCTTCCCAAAAACAGACTCAAACGCCTACAATCTATTTTGCACGCTGCGGCAAGACTGATTTTCCTTGCAAATCGTTCTTCCTCTGTTGAATCACTCTATGTCTCTACACTGGCTGCCTGTTTTGTACCGAATCAAATATAAAATACTTTTACTAACCTACAAGGCCATCAACAAAGCTGCACCAACATACATCTCCTCTCGTCTCAAAATATCTCCCAACTTGGCAACTCCGTTCTACACAAGATCTGCGTCTCTCACCCACCCTCATTACATCCTCCCATTCCCAGTTACAGGACTTTTTTTCGGGCTGCACCCACTCTATGGAATTCTCTCCCTCGCACAGTAAGACTCTCCTCTGGTCTACAAACTTTCAAGCATTCTCTGAAAACCTACTTCTTCAGACAAGCTTATAATATTCCTCAGCCACCCTCTTAACCTTGCTACCTTTAGCCTGTTACACAATTTCACACAAGACAACTACCCCCTGACCAACATTGTTGTGTGACGGGTTCATTTAGCTTATGAGTCACTTTTACCTTTGCAGTCTGGCTGGGCCAAAATGCAAAATGTAGACTTAACCTCATGTGTCAATCTCCCATTGTCCCATAGATTGTAAGCTTGCGAGCAGGGCCTTCTCACCTCTTTGTCTGTTTTACCCAGTTTGTTTATTAGTTTATTATGTTTGTCCTCAATTGTAAAGCGCTACGGAATATGTTGGCGCTATATAAATAAATGAGGATGAGGATGATGAAGACCAGGAAATCTGATCAAATGTCTTCTTGGCATACAGAGCCATCAACGTGGGGAGGATCTGGGAGTTGACTACATGACTCAAACTAATTTACCCAATATCATCCATGGCTTGGCAACCCGAAATGAAAGCAACCTGATCCAGGTGGACCTACGAGGGGATGAATCCCTCCAAGACTACTTGCCAGGTTTTTAGAAAAAAGCTTAAGATAGATGTTTAATAATGAAATAGAGTGACAACTGGTTCCCTTCTGGGTCTAGAAATAACAACAACCATCTCTACCCTGGTAGTGGCTCAAACTTAACCCACTGTAGGATAGATTTAAATAGACAAACTAATATGGAAGTGAGTTTTGAAATTTCTTATCATTACAGAGTTAGAGTACAGGAAGGCCAGACAATTTTTTTTTTTTTTTTTTAAGATCTTAATTGTTTGGGTGACCTCCTAAGGGGAGATGTTTTTGTGGAGATCTGTCAAAGGTATTTTTGGATGAAGCCAAAATATTAGCAAGAAATATATTTACATTGTTTTGTTTATTTGATGCGGTATTCTTGATCCCAACTGTAACTGTTCATGTGACATAAGAGAGATGTGAGCAGCAACCGAAGAGTTAATTCTAAGAACAGATGTTGCCAATTAACTCCTGGTGAACAAAGCCATTCTTCACTCTTCCAAATTTCTTAAAACCCAATCAGACTTGGGACCGTAATAGTATATAGACGTTCCGTAGACAATCTCAGGCAATTGTAATATGGCATTTGAGTTGTAAAACAGTCTACTATTCAGTGTTTATAAAAAGGAATGCTTAATTTGTAGAAGCAGAATTTCAGATTGAAATTTTGGGTAATATCACTGCGCAAGTTTTTATTTTGTTAATAAACCTTTTTATATTTTTTCTAAAGTTCTTTAGTATATAAATTTAATTGCTTTATCAGTCCATTTCATTGAGAATTAGTCATCCTATCCAAGGGAGCAAGCAGGAAGCAAAGTATTGCTCAAATTTGTAATTTAGAGAAGCCACGTTCTCGAACCAAGTGCATAGTTTAAAGAGAGTTACATAGAATTCTTAGAACGAGTCCAAAATTTTTTTAGGTTCATAAAGCAATTTGATTGTTTGTCTCCTTAATTGAGAGAATTATGCTTTAGGTGCACAATATATAGCTCATGCACAACCACACAAAATATTTTTTTAGTTTACCTTTTTAGAATATATTTAAAACTATTTTGGGAAAATTAGACAGTGTCTAATTTTTTTTTAGTCTTAAATTGTGTGTGTGTGTGTGTGTGTGTGTGTGTGTGTGTGTGTGTGTGTATCTTGCTTAGGATTGTACAAGTTTTTGTAAGAATATACAATGATCTCTATTTTACTAGCCAACCACACGGTATATTTGCAACAGAATGATTAATAAAGCACTCTTTACAATACCCCCAGTTTGGCTCTGTGTTTTAAGCTGGCATTTCAAAAAGAAGAAACAATGCAGTTGCAGATCCAGAAACGAATTGGAAACATAAAAGATGTTCAATAACAGAGCTCTATTCAGTAAAGGAAGCAACAGTTTATGCATCAGACAAGAATAAAAGGACCAGTAATTTCAGTTATGAACAACAAAGGTAAAATATATTTACGAGACAATCCACTACATTTGTTAAAGTATTACTTCCATAATGCTCCTCACACATCATTACCCTAATGATAAGCAATACAGGTGAAAGAGTTGATAATGCAGAAAGTTCAGATACTGGGACATTACAGGATGAATTAACCAATTGACACAGCATTTCTGCAAAGGAAATCTTCCAAGCAGTTACTTTTGTTTAGTTTTAGAAGTACCTCCCTCTTAACGTGACAAACTGCTGAGGAGTGAGAGTATGGTGGACAAGTATAAACACTGCAGGGTCATTTCATGTCAGTTCAACCAGGGGTGTCTACCACCCATCTCAGATTTGTTTGAAATTTTTTTAGTAGAGAGGATGTCAAAACAACTGTTTCTGCCAAATATCTTGACTGTCTGACAATTAGTTGATTAAATATTGATTTTTCAATCTATTAAATAATTTACTAATCGCGGCTTCTTTATCCAGTTTGAAGTATCACGGGTGTTTGTTAAGGAATCAACACAAAATTTGGACCCCTAAGGTAACTCTTCCTCCCAAAAATCCAAACCAAATTACTTTACCTGCCTCATGTTTTGCGTTAGGGCAAAAATGTACGTTTTTCGAATAGAATTAAAAATGCTAGGTTCCATCAACATTAGGGATCCCATTTTCTTTTGGGTGTTTAAATAGGGGATACATTACTACCACAAAAAAAGTCAGCAGGGTACTCTGTTTCATAGTGGAGAAAAAAATAAATAATGAAGTGATACTCGATTACTGTTGTACCGCATACATAATTAACACAAGAAACCATGAAATTTAAAACCTTTAACATAAATTAAGTCCTTAACTGAAGTTGACTCAACAATCTCACTATTTTTTTTGTTTGTAAAGGTCTGTAATTTTCCTTGAAGCGTCAGCAGAAAGTGTATACTGCCTTCCAGTACTTCCTTGGATAGTAGGCACTTCCGTTACACAGAGTACGTGAATAAAAGAATCAAAACACTTATCTCTTGTTGGCCAGGACAGCACATTTGTTGATTGGATTCGTTTCATGAAATGTACCAGCACATCTTGTTCCTCTTCATTACATTGAATGATATTACCCAATGTACCAGATGTTATCATACACTGCTGCTATGTATGTTCCAGATCACCTTTGTCCACATTTTTTGTGGCTGTGGTCATAGTGACACTAACTTTTGTTCCTCCTGTCTATGTCGTCTAATGACAATTGATATGTGTAGCTCATCATTACCAATAGGCCAAAATCTGCGATGAGAACGTGTTCCTGCCAGCCTTTGTTGTTTCTAGATGGCTATGCAGCTTGGTTTTGCAGTCTTGTATTTCGTTTTGCGACACGTAAAAAAACTTTATGCCATGTACATTTTCATTTGCCCAGCTATACAGGTCCAAAGGTGTCAAGATGTGATAGGTTTCCACTGCTTGCAGACTGGTGCGTGTGGCTAGACGTTTAACTGTCCCCTCCAAAGCTATAACACGGATTCTACCATGAGATGTGGCAAAAAAAAAAAAAAAATTTGCTTGAAAGTTGAAGTCCTCCTTATGAAAGCATAAGTTCTGAAAGTTTTTGCAGTTTTTGTGCACTAAAGTAGTAAAAATACTCCAATTTGGGTAATAGTTTCGCCAAGTGTTTCATAACTTCCGTAATGAAGGCATGCACAGTTATGGCTACATGGTCACGGGTATCGCTAACAACGCACAGGCTCACACAGTTTAAAGTGTCACAATCATCTTGCCTAAAATATACAACAAATGGGTGGAGTGTTGCTTGTGAAGTGTCCCAGTGGAATCCTTGAATTGCATCCTGACACACGAATGAATAATGTTCTGCAAAATCTAGTAATACAATAGCTTCAGTTTCTGGGCGAATGGTTTCCCCATTAGCTGGTGTAGGTATTCAGACTGCGACTTTTCTGTATACAGATGGGCTGTTGAATCATCTACAGCACTACAAATAACTTCACACAATTGTTCCACATTACTAGTGATTATAACCAATTTAGTTTGGCCATTGTGGACCCACTGCTTATAAAATTGTGTCATCATCCATGTCACCATCATGAAAAAGTTTTTTAACTGTTTTCTGAAGTGCTTCCAGACCTGGCCATTTGTCACATCGATGAAGCATACAGGTTTTTGAGACTGAAGAACAAACAACAATTCAGTTAGGTCTTTGTAGCCCATCTTTAGTGGTAAAGCAGCAACCAATAATTTAAAGTTTTGGTAAATTTCGCACACACGGAATGCATACCTCTTGCTGCAACACTAACACACCACGTAGGTCGTAAGGAACAAAACAGACAATCCAACTTGAATGTATGGAAAACGGTCTTAGAAAGCAAGATAAAGCTCTTTCAAGTTTACTAGGAGTAGTCTTTTCGGTTTTTGAATCCTTTTTCCTTCTGGAACTTTTACAGAAACTCTTTCTTTCCAGGGCACATGTGAGAATGTTTATCATCTTCGCAAAACTGCTGTACCTGATGAACGATGTGTATAGGAAGGGCTTTCCCTCTATATTTTTCAGGTTCTGCCAATATACCATGGGTTTCTTTAAGTTTTCTTGATGTTGTTTTACCATGTATTCTGTGACATTAAATTCTTCTGCAGTCTGCTTAATTGTCCAGCTGTTAGGTGCCAGAGTTAATATTTTTATTACTTCTTATTGTGGCGCCTCTTCACACTTTTGCTTTAATTCATATATCACACTCTGTAAATCATCATAACCTGAACATTTGCTTAGTTTCTGGGGTGATTCTAGTGATGTGCTAGGAAGAGACAACATTTCAGTAAGCTTCTCTTGAATGGCTGTACTTGCCTGCTCCCTTTCTTTCTTTTAGCGTATGTCTCCCGGTGTGTCTTCTCTTTACCCCATGCAATTTCACTGGTGAACAACCAAGCTTTGTAATACTTTCATTTAGCTCATCTGTTTCTACTGGTTCAGTTACACCCTCCACCAGGGATTCAACTTCTTCTGTTGGGATATCTATGTCTGTTTGTTCTTTACAGTGTAACAGTTGAATTCTGCATTTTGGGCAAAGTTTCTGTCCTGGCTTAATAACAGCATGAAGCTGACAGTCACCATGTTCTTTGGCCCATTTCAGCGACATAACTTTTAAGCTTTCTCCGGCTCCTTTTTTGTGAGAAAGGATTACAGCATGTGTTCTGAAATTCTTCATATCTTGGCAGCAGAAGCTTTTCATGACGGTAGCAGACTGAGGTTTTAGGGTCATTGGTTACTGCATTTGAAATTTAAGTTCTCAGAATCAAAAGTTTTTTTTCTTCATCTGTAAAGTGGTCACAGCTATGTAATCCAATGGTTTTTGATTTTTTGAGTAGACAGTAATATGGCAGTCTGTATTTAAAAGACTATCAAATGTGCACTTTTCTTGAGCAGCTGCCATGACTGACTATCTTTCTGTGTCTGCCTCTTTCTCTGGAAAATTTCAGTTTTGGTTTCTCTAAAGGGAATCCCCTTCCCATCAGTTTGTTTCATTTTGTGTATGGGAGTTTTATCCCACTGCCTCAGTTTAGCTCACTTTTTTAGTATGGTTTTTAACAGTGTGTAAATTATGTATGCTTTACACCAGTAATCGAACATCAAATTCATAAATTTTTTAGCTCAGTACCCTGCTGATTTTTTGGTGGTAGTAATGTATACCTTTTTTACACGCCCCCCCCCCCCCCCCCCAAAAAAAAAAATGGGATCCCTAATGTTGATTGAACCTAGCACTTTTAATTCTATTCAAAAAACATTTGTTTTTGTTGTAACCCAAAACATGAGGCAGATACAGTAATTTGGTTTGGATTTTTGGATTCGTGAGGAAGAGTTACCTTAGGGGTCCAAATTTTGTGGCGATTCCTTAACAAACACCCGCGATACTTCAATCTGGATGAAGCCGCTATCAGTAAATTATTTAATAAATTCAAAAATCAATATTTAATCAACTAATTGTCAGACAGTCGAGATATTTGGCAGAAATAGTTATTTTGACATCCTCTCTACTAAAAAAATTACAAGGAAATCTCAGATGGGTGGTGTACATTTCATTTTTTGAGGGTGATCTGATGTGGAATGACCCTCCAGATATTTCATACATATTATGCATATCAGTTAAGCACAATCTTTGTAATATATTAATGTTATATAGTGGCTTTATCCTAACTAACAATTATCATTACATGTTGTTTAAATACTTATGCATTTATTAGGACCAAATAGGCACCATTTCATACGACTAATGTAGAATACTGCATTCAAATAAAATCCAAAACGGTTTCAAAGAATCCAGCAAATTTCCTTGTTTTTTTTTCTGGCTCTCCTTCCTTATCACAGTGCTTTCACAGAGTTACCAGCAGGTAAATCCATATTCTGTGCACACGCAGCAACCTGCTCCAAATCCCTGTAGTCCTGACTTGTCCAACATTTACATTATGTATGGAATGAACATAATACAAATACATATCTCAAGGCAAAATAAAGGTCATACTGCTGAGAGAGGAAGAAAAATAACTTACAGGTCATCTTTAAAGCTAAGGGCAAATTTTCCATTTTCATCTCCACCAGAATGATTTAACAGAGCAGAGTTGCTTGTTGGCAGCTGCAATTTCTCATTTTCCAAATAAGATGCCTGGATATCAAGTGGTCTGAGAACAAAGCAAAGCAAATTAAGAAGATTCTAACATTAAACCAAGGTTATGACACAGGTAATATATTTATCAAGTTAAGCAGAGGCAACAGAGAAGCATGCCTGGTAGACAGGTTAAAAACTAGTCGAGCTACCAGAAGGCTCACCCGCTTGTTTAGGGCACAGGCCCAAAATACCACACCTACGGTCTGTCAAAGCATCTATGTCAAGGAAAACTAGATTTTATCCAGTTTATTAGCTCAGTTTGAATATTTACACTACAAGAAACACCAAGATTGCATCATTTAACACTTTGTGCAATGGGGTTTAACAAGCTTTAACTGAGAAACTATAGCAAACGACATAGATTTAAAACAATGAGCTTCATGAGTGGCTAAGAAGGTAGTTTGAAATTTTGCTGTGGTTTTTTTTGTTTTTTTTTTTTATTTGGTTGCAAAATGAAATTGAAATAGATAAGCAGTGATCACATTGACGCGTTATATCACATAGTTTTACAGTTAAGAAACTCAGTTATAAAAAATGACAAGGTCCAGCAGAACGTTCGCATAGCGAGCAGCCATACCGCTGGACTACCAGGCAGGGAAAAAGTACAGGCCAGTGGGGGAAGATGTGCGACTGTGCTGTAGAGGGTTCCCCATCACGGGCAGAAGGGACATGTAATAGCTCCCTTGCAGTGACAGAAAATTCTACGTAATTCTGTACAACTTTCACAGTACACAAACAAGGAAGCAGTCATGATCATTCTGGCATCATCATAATGGTGCAGTAGTATGTGAGATGGGGTTCATAGTCTGGGTATCTCTACTAAATGCCTTTATTTGCATTTGTTTTGTGCCTCAATAACTAGGCTCCTCTCTCTATATGTCTGCTCAACATTAAGCTTAGCCTCCTTTATAAATGTTCAACCAGCATTCTCATTAAGGTCAGATTGTGCTGTGTAAAAAATAAATAAATAAATAACCGGGTCAATTATAAACGGACCCAGAATTATTGAGGTAAAATCCCAAATATTTTAAAAGATGGGTCAATTTTAACCAAAATGTTTAAATACCTACAAACTACAATTATTCTTATCCCAAAATGTTATACACTCTGGATGCACAAGAAAAGTATCTATCCATCTCATTTGGTAAAATGTGTTTATGCAAAGAAATGCCGGGTGCTCTCCATTACCCATATACACATGCAATAACACCTGGATAAATGAATCATGGTGCTTATATGGCAGCGTTTAAAGTGCATATAGCTGCTCATGCTCCAGAAACTCAGCACTTATACTGCCCGTTATGTCCAGAACCATTAAAAATAACCACACAAGAACATTAACTTTTTATTACCCTCCTATGCCTTCAATCATTGGATTACATATAAAATTCCCAAACGTTTAATACTGGCCTGTATATTATGCTGAGGATTAATATCATTGCTATTTTCTTATTTTGAAGGTTCTTGCTGTTTATTTTATGCTTATATATTAGACATACAGCATGCTGTTTAGATTGTGTTTTGTTTTTTAGCCTATGTATATTTTGCTAACTGATATATTAGGGGTGCATTCTAGAATGAAAATCTAGAGCTCAAAAAGAAAGACATCCTAATTATGAGGCACTCACTGCAGCTATATCAACATAATACTATGTACATTAGTATTCAATCCTTTATTATAAATATTTAAAATCAGGGGGATACAACTTTCCAAAACAGATATGCCACTCTGAAATATAAAACCATGTAAGTGGAAAGTACAGTGTTAAAACTTGAATTTTTTTTTTAAAAAATAATTAAAATCAGAGAGGCTCCCTAATCTGTAAACTATCCGTGAAAAAAAATATATAATCAATTTCGGTTGCTCTCTCTCTTCTGTGTTATTAAACCAGTCAGAGAATGAAAATTCACCTTCTGTAACAGATATTAATCCTATTACTATGCATCATGTAAGTTTTTGAAACATTGTATATGAGCACATTATAAACTCTTAAGTTTGACATGAAGCTATATTAGACACCCTATTCAGTCATTTAACTTCTAACTATATCATTGCAAAATGATTTGGAGTTTTTTTTGGGGGGGGAGGGGGGGGTTTGGGGTTTGTTTGTTTTGGGGTTGTTGTTTTTTTGAGTACTCCCTGTTATGAACAAGGAAATACAGTATTTAAGTAACAAATATTTATGTGTGCCTCTAAAAAAGATAAACAGTCTCCAGCAGACACAAGCTACTTGCAAAGCTGACCCTGGTAATTAAACAGTGAATTTCCCAATTGGCAAAAAAAAAAAAAGTTTCTTACAACAGACTACTTTTGATGTAATATTATAAATTGGAGTTTTGTCACTTTTATATAACAAACTTGCAAAAAGGCTGATCACCAGACTAGACAATTAGATGTCCATGCCAACATATGTTTCAGGAAATATTAGCCTGTGTATAAAGACAAAGTATCCGCAATATAAACAATCTAACATAGGCACAAAACAAAACAAACAAAAATCGCTATCTACTAATACAGCAATGGGTGTCTGAAGAATCTTGCCAGTTTCTATATTTTTAAGGTAACACTAAAAAGAAAATTGGAATCTAAAAAATATTACAAATAAACTAAGAAACAGACTTTTCCTGTCAAAGTTATTCCATTAGGAAGGTATGTGCTTCAAAGTCCTCTAGCGTGCAGTTATGTATCATTCTATATTGTGTTTGAGACCAGTCACAAATGCGTAGGGATTTTTAAATTAGCGCTGTGTGGGCAAACATTCCTGGGACACCCCTCAATGCCAATGTACTTAAAGGTGGCTCCTGAATATGACAGAATATGTTTATTTGGGGAACAGAGGTCATAATTCTGACAGTACATGGGCTTTTTACTCTACTGACAACTATTAATGATCAAGATTATTAATTAAAAAGCATTTAACATAAGGCTGGCGAGTGAACATATAAGAAACTAAGGTTATTCCACATCAAATCAACACATGGGGGTAAATGTATGAAAGTCCGGTTTTTTAAAGCGGCGCTGGCTTGTAAAGGCGTTTGCCTTTACAAACCATCGCCGCTTTAAATTTTAGCTGCAAAGTCGCCGATTTCTGGCGACTTGAACAAATCGGAGTATAATACATTTACCCCAGGGTTTCAAACTGACCATTTCAGATTGTAATGAAATTTGGTATAATAAATGTTGCCACAAGTGTAGAGAAAACACCCAAATCTTAGGCTGATATGTACACTGGTTTTGACGTTATGTGCCTTTAAAACTGCACTTTTTAACGTAAATTTTGCGTTTAACAATTTTATTTAATTCCATTTGTAGATCACCTGATTGACCTAGAGAGGTTCATATCATATAACAGTGGTATGTTTCAATGAAAATCAAAAATTTTAAAATTTTAAAAAAAAAAGTTCATTCCCTCAAAGTCATTTTTAATTTTTTGAAAAACATCTCGAACATTGTTCATACTGTTGTTAATAAATTCCCAAAGTTTTATGGGATCATCTGCTACAAGATCTTTCAGTTTTGAGTGACTCATGAAAATTGTCTTTATAGAGGCACTACACATCTGGGAAAAACAAAACAATATATTTCCAAGTTCACTTCATTAGACGAATGCACATTCCTCTTCAGGTGTGATTAGGGACGAGATTTTACAAACAGCGCCTGCTCCCACTTCTGCGCAGACGGGAAAACAAGATGAAAGATATTCTACATGGAAAGACATCAATTGTGCTGAATAGGCCCGCCTTTTACATTTCCCTGGACCACTACAAGTGGTCAGATTACGTTTAGGTGGGTTTTAATTAGTGAAGAAAAGCTCCTTGGTGACTAATTTAAGGCCACCCAAACCTAATCTGACCCTGGACCATTTAGGTCACATTTGAAAAAGCAGTTTAATTACAGTGGACTATCAGACCGGGAGAATGTGTGCTCGGAGCAGGGAGGAACAGCAGATTGGAGAAAGAGTGCTGGGAGGCAGAGACCCAGCAGACTGGGAGCAACAATGTACTCACAAGAAGAAGCCTCAGTCACCCGGCCAGACAGAGAAGAGAAGGCACAGCCCATGAGGCTGCTGCTGATCTCCACGGGTCAGAGGAGCATGTGATTGGCTCCTCCAATCAGAGACCAGCACATGCTCCTCTCACCCCTCAGCAGCGTCTCATGGGAATTATTTCCCCGATTCCCCGACAGTCCAGTCCTAGCCTGCTGTGATGTTAAAATTGGTTTAGAGAAGCAAAGAAGAATAAAAATGGAGAAAAGTGACAGGTACCTTATGTTGCATTGTTTCAAAACATTTAAAAAGGCTACTGATACTTCTAAAAATAAGGGGTTGAGAACAATTTCAGAATGGATGTGTAAATTATTTTCCGAAATGGCAAAAGTTGCAAAACTTTGTGTCAGCTGCAGAAAAATTGGGACACTACGAAAAGAGCAATAGGGTCATTGTTCAGTTCCTCAAGATAATGTAGTATCAGCACCCACTTGCTGTCATTAGAGGGTATGTAACTGCGGTCTATGACAACAAATAGTGGCTCATATTTATTATGGAGAAAGATGAAAACATTGATGAAGTGAGTGACATTTCTCCATCCAGCTGGTCCATCACCATCTTCATCATACTCCAAAGCCGGATGCTTTATGGATCATTATGGTAGATGTTCTGTGTAAGGTAAATCCGTTAACTCCAAGAGGTCGAATGTACACCCTTTCTAAGATGTTAATACTAAAAACAAATGAAGCCTTCAGCCAGTTCCATGCCATCAAGTAGCACTACCACATTGAAATGATCTGTAGTAAGCTTTCTTAAAATTTGTGAAAGACATAAAATTATCACAAATGTTTTTAATAATTTCAGTATTAATATACTGTGTCATTGTACATAATATACATCAAAGGGATTGTTTAAGGAGATAAGTTAAAAGTAATTAACAGGTCTAGATAGTTCTCATTTTCATTGTTTTAACAGTAGTCTAAAGTGAATGCTCTTGTGTCAGATGACCCCAAAAACCTTGGGTATTTATTAACAACAGCATGAACAATGTTTGAAATGTTCTTTGGGGAAAATATATCTTATCTAACTATGTCTTTTCCAGAAAATCTAAATTTTGATCTTGACAATTTTACATTTTTAATTTTTATTGAAACATACTGCTGTGTTATATATCAATTTAAAAAAACATTACAACTAAATTTTTCGATAAAAAAAGGGCAGCTTTAAAGACATAAATTTCATAACCATCGTAAACATCAGCCTAAGATTTGGGGGGTTTCTTTACATCCATGGCAGCATTTATTATAACAAATTTAATTGAAATTAGAGAATGTAAGTTAGAATTTTTTCTAAAATTGTGTTGATTTGATGTGAAATGACCCACTACAGTTGTAGCATGCAGTAAATAAACACCCATTTGTGTGTGTGGACTGTTCAGATAGCCGTTTCACGTGCAGTTGTGTGTAGGTGACAGATAATCTTTAAGGAATGGTGGATGAAGACATGCAATTTACTCCTTACCTAAATTTAATTCAGGGGGGTAATGTTGCCGATTCACATCCTGTCAGTTGGATTGTAAACCCCTTTAAATGTGAAATTGCTGTTGTAGCAGAAAAGCCTTAAGAGTTGGCAGAGGCACTTCTTCAGCTTTGATGCAATAATAAAGCATGTATTGCATTTGAAAACAAAGCAGATCTGTCATATTTTTGGATGTCAACAGCTGCAAAGGCATTCAAAATTGCACATGAAGAGGCAGTCAAAAAGTTGCTGCCTTTTGCAACAACCTAACTTTGCGAACAAAGATTTTCCACTGTAACGAACATAAAAACAAAGCAGAGAAATCGATTGGACGCTGAAGACTGTATCCAAATTGCTCTGACATCAAAATGCCCCAATATTGATGCGCTCGTATCAAAAATGAAGCAACATCATCTCTCCAAAACCTGAAGTTTTGAAGTTGAAGCTTTCAAAGAAATTTTGAATAGATTCAATAAAATTTTGAATTCCAATAAATAATAATATATGATTTCCTTCCTTTCAAATCAAGGGGGTAACGTCTGCGTATCTAAAATATATTTTGGGGTAAAGGTAAAAAAGTTCCCCGACCCCTGCTTTAGGCTACCTATACATCTAGAACCACTGTGGCTATATCAAAGACACAGGCAGAGAGTTCTAAACAAAAAGCATAAAATTTCATCATGCTTTGCTCTCCTATCTGCAATTAAACCTTTCCTATTTCATACAAACAGCAATGTTGTTGCTGCACCTTACCATGAAATTGCCATTCATGCATTGCTATGGGATGAGGAGATAATTAGCGAGGAACATCAACAACATGGCTGTCGCCAGGGCCTGATTAAGGGTTCTGGCCGCCCTAGGCTAATACGGCCGCAGCGCCCCCCCCCCCCCCCCTCCTCCGAATATATAGGTGTATAGGAACACTCCTGAATATGAATGTTCAGGTGTATTCTCCAACATTCAAATTTAGACAGATTGTGCCATTGTCTCTTACCTGTCCTTGCTCTTCTCTCTTGCAACTTTGTTATCCTCTTGCTGGCTTCTGGAAAGTTGGCGTCCTTTTTTGAAAATGCAAAAATGTATTATAATGTAAACCCTGAATGATTAGGCCCTTTAGTTAAAACAAAACACTCCATTATGGCCAGCTAAAAGTACCCCATTGGACAGGCATATATAAGCAATATCTGAATATTTGTTGTCAATCAAATACAAACCTCTACCAGCCCCATCTCACTAATATTTAGTATTCTAGTGATTGCTGAGACCACCCATGTGACCACCACACAATCATGAGATTCTGCCCCCAAAGCTACTCTATTTTTTAAATACCCCCTGCAGCCATTTTCCTTAACCACAACCCCCCCGCACAGCCATTTTCATTAACCCCTGCTGCAGCCATTTTCTTTACCTCCCATCCTGCATCCATCCCCCTTGCAGCTATTTTCCTTACCTCCACTCTGCTAGCTAGCTATCCCCCCCCCGTCACATCAAAACTCCCCCAGTCACATATATCAGCCCCCCTCCTCTGCCCTCCTTCATACAGATCAACCTCTCTCCCTCCCTATAGATTTTCATGGCAGCCCCACCCCCCTCCCACCCTATAGATTTGTATGACAGTCCCCCCTCTCCCTCCCTATACATATGCATGACAGTCCCCCCCCCCCTATAGATATGCAGGGCAGTTCTCCCCCTCACTATAGATATGCAGGGCAGTTCCCCCCCCTCCCTATAGATATGCAGGGCAGTTCCCCCCCCCCTCCCTATAGATATGCAGGGCAGTTCCCCATCCCTATAGATATGCAGGGCAGTTCCCCCCCCCCTCCCTATAGATATGCAGGGCAGTTCCCCCCCCCCCTCCCTATAGCTATGCAGGGCAGTTCCCCCCCTCCCTATAGATATGCAGGGCAGTTCCCCCCCTTCACTTACCTGTAGTTGTGCCAGCATCGCTCCTCTCCTCAGATCAGCAGATAGGAAGTGAAGACGTCCTGCTTCCTGTCTGCTGCACAGCAACAGGCAGCCTGGCGATTGGCTGTGTGTTGCTAACCACTGACCACCAATGCTTTTGATCGTCGAGCCCTCCACCCCCCCCCCCCCGCGGCGGCGACCCCCCCCCCCGCGCGGCGATCCCCAGCGGCGACCCTCCCCGAAAAAAAAAATGAATGAAGAAAAAAAAAAAAAATTTAAAAAAAAAAATAATATTTTTTTAAAAAATAAAAAACCACAGTGCCGCGCCCCCCGGGACCCAGCGCCCCAGGCTGCAGCCTGGTCAGCCTAGTGGTTGATCAGGCCCTGGCTGTCGCTATAAAACAGGCTTCAAAAAACAGAGTACAGCTAAACCATCTCTGGATATAAGTTGGGGTAATCATATGTTGAAGTTTAATAATTGGATGAAGGTGGTAATCAATATTTTCTGTACATTAATATAAGTTGCATTGCGATTAGTATGCAATAGAATAATTATTATTGCAAATAACATACAAATAAGTTTAAACAATATCAGTTTTTCATACACCAATAGCCAGCTGACAAGGATCATAAAAGACAGTTTATACAGGTCTAGAGGCAGGAGCCTGAGGTCAGGACACCTGGCAATCTCAAGGAACAATGACCAGAGGAATCCACCAAAGCCACATCGAGTTCTTGGTAGGTCAAGACCCTTAATTCTGTAACTGTGTATCTTTGTGATGTCACTACTTTTTACAACTGTACTGTGTATAAATTGATCCCCTCTGGCTTTGGAAACCAGAGCGTGCTCATAGAAGCTTGTGTTAGTGCTAGCAGGCAAATGCTTATACATACCAAACTTTGCCTTGTAATATATTTTGTAAATAAAACCTTTGTGCTTTGGAATCACAGCGATCGCATCGGACAATCTTTATTGGCAATGATAGTTACTGACGCAACACCAACTTGTGGGCCACAGACAATAGTGCCCACCCCATTCCCCAAAGACTTTTCCGTGTTTTTTTAAATAAATTATATCCACCTCATGAGGAGCAATAGACAGCAAAATCAGTTTTTAAATCTAATATTATAGGATAAATGTCTGTACTTACCTGCTGAAAGCAGTACAGGCTTTGGAAACAGTAGATGCAGCAACTGGTAAGCCTAAATTTGAAGAGAGGGTGCAGTTTTCTAGAGCTTCACTGAGGTTACTGTTCATTGATTCTCCTAAAAAACTTGGAAGAGTTTCATCTTCTATGTTGTTGTAACGTTCAGTCATTGTAGGACTTCTCCCTAAACAGAACAGGCTTCATATTAGGGTTATAAATTATTATAGTAGCTCAGGCAATATACACTCTTGTTAAATGATTAATTACCTGTTCAAATTGTGGGAATTAAACATAATTTGCAAATAAGTTTATTTTAATGCATCTAGATAGCATAATATACCAATAGCAATAGTAAGACAACTTTAATAATGAAGACAATAACTCCTGCAAGTGATGACAAAATACTAAACAGTTTTTTTCTTTTGGTGTGCAATCTGTTTTTTAAAAAAGTGCTTGTCCTGCTTGAGATTTTGAGGCATTTCATTGTGCCTGACTACCCAACACAAAGCAAAATTCAAAAATCATTCTCAAGTAAGGAGCCACCTGGATTTAAAAATGGATTTTCAGACAACCTTAATTTGTTTGTTTAATGCACTCATACTAAATGCATTGCTTTACCTTTTTGGGCTCCTGCTCTGCTTCCCCCAAAAGTCTTTACATCATATAGACATGTTACTTTACCCACGGATACAACAAAGACTGATCTGTGGATACAATTGTATCCAAAGCACAAAGTGTAGTATCATCCGATAACAACTAAAAAAATAAAAAAAATCTGCTAACATTATGCAAGAAATTATGCAAGAAAAATAATGACAAATGGTTACTGAAAGTTACGGGAGGAAAAGTACAAGCCAATAAAGTGATTTCAGTCTTCATATATCTTCAAGAATGGTATACTTTTTATTTAGTAAATGTTCAAAACTATGGATTTCATATAATTAGCTTATTTACCCTCATCTGATGAGGGAATATACAAACAAGATAATAAACAACAATCTCAATCTAAGAAAGTAGTGCCTTCAAAAGATTGCAAGTTATTAAATTTAGATAGCATGTCACACTGTTTGGAAACAAAGCACAAAGTAAATGTAGTAAAATATATCAGGTACCTTAACCAAAGTATGAGGAATAGTGTACATTATAACCAATACCAGAAGGGGTCTTTAGACACTTAAAAAAGCATAATCACTCAACCATACTCACGAATTATGGACAAAATATTTAAGTGTATATTATGAATTCCAAAAGAGGAACCTATAAAGTAATCATTTAATATACAAGTACAAATATAATGAACAGCAATTCTGACATACAACGAAACAAGGTTAGAAATAACCAGCAGACATGGAAGTTAAGGTTTGTTTTAAAGTCTTGAGTGAATGTGCTATATTATAATATATTTTAAAAAATAAAAATAAACTGTCAAGCAATAGGCATTTTTTAGTCATAAAAATTTTGCTAACACACATTTCCTTGAGTGAATTTCTTATTACATGCATCTAGCTCAAGCCCTGCCACAGAGTAATTTTACTGCATAACATCAAAATGGGTTTAAAACAGACTGCACAATCAAGGAGAAAACAAATCCCAGATGCCACCTGTCGTTCAATAGTCACAAAGACAACATGCCTTACATTCCCCTGAAACAAACTGAAAATAATTGAAACTGCACTATTATATTTATAACAACTTCAACACAGTTTCAAAACAGATCTGTATCATATGCTTGCAAATGTACACCCCCATTCTCTGTACCCTTTTCTTACCCTCCTCATACAACCCTTTCCTTTTGCTCTCCGTACCACTAAATGCAAAATTTTCAATAAAAACTATTATTGAAAAAAAAAACAAAAAAAAAAAACAGATCTGTATAATTGATGCAAAGCTTTTTTTATTTTTATTTTTTAAAATTACTTGTTTCACCAGTTAAGGTAAATGAATATAATGTATTCAATTTAGCAATTGTTGCCACAGAATACATTGCAATGTAAGACCTCATGACAGTAATGGCATGTACAATGTATGATTTTGCACCGTGGCAGAACCATGCTGCACTGCAAGGAGGGCAGTATTTCTCTAACCCGCCCCCCTCCCTCTTACTTCACAATGTGGTTTGTGCAAATTTGCACCCTTTACCTGAATTCACTCCTAACACTAAGGCTGGGAACACACTGGAGCATTTTCGTCCAATAATCAGGCGACATAAGACCATTCGGTTGGAAGTCGGGTTAGTGTGTATAGTGACACGATGGTCGTTCCAAAGTGTCGATTGTCAGCTCAATTCTTTGGTCGTACGGTTTAATATTCTAAAACCAATCATCAACCGATCATGTAGTGTGTATGCACTTATGCTCACGATCTCCATAGAGTTTAGAGTCATGTTCTTTTCAGCTGATGCTAGCAATGAATGTCCTAGTGAATAAATGTAGAGAGTGCTGTAGAAAGAATAATACATTTGTTCCTTCTGAGACAGAATGTTGTGTAACAGAAGCTAACGAAAGTCATTAGGACATGTGTATAGCTATAACAAGGCGTTTTAATCAGTGTGACAAGAATGAATGAATATTGTGCTGTCATTCTCTGAAGACTAGAGGACCAGATGAAGAGTACAGATCTGAAGGTAAATTGTGTCAGTGTGTATGCATGAATCGCCAGACTGATCGGTCGACCTTCAGTCGTAGGTACAATCATTTGAGATAACACGTGGGTCAGAAAATTCTTCAGTGTGTACCTAGCCTAAGCCTGGCTCATTAGGTCAATAAAGTACTCAGACTTGTCAAGCCAACAACAAAAGAAAGGCTGGCTACTGTCTGGATGCAGGCACACACAAGCAGGGGACCCAGACTATTCTAACATGGCACCTGGTGCAATTTTTCTAATGGAGGGATACATGTGGTTTACGTCTAAATCTGCTACAGTCTGCATATTGCAGCAAAAAAAAAAAATTTTCGCTAGACAATGCAACTTTTTCCAATCTTCAACTATCCAGTTTTGTTGAGCCTGTGCCCACTGTAGCCTCAGTTTCCTGTTCTTTGCTTACAGGAATGTAACCTGGGGTGCAGGGCCTGATTATTTAATAAGCTGAGTAGACTGCAACCTAGAACATAGCAATGTTGGGGGGGGGGGGGGGGCAAAATTTTGACAGGGAGAGGTACAAACTTTTAACCTTGACATATACCCATGGTAAAGGTTGAAGTCTTAATTGGGCAGATGCTTGAGGATAAGCAAGGAGAGACAAGGATGGAGACAAGCACAGTTGTGACAGCCCCCCCCTTCCTATTTTCACCCTCCGTACCACTTATTCACACATCCGTTCCGTTACACAGTTCTGCCATGAAAGGCATGTGGGCGCTACGAGCATATTAGCCTAGGGTGGCCTGAACCCTTAATAAGGACCTGCCCGAGTGGTTGTCCGCTGCTGTGAGACACTTCAAGTTTGACATGATGATGCTCTTGTCCATACAACTGTGGTAACACGTAGTTATTTCAGCTACTGTCACGTTCCTGTCAACTTGGACCGGTCTGACCACACTCCTCCAACCAGTCTCATTATCAAGGCATTTTTGCACACAGAACTGCAGCTCGTCCGTCCGCTAGTTGTTTATTTGTTTTGAGCATCATTCTCTGTAAACTCTATAGACTCTTGTGCATGAAAATCCCAGATCAGCAGTCTCTGAAATAATCTACCTTCCTGGCAGCAACCACTCCACAGTCAACATCACTTGTATCACACTTCTTGCCCATTCTGGTGTTTCATCTGAACGACCCGATATGTCAGGTAAGAGAAAAACTACCAGAAATACAAAGAAAAGAGGAGGGTGTTTCCCAAATGGGGATCAGATGGTATCAAAACATCAAAACAATGGCAGAAACAAACATTAAAACATAATAAAAAAGTTTTCTGGTGGAGAATCGTGTATGTAGAGATTGGGATCTTTTAACAGAAAAGGAAGATAATGGGACTAGAAGTAAATGAGCCAATCAAACCACTTTATACATTAACTACTAAAACCACAAGAGTGTTGATGGCAGCTGAGCGCAGACAAACACGACTGGTCTCACGTACACGTACTGACACTCCCCCCTTACGTACGTTATCCCGTCTCCTAACTGGCAAAAGTTTGCAGAACACGGTGACCCGGCCGGATACACACACAGCACATTTGTATACCTGTCTGGCGCCGCCGGTTCCCCGGGACAGCGCACCAGCCCCGTGCAGCTCCCTGGAAGTGCGCGAGAGAGTAAACACCGCAAACAGCGAACTCCGGTTTCTCACACTCAGCTCAGCTGGGGGCGGAGTCTGTGCGGGAGGGCGGCTCGAGCGGTACAAACTTCGCAGCCCGCGTCACAAAGCGATCAGTCAGCTGCGAGGGGCGGAGTCTACGGGCAATCTGAAGCCGCTGGTCGGCTTGCTGGGAGGATTCTAGGACGCCGTGACGCGAAGGGGCGTGACTAAGGATAACATGCGTGTGATAGGCTTGGCGGAGAGGAGAGAGCAGTAACGGGTCTGGTGCGCGCCTTAATATTTCTGGCAGTGGAGTGACACGTTGTTATTAGTCTAATGCATTTAAAAGATCAATGTGCTTTAGGCAGTTGGTGTTACAGGATGTATATACAGATTACAACAATCTGCGTGTCAAACCCTTATTATTGTACAAAGGCTGCAGGTAGCAAAGTTACTCATAAATAAGAACAAATTGTATTCTATTTATATGCATTCTTAATTATGTCTTACAAGTGCATATAGCCTCTGCAACTTGGATGTCTCTCGTTCACTCATTTATACACAATTTTGTACCGGTTTAACATTACAGGATGTGCATATTTAAGATGTGTATTACTATTATGACAATCAGAATATTTTTTTGTTATCACTACACCTTCACGTGTCTGTGTACGATGTAGAAGTGGGCAGGCATAGTAGAACCTGTAATTAATCTGATTACACAGGTCTGCAACTAAAAAGCTGTTTTCATAATTTTATCTGATTCATTTGTTTTTTTTGGTAAGCTGAATTTGAAAATGACCACTGGTTTTTCCTGGGACGTCAGGTTTTTTCACAATCGAAATCTGCCTTGGTCAAACAGGTAGCTGGAAATCGCTAAATTTCAAATTCATCATCCTTTTGGGGGGGATGGGGGGAATTAACATGGGAAAACAAATTTATTTTCACTGCCAGTGCTCCCAAAAACATGCAAATACATGTTTATTGGTCCTGATGGTGATCACTGCAATGTTGAGTGTGCTTGCTAGGGCCTGCCTGGACATGCATTAACTTGTTCTCTGATTCCTCCACAATCTTGTATTTCATTTCAGTCGTCATCCTGTTATTGTCTGTGTGGTTCAAAATTGGTGCAATGCCTCCAAGAAAGTGTGTAAATTCGCCTGATAGTTTCTGTTTCATATGTGGAGAGTTCATGGTGAAAAAGCAGCAGTTTAATATTAACGGATTTTGTTCAAAAAGTTTATTTTGTTTGTATTATGTACCTCAACGTCTTCAAAAGATACTACCTGATATATATTTGTTAGTTCATAAATAATTATGGGGGAATATCAATTATGTAATATATATTGTTATAGATTAATCCCTAATTGAGTTTAAAGAGAACAAAACCTTGTTACTGGATATTTTAATCCCCTTCTGTTACTGTTGTGGTTGTGACAAATGTTGCTTACTATTTGGCTATTTCCATTTAAGGCTTGCATATGTATTAGATGTTCCGTCATGTATTAGATGTTCCGTCAGTAAGCTGGCAGCATATGATAGTCTATTTAATGCTGCTATAGTTCAATAGAATTGATTTATTTGAATGAGGATCTAAATTAAACATGGACTGTGATCCTCATAAGTAGATCTTGAATTGATTGGTTTAATTATCTAAAATGCCGATAATTTTCTGCCCAACTATCTCTGGATAGTATAGTGTCCACCTAATCAGTGGCAGCTCACTATAGTGGTTATCTGACTAAAATGATTCTCCATTATTAAATCTCGTATCACTGAGATAATGGGAAAGTATTGTCTGCTTAGTAAAGTCTAATTCGAGATAGGAGCAATAGAGGATTAATATTCCAGATATTATTGTAAATATACAGATCAGATCACACAGCGTGAACGCCAACGCGCGTTTCACTGTGAAAGCTTTTTCTAGGCCTAGAAAAAGCCTTCACATCGAAACTTGCACAGGGATTTACCTGCATAGGAAGCAGAGATCAAACATGTGGCATAAATCCCCAGAGGCTGGCTCCCACAAACACTCATTCCAGTCGTAGCCTTTCCATTTGGTCAGGCATTGCAGTGTACCGTTGAAGAACCTATAGACGAGAATATTTTCTATTATATACTCTGGATAGATTAGATTGGTTTCACCTTTATAATAAAGGTTCATTATATTGTGGTACGTGTACTAATATAGGACATAGCCTAAACTGTCTGTTTATTCATATCTAGATTGGGAATATATGTGAAGCAACCATCTATACTTATAGGTACTCCATTTTTTGCAATGCCCCTCTGGTGGTGTACTAATTAAACACGGAACCGTTTGATACCAATATCATTCTTTATAATATATCTGGTATTCCCCTTTTCTCTACACATGATGAGAGATATATAAACAAAAAATGGAAGCGTTTTATACATAAATACACGCCCATATCTCAATCTGTTTGAGATTTATACCATCCCATGTTAGCCATAGAGGAAATTGCCTATGCATAAAGGCTCTTTCTGGAGAGACACTTTATATTAGGTCTTAAGGGTCTTATGAATTGTTACATTAAAATTACATAATTAGAGGACCAGACCTAAATTACTACCATCAACTACAGCACAATACGAGTCTTTCATTTGATATTGATCGGCTCCCCTTTTTGGGTCATTTTTTAATTCTCTTTACACTTTATTTCAATTCTATTCACTTGTATGTTTTAAATTCACCGATCCAGGTGGGATTTAGCTATTTGTCTATGTCATATTTTTAAGTACTCATCAATAAAGTTGATTTTATATTGATATATTCTCCTCGGACAGGAGTGCCTCACACACTACTTTGTTCAGTTGATATCTACTATCACCTGTACTTGTTATTTCCTAGATATTTCTATTTATGAGAGCACCCCCTCAGATTATGTATTATAATTAAACATATTCAATTGAGGTTTGTCCGGACCTTGGAGCGGACTAGTTCATTTCCCCTTTTTTTCGTACCCTTATACTTTTACAGTTGTGGGTACAGGGCATTGAGAAGATGAAGGCCAGACAGGTTTTTGCAGAAAGTCGCGGAAGTTGGGGTGGTACATGGAAAATGTTGACGAGTCAGAAATTGAATGGTGAAGTTTGTTCCAGAATTTGAAAAAGTCCTATAAAATCATCTGCCAGTTTCTGTGAGGGTCTTTCCAAGTGAAGTTCTTTAATAGAGAGCTAGACCCCTGGTCTACATGGTACAGATTTTGATAGGATTATGTAACAATTGTATCGGGAGGAGAATCCGGGGTGATGGATACATGTGTTAGCCTGGTTTAGCATTGGCCAAACAGGCGTGTAGTCTAACGTGTCCCCTGGTCTTCACCAAGAACCGCCGCAAGGCGCGATGGACTTTGTGGCCAGGAACACGCAGGTTGCAGTCCTCTGATCGGCCAATAGGCGTAACCAGTGGAAAAGAGGAAGGGAAATCCGAAAGCAGGTCAGCTGACCGAAGACTGATACAGTGGCGGTAGCGAGGTACAAATTTAGTATGTAGAAGGAAGTACATTAACGCCTCAAAATTAGGTCCTGGGAGAGAGTGGTCAAAAGAAAGCAAGAACTGGTACATTAGGAGTTAATAGGTAGAGAAGCAATCCAAGGGCAAAGCACAGGAAAGCTCAACTTCTGCAACATAACAAGGAGTCAGACTGGTGTGGAAACCTATTGCTCTGACACTGATGCAGTGTCGGAGTGAGCTTTATATACTCTGTGGATTTGAATATGCCGCCTCCCGGCCACGATCATATCACCGCCCAAACCAGGAAGTGCTGACCTCTACACAGGCAGAGAAAATCAGCAGTACAGGAGAATGGAGTAGGTAAGTTTTGTGACAGATTGTTTTTTTGTAAGCTTGTTTCCTCAAAATATATTGTCTTTTTTTTAAAAAAAAAAAAATACCTAATGTTGTAAACATAGAGAACTTACAGTTATTTATAACAATTAGCCCATCACATAATTGTGGGGGATCAGGCCTAAATCATAACTGCAGTGTAAATATGGGATATTAATTGACTCCATTGATAAGTTGAGCTACTAAGTGTTTATGTGAAGACAGAAAGTCTGTTGTATGTATATTTGATGGCTCTGCACATCATGCTCAACTCAGCATGGATTCTGGCTCAAAGAGGGTCAGTTTTAAAATATGCCATTTAAAATCAAAGAAAGTAGTGATCAACCACATATTCCTCAATAGCATGATGAAGGGCAGCTCATATGCCAAATTAAGCATTCTGCCACACAGAGAAGTTAAGGAAATGAGGGTAAGCTCTACTAAGACACTGTATATAGACCTGTTTGGTATCAAAAGATGAACAAATTCATAGGGAATTAATAATAAAATTGGATCTGTGTGACGCTCTGCAAAAAAGTTAGGTAACATAGTAGAATTGGGTAGTAAATCAAGCAACATACAAATGGTGATTGAAATAAGTATCACAGACCCCAACCCCCAGGAGGTGGGAAAGGTGTAAAGGTGTCTTTAAAAAGCTGAGACCAGTTACAGCAAATTGTCAGTCTTTTGGGAAAATCAATCCACATCGATAAGCTGTCCATCTTCCTAGCCAATTTCCCATGACGCAGATTATACAACTCATGTAAGTGATACTCTGAATGTAACCCCTTTTATTCTAAACTGCTTTGCTTGTGTATGTTATATCAATTGTTTATCAATTGTTTGTTTTTATATCTGAATGCCCTGTACCTTTGTATATTTAATCTATAAATTTAGTAAGTTGCGTCCTTGATACTCTAAAAAATCCATTAGCCTGTTAAGAAAAATATATCTTGTGAAGGAGCTCCTATATCGTTGCTGATGATGCAGGTGCGGTGGGTGGAGCTTGAGCCACGCATAATGGTCACTAGCATTCCACTGTTGTTTACATGCGCTGAATTTATGCAGATTAAGATATGAACTGGCTGAAAGCCAGAGCATTTCAACCAAAGAAATTGTCTCTCATATGTGGTTTCACAGCAAGTTAGGTTCAAACAAAGGAAAAATGTGCTCACAAGACAGGAGGTTACAGCTAAGAAACGGCAGTGAGTCATCATTGCAGACAGTGTCCAGTTGTGTGACTGTGGTAAGGGTCACAACCCCCACCTAAAGCAATGCATTCTGGGTAAAGGTTTATAAGCCACTGAAGCAGGCAAAACAGGCCTCTTTTGACCACACCACATACACACCTGGAAGTTGGCACATCTTTTCTACCTGGAGCCTACACGACACACACTCCACAGTACGCTTATACCCTATTTGTCTGTATCTGCTCTTCATATTATATGTCCATCTATTTCTATTAACTTTCCTTGCTTGCATGCATTTCTATTAGCTTTTCTCTGAATCTTTATCAGTTTATTTACCTTATATGTATTCTGCCTGCAACTTAATATATTTTGCTTGCACATATATGTAAAGTTTATATCTATTTCTATTAACTTTCTGAATCTTTAAGTAACCTTTTCACACTTGCTTTACAAAGGCTAGCTTCTTCCCCAATCTCAGGAATGCTTACTATCTACACTACAATGGACTCTAGCTTCCTCCCCCCACCATCTCTTTCTCTCCCTCTCTATGCTTGACCACATATTACACATATATGCACTGTGCAACCTTCCTATATCGCTCATTTATTTCATATCTTTCTCATTTAATTTTTCTTTATCTTAAATACATTTCTCTTTTCACATTTAAAGACACATGATGAACATGTGCTTGCTTAAACACATTCTCTTCATAAATGCTCTCTCTCTTGCTACATCTAAACACACTACACAAAAGAGCAATAATGACCATACACACATACATTTCTGTCTTACAGCATATACACTAGTACGTGTATATATATATATATATATGTATGTGTGTGTGTATGTGTATGTGTGTGTATGTATATATATATATATATATATATATATATATATATATATATATATATATATATATATATATATATATATATATATATATATATGAATTATTAAAGTAATTTTATTGTTTTCCAGTAAGCATTGTCTAAGCGATTTATGTGTTCCAAAGCACAAGTAATTTATTTAGCAAAAAGCAAGAAAAGGTTTAGCAGTTCCATAAACAAGTAAAATACAGTATAAAATAGCCGATACATGATATATAATAAAGATGTTACATTAAAGCAGGAAAGTATAAAAACCAAAATATATTACATCTTCCTTATAGGGTTCACCTAGGTTCAATGAATGCACCCATGCTCTCACGTTCCCAGGATCAAAAAAGATAGAATAAAAACCAGCATGCTTATATATACTTGTACAGATAACACTTAGTGAGGTCTTCATTGATCCAAGGTTAATGGTATTCCAGTTCCTTGCAAGTTAAACGTCAGTTCATTTGATCCTTACAAAGGGTGAGGGAAAACTTCCCCCACCCTATTGTTCCCAAGATTTGACTCTGAATGACCAGTTCAAACTGACCCACATAAAAGTATTTTTGAGCATTAATCTAATATTGCTTGTATCTTGCGAGCGCTATTCTATTATGAGAGATAGTTAGTGCAAGGCAAAAGTATTAAACATTTACACAAATAGTAGATATGTATTCTGTGCATTGTGGTGGTTTAGAGATTGTCTAACTGTAGTAGGTACTTCAATAGCACATTTTCAACATGTGAAGAAGATGCTAGATGCTATTCAGCTGTCATTGCAGGTAGTGATTAAGTGTCAAGTTCACACAAGTAATACTGATCAATTGCATTAGGTAATAAAAGGACAAATTAAGTTACAATAGGTGTAGTAAGAAGTCCATTACTAATTAACATTTATTCACAGGACTTGAATTTGTTGTTGTTTCAGTTAATTACTGATCAGAAATTAATCAGAATGTAAAAGTTTTGTTATTCACAGGAATTGGCCCTCTGCAAGTTGAAGGGATGTGTACAAGATACCAATGGTACATGGAAAGATGGCAAAGATAGATCAGTGGCCCCAAAGGCTTATCTACCAACAATGGCAGAAACAGCCTATGGTCTGACTCATTTAGACAAGTATGGTATGTGTGGACTTGAGGCCTACTGGTGTGCACCTGGCGTCTGTTCTCATGCAGGTAAAAATGTTGGTTCATGCTTTATTTGCCTGAGGGAAGAATCCAGGTAAAGCCATATCTGTAAAACCATCACATATCCCTCCTGCAGAGACTTAGTCCAGGTAATATAAAATTGACTTCATCCAAATGCCAAAAAATGTCATAATCTACAGTATCTACTAATGTTTGTAGACATGTTTTCTAAGTGGGATAGAAGTGTAATTCCACTGCAAGTTGCACTGCAGTATTTGCAGCAAAGAAATTGGTATATGAATTTGTGTATAGATAGATATGGTATATCACCAATGATGGAGAATGGCAGTGGTACACATTTCAATGTTTAAGTTTTTTTTAAAATGTATTTTACTAAGAATAAAAAAAAAATAAGTTACTGAAACTATTTTAATGGTATATAAAATACACTGAGTAAAGCGATGAAGAATACAGGGATGATTTCATTATTGGTTTTATCTCTAATATTTTATAGTATCAGAACCACTCCTAGACTTCCATTCAATTTTTTTCACCATATGAGATTTTGTTCAGAAGACAACCCAATATTATTATCAGCCCGCAAAAGACTTTTAAAATGCATTCAAGATGTAACTGTTAAGTACCTGAATGAGATGAATAAGCAGTTACAAAAGCAACAAGAGACTTAGAAACTGATTGTACTACAAATGCCTATTGAGAACTGTCAGTATATACAACCAGGAAAATGTCATGGTCAGAAATCTAGTTATTTGACAGATCAATGGGAATAACCACAGCATTGAAAGTTGCTGAAATAGATACTTGGATTCACGTATCCCACTGCAAGAGGGCAGTCGATCCGACAGTGACCTGAAAAGACGCAGAGAATAATAAAGTTTTGGAACCATATATAACAATTTTTTTTCAGGACTTGGATAAAGATGTGGTTCGAGAAGAAGAATCTGACCCAGAAGTCAAAGGAAAATATCGTTATTATTGTTGTCACCGCTGTAGGCATGATTTATTTTTATTGTTATATTTTATATTATTTTTTTATGGACATTTGGTTATGAGAACCTGATGGTATGATGCGGTAGTGGTTTTGAGCATATAGTCGTAAAAATAGAGAATCAGAACTGTCTTCATTCATTCTACTCATAACTAATAACACATACAATAATGACACATATAAGATAGAATTAAAAGATAAGTAATTGGAGATGAATCTGAAGATTGTAATGAGAGACTGTCAACTGAAATATGTATATGTTAATATTGTATTAACCTGAAAATGTGTTAAAATGGTATGATATGACGAACAATTAAACTAATTGTTGGATATGTACACATACACTACATGGACACCAATATGTTGAATTGTTGCCAATACCTTTAAATCTTACAGAGTTGCTTAATTTGCCAGACAGAGGAAAGACCAATTGATGGGAAATTGGTCCTGCATTATAACCTCAAGGGTACCTCATTAGATGCAGGTCCTACACTGACCTATATGCTTTAAACACCGTTAAAATCAGATGCACTCACCTCCCAGGTATAGGGGTTTACATCTAGCAAAGGCTGGCTTGTGAGCCACACCCAAGTCTGCCTTAAATAGGCTGATGGACAGCTGCTATGACAAAAAGACAATATTTTAAAACAAACCATCAAGGGTACCTCATATGAGGTACCCTTGACGTTGGGATGCAGGCTTAAGTCTTTTCATTAAAATATGAACTAATACCTCATGTTTTCATTTTGCTAGACACACACAGATATGCCGTTTAAAGGATAAGCACTAACAACTGTCTTTGTTTTGTATGCATATATGGGCATTGATATTGCCACGCAGCTGGTACCACATACAATATGGGATATACCGAGCGCGGGCTTATTGCCAAACAGCTGGTACCATATATAATGTGGGATATACCGAGCGCGGGCCTATTTTTCTCTGCAACTCCCAGTCACCCTAGTTTGCTGCTACGCCCAAAAAAGTGCCCAAATTCCCTTTCTCCAGAAGCTATTTAGTCTTGTAAACAAACATGCCAAAGGCCACTTGCTTATGGGGGGGTGACTTTAATATGATTATAGTCCCCACACTGGATAGGTCACCAACAACAATAGCCTCTCCTCAACCTCAAACACACTAGGCTAATCGGTTCGCTTTATTACTCAAAGAGCATTCTCTCTTAGATTTCTGGTGGGCGGTTAATGGCATTGGTAGGGGATATACTTTCTATTCTCATCCCCCTTCCCCCCTCCGAATAGATTATTTCTTTCTAGACGCTAGATTAGCTACCACACTCCACAGAGCTGGGGTCCATCCGTTTCCCTGGACAGACCATATGGGAGTATCTCTCCAACTAGACATTGTAAATCTCCCCAAACAAAACCCAACTTGACGATGAGATGACATTCTTTTGCTCAACCCTGCGACATGCCTAGAAATAGCGGAGACGCTTACTGAATTCTTTGCCCTAAATGAGACCCCCAACATATCATTGTCCACGGTCTGGGAGGCGCACAAGGCCACAATCCGTGGGTGCTTTAATATCATAGCAGCCTCCCGACACAGAGAGTAACGGGAGCAGATATCCGCACTAGAAGCTCGACTCCTCTTCACCCAACATCAGGGTTCATTAGACCAGTCACACCTGAGGGAACTGACAATAGGGAGGGGCCAGCTCAACGCGGTCTTCTACAAAAAAAACAGCCCGTAATATTAAGTGGACCCAACAACTTTATTACGAAAAAAGCGACAGGACGGATTCCCTCCTAGCCCGGAAACTACATCAGAGGCATACACGTAATGCAATCTCATCTATTACAAGTTCCCAAGGGCAGCTAACATATAACCCAAACTCGATATGAAAAGAATTCCAGGCATATTATTCATCACTATACGATTTGAATGCCTCAGTCCCGCCACCTTGTAACCTGGACGAGAAAATAAGCACTTATCTACACTCTTACCACATTCCGCAGCTATCTGACTCAAAGATCCAGTTCCTCAGCTCTGATATAACAGAGGAAGAAACTACCACGGCTCTATGTAGCATGAAGGTAGCCTCCGCCCTGGGCCCGGATGGCCTCACCGCCAAATACTGCAAAAAGTTTGCAGGTATTTGTAGTCCAAAGCTAACCACCTGGTTTAATTCTATTTTTGACGGGACTCTGACCCGGCCACAACCTGAGTCCGGATCACGGTCATTCCGAAAGAGGGTAAAGACCCCTCCCTTTGTAGTAGTAACCGCCCCATATCATTACTAAACGTAGACCTGAATATATATGCCAAAGTTCTCGCGAATAGAGTAAACTCTGTACTCCCAAAACTAGTACATCTAGACCAGGTTGGATTTGTTCCAGACCGTGAACAATACCAGGCGGACTATAGACCTCATCCAGCACATTAACGAATGTAAACGACCCTCCCTCGTCATGTCTCTTGATGCCGAGAAGGCATTTGACCGCGCTGGATGGCCCTTCATGATGAAAACTCTTACAGCCTATGGTTTCAAAGACCGCTTTCTCAAGGGGGTTACCACTTTGTAAGTTAATCCAACTTCTGTCCAGGTGAATGGGTGTTCCTCTCCATCCTTTCATATCCGAAATGTGACCCGACAGGGTTGTCCCCTGTCCCCCCTCTTATTTGCATTAGTCATAGAACCTCTAGCCATGAAAATACACCAAAATCCTAATATAACCGGCATACATCTGCCTTCTAGCACATACAAAATTGCACTTTATGCAGATGATATTCTCTTTACCATCACCAATCCTCTAACCTCGCCACCCAATCTATTTCAAGAACTTCTCTATAGTATCAAATTTTAACTTCAACACAGCTAAGACAGATATCCTGGATCTCAATATCCCACCTAAGCTAAAGCAGCTTCTGGAGCTGAACTTTCCTTTTCACTAGAATTCCGACTGCATCAGATACCTGGGTATAATACTCACCAGAAACGTGGAAGATCTCTATTGAGCTAACTACCCACAGCTTATAGCTACCTTTAAAAAATACATGATATCTTGGGACAAACTCATGATATCTTGGATGGGGCAGGTTACATCAGTGAAAATGAATTTGCTTCCTAGGTTGTTATACCTTTTTCATACCCTTCCTATTATAGTTCCCCCCTCAACCTTAAAAATGTTACAAACTTCTATAATGCGATTCATCTGGTACAACAAGAGACCCAGGATCTCTGCTCGTATCTTGCAACGCCCTCCCAGGGCAGGTGGCCTCAGCATTCCCAATCTTCGCAATTATTATTATGCGGCACTGTGACAGGATGGACCGCCTATGCCACCCTGTCTGTTGTTGCGAGGAACCGGCTGGGCTTACTTTGCCACCGTTCCCTTTCGTTATCCAAAAAGTGCCCTCTTGCCGCAGTAGGAGGGGCTTACACGAGCTGCCACCACTGGGCTCCTATACCGGCACCCAGAACCGGGTTTCTTCTGCGTAACTGACGCTGCTAGCATGTCTCCTTGCTGGTGTACCTGGCTGGTAACTCTGGACCTCTTACTATGGATCCGGGTTGCTGTGAATGGATCCCCCCTGGCCTATCACACTAACCAGGGCTGCAGGTAGCAGGCAGGTGATGGTACCGGAAGCGCTTGGGTCCAAACCGCAGACACAGCCGGAGAACGGATTAGATTTTAGGGTCTAATCTGTAGATCACAGGAAAACAGCAATATTGAAGATGATTCCAAGCAGGTCTATGAAGCAAGATGGTTTGTTTGCTCACGCACACTGATGGAAGGTCCCAGTGTGATCAGGTCAGATGACAATTCAGAAGAACACCTATATGCTCAGAGCTCATATTTTATACCATACAGAAATAGTCTATTTTTAGAAACAGGATATACTCTATTGAAACCGAAATTTACATGCATTTCAAGGCTAACAAAATTTACACTTATCTATGAAATTCACTCTGGCAAAAGGACACACAGTAACGACCCCCTGCTGGGCCTTTGGCCAGAGCAGGCATGACACTTCATCACAAAACTTCGTTAGCACTTTCTGCTATCAGACTTCCTTGCACATGTCCTAATTGTAGGTTTCCACAAGCAACCTTATCCATATCCTAAACAGACACTTCCATACTAAATACATCCCAATACACACAAGACCTCCATCCACAAAGACTTATTGTATCAGATATATGCATCAGAACTAAGGCATATCCTTTAGCAAGGTTAAACAGAGACACATTTCTTCCCTGGTCTCAGAAATAACGACTTCCTATCTTACACTAAATAAGAATAAGTGCAAATGCAATTACATAAGTGCCCTGCGCTATTCGCTTTAAATAATTTTTACCCAAAGTTATTTAATACTGATCCAGTCACAGGCACATCTAGCCCAATGTGTACAATAGCATTCCCCACCTGGAACCAGGGTCTGGGTTGATATAGAATCGGACCTGCTGGGTGGCTCGCCGATCTGCTCTGTTCTTTGGCTACCAACTACACAGTGCCCAGTCCCTGCTCGAACCCACCCTGTAATAGCCCTATACCTCTCAATTTGGTCCCGGTCTAATAGATTGGCATCTCTTGCTACTGCACCCTCGATACGGATACCCCTATGGTCTACGCCAGCATTTGCGCCCGGACTATCAAGCTCTATGTACACAAAGTGGGCAGGGGGGGGGGATTATTGTTGCTAAATCATATCACCGGAACTCTAATATTTCCTCAATTCGCGGACCGGGGCGGGCTTGTGATGGGACAGTTCCACCAATACTTACAGATTAGACATTATCACCAAAAGGTCAAAGCCCAGCTATCATCTAGGTCACCCACTGTGTTTGAAAATTTGTTTCTTCAAAAGGACTCATCTCCACACTATACAATAGTTTACTCCCCATCTCCACGGAGGTGAAGGACCGATTCCAAACACAGTGGGAGATGGACTTGGGGACATCTCTAGATCCTGAAGAGTGATCGGACGTTTACGAGTGGACAGCGCGTTGTTTCATAAATGTCCACATTAAGGAAAATGCCGGTAAATTGCTCCATAGATAATACTACGTCCCCTCTAGGCTACACGTTATATATACAGAAACAAGCGCCACATGTTGGATAAATTGTGGCCATACAGAAACCTTTATGCATGTTTGGTGGGACTGTCCCAGGATACGCCCATACTGGACAGCAGTCCTTTCGCTAGACTCAGCAGTCCTCGATACCCCTATCCCCTCTGACCCTAAGCATGCTCTACTGCCCTTATCACTCCCAGACCTCCCCACACATACCCATAAGCTTCTCTGGCATATAATTAGTGCAGCTACCTGTCAAATAGCTGCCTCTTGGAAAAATCCTACACCTCCAACACTTCAAATGGTCTGTGGTTGGGTTTGGCATACTTACAAGATGGACCACATCACCAGTGTGCTGAGGGGCTCCTCTGTATCTTTCTATAAAGTTTGGTCTCCATGGGCTTCATACTACAACCAACCTCTGCTCCAATTTTAACAGAGAATGGACCTTTATTGGAACCATCAGATTAGACTACTCCCTCTTATTTAACGCGTGAACTCCCCTTCCCTCAGTCCCTCCCAACTCTATCTCACCTCCCCCTTTAACCCTATATCATACCTTATACCCCCCCCCTCTCCCTTGTTTATACTGTTCAATAAACAAACATCTTTATGGTACTAGATTAACATGGTTAAATTTATATTGTAAAAGCACTGAGTGTGTGTTGTACATCCTGATTTCTACATGTGCGTATACTATCTCGCTAATGTACCTTTCAAGAATTCTGTAACATTGTTCAAGATAAGATGATTTTTTTAATATTTATTCTCATTTTCTTGATCTTAAAAAAAATGAAAGACGAACACAAAGACCAAGTAACAGAAGATTTATTGATCATGCATTAAAAAAAACCCCAAAAGAAACATGGTACAGTTATTTTTTTCAGAATAAAGGCTTCTGCATACATTATGCTGTATACAGCTTTATTGTGTACGGGAATGACCAATTTTTATAAATAAAAAAAAGTGCTACACAAATATTTTTTTTTAAAACCTAGTAATATTCTGTATTTTTGAAGGCACTTTGTTGAAAACAATTTATATTCTAGAGCAAAAAAACAGCAAACCAGAGAATAGAGTTCTATACTAACTTTGAAATGGTCTGATGTTAAACACTTGATTATATAGATTATAAATACATTGTGCCCCCGCCAAAGGAAGTGTTATTTGCATTTACATTCCTTGATATTCAGGTAAAGGTTTGAGAGGTGGGGGATTGTATCGTCTGCGTTGGTGGGAACAGGAAGGACTTGTTGGGTCAGCCTCACAAGGGTTCACTAGCAGAGACGGTGAAGGAATAAAATTGGCATTACTGGACCATCTTGATCCAGCCCTTGAGTTGTCCAAATGGGGAAATGAATACCTAAACCAAGGCAAAGAACAAATACAGCACAGAAAAAAATAAAAACAAAGATATTGTAAATTACATAGAGGAGAGATTATTGCAAATTCCATATTAGATACACACACAGCTCTCATAAAACACACTGGTTTAATAATGTACTTCCTGTATCCAGTGTCTTTACAGCAGGCAATTTCAGAGGGATGACTGCCCAGTGCAATATTTTATCTGGACTTTGACACGACTGTCACAGCTACACTGACTTGCTTAATTAAATCGTTCACTATATCGCTTAATATAGACTTCATCTACATAGTGATGATTGCGCCACTAACCTAAATATGAGAGATCTGGGTAACGGAAAAACCTTAAATATACTGAAATACTGGATCACTACATATTTTATCATTATACATCTGCTGTGGAATTGGTCCATTGAGTTGAGCCCAAGTACAGGAAAGACCCACGTAATAAAGTAATGGTGAAGCGGTCCAAGTTCCATCTCTCATAGGACTAATATATGGGACAGACAGTTCCCAATGGTGTGCTAACTTACCCTCGCCTAACATTCCAGGCAGACAGATTCCTTCAACTGGCAATCGGAGTACTAAACCTGCGCTCTCTTTGGTACCCATGTCTATATGAGAGAACTCTCACAGTAGAAGAATAAAGTGGAGACAAACATATACTGGAGACATGGAATCAAATGTGTAGAGGTATTTATCTGAAGACCTGGATTATACAGAGATCCATATGTAAATTTTACAGTATGCAATTTTATGAATAAAAAGTAATTTGGTTGACAGTCAATTTGCATTATCATACATAATGATTATAGCATAAGGGATTCTTAGCTCTGTATTTGTCTTTTTATCTTTTCCTTATTGCTTCTCCCATTCTTACATTACACATATCAATGTGATAGCTTTGAGGCATATATATAATTTTTATTTTTATACTTGTGTAGTAGTTATTAAATCATTGCTTACACTTTACATATACATTGAAAGGGAGGAGGCATGAAAACAAAATAGTAGTGTACAGGTATACAGGAAACACAAGCATCAACAATTCTACTAAAACAAAAACACCATGCTGCTTATGTTTAGAGACACATACAGACAGACATTTTTTTTTTATTATTTTTTTTACAATGTCTTTAAGGCAATTTGAACCTCCCTGCAACTCAAGCCAATTTTTTCTTGCCGTTACCCCGGCATTTACTTAATTTTTACCCTCCTGGATGTGTGAGAAAACAGAAGTATCTGCCATTTAAAAAAAAAAAAAAATGTAATGCCCAATGGTGGCCTCAAGATGGACAATTGAAGTGTAATTGAAGGTTTATACTGGCCAGTCATACTGGTCTGGTTAGAAGCTTTAATGCTGCATTAGTCCTGTGCACAAACTGAAATATCAGTTCTATATTTTCAACAACACTCTAGGACCCCTAGTTACATGAATGTAAATTACTAAACATTTTAGTGGGAACTGTAAAGGGGACTGGGGAGAGACATCATGTCAATAGAGAATTAAGACAAAATTAGTTATGTTTAGTGAATTTAGATTTAAAGTACATACCAGTCTCATGTATTATTTCCAAGGGTTGCAAATAGATGAAAGCATCCACTAGTAACATGTCATGTGAACATAATCTCAGTTTCCTTTAGGTGGACAATTACTAGATCTTAGAAACTGGAATTTGCTAGTTTATGTACAGCCAGGGATTCAAAGCTATTAGTATACTATAGGGGAAAGAGACACCATTGGCTAATTGCCCGTAGTGAGTGGAAAGGAGTCTGACACCCAGTGACCGGTAAATACTCTAGCTTTGACATTGTATTCGGAACTACATTACTGTTCAATTCTCATGATGGCAGTGAAGGTTTTTAACCACTTTCCCTATATTTAAGGAGGGAAATTCCCCAGCATAAAGCTGGTCTGATTGGAGTATATAACAAAAAAGTGATGTCTAAACGAAGAATCTCTGCAATCTCTTAAATCCACCGTGAGTAATAAAATGGGTCTGTAAGACTCAGAGGGGATTATATCCACATAAGCAACCACAGCAAGGATTCCATTACATAAGGTGGAAATAGGAACTGATGGAATATATTTTAACTTATCCCAGTGTTAGTGAAAAATCTTGCAATAAAAAGGCAATAATATGTTTTTAAGCAGGCATTGAACAAGGGTTCATAGGAGGAAACGGCTGGAGTTTTCTAACAACCTGAAGGCAAAGAACATATTTGCATTTATGAATCTCAGCTACAGATTTAGTAGACCACATCTTTAACCCAAAACAAAAACAGTGTTGCCTCATCAGATTTTCTGCTATGTATTTAAGTGCACAGAACAGGAGTATTTGGTTATACACTAAACACAGACTTCCTCTCAACAATGAAAAGATTTAAATATAATTTTAGTCTTTTATTTCAGAACATAAAGTATCAAACATACATAAAAAGGATTTTCTGAGTTACATTTAGTAGTAAGTAGACTTCATGTGCATCTCTGGAGGATTCACACTGCACTGGGGAAGGGGAAATATAGGAACTCTGCATCCATTCCTGTGTGCATGCAACAAGCAGCAAAACAACAAAGTTACTCCAGTTAGCTTGGCATCAACTGTGCTGTCTGTTAGAACACAATACAAACAGAGAAGAAAAAAAAAGCATCACTGAAGTAAAAAATGTTATGTCAAAAGCAAAACAATTTAATGTACATATTAGATATAAAACATTGACAAAGCCAAACCCTGATCGCATATTTTTAAAAACCAAAATAAAACGTGGCAATGGAAATTTATTTGGTAAAAGGCAATTTTGGATCACACAGGACTCTTAAGGGGGTTGTTCATTCACCCTCTTTAGGTCCAACAAGTGAAGGGGTCCATCCTACTTACTGTTTTTCAGGAGAATATGTAAAGAAAATCATAAGTATATGGTTTGATACGCATAGCTGGACTCCATTTGGCTAAATTTATTGCAATACATTAAAAGTGATGTCAAAACACACCCCGTTCATATATGGATATACATCATAAGTGTAAATACCTACAGTACAAACAGTCATCACTTTGCTGTACAACCTTCACTCTACTACCAAGTCTGAATTTAGATGTTGTTGCAATGGTCCATGCTTAGATTTACTTTTTTTGCTCCCAAACTTCTTCATTTTTAGTGGTACTTTATATGTTTAGCACAATTTTCTTTCTGTATGTCTGCACTTTAAATCTAAATAAGTACGGAACAGTGTCGGTACAATATACTGCATCCATTGTGGGAGAACACAGAGTCACAGCACGGTGGCTTAGTGGTTAGCACTTCTGCCTCACAGCACTGGGGTCATGAGTTCAATTCCCGTCCATGGCCTTATCTGTGTGGAGTTTGTATGTTCTCCCCGTGTTTGCGTGGGTTTCCTCCGGGTGCTCCAGTTTCCTCCCACACTCCAAAAACATACTAGTAGGTTAATTGGCTGCTATCAAAATTTACCCTAGTCTTTCCCTGTGTTTCCCTCTGTCTATTTGTGCGAGTGTGTGTCTATATTAGGGAATTTAGACTGTAAGCTCCAATGGGTCAGGGACTGATATGAGCGAGTTCTCTGTACAGCGCTGCGGAATTAGTGGCGCTATATAAATAAATAAATGATGATGATGAGTCAGATAATTAGAGGACAAGTTTACAATGATCAGGGTTTAGCTTTATTAAACTTCTTTGATCTACATAAAAGACATTACAAACATGTTTAGTGGTTACAAATTTACAATCAAGTACACAAAAGAGGTGGGAGCAACTGCTGGCTTAGTATAGGTCATCCCCAAAATATAAAAAGCATTCAGATGTGTTAAAGGAGCTACAGTATTAGGAGTATGCAGCACCTGAAATCCCACTAGATGTGAAGCAAAAATTAATAATTTTCTTATAAAATGTGTAGGTATCCATGTACACCCACTTGAGCACACCTAATTTTTAATTTTAAGCCTGGGAAAGTAAAAAAAAAAAAAAGTGTACAAAAAAGTAGGGGTAAAGAGAATAAAGTATACATCTACTCGATTAAAAATACAAAAAAAAAACAAGTGATTGTGTTGCTCTGTGGTATAGAAATTAGGGAGGGTCTAAAATATCTAAACTATTAACCATCAGAGCATGTCATGAAACGTATTCAGTTTTCATTACATAAGATTGAAAATAAAATGAATCTCCCCAAAAAACGATGGGGAAATTTTTTTAAAACAATGGATTTGCCACAATAAAAGGTCATAAACTATAATAGCAGAATATCAAATAAAAGATTTAGATAGTAATTTGTAACTAAATCGATGCTCAATTAAAAAACACATGTATACGTTTTATCATATTTTTGGGCATTTTATGCGCTTACTAGCACTTGCTCTTAATGCAGTGTACATGTATATCTGGGATACTATAGCCAGTTTAGCCTCTGATGAAGCCGTTGTATGTGCATGAAACATTTGAGGCTGCCAAAACTCAGTACACTCTTATTAAAGGCATAAGGTCAAGAATGGCAAATCTCTGACTTTGTCAGGGTATGGAAATCTTCACCTATGTATTTATTAGTTTTATAAGCTGGTCTTATAAAAAGACAAGATGTAGTTTAGATTTTGTAAGGAATTAAACTGTAATTTAATATTTTAATGCAAAAAAACAAACAGTTATAAAAATGCAAGCTTGGCCATTACATTTAGAGAACATACATTTTCCTTTTATTAGATAATTTTCTTTTCTGAACACGAACTCCGTGCCAACATATGCAGCCTACATACATTTTCAGTTACACAAACCATTACGCATGCCTTACCTGCCAGAAGATGATCCATTAACAGAGTTAGGCAAACTCTGATTGTTGGACCCAACAGAGGACACAAGGAATCCTTGATGGCTGGAATTCACAGGGTTCCCATCCCCCTTCAGCACACCAGTGCACTTCCAATTGTCCATGTAGTTAGCTGAAGCAAATGCCAGACGAGACAAGTCAGGTAAAAGTAAGCTATGCTTTACACTACAGCTTTCCTAAATATAACCTCAATAACAATCCACTTTTCCTAGTGTCCAACCCTTTCACTGCCATGGACTTCATAGTTATTGTAGCATTAGTTAAAAAAAAACAAAAAAAAAACAAAAAAAAACAAACACACACCACTGTCCCAAACCTTATTCTTTAATCAAATATCTTTTTTTTTTTTTTTGTTTTTTTGTAAAGTAGTGAGATTTTTTTTAAAAAAAAAAAAACCTGAAGCTTTGGGAAAAATTTGTTTCAGAATTCTTTCCTGTTTCACACTGGTGGAGGACAAGTATAACATCCAAACTGCTCTGTATCAACCATGGGAGTCAACAATTCTGGGAGCAGAGGTTAAACTGTTTGGGGTATGTTGCGTGGCATACAATAGGACACTTAAATCCACTAGAATAGCCTTTTTAACACCACGGGGTGGCATCTCTATACTTAGCAGCAGTTTAGTAGTTTACAGAGGGGGCAAAATAATGGCTAAAAGCATGGCCCGAAATGGTCCCAAGAACATGATCATGCATTCAGCTTAATGCAGATGTATACCCAGATCTAAAGCATACTAAACTTTGTGGGACGAGATGGAACAAGCTATTAGGAGTATTGATCTTCCACCAGATAAATTTCAACAAATAATTGGACGTAGTTTTAGTTGCCATGGGCCAGCATTCCTCTGCCACACTTTAAGGTTGAGACCTGACAAATTCAGCCTGCTGCATCTACCTAGCTGCTGCTTCCTTGTTTGGCCACAGAATAAAGACAACAGACAATGAATGCCTTACCTTTCCACAGCCGAACACTTCCATCGTCACCTGAGGATGCCAGAACAGTCCCAGTTATGTTCCAACTCACTCGCCACACTTGCGAGTTGTGATTATCAAATTGTGCCACTGTGTGAATTTCAAATTTTGTCACACCCCCTGAAGAGGTCAACTCTTTTCTGAAAAGCAAACAAAATACTCCTCACTCATTTATATATAGGAAGACTTCTAAATATTATTTCAAAATATGGTTTTATCACAATTAAAACAATGGTGTTATAGGTCTCATGGACAAGGCTGCACAGTAATAAATGTAGGCTTGGGGTTAATCATTGTACAGTATAAATACTAGATCTCAGTCTGCATTCATTACTGTGATAGATGTATTTTAGTGATCAAGCTCAAACATAAAAACTGGCATTTTAAATTGTTCAAGCAACATTACCCACAGGGTGGAACAAAAACTTGGAGCAGGTCCCAAAATCCTAGTAACACTAGGACTTTGGGGTCTGTGGGGACGTACCAATGTTTAAGAACGCTGCTGTTGGTGCTAGTTATTTTGCATTTCATGACACTGTACTTTAATCAAATGAGTACTTCAAAGAGGTCAGATGAAACTTGTCTATCAATTTTAAAACATACAAATACGTTTATTTAACTACTGATCACCAGTATAACAAGTGAATAAATTCTCAGGGGTTGGGTTTTAACAGAACACGTCTACCTTAAAGAGATAGCCTCCTCCAGTGTACTGAATGGGACTGTTTAAAGATTTCTCAGTGGTGTATTGGTTACATGAATAGTGATCTTCTTTTACCCTCACCAAAGGTGCCCACTCAAGAGAAAAACTCCTATGAGCAGTTTGCAATCACAAGATCAGGCACCTACTATGACAAGCTCAATACCTTTCAAAAGCTTCACATATGCTTCCATCTATTATCTGAGCAAATACACTGTCTGTGTTCCCCATGATCATGAACAACTGTTTTTTAGCCATGACATTTATACATAAACATACTGGTGGAATAGTTCAGACAAAAACCTTGGATTCCAAAACCTCACCTTAAAGGCTTCATGGTAAAAATTCTGACATCTTTACTAGCTACAGCGAGGATGTGAAAGGATCTGCCCAAGTTTGGAGCAAAAGAAATGTCATGAACAGGATCCGTTACAGTCATAAACGTTTCAGCTTTGACATATTTTCTGCAGACAAAAAAAGATAAAAAGTATAAAATTGCTTAAATTAAAAGGAGGTAGTGAAGACTCCAAATGAATGAATGTAATTAGACTTGTCCAGGTAAAGAGCCGCTTTGGAACACATGAGAAACCAAAGTAAAAATATAAAACACAATCCACACCACTACTTTCTAAAACACAAAGTCTCTAGCATACATGGAACGGTAGCAAGTAGTGATGGGGAACAATTTTTTTCTTTGTAATTGAAAGGGTGGAAAATTAACACTTTCCATTAGTGAATCAGTGTGTCCCCCAGATGGGAAAAAGGAGAACGGTTTCCCAATTACAGGAGAATATAATTACAAAGCAAGGCAAAAAAAACCTATTATTTCAGGCATCATACACAAATGAAAGTTGGCATGTAAGGACTCCACTCATACATTCTGTAAATAAGAGCAAGTGGACATAGTCTGGCAACGGACTGGTGGATGTATTTTTACGTGCAGCATTTATAAGGTTTTATTTAAGAACATTCCCTACTTGAGAGCAATGGGAAACAAGGAACTTTCTAAGGCTAATGCACTGCACAGAGCTGGTTTAAGTTATCGTTCGCTATCTAGACAACAGGTTGATGTATCTGTATCTGAAACAAGTACAAATAATCAATTGGGCAACAAAGAATATGGCAGGAATGATTAAAGAGCTATAAAAAGGAAAACAGAAATGAGTATCACACTGAGTGAGACAGTCCTTTGCAGATGTGTTTTTATGTTTGTAGATTTTACATAAAAGTTCAAGTAGTTGTAGAAGAGTAAAAGCTTGTGAAAATACAATGGTAAGTGATTTTACCATTGTACTTGTGGCACCGAGGTTACCCTACATTTTAATCATGTTTTAGAATGATCTTTGAGTAGTTTCATTAGGGTCAGGAATCTGCAATGTAAAAGTGGATTAATTGGCTATAAGAACCCAAGATGCATTCAGACAATCTAAATGTAAGCATTTGACCAAGCATTTGAGGCGTTTTAGTTCATAACTAAACAGACTTTGCTTAGGTCGGAAGAAAGAATCTTGTTGACTTATGACAACATTGACATGTGTGAGGGCGTTCACAACATGATAAAGTGGTCACATCTTTAGTGATGAGCTGTTAAGACCAAATCACACCAGCCAGCTTTAGAGAATAAGTAACACCATAAAACGCAATAAAGTCAAACAAAATAAAAGACATGACAAAATGCAGATAAAGTGCTCTGAGAGTTACCTTGTGTTCTCATTGTACTCATATATCTGAACTTTACCCATTATATTAGGGCTGGTGTCATCACTACCCACAGCTATAGTAGGAGAATGAGCTCGTGAACTATGAAAAAGAAAACACAAATAGAAGAATAAAATACACACACCACAGACAGATGAACAATGTCAATCCCACACTATAATCAGAATGTACAAGGTAACAAAGTTGAACAGAGCAGAGGGTGAACAGAGATTTTTAAACCAATGCATCTGGTAGCACAGCTTAGTGGCTCTTGTTTTTATAATATGAAATAATCATTTTCATCCAGTTTAATTGTTTCCAAATTAATAAATTCCATTGAAGCACAGACAAAATAACAGACAAATTGTAAAAATGCTATTCGGTCTTCAGTTGTGTATTTAAGAACCCCTGGTAAAACTGAATGTTTTAAATGAATATTAAAGTAAATAATACACAGCATTACTGCTAAGGGTACATGACAACTTTCAGCAATTTTTTACATCTAATTGGAATTTGTTTTTTATAAATAGATTCAAAAGGAGAATTGCATATGGTATGTGCAATCCTTTCATTAAGTACTTTATAACAAAGACCATGTATAGCTGGCTTCTTTCGATTGGAAAGTTTACACTTTTCTAGTGCACATATATTGGTCTCCATATATGCATTACACGTTTCAGATCTTCACATGCATGTTTCACAACATTCATCATCATCATCATCATCAATTTATATAGCGCCACTAATTCCGCAGCGCTGAACAGAGAACTCACTCACATCAGACCCTGCCCCATTGGAGCTTACAGTCTAAATTCCCTAATATAGACACACACACACACACACACAGACAGACAGAGAGGGAGAGACTAGGGTCAATTTTTGACAGCAGCCAATTAACCTACTAGTATGTTTTTGGAGTGTGGGAGGAAACCGGAGCACCCGGAGGAAACCCACGCAAACACAGGGAGAACATACAAACTCCACACAGATAAGGCCATGGACAGGAATCGAACTCATGACCCCAGTGATGTGAGGCAGACATGCTAACCACTAGGCCACTGTTCAAGTCTGTAGAGAATTGTAAGCAGCGTCATCGTACCTCTTCATATATTTAATACTCTATTACCGTGTTTGGTCCCAACGGCAAAATTATATGAAGTACATTTGCTCTAAATATTAATAAATTCAATATAAATATTACTAGAAGTTAAATTGTCTGGTTACTTGATGTTTAGTCAAACACATCGTTCCTTCCACCCACGCAACACTTTCTATGCTATTAAATGTTGCACAAATTAAATCCTAATAGATACAACAGGTGCTTAACCCTTCTGGAACAGCATAAAGTAGGAGCTACTGTACATTATATGGGAGCAGGCACTCGCACATTAAGACATAACTCCTACTTCTTATGTATTTTAGAGGCAGGTGCAGTCTTTCATTGACCTTTTTATTTCTAACAAATACTGTATTTTTTGGTTGTTTTGTTTTTTTTTGTTTTGTTTTTTTAAGAGGACACCGTCTTCAGTACAGAAGAAGGGTTGCTGCCTACAAGAGGTATTTAAGGGAATTAATAACGGAGTGTTCTCTGCTGAAGGCAGAGCCAAGGTCTACGGAAAGAAAATACTGACATTTTGTAGCTTGTGGTCACATGCCGTTTTATGTTTATAATTGGGTCACTACGAAAAGTCTCAACGGCAAGAAAAGTAAATTCTAAAAAAAAAAAAAAAAAAGCAACACAAAACAGACAAATATAATAGGCATCTTTAACTTTCAATAAGGTAACACATTCAGTGTCGCTACAAATGTTACTAGTTTCAGAAAACAATTAGTGGGTAAATTCGTGGGGTTGCAAAAAGAACGACAGGTCCCAATTTAAAGGTATTTTAGTCTTCATGTTCATCTTTCTTTATTGTATTTGGGTTAAATAGGGGACTTACTTAAATATGCTATGAAATTAAAGTCTACTCTATTCTAAAAGAACAATGTAAAAAACTTACCTGTACACAAAGCAGTTCAAAATAAAATATACAATATATATATATATTTATTTATTTTTATTTGTGACTAACCCGGAGACCTCGCTGCCAGCGATCCAGGACCTGCTGTTACAGTTTGGAAAAGCCTCCCTTTATAAATTGAATACTTCAAAGACAGAAGTGCTCCCTATAAATGTCCCGGTAGACGTATTACAGGCTTTAAAAGATAAATTTAATTACTCTTGGAAAACTACTGGACTTATCTTGGGATTCAAATAACCCCTCTTAGATTTAATTATAGAACATAATTTCTTTATATTACATCAACAACTATTGAAGCTTATAGGCTCATGGATGTGCTTCGAGATCTCCTGGTTAGGCAGGATCTCAGCGTTCAAAATGATGCTTCTCCCTAAATTAATGTACTTATTTCGCATGCTCCCATTTTGCCTTCCCTCGGGTCTGCTAGTCAAATTGACCTCCCTGCTGAAAACATATGTCTGGAAGTCCAAACCCCCCCGTATTGCTATGCAGCGTATGACTAGGGGGAAACGGCAAGGGGGACTGGCCCTCCCTCATTTGACAAAATATCATGAGGCTTGTATTTTATCTCAGATTTGAGACTGGTATCTCCCAGGAGGAGTGAAGCCTTGGGTAGATCTGGAGGTAGCGTCTATTCCAGAGTTCCCCTTGACAGATCTTTTATGGATACCTGTCCAGTGGAGACCTCCTGTGGAGACCTTGCCGGCTCTTATCAGAGATACTTTGACTGTGTGGGATCGATTGTTGCGTCCCACGACGGGTGTGTCTCTACGAATAATCGCCAAACAAATACCAGACTTGAATCTTTCTGGATGGATTGGTAGGGGTATTCGGACTCTAGGACACTTGCTGGACTCGGGTGGGCTCTGCTCCTACTCATACCTTAGTGCCCTATATTCGTTGCCCAAAGGTGACTTTTACAAATACCTTCAAATCAGGCATCTATTAACTTCCTTACCGTTGAGCATTCCGGCAATAGGCCCTCCTTTAGCCAGGTATTACTCCCCATTAACTAAAGGTAGTAGTAGAGCCAGTATTACCCTCTGGTATAAAACCTTATTTGAGCCTTGATATTGCTCCCAAATCCAAACCTCAGATCCAATGGGAATCAGACCTTCAGTTAGATTTGTCAGAGGAAGACTGGGAACATATTTTCGCCAACTCCTTTAAAATGTCCAAGTGCCTTAATCACACTGAGATGTTGGTAAAATTATTGAATAGAATATATGTTACTCCAGACAAACTTCATAAGATCTGGCCTTCCATATCCCCACTACGCCTGGACTACTGCAACCTCCTCCTCACTGGCCTCCCCCACTCTCATCTCGATCCCCTTCGATCCGTCCTTAACGCTGCAGCTAGGCTTATTTTCCTCTCTCGCCGCTCCTCTTTTGTCTCCCCCCTCTACCTAGCCCTTCACTGGCTCCCATTCCCCTTCAGAATCCTCTTTAAGCTCCTCACACTCACCTACAAGGCCCTCGCCAACTCCACTGCGCCCTACATCTCCACCCTCCTCTCTATTCATGCTCCATCCCGCCCTCTCCGTTCTGCCTCTGACCGTCGCCTCTCTTCCCCCCTTATAACCTCCTCCCACGCGCGTATCCAAAACTTCACCCGCGCTGCCCCCCCTCCACTGGAACAAGCTCCCTCCCTCAGAACTTCCCCTAATCTGTCCAGCTTCAAACGGGCCCTAAAAACCCACCTTTTTCTTAAAGCCTTTCTGTCTCCCACTTAACTTCCTACCTTATCTTCTGCCTCTGTCCCCCTACTCTCCCTCTCTCCCCTGCGTCTCTCTGTCTGTCCACCCCTCCCCTTAGATTGTACGCTCCTCTGAGCAGGGCCATCTCTCCTCCTGTTTCCACCACTTCTAACTCTGCTCTCCAGCTACTTAGCCCTCCTCCTCGAGGGTCCTCCACCCCATGTCCACTCTCGCTCCCTTCTCCCCCCTGGGGGTCTCCCTGTCTTCCGCGCCCTCCTTCTTGGGCCCCGTCGTTTGCGGATCCTCCCTCCCCCTTCCCCGCCCTCTCTAGCTGTGCATTGAGCGTACTGAGTTGCTGTGTTTACTGTGCTGTCTCCCATTGTATTGTGATTTTGTTTGTCTCTTTACGGCTCTGCGGATGCCTTGTGGCGCCTTATAAATAATTAATAATAATAATAATAATAATAATAATAATAATAATAATAATAATGTTGGCATAATTGCTCTGAGCGTGGCGATATTTTTCATATATTTTGGTCATGCCCGGTAATAAGGCCTATATGGAATAAGGCCTTTCAATTGATAAGCTCAGTACTTCGTCACTCGGTCCTCCCCACACTAGAGTTAGCTTTATTGCAATATTATCCCCCCCTCTCTTCCCAGTTGGGATAGATACGTGACAGGCCAGATACTGATAGCAACCAAAGCAGCTATAGCCCAGGCCTGGAAGCAGCCTCTCCCCCCTACTCTGGCCAAGATAATCTCCAAAATTAATTTAAATTTTGAAATGGAAACCCTGGGTGTCCCATATTCCACGTCAACATCGTCCCGGCTGATTAAGTGGAGAGCCTGGCATAATTATGTGACAGATGGGGAGGGAAAGCCATCACATTTACTTACCTCGCCCTCTAATGACAATGACGCTGGTGAATGATCTTTTGTTTGATGGGGTGTAAAGTATTAATCAAGCCGAATGTACACAACGTATAGTCAATTGCATTTGATTTTGACGCTGTATTTTTTCTCAAGGATATTGTGTATGTGTTCCATCCCCTTTATGTACCCCTTTTGAAAAACCTTGTAAAAACCAATAAAAATTTTATTTGTTAATATATATATTTTTTTTATTTGAACAGGGTATGTCGGGTGGTAAGGCTGGATAATTACATTTTGTTTTATTATTTTATCATTAATAACAAAATATTTTGGGTTTATCAAGGTTTCATTTATCATTTTGATTACTACTGGTGAGGTTGTACAAAAAGCTTCCTATAGTCAAACATAACTTAGAAGAATGACACACTGATACTTGGTGTTCGTCTCAGACCCCAAAAGATGTGATTCTAATACAATGTACTGCAAATAATACATTGCACTATTCATGTTGCAACTTTCTAGTGGTGACAATATTGGGATTAATACTACACCTGCAAATCTCTCAGCCTTCACCGACAGATCCTCAACCCACACTAAAAGATGTCATTTCAGCTCTTAATAATGGAGAACCTACAAAATGGACTCTAGAATCGTTGGAATCACTGGGAAAGCAGATGGGAGAAAGACCCCTTATGTTCAAGGACACAAGGCTATTAGAGTTGCTTCAGGGAGGGGGGGGGGTAGAGGTACTCTTTTTTTTTTTCCTTCTGGAACTGCACCCTCTTCAATGTTGATGATTGGTCAACCATCAGGAGATGCAGAAAGAATTCATGCAGGAATCTAAGTTTCCAGACAACACCAACATTGCTGTTATTGTGTTAATTTAGAGTGCAGTTAGTGCTTGCAGAATTATTATTTTTTTAAAAAAAAGCTGTTCCATTAAGGTTGCTCCTGCAGTAGTATACAAATGTTTTTACCAGGGAGTAAGTTTTTGTTCAATACACAAGTGTGTATTTAAAACATCTATTTATATAGACATATCTATATAATGATCATGGCTGGTGAACTTCAATAGATAATGATTTACTGACATATGAGGTAGGCTGGATACACACTACAGGTTTTTCAGCCAAGTATGGGGCCACCAAACACCCGATAAACAACCATTCAGCCAGATATCGCATTAGTGCTGTATACTTACATGATGGACAGTCGTTCCAAAGTACTGATCGTCATTTCATTTGATTGTTCAGAAAAATCTCTTTCAGCTATGGAATGACATCCTTCCAATTCTGCAGTGTGTATGTACTCACCATCAGGATCTCCAGTGTTTACAGAGTCGTGATCTTTTCAGCCGACGGTTTGGAAAGTTGAGCACAGAACTGAGGGTAAATCTGTTAAAATATGTATACTCTGTACACATGAGTCGGCATGCTGATCGGGACATTTCTTTTGTTTTTTTCCCAGTCTTTAGTGTAGTTGCTGTAGATAACAAATTGGTCGAGAATTTCTGGAGTGTGTACCCAGTCTTAATTGGGAGCAAAAACAAGATAGTCATCTATACTAATTAACCTGCAATGAGTAAATCATTTGCACAAAATCCCCATTCCTCTGGCAAGTGTCAAAATCACTATTATGTTTAGTTTTATAAGTTATAGAAGCTACAAGTATAATATTGGCACATCTTTCAATATGGCCAATTCATTATTTAAGTCTCAATTCAGCTGGGAACCAAGTGGCAGAAACAGAGGCAGAGCAAATGTTTTAGTGAATTGGGTCACATTAGGAACTGTCTGTTCATTAGCTTAATATTCTATACTCTGAACACTGTCAGGGGAAGAAAATGCAAATAGGCCTTTAACTCTGTACAGGAACTAAACTGAGATAATATTCCGGGTGACCTTCAAAACCACCCTAACCTTGGGGTGAGGACACTCCTCTGCACCACCTTGTTATTTCCCACTGTCTATAGTTTCAGAAGTGAAAAAATTATTATAGGGAAGGTATGGCATAGACCAGGTTTAAAGCACAGCCGTGTCTAAGACTGGGTACACATTATACAAGATTTCTTCCAATGCAATACCTTTAACAAATTTACAAACAATTAAGAAAAGAAAAAAAAAAAAAAAGAAAAGTCCCGATCAGCACGATTCATGTGTACACTAAACACTTTTTACACGATTTACCTTGCGACTTGTAAACTCCATAGAGATCTATGGACACTGCAGGTGGCGAATGCATACATACTGCGGAGTTGAATCGAGAACATTCCGTCGTTGAATGAGATTGTTAGTTCAGTTTAAAAATCAAATGATACAATATGAAGCTTTGGAACGATAATCATTCATTGTTGCAGTGTACACACTAATGCGATATAGGGCTGAACGCTCGTTTATCATTTGATTGAACCGATAATTGTCTGAAAACCCTGTAGTGGGTACTCAGCCTAACAGATGTAAATTAAAATATTAGATTAATATTTTAGTTTTATTTATTTTATTTTGTACACTGGAATTGGATTAATACTAACAGAACATTTTTTTTTTCTAACCATACAAAGCTTTACCATCTAATAGGTCTAAAAATGTATTTTGGAACAAATTAATAAATTCAGAGGTAATGAAAATAAATAAATAAATGGCTTGATAGCAAAACAATAACACCGTTGCTACATTTATTTATTACGGTACTACAATTGCAAGCTTCAATTATATTTGAAGAACCAAACTTTAATTTTGAATACAGGAAACAAACAACCCCCTACACTTTGTAACCAATGAACAGGCAGATATATTATCCTGGGCATCTAACATTGAGAATTTCAGCTTGCATAGCTGCTTAGACAGCTGAGCAAGCTGAAATTCATTTTATTATGTGTTAAAAAAAAAAAAAAATGTATGTCCACAAACACTGTAAAGGGGACTTCAAGTATAAAAACTGTATTAAGACATTTTATAGATTCATTCCTATTTTTCTGCGTTACACCTTCAACAAACAATGCAGCCATGAGATTCAGCTTGGGTAAAGTACCGACTCACCTGGAAGGATTCCAAGAGATGCAACTACAGCTCAGCTTGCAGGATATTTCATGCTGCAGAGACCATTGGCTGAGATTCATGACATCAGGGGCCTCATACACCCGCACTACACCATCTGCAGAACAGGTGGCCAACATTAAGCCCATGTGTTTGGGGGCAAATTTAACATCAGTGACAGATGTTCTGCTGTCCACAAGCGTAGTTCTCTTAACCTAAAAGGTAAGATGTGACAAGTCATTTTTAAAAAAAAAAAAAAAAAAAGTTTTTTTTTTTTTCTTTCAATAGAACTTCTTTTTGCACATGTGGATACTTCCAAGTTTTCCTGTGTATAAGGAATACAACACAGTTGAGTAGAAAGCATCAAAAAAATATTTAATGTGTTAGATAAATACGATTGGCGGTGGATGCATTAAAGCAGAACTAATATATATACACAATTCTTAATACAATAGTACACTAAAAATGTAAAAAAAAAAAAAGGTACAAAACAACCCATCACTGCAAAAATCCTAAATATGGGAAAGCTACACTTGTGTACAGGAACACAAAGAAACTGGTTATCACTAGGTTTGCAGCAAGTTTTCCCAATCACTCCTCAGTTTGTATTGCCAACTAATAAATCAGTTTTTCAGAGTATTTTAGCATTTTGCTAATTACCTATTTTTAAAGGCCAACTCAAATAGTAAAACATAAACGCAAAATATTTCTTACCTGTTTTTCGTCAATCCACCTGATCCAATAGGTCTTCCAATGTCTGTGGCAGTCAAAGGAAGCTGCCTTCAGTCATGCTGATGCTGCTTTTATCACACAGGCAGTATGTTCTCTATAAACAACATACTGCCAGCAGGAGTGAGGGCAGTCTCCCCTAACATCACCCATCCTGATTGATGGAGTGGTTAGCTGCAACACATATTTTGCATTTATGCTTCGCTAATCGAACGCCAGTTATCTTTTAACAGCTATATTAAGACACACTTACGTTGAAATCAACAATAAAGTAATAAAAAAAATACATTTTCAGAATTAAACCACAAGTCCCAGACAAAAACAGAACCATTTAAACTGTAGCCATTACGTTCAGATAATGATGCAAGGTTTATCAAAACATGTATGTATTGAAGATCATTTTCGAGTTGCAGTGAGACTAGCAACAAATCAGCAACATAACAAAACACACACAGCTGATTCCAGTAATGTAATTCCCTGGCTTCCTACAACTTATATGCTGGAATCCACAGCTCAATACTTTGATAAACTGAGGATTCCAGTAAAGGCTAGATCATGTATACACTGGACTAGAAGGTGATCTTTTCAATTTGCAATACAAGTAAGGGGTAAAGAATTGCTAAACAAGACTGAGGGGTAAATTTATTAAGCTGAGAGTTTGAAAAACTGGAGATGTTGCCTATAGCAACCAATTAGATTCTAACCATTTATTTAGAACATTGTACAAAATTACAGCTAGAACCTGATTGGTTGCTATAAGTAACATCTTCACTTTTCCAAACCCGCAGCTTGATAAATTTACCCCTGTGTGTAGCAAGGTGTTAGGTACATTTAAAGTGTTATAACTGTATGGCTGGCCACAAATATTTTCTCTCTTTAATTGTATTATGTACAGTAGTATAAGCGTAAAAGAAATCATAACACTAATTTTTTCTATGCTTATGCAGATATTTTTTGGGGTGGTACAATGTGTACGTGTAGACACACACGCAGCTGTCCTGAACCCTTTTTCTCTTTCCCCCTAAAAAAAAGCATGTCCAGACAAGTACTTGCCCAAAAGTTTTCCACATTGTGCACAGGTTTGACGGGATGTCCAACTGGTCACTATAACGACCTCCCTTCTGGAATATAGAGCGGATATGAGGTGCTAATACAGCTGGAGATTACAAATAAGACTACTGCTACTCCCTTCTTATTAATGTCAACGGCTTTAATATTGGTGGCCGACAACGCTTCTGCCTTACAGAAGCTACACACTCTAGTCTCCAATAGCAACAACTGTTATTCCACTATCTTAAGTATCAATTGTTAATATGCCTCTTCGATGTAAGCTCACTTTGGCAGGCTAATTTTTACCATCTGTTTCATATAATTGTATGTTATCTGTCTTATGATCCCCTCAATCGTTTACTGACAGTAACGGTCTGAAATCCTGCAGGTTAGATTGGCTGGTAATATCTTCCCCATCCCCAATTCAACCAGGACAGCACTACCAAGGTAGAAAGACCTGCTCCAAGGTGGTTCCTGCCTTTCTGTCCCCAAGATAGTAGCAGCTCTAGCTGAACGAGCAGTAATCCTGAAAGGCTTCTTTTCTGAGAGCTTTGTAGGATTCCAGAATAGTAAGACAAATCCATCTTGCTATAGAAACATCAGATGAACCCTCTCCCAGAACAAAAATAAACATCTGGTCATCTTTTCTCCAGAGATTTAGAACTCCCTGGTACTTGGATCAGCATATACTACCACCTAAGATTGTAGAAAGCTAGCTCTCTTTTGAACTTGGTAGAGGGAAGGATGATCACCCGAGCCCAAAGATATTTTTATGGGTGTCAAGGTTAAAAATTACCTGGTCATTAATATTACTGAAGCACAAATTAAAGAAAATTGCCCGAAAAAGCCATTTTAATAATGAGAAGCTACAGGCATTTTTTCCAGTCTGGGTCCAAAAGAAGACGAGATTAAGCCTGAAATTACCCAATTTAAGTTATATGGTGCTAATTCTCTGAAGAAACACTGAATAAAAAAAGGCCCATTTCCAGTTGAAGAACTTGCATAGATATTTTTCAAAGTGAAAATTTCATCTTTAAGGAGAGGCCCAAGCCTGAATCCAACTGTAAGCAAGAGGAACTTCAGGATGCCTCTAATGCTATTTGTAATCAATTAAAAAGTTTGCAATTTTCTTACACCAGGATGTGGAGACTTTGGAAGCCAAGTTCAATCCAGACTAGAAGAGAACCTTTTCAGCATACATGACATAGCTGAGGGATTATCTAGCTAGATATGCACATTTCTGTTAACTCCTTTCTTACAGCATACAGACTGGATACCAGTCTCCCACCAAATGCACGTGTATATCACAAGGATTTAATGTTACCCTGTCACATTCATACACTGATTAGCTAACTTCTCAATTACAAAAAAAAACAAAAAAAAAAAAAAGAGTAAAACATGCCAAAAAGATAAAATTTCCTTGGGAGGAGTGGGGATTGTGGGAGGTTAAAAATCCTGGCGACAGAATTGGAATGGTTGAGATAAAAGGGAGGAAAGAAAAAAGCGGCTTAGATTGGAATTTGCTATGCACATCAAGCAGGACTTGGAATGTGAACATTATTCAATTATCAATTGATTGGGTGTCCATTGCACAGCAGCTCACCACGGACACATTAAGTAAGGAGATTTCATGACAAGTTGCCATCATGGTCTAGCAGCATAGAGGTTATATCATAAAGACTTTTGTCAATATACCCAAGCTCCCATCTGGTTGCGGATATGAAGATAAAACAGCAGCAAGAACATTTGGCAAATCTACTCTATGCTGTGTGTGTTATTCTCTATTTTAGTGCAATTTACTATTGTGTAGTATGTTCTATATTTTTCATGCCTAGCATCTATTTTGTGCTATTAAATTAATTGTTCAACAATATCTGTGTGAGCCATTACCTCTAATTGTACAGACACTTTGCACTTATTGCCACAGTAAAGCAAAAAAACTCTACTGCTCTAGACAACTTAACATCTGACCCAGAATGCTGTTATAGCCTTGTGAAGTCCCCATGTCTTTGGCAGACAAATAAGAACCCCTCTCTTTTCTCATCAGATGAATTATCCAGCTGTTTTTCATCTTCCCGATGCAACAAATCATCTGCACTAGACCCTCTGCTTGCAGATAACAGTGTACCTGGGGGCTTTCCCTGTGGTACTTCTATTCTGGACACATTTTTAATTTGGAAAGTAGATATAATTTTTTCTTTAATCCATCCCATAATTTTTTTTTTCAGAAAAACAAGGGAACCCATTCTTCACAGGCCTATTAGTACATCAATGGGACCAAGGTTTCTTGTAGACATCTTTCCACAAATACAACATTTGTCTAAATGGCATCATTAAGAGCTTCTGGACTTTTATATGTACCTCTGCTAAGTACAATAAAGAAAATAAGGGACGGATTTATTTTATTTAAAAACTACATAAAAACAATCCCCGTGTTAGGAAAAAATATCCTCTACTAGCTTTCCAGAAGCAGCACAGTGCCGTGTGAAAGGGAGGACACCAGAGTCCTTAAAAACATTCAGAGGATACCTACCACAGAGAGCCCAGATTGTGCCCACCTGGTCAACCTCCTCAATAGGAAAGAATGGAAAACATTGAGGAGAGTAGGACTATTTTTTTTTTTAACGTTGTCAACTTCCTGTTTTAAGGTGGCAGCCAGCTTCTGATCTCTGACTGGTGGTTGCATCCTTGGGGTATACGTGGAAAATATGGCCAAGAGATAGATGTATGTACCCACAAAACAAAGGTTTAAAACTTTAACAATTCAAATTAGAATTTATAAAGTTAGGAGTTTCTTTAAATACAAAGGCAGGTACGTTCCTTGTGTTTGTCCATTAAAGGATTATCAAAAATTCAAGAAAAGTCTTACCCAGTGACTCTGTCCTCGAGGTCTATCATTTGATTCACCAACTATTTCTTCCCACACAGCAGCCGTTCTGTCAAACGAGCATGAAGCCAATACCTGCCCAAACTCTGGATGAGCCCAAGTTACACGCCAAACCGATCCACTGTGTGTCTAAAGAGAGAACACACAATAGAGTCATCCATATAGACGGTGGAAGTTGGGGCAAAATGGACGTGGCAAACAGATTTGACAGCATAATTTAGCCTTTAATAAGAATAAAAATAATTTTGGCTATACTATCCACTTAAGATTTTATTTTGAAATTGTACACAACACAAAGAAAAGTTGGATACCATACACTGTCATTTTATTATTTATCAACAAAAACTTCATCAGATAACAAAACCAACAGATAATTGCATTCAATATCTTACCTTCCAGCTTGCAGTACAATGCCAATCACCATTTTCACTTTTGTCCCAAACCTTCAATAAGAGCATGAAAAAATATTTTTAAGTATTTCAATTAAACACCTTTATACATATACTATGTCAAGATCTGCGCAGCACTTTGTAGGTGTTAATTATAATGACATTTTTTTTTTGGGGGGGATTTTTACAAATAACAAAGTTTTCACCCTAATTCAGGGCACAGTGATCAGTATTATACACCAAACAGTTGTGGACCGTGGCCACAGGTTAAATGTAGAAGGCCACAACCTCACAGAGGAGAATTAAAGTATAATTTAAAGGGAGATGCATATAAAGGTCTAATGTAAAGATCACAAACAGCACACCAGGCTTAGTCAACCTCTGGCATGTGTCATTATGGGACCTTTAGTTCTACAACAGAATAGCCAAAAGGCTATGTCACACTGTGCACATTACATCGATAAAGAAATTATATTACAAAAACACCGGTTTATACAATCAGTAACCTGCCATTACCGACCATATATCGCTAGCCCATGCCACTATCCATGTGCTCCCTGCCTCCGCCCTCAATCACCTTTACGCTCTGATCGCTGGAGCAGGTCGCCATTCTCCTGCCATGAAAATCGAACGACACATCGTGGATGAGATCCTTGTGATCAGCAGCGATACTCCGAGCTACAAACATGCCGGCAGCTCCGAGCTCTCACTACCACTGACTGTTGCTGTCCGGTGACGTCATAGAGGAACGGTGCGAGAATTCCAAATATGACGTGGGATCTACAGATCGTAAGGACCGCTTACTGCGCATGCGTCACTCCGTCCTAGCCGCCTTATGCGTAGTCCAACTAGCGGCCCTTGTTCATATCACGTGATGTTATTGTTGTGTCACGTGCTCTGCGGCCAATCTCAACTGAGGACGGGAGCCTCAAAAATATTACAGCACATAAAATACATTTATTTACTTTCAGGTCTCCTATAGAGCCTTAGTAATGTGTGTCCATGGTACCTAAATCAGCGTCAGAGTTTGTATTTATTATAGCTGAGCATGTAAAAGAGAACACAATAGTGCGAGCAGAATAAATGTGTTATACGTATCCCAGATATACAATTAGATACTAAATTATATGTAGAACGGTTTGGAAGTTATATAATTGTATATTTCCTTACCTTACAACTGGCCTAGTTTAAGCAGCACAGTTATTATTTGAAGGTACTGTTTTGCCATCCCACAAGTCAGCACATTTGATGATACCAGGAAGTTGGGGGTTATGTCACCCTTCACCATGACTCCCTAACTGTCATTGGCAAGCTGCAGCCAACAGCTTCACATGTAAGAAGTTGCTGCTTCTCCTTAATTTCAGTGGTCAGCCATCTGTTTGGGGAGCCGCTGGGACATTAAAAACACTTTAAAGCCCAATTGCCGATGGTGCTAAATATCATCAAACACCAAAAAACAGTAATAAAGCAATAGTAGGTAATACAGACATAGAGGTAAGAGGGCTCTGCTCGCAAGTTTACAATCTATAGGACTGTGACGTTTATGTATTATTGTTATTTTCCCTTAATATTCAGGTATGACAATGTATATTGTATGGAACATTGTAATGTAATCTCAACGTGAACTTTGCTAGATGACATGAGTTTAAACCTATGCAAACGTCAATAATCTGTTGAAACTAGCCAGACCAGGGAGAGATAAGCATCTCTGAGGAGTTTGAAGCCCCAAAGTTGTAAACCATCTAGCCAAGCAGAACGAGCAGCGGTGAGAACTCAAGGTCCTGTGAACATTCCTGATCTCAGGACATCCCTAGCTCACTTCGAAAGCCCTGTGACATTTAGGAGATCAATCTGTCCCTATTGACAGCTAAACTCCAGAGGTTGGGGGTGAGAGCTATGTGGAATAAAGTTTGAAATCTTTTGCCTTAGACAATAACGTGTGCATTTTCATGAGGGGGTCTATCAAGACTAAAATGTCCCATATTTCTCAATTGTGTCCCTTCACACACCTGGGGGTATATTTACTAAACTGCGGGTTTGAAAAGTGCAGATATTGCCTATAGCCTATGATTCTAGCTATCATTTAGTGCATTCTGCAAAATGACAGCTAGAATCTGATTGGTTGCTATAGGCAACATCTCCACTTTTTCAAAACTGCAGTTTAGTAAATATACCCCCAAGTCTTAACTACTAAGTAGTGACTCTGGTTTATTTCCTATTTTATTTCTGAAACTTATTTGTGCAATATATTGTATGTCTTGTCATTAACTTTTTTGTAACTAAACCATGGAAACATTTTTCAGATTAAATAAATTTAATCTAGTGTATTCTACGTGATTCTTTGTGAATTGACGAAGCCCAGGGAGGCTCATGCTACATGTTTATGTGATTTAAGTGTGAAACATTAAAAAGTGGTTTGGTGAATGTAAGGACACCATAATAAATCCTTCATGGTGGCAGAAAAGTTGTATTCTTTGCTAAGTTACTAAGGTGATGCCAGTCACGACCAGCTGTTCAGATTGCTGTATCTGGAACAAGCTGGGCGTTCGTGATAAGCATTCGCCCCCCCTAGCAGCAGAAAGCCTACCTTTACAATAGGTCCCAACCACCGATCAAAATGGGAGGGGGCGGCGCCAATCGTGAGCGGTAGGTGGGGCTAAACGCAGGCCAGCCAATCAGAGTGGTCCCAGCCGCTGTCGAAAATGGGAGGGGCGGGGCCAATGGCGAGCGGTAGGTGGGGCTAAACGCGAGCCAGCCAATTAGAGTAAAGGAGGGGCGTGATTATGCAAAATCACCCCTCCCCTAAACATAAAGTCTAGGTCCGCCCCTGCGGTGAACTAAGATATTAGACCCTTGACCTGCCAATTTACTAACACTCACCGGAGGTGCGGAGTCTAACGCAGCGCCTGGTCTTCACCAGGAACCCCTGCAAGGTGCTATGGACTTCGCAGCTGTCACTATGCAGGTCAGGGCCCTCAGGGAGTTTGAAGCGAGGTCAATGGAGTTCAGTAGATTGGAAGTCTGCGGACTGCTGATATTGCCTCAAAGATAGATGGGGAGATGAACTGCGGATAGCAGGAATGTCACAATGAGGTGCTGATGATCTGCACACTGCAGGTATTACCGCTGGGATAGCGGAGTGGATGATCTGCGGGTATCAGGTATGGCACGAAGAAGAGGTGAAGGTCTGCGGATAGCAGGTATGTCACGAAGAAACAGCGATGATCTGCGGACTGCAGGGAAGCCACAATGAGGCGGTGATGATCTGTGGACTGCAGGGATTACCGCTGGGATAGCGGAGTGGATGGTCTACGGATAGCAGGTATGTCACGATGTAAACAGTGATGATCTGCCAACTGCAGGGAAGCCACAATGAGGCGGTGATGATCTGTGGACTGCAGGGATTACCGCTGGGATAGCGGAGTGGATGGTCTACGGATAGCAGGTATGTCACAATGTAAACAGTGATGATCTGCCAACTGCAGGGAAGCCACAATGAGGCGGTGATGAACTGCGGACTTCAGGGATTACCGCTGGGATAGCGGAGTGGATGGTCTGCGGATAGCAGGTATGTCACGAAGTAAACCGATGATCTGTGGACTACAGGAAAGCCACAGTGAGGTGGTGATGATATGTGTACTGCAGGGATTACCGCTGGCATAGCGGAGTGGATGGTCTGCAGATAGCAGGTATGTCACGAGGTAAACAGCGATAAAGGGAAGCCACAATGAGGCGGTGATGATCTACGGACTGCAGGGATTACTGCTGGGATAGCAGAGTGGAAGGTCTGCGGATAGCAGGTATGCACAGGCAGAAAGGAGTGGCATCCACGAGTAGTTCCACACAAAGTGAACCCAAGAACAGGCTCAGAAGGAAGGAGGAAGCTGCTTTAAATAGAAAAGAGGCTGCCCGGCAGCCAATGGAGAGGCAGGGAAGTTTTTATAAGAAGTCGGGTCTGCCCATGCGTAGACCCGTATCCCAGATGTCAGCGGGGACGGACGGGTGTGGGGAATGAAGGATAGATGTGAGTCAAGAATTACACCTAGGCAGCAAGCTTGCAGGGTGGGATTTATGGTTATATTTTCAATAGAAATATCAGGAAGGAAGTTACTGTTTTTGGGTGGGAATATTATTAATTTTATTTTTGAAAGATTGAGTTTGAGATGGCAAGATGACATCCAAGATGAAATAGCAGAAAGACAGTCAGTTACAAGAGACAACACAGATGGCGAAAGATCAGGAAAGGATAGATAAATTTGTGTATGATCCACATAGAAATGATACTGAAATCCAAAGGAGCTTATTAGTTTTCTGAAAGAAGTGGTGTAGATAGAGAATAGCAGTGGATTGAGCCTTGTAGTACTCCAACTGATAAAGGAAGAAGAGCGGAGGTGGATCCAGAGAAATTAACACTGAAAGAGAGATTACATAAGTAGGATGAGAACCAGGATAGGACAGTGCCTTCAAGACCTAGGGCTAGAGCCGTAACTAGGAATTCTAGCGCCTGGGGTGAGAAAGACAAATGCCGCCCCCAAGCACTACATTTTAACCAAATGAACCTAAAATATTCCTAAATTGCTCCCCCCTTCAGCTTTGTGCCCTGGGTGATCGCCCCTGTCGCACAGCCCTAGTTACGGCCCTGCCTAGGGCTTGTAGCGTTTGTATGAGGAGAGAGTGGTCAAAAGTCTCAAATGCTTGATCAAACCTTGATCAGCTCAGTCTCTGTTGAGTGTTGAGAGTGAAAGCCTGACGGAAGAGAATCCAGTACTTGGTTTGTTGTGAGAAAGTGTGTGAGGCGAGTGTAGGCAATTCTTTAGAGAAGCTTGGAGTTGCATGGAAGCTGAGATGGGGAGGTAATTTGAGAGAGAGTTTGGGTCAGAATTATTTTTTTTTTCAAAATAGGAGTAATCACTGCTTGCTTGAATAGTGATGGAAAGATATCAATAGAGAGTGAGAGATTACAGATTTTAGACGTGGAATGAGCACAGGGACCTATCAATTTGTGAGGGTATGAGATCAAGGGGACAGGAGGTAAAGTAGGAAGATGAGAGGAGGGTAGATACTCCCTCTCATTTGTGGGTTTGAATGAAGAGAGGGTGTCAGAGGGTGCTACAAAGGAATTGAGCTAACTGCTTGTTGAGGGAGATGATACCATTTCAAGTCTGATTTTATCTTGTCCTTGAATTAGGAAGCAAGATCCTGGGCACTGATGGTAGTCGGAGGGCTTGGGAGGGAGGGTTTAGAAGAGATTTAAATGTGTTAAAAAGGCTTTTGGGGTTAGAATACTGAGCATAGATGAGCGATTGGAAGTATGTTTGTTTTGCAGTGTCCGGAGCATTTCGAATGGAATGGTATATAGCAGTATATGTGATGAAATCATTAGAAGTACAAGATCTATGCCTGTGACATTCTGCTTTGCGAGAGGTTTTGTACATGTCACCAGGTTACTTTAGTGTGGCACAGTGGACCATGAAGTCTACGTGGCGCATGAAGAATCGCTGGAGCTACTTGATCAAGGGCAGTTGCTAGGGTTTGGTGAAAATGAGGAACTGCCATTTCATATCAGGGGAGGAGAATGTAGAAATTGGGGAGAGAAGGTATTGAAGAGAGGTGGAAAAAAGTTAATATGAAGAGGCTTGGAAGAGTTTGACAGCGGGGAGGGTAAAGAACCAGGGGTGAGCGAGTAGCTAATAAGGTGATGATCCAAGAGAGGGAAAGAAGTGTTAAGGAAATCAGAAACTGAGCATAGTCTAGAGAAAACAAGATCAAGACAGTGGCCATCCTGATGAGAACAGATTCAATCCACTGGGAGAGGTCAAGTTAGGAGGTTAGAGAGAGTAATTTTGCAGCAGCACTGGAACGTGGATTAGCAATAAGGATGTTGAAATCACCAAACATGGTGGGGATGTCAGAGGATGGATTAGAAGTTGGTGGTCCAGGGGGGCGATAAATGACAGCAACACGCATAGAGAATGGGAAAAAAATCCTGACAGTATGTATTTCAAAAGATGTGAACATGAGTGATGCAACGAACTGTGAATGTGCACTGTGGGGAGAGAAGTAGTCCAACCCCACCTCCTCATCTGCCTCCAGGTCTGGGGAGGTGGGTGAAATGGAGGCCACCATGTGAAAGGGCTGCAGGTGAGGCAGTATCTGATTGCGTGAGACATGTTTCTCTTATTGCCAGAAGGTTGAGGTTGTTTGAGAGGTCAAATATGGAGGTAAGTTTGTTACAAACAGAACGTGCATTCCAAAGGGCACATTCAAAAGACTTTGGAAGAGATGGGAGACAGGTGATGCTAATAGCAAACAGTCAGTATACCGAGACCAAGAGTACCAGAATCAGGTAGCAGTAGCTGAACAAAGTGCTGCAAAAGTTTCAGTCAGGAAGTGTCTATTTATAGGTTCGAACAGGAATCAGGTTCCCAGAGGAGATATTGTCCTAGGCTATTCTTACAAATAAGACCAGCTGATCCTCTTACCTAGGTCCATCTCGCTCATCCACTGCAAGAGATCTTTAGCACTGGACTGTCCCTGCTCCGGTGGCTTCCTCCTCTGCTCACCCGGCTGAGCTCATTGAAAATAAATGGACACGTGCGCATGCGCACTTCTGCTATTTGAAATCTTGGGCTCTCATTCATTTGATACAGGGAGTCTCCTCCTCTTCCCCTGCATTAGTGAAGGCACCTGTGTCTATGGATAGGTGGCAGATCTTTGTGTCAGTGTATGTGCTAATACAGCTGTATGTTTTGGCTCCCATTTCCTATCTATGTCATGCAGCGTATTTCTGGTATCTCATCTCCAGCAAATTTCTGGTCTCTGTCATCTCCAGTGTATTCTTGGTATTTAGGAAGAGAACAAGAGAGTTCTGATAGTGGTGGAACATAAAGTTTATAGCCAGTATTTAGATGTACAAATCAATAAAGATAATGCTTTTAAAATGACCAAATAAGAGTTTACATTTTTGTCCTAATACTGGTTATAAAATTTACATGCCTCCAATATCAGAACTTTCTTGTTCTCTTCTGCTATACAACATAGTGTGTACTATTCTGGCAGAGACCCCAATAATAGTTTTATTTTGGGAAGAAATACCAGTAATAAGTTATTACATAAAAGACACATCTGGTACGGATATTTTTCTGATATAAATTATATTCCTGATATTTGTCATCTCCAGCTTATTCCTGGTATTTTCAACTCCATTGTGTTCCTGGTATCCATAATCTCCAGCATATGCCTGGTATGTCCATTACCAGTGTATTCTTGGGGGTAAATGTATTAATGTCCGGATTCTTCAACTCCGGCGTGTTCAGCGTCTTCGGCGATTAAATTTAAAGCAGCGCTGCATTGTAAAGGGAAACTTCCCTTTACAATGCAGCGCCGCTTTAAATTTTAGTCGCTGAACATGCCGGAGTTGAAGAATCCGGACATTAATACATTTACCCCCAGGTATTTGTTCCAGCATCTATTTCTGCAATTTCGGTACCTATTACAGCTTTCCTGGTATTTGTTCCAGCTTTATGTTCGGTATCGGCATCAACATTCCTGATGTCATTTCCTGCACTTTCTGCTATTCTTGGCTGGCACCTGCATGGAGGGCAGCGACCTGCGTGGTGTTAGCAGCAACGTCCATACCTCCTTGCAGGTGGTTCCTGATGAAGACCTACACCATGTTGGATTCCGTGTCTCCATTGTGCGTAGCGTTAAATCAGGGAGATTGCTGTGAATCCAGAAGTTTCAGTGCCTTTCCTGACACACTCTCAAAGCTGATTAGCTGATTTTAGGCATTGTTATAGCAATAATTTGTCAGCCTACCAGCTGAGAGCTTACTGTCACAATAACAGTTACTGCAATTGACTTTAGCACAGCTCACATCATTGACATGTGCCTCACTGAGGTTACAGAGTATGATGTAATAGAATTTATTGTCGCACAAGTTCTGCGTTGAGAGACTATTGTTCAATATTTAAATTGTATACTTATTATCAACTTGTTTCTGCTCTTGCAGATATCATTTTAAGCCTTTTAATTGTGGATTTATTGAGGTGCTACTCACCAAATTTAGACTGAGTAAAACATTTGTAAGAGAATAATTGATTTTGATATGTTGCACGAACAGTCTCTAAATGTCAAATATCTAGGTACTGAATGTGGAACCCAGTTATGTTAAAATTAGGGGTTTGCACCGGGCACTTTTAGTGTTTTGGGTTCTGATTAGCTTGAGGTTTTGGGTTCTGATTTGTTTTGCCAAAACACCTGATGAAAGGTTTTGGTTCTGATTTAGGGTTTTGGGTTCTGATTTATTTTTAAAAAAGCATAAAAAGCGCTAAAATCCAGTTTTTTGTTTTTTTTACACTCCTACGCTATTATTAACCTTAATAGCATTCAATAACAATCATTTCCACTAATTTCCAGTCTATTCTGAACACCTCACAATATTGTTTTTAGTCCAAAACGTTGCACCGAGGTAGCTTTCTGGACTGCGTAGTGGAGTGGCCCCGGTACCAAATTGGGTACCGGGGCCACAATACCTCCTCCAACTGCTATGAATTCCACTGCACAGATGGCTGCTCCTACATCCTCTGCAGCATATAGAGGGTGGAGTTCTAGCGCGTCAATACCTCTTGTTTTCGATCATGACAGTGCATTTTAATTATTTTTGGATTTGGCCCCAACACTGAATGTAGTTTAGTATCTGATACGCATCTATCTGGACTGCGTAGTGGAGTGGCCCCGGTACCCAATTTGGTACCGGGGCCACAATACCTCCTCCAACTGGTCTGAATTCCACTGCACAGATGTCTGCTCCTACCTCCTCCAACTGGTCTGAATTCCACTGCACAGATGTCTGCTCCTACCTCCTCCAACTGGTCTGAATTCCACTGCACAGATGGCTGCTCCTACATCCTCCAACTGGTCTGAATTCCACTGCACAGATGGCGGACACCGGATGCACGTCCAACATAGCTGTTAAGGCCGCAGTTATTTTTGGGTACAGCAGCAACAGTGAACGTAGTTTGACTTTTAAATAGCAGTACCTAGTATTTTTTGGTACCGCCGCTGGTCTGCCTGTGACAGAGCACATGATCGCAGGGGGAATGATTCCTCCACCCCTGCGATCGGATCGTGGTGCCTGGCTGTCACGGTGACAGCCAGGCTGAAGACAGAATAGCGGAAACCAGCGGCGGGCCCCCAGGTAAGTATGAAAGTATGTGTTGCTCATGGGAAGGGGGGGCGCTCATGAGGGGGGGGGGGCACGGGGGGCCCGTACTGGGCCCAATTTTTTCTGAAGGCGGCCCTGGCAGTACCTATTATTTTTTGGTACAGCAGCAACAGAGAACGTAGTTTGACTTTGAAATAGCAGTACCTAGTATTTTTGGGTACAACAGCAACAGAGAACATAGTTTGACTTTTAAATAGCAGTACCTAGTTTTTTTTTGTACAGCAGCAACAGTGAACGTAGTTTGACTTTGAAATAGCAGTACCTACTATTTTTTGGTACAGCAGCAACAGTGAACGTAGTTTGACTTTTAAATAGCAGTACCTAGTATTTTTTGGTACAGCAGCAACAGAGAACGTAGTTTGACTTTTAAATAGCAGTACCTAGTATTTTTGGGTACAGCAGCAACAGAGAACGTAGTTTGACTTTTAAATAGCAGTACCTAGTATTTTTGGGTACAGCAGCAACAGAGAACGTAGTTTGACTTTTAAATAGCAGTACCTAGTATTTTTTGGTACAGCAGCAACAGTGAACGTAGTTTGACTTTTAAATAGCAGTACCTAGTATTTTTTGGTACAGCAGCAACAGTGAACGTAGTTTGATTTTTAAATAGCAGTACCTATTATTTTTGGGTACAGCAGCAACAGAGAACGTAGTTTGACTTTTAAATAGCAGTACCTATTATTTTTGGGTACAGCAGCAACATAGAACGTAGTTTGACTTGACCTATTATTTTTAAACTATTTTTTTTATGTTTTTTTTCAATTATTTTTGTATAATTTTTTTACATTCTTTTTATATTTTTTTAAAATAAATTTTGTATAAGTTTTTTATAATTATTTTTTAAATTTTTTATAACTTTTGAATAAATTTTAAATAACTATGCCCTTAGCAGAACAGAGCACAGGACACAGGCAGCAGCACTGGACTCAGCAGGACAGAGCACAGGACACAGCACCACTGGATTCAGCAGGACAGAGCACAGGACAAAAGCACCACTGGACTCAGCAGGACAGAGCACTGGACAAAGCACCACTTGACTCAGCAGGACAGAGCACTGGACAAAGCACAAAGAACAACTAAACTGATCAGGAGCTCCCTAACTACAACCTCCCTCACGAGTGATCACAGCCAGAATGAAGATGGCGCCCGCAAGGTGAGTATTTATGACATCCGAGTCTCGCGAGATCCGACGCGAGACTTGGATGTTATAGCCTCGGTTTGGTTCCGTTTGCCACCAGGAAGTTCCCGAACAGTGCTCGGATCGGCCTCGGATCCGCACTGTTCGGGTGGGCTCGGATTGCAAGAATCCGAGTCCGCTCATCCCTAGTTAAAATGTAACTTTTAGTAATAATTTTTTAAAAATTAGAATACTTAGAACAGCAAAATAATGACAGGATAATGTGAATAAAGTGATATTAAAATCTGCTGAGTGTACTTTGTGATCTCTTTATCTTTGTTCCCAATAAATTATATTTGAGATGATCTTGTTTATTGTCTCACTTTATTATTTAAACTCAATATTTTATAATTCACAATATTATAATCTTTTAAATACAGTTCTCACTGTCATAACACTGTGGGATAAATATTATGCAAATATTGATACAATTTATGTGAGACTTAATATATGAGTTATTTTCATATTGATACTATTAGGATTTAGATTAGTATGATTGTGATTATTCTAGAATTGTATTATCTGATATAACTCATTTGTAACACACAGAAAAATGTAATCAACTTATATATTAGTATAATAATTAGGGTGAAATATAAAAGCATTAGCTGCAAAAGCAAAAATTGTGTTTAACAATTACCACATAGATGAATGACAATCTTCAAGGGATACGAGGGCACACACCTAGGATAACTATAGGTCACCCTTACCTCCTTAAAATCCAGTAGACATCCAGGGAAGTGATGCTGTGAAAAGCCTAAAAGCAATATGGTAGCTTATACTTTAGTCACTAGACAGGGGGGTTTATTTATGAAAACCCTGCGATTTTGAAGACTTCTTAATTTTTGATCACACAATTTATCAATAAAAGGTCACCAGGGTAATAGCAGGCGATAGGTCCATACCGGCCCAGGGACTTTGATAGATAGGGAGAAGCCCTAAATTCAGCAAAAACTTTTAGCCTGAATAAGGATGTATCTCCCTTTGACAAGATAGACCATTGTCTCTTTGGGAACTGGTACTTTATGAGAAATAGCCTTGCTAATTCAGCATTGTCAGCAATGATCATTCTTCTTAAAACAATAAATGCCCTAGATAAGCATATTTTATATATGTGCATTTTTTAGGGAAGGTGGTTTCCAAATGTATGATTACAAAACAAAGCTAAAAAAAAACACTTGTATATACATTTAATAATGTATGTTAAATAAAAGAATGAGGCATAAAATAAGCTGTACAATAATAGCGTTACATTTGCTCACCCAGTACTTCACACTGCAGTAAACGTACTTTTATTGTTTTATTGTTTTTTCATGTAGGATGCAAATACTTGATAGCTTTATTTTTACACTGACATTAAAAGTTGATCTAGAACATGCCCTACCCCAATTATAAATCTGTCCTCACATTTTAAATTTACCTCTCCCTCCAATACAACATGGTTTTGCCAAGGTCCAAAGTCACTATTTTTTTTTGCTTTACTTTCCTTAATGATTCGGGCCCATTGTGTGTACAGTACACATTAAGAGCATCTTGATTTATGTATTTAATGTAAAAAAAGAATTATAATAAAAAGGTTTTATTAAACGAAAAATATTTGTGTTAATGATTGTACTGTTTATAGTTTTCCATTTGTTTTATAATATACTGTATAATTTTTGTATGCGTTCTGATGCGACCTTATATTGCACTTTTACTTGTGCGTATACTGTACTCTGTTCTGTTAACATACGACAAGTACCGTTTAAGCTCAGCATACTTACACGACCCAGATTCAAATTGAAATGCATCTTGAGATCTGCTTGAATTTAAATATGGTTGGAACTACGCTGAAGTTCCCTGCTCTTAGTTAAACCGCAACTTGCATGCAAAAATGGAATTACCTCATACCTTACGGGTACCTAATGTGTTTCACATCTTCCTTTTTTATCCTTTGTCACTAATCATTTCCACCTTCATCTCCAAAATGAACTGGAATATGAGATTAAACAAATTCTTAATTCTCCCATCTGCAGAGGTACTCTACAGTATCTTATTGACTGGGAAGAGTATGATCCCAAGGGTCCTTGGTTGAAGTGGTTGATGTATATTCTCCACGCCTTTTAAAAATCTTCTATAAAGAGGAGATGAACCTCTTTAGGGTGTTCAGTGTCCACTATTATGAGGGGGGTCCACAAACATGATTCCCAGCCTGATTCACCAGAGACTGCGGCTGCATAATTTAACCTCTCACCGCTCAGGGAAGAAAATAGGTGGTCTTTATAAATCTGGTAGCAGAATATGACCTGATTTGAGGAGGTCCCTACACCAAGACAAAAAAGATCATACCTACATGTCATCAGCTCATGGCTTTTATTTTTGAATACTGTGAAATATAATGAAAAGAAGACAAAAAACGAAGAATACATCATAGTGTAACATGTATTTCCTTTGCTTAAAAATAAAAAAACACAACATAGGGGGGGCGTGGTCTGGACGCCATTTGAGCCGGACGCAGTGGCACTGAGCTACGTCTCCTATCCCCGACAAACTCCTCTAATTAGAGCCACTTTCCCCTCCAAGAAGCACAACTCGCTAGCGGAAGGTTCAGAGAACCAAGGGAGCCCAAAAGAAGACCAACTGGTCCTCTCACCCATGCTGCCTGCCCAAGCAACAGTTGTGGCCCAGCCCTATACCCCCACCTGAGGCGCACACACGCAGATCGGGACATCCCCAGCTCTCCGTCTTGAGAGTAAGTGACTTGCGTGGTCCCCGGAGCTCCCGCACCTTGTATCCTGCCGGCAGTCACCTGGGTACACTCCAGCGCTCCCCTGCCTGACTCCTATCCACACAGCTGGACAGAAGGAGAGGCCCCCACACGTGGCGCAGAGTCCGTGACCCGCGGGATTCCCCAACCCCCCTCTGCACCCAACTACATGATCAGTGCATGCCTCACCAACATCTTACATTTAGACACTTACCTCACAGCAGGAAGTGACCATCTTGCAGTAAGATCGCCTACACTGCAGGGCCTGCCTGGTGCATACTTCTGCCCCACACCTTACTGCACAGTCCCAACTCCAATAGCACTTACAACCGTGCTGACACCCTCCCTGGGACAAGGAAGAAAGGCTCCAGCAGTTAAGAGGTTATTCACAATCAAAAGCACTCTATCATCCTTCCTACCTAAGATTTGCTGCCCTCTGCTGGTCCCTCTGAAAACTACGGCTGAAACTACTATCTAACTCAGCACGCCTGGTCATAGACCATGTATCAAACGACAGGGCCCTGTCTACCCAAAAAGAACTTTAACATTGTGCTAAAAATCGGTTAGATGGCGGAATAGTCCACCCACTGGGGGGAGACGACATGTGACAAAGCAGATCATTGTTTTAAAGCAAGGCTGTATGCAACCTCTGTACTTATATTCTATACTGGGAGACTTTGGTATGTAACTCTAATGGGCAAAGATAAGAAGAATCAGTCCAAGCGGAAACCTACGGAAACACCTAGGCGCCAGGATCTACGGCAATATCTCCATTCTGCAACCACTCCTTCAGAACAAGATAATAGCTCGCCGTCTTCACCAGAAGTGGCTAAGGCTGCAGAAATGGCCAACTCAACTGAATCCGCCTCCACTGATTGCTCGATGAATACAAATCAAGACATCGGGGTGATTTTGCAATTAGTAAAATCCTTACCTACAAAGGCAGAGCTCCCCTCTAAGAAAGACTTTGAACATCTGGAGTCCAGACTTAAAGAGACAGTTAAGAAGGAGGTAGCCACTCTACAAGCAGATCTGGCCCGACTGTCATCTAGAATGTCTAAATTAGAGGATTTCAGAGAGGAATGTGCGACATGTCATGATACTCTTAGCGACACAGTAGCTCAACAAGCTCAAGAGATACAACTGATCAACAGCAGAGTTGACGATCTCGACAATAGAGGACGTAGGAACAACCTACGAATTCGGGGTATCCCTGAGGACATACCCACTCAAGACCTAATTGCCTTCCTCACTAAGGTCTTCAATGAGATCTTAGAATAAGACCCTACCTCCAGTATTCAATTTGACAGAGCCCATAGGGCCCTCAGACCACGAGGGTCTCCGTCTGATCGCCCAAGAGATGTGATCTGCCGCCTGCATTACTATGTACAGAAAGAAGCTATTCTCCAGAAATCTAGGAAACTGGATACTATTGACTATGACGGCAATAGACTTCAGATCTTCCAAGACCTCTCGTGGCAAACCTTGCAGTTACGCCGGATGCTTAGACCTTTGACAGACATACTGCGTTCTAAGAACATTAAATACCGCTGGGGGTTTCCTCTTAGCTTGCAAGTGTCTAACAACGGAAGGATGGAGATCTTGAGAACACCTCAAGACATTAAACCATTCTGCTCACACTTGGGCTTACAGGAGGTAGCACTTCCGGACTGGCATCAACATTCCGTCCGATTACATCCAACTAGCAGTGAAACCTGGCAAACAGTTGGAAGCCCCAGAAATGCGCTGAGGAGACGCCGAGACCCACTGGAAATCCTGGACCCTTAATCTTACTTTTGCTGTAGGCCCTCTTACAAATGTCTACACTTTGCAACTGAAAATTCTTAGTGACCTTCGGACTGTCTCATGTCACTTGGGCGTTCCTTACAGAGGGGGTTATACCCGTCCCTGTATCCCTCTATCCTGGCTAGGCTAGAGAAATTGAATATCTGATCTAAGTTTCAGGTCAACAATGGCCTTATATGCTGACTTTTTTTTGTAGTCACTCAAGTCCTTTATTGTCAGAATATATAAATCCTAAAGTGACACCACATTAAGCAGATATGATAGTTCAATGTTCCTGCTGTTGACCCAGATCTCTCTGGTTTATACCTGCTGGAGGTCTTACCACTAACTGTGAGACCTGCTAAGTCGTTATTGTTATTGTCATTACCACTTCTACTGGTCTTGCTGTTTAGGCCATTACAATTATCTGATATACTGATAAGATGACTCTGTTAGTCACTGTCGTTAACCCCCCCTTTACCCCCCACCGCTGGAAGAAACCCGAGAGATGGTTGTGGCTCCTCCACACCCGTCTCCCTGGAGCGGTTTGATGGTATACTATCTGTTGTGTTTATTTCTGTTTGTTCGTTGGTGTCTGTCAGTGTTGTGTCCCCTCTCATGTGGCTTCCCTACCCCCCCCCCCTTCTCGCTAATTTCAACTTATATAACATTTTATTTATTTGCAAGGTTCAAGGTCATTTATTGCTTTCAAATGCCAACCCAACTGCTCAGTTATGAGACTGACAGAAGCGCGGTTCTGAGATACTTAGATCCACCATGACAAATAAATTTAAATTGCTTTCAATTAATGCCAAGGGCCTTAACCTCCCTGAAAAAAGATCACGGGCATTGAGAGAGATGAGACATCTGGGAGCAGATGTTGTCTTTTTTCAAGAAACCCACTTTAAGCAGGAATCTGCCCCACGGCTCTCAGATGGCTTCTACACTTCCTCATATTTTAGTAACAATAGAGAGGGCAAGACGCTGGGAGTGGCTACCCTGTTCTCTAAGAGATTACCCTTCTCAGATTTTCAGAAAATTTGTCTAGTGGAAGGAAGAGCACTTCTGATAAAATGTCGATTATTTGATGTTACATATACTTTTGTGAACTTATATCTGCCTAACCAAGGTCAACCACTGTTTATTTCACAGGTATTAGATAAGGTCGCGGAATATGCGGAGGGAATTCTGCTTGTGGGAGGCGATCTCAATTGGACCCTTCAACCAGAAACTGACACCTCCAATGGCCGGACGGGGGTGCGCAGATCGCAACATTGTAAGGTTAGACGTACACTTCATGAACACCAACTGGTCGACACATGGCGCCTGCAACACCCAGGGGAGAGGGACTATTCCTTTTTCTCCCACCCCCATGAGGTTTACTCACGAATTGACTATCTGCTCCTTCCACAACGGTTCCTAACTAACCTCCTAACAACATCTATTGGTCAAATAACTTGGTCAGATCACGCCCCCATTTCAACTTTCTCATTTAAAGACAAAAAAATGCACTTGGCGCCTAAACAAACTTCTCCTCCAAAATACATATTGTAGGGACCAACTTACTGCTGCATTAGATGATTATATTTCTGACAATGTTACTCCAGACATCTCGAGTATTACTATCTGGGAGGCGCATAAATGCATTATCAGAGGGAAACTTATGGCTCCCGTATGAAGAAAGAAAACATTGCGTATCGAGATCACTTACTTCAGCAGATTAGGGACTTAGAGATGACACATAAATCCAACATGTCTAGGGACCTGTTGAACAAGCTCAAGGAGACGAGGGCGGCACTTAACAAATTACTTTATGATAAAGTGAAACTTGACTTCCAGAGGTGTCACCATCGTTTCTTTCGCTGGGGAAACAGGCCGGGAACAATGTTGGCTAGGGCTCTGCGTAAACAGCGAGCTAAGGCTTACATTGCCATGATTAAGGATAACAATGACCGGGAGTGCAAATTAACTGCTGACATAGCTTGTGCATTCCACACATACTACACCAAATTATATAATCTCGAAACTCAAGAACCTGCCCCTATAGATGCCACACGCTCAGCTCAAATTGAGGCATATTTAAAGGAGATCAGTTTTCCCACTCTTTCAAGATCAGATAGAGATAAACTGGAACAACCTTTCACTGAAGGGGAGTTGAGGGAGGCAATTAAATCAACACCTTCGGGTAAAAGTCCGGGCCCTGATGGCTTTTCCATGGCATACTATAAGACCTTTAAAGATAAGTTGATACCCCTGATAGTGCCGGCCTTTAATGTAATCTCCAACGACTCCGCTTTCTCCCCACAGAGTTTGGAAGCCCATATAACGGTGATCCCCAAAGAAGGAAAGGACCCCTCTCAATGTGCAAGCTATAGGCCTATTTCCTTGCTGAACGTAGACGTTAAGTTGTACGCAAAACTTATCGCAAATAGATTAAAATACCTACTCCCAGATCTGATTCACTCAGATCAGGTGGGCTTTGTCCCGGATCGCGAGGCACGGGACAACACCACCAAGGTGATAGATTTGATTTACTCTGCTTCATGCTCAACAACGGCTTCAATGCTCTTGTCTACAGACGCAGAAAAGGCCTTTGACCGTGTGAGTTGGCCGTTTACGAGAGGGCTCCTGGAGCATCTTGGATTAGGCCCATTGGGACTTCATAGAATCTTAGCACTTTATCGACAACCCAGGGCTATAATTAAAATTAATGGTGATCTGTCGGAACCGGTGATGATTAATAATGGCACTAGGCAGGGGTGTCCGCTGTCTCCGCTCATATTTGTGCTGTGCATGGAGGCGTTGGCAAGGGCAATCAGGGCCAATCCGAATATATCTGGTGTTCAAGTGGGTGAGAGAGAACATAAACTCGCTTTATTCGCGGACGACCTTTTGGCCGTTATTACCAACCCGGTTGTTTCCCTACCCAACTTGGTTAAAGAATTCGGAAGGTTTGGTTTACTATCTAACTTCAAAATTAACTATGGCAAGTCAGTGGCTCTGAATATTAATATCCCAGCCCCCGTGGTGGAGGGTTTAAAATGTGCCTTCCCTTTTATTTGGCATCCCACCCAATTGAAATATTTAGGCGTGGTACTTTCTAACGATCTCTCGCGCTTATACGACCTCAACTTTAAACCACTTCTTGGGAATCTCCGGACTGATTTGAGAGAGTGGCAGAGCAAGAATTTCACATGGATAGGTAGGGTTAACATTATAAAAATGAATGTCCTACCTCGACTTCTCTACCTCATACAGACGTTACCTATTTTAATCCCCGACTCCTGGTTTCAGGGCATCCAACGTTTGGTGCGGGACTTTGTGTGGAGTGGGAGGCGCCCAAGATTCAAGCACGAAACTTTATTTAGACGAAGACACTTGGGGGGTCTCCAGCTTCCCCACATACCCTCATACTATGATGCTGGAATCTTAACCAGAATAATGGAGATGTCAGTTCAAGAGGGTAGGAAACAATGGGTAGCGATCGAATCATCATATCTCGACTCTTCTAGTACTACGTTAATTTGGTTAATCAAAGTACCCAGAATCTCACACCCTACCCTAGGGCCCACTCATATTAAATGGTCTAAGTTAAGAACTCTTACTCATATATCATCTTTAACATCCCCACTTCCGCCATTGTTCAATAACCCTAAGTTCCCCCCTGGAACTACTCCATTAGCGTTTAACCTGTGGTTGCGAGCAGGAATCCATCGTGTCGGCCAGTTGGTGGGAGCTACTGGGGTCCTCTCATTTGTAGAGATTCAATCTAAGTGGAAACTACCGAATATAGAGATCTGGCGATATCTCCAGCTTAAACATTTTCTCTCCTTTAGTCTCTCAAAACATGATATTAATAGGAATCTGACAGTCTTTGAATCCCTTTGTAGCAAACCTCACCACACCCCACACTCCTTATCGACTATCTACAAACTCATAATCGAGTTTCGCTTTAGATCTCCCCTGAAATTCCTCTTGGAATGGGAAAGGGATCTAGGAATAGAACTACGAGAGACTGATTGGTCGAAAATTTTCCAGGCAATCCATGCTTGCTCACCTAACGTCTCAATATTAGAGACCCACTTTAAGGTTCTTACCAGGTGGTACAGATGCCCGGAACATCTTGCAAAAATGTTTCGCGGTCTGTCTAGTGCCTGCTGGAGATGTAGTTCAGGACCAGGATCTTTATTACATATCTGGTGGGATTGCCCCGTACTACAACCCTTTTGGTCGCAGGTGATAGACATCACACGGAAGATACTTGGCCAGGCTATTCCCGATACCCCGGTGTACTGGCTCCTCAATAAAGTAGATATGCCTATTTCCTGCTTTAAAAAATCTCTGTTAAAATTTGTGATATCAGCCGCCAAGGCAGTCATACCTGTGAGATGGAAAACAACCACGCCACCAAATGTTCGGGATTGGATCAGGAGATTAGAATATTACAGGTCCATGGAAGAACTATACTTGTCAGATAGGGACTCTTTTGTAACATATTATACTATATGGAGACCTTGGTTGGACTTTATAGATTCGCCAGAGTTTGCGGCTTTGGGTACATCCGTCTGAAACATGTATCTTTAGGTTACAAGGGTGAACCAGCCGTCTGTAATGGTTGGATTAGGCTATTTTCTATATCTCCTCTGTATATGCTGTAGGCCTTTTATTATTATGATGACTTGCATCATGCTATCCCCCATTCTTTCCTTATGTTTCCCTGTTATATCCCCCCCCCCCCCCTGTCTGTCTCTATGTTTTATATGTCAGGTCAGCTACACCCACCTTTCGTGGATGGGAATGTTCGCACTCTCTGACACATTTAGCCATCTTTGGCTTAGTGCTATGTTGTTATGATGTTATAATCTCTTTATCACTCGCCATCCAAAGCGAATACTGAGGAAAATTACATATATGTAACCTGTGTTTGTTGCTAAAAACCTCAATAAAAACTTATTTTACAAAAAAAAAACACAACATAGTGTACCCTGTTTATAAACATATCTTTTTCTAAATTAATAAAGTGCTTCTTAGTTGCCACAACTCAAAATAAATGATATTTAATTTGCTTATAAATAGAAAACAAGGTATTTTAATGCATGGTCACACTTCTCTGGTATTTATAATATGTGAAATCCTAATCAATAAATATGTATCCTCTTATTATTTAATATAAATTGTGCAGACACAATTATAGTAATCCATGAGGTGGGTTAAAAAAATATAATATATTTATTACCAAAAACAAAATAGATTATCATAATAACTACAACACGAATTCACTTTAAAAGCATCTGATGATGGTGTAGATGGATCCTATCTGCAGATGGAAATAATAATAGTCACGTAGAGAATAGTGTCCTAAACGGCTGCTGGATGGTGGCCACCTGCAGGTGTTTAGATAGGTAGTTAGTTTAGTTCTTAAGCTGGGTACACACTACAGAAATTTCGACCAACTTTCTATGCCGAGCGATTTTACATGTGAACGATGGTCCGATCGCTCAGTCCATGGACTACATACACACTAGCCTTGTTTAGGATGATAAAGGGAAGAGCGGACGTCCCTTTAGCGACTTTTTACAGCCATGTTGTCGTGAGCAATGACTGTAATTTCGTACTCACTGTTGTGGATCGGTCGGAAGTTTATACACACTACACAGCGGAAACGAGATTGGAACGAAAATATTAAACGGTACGACCAACCAAATGAGGCAATAATCGTCCATTTGGGCAGACTTTCGACCATCGTGTCACTGACCCGACTTTTGAACGAGCTGTCGTATGTCGGCTGTTTGAGCCGATTATTGGACGAAAACAGTGTAGTGTGTACCCAGCTTTAGATAGATTAGTTTAGGTAGATCAGATAGGCAGATAGATTAGATAGGTATTAGATAGGGTAAGTTAGGTCTGTTCTCTGTCAGAATCTGCCCTCAATTCATGCTGTCATTTCTATATTATGCCTCACCTGGCCAGCCTGTTTCTCCTAGCTCATTCACCTGGCTTCATTATCACCTGCAGCCTATTGGTTCAGCTCTCCTTTAATAGCCGGCTAATCCTGTGCAGGATTGCTGGTAATACGTGTACCTTAGTGTTCTGCTCCCTTGTGTTTGCCCTGTTACCTGCTCCTGTTGTTTCCTGCCGGCTTAGTGTATTCCTGTGTACCAGACTGTTTCCGTTCCTGACTACTCTTGATTGGATTTCCCTGTGTACCGACTCGGCTCTGCTTTGACTGTTCTCCTGTGTTGATATCCCGTGTACCAGACCTGATTCTGTTCCTGACGATTCTACTACCTGCTCGCCAGTTCCAGTCAGTTATTTCCTGGACCCCAGTAAAGTCGTGCTCCCAGGCATGGCTCCGGTGTGATCTGCAGCTCCTCTGCTCATCCTACCTTATACGAAGACACAGCCCCTGCAGCATCTCTGCACTCAGATTTCAACAATCTTTCTTTGGCTCCAGAGTCAACCTTGCCACAGGTACTGTTGACTGTTTACATACATCACCATGTGCCTATAATTGTAGTTACCCCTGGCAACCACCAAGGAACTGTTTCCCTCCAATCTCCGGACTCTTATCAGTACTGTGGGTTGTAGTTACCCCTGGCAACTGCTTAAGAACTGTTACCCCTAAATCTCCGGACTCTCACCGGTACTGTGGGTTGCAGTTACCCCTGGAAACCGCCTAAGAACTGTTTCCCTCAAATCCCCGGACTCTCACCATTACTGTGGGTTGTAGTTACCCCGGGCAACTGCCTAAGAACTGTTACCCCTAAATCTCCGGACTCTCACCAGTGCTGTGGGTTGTAGTTACCCCTGGCAACCACCTAAGAACTATTTCCCTCAAATCTCCGGACTCTCACCTGTACTGTGGGTTGTAGTTATCCTTGGCTACTGCCTACGTTCAGTTTCATCATCTTTACCTATCACTGCAAGTTCTGTTCCTTTCCGGACAAGCACCGGTACAGAAGTCGCTTTGGATCAGGGGACTTCTCTATCAACTGTTCCTTATTTATTCCAGTGGCCAAGAGTGATATATCAGTCTTGACACCATCCACTCGGTGTCTCACAGGACTCACTCCTGCACTTCCTATTCTACGGCCTCTGTAACTCTATTCCTGGGTTATCCCCAGCCAGTGCATATCTCACAACCCTCTGTCTGCAGGCAAGTCTGTCCCCACCACTAGGGACAACAGTGAACAACAGACTTTCGGAGCAGACTCCAGGTTTTGCTGTACTGGCTGGAGGGGTTTCTAACATTATTGTCATGAAAAACTGGACATTTCCAGGTTAACTAGAAAAAAGTTTTGTCATATGAACCCAAAGACAGAAGAGTATAAAAGCAACCGAATTGAAGAAAGGGGGAGAGAGGAATTAATATGCATTGGTAAAACAGAGGGTAAAAAAGGAGGGTTAAAGAAGAGGGATGGCGCAAAGCTTGTATCTCTGCTTAAGAGGAAAAAGATGCAGGCGGAGTAGGGAGCTAAATCTAGCGCATCCTAGATAAGTTATATGATTGGTCCAAATGTGATTCTGCTCCACACACTAGAGCCAAGAGAAATCATAGGCATAAGAAGGAGGGGGGGGGGGGGGAAGAAAAAACGGGATCTCATTTCTCACTGCATTACTTAAACTACTTTTATTTGGCCTTTCTCCAACAGCTTGTCCTAAGTGTAATACTTTTGTATATTTTGTGCTCGGAATAGAGCAGCTTCCCACAGAAAATGATGAAGGCACAGATTGTCTCTATTCCTAAACCTGTAATACAATGTGTTACCATATATACTGCCCCACAGCTTTAAACACAGATATTATTTATCATAAGTTAATAGCGAACAGATTAAATATGTTTCTGCCTTCCTAGGTTCATGACAATGAGTTGGGGTTTGAAACTTTTATTATTTACAAATTTTGTTTTCCTCGTCAGAATAATGGAGTTGATCCTTGCTTTATATACCTCCCCAGAAGCAGAAGAGGACATTGCCTGGCCACATAGCAAAAGGTGGGGGGGGGATCAGACGACGCCAGACCAGATCCGGATGCCCCCACTATACTCTTCTGAGCATGAGAGGCCAGGGGTCAACACATGCACAGTGAATTCCAAAATGGGCATTTAGCACCTGCACCCCATGCAGTTGTGGTAGTTCTGCCACTGTACCCACCCCTCTGGTGGAGTATCTGACAATGGTTTTAAAGCCACTAAATGTGCTATATGTAATTGTACTCAACAGGGGTGTTCATTCTCGCTCCTATTAATTGTTGCAGCAATAGAACTTAGCACAATCCATAGATCAGTCTACAGTCATGGCCAAAATTTTTCAGAGTGACAAAAACATTATTTTTTACAAAGTCTGCTGCCTCAGTATTTATGATGGCAATTTGCATATACTCCAGAATGTCATGAAGAGTGATCAGATGAATTGCAATTAATTTCAAAGTCCCTCTTTGCTGTGACAATGTACTTTATCCATATAACATTTCCACTGCATTACAGCCCTGTCACAAAAGCACCAGCTGACATCAGGTTAGTGATTCTCTCGTTAACACAGTTAAGAGTGTTGACGAGGACAAGGCTGGAGATAACTCTGTCATGCTGATTGAGTTAGAATAACAGACTGGCAGCTTTAAAACGAGGTTGGTGCTTGTAATCATTGTTCTTCCTCTGTTAACCATAGTTACTTGCAAGGAAACATAGGCAGTCATCATTGCTTTGCACAAAGAGGGCTTCACAGGCAAGGATATTGCTGCTAGTAAGATTGCACCTAAATCAACCATTTATTGGATCATCAAGAACTTCAAGGAGAGAGGTTCAATAGTTTTGAAGAAGGCTTCAGGGCACCCAAGAACGTCCCGCAAGCGCCAGAACCGTCTCCTAAAGTTGATTCAGCTGCGGGATCGGGAACCCACCAGTGCAGAGCTTGCTCAGGAATGGCAGCAGGCAGGTGTGAGTACATCTGCACACACAGTGAGGCGAAGACTTTTGGAGGATGGCCTCGTGTCAAGAAGGCCAGCAAAGAAGCCACTTCTCTCCAGGAAAAACATCAGGAACAGACTGATATTCTGCAAAAGGTACAGGGATTGGACTGGTGAGGACTGGGGTAAAGTAATTTTTTCTGATGAATCCCCTTTCAGATTGGGGCACCTGGAAAATCGCTTGTCCGGAGAAGGAAAGGTGAGCGCTATCATCAGTCCTGTGTCATGCCAACAGTAAAGTATCCTGAGACCATTCATGTGTGGGGTTGCTTCTCAGCCAAGGGAATGGGCACACTCAGAATTTTGCCTAAGAACACAGCCATGAATAAAGAATGGTACCAAAACATCTTTCAAGAGCAAATCCTCCCAACCATCCATGAACAGTTTGGTTACGAACAATGCCTTTTCCAGCATAATGGAGCACCTTGCCATAAGGCAAAAGTGATAACTAAGTGGCTCAGGGATCAAAACATCAAAATTTTGTGTCCAAGGCCAGAAACCTCCCCAGGCCCTAATCCCATTAAGAACTTGTGGTCAATCCTCAAGAGGTGGCTGGACAAATAAAAACCCACACATTCTGACAAACTCCAAGCATTGATTAGGGAAGAATGGGTGGCCATCAGTCAGTATGTGGCCCAGAAGTTGATTGACATCATGCCAGGCCGAATTGCAGAAGTCTTCAAACAGAAGGGTCAACACTGCAAATATTGACTTTGGCATAAACTTAATGTAACTGTCAATAAAAGCCTTTGACACTTATGAAATGCTTGTAATTTTACTTCAGTATATCATAGCAACATCTGACAAAAAGGTCTAAAAACACTGAAGCAGCAAACTTTGTAAAAACCAATACTTGTGACATTGTCACTTTTGTCCATGACTGTAGTAAGGCATCAGATCTAGTGACATCTGCCATTGAACATAAATTATGTTTATTCTCCGCTAATTTGCTGCTTACCAGTAAGAAGTCACCTTGCTGCCAGCCTTGCATGACTTCTATAAGGTATCATTATATAAAGTGATTATAGGTAAGACAGAAGCGTTGCTTAACAATAATTCATATACTTTTTAGTGCAATGGAAGCTACTGTCACAAAGATTTAAGACGTTGACGTTTCTCCTAAATTAAAGATACACTTACTGCATGATTTTACTTTGATATTTGTGTTCGGCCAATTTGCAGAAGTAAAAATGGTTGTTTAGCCAAAGATGTCCGTTGTTATTGTCCTGTATTACTGCTATTTACTCAACTATTTTTCTTGCTGTTGAACTACGTTTAAGGTATAATGTACAATTCCCCACTGTACAACGCCATATAACTAAACTATAATAATATGAGTATTATTAAACAGGATAGAGACTATTATCATTTAAGACACTTTAAGCAGTTATTTAAAAAGTTTGTCAACAGACAGTATCATCACTTTACAGGACTACACCACTTATTAAACTATTTAGAGACACCACTCTACATGAGCTTGAGAAACACCCATACCAGGTATAGACATTTGAGCATACATGACATATAGTCGGCAGTATGTAGCTATGCCCACAGTAATGATGGCCGCTCCGTGCCAGTGCCCCGAGAAAACAGTTTTTCCTCGTAATACAGGGGATCTCCAAATGGGTGGAGCATGAAGGAAAGGGCGGGGATAGCTGTCACAGGCCGCTGCTTATTGGGTTAGAGACTTTTGTACCGGTTGCCAAAGCTAGGTTCAGCCAATGATGGTGGGAAGTGGGCGTGTCAGTAACCGGAAAGAGGCGTGTGGTTGGAGGCCGGTGCCACGGCTGGTGTCGCAGATCTGGGACGTTGATCGTTTCCTCTTGTCTTCCCGAAAGCAGCGCTGCTCTCTCCCGAGCCCACCTAGACAGCGATGCGACCCGGCGGGGAGCTGTGACAGCGAGGTTCGTCCCGGGGGATCTGAACACTGGAGACATGGAAAACGAGTTCAAGAGCATAGACGAGGAAAACCGCTGGAGCTCCCTGTATGGAGTGAGTATGGACTATGTGTATTATTTTTATATATATATATATATATATGTATATGTATATGTATATGTAACATGTCCGTCAGTGCTGAACCTCCGTTGTGTACATAGTGATGATGGACAGGTACAAAGACTTACACACACCGGCGGCACACATAAACTATAACATATATATATATATATATATATATATATATATATATATATATATATATGTATGTAATCCTGTATATATTATTTCATAGTGTATAATTCTTTCTATTCTCGGTGTTTAGTGTCAATCAAATGTTGCCACAATATATATTATGTATAAAGGTAATGTAATGGACGCTGTTTGAGATAGGCCATTCATTTGTTTTACCACATCACATAGGACTACTTAATGTGTTTTGGCTTTTACGTTGACGTTATATAGTGTAGTTTCTGCATAATGTTTTATTTGTTATTTGTAGTGTGCCATTTTTTCTATTCATTGATTATAATAAGAACTGAAACTTGTAACCAGTATTAGTACAATGAATGTTCCCTACATGCAACATATATAAAATGTGTGTTTTATTAATTGAAGTACATAAAGCTTTTTCATTTATTTGACCAGAATACAATAATGCTGGTCTGGGGTTTTATTTCAAGCTAGTGGTATTACTAGGAGCGACTTTAGTATGTAGGAAAATATGTCCAATGTATGCTATATAGGTCTGATTATCAGGATCTCTTTGTCTGAGCATGTTAGGAAGTATGATGACAATTCTTAAGGGTTGTGGGACATACACAAATGTAATGTAGTATTTAATTGTTGGCCAATCCCATGAAACTTCTTATAATTTCTTGTAAACATAAATCCACTCTTCAGTTACATGTTTGATCACAGCATAGTTTGTGACTTAACATTAGTTCTTTAGGTACATTGTAATCTGCTACTATAGTAGCAGCATTAATGAGAAATGTTACTCAATAACTGAAGCTTTCACATGCTCGTTGTCAACGGTTTAATTTCTGCCTCAACTAATTTAGTTGTTGCATACACTCTTACATTGCACAAACTTGGTTGTGGTGTTTGATATATGAATGACTAGATTGCAATGTATAGGTACACCTTATTGCTATCAGGCTAACTGTTAACCTCACACATTTGCCTGTGTAGGTAACAGACTAATTTGATTTTCCTTTCTTCCTGATCTAAAATTATCTGATTTGGCCACAATTTTATCTAGAATCATTGCTTGTTGGGGGGATATGGTTTTCTACCTGCTGGTGTCAAAATAGATGCCTTACCATGGGTTTTTAAACTTAAGTAAAAGCATGTAAATAGGTATGTGAATGGAACACTTTCACAGTAGTATGTTTTTACTATCCCCATTGCTTTCAAATATATTGTCTATTCAAATAAATGAGATAAACAGAGTAAAATTACCTAAAAGCAAGAAATATAAATAAATAAATAAATAAATATATATATATATATATATATATATATATATATATATATACACGCAAACACTGATCAGTTAAAGCATTAAAACCACATGGCTAATATTGTGTAAGTCACCTCCGTTCCACCAAAACAGCTGTGATTTGTCGAGGCATTGGCTCCACAAGACCTCTGAAGGTGTCCTCTGGTATCTGGCACTTATACGTTAGCAGCAGATCCGTTAAGTCCTGTAAATTGTGAAGTGGGGCCTCCATTGGCTTGTACTTGTTTTTCCAGCACAGCCCACAGATGCTCGATCGGATTGAGATCTGGGTAATTTGGAGGCTAAGTCAATACCTTGAACTCTTTGACATGTTCCTTTAAACAATTCCTGAACAAATTTGCAGTGTTGCAGGGCGTCTTATCCTGCTTAAAGAGGCCACTGCCATCAGGAAAAACGGTTGCCATGAAGGGGTGTACCTGGTCTGCAACAATGTTTGACATGTACCACCTACCTAAAGTAACATCCATATGAATGCCAGATCCCAAGCTTTCCCAGCAGAACATTACCCAGAGCATCATGCTTCATCTGCCAGCTTGCTTTCTTCCCATAGTGTATTCTGGTGCCATCTCTTCCAGGTAAACGATGAACACGCACCCGGCCATGATGTAAAAGTATCAGACCAAGCCTCTTTCTTCCATTGCTCAATGGTCCAGTTCTGATGCTCATGTGCCCATTGTAGGAATTTTCGGCAGTAGGCAGGGGGCAGCATGGGCACTCTGACCAGTCTGCGGCTATACAGCCCCATACGCAGCAAGCTTTGATGCACTGTGTGTTATGACACCTTTCTATCCTAGAGTAAAATCCCCCAGCACACTGCTAAAGCCAGCAAAGGACCTGCCATTTCTACTGTAAATAAAAATGCAAAAGTCTGTTGCACACATTTGCAAATGTATGGTAAGCCACCTGCCACTCCACAGTGCTTTGCTAATAGGGTGGTCCTAACCTCTAAACAGCAAGAGTCCCATATATTTGGGCCATATATATGTGTTTTTAAATTGAGAGCTAACTTACTAAGAGGTACCCCAGAAACCTCCAAATGGCAATACAGCGCCAGCACTCCCCCGCAGCTACTGACACCAGACCACCTTCTTCCATTGCTCCATGGTCCAGTTATGTTTTTTTTTTGGTTTTTTTTGCTGACTACTATACAGATATATATACATACTTTACCTCCTGAGGAAGTCTTTTACAAGACGAAACGCGTAGAGGACATTGCGGTAAAGAGGGAACTTGTGACTACACATCTCATCAGCGGTGATGTATACTGGAGCAGTTGGAAATAGCTGATGTGTTTATATGAAGCTCCTTTGTGATGGTCTCATCCCCTTCCTTTTAAAAGATACCCAGATAAGCATGCATTGTTTTTATTCATGTAAGTGCAATTCTGCATTTTGTATGTAATAAAATTGGTGCTATACAGTATCACACTATATGATTCTTTTTCCGTCTACATAATCTGGCTACTATTGAGTATCCACTCTGGACTCCAGAAGCACTATTCATGACTCCTGCCTAGTGTACATCTGAGGGGTGATAACGGAGTGGATTCTATGTGAAAAATCATCATCCATTATACAGATAAGCTTTAAAGAATTTTTATCTGGTACGCACATCTTATATTGGTGAGGTGCAGGAGTTCCAGCGTTTAATCCATCTACTTACATTCACCCTTGCTGTTTGAGTGTTATAGAAACTATCTCTTGCTCTCACTCATATGGATGACTGAGCTTCTTATTTATGGCACACCTTCTGTATACCTTCCAATATATACAGTTTTATACTATGTGGCGCCCCTCCCTATTTGTTTTATTATAGATTATTCCAGGTCACCATCTGGCTTTTGTGGGAACTGTGGCTGCCTCCTGTACATAGGAAATCCTATGTCCAACTTGGACTGTTATTGAACCTTCTTGGTCAAATTGGAGTTACGCGCTGTATTATCTATTTTTGATTTTATATATATATATATATATTATATAGTGAAGCTTGCTCCATGGTCCAGATCTGGCATGCACCTGCCCATTGCAGGTGCCTTCTGTGGTGGGCTGGAGTCAGCATGGGCACTGTGACAGGTATAAGACTATGCTGCAATGCACTGTGTGTTTTGACACCTTTCTATCATAGCCAGCATGAACTTTTTCAGCAATTTGGGCTACAGTAGCTCTTCTGTGGGATTGGACCAGATGGGCTAGTCTTCACTCCTATCTCGTATCAGTGAGCCTTGGGTGTCCATGACTCATGTTGCCAGTTGTCCTTCCTTGGACCACTTTTGGTTGGTACTAGCCACTGCATACTGGGAACACCCCACCAGATCTGCCTTTTTGGAGTTCTTCTGACCCAGTTGTCTAGGCATCACAATTTTGTCCTTGAGAAAGTCGCACAGATCCTTACACTTGTCCTTTCTTCATGCTTCCAGCACATCAACTTCAATAACTGCCAGTTCACTTAGTGCATAATATATTCCACCCTGTGACATGTGCCACAGTTGCAAGATAATCAATGTTGTTCATTCCACTTGTCAGTGGTTCTAATGTTGTGGCTGACTGGTGTCTGTGTGTATATCTATATGTGTATAGATAGATAGATATATTTAAAACAAACAAATAAATACAACAAAACTTTGATATTTGGGGAATTTTATTGTCAGAACAAAATTATCGGTATGGAGATCGGAGTAATGCATTATTTCTCAGTTGTTGCATTACCACCTCTTCATCAGTGCTACCTGCAGATCTAAAACATTCTAAAGAAGTTCTACATTGGAGGAGCTGAAATTTTCAGCATACAATACAAAATTCTTTGGCCTTAAGGCCTATTTTAATTGGGCTCCATTGCTCTGCTGTGTAAAATTGTAGCTATGCAAATAAAATATATATTTTGAGTTTTGAACAATGTTTTACCAGAATCCTTTAATAAGAGAATGATCTTGCAACCTTAGTGTAATCTGAGGACTGTCAAAGAAATTGTTTGCCCTGTTAGCACAACCTTGCAAAGGTGTGTTTTGTTTTTATGTTTTGTTTTTTTTGGTTTTTTTATTGTGAAATAGCTGGCCATTAATATGAAGTCCCTGTACATGTTTTTTTTTTTTTTTTTTTCAGAAAATAGTATGTGTGTTGCTACACTGTTTGCTTTCCCTATACTTGTTTTGTAATTTAATTATTTGTTGTATTCTTTTTTTTTCCCCACTTGTGAAACCCATGAATTACCCATCTTTGTGTATACTAGTGATGAAAAGTAACGGGCCTGCAACTTTTGTATTAATGTTTTCTGTTATGGGTTGTGTGACTATTAACAATCACATTTAAGTTACTGTTTGGTTTAATGTTGCATATGCTGCATTTTTTACTTTCTTGGCCTAGTTCTTGTTTTAAATCTAAAATGAGCCATTTAATTATATATTTTTAATTTTCCCATTTAGACCTGCAGTGAGTTGTAAAATAAGCTTGTGAGGTTTTTTTGTTTTCTTTGTACAAAACACGTTGGACTATTCATTCATCTATAGCGATGCGTAATTATGTTTTTTATTTTCATAGAAACAGTGTGCATGTGACTTTTATGTCGCATCTGCACTTGTCTTGTTCCCTGCAGGTCACTGTCCAGTGCTGTACAGTATACAAAAAATCAATTGGGGAACATCACGTGCAGCTTCATGAATAAACAGTGATGATATGTGTTTGTCGATAAGCTATGACACTGTGAAACAGTGTATTTCGAGGATAATGTACCTCAATCCTTCCAGCACTACTGTATTATGTTGACATCTGTCCTGATAGAAGTAACCAATATAGGCAGTGAACTGAAGCCCATTCTACCGTGGGTATGTATGTGTGTGCTTTAAAGTTCTGCAGCACCGCACATGATACTTACAGTAGTATACAATACTTGCAACAATGAGCCATAATACCTAAAGAAAAGAAGACCTCACATCTACTAATTAAGAAATTTTACACGGATAATGTTAATAAAGATAAAGTTATTTGCAGGATAACGAGTGAGAGTGATGGTAATGTAATGTGAAATAGGCCTGGGCTCAAGAAAACGGGCAGGGAAGCAGGCCGAGAGGAACAGAGGGTGATGAAATAGTAGGAGATTACAGAGAGCCCTGCTCATGAGAGATTATATCCTCTCACCTTTGAGAGAATACCCTCCCCCAGTGTACGGGGATCTCTGCATCTTCCAGACATAGCATTGAGTATTGTGAAGCGCTATTACCATGGAAAGGCATGTGGTTGTTCTTGCGCTTTTGTGTGTAAAGTAAGATTTGATGTAATATAATGAATGGCAATAAATGCCTTTTTAGCAACATTAACTTAAACGGTTAAGTGTTAAAGGTCTTGTCCCTCTGGTGTATGCTTGAAAGGGTACAAAGCTACCTATGTGATTTTTCAATTTTTCTTTTTGTATGAAATCTTACTGAAAAAGAAAAGTTCTAATGATAAATGTGTTGGTAGTTAGTGTTGAGAATGTTTCATGCGTTAAACACAAAGTACATTAAATAAGTATGAACCTGTCCAAAAATGGCATGTTTTTCAATGACAGAAAACATATCGTAGGTGGTTATGTACCCTTAAAACATTCTTTTCAGTTCTATTTTCTGTTTCCTATACATGCTTTGCCTAGTCTACCTGCTGGGGAGCACTAACTGAAAGACAGGAATAGTATCTTTACGGGGTGGCTGGTAAGGACATGGCCAGGTGATCGTACATGACACAGGGAATTACAGAGTGTATCACAGTTTGTCCAACTCTGTAAAAATCATAATATCTCAGGTCAATGGCGAGAACTACCTATCACCTAATTGAAAAGAGCTGTAATAATTATCTATCTTCTGAAGGAAAAAGATCCTTCGTTGGGGGTTTGGATAAGTGTTTACCTTTACCAGTAATGCCAATTTACACCAAGCTTTAGTCCATATGGAGGGCCCTGCTATTACAGAGATGTATTTTCACTCAGCTGTCACTAGTTTAATTGCCCTTTTTATAAAATGTCCTTCTGTCTATTGCAAAGTGTGCTAATCGTCTAATAACAATGTTTGCAGCGGATCTCATGTCCTGTACAAACTACTTGTTGACTGATTATGATGAGCATACACATTCTCACCCATCCCATGTTTATGTACTATGTAAATTACTAAATCTTCAGTACACATTGTTAAAAGATCTGTTTCCTAGCTGCTTAGCTGACAGTCATTTTATATGAAGGAATTGTGTGATATGTTGTACCGGATTGCTCTAATGCACATTCTTCTGTTCTTATATCCTTTTCAATTTTAACTTCATGCTGTTACGGCCAATTAAGGGTTCTTGTGTGTAATATTTTCTTGCTTGATTCTTGTTCCCACATCAAACGTGGTCTGAGGCATTTCCTGGTAATAGCAACATATTACTTACTGTGTCTAATAAAAACATCAAAGCTCATAGCCTGTCATATTTCATATTATTGTAATGCTGGACATCTGCAGTGTTCGTCCTAGAAAATTTTAACAGCCGAGTGGCATTAAGAAGCAGCCGGGTGGTGGCAGTTTAATTCTTTGCAATAATAATGAAAAATATTGGCGGTTATTGCCCACAACTGCCAGGACTGGTCAGACTGGTGGTCAGTGGTCTAACACACACTGCTGGCTGTAGTGCTCACATAGTGCCTGTTCTAATGGGAGAAGCAATGGTATTGTTATAGGACTCTGTTGGGCTCCAAGAACCGGGTGGCAAGTAAAACCAGCCGGGTGGAGCACCTGGGGAGACCACTGATCTGGTAGTTATGCAACCTAAGGAAAACATTAGAGGGGGAGGAAATGTGAAGGTTTGTGCTTGGTCTACCCTGGGCACAACAGTGTTAACCATAGATGTAGAAATAGAAAAGTGAAGAAAAAAAACTAGTTAGCATCACTTGCCTTTCATATGTTTGTCCCATGTGTGGTCTGAATCATGCAGTTAATATCCTATGCTACTGCTACTTTAAAGACTTCTGATTTTACATAAGTCCTATAGTCCAGTTTTTGCACTAAATACATGTCTGACATAAAACAGATAAAACTATTTCAATCACCTTGTATACCTAGGGAGTGTCACATTTCTCCCCCTTTTTCTTTTAATACTACACCTTGACACCTGTATTGAAGTTTAGGACAAGCTGTTGTGTAATGTATTTGTTGCTGGGAGAACTCAATTACGTATTGTCCTGCCCATGCATTTTCTGAGGATGTTTTTTTCAGATATGTTACAGGATTTGTATACAGGTTGGATGTGGAGACAAAGGACAGTTCTGAGTGAAGCATGGCAGCATTCTGGAGGGGGAAGGGTTTATTGTCATGTGGTTAACATAAAATATAGACATGGGGTAGTAGGTATCTTCTGTTGACTGGTGGGAATATTTGCTCAGATTTTGGAAGATGAAGTTTATTGCTGCTAGAGGACATCCAGGATGAATGTGCCAGAGGGTACAGGAAAGGAAACGAGCAGACAATTGCTTGGGGAAGAAGATACTGTGTCATATCTTATCTTGTCTGATCAGAGTGGTTGTTTTGGGATTGTTAAGAAGAGATTTCTTGTAAAGAGGCACTAGAAGGCTGAGCAAATGTGAGAGGTAGAAAAAATATTGTAAGATTTAAACAGCCTTTTTTTGGGCGAAAGATGGTGGATATTGCAGTCGAGGGGAAAAAAGTGAAAAAGATAGGAAAAAAAAATTCATGAGTGAGGTGGAATAGTTGGGGGGGGGGGGGGTTGCATTATAGATAAAGGAGTGTGATGCAGATGGCGATAGAGCACAAACCCTTTCACATACGTTACATTTAAAAGCAATTGTGGTTGGTGTTTTTTGGTTACCTGCATCCACAGAGACTAGTATCCTAACATGCATGTGTCTGGGAACACTTACTCCCTGTAGTAGCAATAATCCTAAGTGCCTGGAAAGCTGCACAATGGGCTATTGCTTAACTACCTTTTTTTTTTTTGTAAATGTAGTGTGGAATGGAAAACATTATGGTTGTGTGTGGAGATATAGTTATGTATATCGAGATATAGTTATGTATGAGAGAGAGATGTAAAGTGACATTTTTTCTTTTTAGCCGTGTTTCACTGATAAACGTGTCTTTGCGTTTGATTGTCAACTGTCCATGTTGCCTCCTCCTTTGAATCTGTGTTTATAACCTTCAAGCACCTGATTCAGATGGAGCAGGCTGTGTTGTACCAAGGTGCAAATGTCACAGTTAATTCTTACTTAGATTAATTGGTGAAAAAAATAAGTCTAATTGTTCAGCCAAAGCATCTCCAGTAACGATAGCTCTCTTTAACCAAATTACCACATATTAATTTCCTCTCAACTATTTAATTGTGCTCGATCATGTTCACGTAGGTTTCCTCCCACAATACAAAGACGTACTTGGTTGGTGCATTGCTTCTCACTAAACTGACTCTGGTTTGTGTTTTGTGAGTCTTTATATGGACATGCATGAATAAATTTGACTGCAGAGTGCTGCTGAATACGTTAGTGCTTTATAAGCAGAGGATAACGATAACTACTTTTTCACTTTTAATAGTTTGTGCTCAAAACACTTATACATGTTGTCACACCTACCCCTAATAAAAAGTGGTGTTGCACTCATCCCTTTCAATTCCATTCCATTGTGTGTCAGAACATTCGTTTCTGATGTAAAAGGAAGGTATAATTGCTTTAAGCTGCTAGATTGCCTTCAAGTTTCCTGGGAACATTCCTCCTTCACTGACATACTGGAAGATAACAATGTATACACATACTGTTGAATTGTTTTTGGAAGTGTTCTTGTATCTTTCCTATTTTGTTTGTATTTTTTTGTATTTGCATGCAAGTATGTATATCTGTTTTTTGCAAAGTCTGTGTGTCATTATTTATTAGTGTGTTATTGTGTTTCAGCAAATAATAAATACCAACCTGACCTAATTTCTTTCTGCATACATTTTTCTTCTACTAATTTTAGTACTTGCTGAATAAATTAATCTGGGCTCACTTAATTTATTAATGAAATGCTACATTGACTCAATGTTATGTCATTTAAAAAGTGCTAAGTACGGGAATAAATAAAGAATCTCCAGAAAGAAGTTGGTCAGTTTGGCATGTGGGACTTGTCTGTCCTTGTGTGTGTTACTGGGAGCTAATGTTTGAATCCGGCAATGCTCTCCATGCTGCTGCTGAGGTGGACATTCATTCAAATTGTGTGTTGTCAAGGTCCATCCTGCTCCTGTTCTTAGGGAGTGCACCTTTCCTCTAGGGCAGGGATCGGCAACCACTTCTTTTCTGGCACATCGGAACTCCGCAGCTGCCTTAGGTTCTAGGGTGTTGTAGTCCACTTTTTGTGGAGTGGGGTTTGCTACATTGTGTTTAATGTTTGGGGAGAAGTTCTCCTACAGAGGAGTTGGTGTCTGATGCGTATGTCAGTTACCACTGTGATGTACATTTTACTTTACATCACACCTTGCCAAAACTGTTTACCTTCTTTCTTTTTGTTTGTGTTCAACAAGAAATTTTGCATGTTCCACTTGATATGTATTGAAAATACATATTATAAAATACATCCATAGCAGGAGCATAGTATATTTGGGCATAGTTTAGTACTTTATAATGTGCAGATAATGTATTTTCAAATTTGTAAAATGAAAATATGAAGTTAAAGGGATAATTGCCCTTTAAGATATTACATTAGTGTGGTATACAGCACTGTACTTTTGTTTCAGTGTGTAAAGTATGATTAGCACCAGGCAGCGTGTGGGTCTTTATATCACCCCACATTACTATTTTTATGGTTTTCATTTTTAATCTTTATGTGAACTTGTATTTTAATAGATGATAATCCAGTATGCTTGGTAGTTGTTGGGAACAGAACCATTATGGAATAGACCAGGCCTGTCCAACCTGCCGCCCTCCAGGTGTTGTGAAACTACAATCCCCAGCATGTTTTGCCAGTAGACAACCTGTTGATAGCTGGAAGGGCATGCTGGGACTTGTAGTTTCACAACATCTGGAGGGCCGCAGGTTGGACAGGCCTGGAAAAGACCTCTTTGCAGGCAGCAGCAAAAATGGTGTCCAATGGTCTGTAATTTTCTAGCTCCTCTTGTTTCGTAGGACAAGTTACATTAAATACAATGAGCACATTTGGAGTGTTTTTTTACTTTTTGGTCTAATAAGAACTATAAAAACTCAATTTTTTTTTTTTAATGTTTTTGCAAAATTTTTATTTTTTGTAATAAAACAATTATGGCTGAGCAGTTCCTGTCGCAGATGTATCTAAGCCACAATGTTCACTGACCCACCCTTTCCGAAAATGTTGCAATAACTTGTTTTCTATATATAATTTTTATTTATTATTTTTCCAGCAATCAGAGCATCATTGCTTTACATTGATGTTTGTTTTAACAAGGTATTTTGAAAGTAACGTCTATAAGCAGTGTGATGCAAAGGCAGGAAGATACGGTATGTGGGTCACAGCTAACATACTGACTCTCGCACTCCCTATTTAAATCTCTAGGTGCTTTTCTGTTTTCATGTTGGAAGGTGATACGGTTAGCTTTTCTGTGCTGGTAACTGTCAGCTCGCGTGAGGCTTTATGTGCTGTAATTTGTTGTTTCTGGAAAGTTGTAGTAATTTGATCATCTGGAAGATTATGTTCTGGGAATACAACTGAACTTTGCCTGGGAGGAGGTCAACAAGCAAACATACATACACACATTCTTCTTGCTATTTCCTACACATTTGAGATGCTATTTTCAATGCAGACAGTCTTGTTTAACCAAGATTGGTCTTTATTTGAATATTTTGTAGGGCAGGACTACCTATGGAAAGAAAACCTTTTTCTCTTTCCACCATACATTATTATGTGTCCTGGGTCCACCGAAGTGTTACATTTTAAATTTGTCTTACAGTTTTTGTGTGTCTTGAGCGTTCTTAACATTTTTCTAATTATTTATTTCTACTTTCAAATTTGCGAAGTGTATTTGGTTTGAGTGGAAAATTCAGGAACTGTAACTTATCAAACTGCTACAATAACTGACCTTACAAAGCAAGAAAACCTCTTTTTGGACTTTGAAGTCTCTTTTTTTTTTTTCTTTTCTTTTTTTTGTTGGGTATCTTCTGGTAATTAGGGATCTTATCCCCCCAACACATTTGTAAGGTTCCAGGTATTGTCATTTACTGTGACAAGTCCAGTTAAATATTATGGCAAGTTCATCTCTCTGAATATGTGGATGCACCGCAGTTATCTTTTAGTATTGGGTCCTCCAATCGGGGGGATTAAAAAAAATCCTTCACAGAAATCCATTCTCCAGGGTGTTCAGGAAGTGAGCTAAATAACACAAAAAGGCCAAACACCTATGTACTACTGAAATAAATAATATACTTGAAATAACTGGTGTATCTACTTGAGCAAATGCTTTCTCTTATGCACTTTGGAGGTAACATACTGTTTCCATCAATAACTTAGGAGGGTGTTTCTTTCTTATTCTTAAATTACTGTAGGGAAATTTTAAAGTCACAGCTCATTTTGTTAGCTTGCTTTGTTAGGTAACATGCTCTGTACAGCCCTCAGATTGGTGATCAAAGGGGCAAGACCATATTGGCACAAATAACTGAATTGACAAAGCATAGGAAGTAAAAAAAAAATTATCAGACCTAATTTTTACTATTTTTTTAATTGATCATCACATTTTAGTGTCTTTTTTTGGTTTGCTTCATAAGTTGATGGCATTAAAATGTAGATTTTGTTGTATTAAATTACAGTTGGTTATCCATACTGTACATCTGTCTTGAACTACTTTAATTTTATGTTTCTTAGGAAATAAGATTTAAGTCACCTGTGTTGCCCAACAAGATAGCAAGGAATCCAGAAAACAAGAATCGGAACAGATACAGGGATGTTAACCCATGTAAGTACATTTCTGCCATGAGATTGTTGGCTTGTTTTTGTTTTTTTTGATAAATTCAAAAATCAATTTCACTTTTACGATTTTTATGTTGTAAATCTAAATGGAAAGAGCAAACAAAGGTGTCACACTAACATGGTGAAACATGCAGTATGTGCGTTAGGTAGAGAGAGCAATAAAGCTTTCAACATCATTATCGAGGATAATTTGTTTGAATCGCTCCATAGATTTGTGCTCCTGGACAGTTCTTTACTTCCTTAAAAAAAACCGCTCTGCACTAATCCCTAAACACCAGTAATAATAACCTTTTCCCAATTATTTACCATTTAAAGAGGAACCAGACAAGGTTTTCCTTTATCCACACTTCTGTTGCTCTGAGTGCACAGAACATACAGGAATATGTGTATATAACCTAGAAAGTAAATTTGAGTTGTTCACCGACTGCATGTTGTTGATAATATCAAAGCCAGATATCTCTATTCCTCTGATCAACTTAAATACATTTTGATTCATTTGCTGGGTATAAAATTAACATTCATAAGTCCGACGTTCACCCTCTCTGCTCATCGTTCCACCATCAGCTGACTTCAATCTTTCCCAGTTTAGGACAGTCAAACAGAAGCTTCATTACCTGGGGATCTTTATTCCATCATCACTTCTAGACAATGGCCAAAATTGAGGCAATTCTTGAGCACTTGAAACATCTGAGCTTATTGTTATTGGGCAGGAAAGCAGTGATCAATCAGCGAGTTTCCTGAAAACTAAGCCAGACATACACAAATGTGCCAAACTCATTGCAGAATAGAAAGCAAAGTATAAACTGCGGACTGCTACAAAGGAGTAGAAATAAAGGACAGGGCGGGATAGGGCTGTTTTTATGATTGAATCAAATATTGAGCTGCTAAGGATCTATATTTTGACAGAAAGGCAGCTATCCCTGATATTAAGGGATTCGTTTCTAAATGTTATTCTAAGTGGGGCCCATACATAAAAATCCTGGAAGAGAGTATAAGAAACAGCATAATGAACATGTTTGAATCCACAGATTGGTTCCTATACAGGCAGTATGGGGATGCTTCATCAAAGGGAGAGATTTAGGAACGGTGTAAAACTATAAGCAAGTACTAGATTTTATAGAGGTGCAAACCTATAACTATTAACACCCATATGTGGGTGCCCCACCCTCGCTCTCCTCAGACTACCACTGTACCACGCACTGTAATCACACAGGTTGGCGAACCGGGTGAACTACTTTCAATTTTTGTTTGAAGTTCTTTCCTTGTTTGTTTTTTTTTTTTGTCTCACCCAAGGTTTAGAGTGTTGTAACTACTGCTAAGAGCGTTACATGACTTGTACCCTGCAACTCTGCTATACCCTGACTGTTACGAATGCTATTGGCTTTAATCTGTTGTTGTTACTGTTCTTTCAAAAAAACACTATAAAACAGAATAAAAAAGAAAAAAAATCATTACAAGTCCTTGTCCACAACTAAATGACGACATACACTTTTTGTATCTGTTTAGTTATTAGGATAATTTTTTCATGTCATACAGCCAGTTGGCTGCTTCTGCAGTGACGCACAATCTCATAAAATTATGTATTTATGTCATTAATGCTGTAATTTGTTTTACTAGACCGCAATCTCTTTCTTGAAACTACCTGCAGGGTTCATCCACATGAGTTATTTTAAAAATAAAAAACTTTAAAAAAGCCCTTATTCTATTCTGTACAGAAGAACTTATCTGATTGTCTTGGTTTTTATTCACTTTTGCTACCATTATTTAGTCACTTGACTGCAAGAAGGTACATAACTGCTCTACTTTAACATTAGCTTTGTGTGTGTGTCATTACCCCCTTCCCCCCTCCCCCCTCCCCATATATTACAAACATTTATGTGTTCAAACAAATAGGAGAAACCTGTTTTACAGAATCCCTATAAAATGATATGTTACTCGGAAATGTGCTGATGTGTTCAAGCTGTTCTCATTGCGTTATATGTATATTTTGAACATAATGCTTTTTTTACAATTATTTGTTTGTGTTTCAAAATATAATCTGTAAGCATGAATAAACAATCTCTATTGACCTGGCGTAAAGTGGTAGCCCTGGTTAACTGAGCCATATCCAGACATGAAGATTAATGAAAGATCATCATTGTCTGAAACACTTGCATTAAAATAGAGGGTACTCCTTTCCCCCCCATGTTTCTGCTCTTCTGTTTTCAGTCCTCTTTGGAATCTTTGGTATCAGGTGGTGTCTTTATCTTCACCCCTCTGCTGCTTGGCTGCTCCCTTTTTTATGCTGTTTTAATTGTATCTCTTTGTAAAAATAGGAATCAGACCTTTCTCCAACAAATGTTATGTTTTTTCATGGCAATAGGATTAGTGGAATATCCAAAAATTGTAAAAGGGGAAAACATCACAAACGTCAAGTCAAACTAGTGAACAACAAAAGAGGACATTTTGCAATAGACTATAGTGGTTTCATGCTTTATATAACTTGTTCCATGTAGAACTGGTGGCGTTTCCCGGAAACAGAATGTGTACAGCAAAATAAAATGGGAAAGGAGAATATATTTTGTGCAAACATATCCAGCCCTATATATGTGATGTACAATAACTAAACATTAACCTTTGTCCTGAACAGTTTTTTAAATGAATAAGGAAAAGATACTGTACAACACTATGGCAAAGTACTGTACCTGGGACATTTTTTTGGCATTGTAAATTCCAGATAGGTGTAAAAGTGGGATTTGACTGTCATATTGTGAACTTGTCAAGGCATCCGTTAACCAGTGCTCTGGCCTAGATTTAGTAATTAAGTCCAATGTATTTTAGTACATGAAAAAACAGTCAATATCCTCCATCAACGTCAATCCACCAGACTCCACATCCAAGCAGAAACAGAAGATACACTCCCTTTATAGCCCTCTTATGGCCTGTAATACCCAATGCTCCTAGACCCTGCTAACCCTTCTAAAACAAATACTGAAACAATTCTCTGACAAGGCTTTAATGTGAATTTAGATTGCAAGCTTGCAAGTGTCATGGTGAGTATACTCTGTTACTGGAAGTGCATAAGGTCTTCAGTATTTAATGGAGTATATGACTTCACAAAAAGGACTCCATGACCTGGTTACATCTGTGTAATACCCTGCCCTTCCTTTACAAATAATTTGAGTTTTTCTTACATTTCACATTGTTGCGCTACAAAGTCTGAGCTGTCCATGTTCCCTCAAACCACCTCCAAAAGGCCTAAATTAAAATCTGTCTGGAAAGTGTTAGTAATATTAGAGCGATGTACTGTTGTGTATGGAAAGAGCTTAGCCAAGCATGTGGAATAGAAAGGGTGACTCATGATTCTTTCATTATGAGGTTTTCTGACTGATCATCATGAGTTTTGCATTGAACGTTTTGTATTTCTTTTTGCTTAATTTGATTTGAGATCAGTTTTCATGGCAGCTTTGCATTCATCTTGTTTACTTCCCCAATAGAATAGTGGTCACAGTGCTCTTGTAACACCTACATACCTTCTGTAGACAGCAATCTACACATATTCATTGTTCAGCTCTAGTTTACAAAATATTGACCAATTTTGTATATGGGTGAATGCGATCTGGTATCTTCTATCTCCTTAGATCAGTTGGATCCCACTATTAGGCCCACACACTTTATAAGATTCAGGCAATCCACTGTTTGTTTTGTGGTTTAGGCTTCAGTATCTCACATTGATATCACTGGATTGCACAATGGATGTAACCTGCAGCTTGTTCTAGAGAACTGGAAATTGAGGTGACACCCACCAGATTTTATTTTTGCTATTTAATATGCAAACAAAAATCACAATAAGTGCATGAGCGTACAGACACTTCACATGCAGAGGAGCTACTTAAACTGCCTACTGGAATTTCAGTATGTTTATGAAGTTGAAAGACCATTCCTGATAAAAAATTTGAGTATAGTCTCCATTAAACTACATTAGTGTATCACCATTTATGCCATTTACCCACTGGCATTAAAATGCATACTTTTACTAGACTTTTTGCCAGCGATTGACACCAGTAAAGGCATGCATATGGGTATGGAACCTATTTCTGCCAATGACCTCATACCCACTTCAACCTACACTTGTGATTGGGAGCCTGGCAGCATAGCAATATCTTTATTTATTTCTTTTTACACCTTGCTTGCTCTACACTGCAAATTAATCCAGGAGTATCCTTGGAGTGACCTCCATCACTGGCAATGCCTTAAGACTAATGAGAATAATCTACTGAGAACCGGCTAATAGGGTGGGTACATTGAAAGAAGGAACAGTAACCTTCCTGGTGCACGACAAAGTCAAATGAAATAAGAGTCTGTCAATCCCACATAATAAATTTATTCATAAAACCCATTGCATTTCCCTGCATAGTGAAACTTATGTAGCCACACCTGTCCTGATGCAGACATTTGGCCAGAGAAGGGAGTGATCATTGTTTCTTTTGTTACAGTAGTGATTTAAGTGCAAATCCATCTGACTTTAACCTCCAATAAACAGAGTAGATAAGGGATTTATTGTAGCGTGAAGCATGTGTTGGCTAGGTAACCTAATGAATTATTTACATGAAGGGAAGTTTCACTTTAGTGATGAGGGGGGGTGTGTGTGTGTGTGTGTGTGTGTGTGTGTGTATATATGTATATGTGTGTGTGTGTGTGTATATATATATATATATATATATATATATATATATATATATATATATATATATATATATATATATATATATATATATAAATTTATTATGAATTCTATGCTTAGGGTAATAATGTTATATGAAGGTAATTGATCAGCAGCAGACATAGGTGCTCAGAGATTTGAAAACATTTTATAGTAGTCTTAACATTGGTGATTTGGGAACAAATGAAGCCTTGTTGATTTGTGACAGACTGACCTTGCTAAAACCTAGAAGATTATACACCGATCTGCCACAACATTGAACCCACCTGCCTAATATTGTGTAGGTCCCCCTCATGCCACCAAAAACAGCTATTACCCATCGAGGCATGGACTCCATAAGACCCCTGAAGATGTTGGTGGCAGATCCTTTAAGTCCTGTAAGCTGGAAGGTGGGGCATCCATGGTACGGACTTGTTTTTCCAGCACATTCCATAGATGCTGGATCGGATTGAGTTCTGGGGAATTTGGGGGCCAAGTCAAAAACTTTAACTCTTTGTCACACTCCTCAAACCATTCCTGAATCTGAAAGTTTTGCAGTGTGGCAGTGTGCATTATCCTGCTGAAAGAGGCCAGTGCCATGAGGGAATTGTTGCCATGAAGGGGTGTGCTTGGTCTGCCGCAAAGTTTAAGTAGGTTGTACATGTCAAAGTTGAAATGTATTTCATATGCAATATCTGTAACGATTTTACCAACGAGTGAAAGTCCCAATGAGCATGCATATTTATGTGTACTGTACACACCTAAAGAATTTACCTTCAGATCTGTGATCTTCATCTGCCATAACAATCTGCTGAAAAGATCGGGGGTTGGGGGGGGGTATATTTACTAAACTATGGGTTTGAAAATGTGGAGATGTTGCCTATAGCACCCATTCAGATTCTAGCTGTCATATTGTACAGTGTTAATGATAACTAGAATCTGATTGGTTGCTATAGGCAACACCTCCAATTTTTAAAAACCCATAGCTTAGTAAATATACCCCCGGTACTTTGCCTATACGGCTGGTTGTGAGTGCCTACACACTTATACAATTGCTTGACATCTTTCTGTGATTGTGATTTTTAGGAAGCTTAAAAAAACAAATTAAATGATACGTTGTGCTTTGGTACGATAAAACATGATCGTGAGAGCGTGCGTATATCTTAAACAGTTGTTTATCCTGTGATCTGTACGATAGTTTCATCAGTGTATCCAGCTTAAGTCAGATTCAGAGCAACCAGCTGGGGGCTGCAGATGAAGTCTTGCGAGAGCCACCTCTGGTGTGGACGGAAAAGAGAGGGAGAGTACAAATAGTGTATTAAGTTTGTGCGACAAGTAAATCGCTGGTTCAATCTGCTTACATTAGAAATAATTAGTAAGGATCTCTTAATGGTAATACATTCAAGTGTGTACTTCTGTGTAGACTGTAGAAAGCCAACTAATAGGGTAGTAAGTTTAAATATACTTTATAAAATTGAATTCTTATAAGTCTGTGGCAAATATATCAAACTTCAAGGTTTTCTTCTTCTCCCCTGATTGGCTGAGCTGTAACAGTGTCTGTGTCGTGCAGAGGAGATCACATGATGCAGAAGTCATCTGCTCTCTATCAGTCTCAAATGAGATGGGGAGCGGCCTACTGTCGTTCAATCCTCCCTTGTCTGTGCCTGGCTAGGAGCCACCAAAAAGATTTGGCTACCACTTTCCTGCCTAGTGATTTGTCCCCCACATCCCTTTTTTTCTTTTTTCTCTTCCGTCTCCTTTTCCAATTAGAATGGTCACTTACATATATGTAGCTAATAGATGTAATTAGCTTGTACTGGAAAATATACTTTAAAGGAGGTCATACCCCTGATGACGTTACAAGGTCAGTCTTTCCAGCAGTTACTATGCCAAGCGGATGCTCCCAGTTACATTAGTGTGTACTGGGAGCAAAATATTGCCATCTAACTTAGGAGATATCTACATATACTTCAGTTATGTTTTAACTTAATGTAAAATAACGAAAGTAAATGTTTAAACTCACTGCCATATCTGTTGCCTTTCTGGCATTCTCCACTATCCACTGGAGTACACACTGGGAGTTTTTCCAATTCAGACGTACTTACCTAAGATCTTACCTGATCTTACAGGTCCGCAGCACTGTACAGAGAGTGTAGGACGAAACAGAACATGGCAAACAGGGCAATACAAAGAAAGTGCAATTATATTCTCAACCCGGCTGAGAACAGGTACATCGGGCAAAGAGGTATAAGTGCATTCCAGAACAATTAGAATCTAGAAAAAGGGAAGGAGGAGGGATGGAGAGTGAACTAAAGCACACTGAACGTGTTCTCAGGTGTGTGGGGGCGCAACTCACAGGATCAGAGCCATTGATGGAGATGCGAAGGCAGGGGAGAAGATGAGATCAAGGGCAGTGGCCTAGTGTCCAGGTGCAAGACTGAGGCTAGGGTGCTGGAGGCAGAGGTCACAAGAGGAGGAGGACAATAGGAATAGAGGGCCCTTGCTCGCGGGAGCTTACAATGAACAAGAGCAGAGGAAGAGAAAGGGTGAGGTGTACTATGATTGGTGAAGAAAGATCATGAAGAGGCCAGTTGAGGAGGTTAGACAGAGGAAGGGTAGGCTTGAGGGATTATTTGAAGATTTGCAGGCTAGGGGATTGAACAAAGTAGATCATTCCAGAGAAAGGGTGCAGCACAGGAGAAATCTAGAAAGTGGGAGTAAGACATGGTAACCAGATGGGAGGTTAGTCAGCGGTCGTTGGCTGACCACAGGGGGAAAGAGGGCGTATGAATGGAGAGGAGGTTGGAGACGTAAGGATCAGTGGAGTTAGAGAGGGCTTTGTAGGAGAGGGAGAAGTGTTTGAAGAAGATTCTACAGTCTAGGGAGAGCCAGTGGAGTGCTTGATAGAAAGGAGAGGCAGCTGTAGACCAGCGAGAGAGGAAGATTAGTCTTGCTTCAGTATTGAGTATGGACAATGATTTATTCAGTAATGGAGGTCACAAATTATTGTTACACATCAATCATGAAATAGAAAAGAAAGATCTGCACATACAAAAGTTCCCATACCATATTCACTGACCAAGTCTGCACAAAATTTTAAAATATAAAATTGTAGTTGCTGTGAAGCCGAGAGAAACCTTTTCTTCCTCTGTCGATCATATTAGGCCAAAATAGGCTGTTTTGCAGTTTATTAAGGTCAAACTGCCTTTCTCGTATACTTTGTTTTGTTTTTTCTCTCTGCTGTATACCTGTGAATAAAATTGTCTCATAAATAAATGTAATTCTTTTAAGTTTAGCATTCCTTTAAAGATGAACTACTATCAATCTGAGAATTTGTTGTGCAATATTTCATTTTGTTTGAAACTAATTATATAAGACCTAAAACTCTCTGGTGCCTTGAATAAGGTCTTTTTGGGTATGAAATGTAGCAGCTGTCTCAGGCCAATATCTTATTTCAGTTGTCATTTGCAAATTTTGTAGAGGGTGGGGGGGGGGGGGGATGTGTTTTGGATTAATAAGACCCATCAAGTCTGTGATCTTCCAAATAGTGAACTTTGTTTATTTACTACTTTTAGAGTCTTAGACATTGCATTTAATTATGAAGGAAAAAATATATTTTTTAGTATTAGAAAAGATTTGTCTCGGAAATCCTTTTTGTGCCGTTTCCTTGAATTATTTGTTTAACAAGTCAATTATATTTATCAAGTGAAGGTTTATACTGAGCTTACTGTAAATCTATTGAAAATAGTTGATGAGTGAATCATAAGTGTCTGTGTGATATTCCAGTAAGGAATGAATGTTTGCACTCCCTAAGTCGATAAAATGCCTTGCCAGCTCAATAGAAGCAGAAACCATGAGAGAGTGTCGCCACAATACAACAATGCAGCACTGTGACACAATTTTGCATTAGTATTATACATAGTCTTCTAAGAAAGTAAGCGTTTTTCTGTGTATTGTTTTTCTTATTCCCCCATCCTTAACTGTTTCACTGTAAAGAGCTGTTGCCTAGGACAGGTCAATTTGCACATTTTCTTTTTTCCTGTTAAGTAACACTGATGCCCTATCTGTTTGCTTGTTCAGGCTTGTCTTAAGGAATTCAAGTTGACTTTAGTCCACAAGAGAATTTATTAAGCATGTTGGGCCTTGTTTAATAAATCATGTTCCGATACTCCATTGCTTTTCGTTAATATAGAATTCCTTCCCCGATATTAAATAGTTTTGTTTATAAGTGTTGATGCTGAACACTATGAAAGTTATTTAAAAATTTGAAGGGACTGCACCTGAAAGTAAGGCACACTGCAGATTTCAACTTTACAATATACCACTATCACCTGAAAAGTACATTAATAGTAGGATGTGGTACATCTTATTTCTTATGCTTAAGTTTGTGCCACCGGTAGATCAGATTGTATTGGTAAAACGCAATTCATAGAAACACGTTTAAAAACCCATCATCAATAAAGCCTTGCTTTCCATGCATTTTTGCCAGTTTCCCCATTTCATAGGTGTGATCAAGCTCTGAAACTCTGGCTTCACACTACAACTCTGCGTGTAATAGCATGGTGGATTACTTAACAGTCAGAGCATGGTTGGTTATTTGTTTTCACTTTAAGTTGTTGTATTTTTCCATTCCATGCTTCCTGACAAGAGCCTATCTACAGCTTTGGACAGGAAGTAGAGCGTTCAAAGAGCCCTCCCCAGACAAAACTTCTCAGTAGTTTTCTTGTTCCTGTCTCCACTGGAGGGTTGTAGGGAGTCTGTGTACGATTTAGGTTTTACCACTGTGTCCTAGCTGGATCCCCATAAATATTTGGAACAAATTCTCCATCTGGGTCAACTATTCCTCAGTTATGGTAGTTGAAGAAACCCAATAAGCTTCATCCAACACCATGGTTTTCCATAAAGTTGCATTTGTAGAGAGTGGCAAAAAGTGGCTGGCCTTTATCCTGAGCTATGTGGGCTGTGAGAGAATTGGTAACATGAGCCTTGTTGGTTCTGGATAATACGAACCCTGCACAGTAAAATGTGGCTTCATTCCACAAGGTGCGTATGTTCTTAGGATGTTTGTGAGGTGAACTGATCGGGTGTGACTGTGGGTTGTTCATTGAGACATATCCCAAGCCTAGCAAGAATTTGTACTTCTTGGCTAACATCACTGGTGGTGTGTGAGCTTGGGATGGTGCTTGGAAAAGTACAGCACTTCTTAAATTTGTTTGAGACTTTTTTCCTGTGCAAACTCTTGGGAGAAATCAGGCACAATCTATTGAGGCATATTTCAAGGCTTCCAGCAAGACAATGTTTTTGCTATATGTATGATATATTTTATTAGGAGGTGTCTTTTTCAGCTTAGTCTAGGTCAGATGTGTTCAAACTCAGTCCTCAAGAGCTGCCAACAGTTCATGTTTTCAGGATTTCTTTAGTCATGCACAGGTGCGTTAATTTATTTGGCTGGGACAGTAATTATCCCACCTGTTTCTACAAACAAAAATCTTGAAAACATGAACTGTTGGTAGCTCTTGAGGACTGAGTTTGGACACCTCTGGTCTAAAGAATGACTGTTCATGTGGCTCTTCCCCCTGTTGCTCTCTTAACAAACATAAGAAAAAAAAATTGACAACTTCTAGTGGGTACAAAAGAGTCTGAATTACCAGGTTATCCAAGCTTGATAGCTAAAGTTCTCCTTCTGGATTAAACTTCGAAACCCACAATCTCTAGTTGTTGATATATTTTTCTTCTTTTTGTCTGTGAACTGATTCTCTAGGGAAGTGTAGATGTGCTTAGTTTATATTTCCTTTCTCAGGGACCATGTAGCCTTGTCATAAGCAGGTTGCAGGGTTGTTTGGCCAGCACTTGTGCCTTTGGTAGATACAATAAACGGGTTATCTAGATTGATTTGTACTGTGCTTTTGCAGTGTTCTCTACGCTATATCCTCACCCAAATCTATCAATGTTGTTATATTGCTGGTGCTGTCAGGGAGGATGAAATGGAAGTGTAGAATTCATTTACTTGTAATTCCATTTCCAGGAATCCTCCATGACAACATCATATATTTACATCCTTCCCCTAATTTTAAATCTAAGCTTTATTACCATACCTGAGGTTGTTCTTTGAAAATACACAGAGGAAGTGTATTGGGGGAGGGCTTTTTGAACTCGCAACATCAATAAGTAGGCAGGATGTCTCATTATTGGTGCGATCACGGAGGATTCCTGGACAAATGGTTACCATGAAGTATAATCACACCAGGTGTGTCCACTCGTCTGCAGTGAGCATTCCTCACCCTCTTTTATGCACGTTACTATTACTATTCACAGCCCTGCCCGCCCCCTGCGCTCGGCCAATGACCGTCGCCTCTCCTCCACTCTGATCACCTCTTCCCACTCCAGAATACAAGACTTCTCCCGTGCTGCCCCCCTTCACTGGAACGGCCTCCCTCGCTCCATCCGTCTTTCTCCCAATTTGTCCTCCTTCAAGAAGGCACTCAAAACTTACCTGTTCCTAAAAGCCTACCAACCTTACACCTAACCCCCTCATCTCATCTCCGCCTGCTCTCCTCCTCTCTCCTCCCAGCCCCCCTGTTCTCTCCCCAATTCTTCAACTTGCTCCCTGTGTGCCTGTGTTCTGTCTACCCTCCCTTAGGATGTAAGCTCATTTGAGCAGGGCCCTCTTCCCTTTGTTCTCCATACCTGTTCTTCTGCTCCGTGTTTACTGCATTAGCCTGCCTGGAGTCTATGAAGTTTTGGTATTTTTTGTTTACTGTGTGTAATGTTTCACCTTGGTTAGTCTACTGTTTGTGCTGTGTACGGCGCTGCGGAACTCTTGTGGCGCCTAACAAATAAAGGATGATGATAATAATAATAATGGGGTTCTATAATTTATGTAATATAAGTCCTGTCTTCTGTTTTTCGCTGAACTTTGTCTAAAAATCATAAAAATAAATTATGTAGGAGTTTGTTCTTTTGCAGAAAGTATCTGTAGGGAACATGTTTCAATTATTTGTATTTTTAGTGTCCATTGTTATATTTATTTGTTTAAAATATTCTAAGGTTAATCCTTGTTTTTTGTCATTCTCGTTAGTCCTTTTTCTCAACTTGACTTAATAAACCTTGTTAAATTAGTTGGTAATAATGAATTGACTTAAAAACTTGATCTTTAATTTTTCTTGCCTTTGTATTAAAAAATACAAAACTTGTATGTCATCATTGACATTATTACAGTGCATCCCTGGCTTAAAAATGAATACCAAAGTGTGGTGTGAAATTCAGAGTTTGTTTAGCTAGACCTCGCATATCCTCAGTCTGATTATGGACTGTATTTTGCCCCAGCGAGTTGGTGTGTAGTTAATGTTGAAGTTGATCATCTTATTATGGTAACTAGAAACAAGGTATTGAAACATGGATGTTTTTCCCACTTGGATTATTAAGTGCAGCTTTTCAGTAACTGCTGTTTGGGTTTGTTTTTGCAGATGACCATAGTCGTGTCAAGCTTCAAAATGTGGAAAATGATTACATCAATGCCAGTCTTGTTGTGGTTGAAGAAGCCCAAAGAAATTACATTCTTACACAAGTAAGTGTATTAGACAGAAAGCTTTGCTTTGGTGATACTAATGTTGGGTCTTGCTACATTGACTTCCACACTCCCAAGGCTGTCTAAGAGTACAAAATTTCATGGGGATAAAGCTTCCTAAAGAACGAATATCTGAAGTTTTTTGGTTAATTAAGAATGGTAATGTTAATGAGATTTTAGAATTATTTTTGTATTTATTAATATAGTAGAAAAATGTTCCAGAAACAAATGTGGGTTTGCAAATGGGGTTTCTGAGGCTCAAGTGGATTTAGTTAGAAGGTTCTTCTCTCGCACAAACAAATTCAAGCTTTCAGCGACAGATAAGATAAATACACTTGTGCATTGAAAGATAACTCCCTTCCTTAATAGGGCGTAACTAACACACACAATTACATAGCAACGTGGTTCAATAGTGTTTTGAAATTTAGAGGTGTGATTTGTAAGAGAATTTTAGTGGCATCCTATTGCAGTTGCAGGAGGGTTAGTGAGCGGTAGGCTTTATTATCTGACATGTAAATGTTTATCAGACCATAACACAGGTAGAATGGAGCAATCACTGTTTAAGATGGAATGTGATGAGTACATTAGTTTTTGACTAACACAGTGGATCCCAAACTTTTTCAGTTCAAGGCACCCTTAGGGTATCCATATTTTTTTCAAGGCACCCCTAAGCCAAAATAATTACCAAGTAGTCCCCCACCGTGCTTACAACTGGCCCTGGCCAAGGCACCCCTGTGAGATCGCCTAGGCACACAGTTTGGGAACCATTGGACTAACATATTTTGGCATTTGCAACCAGGTAACACACCTAACACTTGCATAGAAGGACATAGAATACAAGAACAAGATGAGCCCGTAGGCTGCATACTCTGTGTTGTCTAACTACTAAATTATACAATAGGACGTGATTATTGAAATGTTTTAAAACCTATCTTTTTCAAGAAAGATTGGCTAAGGGTTGATTAATAGAAAATTGTATTAGGCACTAGATCTTTATTAAAACAAATTTAAAAAAAGGAAAAGCTCTAGTGACAAAATTAGAGTGATAAATTCCAGTAAACAGACATTAAGCAATAGATCCTCCCAGGAATTTGCTGGATAAGTAATTGTGCATATGTGCAATGCCACTTATTATAGAAGAACTCATTCTCCCCATCTAGGAATGAAATACTTAACTGAAATTGTTACATTTTATTGTTAGAGTACATGTGTGGTCTGTTCAACAATGCTATTTCTGTTGATAGATTTGGGAATCCTGGTTCCGATGCACTAAATCTATTATGCCTAGATTGATCTAGGCAGATAATAAAATATGGACATCTGTTATCTCCACTTTTATACCATGTTAACTTCATGTTTCCCTACCCCTTCTGTTATCCTGTTTTCCTTTATATTACTTAAGAGAATCTAGCAGTGTTAGTGCATATAACCAGGAGGTGCTTAATCAGACGTTCTGCCTAATATTTGCTCCATATTATAGTTTTTTACTTGTTTACTAAACTTACAGAATTATTTTTAATTGACAATTCACCGTAAACATAGTATGTACCATAACTGCTAAAGTAAATTTAAAACATAATTAAGATTATTTTGTTTTTAAGGGTTAAAAATTTGCATTACAACATTCAAAATTATTTTTAGTACGGAGTAAGATTTAAATTACAATCCTTTCTGGGTTATGTTGTCGTTTTTAAATTGAGCTTCACATTATTCAAAACTGCATGTGTTCTAGTGATAATACGCATTGCTTTGTAACTGTACAAATCTTGAAATGTTGTGAAGGCTACATAGACCCTGCCCTTTGTAATACATTTATATTTATGCAGGGTTTAGTTAAGTATATAAACCACATTGTGTGCTTCTATAGTGTGCGTTCTACACGCTTTGTGACAGTGTCCAATTTTTTTTTTTTTTTTTTTTTTAAACGAACATGTCTGGCTTGAACAAGAAACCTTCCTGCTTTGTCAAATACATGTTGAATGCATATGTAAAGGCTTCTTAGCCGCATCTTATTGCCTTTTACAGTGTGCTCTCATTGAGACTTAGGGCCTGATTCATTAGGGATCTTAACTTGAGAAACTTCTTATTTCAGTCTCCTGTACAAAACCATGTTACAATGCAAGGGGTGAAAATTAGTATTCTGTTTTGCACATAAGTTAAATACTGACTGTTTTTTCATGTAGCACACAAATACTTGATAGCTTATTTGTACACTGAAATTTACAGTTGATATTTGTGTGCTATATGAAAAAACAGCCAGTATTTAACTTATGTGCAAAACAGAATACTAATTTGCACCCCTTGCATTGTAACATGGTTTTGTCCAGGAGACTGAAATAAGAAGTTTCTCAAGTTAAGATCCTTAATGAATCAGGCCCTTAGTTTTTAATTGCGTTGATGTGCTGAAATGGACCTAGAAGCGTTAAAAACACACTGGCACACCACACGCATTAAATGCTCATAAAAAGGCAAACATGCATCACATTTCGTGCATTGATTTTAATGTTTTGCATCTGTTTACATGCGCTCAACTTAAGATAGCAATTCATCCTCATTGCAGAATTGTTAAGCTACTGTGTACGTAGCGTAAGACAGGCGTTTTAATTTTTTTTATTTACTTTATTTTCTCATGTTGGTCATTTAGAAATGTATATTGTTAAGTATTTGTAATTTGATTCTCTTTGCAGGAAATCTAGTTTAGTGTTAATATTGATATTTTTATAATGCTTTGTTAAAATATTTCAGGAACTTGTCAGAACTTTGTAAACTTGAGACAAGGTTTAGAGCGTCTATCAATAACATATGCTTTTTTTTTTTTTTTTTTTTTTTTTTACTGGATCTATTTCTATTGCAGGTTTGCTGACCTTTTTAAGAAGATTTCTACAAAAACATAGTGTTTAATATTAATGTTCTAAAATGCACTTATCAGAGGCTGTGTATTACCAAGCCGAATAATACGTATGAAATATATTGAGTCATTGCAGGGGGTTAGGGTGAATAGTTCAATAGAATTGCAGCCTGTATCCTCTAACAGTAAACTAAACTATGCCTTGAACATTCTAAGAAACAACAAATTGAACTTTTGCTTTATAGAAAACTGTAAAATAGCAACCGTTGGCCAGATGTGTTTTTTTTCTTTCCTATTTGTGATGCTACAGTCTGTCACATGATGTATATTTACAGTAATTAGTACAGTGGTTGATGTGATATGCCACGTGCTTAGAAATGTTTCTTTCAGATGCAGGTCAAGCTGGATGCTGTAGACAGATTGATAGACTCCATGAAATGTTGGTATAAAGACTTCCATCTAATTCTGGCAAGCTAAAGTTAACATCAGAGGAATTCCCTATTTAGGGAATTTTTTGCATCGTAGCAGAAAATTAGTATCCTCTGTCTATATTTGTGGAGCCTATTTTATATAGTCGCAACTTTAAGTTTGGTTCATTTGGAATAGTGACTAACCTTTATTTGTTCACTTTTATTTCTTCCGGACAGGGCCCCCTTACCAATACCTGCTGTCATTTCTGGTTAATGGTCTGGCAGCAGAAAAGTAAAGCAATTGTCATGCTTAACCGAATCATAGAGAAGGATGCGGTGAGTGTGCAGCTTGGTGTGTATTTCTCAGAAATGAAGTCATATGTTCTAACAGATGCAATCAGTTTCACATCTCCATCTGCTGTCTCTGTTGTAGCAGTATTTCCTGGCCTTAGTTTGTGTCACAAATTTCACACTCTGCTGTTTTGCCTCGTATTTAGAATATTTTGGAAATGAGCACAAATTAATTAACTAACGTAGTGCCTGACCGGATTCTAAAGGTATGTAGAGAGAAGTTCAGTGGTAGACGGTCTTAATGTGGTTTTCACATTGTATGATTGAACAAATCTGTTACAGTAAGTTAAGTAATGCCTTAAAGTAGATGTTCACCCATACTAGCTGTTTGACAGTTAACCCTTTTCCGTCCCCCGCCCAACTAGTGGAGCAGCGGTTTAAGACCACTGCCAGTCAGGAGATAACCTCAAGTGACTCTGCAGGGCCTTTTTCTCTTGTGGCTGGCAAGATGTTTGAATTTCATAGCTGCTGACACCTCTTGTGCCAATAGCGCTGATAGGATGTCTATTCAGCCGCCCTCAACACAAATTATCAAGAGCCGTGAAATTCGATATTCTCGTTGCAGGAAACTGATCCTTGTACGGGTACCTGTGGGTGTTTAAACCCTTTCCATTCTGTTTGGGAAAGTGCGCTTTACAGTTAAATCTTCAATAAGATTTGAGATCACCATTGACTATTTTAGTAGACCCTCACAGGCTTCTAAGATACAGAGGCCACATTTTTCAAGAAAGATTTAGCTAAAACCTGCTAAATTTTTCATTGGTTAATTTCTAGGGTAATGTTTCCATTTGTTGATACAGGTGAAATGTGCACAGTATTGGCCTACGCCAGAGGAAGAAATACTTCTCTTCAAGGAAACCGGACTCTGTGTGAAACTGTTGTCTGAAGATATTAAATCTAACTACACAATTCGGGTGTTAAAGTTACAAAATATCAATGTAAGTTCTTGTGACCTCGCGCTACTAACTTTTCTATAGAATATTAAAACAATGTGTACTATTTACTGTTGTTTCTCCATAGGAGCACTAGTAAACTCATAACATTCCAGTGTTCAGCATATTATAATATGCTTTATGCTTCAGACCGCAGAAACCAGAGAAATTTTCCATTTCCATTATACCACGTGGCCAGATTTTGGAGTGCCAGAATCACCAGGCTCATTCCTAGACTTCTTATTTGAAGTACGCGACTCTGGTTCCCTTGATCGTGAATATGGGCCCTCCGTTGTACATTGCAGTGCGGGGATTGGACGTTCCGGGACATTTTCTTTGGTTGACACCTGTCTTATCCTGGTATGTATTTTTTTTTATATTTTTTATTTTTTTTAGTATGTTTTTAGGTTTATTTGTTTGATTTTTGTTGTGTGTATGTGCGCACATGTACCATGAACACCATTGTTTTTTTAAGTGTTCCACAGTGTAATGTATGACAATTACCCAAATTCCTCTAGATCTGACAAACGGCTCATAAAACATATTATTTTAGGTAATTTTTGTACTTGAGCATGCATTTATGTGAGTGAACTTTGACCTCTTTACTGTGCTACAGATATGGAAGACTTTGTAGCCTCTTAAAGCCACATATTGCCCAGAAATAATATACTAGATTAGTATATAGCCTTTATGTGTACATAGGGTTGGCTTTGTATGTGTGCATTCTGTGTGATGATTTCACGTGTGCTGTCCTTACAGCTACAAGCCAAGCTCCATCTATTCTGGGTTTGGTAGGTGCAAAACCTATATTTATTCTGCTGGCCAGGAGCAGAGGAGAGTTGAGGCCAATCTAAACTGCCAGGCTCTGTGTTTACTCTATCATTTTTGCGCCTTAGATGGTGCAGTTATCAGTTATTTTGATGGTAAATGTTGATTTATTTTTTTTATTTAGAATTAAATGTATGTGCAAGGTTTGGTGTATAAATAAATGGACCTGTACAACTGTAAATTTAAAGGGCAACTAACACCAGCCCATCACAAACGACTTATGCCAACACCAGTCATACAAGTATACAGGACAATGATTAAGGTGGAAAGGTATAGCTAAAGGGAAAGAATTGACACTGGAACTAAAGATGGGCAGATTGAAGCAGAAATAGAAACCGTTGTGTATTTGGAAAGCTCTGTGGATGTGAATTTGTTCTTAGAATTTTCATCTTTCCTGTTAGATTGAAAAGAGGGAAGATCCTTCTACGGTGGACATTAAAAAAGTGTTGCTGGATATGAGACAATACCGAATGGGACTAATTCAGACACCAGGTCAACTGAGATTCTCCTACATGGCTGTAATAGAGGGATCCAAGTCTATAATAGGAGGCTCCAGTCTACAGGTTATTATGTTTTTATGCTACTGATGTTTGAGAAGCAGTATTTTGTGTTCAAATCGGGTTATACTGACGTTTTTACTCTAGAAAATATGTATTTTTTTTGTATGTTTTCCTTGATAACTTAAAGTGCCACTAATGTTTAAAAGTAATGTGTTTTTTGGGGGTCTTCCCTGTTCCAGGCTTGGGGTTAGGGTAGTCTGAATGTATAAGCAAATATTCAACGGTATTCCCAACACGTGTAGGAACTGTTTGGCTTTTTAATATAACAGTCACGAGAGACAAACCCAAAACTGAAATAAATAAAATCTATCTCCTATCTCTCTGTCTCGTATCTTTCTGTCTGTAACTAATTAAAATATACAGAAACAGCTGATGAGGGTGAATAACGGCTCCGCTTGTCACATCATAGACTGTAAAGGAAAATGATTTAAGTATAGTGGTACTAAGTCTCCATATTGTTCAAAATATAGCCTACCAACTAGCTGCTCAAATTCTCCAACTTGTTAGCCCTTCACTGATAATGGTACATTTGCATGTAATAGATTTGTAAAAAGGGAGTCCAACATCTTACCACTGGTCATGGCAGAAAGCCACAATCCAGACAAGGCTCTTTGGCCGGTAGAGGAATCCATTCTACTAGCAATAGTTTATACAGAATAGCTGCCTTGTGGTGTTGGAGGATCATTAATGAGCTCTTGAGGTATCCAGGTCTGGAATGTTGCCTCATGTTGCTGCCATTTTATTTGTGAGCTCTTGTGGGCTTCAGTTTCTGGAGATCTCTGTGAAGAGTTCTGTCACTCAGTCAGACACACCAGAAAGGTGAAAGAGATTGTGTCTTCTAGGAGAAAAGTTCTCCAACTCTTTCTCTCCTTTTTCTTGGAGTTAATGTCTCATAAGCGCCATCTGAATGGATCACCCCTCTCTTTTCAGAAGTGGATATAGCCAGTAAGACTGGTTGAAGGCTGGTCTGATGGTACTATTGAGGTGGACACCTGTGGCATCAGAATTGTCTTCCTGTGTCACGTCAGTTTTGTACTTTGGTCAATTTGCACTTGTAAATGTGCTTTCCTGTATAAGTTGTGTCAATTGAAAGTATATAGGCTAAAACCTGATCAGAAAATGGGCTTGGAACTCGCTTAAATACATCCTCCCTTAACAACAACAAATCTTGTTTTTGCATTGGAGGAGAAATGGGGGTTGGAGAATGAGCCGCTTTCCTGGTGGATCAGGTATTCAGCAAGGAATGCCTGACCTGGCTGTACCTCCAATAGGAACACAACATTTTACACTCGCCACTACTGTGGCTCTATAAATCATGCTCTTACCCCTACAAACAAGTATGATAGAGGACAAAGTACAGCATTTGATAGTCTGCATTTTCTGCAGTTTCAGTAGTCGCTTCCTATTTCTGAAGCCATTCACTTCGAAATAAATTATCGCTGGAGTGGTGTAATTACTGTTTACTTTTTAATTTTTTATTGTTGTCATTTATTTCTTTTGCGTTCCATGTAACTGTCACTGCTTAAATATGCACTTGTACTCTGTGTACCTTGTGTTGCCTTTGTCTTGTATGTGGTTCATTTTTTGATCAGTCTTTTGTTGTTTTTTATTTAAGAAAAAGTAAAGTAGCAACGTGGAATGAAATGTTTCTGTGTGTTTTAACCTCCGTGCCATTGCTTTAACTTACAGAATCAGTGTAAGGGACTTTGCAAAGAAGAACAGCATCTCAAAACAGACGGCAAACAGGCTGGTGAAAGGTACAATGGAAAAAGACTCTCTACAGAAGAACAAGAGAAAAGTGAGAAGAATTCAGATTTGTATAATAAACAACAAGAAGCTGATGGAGAAACACAAAGGTAAATCAATGTGGTTGCCAACAGCTTGTAATGTATTTAGTCCTTTAAAGTTGAACAGCTGAAATCTAGAAAGCACATTGGCGGGGCGCGGGGGGGATTCAGTTCTGAGCGAAGTCCCATAGTAGGCTCACTTGATGTGCGCCAGTACTCATATCTAAGACATCACTGATTTTGCTCGTACCATATGCTGAACTATCCTTTATTTGTATTGCAGTACACGGAAAAGGGCCCGAGACTTTAGAAAAGCCAACACTGCACATAAAGTGCAGCAGATGAAGCAAAAGATGACTGAAGTGGAACGAAAAAGAAAAAGGTGGTTATTCTGGGAACCTTTTCTCATTCCAGTTGGGTTGGCTTCAGTCGTAATAGCGGGAGTTTATTTCTGTTGGAAAATCTATTCTCCCTGACTTTCCAAATATTATGGTGCTTGTCTGGGTGTGTGTCTCAACACCCTAACATATAAACCCTGGGTGCTGTGACTGGTGCAGACCTAAGCCTGAGGTATGGTGTGTGCTTTCAAATGGATACAATCTGTGTCTGATGTCTTAAGCCATCTCAGGACCTTTGGGGTCATTATGTTCCTAACTGAAGCTGCTACTGTTTTGTATTGACGAAAACAAATTGTATGTTTTATGTCTTTCTTTTGTTGTTTTGCATAATATCACCAAATGTTGTTGTGAAGATATTTGATTGTTGCAATGTTAAACTGTAAGGGTTGGTTAACTGTAGCTTCTGTGTAGGCTACTCCATGGGATCATCCATAGAGCTGTGACTTCTAATAAGGTAGTTCCTGTCCTATTGTAGCTTTTTTAAGGTGTTGATATTTGCAAAGAAAATATCCTTAAAGTCTCTCTTCGGCACTACATCAAATATGTGCCAGTTTTTCCAGAGACCTCAACAATATACATTTTAATTGACAGTTTCACATTTTGCTACCTGGTTTTAGAAAGAATAAATAAAATTAAAAAAAGAGCGCTCAATGTTATATGCAAAACTGGCTGTTATTATTAATGTACTTCCCAATAACACATCTGTCAGTGTGCCAGCCATGCACGAATACCCATCTTACTACAATCTAGTTGTGGGTATGACCCAGTCAGGTGAATGGGTAGATGATGATATTTGGCTGTATAGCAGGCAATACTTTAAATCTATTTAAAATAATGTTTCCTTATGATTTACATGTGGCTACATTTAAAAGACTAGTGTTTGCGCTCCGTGTATGGATCACGTGTGTAAAGCACTTGCATAACTTAAGATCTTCCAAATGCATACATGTTAGGTGGTATTTTTGATTAATTTCTGTGTTTCCCATGGGGTTTTTTTTTTATTCTAAAATCACACAGATTTTTATTAAGGTTTTTATGATAAACTAAACAACGCTAAAACTACACCCAGGCAGGGGCAATAAAACATGTCATGTCAGCCAATTCTATACAGTAATACAATTGGTGAACAAGGAAGAAGAATATCCGGATAAATGAGAATAATCAGAAATAACATACAATACAAAACGGATCAGATAAACATAAAATATAGACAGTGCAATATAGAATGCAAACACTCTAGAACCACAAGAAAAACAAATTGTGAGCAGAGTGTGGCTGGGTGTCTACCCGGAATACACCGCTACGACCAGTCCAATTCCCGCAACTCCTCTAGGACAAAGGGAGATTTCCTCCGCCTGCACCAAATTTTCTCAGATCTGTCCACCATATTTTGGCTCATGACATAAATCTTTCATGTCCAAGATTAACTTTTAACCAGGCTAATTCAGTCATTCAGTCAGTCGCTCAGGTGAAATCCTTAGAAATAAGGACTTTGGCTAACATGAGCAAGGTAGAAATTAATTGTCTAATGAGTTTGTGCATTTTCCCTGCCAGGTTGGGACCCAAAAGGCACATTCCGGGACTAATGGGGGGCACCCCCACTTCCAATTGTACTATAGTGTCTGTTTCCCATGTTTAAATGGGAAAGGGCAGTATGGATTTTTTAATTATTTTCCAAGAGGTTTCCATGCATCATAGTCAATCCGCTAAGTGCGAACAAGCCATAAGTGCTCATTCATACATTTTATGATTGTCATGTACATTGTAAATTTCAAGTGGTTTGTCTGCATAACAATCTGGTGAAAACGTGATGTCGGGTAAAACAAGTGAAAACCAGTAGGTCAGTGGACGTGCACATTCATATACAGCATGTAACATATTCTAAGCATATATAAATGCATGCAGAACACATCACATTTGCATGAACACGGTATCTGTTTTGGTGAGCTTACCGCATTCTCTGTACATGTTAAATAAATGAATCAGAAATGCAATGTGAACAAACGCATAGTGGTAAACTTTACATATATTTAGCATTTTACAAACTGACTGGCTGGATTCACACTATATATTTTTATAAATATTTTTTTATGGTCTTAGAAGTGTAGTAGTGTGCTGTCATATTCAGAAAAAAATAAGTTTGTTTGTGAATTTATCATTTTTAAATCTTAGCAAGAGAAGCGCTTACATGCAATAAACAGCTTTTCAAAAGTTTTTTTTTTTTTTTTTTAAAGCTTAATTTGTCACGTTCAAAGAAGAAACTCAAGAATAAGAATACAAAAACACAATTATTATTGTGCAAATTGATTCCGTCCTACTTTTAAGACTGCTTTTACACTCTTCATTCCCCCCCCTCATTTATTTCTTTCTAAATACAGCAGCCACTTTTGTGAATTCGGCTTCACTACCCTCATGCTATGTAAGCCAACCTGCCAGTGCTTCTTTTCTCATTTAAAAGGATTAGTCACGACAACTGTTGTTTTTTATTTTGATAATTTGTGCCCTATATAAATCACACCCCTCTTGCTACTGATTTGCGAATTAGATGAGTGAATAGAAGGTGGAAATAGAACAGAATTGGCCGTAAATAAGAGTGGAGGACTTTTTAAGTTAAAATTAATTTAAATGTGATGACTTTTTGATAATAAACATGGTAAACTTTAGTGTAAATAATTTAAAACTCATTCTATGTGTCTCTTCCTCCCCCCCCCCCCCGTCTTTCACACAACCCCCCTCCCCTGCTCGCTCACTCCCTCTCTCCAGCCCCCCCACATTTGCACGCACCCTCTAGTGTTGCATGATGTTGTTTGGGCCATATATGTTGTAGGTCATTGCCTTCAGCTATGAGTGCATTTCAAGTCTCCTTCCTTCTTTATCCTGTTCATAGCTCAAGACTTTTACATTGCTAGTTATTAGTTTGTGTCACTACACCTGCTTGTATGGCACTGGCTGGGGGCCTAAAACTCCACCCTATTGGACAGCGTTGATTTCTGATTGTTTCAAGTGGGTCTCTTACAGTAGGAGAATGCCTTGACGTTTAAAATGCACAGAGTACGGTGGAGACAAGACTGCCCATAGCCAACTGTAACTCTCTTGAATTCACTGGCTCCAAGCACTGAAAACACAAGCGGACAAGCTTGCGTAGAGTATCTATTGACCCAAAATAGGGTTTCTACACTTGGGGTACTCAGTACTACCAGCAGGTCATATTCTGAGGATTGTCTTAATCATAGTAAAAGTAATTTAATCTACTTGACTGTCTGGTATTATCCTACCTGAAACTTTCAAAACATGACTAGTTGCAGGCACTTGAGGACTGGAGATGAGAAACACTGAGCTAAAGGTCACTGGTTGGGCTTTTGGGTTCTAAGCGAGGGGTACACAACCTCTTTTGGTCCAAGGTCCACATTGTAATAATGTATAACTTTGAAGGGACCACAATGAAACTTAACTTGAATAAATAGCTAAAATACATAGAATATTCCCCACTAAAGAGAAATCTCTTTGCAGTTGCACCATGCTTCCCAGCATACAGAAGGGTTTGCTGCTGGAGGTGAAGTGACTTTCTTCTACACCAGTCCTGTACCACATCACTATACATTCACCACCACACCCCCCCTCCACACAACTTTGTAGTAACACATCTCCCATCTTTGTAGTAATATTTCTTCCATATTTCTCTCCTAACATATATCTGCTGCATATCGTCTATCTGTCCCATGAGGAGACTCGGGCAGCGAAACTTGGTCTCATTCTCTCAAGCCTAAGCACCGCAGTAGTGTAATGGCAGTTAGTGCAGCTCATTGTCTGACCTCGTTGATGGATAGCCGGTGCTCACTGTAGCGCTGCAGCGGTGGGCATCCCCACCACCACATTAGGATTCTGTATGATACAGCACAGGACAGAAATACAAGTTGACCAGGAAAAGAACTACTACAGTGGTATTTGTTCTGCAGGATGCAAAAGAAACGACATTGCAGGGTTTGAGGGGAAAAAAAATAAAGTGTTAAATTCGGTCTCCAAAACACTTTTTTGGTCAGCCATAATGTGACCTGAACCAAATACATCACTGAGGCACAAACTGTGTCCTTCAGTGAGTTAATAGACTGTATGATCCTAAATCATGGTTCACTTTGTTTGCGATATCTCTACACTACTGGAGATTAATTATCCTTAGTGTTACTTAGTCTGTACTCTTATATACCTGGTATTGGCAATATATGCAGCATACCCAAGGATTATGGGGGTTTTTTTTGTGTCGTCATTGCATATTTTTTCTTTTATATTCATTTCAATTGCTGGAGGAAGTTGATTTGTTTTAAATTTTGTATTTTAACGATTTCATAATCCTTGAAAGGCTAAACAGATCAAGACTGATATCTTTGTAGGATTTATGTTGGTTTTTTGTTTTTTTTTAAATTCTGCTGTTCTGCATCCTGATTATGTGTAGCTTTGGAAATGATATAAAAAGCAATGTATCATTTTGACTGTTCTTCTGATGTACATACTGTATTAACACTAAGGATTCTCCAATGATCTATTTACCACTGGCTTACTTGTTTCTTGTGGCCAGCAGCACAAACCTATTCCTCAAACTACAGACCACCCTAAGATATTTTCATGTCACGATGAAACACATCTGAAAATGTGTGGTTTTTTTTTTTGCCATAACCTCCTTCCTGTAAAGTTAATGGGGGGAAAAAATACTTAAGAAGTGCAGCCATCACCTTAACAGAACAGAGAAAGCAATTTTCTGAGCTAAACTAATATTGATCTCAAACTATCTAGGCATTGGTAACGTTTCAATGCGCTGCATTCTCATGAATGCTACATGTTGGTCGTCTACCTATAGAATATGGTTTAATCAACCCAGAGGCTTGTTTGTAGTATGTATTAGTGCAAACCCTTTATCATTGACTAGATAAACAATCCCTCTGTTGTCAGACCCACCAACAGGGTATCTAGCAGAGGCAGAATGACCTACATTTTTAGTATAAGGAATATGTAGTGTGTATGTCCCTTTGACACAGAACTTTAGATGTTTGAGGCGATTCCCTTCGGACCAAAGTTTTTATGCTACTTCGCTATTAACCGATGTTTGCATAGTGCAGCTAATAGCTGGACGGCCTCTGCATCTTATATTGTATGGCTCTATTAACATGTATGATCACTTCCCAGCATAGAGCCCCCTAAAAGATAAACATGTTAAAAAAAAAAACAAAAAAAAAAACTTATATAAGCATTGCTTCATTTGACTGTAAATAGTTAGTCTTGCTAGACATTCGCTTTTATGCTTTATTTTCCGTTGAGTCACAGATTATTTGGTACGTACTGTACAGTTTGTTTTGAATAGTGGGTAGCTATAAATAATATATTTACTTTGATTCATGAGGCCCAACCGGGAATGAGATCATTTCCATTCATGAAAATGGCTGTAGTGACGGCAGAACCTGCAGATGGACCACACTGACTGTGACCAATTTCACGAATAGGATTAAAAAGGAGGATCCATTGTTTTAATAACTTTATCTAGTGATAGTGTTTGGCACCTTTTGCAAAACGGCATCTGCCTTTGGAACGAACTATAATATGTTACCTGGCAATAGACCTGAAAGTCTTCCTCTGTTAGGTTTGGTTCATGTTATACTTTTTCACCCTATTTTGTATTCGAAATATAATAAATTGCTTACAAGCACATGATCTGTCTGTGTCTTTTGTTCTTGGTTAAATTGGTACTAGGTTTCAGGTGACTCCCCTCCAGGAATCCATAGTTTTGGGAATGAGGGTGAACAGAAGGTGAGGAGCTTGTTCTCTTCCTGTCCTGGAAGCACAGCTGACTGTTCTAGTTTTTCTTATTGTGACTCTCAATCTATGGTGCTAAACAAAGGAAATCTTATGGTGTATGTGATGAGAACAGCAGCTGACACATGATATAAGCCAGAGAGTGAACACAAGGATCCCTGGAAGAGAGCGTTCTAGTACCCAGAAACGCTTTTTCCTACAATAGTAGAAGGTGCTTTCGGAATAAAAAATAAAATTAGACTACAAAAAAGGGTCTATACTAGTTCAGCTTTAAATATGGAAACATTAAAAAGAACTTGGCACTACACTTGCTGTTTATAGGTAGGTTACAACTATGTGTATATGTGTTTTTAGCGCATTATAATAACAAATGCACATAAAGTTGTCCTATTTGATAAATCCCTATTAAATCAGGTGTTCTAAAGGTCGGGAATCATCCAGCATTCACCAGATCTGCAAAATGTTCAAATCTCTCCCACAAAATAAATCCCTCAATCAGCATTTGGCTGCAAAATGTTTCACGTTTCAAATGCAGAATTTGGCCTTAAGTATTTCTAATCTTACAAAACCACAGAAAGATTGACAGTCATTGTCCCAGCCCTACTCATTCTGTGAAATGCACACTTACAAATACATTGCAGAATGGCAAAGCAAAAGTGGATTAAGAGGATTGTATCGCTGGAACTTTACTCCTTTGTGACATTGCCTGTACATCTGCAAAACATGTATTGCATGAAATGCTGCCACAATATCATTAATATCTCTCCCACATATTAAATCCAAATCTCAAATGCGTGTTGTACACAAAAATACCCATGTGTTTTGTTCACTTACATACATGATATAAGAATTACAAGGGCATGGATTTTTTTATTTTTTTTATGGTGTCAACAATTAATCATCTTGTCATGTAAATAAGTGTTTTCATTCCTTTTTATGATTACAAAGGAGGATGTTGTGTTTTATTTTGCCAGTTTAAGCTTTTATTTTCTCGCATGTTACTGAACTAGTCATTTTTGTTTTGCATTGTGTCATAGGCCAAGGCTCCTCGACACCTAAACCTCCACGGCTTGTGACTATTCTACAGCAAATATACTGCGAAACCATTGACATGCAAAGCAAGACATGAAACCCTCTTCAGGAGCAAATGTGAGGTTTATTAATGAGATGACCTCATGGTGTTATCTGTTTACCACGTAAACTACTCCATCCAGGGGGTGAAGAACATCACCAGCATGAATCTTTGCAGAACAAGTTCACTTCATGTTTTGTCGGGTGTTTTCTAATGCATGTACTTTAGAAATATATGTAAGATACCTTAGGGAAGTACTTTGTATCATTCTGCCAGTCACATTGTATTTTTATACTTTTTTTGGCAGCATTAAATATTTTCTTTTTTTCTTTTTTAAATGTCATTGTGCGTTTTTTATTGGGAGGCTGCAGCGTTTGGATAGGTTACATTTAGGAGCAAGAAAAATAACTTGAATATCTGGTAGATTCACACGGTTTGGCGTTTCCCATTCAAATACCCACAGGTGTATTTCTAATGGGGCAGAAAGAGATGCAGGATGTAAAGGTTACACATTCAGATGGATTTAATGTATTGGCTTATATTTGTCCGCCTGTAAATTTTATTGCTCTAACTTTAAGGTTTCTGTGCTTCTTAACCATGTCTTTGTACCATCATATTTTATTTATCTTTGCAGCCCTTGGATTCCACAAACGTTAGCTCTGTACCCTTTGTGATGGATACAGTTGTATACAGTTAAACGCCTAATGATTCAAGCACATGGCTTATACAGCACAGAATGACCCTAGAAAATAAAGCTATGGATTGAGCAAAAGTTGCAAGGGAGCATGTTCAAGCCAATAAATGGGTCATCTTGGGGCAATACCTTTAATGCTTCTCCTAATTGAATGAACATCCTGTTAAAACATATAACAAAACCATTTCTCCTTAAAGGCACGTTGTCCCCAAACCTTTTCTTTCCGTATGATGGTAACCTCTGTCTTTTACCAAGCTGCTGTGTTTAAGAGAACTGCCACACATGGAGCACTGCGACAGAATATAGTGAATATTAGGCATGGACAAAGAAAATGCACTCCTGGCTCGCCACAGTTATTGTTGTTATCTTTACACCTTTGTAGAAATTAGATTATGCCCTACAATATGCAGCCGTTTGTTGTTTTTGTTTGTTTGTTTGTTTATATATACATATATATATATATATATATATATATATATATATATATATATATATATATATATATATATATATATATATATATATATATATATATAATTTTCTCTACCTGAAGTTTACTCTAGACAGACACTTAAAATAGGGTTAATGCCTTTAATTCCAAGTGTCCTGGAAAACACTTTGGGCACAATGTGGGAATTAATATTGTTACATAGTAACAGGGCTGTATATTAAAACTAAATGAACATAAGCAAATTGCAAGTATGACAAATAAAAACTGCAGACACTTAAGATTAGTGGTGACATGTTGATGTCATTAAAACACTTTGGATGTCAGGATAAAAACACATTTTATTTTTATTTAATTCTCATCAATAGTTTTAAATTAAATCTGTAAATTACAAAACAAAGAAAACCTAGTACAGTATAGCACAATATGAAATATACACAGTGATTTCCTGTAAAATTACCCTATAAACGGAGATAATGTAGACATGCATTATGCTAAATCATGTTTTTGGGGTTTTTGTTCTAGTACAGAGAATTATTTTACAATCAATGCCTATTTCTGGAGTGTAGAATAAACACAAAGTTGGGTAGAAATAGTTTTTATTCCGGAGTTTAAAGTTCTAGTACCCATAAGTGACCTCCATTTACTAATCTAGTATTGTCTTCACATTTCACAGGGTGTTTTTTTTTTTTTTTTTCAAAATGTTATATATAATACAATGCAGATAACATTTAAATATAAATATTTCTGCAATAAAAATTTGTTGCAGAAAATCTCTTTTTCTGAGCTAGAATTTTTTAGTTAAGTTGTAAAAGGTTTTTGCTATCCTTGCTGTGGTTATTCCATTGAAACGATGATATGTAATTTAACATGCCACTTCCTGGGTCAGCAAAATAGTAGTTTACCATGAATTGAAAAACACAAGGATTTATCAAGTCACAATGTCCAACATCAGATTAAAAATAATAAACACTTAGGCAATTGAGCACTGAACAGTACCTATCAGTCTATAATTTTAAGAGGCGTTCACCACATGAAATGTCTCTTCCCCTTACACTTGTAAAGGATACCTCCATATTCAAACACAGTATAGTGGAATATAATGATCACTTATAGCATAATCAGCCGGTATTTGCAGTACTACGTAAGTCATAGCTGACTGACTGCTGTTCTTTGCATAAGTACATTGGCTAGTGAGCTACTGCTTATAAATGGCTGCTAAATGTAGTACATTGCCTAAACACGGAACCTGCCTTTCAAATAACAGCAACACTGAGCAAACAATGTTTTGTTGCGTGGTATTCTCATGGATGTATGACACCAAAATTAACGTTTAGACAACGATTGCCTATTTCCTATTCATTCTATACAATTCAAAGCATTGCAATTAACTTACCTGTCTTCAATAATTGTACACATTTCAGCATCTGATGATTCAAATAGCTCTTCCTGCTGCACAGCCTCAGTTACAGGATGTGGAGTGACATCTCCAACAAAGTTAACACTGCTGGGCCTTTTTATTGCTGCTGTTATCGATTTAATTCATTCAAGCTTAACCATTTCACCAGCAGGTTATTTTTCATTGGGAAAATATATTTTCACTTTCATTTTATTTCATTATCTATAAAAAGATGCCGTGCTAGGAAAATATGAGTGTTTTATTTTCACAGTTAGTCATAACACCTTTTATACCCATACATTTGTATGTGGATTTTTATATTATCTGGTAAATCTTTTACCTTATCTGATTTAAACCTAATTTTAGTCTAGAAAAAAATCTTATGGTTTTCTTCTAGGGCTTTGTAAGAAAAGGAGGAAAATTCAAAACGGAATCTCTCAGCCTAGTGATCAATCTCAAGTTTATACTTTTGACTGGTATCAATGCCCAGGGTGTTTACAAGTTTGATGGATTGAGTGTGTACTATGTAACTGGGAATAATGGGAAAGTCCTAAATGACCACAAGCGCCCTCTCTGGGACTGGTGAATACAGTAATACAAAGATGAGAGCAGCATGGTTGGATGACTACTGAAACTTCTTCATAAATCCACATTGCAGAATTCTGTTCTCTAGTTTTTGTTATTTCCTAACCTATAGAAAGTATTTCTTCCAGATATGAACATAACAGCCATGTGGATGGCAGACTTACCTGCACATTACTCATCCCTATGCCTTACCTTACACTTTATTATTCTCACAAATGTAAAGCTTCAATTATATGTCTATACTGTTGGTAAATTACACAGTAGTGCTAAGGACTGACATCACACCTTAACCAGACAGTAGTATCTACTGGACTTCCATCGCTATTCATCAGCAGGACCCACTATGGTCAAATGTCATTGCTATTGACATAGCTGTTCGGCTGCCCACTGAGATTGCTTTTGTCATCTGTGATTAGTGGACCCTCTGAGCCCAACTGTCAACATCCTGGACCACATGTCAAAGCAGCAGAGACTAAATACTCTATTAACCCCAGTGAGGTGGTGGTAAAGTAGCTTCCACCTCCTTCTTTGTCCTGCTCAACTTCAATTGTTCCTTCCCATTGTTTCAGTAACTGCCCTAGCTAATCACTCTGCAATGCAACTAATCAATTTACCTTCTCTCTTTCACCACACCTCTCCAAACACCTCTTCTCTCTCCAGCATTCTATAGCTTTGTTCCTTATTCTTTCTCCTCACTAGTCTGCACCCACCACACTCACAGGCCTACATAAGCACAAATCATCCTTACATGTCCTCTTTCTTATGGCCATTGGCTGCATCTCACCCAATCCTGAGCCCTGTGCAATCCCCAAGATCATCTCATGCTCCCCCACCACTTTCCAGCCAACTATCCCTGCTTTAATCTATCATAGCAAAATTGGTCTGCCTGTCTCCTTCCAGCACTTGATATTCCTTGCACTGACTTCCTGTGTCTTCCAGAATCCAATTCAAATTATTTTTACCTTCATAGCTCTTAACAACTCCACCCCTTCATACATCTCAAAATACTCTCCTTCTCAGCTCTACCCCTGGCTTATGCCTCACCTCTAGAAATTACTAACATGTCTAATTGAAGATCCTTTTTGGAAAATTATGACTAAAGAAGGTAGTCTTCAGTGCTGGGAGCTGTACACCTCCATTGTCCATAGTAGAAGAAACTGTTTTTCACAACGATGTCCAGGATGTGAAAGCAGTCCTATAAGTGTTGGCTCACTCAACTCATCTGCAGTGAGGATACAGTTAAACGCTTACCATATGTGATTATATTAACCTTCCTAGAGGAGCTGTAGTAGTTTGCCATTGCAACGGACAGTAGACATGATTTTGGCAAACAATCATGTTATTAAAATATAGGCTGAGGAAGGTGCCGGATCTTGTGTTTCTGGACTTGCATTCCTCTGTCCTCAAATTTGCCTGGCGTGGTAAGCACCCTAGAATCTCGGTAACAGTACTTAAGCAGCCCAGGGCTCGGGGAGGAAGAGGCTTTCCAGATGTTAAACTCTATTACCCGGCCGCCCATCTGACTCAAGTTGCGGTTACTTATGTCCCATGTCCCATACCGGACCGTAGCATGGGTGGATTTGGAAACCCATTTTACGGGGGGCCTCTCCAGACTAGACAGACTACTATTTTGTTTGTCCTTATGGGACTCGTGCCGGCTCAAGCACAAACTATCCTCCCTTATTTCCCCTCTAACTAGGGATGTGCACCGGACACTTTTGGTGTCTCGTGTTTTGGATTCGGATTTGCTTGAGGTTTTGGGTTCGGATTTGTTTCGCAAAACACCTGACGAAAGGTTTTGGATTCGGATTTATTTTGAAAAAAACATAAAAAGTGCTAAAAACCAGTTTTGTGGGTTTTTTTTTCACTCCTACGCTATTATTAACCTCAATAACATTCAATAACAATCATTTCCAGTCTATTCTGAACACCTCACAATATTGTTTTTAGGCCAAAAGGTTGCACCGAGGTAGCTTGAGCACATAATGCCAAAAAAAGAGGTACAAGATGGAATTGTTCTGGGCCCTCCCTCCCACCCCTCACGAGATTCGACGCGAGACTTGGACGACAGAGCCTCGTTTTCAATTTTTTGCCCGCCGGAAATATCCGAACAGTGCTCGGATCCCGTTCGGATCCGCACTGTTCGGGTGGGCTTGGATTAGTGGAATCCGAGCCCGCTCATCTCTACCTCCCCTCTGGAGCAACCCACATTTAAACCCCGGGGGTCAGTCACAGCAATTTAAACACTGGATACGTGTGTGGTCTCGGACCTTGTGGTCAACAGAACTTGGGCATCTATGTCAGATCTTTATTACAAGTTTGAACCTTTCCGCCCGCTTTTCTTTGAGTATTTTCAGGTCCGACACTTCACTATGTCCTTGCCCGCCTCTGACACTCTTCGGCCCCTCATCCTCTTTGAGCACATGTGTTTGCATTCCCCACTTACCAAAGGGATGATTTCGAGGATTTACAATTGGCTCATAGAGATCACCTGTGACGTTCCAGGGCGGCACGAGCGGGAATGGGAGAGAGATCTGGGACCCCCCCGGCTGAGTCTTGTTGGAAAGTGGTCAGAGAGGGGATTGCCAAGAGCTCAATATCCACACTTATTAAAGAAACTGCATATAAACTGTACTGTAGGTGGTACTATACCCCAGATAGGTTATCTAGAATGTTTCCCACTGCTATTCCAAGCTGTTGCCAGGAATGTGGCCCGAGAGGCACAATGCTACATATATGGTGGACCTGCCCCTGTATAATCCCTTTTTGGAACATGGTTCTTGCACTTATTAACTCTGTACCTAAACAACAGGTCACTAAAGGATCCCAGGTCATTCCTTCTCTCTCGCCCTATCCCTGATGAGAACGTCTCCTTCAACAAGCTGATCTCTCACATACTGGCTGCTGCAAAATCTCTAATAGCCAAACATTGGAAAGATCCTAATCCTCCCTCCATGCAGGCTGTACATCTGGCATATCGTAAGCATGGAGAGTATTACATGCTACCGTCACAATATATCATACAACTTTGACAAGGTTTGGGCCCCGTGGTATCTACATGAAAGCCGTAGCTGCTTACCCACCCTATAATGGCACATAGATTCTGGGCTGTCCCCGGATCCTCCAGGCTGGGGGCCGTGCACCATGGGTAAGAGAACTGTGTGTGTTGATGTTTGTTTTTTAATTACATAGGTCATTAATCCTTGGACATGTTGCTTATATTCTCATTAGTAATCGTTATAGCGATATACGTGCCTTTCCCTCCCCCCCCCCCCTTCCTGATCTTTCTCTCCTCTTCCTCCCCCCCTGCTTTTATAATTAAAATAAGAGGAGACATCTAGTTGACTTATAATCCTATTTTATTTGCTGTTTGTATTTTTTCATGGTGTTTGCTCTTGTGATAAACAAGGGTTTAAAAAAAATAAAATAAAAATAGGCTCTGGAGAACCTGTAGGGGACAGGTTCATAAGCATAAGAAGTGTGTGAAATCCCTGATATGTAAATGTTTGTATCAAAACTTAACAGAAATATGGATTATTAATGCAAGAAACACAGGGGATCCAGCTACAGCCACAATGGTGGTTCCAAAAAAACTCTTCCAGTAATCCAGTCTAGCCAGACTTATTAGAGGATGAGTTCACTTTAACACCTTTGTCCCCCCACACCCATAACACATTTATCAAAATGCGGCATCTGCTGCTATAGACCTCTCACTCCTCTCCCTTCCAGTCTGTACTGAATGCTTTGCGTTTAGTTCCATATATGGCTTTTACATCTCTGGAATGCTGCATTTTTATGCTGGCCCATGTCTTAGCTCATAAGTTATCTGCACTAGGAGCACTGTGTCCGGTTTCATCATTTCTAAATGTTTATGTTGAAACGGGATCCTAAATCCTCCTTACTGTCAAAATTGGTGTCTAGTTTATACATTCATTATATTGATTTTGCCATCACCTAATGCTTATGTGACATAGAGAGATATTGACTTCAGAATGACTCTGTAGGCAGGACATGGTTATATGCAGGTTACGGTTCTGTTTGAGTAAAAAGATGTGACAGATGTACCCGTTGTGTACCATTATGGCTTCTCCACAATGTGTGTGGGGTTTTTAGTGGACGGATAGGTTTAATACTAGCAACAAAGCTGACACCTCACACAAACCACTATATAGCCCTACACTGACATGTTCAATTTTAATCTTTTATGTGTTATTTTCTACCAGTTTTGTATTCTGGTCTCATCAATTTTATAATTTCTACTAAACAGACTTCTGTGATCAAATCACAGTAACCGATAACTACTCCACAGCCTATATACATTGGTGGTGTCCACAGACCACTGCATCAATGTAGTACTCAATAATCTCAAGCAAACGTTGTATCACTTTTCATAGCTTCTATCCACTGTAATCTGTGAACTACCTCCCATTATGACTCAGCAGAGCAAATAGTATGACAGTCCTCATTCATATTTACAGATACATAAACAAATATAGGGTTCTGAAAAAGTGTAAACTATGTACAAAAGCTCTATGGTTATATCACATTAGAGGAAAGTCACACAAGTGCCTTATAGCGCCACAATTTTCTAACCAGGAAATTGCGGTGGTCTAAAGCGCATACAAAAGGGAATGCAAACCACTGTTACCTCGACACACCATAGTAATCTCACTGTCAAATCACTAACAGTGGTCTCCCTTGACTACTATGTTGCACTGAGCGAACATATGTGCTATTCATAAAGCCAGTTTCCTAGTCTGAAAATCATATCATAAAAATGTTTGCGTAACTATGTCCAACTTAATTCGAAATGTTTTTAATTCTCCCACTAGACAATAATTCTATATTACAACCTGTGTGCAGAGTTAAATTATAGAATATGGGGGGTGATCTTCCAAAACAATAAACCTGTAGCCTTCTAGGTAACAGGGGTGCTCTCTACAGATTAGTGTATACATTTCCATGCACGTGACAAGTGTAATCACAGCACGCATAACTGACAAGCCGTTCTTGTATTGTCCGCAGTATTTTCCTATATTGGCACCAATTTAGACACTGTGTAAGGTTATGGGAATGTCATTAGTGGTTTTTGTTCTCAGGGGTTACTCCAGCTTAATTTCATTATTATCAAAACAGCATTAAAAGAGTTATTGGTAATCCTGAACATTGCATTTTACCTTTATATATGAACAGTCTGATTTTGGATACACTTTAAACTATTTCTTGCAGCACTGAGAGCTTGTTATGTAATTCCCTTGATCATAACCACTGTCAATTGTTTTTGCTGATGTTTTTTTTGTGCTAAAATAATTATGAAATTCTAGTTCCTGTTCTCATTTGTTTATTCTGTTTATTTTGAGGCGCATTTGGGTTAGTGATTTGCATAATCACTGTGTGACTGAAGCCTCTTAAACAAAATGTAAAAGTTTCACACAACAGATTGGGAAAAATAACATTTTATTTCAAGCGCTTACGAGAAGGAAGTCTGCTGACCAGACACCACAGTATACATTCTGTTTAAACAAGTTTTGCTGTTTCAGTCAGAAATCATTAAACCACAGGAGAAAGCCAGACAATGTCTTCCCCCTCAACCTCCATCTTCATGTATTATGTGGCTTAATCATACAAAAAGTTACACTGAAGAAACAAAGCAATGTTTTCTGTCCCACAACTAAGCCAAGAATAGTCCACATTCATATAAACTAAATAAAGGACAATAAATGGCAAAAGCTGCCCATCTTTGGGGTAGGTGGCAATATTTGCCAGTGGTTGAATCTATTGGAGTGTATGTAAACATGCAGCAGTAAAAAGACATGGTTCAAGGCTCCATCGTGTGTTGTTTAAACTACACACTCGCCTTTACCAACGTTCAATTATTAGCTAATACACGCCCTGCAGCAGTGTCTGTATATCAGTCATGGATAGATGCCACTGGACACAGCACAGAATAACATTCTAGCCTAGCTGCATAGCACAGAACCAAGCAAAAAGATGCAGGAGAATACATAAACAATGGATTACAACTATCAGAAAGTGGACAAGAAACAGTTACAGTTCTAGCATTTGTTATTTGTAAAGTAGGATATAAAATTAAGATTGGAGACCACACCCCCTCTAGGCAAATTTATTACAGGAGAGTCCTATTGTAGAAGTTCTTATTGATTCCATTACAGGAGAGTCCTATTTTAGAAGTTCTTATTGCTCCATTGAAGCCACCAGCTGTCAATGCTTGGTTAAAAAAGCATAGGTGGCAGACCGCTGCCAAATAGTAATCTCCAAGAACTTGGCGTCTTCCAGTGAGGGGCGACATCATTCTGTAAACAAGCAATGAGTTTATGTTAGATTTGAAGATTTTGTTAGTGGGGTCACCTTTTGTGTATGCCTATTTACTGGATATTTATTTGTGCAGCAAAAATAGTTCAATGTCATTTGAATAAAATGTTGTCAAGTAGAAGAACACATAGTTATGGTAAAAAGTCAAAGTAGACCCAGTATTTCTAATATATTTAAGTACATGTGAATTTATACTACCAACACAGTAGATATGTTTCTATCCATTGCGTTTTTAAGATCAGCATCCGGTTTCCCATTATACGTAGAAGGAATGAAGACAATATCACACCATTTTGAGATAAAGTGGATTTATCATCCCTACATTGATGTAATTAAACCACTAAATAAAAATTTGCCAGGCTGACTGTATGTTTAAAAAGAGAAAGCAAGGCTGGAAAACAGTCTGGTCACCACGGGGCCTATTATTACAGTGCTGGGAACCAGCGGACAGCCGGTCTCCCTTCTCTAATACTGACTAATGAGATGCAGAGGTGTTTTATTAGCAACCCAAGTCTGCAGAGAAACATCACTTCTCCCTCCACAATTATCCTCCGCGCAGATGGTTTCTTTCACAGAGCAGGACACCAATATTATTTCCCTTTCAGAGACACTCAAAGCCACTTTACAGGGATATTATCTGCCTGAGCACACAGCGCACCTACGCTGAATTCACACGAGGACGAGCTACAATAATGAACACATTTTAAGTAGACCCTTTCTTTATTATTTCTAACTCAGCAGAGCGATGTGCATTCAGGCAATACTTAAATACAAGTTTAAGTAGAAACTACATTTATTAAGCACTGATTTACTCTCCCTCTAGAGGTCATCCATGAAGCAAACTCAATGCAGGTGTTGTCTTCAAGCTTGCTAGTTCCTAAGTTTTTCAGATTCTTGTGCACCTCTGACCTAATGTTCCATTGACTTACACAAAGCTGCACTGCTAGAGAATGACTGGACCTGTTAGTCTTAGACTGTTAGTGGCATTATGCATAAAGTGATATGGTAGATTAAGAACTCTGTCATAATGGGCTTTACTCTGCCACCGTGTCTTGAGGGAGCAGTTTTAAAGATTTGTCCTGGGGTTCATCTTACGGTCAATAAACTGCCATTACTGACCACTCTTACTGGTGCTACATGCCACCACTCACCGACTAAGTGCCAACTGCACACCACCTTGGTACCCCCATTCATTTGAGGGTAGCTGCTGCCACAACCAGACTCCCTCACATTACTTCTACATGATGTGTGGCTGCTGCAGCCCATTTTTGCTGACGATTGTGACTGGATCCTCAAAGCCCTCTATTTTGGATCTGGACTGCAGTGTAGTAGAGAGAGCGATGACTTGGGACACTGGGGGGATGGAGTAGAGGGGTAAACACTATCTGTAGAATCACAGGATTAAAGCAGATATAGGCATCTTGTCTGAATACAGCAGGATCTTTAGGAAGGGGGGGTGTTTAAAGCTCAATAATAGCTCTTACAAGAGCTGTTACACACCACTATGAAGTAGCGTTGTTACACACAAAGAGAGACAGTTTATACAGGGCTTTGCTACCCCTTTTTATACAAGTATATATTAATATTGCACTCAGTAACAGGGTGGTTTTGTACCCCTTCCAAGCACTGCCAGGGTGAGGAGGACAGCTTCCTCTCTATCATGGCACCACTAACTTTGAACTGGGTAATTTATCTTTAAATCTCTTACCAAAAGTATCTTTCAGGAGACCAGCTCCAGTATATAGCCACCCCCACCCAAAGCAGACATTGGCTCTAAGAGGTAAGATAGTCAGTCACTGGAGCAGTGTTCTTCAGCCTCCAGGGGGCAGCATACAGGCAGTATCTGGCTTCTCCTGCCAGGACAGTCCAACTGCATTTTTGTGGGTTTTTCCATACTTATGCCTAACGTCACTGAAAGACATAAACCTGTAGTTGTGAGGCTCCACCACACCAGTCTACCATTCAACCCTGAGCTGTGTTGCTGCCGCGTTACAAGGTTGTAATCAGTCACCATGGTTACGTGCCGGCCTAAAAAATTGAGCTGAATTTTATTTCCCATCCCACACAATAGCTAAACATCTAATCTCATATTTTCTGTTAAAATATGGCCACTGGGTGCTTCTGTCCACAAGGCCCCTCCCAGCTGAGTACAGCTTGTGTCCATATTGTAACTCATCAGTCTGTGAAATAAAGGCCTTAGTATAATTTGGCCCCACAAGCACCATAGCACTTACCAGGCTTTTCTCAATGACTGGAATGTAAGCTCACAAGCAGGTGCCCAGTCGCTTCTTAGTGATATTTCTCAGTGGCCTTGCTACATCACTAGAGTTAAGGATACATTGTCCTTAGTACCCTACAATTCCTAAGCACACAGTACCTGTTTCTGGGGCCAGACTTGGACTGCCTCTTACATTCTCTGGTTCTGGCCTAACCAGTCCTACCACAAGATGATGCTACAGGTAGTGCATCACACATTCATATCTGACACTTGTCTGACCTGATTGCCAGATCTGCCACCTGTATCCAACACCTGTCCTGCATACTCTAGGTAATCTTCCCAGGTCTTACTACCAATGTTAATGTTATCCAAGCAAGCCTAACCAGATCCTTCAAACCTTTCCACCAGGTTGTTGACAAGCTGCTGAAATTCTTTACCAAAAACAGCATGTCTTTGAACTCGTACAGGCCACATGAGCATCTGTGGTCAGTGGCATCTGCTAATACCCCTTACTGAAGCAAGAGTGGAAATATACTTTACTCTGGCCAACTCATCTAACAAAGCATCAATATGGGCTAGGAGATATGCGTCAGACACAGTCGCATCGTTCAACCAGTGGTATCTACACAAAACCGTGGTGTCTTGTCCAGGCAGCCTGGAGCTTGTTCTTACTTGTAGCATCACAACAAGCCCCGGCTGCCCAACTTAAAAAAAACTATAATGCATGCTCTCTCATCATGCACAGTTTTATGCATGATCAGCACTTCTGCAAGCTCAATGAGATTCCCTAACAGATCGCTGAACCTTACTGCATACTCCACCACAGAAACATTGCTTTGTGAAAACTCCGGAGCAGATTGAGTAGTTGACTGCAGCCATCCACTAATCCAAAAGGCATAAAAGTGGTAGACTCCCTTGGCTCCCAATGGTAAGCAAGGAGATGAAGTGGCAGGTAGCATTGCCAGTCTGACCTGAAGTTACAAATGCCTGTAGCATATCCTTCAGAATCTCATTGGACTGGCTGTATAGCATAAAAGTCTGTGTGTGGTATGGGGCAGTACAGAGTTCCCTCAGTTCGCACTTTGCCCAGAGACATTTGTTCAATTCACTCATGAACTATGTACCTTGAGCAGGTAGGATCTCACTGGGGAATCCTACTATGCTAAATATTCCTAGCAGCGTGTCCACTACCTTTTCTGCAGTGATCCAGGACAGAGCCACAGCATCAGGACACTGGGTAGCGCAATAGATCACTGTGAGGATGTACTACTTCCCCAATCTATTAGACACAGACGAGAACGTACTAGATAAGTTTATCCAACTACTGTAAAGGAGCTGAAAAGAGCATAAATAATCAGGGTCGTCTTAACAGCATTATATGCCCCTGGGCAAAGCAGTGCACTGGGGCCCTACTTCACCTACCACAACTACTCACAAATAAAAATGTAAATGACCGATAAAATTAAGCTTATATTGGTACCTTAAACAAAATCAGGGGTTTAACATTAAAAAACATGCCATACAGCAGATATTGCATGTACAGATAACAGCTGATTAGTCCACCTAAACATTTTAATAAAATGGGTTTCATGGTTCTGAATAAGTCTCACAGAATAATACATTAAAAAGTTGGCAAGCTTATGGGGGCTCCTATGCTCGTAGGGTCCCTGGGCAACTGCTCAGCGTGCCCATTGCGATAAGATGACTCTGCAAACATTGGGGTGCCCCAGCTATAGACACACACAATGGCCTGGCCTTACAGAAGATCTGAACATCATCCAACATTCTGGACCTTCTGCTCCATGGGACATTTCTGTCATCCCTGAGCTTGCTTTAGGATACCTGCATTACGGTTTGACAGGTGTACCGCTCCAGTCAAACTCCCCACCTGCTACTGTCCTCGAAGTGTGTCAGGCACTTCAGTTTTCATACCATCTGCTAATGACTAGCCAATGGGATTTTGTGGGTAATTGACATTTCTGGCTACTAGGTACATTAGTATTTTCCGTCAGATCACAGTCAACACCTTCATCCTGAAAGGCCGTTGTCAACTTTGTACCTCATGTATAGGTGGTAATCCAGCCCTCTGTTCCTTTAGCCAGTCCAGGTTTATCCACTTATGCATTTGTACCAGCCTGACTCACACTTTTAATATTGCACTCAGTGGCGAGGGGGAGTGTGGATCCCACTGTCCAAGCACTGAAAGGGGGAAGTGCCACTAAGCCTGGACTGGGAGAATTATCTTTAAATTTCCTGCCCAAGGTATCACTCTCCAGTGTATAGCTCCCTCTCCAAGTGGAATGAGGCTCCAGAAGGATGATAGCCAGATCCGGGGCAGAAGTTTCCCTGCTGCTGTGGCTAGAGATCTTTCACTCAACTGCAAAGCTCTAATGGATACTATCGCTCTGATGGAAAGGTGTCTAGCACTGACGCTCTCTGGTCCTTATATGAGGAACCAGGTCTCAGCTGCCCAAATACCGCTGACCCCCTGCTCTTCCATTCACCCCTGCAGTGTTTAAGCGTTGAATTCACCAGTTTCCAGCATCAGTGAGCAGAGAAGGCAGCTCAAATACCGCAGGGACCTGTCGGATATACACTGAGGTGAGTTTCACTCTACCTTTTAAATACCTTTCTATTTTTAAAACATTTAAACACTTATCATTAACATGACTTACACATTCTGCATTGGGCACACTGCACTGAACATTTAAATTAAGATACGTCCCGCAGTATGTTAGGTAGTGGAACAATTAAGTGATTTTAATCTGAGTTTCAACTAAGTATGGAGATAATGTTAGACTTGGGTATGCAGCGACTAACATTAAATCCTCTTACAAGGAAACCATAAAGCCGAAAATAATATATTTTATGCAGCATACTGAGCTTAAACAATAAGTACATGATTATCTACAATAAGGGGAATTACTTTATCAGATGGCAATAAACTAAGTTTTGTTAAGCTTTTCTTGTATCAATAAATGTTAAGCAGTTCACAGGCTTGAGGACTATCAGAAGAGCCTCTAGTAATTTTAATTACTAGTCAAAGTCAGTACAGAAGGATTGTCATAATTCGTTAATATGCAGTGAAAAGACAAGCTTCAAATCTAAGTATGTTATGTACCATTGAATGTCATTGCAATCTAATCAATTTATATTTAAGGTGACTAATAATAACATGACAAACTAGCTTTATGGATTTTAAGATTACTTACTGTGGGTATGTGCAAATGAAGCCATTTGTTGAGATGATCAAGAAGAGCAAAAGCATCAGGAATGTTGTCACCTTCTGAACAGAATTTTAGAACAACGGCCATGTGTATGTCTTCTGAACAGCTGGAGAGAAAGGACATTTATAGCTAGTAGCATGTACCAATTACTAGCACTGTTCATGAATGGTACTATCAGAGACTTTCCTAGTATCCATATCAAACTGTATTTGCAACCATGTGTTTTATAATGTGCATTGTTTCATACCAGGCACCTGGTGAATTTTGGTTTAAAAAAAGTCAGCAACAGGCTAGTACGGATTAAAACTAAAACAAGCACATTTTCCATATCTTTTTCTCACCAAGTCGTATAATTTCATCTAATCTCATGCAACAATAACCCCTGCCAGGATAACAGATTTTACTTTGCTCTTTATTTTTTTCAATAGAAAACATGAAGAAACCATAATTGAAAAAAAAAAAAAAAAAAGGATTTTCTACTAACTTTAAAAAAAAAGCCTTTTTTTTAATCTGTAGCATTTTATAGAAGTGTGTACCGAAGCCCAAGTGGCCATCCGACAACTGCTAAGCCCAATCTCCATGCTGCCCAAGAGTCACCCACTGATCTGGGTAGCTTTACCTTCTAGCTTTTCTCCAGGCTGTAGATAACTTGAAAAAGTACATAAGTGTAATTATTAAGTTTCTATGTTTTATTTACATCTATCTGTTTTGCTTTTATACTGTATGTCAATATGTTATCACTATTTTTAGTCATTAAACATTGTGACTGTCATATTACATCACAGTTAATAATGTTCTGTCTTCGTGTTCTTAAAGAATTCATGTGTCAGATAGGTTTGGTTTTTATACTACTACATTTATGCAGAGAGTTGTTTGGTTTACAGTATCTCTGATAAATTTAGGTTGTCATTGCACTTTGAACTCTGGGAGTAACTGGAGACTCCCTAACAGTGTCAGCTCTTGAACTAAATCTTAGTGGTGGCAGGATTTTGTGTTTAATAAGGAGATTATTGGGGGTTTTAGTCCGTTTTAGACCGACAGAATTTAAGATCTACTAGGGCAGGGACCGATATAAAAAATTACACATTCTCTGTAAAAATGAATATGTTGGAACAACAATAATCTTAAAAGGGTTGAGGACTAGTCTTTGACCTGACCATTTCAAGATGCTATGGGGTGGCCTGAAGAAAGCACAAACAAATGGTCTCAAAATATGAAACAACTGAATCAGTGTTTGTATGGAGGAGTGGGCCAAAATTCCTCAAATACGATGTAAGAGACTGATAAACTCATACAGAAAACAAAAATGACTACAGCTACTGCTGCTGAAAGTGGTTCTACAAACTACTGAATCACGGGATGTACTTAGATTTTGCATACATCTTCTTCCTTTAGCTTATTTTGTGTTGAATAATTAATGACAGTTAAATCTGTTATTTGTCATATGAGTTTAAAATTTACATTTTAGGAATTTGTGTGGTATATATAAAAACTCAGATTATGAAGGATAGTACTTTCTTTTACATGTGTCATATATACATACATAATCAAATGGTGCATACATGCATACCTAAATAAATGTACATGATACAAACCTGATATTACCAATGTACGAATCATTAGCTAAATGTTAAACATGGAGTAACGGTTTTGGAATTTAATTGTAAGAAAGACATTGGAGAAATTGAGAGGGTCCAGAGGTGGTCAGCTTTATTAGTAGAAGTAATGGAGAGGTTAAATGTTAGCGAAGTTAGAAAAACTAGGTTTGTTTACTTTGGAAAAAAGGTGTCTTAGAGGTGATCTAGTTAATATGTATAAACACATTTGAGGTTAATACAAAAAAAGTCCAACTACAAAGACCATAAAGTGGACAAGGTGTCATCAGTTGCACATGGAAGGAAGAAGTTTCATCATCAGTACTAGAAGAGGTTCTTTACAGTAAAAATTAAAATTCCTTACCACATGAGATGGTTATGGCAAATTCACTCTCACAATTTAAAAATTGACGAAACGTCTTTCTTACAAGAAATGGAACATGTAGCTATGATTAGCAGTGGACATTGTTTTGCTATCCTCTGCAGCAACACAATTAGGATCTATAAAAGGCTGAACATGATGGATGTGTGTTTTTTCATTCACATAAATGTCACACATAAGAGTCAGAGAAGGCACAACTAGGAGGAATATGCGTGTTATGATGAGACAAAGGATTAGTAATTTAGTGGAGTCTTGTGTAAAGGACATATTCATGAAAGTTATAAACTGTAACATGACTTAATATTACAAAAAATTATTATAACTAATTACCAGCCTTCAAACATCTGCTTTGTAAAACCTCCCCCAGGGATAGAAATCTTCTTTTCTTCATCATTTATTCCTGGATATAAAGACACCTTCTCCATTTCCTTCCACTGTAATTCTTTCATGATATCTGCCACAGATGTCTGCAAACCTGGAGTAACCAAGTAACGGAATGGACTCCTGCAGATGACAAATTATTTCTCATCAACAGATGTGGACATCACTAGCTGCAGATTATTCTTTCTTGACATCCCATGGCTAACTTGATTCAAATTATTGTTTTACTTCTTGGTTACTGAAAGTCAGAGTGTGCAATTCAATTTCAATGGATCATGTTTACAGCAGCATAAACACATACCCCAAAATCTGCTGGTCATCTCGTTGGTACGCATAGCTGCTTGAGAGGAGAACCACTTTGGCAAAGCCACACTTCTTAATCCAGCACGTTAAAGCTTGGCGGAAGGGTCTCGATTTTTTCTACACAGATAAGAGAGAAATGCTTCCCATGAAAAATAAATGATGATCAACTGATTACCTAGAGCTGGCTGTTAAAGAATCACTTGTCAGATACAAATACATCAGTAAATAGAGTAACGTGCTTAATAAATTATTATCAATATCTAAGTGTAAGTACTATATATTTCTGTGCAAACTCATCCAGAAAGATGTCTGAACTTATAAAAAAAAACCCACACATATTCATAGCTTATGGTTTAATACTAATTTGTTTACTTAAAATGGTGTGTTCTAATAATTAGGTTTATTGTTCTGGTTAATACATATACAGTAAACAAATGTATCTGAAAAACATTTTACCTTTATGAGCGATGATCTGATCTGGAGAACAGCAAGACTCTTGGAGGGCAAAGCATACACTATAGACAATAAATGTAATTTAAATAAATATTGCACTGAGGGTAATCAAATTTAAATAATTAGATAGTCTTTGACCATTCAACATACTGCTATTAGTAGCAGACCTCCCAATGAGAACTCTGTGGAATCCCAATCCAGGATCCTTGTATACTGGATCCAATATAAAAAAAAAAAACCAGAAATTTAGACACCTAACACTCAAGGTTCTAATCTGATAAACCGGAAGATGTATGTTACTGCAGTATTGGGACAGAGTCATACATATGACTGCTTCACAGCAATTCACATAATGGCTCCAATGATAAAATGACCAATAATCAGTCTGACAGCTGTTTCAGCAGGGATCACTGCACAGATCAAGAAAGTACAGTTAATACACGTGTAGCTGCTCTTGCTATCGTGGGACATATTATGCAGTGTCCATGTTTACTCACTACGGTTTTATACAGAAATTACCAATAAAAGGATTTATTTACAGAACGGATATGTAGCCACAACTAGAATTCTTTTTTACACATCTTAACATGGATAATAAAGAAAATAAAACCACATACACTAGCTGCTCTCACCTAGTATAGAAAACCAAAATAATAAGAAACATTAAAATTCCTGCCAAAAGCAAAGTGGTAGGAAATGACCATCTAAGTCTTTTTACACTTCATTTTCTAGAATTTGTTGGAGCAGTTCTTGTATGTGGGTTCATTTTCTCCAATACATTAAACGTAGTACTGTTTTTATGTCATTCTGCCATGGTGTTACTATGAGATATTTGGGGTGGTCCACAATTAGCAGACATTAGTATCTCCCTGACCCTTCAGTTATATTATCAGTGTATTTTCTCTCTGCCCTGCCATGTGTTTGAAAGAGGTAATGTACAGGTCAGTAATGTAAAAGAACAGATGCAAGTACTGTGAGTGATGGGGGGACATGACTCACTACTTTAATCACATATAGATGTGTCAAAAACATTTATACTCCTTACGGTCACCACAGAAATCGGGACTTTTTTTATGTTGTCGACTGTTTTTTATTCATTTTACTTAATCTCTTTGGAACTAAAATGATCCCAGACTACTTCAGAATCACTATATCATGTTGTTCAATAATTTGTTATGTGTTCTTAGAACTGCTCACGCAGGTCTGTCTTTGTAGAGACACCGTTGCAGTATCAGCAGGTTAGAAATAGCAAATTCCAGGCTTGCTCATGAATTTGTTTGAATTGATATTACCCAATGCATTTTTATTTAGAAATGTTGTTACATTTAATTACTTGTATAAAGTTATTCAGATTTGCATAGCGAACCAATTTTCACTACTAATAGTGAAACAAAGTAAACTGACATTCTGATGGGTAAAAATGCAATAAAATGAGGTCTATAGTTTAAGAAGTGTAGTGTACCCATATAGTTCCTGATTTGTACACGCTGCAAAACACTCTCAAGCAAGCACAAATTAAAACGCACTATTGCTTTTAACAAGCATATTTTATTTTCATACAGGCAAAAGTTTAATAACATGTTTTACTTGTAATAAGTACTTGCCTTCTGCATTTGTACACAATTCCACCGAGTTGTCTTCATTAGTAGCATATGGGTTATTACCCACCATAGGTACAAGACAGTCTGTGTAAAAATAACCAACTTTCGGCATATTCAGCGTAGAAATGATCAAGTCAATGGCTAGCTGTCCAACATTCCCTACAGACACTGCAGGCTAAAATTAAAAATAAATGATGTCACCAGACAATATATACACAAGATACATATTCATACTTATGAATTTTGTATCCAATTCCCATATAATCCGGTATATGTTCATTTTGTAAGTAGAAAGCAACTTTTTTTTTATTAGACCTGAAATGTCCACAAAAACAGTTTGGTAAAACTGTAAATGAATTCCAGAATCAGACCAAAATCTATCACAGTCAAGTTCCATGCCAGGAACATTTTTTATTATTATTATTATTATGGTCATCACAACATGGAATTTAAAACAATAAAAATAAATAATTCCAAGTAAATACTTAAGACCGCATGATACATTGTAGAACGCTGGGGGGGGCAGGCAGGATGGGGAGCCAGGTGGTACTGGAGGGGGGTGCAGGTGTGTGCGGGCAGGGCAGGGGGCTGGGGCCAGGTGTGTGTGGACAGGGCAGGGGGCTTGGGGTAGGTGTGGGCAGGCAGGGGGCTGGGGCCAGGTGTGTGTGGGCAGGCAGGGCAGGGGGCTGGGACCAGGTGTGTGCGGGCAGTGAGTGAGGGCGCCAGCCAGGCAGTGTAATATGACATTACCAACAACAGGGTGCAGTCCGCTGGGGGACACCAATCTGAAGCTGCCGGTATGAACATGACTGTGCTGTGTACAACTACAAGGCAGCAGCGCACACAATACTCGTCATCCCTTCGCACTGCTGGGGGCCTAGTTACAGCATAAATAGCTGTCCTTGTAGGTGCCTGTCAGGCAGTGCTAGGGGCACACTCCCGCCGGCTCTCCCGCCTACCACCAGACAACAGTCACTGTAATACAGTGTATGCTGGCGTCACACACAGTACAGGTACACATAGATCGCCTAGACAGCAGAGTTATCAATACATATAAACAGGGAATGCCGACTGATAGAGAACTATGAGTTACTAATAGACAACGCATTACTATACTATAACATATTAACTGTGGTAGCGCTGAGCACAGGAGAGCTGGCACTGTATGTTGTCCGCTCTGTATATTGTCCGCTCTGTATAGACAGGTTGGGGTTTCATGTTGCATTCAGGGGGTATATGGGTGACACATTGTAACTGCATTGTGTGTGTATGAGCAGACACTGTCCAGGTACAGGGCACCGACATTTCCCTCTCCTGCAGTAAGATGTCTCTGCCTCCCGAGAAAGCCACTGAGCTGAAACAAATTATCCACGAGCAGCTGAACCGTGTAAGTACCAGGCAGGTAAAGTACTGTGACCTGTCCTAAACCTGGATTCAACTCTCTGCATCCAAACCTTGTAATGCCACAATACAGCTAGTGGCTGTTTCACAGTTTTGTTTTTACATTTAAAGATTTTTTATCTTCGCCCCTCTTCAGCTATTTCACACAATTGCAACAGGTCTAGGTAAAATGCGATTAGCAACATATCTAGGTGTGCTCTGACTTGAAAGTAAATCATTTTCATCCTGTACATAAGTCTAAAACTGATATGTAACTCCACTTAAAAATATATATTCATGCGGGTCATTTACTTCTTAGACAATTGATCAGCAAATTCTATGCTGTTTATTTTAATATAATACTGTGCATCATTACTAGAGTAATACTATAGCTGTGCAATATTATTGTGAGTTTATATCTTCAACCCTTTTAGATGGATGTTCATGGCAAAATACGAGAGGTCCTTGCTGAAACATTAAAAGATGAATTGGGGAACGAAAGCCATAATTTCTCTGAAGAAGATCTAATGAAAGCTTTAAGGAGGAGAGGAATCATTGATGATGTCATGAAGGAACTACATTTCCTTGAGGTGAGGAACACAGGATTTTTCAGGAGTCATAACGGTTGCCATAATAAATTATTCCAACAACAAGAGATCATTCATATGATTCCTAGCAGATAATTCCCTGCTGTAAAGAATTAGGCAGTCATAAGGGTACCAAACCACTTTGTTTTTATTATGTATTTTAAATGCATTATTAATACATTTGAATGGTCGTATCATTAAAAATCATTGTTCCAAAGGAGTGCATATCCATGTATTTTGTAATGATATTTTAGCCACATTTGAAAACATACAATAGTAAAAATTCATATTAAATATCTAATGGATGTTTTTTTGTTTTTTGTTTTTTTTTTAAAAAAAAGCATCTGATGCCAGTGGGTATGCAGTCTAAGTTAGGTGTGTCACCCTATCCACCACTAAGGAGCAGATTCAGTTTGGTGTGAGGTGACACAATGTGTCTCCGGAGACGCATCGCATTGATGTTTTTTCTCAATCTGCAATTTCACGTAGGGATGCAAGGGAAAAAATGAGGAGAGATTCCTTACCACATTGGCTGGCAGTGTGCACAGCCGGACATCGAAGTGGTGTCTGGTGGCACCTCACGGCCAATTGAATATCCCCCTAAGAGTTCAGTGCTAAGCTACTAAGATTTTTTTTTTGCGTTTTCCAAACCCAGAGTCACTGGACCAGTGCCATATCGATAGTTGTAGTCTAGCTACAAGAAATTGGGTGTGACTATGATTAATTGTAATTAGAACTCTTTTCAGAATGGGATTCATATACTTTTATGTTTTTGTTTTGTTTTGTTCTTTAACAGGACAGCCATTTAAGAGATCTCACCTCAACCCCAAAACCAGCCACACATTTTATTGATAAAGAACCAAGAACACTAAAAAAAAGTAAGATAATTATGTTTATGCTAATGAGTATTTGTGTTTTTTTCTATGTGAAAAAAGAACTAACCCACATCATAAAATATGTTGGTAGGAGTCATATTTAGGAATAAATGGTGCTTCATATTTAGTGGCTATAGTTCTCTACATAAGTTCGATTCTCTAAACAGCAGTAACATTAAGCTTCTATTTTTCTTCTGGTCATGTTTTCAAATTTCCCCTAAATTCTTGTCAATATTCCTCACAGCTAATATAGATCCAACACGCAGGTATCTTCATCTCCAGATCTTGGGTGGAAGAGCCTTTCTGGAACATCTTAAAGAAGCAGATCCTCTGCCGGGTCAGGTGTGCTCTACATTTACTCTTGGCTTGCACTTTAGAAACCAACGCTTCCGCTCCAAACCCATCCCATGTGCCTGTGACCCAGACTTTCAAGATGGTTTTTTGCTGGAATTACATAAAGACCACTTAGGTTTGTTAAAAAAAACAACCCATCATATAATGTTATAACAGCTATATTCTGCACCAGGTTTATGCTTAGAAATATATTCTTGTAGTTTGTATTTACACTCCTTGAATATTGCTTTTTTAATTATCTGCAAGCATGGACATGTCTGAAAAGGATGATGAGAACGCACTCAGTGCAATTGTGTGTTCCGTTGCATCAGATATTACATGTAACTCCTACCAGATTCACATTGCCCATCAAACCTAGAATGCACTATTTATTGGAATAATCTGTAATGATTACTCATTGAGAGCATCATTTAGCGTTAAGAGCAAAGCAAATAAGGAGCAAATTTGCTGATGGACGAACCATGTTGCACTACAAGGGGTGCAAATGCATTTCTTACATTTTTTTGCATGCAGGGAAAATAATGCCTGGTTTTGTATGCAGCACACACCTACTGACATCTTTATTTTTACACAGCAATTTATAATTCAGCTTGGACATGCACCCTCCCAACTCTAAATCTGTATGCACAATAAAAAAATTCCCCCAGTGTAGCGAAACATGGTTTTTCCAAGGTGCAATTTTGCTCACTTTACTTAGGAATACATAACTAGCAGAAAGAAAAATATTTCTGTTTGTTTTGTGCAAAGAAAAAAATTCTATTTTTAAATATTTTAAATCAATATGAATATGAAATCAATATGAAAAACGTACGTTTGCCATCAGATTTCAGTTCACTTTTCATGTGAATCCTTCATGGTAGCACCATAACATTGCAACTTTACATGAGTCTCTTTTTTTTTTTTTTTTTTTTTAACTCTTTATTTATGCAAAAAGCAGAATTCCACATAACGGATAATAACAAAAAAAGAAAAACATTTGAACGTTGGGGCCAAAACATGTCCATTGAGAAACGAGAAGTCAGGCAATTGACATATTGTTACACAGATTCCTAAACATAAAAAGAAGCAGTAAGTAAACCCATAGAAAGGAAATAGGCTGATCCAACCAAGGATGGTGGAGGACTCAACTGCCTTGGAACTCTATGTCGATGCTGCTTTTATTTTTTATTTTTTAGAGAAAGAGATAGAGGAGGAAAAAGGGGTGAGGGGTGGGACCTGGTAAGGGCTTCTGAGGAAATAGCCTTTTAGGTAGCGGGCATATTTGCTTGGTGAAAAGAGTAATTTTTTCGTGGAGGAGGCTGGTGATGTATTCCATAGTGGCCATGTACCACACATGAGTGACTACACTTTGGAGGCTGGGTGAATGAAGGGACTTCCACTCGTTCGCTATCTATAGACGAGTAGCGGCACAGATGTGTTGAACTAGTCTATCTGCCTGTTTAGTTAGGCCTTTGACCCGGGAGCAGAGCAGCATAACCATTGGGTCGGGTGACATCTCAACGTCTAAGATTCTTGTCATTAGGTCAGCCACCTGGGACCACAAATTTGAAACACTAGGGCATGTCCACCAGATGTGGTAGAATGAGCCCACCTCCCCGCATCCTCTCCAACATGAATCTGAAGTGCCAGGATATATTATATGAAGCTTTGAAGGCACTAGGTACCATCTTGTATATACTTTAAATGTATTTTCTCGTATTAAAGTGTTAATGGAGATTTTGGAGATTCTCAACCTTAGCCAGGACCATCCCTCCTGATCCAGAACTCTACCAGTATCCCGAAGCCATGCCGCCTCAAACGATTCCACAGTGTCAGTTTTTGGTTCCAGGAAATTATGATATACCAAAGATATTAGTCCTGAAGCTCCTGGCCTATACACACAGCTCCTCTCAAAAGGAGTAAGGCTACGTAGCTTGGAAGATCTACAGAGTGATTGAGTGTAAGGACGAAGGAGAGTCTCTTTTTTTAACGGAGATATTTTGTATTTTGGAGAACAGTTCTTTTTCATACACGTTACTATTTATGGAATATCCAAAAACACATTTTCATGTTGTCCGACAGACTTTATAAATATAATCTAGACTTGCTAGTATGTTTTATATTTAAGGTTTCAGCGGGTTTCTAAATGCACTCTGTCCAAACATATTCCTCTCTCTGCTTTATGTTATCAGAGGAACAAGTTAAACGTTATGGTTACAATAAGAGATGATTGTGAAGTATTGCTAAAACAATGACTGGCAGATAACTAATTAAAATTGATTAGTATTGTTAAATGAAAATAATGCATTAAAACATTTTTTTCCCTTCCCCCCCCCCCCCCCCCCCCCCCAGTTAGTTATGCTCTAATGTTTATTCTTTGCAAGCATGCCACTATTGATACAAACCTCTCGGTGTTATACTTGTATTAATTAACTTGTTGGCTGAAGGTCTTGTTACACTAATGTCGTGTGATCATGCACAGCAAACGTCCTGAAATCTGGATAACTTTATGTTCACATTTAAAAAGGTGAATATAAACTATACAGTTATAATATAAATGTTAAACCTGTGTTTAGTTATCTGGTCTTTTTTATTTGATTATCTGTTTAATGTAAAAGAAACCTATATCTTTGTTCTCTTGGCTTATAGCACATAAAAAAACCTGAAAGCTCCGGTTGAAAACTAAGCTGACTTTCTATTTTGTTATTGTGCTTTCATACAGTATTTGTTAGCAGATCGCTATGCCCCCTTTTTTTTTTTTTAACCAGCTGTTGAATGTAATGTTTTTTATACATTTCATGTATCTAAATAAATCTGCTCTAACCATGCTTTCTGTTATCCAGGTGATGGGAGCAGGATGGCTGATGCCACCACCCTGTTATCTATCTGTGACCCTGTACAGCTAGTGCTAATCAAGACAGACACATTTGGAGAATCCACTTTAGTAACATCTCACTTTCTGGAGTGGCGTTCCTTACTGGGGGTTGAAAGAGGAGTGACAAGTCTTGCTGTGGAGCTCCATGGTGTAGGTGAGAAACGGATGTTCTTTGTGGAAAAATATAGTCTTCCATCATTGTCAATAATTGTTTTTTTTTTTTTTTTTCTTAAATATTGTTAAGAAGACTTACCATTTTTCACATGTGTAACAATTATTACTGCTGACTTATCACCTATGCACAGAGGAGTTATCCATTTACTAGGCTGGACTAATGTTCACAAGAATATAACGTCTCGATTCCCTAGGAACCAGCATGGCATGAATATTACCCAAGGAGAGCCTCAGGCATGTCAATGCTTCCTAGAAAATGTTTAGACTATATACTGATTAATTTCACAAAATCGATGTGTCCACTAACTTTGAGGACATGTCACCAGGTCGTTTAATGTAATTTTTTTTATTAGTTTTACTACATAATGCTCAAGGTATTATGCAGAGCAGTAAAGCAAAAATAACATCATAAGACCTGCTAATATTCCCTTTTAAATGTCACACATATCAAATTGACAATATTGACCCTTGATGTCTATAAATATCTGACTACTCAGCAGTGGTGTGCAGGCACCTGGTTCAATCATCCTTCACAATTTCATTTGTAACCACTGTATGTTCAACTGCAAAAACTGAATCAGCCCTAACTCATGCTCTTCATTATACCACCATGCATAGTCTTGTTCATTGTGATTGAAGTAAGAAATTAAAGTTCTCCTATGTGATAAACAAATCACACACCATATTGCATTTATCTTTTTACTTATCTAGAGGTTGATTGGCCATAGTTTTTGTGACCCTCTTCAGGTAAATACTTGGACATCGCTGCCTTATGGATTAACTGATTATGGATTAATTTATTGCTTAACTGATTTTGGCTTTTATTATGTTTTTAATGTGACTGCACTTTATTAAACTATTAGTAGTTTTGTTTGTTTTTGGTTTTTTTTTGTTTTTTAAATCAATGTATTAATGTATATATTTGCTCCTTAGGTGCAGAGTGTAAAATTCCTGTTGGAGTTTTGAATGTCAAACTTGAACTGTATCCACCTCTGAATCAAACGCTATCTCCGGAGATTGTCAACACTCAGGTAACTTGGCTTGTAATCAGTCAATGCTGCAGTGATAACTTTACATTGTTTTAACTTATCTAATGGCTGTGCTTCAGATTAAAGGGAGTGCTCTTTTCTGCCATTGGGGGACACTGCGAGACATCCGGGGATAGTAGGCGGACTAGAAGTAAAGGCACTTTAAGCATACATCTTTGAGAGTACGCTTCTATTTGGAGGCAAGCTCAGTTTTAGTTAAAATGCTAGGCAGTAAGGCATGTTTGTATGGGCTACTGCTTACTTATCCTTTTTTTTTTTTTTTTTTTTTTTTTCTGTGTCATCGCAGGCCCCCATTTTAAGACCCAGTGAGTGAATGCCCTGCCGGCTTCCTTCGCTATTGGTCCCTGCATCGGGGTGTGCAGCCTGTCTCTTCCACTCACCCCGACACGGTCGCTGCCTGCCGTCCCCTCTATACGAGGGGACCCTTAACTTTTTTACACTGTCGGGGCTTAAGGGAGTGAAGCGTATATAGCCTTTCCTCCCTGCCCGACCAGCTGGCGGAATCTCTGTGGAAATGAGCAGAATGGAGACGCAGACAGCTGTGACTACTTGGGAGCAGACAATGCGATAGTACTCCATTAGGGGTCGACATCGCTGTGACGCCCAGTGCGCAGCTGTCCTGACTGGATATCTTCAATGCATTGGCCTGCAGTGGGAAGAAAGTCGACAGCTACTCGATGTAAGTAGGCTGTTAGCTGTGAATCAGAGGCGACAGTTCTGTGGGTAGCACTCCTCCTCCTCCTCCTCTTCCTCCACGGCACGGTTGGCGGGCTTTCCCTCATGGAAGCAGCAATTTCCCTGCACTGGTGACACGCTGTCTGACTGCAGCTCTCTGCCCAGGCTGAGGACCCTTTCTGTGCTCTCTGCTGGCTGGTAGAACCTGTCATTTAAGTGTATTGGAGCCTTACCACCTGTTTTTACAGCTTTGTAGGCTTTATTTTCTCTTTGGGGACAACACCTACTGTACATTGTAGTGTGTCTCGGGGTGCAATTTATCTGTCTATATTTCGGTTACCATTTGTACCTGGAAGAAGGTTAATGGCTAATGTTGCAAGTTTTATTTGGACAAATTTAGTTGTTTTAAAGAAAATGTCTGAGAAAGAGACTTCCAAGGCTAAAGGGCCTGCAGGAAAGTCTGTGCAACATGATACCTGTGCCACATGTAAGGTGAAGTTATTTTGAGGACAGTCTGAACTGAACGCCCTGTGTGAGGTAGAGTTTCATGATCAGCATGCACCCGCTCCTTGGTTGTCGGCTCTGAAGAAACCTTCTTGGACTAGGTCACGGGCGACATTCATAGTCGAACTTATGAGGGTGATGTCCCGGTTCACTGTGGTAGGTGATCCTTCTCATTCTTTAAATGCACCACACATACAGCCCTCACAGCCTGTATCTCTGGTTAGTAAGGCTTCCCAGCCTGAGGGTTTGGTGATATCACTAGCCGCGTCCGGCCAGGGCCTGGCACAGGCTTTCTTTTCTCTGAAACGCCTGCTTACGTTCCCCAGAAGACATCTGGTAAATGCCTGGTTCCTGGCTCTAATTATGTCTCTAACCTTGACTCACACTGTTCTTCTGAGGAAGATGGGGAGTTGCTTCTAGAGTGATGGGGGGATGGGAAATCTTAGCCCAGAGGACACATCTACCCTGCAGTGTGTAGATAATTTAATCCTGGGTGTTAGACAAACGTTAGGTTTTGTGGAGCCTGAGGTCGTGGAATCGTCTGCATTCTCCCTTTTTAAAAGGCAAAAGAAACAGTTTGTTTGTCCTACCCCAATTTGTGCCATGGCGATGTGAGAGACAGTGAGGATCATGTCCTGGGCGGAACGTCGTGTTCCTGTGATATTGCCCATCTTCATCCCAGGTGTGGAAAATTAGGAGGCCGATTCCCAGGGGTGGATCCTGTTTTGGCTGAGGTAATGTTCCCTTCACAAGGAAGTTTTTGCCCTTTTGGTGCAGCATTGGGGTCGGCCATAGAATAACTTCATGGCATCCCATCTGAATTTCAGGGTCCCTTTCTTATGCTCGAAATCCGAGAGCAGGGTACACAGATGTCATGACTATTCCATGGCAGTTTTGTCTGGTATACCCGTTTCCTCTGTTTCCCGTGCTCAAAAAAATTCAAGAGAACAGGTTCCCGCCATACTGGTGGCTCCATGCAGAGCGTTGTACTTGGTCGTTCTGGAAATGTAAAGGAAAAGTCCACCATTCCGGTTGCCCTTTCGTCCAGACCTGGTTGACGGTCCTCTTCGCTGCTACTCTGTAGATCGTCGTCCTTTGACGGCGTGACTACTGAGACCCTAATTCATCTGGCCCAGAGTTTCTCATACGCGGTGGTAAGAACAGTGCTTAAGGAGAGGAAGACTTCTTCCTCTGCAAATTATTGTTGGCTATGGAAGACCTATGTCCTTTTGGTATGAAAATCAAGGTTTCCCTCTGCTTTCCTTCCTATAGGTGGGTACAGATAATAAAGGAATACATATATCCTCTTTAAAACTACAGGTTTCCACGTTCTCCATTTTCTTCCAATGCTGGCTGGCAGTTTTGCGGGATGCACAGTCCCCCTTTGTACATCCAGTTGAACCATGGGATCTTAATCTGGTGCTCAGGGCTCTCCCTAAGGCTCCTTTTTCAGCCTTTAGATGTGGTTGACCTCCATTATTTACTTGGAACAGATTTTACAGTGAGTAAAAAATTTCAGCCAACCCTCCTCCACCCATTTATTCACCCCACTTTCATAATGGTGATATTATATTATTTTAAGCACAATGACCTAACTTTATTGTAATATAATTTTCTGTATTATAAGAATGTTGTTTCTTTTCTACTTGTGTGTCACATCTGGCTAATGTTTACATTGCTGGTTACAGTATTAAAGACATGAGTAGAGATCCCAGATTAAGAAGGAATATATTGCATTTTGTATCCTAGTAAACTCATTTGACCACTCCGTCACTCCATTTTGACCACTCCACCTTGGTTAGGAAAAGTCTAATTTTGTACTCTGTTATTACAGTTAAATTTAGACTTTATTCTTCCACATGAATTGTATTTGCTGTGGTTTTTTTTCAGCTCACTTTAGAGCGTCAGAAGGCTGCTGAGAAGGAACGATTGTTTTTGGTGTATGCAAAACACTGGTGGAGGGAATACCTACAAATCCGACAATCCCACAGCTCCAGACTCGTCAAGATCTTTGCACAGGTTTGTAGAAACCATAAATTTATTTTTGTAGCTGCAGGCACTCCATTATGTAGCACTAGTTACTTTGTTCGTTGAATAGTGAATGGTTCAGGCACCTTTATACAGACCCCAGAATGTGTTTGTAGCCTTTTGAAGGCATACTTTGACTTGTAATTCCACAGCTGCTCCATGGCTACTGACTATTTCCTCCTTCTCACTGGCTATGTCTGCAGGAATAAAAGAATGTTCAGCAGAGGTGAAGCAGGACCTTCTTGGGCCCTAGACAGGGCTCTAGTTCTCCCACTATCCCATGCTTTTCAGATGCGAATGAGAGCATCATTGCATTGTAAATAGTTTCTCCTGTCTCACAAGATCAGCAAGGATGATAAGATCCAGCTGATTTCAGACTTCCAGTCATGCACAGTCCTATCTCCGCAGAATATCTGATGCCGTCAGTCAGCTCAGTTTGCTAATTTTCATCTGGTTATGTAGCCCATGATAGTTTGTAAATCCGCAACCAGGAACTTAAGTAATATGGGTTGGACAACGGCTAACCCTAATTATGTGTGGAAGTAATACATGCATGTGTTGTGCAGCCTACTGAGAGTCTGTAACGGATCATATTCACAGCCAGCTTCCTGTACATGACACTGTATGTCCAGGATACACGGACTTTGCAGACCTAGAAGTCTTACTTTTCTCTAAAATATTGGGCATTTTCTTTCTATGTGGTATATTAAGGCATTTTACATGATTTTTTTAATTTGACTATTGTTTGGTGGCATATGCTACAATATCTTGCAGGAGTGTTTGGAATTTGAATACTTTATTTGGTCTTCAAAATAACCATGTTTTTCTCTTTTCTGTCACTGCGTTTCTTAGGATGAAAACTGGGTAAATCGGCCCGTTTGTTGTTACGTAAATCCCCTTAGAGCAGGACGTCTACTGGACACACCACGGCAAGCTGCGCGTTTTGTAAATGTTCTGGGCTATGAAAAAGCTGCGGTTGTTGGCGGTGGTGGTAAGCAGGAGCAGTGGAGCACCATGCTGGCATTTCTGTGTAGCAATAAGGTATGCGTCCAACACTATATTATTCATACGTACCTCTGTTTGTTTTGAGAATGACACATATTATTTTTTACAAAGTCCGCTGCCTAAGTTATTATGATGGCAATCTGCATATACTCCAGAATGTCATGACTAGGTACCGCCAGACTTCACCTCGATAAATCTCTGCTCATTTTCTGTTCACATCTCTATGGGACGTGAGGTAAAATGAGTGGAAGAAACTCTGAGGCAATGTCTCTTCGCCGGAATGTTCAGGAGACGCATCGCGGCACCGTGTGGCTAATTGAATTCTCCCCTAACCGTCAAAGTAAAAATCTGACAAAATAGCAGTAAACAGGGTTCATGCCAGGTACTAATACATTGTTTATTATATTGATATGTAGATCTTAATTGCATTGTCTTCATTAAAAAATCAACTTACCGTATTATGGCAAGTTGGACTGGTTGATATCCTTTGACTCCTTATGTTATAGGCCATTATTCATGTATATGTTTGTAGAAGTCCAAATTAAGACTTTACACAATTATAGGTAACTGTAATATGTATTTTTTTAAGGGTGATTGTGAAGATCATTGCAACCTTTTGTGCAGCCTCCTTCTTGGCTTTGGGCTTGATGCCTATGTATGTGTTGGTACAAAAGGAAGAGGAGTGGCTCACACATGGGTTATGACTTCTGGAACTGATGGAGCAATTACCTTCTGGGAGAGTTTGACAGGAAAAAGGTGAGTACCAGAAATGGGGGTATATTTACTAAACTGCGGGTTTGAAAAAGTGGAGATGCCGCCTATAGCAACCAATCAGATTCTAGCTTTCATTTATTTAGTACATTCTACTAAATGACAGCTAGATTCTGATTGGTTGCTATAGGCAACATCTCCACTTTTTCAAACCTGCAGTTTAGTAAATATACCCCCTGGTCTTATTGTAAGAAATATACACATCATTGCTTTGTGTTTTACCTTGAGGTGCTCCAATATGATCAGGCTACAATTCGGTATGTCTCAAAGAAATGAGATTTCTGTGCATCCTCATTATTTAACTGATGGATTTGTTGCTAGGCCACCTATGTAGCCAGTTAGACATTCAATGAAAGAGTCCAACAGACTTCTGTAGCTTTGTGAATTGTTGTATAACAAAGTCCTGTATCTCTTATGACTGCATATATTGTCCTCTCTCATGTGGTGTTTTCTTATGTACAACATTCTAATCATGCAGATACATCCATAAACCTATCAACCCAGATGATCCTACCTTGGTAGAACAGCCCAAGCCTCTCTACCCATACAGAACCATCGGCTGCATCTTTAACCATCAGCGGTTCTTGGCCAATTGCCAGCCATCAGATTCTGTTGATTTGTGCGTGTTTGATCTAAATAATGAATCCAGGTGGAAGCCAATGAGTGAGGAAGCCATAAAATCAGTGTGCTCGCCAGGATCTACTACCTCCCTCCCTCCATTCCCTCCACTCTGCAGCTCACTGGTGGATGCAGCCACGGAAAGTAATGAAATTGAACTACAGCTGCGAGTTCTTGTATCTGAGCACAGAAAGGTATTTATTTATTATTCATTTACAGCATTACCTCTACTACAGGCGTGTCAAACTCGCGGTACAAACTCAGATATTTTGTGACCCCCACATTATTGTGGGAAAACAAGTTGAATATGGCCTGCATTTTATTTTATTCTGTTAAATTACTTAAAAATTCACTGAATACAACAGAGCAGTTTGCGTGTGAGTTCAGTCAACCTTCCCCGTCAGTGACACGTGCATGTGCCGATTCCGCTAGTATCCCACCACCCACGCTGGGAGACAGTGTTGTCGCATGCAGTCGAAACAGTGCACTTTCGTAATTCAAGCAAACTGCTTGGTACTTGGTAATCTGTGACTATTCGTGCTCAAAACCATATTCTTATTTGTTTGGTAAGTTGCTGTCCAAGTACATTTATATGACAGATTGTCGATTGTTTATCAAATGTATTGCCTGTTTGGTGACAATAGCTATTTCTTTCTTTTTAGAAAGAAATAGCTAATAATCTTAGACTTTTATTATTTGGCCCCATTGGAGTTTTGACTTTGACATGCCTGCTCTACTACTTGGCAGTAAAAGGTATGTGGAGAGATCAGTGTCAAACAAATGATCTGCTGAGCCAGACTGGATAGGGATGGTGGCTGTAGGTCCCTTAGTCAGGAATTATTGTTAACTTAAAGTATTGGCTCTGTGTTTTAAAGTATTGCTGAGTTCATGTGCACAAAATATTCACATCCACTAAACACATTGAAATAAAAAATGATTGTGTTTTTTTCCATGTAACTTTACAGGATCTAGGGCTCACCACAGTTTGGGATGACCACCTGTGCTATCTCTTGTCACCTGCCTTGGCAGCATATGAAATTGAGCGCTCCACAGGGATCTCATCAGGAAACGAGGAATTTCAGGATTCCATAAGGAGAGCGGTACCCGATGGCCATACTTTCAAAGGGTTCCCCATTCACTTTATGCATCGAAATGCAAGAAGGGCATTTGCTACATGTCTGCGGTAATACTCTGTTTTTAATATAACCAAAATCTCTATAGAATTTGCAACTTTTATTATGACAAATTTTCTATATGTCAAAGAAAATCTATTAAAACAGATATCCACTTTGATTGTTTAGTATTGAATTCTTTGTTTGTATAGTCACCCTACTGACTCCCTATGTATGACAAAATTACCCAGATGTCATAGTCTTTAAGTGCACATGACCACTATACAATTTGCACCCAATGTTTACTTAAACTTCCTAACAGACCTCCAACAAAGTGTCATGCTTTATTTGTTGTAGCTTATTATGTTTTTTCTTTTTTTGTTTTTTTTATACATATAATGCACAGTTCTCCATTCTGCGATGAGATTGTTGGCTGTCGTGGAGATCATATGCGACTTGCTGTACGAGTGCGAGTTTTCACATATCCTGAATCCGCATGTGCCGTGTGGATTATGTTTGCATGTAAATATCGTTCTGTGTTATGACACAAACCTATTCTTCCATGTTATCAATCTATGAAAAGACTGTATAATTATTTTTTATTACATATTTTATAATATATGCTACTGATATTTTAATTTTGTAAGTTTTATATTTTGTTACAATGAAAGATTGTTTTATATAATAAAATATTTTAGTTTTTGCTTAACAGAAGGACTGTGATTTATATCCAATCAATGTAACATACTTGACAAAACTATATAGTGAAGTGAAGTCCTTGGGCCTGCCTATTAAAAGGAAGACCCGTGCAGTTACAGGTGAAGACTAATTTGGGCAGTTATACCAGATTAATGGACTAGTAACCAATTTGTTAGTTTAGTTTTAGATTCTGTTATTACTATCCATTTTCGTGTTTAAAATATGGAAAGATATTGGAGTTTCTATTGACTCCTGGGGGTATATTTACTAAACTGCAGGTTTGAAAAAGTGGAGATGTTGCATATGGCAACCAATCAGATTCTAGCTGTTACTTTGTAGAATGTACTAAATAACTAGAATCTGGTTGCTATAGGCAACATGTCCACTTTTTCAAAGCTACAGTTTAGTAAATATACCCCCTGGTTGTAAAATTAGGTAAATACATTGGAAGAAACATGAAATATACCAGATAAAAATAATAATTATTTCATAATTAATTTATAACTGCATCAGACCTATGTATTCTTTTTACAATTTTCAAAATATCTCTAACTTAACATGATGGTGGAAAGAGACCTTTTGGGGCACTTTTCTGCAACAAATTAGGCAAGCACCACCAAGTCCTCTGTACAAATCTATGTTGCTGCAAACTAATTTAATATAGTTATTTCTGTTTTTTTAGTGTGTTTTTCATATAGCTTAAGCTCATTAACTGCTTTTAGCCACTTCCCCACTGTGGAAGCACATTTTGTCTCCAGTGATGTGTTATGAGTTACTTAGCTGCATTGAAAAGGTGTGTTCCAATGGATCTTCTAAAGGTCGCCACAGGTTGAATGACTGAATGCAATAAGATAGGTCAAAGATCTTGTGGAATTGCCAAAGAAGAAGAATTAAAAATGTTGGCCCAATTGGATAACCTGCAAACAGGTCACTGTTTAGTGGAGAGCAAAGCCACCAGCTGAGAGAGAAAAGTCCATAGTTCTGACAACCTAGAATTAAGCAAGTGAGATGGATTGAATAGAGCCAGGCTGGAGTACTGGACCATTGTACCAAAATCGCAGAATGATACTTTATAGATGAAACATCAGCCAGGATGAAAACATAATTTTATCTCTAACATCTTGGAACCTGTTTACATTTATACATACGAGATTGAGGATTTTTATAATTAAAAGAAACTGACGTTGTATATGGCTGTGCTAAAACATGTTGTTTAGGTAAACGTTTGCAAATGTAACTGTTTTGAAAATGAATATCTTCTGCAGAGTGTATTTTAGAGGAGATGACAGACATACGTTTGACCATTATGCCAGACATTTAGCAGATGCACCCAAATTCTTACCTAAAGGATTCCAGAAAATATAAGGTCTTTCCTCTCAATAGGTGCTTTCGACCACCATTTTTGATAAGTTACCCCATATAAATGCATACTTAGTCAAAAGGAGTAAGGGCGCTATTACCGTTTTATATCTGCCACGCATGGCATTCCAGAGTTCATGAATCCATGGGTTTTGCCCAGGTGCACTCTTCCTTTTTTTTTTTTTTTTTTTTTTTTAATGCTTTGCTCTCCTTAATGTCTCTATATCTACCCAGGAAATTGGGAGAGGCAAAGGATGATGCTAGCTGTGCTAAGTGAGCTTCCAGATAGTAAAGTTTAGTGTCTGGGATGCCACAACAGCAATTTTTTTTGTATGCTACTGAAAGATTGCTTAACCCTTGGAGGTTTCTCTTTACATATGCATTTTGGATACATGTGAACACTGAATATGGGATCACCATTGGTAGAGTGGAAGTGGTATAATAAGTTTTGGAGTAAATTTATGTTTTATATAATTCTTTATTTTGAGTGGTCAACAATAATCATATAAACAATATAATAATTATGGACCAATATAATTTAAATTTAAACAGTACTGTGAAAAAAAACAAAGAACAATTTACAATAATTTTGGGAGCTAGATCCTTCCCAGCCACGAAGGTTAGAGGTCTCTTAGTAACGCCTGTTATTCTGGATAAGAGAGCGGAGGGGAAGTTTTCTTGATAGATTGCATCATATGAAGAGGTGACAAAAATTCTTAATTTTGTTTAGATTGCCAATTGAGGTTAAATGCTGTGGTGTGGTTTGTTTTATCTATATCATGTGTATGTATCATCATGGCTTAAGATTTGGTGAAGTTAATTTTATCAACTGAGAATTACTGTACTTGCCTATGATTTTATACAGGTTTGGGAGCAAAATTTGTGGCTGTTAGGTGAGGAAAATATCATTCATGAATAAAGGTATTTTGTAGTTTGTGTCCCCACCCTCCACTCCCTGTACATCTTCAGAAGACCTAATCATGGGGTTCGATCACCAGGGCATAGGGGGAGAGGACACCCTTGTCAGCTCCAGATATGGACCATGGTTGAAGGGCCTTCAATGTTCATTATTCTGGCTCCGGGGGAAGTATACAACGCTCGAATACCTTGCAGGAGGTTTAGAGAGAGGCCATTTTTTTGTAAGGTATGATTCATAAATTGGCAAGAAATTAAGTCAAAGGTGTTTTTGGCATAGAGGAAGAGAATGACAGGATTTTTATTTTGTTAAATTCATTATTTGAATCCACGCTGCAGCTCTTCGGTTATTGTCTCATCCCTGACATCTTAGGATAAATCCTACTTGGTCATGGTGGACTACGACCAGAAAAGCTTGATTTAGGTGGTTGGCTAGAATACATTTTAATGTTTCTTTTCGAGAGGGAGAGGGAGATGGGTATGTAGCTCACACAATTATAGACATTGTAAATTCTACCCTTAAGGGGCACAGATAATCTTGTAATGTATAATTTTCTTTCTCAGTACTAAGTGACAATTTATATGAAACCCAGTCGTTGCACCACCCACTCTTGTCAGGCAATCTATATATTATGCAAAGCCCAACCCATCAAACCCTCCAGTTTGACTGCACCCTCCAATGACTATGTTAATAGAAAATTTGGGTTTTAAATTCTGAATGGGAAATCCCATCAGTATGTGGTATAATGGGACTGAGAACTTGTCGCTTGATTACAATAGCTAGTATCCCATTCCAAGTCTATGAAAATGTGCTGATGTACAACATTATACATCAATAAAGTTTTTATTGAGAAATTTTGCAAGGATATGGGGTACAGAACATAAAAAAGGGGTTAAACAATGAAGGGGGAGGGGAGAAACATAGAGTCCCTAGGGGAAGTAGTTGCTCAATCAGTATTGTAACACAACATAATTTACCAATACTAATAATCAAAAAGAAGAAATATTGTTCAAGCGATGTAGCAAGAATAAACATAACATTGCCAAATGGAAAAGTATAGACCTTCCGAAATCAGAAAGTGGAAACATTAACCTACTAATCGATCTGGGGGGAGTCAAGTAGAGCATACATTCCACTTCATGATGGGAGCCGAAGCAGAGGCAGAATAAGGCATATTGATTGTCTCCATCTCGAAACTATGCTGGATTTTGGTGGTTGATTTTAGAGCTGATTCTAGGTAACGTAGGGGAATAGCAACCTTACAGTTTTGGGCTATTGCTGCTCTGGTCACTATCAGAATATGGTGGGATATAGATGAAGTAGTGCCATGCCTGGGTCCATGTCAATGGGGCCCCCCATAACAATAGAGATACCCTATCATACGTCCCCTCTGGCAAGAGGTTTTTGATTGTATGTCCAAAAGACATGAAATATATCAGCTGTTTGGTCGCATTGACGCCAGCATGATTTCGTCTGGGAGGGCCACATAACATGGAGCCTGCCTGGGGTTAACCAATTTAATGTACATATCTGTGTGGTTGATGCACTTAGATATGTGGTGTGAAGTAGAATAAATAGTTTCTCACTGCTGGTGGGAAAGGTTAAGGTGAAGGTCCATTTCCCATTTGGTTTGGGATGGGGAGGTACAACATTATAATCAAACATAAGTGTGATGAGACCGGGCACTGCAGTGAAAACATCAGGCCAACCTGTTCTGCTAGTCAGTGGGCTACATTGGCCTACCCAGTTTATTAAATGCCTGGATCCAGCATTGTTTTATGACTAAAGAGTGTGGGGGGGAGGCTGAAATATCATATGGAGAGGTCATAAAATCATGCTACAATAACAAATAATGAGCAATAAGATAGTCATGTATCTCAGAAGCCATTGATTCCAAGTCAATAAGAGTTATTGGGTACAGCTGTATTTTGAGTATTAGATAGACTCTTTATCACAAGCATATACAGCATTTCAGATCTTAAAGAGTAAGAATGAATTTTATCTATCTGGCTAATTTATTAATAACATGTAAAAATGACATTTTCTAAGAGCTGCATTGCAACTGCAGTGTCCTCCTAAGCCTCTTGGTCATCTTTTATAGCGACTATAACATCGGAGAACTGTACTAAGTGGCTTTGTAGTTTGTTTACTTTGGCCTTACAAGTCGGCTCAATGCATTGTACCAGACTTAAACTGGGTACACACTACAAGATTTTCACCCGATTAATGTGCCAATCACACGATAAATGACCCTTCAGGTCCGATATTGCATTAGTGTTTACACTCCCTCATTGATGTTTTATCGTATCAAAGCACATTGTATCATTTGATTTGATTTTATAAACGGCCTAAAAATCAACAATGGAACGATGTCGGGCAAATTCTGAAGAGTGTATGCACTCACGACCAGCAGTGTATGCAGATCTCCATAGCGTTTACAGAGCCACTATCTTTTCAGCAGATGGTTTTGACAGAGGAAGAGCACAGATCTGAAGGTAAATCTTGTAAAACGTGTATAGTGTGTATGTTACGCTGACAGTCAGTACACAAACTCACAGAACTAGTTGGCGGAGGTCTTAACCTTTAGCAGCCGCCTTTCCCATAGAGCTTTATACGCTCACCGGTACTCAGATGCCCCCAGGACTTATCTCCAGATGTAGTGTGAGTTTGTGAAACTAAACCGTAGCGGCAGGCCAGGAGGCAGCGGATGGTCAAACGAAATCCAAGGTCAGGGGTCACTTGCAAGCAGGAATAGTCGGGAAACACGCCAAAGGTCATGGTCACGGAGCAATATAGTGGGGTCCAAGGCACAGGCAAGATGAGTCCGAGTCACAGGCAAAGAGGCAAATCCAAGGTACAGGTAGGTGTCATACACGGCAAAGACAATCCAAAAGGTTTTACACCAACAGCACAGAAGCAGGTAGCAAGCAGAAATCTGGGAACTATAACCGGCAGGGAGGCTAAGCCCTCCCTACCTTAAATACTAAATGTGACCAATCATAGCCTAGCTCTGAAACCGCCCCCAGCCTATGCCTAATTAATAAATTTATTCCTAATTAGCCCACAGGTTAGTTTCTTTAATTGCGCACGCGCCCGGCTGTTCTCCGTTGCCAGGACGTGGCGCTATGTCTTTCGGCGTCCCGACCGTTGCCTAGGCAACGGCCGGGACGAGCCCCGGAAGTGACGTCCCAGTCGTCATAGCGACGGCCGGGACGCCTGTGAGAGTCGCGGCAGCTGGGCACCGCCGCGGCTCGTAACAGTGTACACATGAATTGGCATGCTGCTTGGAACTTTGTCGTTGGAAAAATTGTTAACAATATTGCATCAGGAGCAATTTTCTGTAGTGTGTACCCAACCTTAGTTGGCAGCATCTCGAAATCATCTATTTATATAGCGCCACTTATTCTGCAGTGCTGTACAGAGAACTCACTTAACCCTTTTAGTGCTAAGGATAAGTGATACTCGAGCTTGATCGAGCTTGCATGTTCATGTGCACACACACAGCCTGTTAAAGCCAAGGACAAATGCCAGGGATAGGGGGATGCTCTTTTAGAGCCAGCCTATAATTTCCCTATCACTGGCACTTAGAAAGTTGGGTGTACCTTTGTTTGAAAGAGGGAAGTCCTCTCTTTCAACTGATAGTACCCCTGTTTATTTATTGCCTAGTGATTTAATTGTACCTGATGTTCCAGCTAACATCAGATCACTTATCCGTTATCTTATACTTACCCACTTTTAAAACCTCGCCTCCGGGAGACCAGTCCAGGAGGGTGCCTTTATCTGACATGGCTGCCCCCAGCCTGGAGCTACTTTGAGCTGGTGGAGAACCACACAAGTGCCCATGCAGCACCAAAACAATAACCTTCTCCAGAACCAAAAGGAAAGGGAATAAAAAACATTCATGGTTGTCAGCAGCTGACTTTAAAGATTTCTACAATGATTAATTAATTTCACTGTCTCTCCTCATTCCAACCACACCACCGCTAGCTGCACCGAAATGCCAGTCCGCAGAAGTGGCTGACAATGCGTCTGCCTTACACGGTCTCCTCAACAGCTAGAATTGCTATTCCACTAGCTTATGTATCAGTTGTTGTCAACACATGTTACATTGTAAGCTCTTCTGATTAGGCCATGTTTACCTTTTCCACATTGGGTTATATAGTGTCCATATAACACTATATAGCAGTGATTGCCTGCCCGGGGGGAACCAGCACAGACACCCTTACTTCAGCGTTAGATGGACAGGGACATCCATGATCCATATTTATGCACCATTTTAAATGATGTGGCGTTACACTTCCAGGCAGCTACTGGCTGGCAGGGCATGCTGAGACCTGTAGTTCCACAACAAGACATATATTACTTGCCTCTGTTTTAGAGGATTGATTCATATTTTACATGAATGTGTAATAGTGTTAAATTATATTTTACATTTTAATCTGCATTTCTTTCTTGATGCGTACTTGCTAATCATGACAAGCTGATTGACAGATATATATTAATTCAGATGGAATTACCAGAAGTAATTTTTTCAAGGTAATGAAAGTAACTAAACATAGCTAATAATCTTTTTTAAAAAAATTGGAAGTTCTATGAGTTTATTTTTACCAATATGAAGAATGTGTAAAAAAAAACCATGTGCTTATAGAATAATATATTGAACGTTAAAATAATATTTATTCAGATGTCAAACACTGACCAGGAATTGCACAATCCATGAACATTTTTGTGTAATTATTTTTTTTCCAATGAACGTTAATTTGTAGTAAATATTGCATTAGAACAAAATATCTGGATGCAAGTGGTAATGTGCAGGTCTAAAATGCTAAAAAAAAAAGGTATTTTTTTTTTTAGCAATAATACGGTTGCTTTATGTTATAATTTAAAGCAACAGTCCCACATAATTTTTTCTCTTTAACTCCTTCTCTGATGAGGCTTTTCTCACCCTGTGCTGAGCCTATATAGGCACATTTTGGGCTGGTCACATTACAGCATCAATATCAGTGATTTGTTTATGCAATACCCACACAAATTATATTAGTAACTATGTTATAGATTCTGGCACTAAAATATTTTTCCAATAAAATAATAATATGTAGACAAAAAAAGATTTCCAAATAACAATTCTACAAGATGTCAAGTAGCTCCAAGGTATTAAGGTAACTTGTGTTTGATTCTTTACATCTTAGCAAAATTAAACACAATATTAAGAACTAGACCCTGCACTGAGCACACAAATTGCAACAATAGACATGGCAGGAATAAGAATTCTGTAACATAAATGTACTGGCAATTAATGATATATTTAATACAATTACATATATAAAAACAGCTAAAAAAAACTAATAAGCCCTTCTTCTTCAGACATTTTTACACAAATGAAACCTGTTCTTTTTAGTAGATTTTGTGTGTTAAAAAAAGATATTAGTAGTTTGATTATACCTCCTGACACTGCAAAGAAAATATATCCAAAATGAACAAAAAATATTTTTTTATTGACATGGCAAGAAAGTGAATTAAAAGCAAATCTGTATTTTTTTTTTGTAAACACCACAAAGAAATACATTGTGGCTCTTCCTATGGCATCAATCCACCTTTCAAAAACAGTAAAATAGGATTCTGCACACAGATTTTCATAATAAAATCTGCACTTGAAAATGATAATGCATTTTTCTGCTAGTTTGCACAGTCTTGAACGAAATTCATAAAAGGTGTAGGAATAATATGGGTAGCACATTTTGAAAGCTAGGTGTCATGAGCGCCCAGTCTGTCCCAGATACAGCAATCTGAACAGCTGGCCGTGACTGGCGTCATCTTAGTCACTTAGAAATCAATACACCTTTTCTGCCACCACAAAGGATTTATTATGGTGTCCTTACGTTCACCAAAACCACTTATTAATGTTTCACACTTAAATCATATACATGTAGCATGAGCTTCCCTGGGCTTTGTCATTCACAAAGAATCACGGAGAACACACTAGATTAAATTTATTTAATCTGAAAAATGTTTCCAAGGCTTAGTCACAAAAAGTAAGTAAGTTTCAGAAATAAAATAGGAAATAAAACCAGATTCACTACTTACTAGTTAACTTGGTGTGTGAGGGAACACAATTGAGAAAAATGAGACATTTCAGTCTAGACCACCTCATGAAAATGCACACTGTAATATCTAAAGCAGAAGATTTTAAACTTCTCTCCACATAGCTCTCACCTCTGAGTTTAGCTGTCAATAAGGACAGATTGATCTCCCAAATGTCACAGGGCTTTCGAGGTGAGCTAGGGATATCCTGAGCTCTGGAATGTCCACAGGACCTGATTTCTCACCTCTGCTCGTTCTTCTTGGCTAGATGGTTTACAACCTCTGCATATAAAAAACTCCTCAGGGATGCTTATCTATTTCTGGATAATTTCAAAAGATTATTGACACTTGCATAGGTTCAAACTCATGTCATTTAGCAAAGCACACGTTGAGATTACATTACAAGATTACATAAAATATTCACATTGTCATACATGAATTCAACAGAAAATGACAATCAGTCATTAGGTATACTACATAATCATCACACTAGGCAACCTACAACATCAAATAAGGGTGCCCCTGAGTTTACTAAAGCCATAATGGGGGAAATCCTTCCCCTTCCCTGGACTTCTTAATTATTTCTGTAGCATAGGGTATTATTGTCTAACAATAATTTCTCAGGAGCCACATCCTGTCTTTCGAACAAGAGTGCTCCTGAGACTGTAGGTACTAGGATGGGGGTGATCTGGCACTTTTAGTGCCCCCATCCCTTGCACTACAGATTTTTTTCTGTAGTGTAGGGCTGAGCGCCAGCTTGCTCTGTGATGTCATTGTGTCCTAGCGCAATTATATCATTATGTGCCTTACCCACCAACAGGAAATACTCTAGAGGTATATGTGCAGGAAGAGTCCAACTCATCCTCAGCACTAAAGTAGTTTAATAGCAAATTAAGTACCTTTTATGTTTGCATCATTTTTCTTAGATCTGTCCTTCTGGAAATCATCTCCTTTTCAAAATTTCTCTCAAGAAGAATCCAATATTGCTGCCTCTCACATACTCAGACTGTCAGCATGTTATATGAAGACAGAAGAAGGGGAGGATTTTACAGTAGACATAGCAGGCAGAGCTCAGAGGCACATTCCAAAGCCTCTCTGCTCACTACATTATGTGCCATGGAATTGTGGTCGCCATGGTAGTCACACAACACTTTGAAACCTCAGCAGTATTATAAATTATTAATAGAAGACTGAAAAAAATTAGGAAAATAGTAATTACCAAGATTCTTCTTATAGCCTGCCATAGTGATTATTGTTAAAAAAAACAAAACACCTGGGGGTAAATGTATGAATCTCCGGATTCTTCATCTCCGGCGTGTTCAGCCTCTTCAGCGCTTAAATTTAAAGCGGCGCTGCATTGTAAAGGGAAGTTTCCCTTTACAATGCAGCGCCGCTTTAAATTTAAGCGCTGAAGAGGCTGAACACGCCGGAGATGAAGAATCCGGAGATTCATACATTTACCCCCTGGTTTCTCATTAAACTGATGCTTTAAATTACTTTCCACTACTGTACTTAAATATAATTAATTTTAATGTGAACTACTAAATTATCTATTGTTTTATTTTGAAAGTTTTTACTTTTAGTATGGATTATGCAGTTAATTTCTATCTTTGATATATTGCCATACATATTCCATAGCACGGTACAATTAAGGAGCTAAATCTGAGCATATGAAAATAATACAAGAGCATACAATGAAAGAGAAGGTGATTAGGCTCTGCTCTCTACATGCATATATTTATAGACTAGCATACCAATCTAGTGCAAACTTGCCAGTCACCAATGATAGCTTCATTTTTTGCAATAGACAACGTTAATGATCAGAGTAGTAACTAAGTTACTTGTGATCTCTGCTGTGTTTTACTTCACTGGGACATAGATTGCTGCAGTGCAGATGTATACAAAAGTGATCTCTAGAGAGACTTCCAAGTACATTTTCACTGCTTCAGTACCTACCTGTAGCCCACTGTAATTAGATTGCAGATCTATTGAGAAAATATAGTTGCCCATGACAATAATAAATGGCCTAACAATATGGATCAATGTATTCCTTTACATTTTCTTGAAATAATTTTGGGGGCACTAAAGTCCACCTATTCTTCAGTAATACATGTAAGGCACTAATTACAATCACTAATTACAATACAATGGTACAGAAGGTCAGAGGAGCAATTTTTTATGTTTTCTTGTTATATGTTTGTAGATAGAATAAATGGATATACATCTATGCAAATAGATGTGGGTTTTTTTGTTTCTTTTTAAGAGATCTGTGGTTTTCTGGGACTTGGCAAATTCCCAATATATCTCCAGTTGCATCTAAACTACTGTAATTAGCAGAACAGTATATTGCTGAATGACTCACTTTCTGATTATTGGCTTTACTTCCTATACAGTGATAATAATTTACAGTTTCCCTCTCCAATTACACTTTTTAATCTTATCTTGGTGCCTGTCAACTTAGTGGTAACAGCTCTTTTGATACAATTTATTCTAACAAAATATATTTACTCAGTCTGATAAGGCCACTTTGCTGCTCAATGCCCTGTATGAGGCCTTGCCAATTAAATCATGAAGCTGGTGGAACATACTTTTAATTATCTAACGGACTTGTGAACTAAATTGTCAGTAATAATAAAAAAACAAACCCTAAAATAAGGTTAATCCATCAAGAAAAGTGACATTGACAAATATAGATATTCCCAAAATATACCAGATATCTGGAAAGTACCCTTGCTAATCTCAGTGTATTCACTATGTATGCTACAAGAGTATATAAAAATTGAGTATAATTTAAATGTATGTTTAAATGCAATCATGAGGTATTTAGAATTGGGTACTTTGATATTTCGACTGACACCAGGATTATGGTATAACACTATTTTATTTTGAGGTCAAGAGTTATACAGCATGAAACCCAAGATGTTAACTGACTAAAATACAACAAACGTAACTATATATCCCCAACAGTTTCTGCCCTCAAGGACCATTAACCAGCTGATTGCCAGTCTAGCTTGTGTCCTTAACCATTATAAAAATTATAATCTAATTTAGCTAACCTATACCTGACCTAATTAAACACTAAAGTTCTATGCTAACTACTAACTAACTTAACCAACGTTATAACAATACTAACAAACTAACTGATATACTGTACATGCTTAAATAAAATACACTATCTACCGGGCCTTTTCAAGGTATTTCTTCACAGTTATGTTCTAAACAGCACTAGAAAAATAAAATAATGTGTTCACATTGCACTATTTATTCTGATGCAAACAATAGGTAGCTAGGTATTCACTAAGAGCGGGTGACATCATTGAGGTAAGAAATATTTTACCAGGTACAACGGGTAGTAAAACTGTAATGTATCTGACAGAAAAGTACATACCAACTCATTTTTAAAATTCTCCAGTTGATTGAGGTGCTCAGATACCATCACAGCACTGGCTCTCAGTTGTAATATGAGCAGGCACTGCAAGGGATACTATCATCCTCTACTCTTCATCATCATCATCATCATCATCAGTTATTTATATAGTGCCACTAATTCCGCAGTGCTGTACAGAGAACTCGCTCACATCAGTCCCTGCCCCATTGGAGCTTACAATCTAAATTCCCTAACATACACAGACAGACAGACAGACAAACAGACTAGGGTCAATTTTGATAGCAGCCAATTAACCTACCAGTATGTTTTTGGAATGTGGAAGGAAACTGGAGCACATGGAGGAAACCCATGCAAACACAGGGAGAACATACAAACTCCACACAGATAATTCCATGGTCGGGAATCGAACTCATGACCCCAGTGCTGTGAGGCAGAAGTGCTAAACACTAGGCCACTGTGCTGCCCCACATAATATTAGTATAGTTGCTTCTCTTTAAGGAAGATCCTGTAGGCAGTCATAGGATGCATATTATCCAATGTGAGTTCAGGTTTCTAATACCTGCTAATGTACCCAATGCACCTGGCTCAATTCCTGGTAGTAATAAGTAGCAAAACAATGGGTGTGAAGGAGGTTTCTTGGAGTGAGTAATCATGGCACCTGTGCAGGGATTTATCACCCCCTAAGAAATATATACTCCCATCTAGGACTCAGAGTATCTGAGGGGACTGTCAGCCTGTATTTTTTCAATTTAACAATAAGGACCTCACTTAGTCTCAGAGTGGCCCCAGATTCAAATTTTAGTGACTGGAGCAAGAAGAAATACTGCTGCCCCCCTAGCCTTCAATTTTAACCAAATTGACCAACAATATTCAGAAAATGCAACCCCTTCAGCACTGCGCCCAGGGCGGTCGCCCCTCTCGCATTGCCCTAGTTACAGCTCTGGATGTGGGGGACCCTTGAGTTGCACTGTGATTCTTATAGTCCCACCACTCACTTCCCCTCTTATCTCCTTTCCATGCATGTGGCTGGTGCGTAGAGAGCATAGTCTCCATAAAATGGTGTCCCATGGGGGAATAATGAGGTATCACCGTTATGTGGCGGCTCTATATTAAATATGTGGATTATAAATGTGTAGCACCCCCTTTCCCATAAATCAGCTGGGTGTCTATGTAAAGTGTATTGTGACCTGTGGTGTTTCCTTTACTTCTATTCTCAGTTAGCACAGTGCCTCCACCTTGGTCTGAGTGCAGTAGGCTCTTCGTTGGGTAGTGTTCTTGACAAGCAACACCAGAAGGAGACCAAGGAACCCTCTGCCCCCTACTAACAAATCCACAGGCACACACAGGAAGAGACAGCAATAGGCAAATTGGTCACGCTGGCACTTTTGTTGATTGGGCGCGTGCTCTCAAATGTTGTCTGATTAGACTTTATATATATACCAAAATAGAATATCTCTAGAGTATCCCTTTAAAATATAGTGAATGTACAAGAATACAATGCAATACCTTAACCTCTCTTACCGTAGCCAAGAGGTACCTCTACCTTAGATGCTTACTTGCAATTATTCTCCAACTATAATACTGTCTAGCAATAGTATATTCTAAACTCAACACATATCCACTAACTTAACATGTTATACATCAATATTTGCATATTTAGCAATAAAATGCAGTTAAGTGGTCTTGTGAGGAAATTAATGACAAGCAAATGTCTCTCCACTTCTCTATCCCAGAAACTGTAGACTATGGTAGAAAAGGCTCCAGAATAAAGTCGCTGGTGTCAGTTTCCCTTAGCTTTGTCAAACATAAATATCCTTTAAAAGTGACACTCTGCAGTATCCCTCACTTTTCCAATAAGCACAATCCCAGCGGAATATGACTTGAAGAAGTTAGGCATGTGCACACTTTCCTCCTTGCCTCGTCCTATTACACAGGCCCAGCCCTGCAGTGATCTCTGTTCTGTACATCACTGTAATAATGAATGTCACTTGTTGAGGTAAATGTTGTTGTTTAGTGCAGATGTTCACAATATATCTCAGACTCTGATCCCTAACTATCTTTCTTCATCACTACCCGATAGTTTATCACAATCCTGCAAAGGGGTGTACAAATTATCTTCTGGCCTTCCCACCAAGTCCCTATCTACCTAATAACAAGAGTCACAATACACAGTCCCATAAAATAATAGAGATGGGCGTGCTCGGTTCCCCGAGATCCGAACCCGCCCGAACTTTGCCTATCCATATCCCGCCCGTTCGGAATCGAAATCGAGGCAAAACATCATTGTGACGTCGGATCTCGGGGCTTGGTTTAATATAAGTGGAGGGTGTAATATACACCCAAAGACGATGGGCAAGAACATTGCCAATAGTCAAAGATGGAGGAGGTAGACAACCAGGTTTGTCTGTATAATTTGCAGGCAAGTGTTAGAATTAAGGACGGCCTACCGGGGATTAAACTGGTTTTTTTTCTTAATTTATTACCTTTAGAATTACCTCACTTATCCAAGAAACTTGTGGAGCACTAAATTTGGTTATTTTAGACCAAAAAAATGCTATTTTTTCCAAAAATAGCAAAACAAAACCAAAACATGCAAGGGCAATTTTGCCAAAACCAAAACCAAAACACAAAGGTAATCCAGATCCAAAACCAAAACACGGGGGTCAGTGACCATCTCTATAAAATAATAAACAGGGGTTACTTATCCTTTTAGATTCGGTTTTCTCCTCAGACCTCTCACATGTAATTTCAGCTGTTTCTCTGTTTCTCTCATATGACGGGGTTGACAAGTCTGACTCCCTCCTGTCAGAGCTGATTCTCTTATGTCCCTCCCGGCTGTTTCCTCCTGGGCTGATTTTCTTTAGAGACTCACCGGGCTTCTTCTGCTGACAACATGACAGGGTTCTTCCCTGGCTGGCTCGCAGGTTTCACCGCTGACAGGGACCAACTGCCACACTGCAACTGCCAGTTTAAAGTCATTCCTCTCACACCTGTCACTATTCCCTCACTCCCTTGGTCAGTGGGATATTTGAAACTGCTGTAAATGTGCTGCAGTTTGAGGTGTAAGACTGAATGTGCTAGCGACTGTTCACATATTCATGAACACAAAACACAAACCACAAACCTAGTTGCTGCAGAACCACGTTTGGACAGCAGATGGCGAAGTACAACCATCCCTTGATATTAACTTGCGGAACACTAGGGCTTATAGGCAATGACTTAAATACAGTAAATATTTCACAACGAAGTAGCATTAATACAAATTTAATATATATATATATATATATATATATATATATATATATATATATATATATATATATATATATATATATACACACACACACACACACACACACACATACAGGAGTAGAATGCAAAGTGTTAGTGGATGTTGTTTCTAGCAATGGGAATGAACACCTTCCTATGCGTTCAATTCATGAAAATCTTTAATTTGTGCTGGTTTTGCCTAATGAAAATAACAGCATTATTTTTAGTATATGTGTGTAGTCTAGCACTGTAATTGCCATTTCTGTCTCTGTATGTTGGGGTCATGGATTTGATTCCAACTAGGACCCTATCTTTGTGCAGTTTTTATGTTCCCCCATTGCTTGCCCTCCAGGGACTCTGCTTTCTTCCCACACTCCAAAGACATGCTGATTGAAATTAACCCTAATGTGTGTGCTAGGGAATATAGACCGATGAATTAAATTTCTGCGTAACATGTATCCACTATATAAATAGCTGATAGTGAAATAATAACACACTGACAGATGCAAAAGGTGATGAAGTTTAAACAGACCAGACATCTGCCCAAGTGCTAATAAATTAATATTGCAGTATAAAAGCCAGTTGTGTAAGAGTCAGACTGCTATGTGGTTTATTTTGGATGACAGAATACGGAAACTTGTGGCAGGAAACCATCTGCCTTGTGTTGTGAGGATGACTGAGTGCAGCATAAGACTATGAATAGGAGCTATGTTGTGCTATGGGAGGTGGTGTCCTCTATGTATGTGTCCATGATCCTGCCAGGCAGCCAGGTGTTAGCTCCTCCCCGGTGACGTCACGCTGTGGCAGGCGTTCCATGTCCTTGTGACGTCACAGAGCAGGGGGTTCCAGGCTTGTCAGGCTGCTGGGGATGTTGATGCTGCCGCACTCCCCGCACTGGACAGGCGGGAGGATGTCTTTCCGGCACCCCGGGATGTGCAGCTCAGGGCAGTGAGATCGGAGCCAGGAATGGCTGAATCTCCAGCGGCTGCACGGACGCCGAGCTCGGGCATTGAAGCCAGCGAGGCGGGGGACGGACTGGACGGGAGGTCGCTGTCTCTGGAAGAAATCTTGGATTTATACAACCAGCCCATCAATGAGGAGCAGGCTTGGGCAGTGTGCTACCAGTGCTGTGCCTCTATGCGGGCTGGGAGCGGGGAGACCGGCAAGCGACGGAAGATAACCGGAGCATCGGAGATCCGTATCCGGAGAGATGGAGCTGTCACCATCAGCCAGAGCTCCGGGCCAGGTATGATCATCCTCCCTTGTGTCTAGTCCCATTCATTCCCAGAGCGGATACATATGCCGCATTGCTGTACAATCAGCAGACATGGTGACTGTAACAACAGGGAAGACGAGCCTTCTAGAAATCTACCATTGACTGTCATCCTACAGTCAGTGTCTGTTGACATATCCCCATGCTTCTCTCAGCTGTCAGTGAGTGTGAGCACTACACTCACTGTCTCAGTCAGCTACGACTGGATACCTATGTATCCAAATCTAAACAAAGCCCATGTCTACGTGACAGTTCAATGATAGCTTCATTTGAAATAATACCCTAGCATGCAGAAGTCGGACCCTGAATCATTGCCCATTGTAATGTTCATTCATTAGTTTTCCAACGTCTGTTCCCTACCAGACAATTTGTCTTTCCTCTCTACCTGTCATCTTACAGTGCTTCTTCATTAAGTTCTCCCAACCACCCTGATGTACCCTAGTGCCCTTCTTGTCACACCCCCTTATCAGCCAATCACATGCAGTCCCTGTCTTTTTATATAGTCCCCAAAACAGTTATCTTTTATTGTCCCTTTGGCAGCCAGTGGGTTAATGTTAGAACTACAATTCCATGTAGAAACAAAAAAAAAATTACTCATGACTAAGCCATTTTAACAAGTACAAATTTAATTCTTTTTTTTTTTTTTTAACTTCCTTATGACTGATCAGCATAGACTACTTGTGATCTGTCTTTAGAATACAGGATAGGCCCAATGACAAATAGTGTAGATGCAAAATGAAATATTAGTCACAGGAAAAAAAATTATTATTTAGTTGATTACTTGTTCCATGCAGGTCCAAGGTATGTGTGTACTTTGACAATCAAGATGGGACTTTATAATATGAATAAAGGAGGGTGAATGATTCGTTCTGTTATCACCTCTTGGTTGGTAGTATTATTAACTGCAATTACAATTTCACAGCACAAAATGATAAATATTGTATTGTGTTCCATTTTGTTTAGTGTAACCCCTTTTCATGTGCTGTTTGAATGGCTTTGACATTAAGATTAATGTGCTTGTTTGATGCTGTATCAAGATTCATAGCATCAATGTTTACATCAGAGATTGGAGTCATTCTGTTGCTCCATGTGGAATTAGGTGCTGGCATTGTTGATGCAATCCTATTGTTCATCAGACGTGGTGAAATGTTCAGTATGTGGAGTGCTGGACATAGCAATCATTGATGTATATGTCAGCCTACAATGTGTCCCAGTATTCCCTCCCTTGCTTTGATAATGTATATAAAAATACATTAATATTGGCTCTTTTAGTAAAGCAGTAACGAGGTTATGGTATAGAAATTGTTAAGGACTGCTGAGCTGTGTACTATTCATATCTGTATGCATTAACATGCGTAGTTCCAAACAGAAGAGCTGGACAAGCTGAAAGACAGATGCAGATTCTACACATTATGTGGAGCAAATGAGATGGAAGGGATTCATCATTTAAGGATGAAACCAAGGTTTCCATGTCAGCTTTCTTTACAGCGGATGCAGCAAAACTCTCATTGATTTACACTGGTCTTACATGAAAACATCCATTTCCCATACTCTCTGCACCAAGTATTTCAGAATATTACTGGATTCTGAAAAACAAGGATTTAGGGGGGTTAGTTAGGCAGTATTACTAAGCTCACTAATGTATGTTGTTTATCAAATGGTTGGACAATTAAATGCTCAAGTTTTTTTTAGTATCTTTTAAATACATTACGGCTAATAGTCTATTAACTACTAAATATATTGCTATGTCTAGTAATAATGTGAAACCATTTAGATGTTCACCAAAGCTGTGCCTAGTTAGTATAATCAATTCTATGTGATATTTTGGATATCATTATTTACTACACTGCTCAACATCATATACCCGATCAGCCATGTCAGAAACCGTATGTTTTGATTGTCTAAAAGCAAGGTCCTCGCCAGGATTTGTATGCTTATTATTAGGGATGAGCGCGCTCGGATTTCTGAAATCCGAGCCCACCCGAACGTTGCGGATCCGAGTCGGATCCGAGACAGATCCGGGTATTGGCGCCAAATTCAAAAGTGAAACTGAGGCTCTGACTCATAATCCCGTTGTCGGATCTCGCGATACTCGGATCCTATAAATTCCCCGCTAGTCGCCGCCATCTTCACTCGGGCATTGATCAGGGTAGAGGGAGGGTGTGTTAGGTGGTCCTCTGTGCTGTTTAGTTCTGTGCTGTTTAGTTCTGTGCTGTTTAGTTCTGTGCTGTTTAGTTCTGTGCTGTTTAGTGCTGTGCTGTGCTGTGCTGTGCTGTGCTGTGCTGTGCTGTGCTGTGCTGTGCTGTGCTGTGCTGTGCTGTGTTCTGCAGTATCAGTCCAGTGGTGCTGTGTGCTGTGCTCTGTCCTTCTGAGGTCAGTGGTGCTGCTGGGTCCTGTGCTGTGTCCTGTTCAGTCCAGTGGTGCTGTGTCCTGTGCTCTGTGCTTCTAAGGGCATAGTTATTTCCCCAATATTCCCCTGTGTTTAAAAAAATAAAAAAATTTTTTTTTTATAAAATACCAAAAACTACTTTAATATTTTTTAATTACCACAAAATTTTCACAACCAATCCTGCAGTATAAGCCCATTGGTACTGCAATATTACCAAGTTCACACATTCAGCAGTAAAAGTCCAGTGGTACTGCAATATTACAAAGTTTACACATTCTGCAGTATCAGTCCAGTGGTGCTGTGTCCTGTGCTCTGTCCTGCTGAGTTCCGTAGTGCTGCTGGGTCCTGTGCCGTGTCCTGTTCAGTCCAGTGGTGCTGTGTCCTGTGCTCTGTGCTTCTAAGGGCATAGTTATTTCCCCATTATTCCCAAGTTTGTAAAAAAAAAAAAAAAAGTAAAAAAAAATAAAAAATTAAAAAAAAAAAAAAAAATATAATAATTATAACCAAATTTGCAAAACCAATCCAGCATTATAAGTCCATTGGTACTGCAATATTACCAAGTTCACACATTCAGCAGTAAAAGTCCAGTGGTACTGCAATATTACAAAGTTTACACATTCTGCAGTATCAGTCCAGTGGTGCTGTGTCCTGTGCTCTGTCCTGCTGAGTTCCGTAGTGCTGCTGGGTCCTGTGCCGTGTCCTGTTCAGTCCAGTGGTGCTGTGTCCTGTGCTCTGTGCTTCTAAGGGCATAGTTATTTCCCCATTATTCCCAAGTTTGTAAAAAAAAAAAAAAAAGTAAAAAAAAATAAAAAATTAAAAAAAAAAAAAAAATATAATAATTATAACCAAATTTGCAAAACCAATCCAGCATTATAAGTCCATTGGTACTGCAATATTACCAAGTTCACACATTCAGCAGTAAAAGTCCAGTGGTACTGCAATATTACAAAGTTTACACATTCTGCAGTATCAGTCCAGTGGTGCTGTGTCCTGTGCTCTGTCCTGCTGAGTTCCGTAGTGCTGCTGGGTCCTGTGCCGTGTCCTGTTCAGTCCAGTGGTGCTGTGTCCTGTGCTCTGTGCTTCTAAGGGCATAGTTATTTCCCCATTATTCCCAAGTTTGTAAAAAATAAAAAAAAAGTAAAAAAAAATTAAAAATTAAAAAAAAAAAAATATATATAATAATTATAACCAAATTTGCAAAACCAATCCAGCATTATAAGTCCATTGGTACTGCAATATTACCAAGTTCACACATTCTGCAGTATCTTGTGCTACATATAATGGAGAGCAAAAATTTGGAGGATAAAGTAGGGAAAGATCAAGACCCACTTCCTCCTAATGCTGAAGCTGCTGCCACTAGTCATGACATAGACGATGAAATGCCATCAACGTCGTCTGGCAAGCACGATGCCCAATCTCCTAGTACAGGGCATGTAAAATCCAAAAAGCCCAAGTTCTCAAAAAACAGCAAAAAAAGAAACTTAAAATCATCTGAGGAGAAACGTAAAGTTGGCAATATGCCAATTACGACAAGTAGTGGCAAGGAACGGCTTAGGCCCTGTCCCGTGTTCATGACTAGTGGTCCAACTTCACCCAAGGATCAAAGCCCTCCTCCCCCCCCCTACAAAAAATTTAAGAGAGTTATGCTGTCAGCAACAACAACAAAACAGCAAAGAACTCTGCCTTCTAAACAGATGACATCACAAATCCCCAAGGCGAGTCCAAGAGTGTTGTTGGTTGTGAACCCTGACCTTCCCATCACTGTACGGGAAGAGGTGACTACATCCAGCATTTGCAGCACGCCCTCTGCATATGCTGGAAGGATCACCCACAGTCCAGTTACAGATTTGGCTAATGAAGGTGTGAATGTTGTGCACTGGGAGGAGGATATTGATGTAGCTGGCGCTGAGGAGGATGTTGATGATTATGATGCAGACAGATACCAAATTGCATTTCTTAATTTCTATTTATATTCTAGATTATATAACGGCTGAAAAGTTTTCTGTTTTACTCCTAGTGGAGAGGGGATCTGATGCAGACAGATACCAAACTGCCTTTGTCCATTTCTTTGTATATTTGAATTGCTAGTTCTACAGTCTATGCAGGCTGCTTTATTTATATTCAACTACAAGTATAGGGCGGGGGGGGGGGGGGGGGGCATAGATAGCCACCAAAGTAACGTGGTCCATTTAATTTCACTTTCTAGCTCCACAGTCTGTGCAGCCTGCTTTTTTTTATCTTCAAAGTATTTATATTTACAAGCCTTGCAATCTAAATTAACTAGAGGTAGTGACGTGGTAGAACTCCAAAAGGCAGTTTGGAAGCCCCTGTACAAACTGGCTCTATTTTTTAACTGAGTTGTCCCCCCTCCAGTGTGTACTCGGAAAGAGTTTTTAGTGCAGCGGGGAACCTGGTCAGTGAGCGGCGAAGGAGGTTGCTTCCTCACAACGTTGAAAAAATGATGTTTATAAAAATGAATAATCAATTCCTCAATGAAGTACAGCACTGCCCTCCAGACAGTACAGAGGGACTGTGGTTGTGGAGTCCAGCGGGGACGAATTGATAATGTGTGAGGAGGAGGAAGTACACACTGTAGGGGGAGAGGAATCAGAGGTTGAGGATAAGGACGACATCTTTCCTCAGTAGAGCCTGTTTAGTTTGTACAGGGAGAGATGAATTGTTTTATTGGTGTGGGGGCCCAAACAAACCAATCATTTCAGCCACAGTTGTTTGGTAGGCCCTGTCGCTGAAATGATTGGTTTGTTAAAGTGTGCATGTCCTATTTCAACAACATAAGGGTGGGTGGGAGGGCCCAAGGACAATTCCATCTTGCACCTTTTTTTTTGGCATTATGTGACCATTCAACAGTCGTTTGCCATGTTCAAAAAGTAAAAGAAAATGCCAACAAATTCAATAAATTAAATCAAAAGTTAAATGCCCTGTCATTATTTAAAACAAGAGGTTTTGACGTGCTAGAATTAGTGTAGTGTTAAGATGTTATAAACACTACACTTGGAAATTGGAGGAGGTAATGTGGCCCCGGTATCAAATTGGGTACCGGGGCCACCCCACTATGCAGTCCAGATACTTGTTTGGTGGAATTCCGACACGTGGAGGGTTTTTAAATTATATTGTGGCCTCGGTACCAAATTGTGTACCGGGGCCACCACACTACGCAGTCAAGATACTTGTTTGGTGGAATTCAGACCAGTTGAGGGTTTTATTATTATATTGTGTGGACCACTCTATCTATACCACACTACAACTCTATACCACTCTATTTCCTACTTTAATTCTATTTAATTCTATTTCCTACTTTAATTCTATTACTAATTAATTAACATAAAGAGGAACAAAAAAAAACAATTTTACCAAAAGTATAATATGACTTAGACTTACAAACACTACACTTGAAAGATCGTGCCTTTAAATGAAAAAGTAAGTCTTCATTGCACGACTATGTGCAACAGGGACAGTTTTTTTCTTTACAAAGTCAACTAATAACACTTGGACCCTGTCTGTCTTTAACATACTTAATGGGATCTCAATGACGAATTGTCTGTAGCATGTTTGGAGGAGGTATTGTGGCCCCGGTATCAAGTTGGGTACCGGGGCCACCCCACTACGCAGTCCAGATACTTGTTTGGTGGAATTCTGACACGTGGAGGGTGTATTTATTTTATTGTGGCCCCGGTATCAAGTTGGGTACCGGGGCCACCCCACTACGCAGTCCAGATACTTGTTTGGTGGAATTCTGACACGTGGAGGGTGTATTTATTTTATTGTGGCCCCGGTATCAAGTTGGGTACCGGGGCCACCCCACTACGCAGTCCAGATACTTGTTTGGTGGAATTCTGACACGTGGAGGGTGTATTTATTTTATTGGGGCCCCGGTATCAAGTTGGGTACCGGGGCCACCCCACTACGCAGTCCAGATACTTGTTTGGTGGAATTCTGACACGTGGAGGGTGTATTTATTTTATTGTGGCCCCGGTACCAAATTGTGTACTGGGGCCACCACACTACGCAGTCAAGATAGATAGATGCGTATCATAGATAAAGTACATTCAGTGGTGTGGGGCAAATTGAAAAATATTCAAAATGCACTGACATTATCAAAAACAAGAGGTTGTCACACGCTAAAACTCCAACATGTATATGATGGAGAGGATGGAGGAGCAGCCGTATGTGTAGTGTAATGCAGACCTGTTGAAGGTTTTTTATATATTTTATTGTGGTGCCCAGTGCCCACTCCTCTACGCAGTCCAGGTACATTTATTGGTGCGATTCATAAAAGTTCAGGGTTTTTAATATATTGTGGTGACCCACTCCTCTACGCAGTCCAGGTACATTTATTGGTGCGATTCATAAAAGTTCAGGGTTTTTAAGATATTGTGGTGACCCACTCCTCTACGCAGTCCAGGTACATTTATTGGTGCGATTCATAAAAGTTCAGGGTTTTTAAGATATTGTGGTGACCCACTCCTCTACGCAGTCCAGGTACAATTATTGGTGCGAATCATAAAAGTTCAGGGTTTTTAATATATATTGTGGTGACCCACTCCTCTACGCAGTCCAGAAAGATACCTTGTTGCAACGTTTTGGACTAATAACTATATTGTGAGGTGTTCAGAATACACTGTAAATTAGTGGAAATGCTTGTTATTGAATGTTATTGAGGTTAATAATAGCCTAGGAGTGAAAATAAGCCCAAAAACTTGATTTTTAAACTTTTTATGTTTTTTTCAAAAAAAATCCGAATCCAATACCTTAAATCCGAACCGAGACCTTTCGTCAAGTGTTTTGCGAGACAAATCCGAACCTCAAAAATAACGAAAATCCGGATCCAAAACACAAAACACGAGACCTCAAAAGTCGCCGGTGCACATCCCTACTTATTACCGACCCTATTAGAAGTGTAGGGAAAATGTTTATAATAAAATTATATATATATACTATATTATATATAGTATAATATAATACAATGGTCATTCTGACATCAACACAAACTGTACAATGATATTGTTCAGCTGCAATTCATGAACAGCATGTCACTTAAGTATTTGCATAGTTCTACAGATGCAATTCATGAGTACATGTCTTCTGCATATTTGTTTTATTGTCACCAAGCCCTTAGCAAAATCCTCATTTTATTTGTTACACATTATCCAGTAGTAGTGGACAGCTTTAGCCTACCATTGCTAAGTGTCGTTATTTGTTGTACACAGTTGGCGGCCCCAGGGTCCAAAATGAAGTCCTCTTTTGTGGACTGTTGAACATATTTTGTAGCGCAGCAGTCCAACTGTTTTGGTAACATAACAGCATTTAGGAGGTTTTATTTATTTTATAAAATCAGCAGATCCCAGAGTTTGTTTTCACGAGCGCGGACAATAGCAGCCAGTGTACATTGATAGAGAGAGATGTTGTCAGTAGGGGATTGTGCTTTGGGAATTGTAAGGGAACATTCAGGCTTTGTGCAGTGACTGGAAGGAGGGAAGAGAGTAGTGTAGCCAAGATTGTCAATATACTAACTGCTGAGGGACACAAAGAGAAGTTCACCGGTTCTCTTCCTGTGTGAAAAATATTCTGTTAATATTCTGCATGAACATTTTTTTCTTTTTTTTTTCTTTAAAGATCATCATTAACATTTTATTGATATAGCGCCAGCAAATTCCATAGCACTTTTCAATTGGGTACAAACACCGTAATAAACAATATTGGGTAAAACGGACAAAGAGGTGAGAAGGCCCTGCTCGCAAACATACAATCTGTAGGTCAATGGGAGTCTGATAAATTTACATATTGCATTTCGATCCAGCCAGATTGCAAAGGTTAAAAAGTCATTAGAATGCTATGTGATCCAGTCACACAGCAATGTTGGTCAGGGGGTCAGAGGGTGGTTGTCTTGTGTGAATTGTGTAAAGGGTGGTAATAGTGTAACCTTATGAGATAAAGAGGATTGTTGAGGAATATTATAGACTTGGATGAAGAGGAGTGTTTTCAGAGAAAGCTTGAAGGTCTTATTGTGCGAGGGAGGGGATTCCATAGAGTGGGTGCAGCTCGAAAAAAGTCCTGTAAACGTGAATGTGAGGATGTAAAAGAGTGGATAAGGGACGCACATCTTGTGCAAAACGGAGTTCTCGAGTCGGGAGATATTTTGAGATTAGTGCGGAGATGTATGTCGATACAGTTTTGTTGATAGCCTTGTATGTTAGTAGAGGCATTTTATATTGGATTTGGTAAAAAACAGGCAACCAATGTAGAGAGTGACAGAGTGGTTCAGCAGATGAAGAACGATTTGCAAGGAAAATCAGTCTGGCCACTGAATGCATAATAGATCGTAGGGGTGAGAGTCTGTTTAGGGGAAGACCAATAAGGAGGGAATTGTAATAGTCAATGTAGGAGATGATGGGTGCATGAATTACAGTTTTTACAGTGTCTTGTGTAAGATATTTGTGTATTCTGGAAATGGTTTTACATGTATGTAACATAATTTAGATATAGAGTCCATGTGGAGAACAAAGGATAGTTCTGACAAAAGGATTACAACTAGGTAGCAATGTTGTGGGGTAGGATTTATGGTTATGTTGTCAACAGAAATAGAAATGTCTGGTGGGTGAGAATATTATTAATTCTGTTTTTGAAAGATTGAGTTTGAGTTGGTGAGAGGACATCGAAGATGAAATGTCAGAAAGACAGTCAGTAACGCTGGACAACACAGAAGGCGAGCGATCAGGAGAGGATAGATAAATTTGAGTTTCATCCGCACAGAGATGATACTGAAATCTAAAGGAGCTTATCACTTTTCCAAGAGAAGTGATATAGAAGGAGAACAGCAGAGGACCTAGTACTGAGCCTTCTGCTACTCCAACTGATAAAGGAAGTGGAGCAGAGGTGGATTCAGAGAAATTAACACAGAGGGGTATATTTACTAAACTGCAGGTTTGGAAAAGTGGAGATGTTGGCTATAGCAACCAATCAGATTCTAGCTGTCATTTTGTAGAATGCACTAAATAAATGAAAGCTAGAATCCGATTGGTTGCTATAGGCAACATCTTCACTTTTTCAAACCCCCAGTTTAGTAAATATACATTTTGAAAGAGTGATTAGATAGGTATGATGAGAACCTGGATAGGACAGTGTCTTGAAGACCCAAAGATTGTAGCATTTGTATGTAAGGTGTATGTAAACTGTGCAGTCAGTTATGTACTGTTGACTGCATATACATATGGCTTCCAAAAAATGGTAAATGAGGGACATGATTACCTGTTTTACCTTCCACTTAAGGAGATTGAGGGATGACCAAACTGGTGTTTGTACTTTTCTGCCCTGTGATGCTTAGTACAAAAGGTTTTCTTCAGGACTCATTGCTGAGCTCATGAGACCATTGTTCATCATATCCTGAGTAATTTTGTGCTGTCTTGGTCACTAAAACCTTTGAGAAATGCTGACAAACAATTGGCCCTTTTTTCAAAGTTCATAGCTTGTTTCACTTGCACCTTACATACATGACCCTAACCATACTAGTATGTTACATGCTCATTTGCTTGAATGTCTACAGTTCTAAAGAGGTAATTGTTTCGTATATAATGGTGACTCTTTCCAAATATTGTTTTTTGATGGTTTTTGATTATTATTATTATTATTATTTATTTGTACATTTATTATTAAACATTTAAAATGTATTTTATTCAAGTTTGTGTCCTTGGTGCTTTGTTGTTGGTAACCTCAATGATAGTCCATGCTGTTTTGTTTTTCCAAAATGCTTGCTATTGGGTTCCAAGTAGCTGGTTCATTAGGTACTTTTTTTGTATCTGGAAGTTTAGCTACCTAGGATTCTGTAAAATAATGACATGGTAAATTCTCCAGAGCTGGGCATCCATCAGTGGACACTCCCAGATACCCCATAGATTGTTAGCTTGTGACTAGGGCCTTCTTACCTCTTTGTTTGTATTACCCAGTATTGTATATTGCTGTCTTTGTCCCCAGTTGTAAAGCACTATAGAATTTGCTGGCGCTATATAAATAAATCATGATATTACACAACAAGAAAATTGTTTTATCTACATTGCTTCTGCTGCTATTACACACTGCTGTGCTGTGTAAGGGAATGCTTTCCTCCTCTGCGTTCTGAATCATGATCCACAAGTATTGTTTATCGAGTCTCCTCCTATGATTAGGGTATCATTTAGCTTACTTAACATCCTGGTGCTTGCAATCTGCATTTTCTAACGCGAAAAACAGTTTTAACACAAATAATAGTTGTTCCAAGTGATACCATACCCATTTGCCTTTTTACATGGAATGTATTTACAAGACTTCAGAGGCGGTGCATATTTTTCGGAATGCTACTTGTTCCGTTTCTGTGTGCTTGCCGTATTTGAAAGTAATTCAAAAAACTCTAGCAAAAATGTTTGCTAAACATCCTTGCAAGCTTTCAGAAAACGCATCTCAAACGCCAGTTGTTTTTCTATGATACATTTCCATGGACGTAGTAGCTGAAATCCTAATAACTAGGATGTGGATGGGTGGGATTTGTTTATGTATATACAGTATATAGTTTTTGTTCGTTTGGTTGTTTTTACAACCAAACGAATATTTAAAAAAGATTGCAGAAAGGCAAGGAAATAAAATATGGACCCAAGATAAAACACTTATCTCAGTAAGCCCAGCATTGAAAAGTTAAAAAACACTACAGCGATCTTTACAGGTAATGAAAATCTTTGTTGGATTGAATGCTTGTCACAAGGAAAATCAGTAGTTAAAGGTATTTTAATTTAAGAGACATCTTCTGTCATTCTGACAGAATCAATGCTGACAATCCATTCTCAAATGGAGCGGGGAAGAGCTTCTCCAAGGTAGTAGAGTAAAAGTACAGAGATACAGAGATATTCAAGGTTTGACTCTTAAAAGTTGGGGATATATATTTGTATTCCATTTTCAAAATAGACCTAATAATAGCTATTGGATGTTTAGTAAATCAGGTGATCATTGTATGGAGCAATCATTACTTATCAATAAACCAAATTCTGAAGTAGAAGTGGGACCTCAAATTTGAGCAAGTGTAATGTGTAATAAACACTAAACTTAGTCAAAACTGTGCAAAACATCTAAAAAAGAAGTCATCTGTACTGTCAATGCTGTTCTTTAATTTTTTTTTAAAAAAACAAATGGGTCAGGGGCTCACTATTACATTTATAAGCAAAGGACCCTTTAGGGGGAATAATTAATTGTTTAGTTGAGTTTCCATTTTTGCTTCTTAAAGCTGTAGCAAATAGCTTTGTTTGGGAAACTGACTTCCAGTGTGGTTTATCAACGAAGTAGACAACAATATAATTTAATTACTTAACAAAAATAATGTGTGTTTTGTTGTTGTATTTGTGTGTTTTTTTCTTTTGTGTTTTGTTTGATAATTGCTAAACAGGTATTCCTAGATATTGGTATTAGATGAAAAGCAATCAACATAAAATTAGTATAGAGAACTATTACAAATGATCATATTGAATTAGTAGAGATACCTTTGGGCTCTATTATCAGCTTGGGGGAATTAAACACATTTTCCAGTGGATATATTCCAAAAGGAGATGTGTGTGCATGTACAAAGAAATACAAAGACAACAGTGCAGCATTTCCAGCCATTTTTCCTTGGAATATACATCCTGAAATATTGTTTGGGTTTGTTTTTTTTTTATTTCAATTTGTATATGTTTTTACAATATTCTGTCAGATTTCCAGTCAGCCCACCATAAACCATTACCTTATAACGAATGGCGGGTGCAGCACATATGCAAGCGATAATTGCATGCAACAGCCAATCAGTGAAGTAATGTACCATACCAATATCGTTACATGGTGCTATAGGTTGTTGGTGTCAGCAGCCTCTTGGAGGCACCTGTCCAGTAAAGCTGGAACAGACAGCCGGCCACCTGGTAGGTAGAAGCTTTCAAAATAAAGCATTCGAAGTTTTTATACTACGAAATTTAAATTTCATATATGTCTAGACCTATTTTAGGTTTTGATTTCTTGCAGTGGGAGAGTATGATAAATTAGCTGTTGCATTGCTTTGACTAAAATGGTTTGAGATTTTGTAAGTAGACTGTAGTTCTCAGATACTTGTCAACATTTTAATATAATGATAGCTGACCTATTAAATATGCTGACAGCCAGTCTTCTGGAGCGAGAACATTTGTTCTAGAGAAATGTTTTGCAAACTTGAATCTGTGACACACAGGGATGCAACCATGTAATACAAATAGTGTTTTCTTCTGATACTACTGATTTTTTTTTTGTCATCCTCTTTTCTCACCCCCTCTTTTTATATTTATATTTATCGTGCACTTACCATAAAATCCATGGCCCTCTGTGTGTCCCGCATATTTAAGAATGGTGCATTGCAGCAGATATCGTGGATATCTGCTGCTTTGCACTCCTTTTCCTTTTTGGGAGCAGTCACCATTCTACAGTATGGTGACTGCTCCCAACTGCAATCTAACAAGTTCCAAAAAAAAGTTTTTTACGGTAACTTGTTCATGATAATGTACACCAGCTCCGTTCATCGCATGCTGCTTCGGGAACGAAGAGGCAGTGGTAAGTATGTTTTCCACTTCACAGGAACAACAGTTTTTCGGAACTGCTGTTTCTGTGTTGCTTTTTTAATAATTATGAGAAATAGTTCTATGCGATAAGGATTGAAAACTATTTTTCATATTTTGCAAGTGTTGATAAATGTGCCCCTTTGTGCCTTATATTCCCAATCCATTTTTCACGTATAAAGGAGATTCAGTTTCCAACGATGTGTCATACGGACACCGCACTGTGCACACTGCCGGCAATTATCCCTCTATGGGGTGCAAGGACGTTCCGAAGACACCTCGCGTTCAATTGAATTCCCTCCATAGAGTCAGATAAAATGTTAAAGCCACATCTGAGATGTTTTCTAAACCTTAACAACTACAAAGATTACTGTTCAAATCAACAGATGAGGAGACTGAGGAATGGCACCTTTTATTATTGCGTTATACAAATGAACTCTCCAGCCTTGGTTTTTATTGTTGATAGTTGGGTCTGGTATGCAGTAATTGTAACCATCTTCTTTTCAATTGCTAATTAGCACAATTTAAAATAGGTCTGTGATCTATCACTGCTCATTTGTCATAGAAATACTTATAGCTATGGCTTGAAAACGATTTGTTATATCAGAATGTATGTCTGTTTGAGTACCACTTGATATCTGTAAAGAAGAAGAACTTATTCCTGGAGTTTATTCTGTTTGCTATATGTTCTTCCACATTTCTCCTGCTGGCTAAATATACCTTCCACATAATCTGTAAAATAGCACACCGTAACAGGCATTGTCTGGAACAGTGGGTGGACTGTGGAACATCCCTTCAAGAATTTTTCTTGGTACTGTTTATTCAGTTACGTTTTACTTTTTTTACTTTTTAGGAAAAAGTTACCCTTTTTCTTTCCTCAACCCCTGTTGTTCTCACTTTCTCCTCTCTAATTCCCAGCATATCTCCCCTCCCTCCCTTCCTTCCACTCAGTGTCCCTTTTCTTATTTTCTTTCTGATCCTGATGTCCTGACACTGAAATCCTACAGTCCCTTTACTGCCAATTTTGTCCTTCCATTAATGTAAGATTTTTACTTGACTGACTGATCGAACCCTACTAATTCAAACTCTTGAAGCCTATACTTTTGTCATCGATACACCGTGAAAGAACAGAGATGAGTAAATTTTCATAACTGTTAAGCATATATTCTCCTCAATTTGCATTTATTGCGTTTCGTTGTATAGCATTAGGCCTCAAGTCTTCCCAGTTCTACCGCAACAGTATCACAGCAAAATGAATTGACTGTAAGTATCCCAGCTCTATTTATTCTACAGAATGCAAACTTACGAATATGGTGCAGAGTGACAAAACAAATATTGTATCTACTGAACTTCACATGTCTGTGAAAATAACATGTTTGCCACAATACTCATTTCATGTGAAATTACCTGTTGCATTGTGCAAGCTATCACCATTCTCTGGACAGATATTTTTCAAGGACAGATTATATTGTGCAAATCCACAGACCTGTAATATTTTATTGCCTACATGTGTCTCCATTTTATGGGAATGTTTGAATCAAAGCATTTTTATTGCTTACATCCATAAAGTTAATAACTTTTGGCCTTTGGTTTAATATTGCTCTTATAGCCCAAATGTACACTTATTTGCAACCACTTTTATTGTTATCCATCACTAAGGATGTTTAAGCAATCCTTATGTGATGGGTGATGGACATCCCTCTGTTCGATAGGACCAATAGGAGGAGAATGGGTGGCCATTCCAGCTGTCCAATGACCCCACTGTTATCTAATACCAGCAGGTTAATACATTTGTATGCACACATTATCCCTGAAGAAGCCCCGTTATGCACAGTTGTGCAAGGGGAAATGCTTTTGATCAAGATTTGACACTTACACCACCGGCTCTGACTAAACAATAGAACACAGCAGCGTCCGTTCTCTCTGCTGGGAAAACCAATATATATAGAAGTTTAGGAACAGAGCAGAGAGCCACTGCTACCTCAAGGAGAGGATCATTCGTCAGATTGACTGGAACCTTGTAGAGCTGTCAATGAGAGGATGAGGCCTGTGTAGTGGAATGATGAGTGGAGTCATTTTCCTCAACTGCCTGAGTTAAAGCGAAGAGTCTTCTATGTCCCCTTCCCTATTTATAATGGAACGTGTCAGAAGTGTCCATTGTTCCAACTCATATTTGTGATGGTCCTAGAATCTTGGCAACTATCATCTGACAACACAGATGTAAAAGCTTTGGAGCAGGAACATAAAGTAGAAGTGTTTTCCTCACATCATACAGCCACTTGTTTCCCTCCCAAATCTACTAACCGTATTTGCCAACTATGGAATTCTGTCCAACTTTAGAATTGACTTTTGTTAATTGGAAGCCCTGAATTTGATTTCTATTCACAGAAAATTCAATTATTTAGAGTGACTATTCCTTCCCAGTTATTAGATACCTGTGCCATCAACTATATAACTCTTACTAAAGATTCTTCAGGACCTGAGGAGTGGGACTTGCCAGTTTTCTCCTACTTAAGATGAACATGCTCTCCAGATTTATATACCTATTTCACTCTAAATCCCTAGAAACCTTTTTAATTTACTTTTATTACATTGATATTAAGTAGTAAAGCACAATAGTTGAAGATCTTTATCTCATTCCTATGCTGAATTCAAGTCTGAAGATCACAACAAAGCGATGGGGCTAGATTATCCTACCTTTGCACAATTGTTCAATAGGAAGTGCAAGTCAGGGCTCTAACTATAACTTTCTATCACATTGGTATTATACTCCCTCAGTGCTGAAGGCAGTTTTCTTGAGGTAGTCTGAAGCTTGGTGAATATATGGTCAACATTTCCAAGTACTACAACCTCTTGGGCAGACGTACATACACAAATTAGCAAAATGACTGGGTTGTAGTCCCACCAGATGCTGCATTCTCCCTTTTACATTTCAGCACTTACTCGATCTCGTCCTGTGAAAAACAGCAAAATCTCTTATTACAAAAATGTTGGAAATCCCCCTAATGGGCTTGCATGAAAGGACTGGCCCTATCAAGCACAGTATGCGTAATTAATACTGCACCACCTAGTTTGCTTAAAAACTCCAAGCAAATATAAAATGTATTTGGAACACTTCAGGCACTCACCATTGCTATTACAACGCAAGGAGCTCCAAGTCTAGTACAATACAGTTCACTGGGGAGTAATGCTTTGCTGTGTTTGACAGCAGGAGACAGTCTTCCCAAATTCAGGAAGACCATTGGATGTCCTGGGTGTGGTGATTTAGGCAGCTGGCGCTTCATGAGTTTTCACATAACTTCTATGTACCCGCTTCCATTTCCCAATCTGTTCCCTGTTAACCCTCTAATTCCCCTACCTTTTTACCCCCCTTTGTTTTTCTTCTTCCTGTCCTATGTTCTGATTTCATTAAGTTAAGTTTTCATGTAATATCGCGTTGTTTTTTTACCAGAGAAATGTACGTATGTTTGTGAAAAATAAAATGTGTGAATGGACATGAATTACTGCGCTCTCTGGATAAACAGAGAACAATACACTTGACCCCAAAATGACCCTATGCCAGTATTGCCTAAGTATTTTTATGAAGAGGGACAAGCTTGTGTTATGTCATATACTATTAAGTGTGAAGTAATAGGATAACAATGAATCATGATTTATTATTTATACGTGTATTGTTTTCTCTTCCTGACAGTGTGAAGTCACACCAGTTTTGAGCACACTTTCTAGACCTCAGGTGCACAATGCAATGACATGGCCTAATATTTGGGTAAACAGCGTGTTTATTCCTCTTACAGGTTATGGTTATCTCAGTAACCTACAGAATGGTGGCTGTTGCTACCATCATGTGACTCCTGCTGAAGGTTGAGCTCTGTTTCTTCTGAATGCCTCACACATCTGCACATTCATGGCTGTGAAGTTCTAAGTAGAGTCCAAGTGCAGCCACCGATGGCGAGGTTCTCACCTCTGATCCAGGCAGAGATCTGTGAGGAGTTCAGAGTAACGAGTCAAAGACCCTAGTGGATGTCACATTATCAACAACGAACATGAAATAGCAATGACATTGACTTTGAAACCTTTGTCTGGGGTCTGACTCAGTGACTGACTGACTGACTTGCTGGGTGGCTTTATGGGTGACTTAAATAACCATAATCACCTCTCTAGCTGCACTAAAGTGCAGATTATGTTGAAAGGCATAAAATGTGGAGTTATTGAGAAACTTAATACAGTACTTAAAATAGAGTAAAATGTGTGTGTATCTTATGTGTGTTTGTCTATAAATAAATGTGTGTCAGTGTGTTATGTCACTGTGAGTTTCCACAATATTATGTTTTGCATATTAGTCTTATCCATTACTATAAATTATTACTGGCAGCAGTAATCATGGAGTTTCCTGACCTGTATTAAGGCCCTGACCAGAAGTTAATGGACCTGTATTTTACAAATTTAGGAACAAATAATGTTTTGAATTAAGTGAAGTAAGCACAATATCCATTCAGTGGCAAAACTATTTCAGGACAAGGATCCAGTTGTCATATACACCGTATATACAAGTACAATATCAAAACAAAGGATATATCTGGCCCTGCTTGCAGAACTTACAATCTATAATAGTTTTTTACCTACCGCTCCTTGTTAGCATATTCGGAGTTAATAAACTTCTATACACGAGGATGAAATACAGCCTTAAGTAATGGAACCAGAATTGCTTCGTCTGTACAGAAACTGATTTCTATACTGCCATAAATGAGCCAATTGTGATTTCTCAATGCAGGGCTGGCCGTTTTGTGAAACTGTCCTTGTACAAGGTTATTAATGTTTATGAGAATTAATGTTTCCTATAGGTGTGGAGTCATTATAATCGCCTCCACCTCCCACTTGAAAGAGATAATGAAGGAGATCTGCTCTGATGAAGTCACACGTTACCAGATACACCTGAATAATGCGATCTTAACAGCAAGTTACTGAAATTTTTTTAATGGATATCTCTGTCTGTCTCATTTGGGAGATTATACTGTACTTGGATTTCACAGAATGCTTCTGTAGTCATTCATATACAGGGGATTTATTCACTTAGCAGGAACAGCAGGTAGCACTAGATCAGGTGGATTAAAGAGAAGAGTGAATATTTCCTCAAGCTAAAAGTAGAAAAATAACACTTGCACTCTAACATCAAATATGTAAGTTCACCATATACAGCCCTGTACACTGCTGGAAAAATGCTTATATAAATCCTAGGATTACAAAATGATCCCAGAGGAGTCCAGACAAGTCAGTGTTTCAGTGCAGTCACGCCTGATGAAAGCGAACTTCACTGCACTGACACATTGACCTAATGACTTAATACAGTTTTGCATCATCTCGAGGGCTGTGGAATTATTTATCCTAGTCATTTCCTTATTGGCAAGGTGATTTTTTTTTTCTGGTGTTTTAACCTTTATTATTCTTACCCTGCTCTTCATGTTGCTGTGTTATGTTTTCGTTGTTGTTGTTGTTATTGTTTATTATTATTATTATTATTATTATTATTATTATTATATGTTAAATAGTAAAAACTTTTTTAAAAAATATTTAAGATGTGATATAAAAATATAATATAACCTTTATTTCCAGGTACTAATGGAAAGGCAGTAGAAATTGTCAATTTACTAGTCTGTTTTTCTTCTCTGTGTGGGATTAAGCATGGGCAGGACAAGTTTTCCCCCCTTTTATGTTCTTCCAGAAAGGGCTCGGCCTCTGTTCCTTTCTGAAGGCCGGGGAAAGCACTGCTGAAACTGCTACTCATCAGCCACTTGTTAGCGGCTTGTCTTTCTGCCATGGTAGCTCTTGTATTTACAGCTCATGCTCTTCAGATCAGCGTTCGTCACTAAAAATAGATGAAATCTTCATTTGTGCAGTTTGTGAAACAACCTAATCTGTAGTCACAGTGATCAGCTTAGTGTGCCTTCAGCATCCACAGATGTTCGGTAAGAACAAGAGGGTAGGGGGTAGCCACCAGAAGAAGCACCCCATTATTCAGAGAAACAAGTGTAGACGGCATCCAGCCCTTCCACCTTTAACTTTAAAGCAATGAGAAGTTATATCTTAATAAAGAAGAACTTACCTCAGTATTAGAGTTCAGAATAATTAAAGAAGGATGAATTTTCCATGTACATGACAAAATAAAAAAAATTAAAAAAGCAATGTAAGAGGAATTGTTGAAATACAAATAAGTACTTCCTTTCTAGAAAAATGATTAAGATCTATCCAGGGCCACCTTAACAACATTATGGGCCCCCGGGCAAAGCAGTGCAGCGGGGCCCCTACCTCTATATATGTGTATCATATATATATATATATATATATATATATATATATATATATATATATATATATATATATATATATATATATATATATATATATATATATATATATATAATTTTTTTTTTTGCAGGTTGTTTGGTTTTTTTTGCAGGATTATTTATTTTACTTAAGAGCCCTGTCTATAGGGCCCCCTTGCCTGTGGGGCCCCCGGGCACCTGCCCATAGTGCCCAATGGAAAAGATGGCCCTGGATCTATCCTGTCTCAGATTCACTTTTTAGATTCACCTTTTGAAAGTGAATGCAGCTATTATGGGAGTGGCCAGAAAAACATCTTTATCCATAGACTATAGTATATCATTCAATGTTCAGATAGCTACATTTTTTATCTATATATCTATCACGGGACTGTCCTGAGCTATGAAGTTCTGGCTTAAAGATATGAAAGAAAATTCTATTCATAGAGGTCCCCAGAGAAGCCATAATTGATTTCCTACAGCAAATATGTATGGCTAATGCATTTTACTAGTTTAGTGTCCATTGATTCATTAAGCCTACCTATTGAGAACATGGTCGTTCTGTGGCCACAAAAAGGACATTATGGTAGTCAACCACTCCATCAGAAAAAGGCTATATAGTATTGTGCTCTGCCACAAATATTTAGTAAATTTAAAGCTCTGACTATAGGGGTTGCAAGATGGGTGTGACTTCATTGTGTAAACAAAAAAACATTGAATCATCTGAACTCATTAGATGCATTATTATTGATATTCTAGCTACTTCAATTTGTACTCTGTATTACAAACAGGGACTGTTCATTTCAAATATTGCAATGTATGTTGGACAAACTCATACCAAAGTTTTCCGCTTCTGGCCAGTCCTACACTAAATATACACATGATATACGCATTAATTCAGTCTGAATTTTAACATGATCATTGCTATGCTTTTTAACTCCAGTTGAGTGTTACCATAACACAGCTTTTAAAGTCAAGTACTTCACTGGATGAAATCAGTGTCCATAATACAGCTTGGAAAAATACTTTCTTGTCCCAGCTAAGAAGAAGGTATAACAATAATTTCATGTAATAATTTCACCTCTAATAAAGAGGTGGGTCGATATAACCCAGGCAAGACATATAGCCAAAATTTCTGTAGATGAAAAAATGCCAAACCAAACGATTCTGAAAGTGCAGAAGCCCAAGAGATACCAGTGGGGAACAGGTTTGCCCAGTTTGGGTTTCAAACCCTCTGGCTACTTAGTCTCAGTAAGTCTTCAAAAACATTATTTAAAGCGAAGAGCTGTCAAACAAAGAGAAAGTGGTAGATGTATTTCTACTGTTTCTGAAAAGGAAGACATGGTAAACATTTCCTCAACAGATTTCTGCAAGTCATCTCCTTCAAAAATGGACTCTATCCATTCAGTAACACAAGCATTTGAACTGGCCAAGGTAGTCATCTCTGAGAACTATCTCTGCATTCCCATATGTCAAGGGCACTGTAGATTCCTCAGATTCCACATACTGGACATGAGATTTCCTTACAGAGTTATGTTGAGGCTGGCAACATCCCAAAGGACCTTTAAAAAATGTTCTAGTCATTTTCCTTAATGTTACTGATGATATCCTGAAGGCTGGGACCAAGGAATAAGCAGATTACTAGATGTAATGTGACTGACGACAGCAAAGGTTTGCTCCCAGATCTCTGGGAATCTAGAAGCAGCAGTAGAATCTGTTCTTGGGCAATGATCTATATTCGGACATTATATATTGACTTCCTACAGCAATGGCGCCATGATCCTGGAGACCTCTAAAAATCGATAATCATATGCTTGCTATGGACAGCAGTTACTTTGGTTGGGGGCACATATCTGGAATCAACCTATGCTTGGGATATTGGCCTTCCCAGTTGCAGGGTTCTTTAAGTTCAATGAAAAAAGGTTAATTTTTTTATCAGCATTTCAGGACATAATAGAGGATCAGGCAGCCAAGAACCGTCCGTTCTAAAAAAAATAAACAAGCAAGGAGTACCCACAGTGGTCACCCAAGAAGCGATCTGTATCCTGGGCAGGCAGAGCATCTAAGTACAATGTGTCAGCAGGCATTACCTCCAGCCTGGTAAATGATGCCTGAATCCAGAGACCTTTTTGACTCACAATGGAAATAGTAGAATCCAAAAATGGATCTTCCCTCTACTCTTCAAGTTCTGTTCCCTATTACAGGGACAGACTGCAATAAGCCTTATAATGTTAACAATCCGTTTTTTCCACTTCCAATAGCTTATATCTTTCACATCTATTTGTGATTCCGAGAGGGTTGAGGAAAGTAAAAGAAGATCATACAAAACTGATCTTGATTGTACCCTGGTTGCCAAGGAGATGGGGGAATCACACTTCTACTGCTCTATGTAGATCTAGCACTTGGGTTGCTTTAACACCTATGGCTATTGACGAATGACCCAATTTGCCATCAGGACTTGGGCAGGTTTAAGTTAATAGCCTGGATCCTTCCCAGATTTATTTTACCCTCACAATTCTGAACAGGAAATAATGTATAAACTCTGTTCTAAGAAGATTGAAGAAGTACTTGGAGATAACTGAGAATATAAGGAAATCTGACTTGCTGCTTCTTATGCTTTGAAGGATTTAGGCTAGACCAGCAGGCCCAAAGAAGAACAGGTTTCTGTTGGATTGATACCTGCATTGTGATGTCCTTTACTCAAGTACTATTGCTTGAATGATTGGTGATTAAAACTTGTTCTACATGGTCAGTGTCGATCTCCGGACCATGTGCCACAAGAGCCTCGTATGCAGAGCTGTACAGCAGAGCAACCGTTTAGTCTTTTGTCACCTGAACATGTTTCCCTCAAAAGTTAGATTTTCTTTCCTTGTTAGACTTAGGGTTGAAAACCTGGTACACCAAAAAATGTGCTGCAAACCATAGCAACCAATTGTTTGCTTTCATTTTCTTAACTACATCAGAAACAAATACTTCACTTGTGGCTACCTTTTTCTTGTTCCCCATTTGTCATAAATTCTGCTTGTTTGTTTCAACTTAAGAAATTCTTTAGCAACATTTGTTCAGCAATGTTTTTCATTCATTCAGTTTTGGCTTTTTAATTGACAAAATACTGATATATTGTATCTCAGATGTCTGTGCTTGTATATTTAAATATACTTCTGAGCTTGATATCATCGTCATCATCATCACCATTTATTTATATAGCGCCACTGATTCCGCAGCGCTGTACAGAGAACTCATTCACATCAGTCCCTGCCCCATTGGAGCTTACAGTCTAAATTCCCTAACATACACACAAACACAGACAGAGAGAGACAGACTAGGGTCAATTTTGATAGCAGCCAATTAACCTACTAGTATGTTTTTGGAGTGTGGGAGGAAACCGGAGGAAACCCACGCAAACACGGGGAGAACATACAAACTCCACACAGATAAGGCCATGGTCAGGAATTGAACTCATGACCCCAGCACTGTAAGGCAGAAGTGCTAACCACTTAGCCACTGTGCTGCCCATATATCCATTCTTCCTAGCAGAGTACATCAGTTCAGATCTGTTTTTTTCTTTTGCAATTGGATGAAAGGCTCAGTTTTTCTTTATCTTCTAAAGTAAATGCAGAAATAGTTCAGGTTATTGGTGACCATTTCTGGAGCCTATAATTCTTTGTCACATAATTCCAGACTGGTGGTTCCACTGTGAGACCTTATTTACTCATCCATACTTTATTACATGTATTAAAATCCTTCTTCAAGGTTATTACAGTAAAATTAAGCTTTTGGTTTATCTTTTGTGCTTTGTCATCAAATGTAAACAGATATCTATTATCAAAATGAACAAATCAGAATGTCAGTCATGCCCAGTGATTAAGTCATTGTACTCCACTTATTTCTGACATGCATGGTCAGTCATACAGTGCTACACAGCCACCACTCTGATTGGTCGATACAGCTTCAGACCACACTTGAAACTGTAGCATATGCATGGTTCATTGTTAGCAAATGTTTTGATTAAATGTCTTCAATGCTTTATGCGCCTATTGCACATTAACTTGTATGCAGCATTGTTGTAGGATGAAGCAGACTATTTAATATCCTTTCTTGGAAACGGGATATTTAGTCATGCGTAAACAATAAAAAAAAAATATGAAAATATATATAAAAACAACACACGCACAAACACAGGTCGATATGGGGTTTTGAATGTGGCCATACTGAAATTCCTGCTACTGCCTTCAATGGAAAACTATCAAATTCCATTCACTTACATTTTCCATATCGCCACTCACCACTTCTAAGTTTTCTTTTCAACCGCTGTGGTTATGTGTGTGTGTGTGTGTGTGTGTGTGTGTATATATATATATATATATATATATATATATATATATATATATATATATATATAAAATCTACTACACAAATGTTTATTATTGTGATTAGTATATATTTCATCAGCAGCAGCTATTTATATAGCGCCACTAATTCCGCAGCGCTGTACAGAGAACTCATTCACATCAGTCCCTGCCCCATTGGAGCTTACAATCTAAATTCCCTAACACATACACACACACAGACAGAGAGAGAGAGAGAGAGAGAGAGAGAGACTAGGGGCAATTTTGATAGCAGCCAATTAACCTACTAGTATGTTTTTGGAGTGTGGGAGGAAACCAGAGCACCCGGAGGAAACCCACGCAAACACAGGGAGAACATACAAACTCCATCATAATCATCAACAAGTAATGGCACTTTAGATTTTTTGGGGGATTTTTTTTAAAGTTTTAAATAAATATTTTGTTAAATTAACTGCACCCGTCCTCCCCCAAAATGACCCAAGCACTAACAGTCATAGCCTGGGCTGGTTGCCACTATTGCGGACAACAATTAGCATGGGCCATCATCCCCTATAAAAGCCACATTCAGCAGCTTGTCAAACAAGCCTACAAAAATTGCCGTCTTTTTTTATTGTGTCACACCACAGAGAAAAATGGTTGGAATATACTCTTTATATGGCACTACTGGTCCCAGCAAGCCTTGGCTGCCATAAACTGCTTGGTTATGCTGGTGCTTGTAAAACTACAAGTTCTTTTTGTTCACTCTGCTCTGTAAATTCATTAAATATTTGTATTTTGCTAGTTTAGAAAGAATACTGAAAATAAACTGAATTCTAGGGCATTTTTAAGAATCATCATCATCATCATCATCATTTATTTATATAGCGCTAACATATTCCGTAGCGCTTTACAATTGGGGACAAACGTAATAAACTAATAAACAAACTGGGTAAAACAGACAAAGAGGTGAGAAGGCCCTGCTCGCAAGCTTACAATCTATGGGACAATGGGAGATTGACACATGAGGTTAAGTATACATTTTGCATCTTGGCCCAGCCAGACTGCAAAGGTAGGGTGACTCATAAGCTAAATGATCCTGTCACACAACAATGTTGGTCCGGGGGTAATTGTCTTGTGTGAAATTGTGTAACAGGCTAAAGGTAGTGAGGTTAAGATGGTGGTTGAGGAATATTATAAGCTTGTCTGAATAGGTAGGTTTTCAGAGAACGCTTGAAAGTTTGTAGAACAGAGGAGAGTCTTATTGTGCGAGGGAGAGAGTTCCATAGAGTGGGTGCAGCCCGAAAAAAGTCCTGTAACCGGGAATGGGAGGATGTAATGAGGGTGGATGAGAGACGCAGATCTTTTGCAGAACGGAGTTGCCGAGTTGGGAGATATTTTGAGACAAGAGAGGAGATGTATGTTGGTGCAGCTTTGTTGATGGCCTTGTAGGTTAGTAAAAGTATTTTATATTGGATTCGGTAGAAGACAGGCAGCCAGTGTAGAGACATACAGAGTGATTCAACAGAGGAATAGCTATTTGCAAGGAAAATCAGTCTTGCCGAAGCATGCAAAATAGATTTTAGGGGTTTGAGTCTGTTTTTGGGAAGACCAGTAAGGAGGGAATTGCAATAGTCAATGCGGGAGATGATTAGTGCATGAATTAAGGTTTTAGCAGTGTCTTGTGTGAGATATGTGCGGATTCTGGAAATGTTCTTTAGATGTATGTAACATGATTTAGATATAGAGTCAATGTGGGGAACAAAGGATAGGCGTGAATCAAGGATTACACCTAGGCAGCGAGCTTGTGGGGTGGGATTTATGGTCATGTTATCAACAGAGATAGAAATGTCAGGTATGCTCTTGTTGGCGGGTGGGAATATTATTAACTCTGTTTTAGAAAGATTAAGTTTGAGTTGACGAGAGGCCATCCAAGATGAAATGGCAGAAAGACAGTCAGTTACACGGGACAACACAGATGTCGAGATATCAGGAGAGGATAGATAGATTTGGGTATCATCCGCATAGAGATGATACTGAAAGCCAAAGGAACTTATTAGATTTCCAAGAGAAGCGGTATAGATAGAGAACAGCAGAGGACCTAGCACCGAGCCTTGTGGTACTCCAACTGATAGGGGAAGCGGAGCAGAGGTGGCTCCAGAGAAATTAACAGTGAAAGAGCGATTAGAGAGGTAAGATGAGAACCAGGATAGAACTGTGTCTTGAAGACCTAGGGATTGCAGCGTTTGTATGAGAAGAGAGTGGTCAACGGTGTCAAATGCAGCCGAGAGATCAAGGAGAATTAGGAGAGAGTAATGGCGTTCAGTCTTAGCAGTGATCAGATCATTAACAACCTTGGTCAGCGCAGTCTCTGTGGAGTGTTGAGAACGAAAGCCAGACTGAAGAGGATCCAACAGGTTGTTTGCGGAAAGAAAGCGTGTGAGGCGAGTGTAGGCAAGTCTCTCTAGAATGCTGAGATATTGGCAACTCAGGAATAACCGCCCAACCCACTGATTAATCTGTTCATGATTGCTGCTTGCCATGACCAGGGTATTATCAGATCCCAATTGTGTCTGACACACCTGTTATACATACATGCCAACTCTCCCGGAAAGTCCGGGAGACTCCTGAAATTCGGGTCAGTCTCCCGGGCAAGCTGGCATTTCTCCCGCATCCCAATCTCACAGAGAATCGCGATTCTCTGTGAATCACGCCATTTTGGGGGGCGGGACGAGCTCAAAAGTAGCTGAATTAGTGTATAACTTTAGCGGATATACACTGCCAACACACGCTACACAGATCTTGAATAGAACGGGCTTAATCAAAAACATACTGGATAGGGGCATTTATTATTATTTTATGAATACGTGCAATTGACTTTTTGCTCTAATGAATGAGAGCTATATTGTATTTATAAAGTAGCCATTGAAACAACTGTGGGATTGAAAACTGATCAACAAAAACTTCCCCCTATGTGCACTGAAAGCGGAGAAGTTGCAGGTTAACACAAATTGATTGTCCTGGTTCCTAATTGGTATTTTTATATATTGTTTCCTTTACCCCTATGTTTCTAGGTTTTTAATGTTTATTAAATTGTTTAAATTTTAACACATACTGACAAGTATTATTATATGGTGGCATCTTGAAGTCTGAATGAATTGGATCCGCTTCTTTAAATTCTTCTTTTTCTCAGTGTTAGTATAAGTTTATTAATGCCTGCGTCATAATGAAAAATTAATGATTATTTCCCCCCTTTCCTCTACTTGACTGATTTAATTGGGGAATGGTTGTGGGGCTGTCTGATGGAGTGGTGATCGTTGTAAGATCTTTTGTAGATCCCCATAGCAGTGAAAACAGGTTGTTGAAAATGCACTTCTGCTGCTGGTAATTGTAGGATACAGTCTTTTCCATGCATTGATCATACCGTATATAAGCACTAGTAGTAAACTATTAGGAACGGTGGATCCCTGACATAAGTTGCTTACTGTTTTACTATTTAAAGCTGCTGAAGTTATGTTCGTCATTATTTGAGTGACAATGAGTCACAGAACATTGGCTTAAAAATTTATTTTTTTGAAAGCCCGTCATTTTTTAATTGACCATGGGAGTGTGCTTGTTTACTGATGCATACACACCAACTCACAGGTACCCACCTCTTTGGGAATGCCAACTTGTTATTTAATGCAAAACTCAATTAATGCAAACAATTACATTTTACAGTATATTACTACTAACAAACAATTTTTTCACTTCGCCAGTCAGATATTGGTTTCAGTATCAATTCTTATGACTTTGTCTTTTTGCTTTATTTATAATTCCTGACAATATTCTCTAACCGGTGGTGTTACATCTTGTAAACCAAAGTCAGGTACCAATAGACTTTGATATTTTAATAGTGCACCTCAGATTGGGTAACTGCTTGTCCCTGTCTGGGAATTGTACAGGGTGTTACTGTATATGTTCAGAAGCATTACTTCTGCTGCTATTATGTCCTTGAGTCAGAATGAATTTCAGTAATTTGTCTGTTGTCATAATTAAGAAATCAATTCGGCTTAACCAGCTTTGTTGATAAATTTAATTCCTTACTCCTTCTGCAGTACTTGCAAGCCAGTGGTCATTGTCATCGTCTATGTGTGTGTTTGTGTGTGTCCCAAGACCTCAGGCATTTGTCAGGCCGCCAACACTGTAGCTATCCACATGGATTTTTTCCTGTAAAAGAAGGCTAGTAGACCACCTTATGACTAAACCGGTACTATGTAAATGGTGATTGTATTGGAGATCCCTTCAAGCTCCCTCACATCCTTGGGTTGAATGACGGGCCCATAAATTGTGCCCATTGCTGTACTTCTGTTTAAAAGCATGTCATTGTTTTTGCCAGACTGGTTCACAAAGTGACTACTGTATGCAGTCTATTACTCAGAACTTACTGGACGATGTAGTTCCATATTAGACAGATACTCTTTAGTTACACTTGATAAAGGACCTGCCCATAAGATAAATATACAGCCTCAATTTGTTTTGACTGCTTTTCCCGGCACAATATAGCATTTTCATACTGTACAGAATGTCAGGGGAACAAGCATTGAGGTTTGTACAGAATGCTTAATTCGGGTGTGGCTAGCATCACTCCCGTGGATAATGTCACTTTCCTGACTCCAATATAACTACTGAGCAATAAAGAAATATTACTGGTTGCAGTAATTATTGTTAACTTTAGTTTGTTATATGTCTAAATGTGTTGGTTTTTTTTTGTTTTTTTAGGTGCTTCAATTGACTCCAGATGTACAGAGACCGAGGTGAGCCCTGTTTCTCCATCCCCTATAATCTTTTATACAAAGTCAAAGTAATGCAGTGCACTATGTATTAAGCAGCCACTGATTTGAACATTGTTCTAGAGTGCGGATACTGTTTGTTTGTTTTTGTTTAGTATGACACGTTTTACTTTGTAGGATGCGAAAGCAATCGAATAAACATTAACATAAGCATGAGGGTCCATACACTTTTGAATGATGTACAGTTCAACTGACTATCAATTTGAATGGATTGTTAGGCATTCATTTTTGATTCCTATGGAGCCAGGTGATCCAGAGTTCAGAATTAAGCAAAGGGTATATCCTGCAAGTCATCTTTCCATCCAGAACATACCAGGGGTGAAGTCCACCACATACGCATGACATCAGCTACATCTGTAAAACTACCATAGCATTGTGGGGAGCAATATCTTCAATATTGGTGAATCCTTCTTCAGGGTTAGATGTCAGACCATGAAGATTTTGATAGCGTTCTCATTGCCAGTCACACGAATTAAGGATTTCAGTATATTGGAAAACAAAACTTATGATATATTTTTGAATGGTTGTTCTCTCTAATTTACCTTGCAGTATTAATAAGGATTGAAGGTCATACAATATATGTGGTTTGGTTCTAATTATTAAGTGCTGATTTTCCCTTTTTCAGGAAATTGGACATTTATTCCAGAATTTCAGGTTATTTCTGAATATAAATATGTATTTTGGTTAGTTTGCTTTATAGAGTTTGCTGTTTTATGGAGTCAAAAGTAAGTAATTCAATAGTTCAGTATGATGAAAAAAGCTCATGTTTATTTTATCTAACATCAAGGTCTGTGGCATCCTCTATTAGCCGCAGCGGTCATGAGACACAACAGGCATCCCACCTTCTAAGCATGACCAAAGTTAAATATCTAACTAGTCTAATTGAGTTTTTCCCACACGGTGAAGCTTCTCGTATGTGTATACAAACGGAAGAATGATCAGACAGAAAAAGCATCTAGTGTAAATCATTGTCTAGAGAAGGTAGCTCCCTTTATCAAAATATTATTTGTTGTATTGTTTAGAAGCTATTACGGCATTTTGAGGTTTAGACTTGTGGTCACCACCTGTAATATTTATATGTAGTCTTCCATTTTCAGCTTTTGTCTTGTGTCTCTGTCCAAAATAACTTTTGCTAAACATAAAGCCTCTCCTTTATTTCCTGTTTTTCTGTGAACATAAAAGCCTATTGTTTTTCTTTTTCTAATCCAAATTTGACAGGGGTGGAGCTAATTCCTGTGACATTACCTACAATAGATACATGTGTTGCATAATGTTTAGATTTAATGTATAAGAAGACTGTCATTTATTTTTTCCCCTACGTATTACTTGTTACTTCGCTACTATTTTCATGTGCTCCCTTTCTTAAAATAAAGGATTGTTACTGCAACATGATTTCTAGAATGTTTAGCCATTTTGCACCTGAAAATTCACCCTGTCTGATCTTTAACTGCTGCATACTGGAGAGAGAATGGTACGAGTTGGTTAGAGGACCTTAGTGGAAGATAAGCAGTTTGTTCTTACACCCACTGAAGGACAGATAACCAAGCATCTCTCCCTAGAACTGTTTATTAGGTTGTTTTTTTTCCAATTACCTTTTTAAAATGTGTATAATAATGAGCAGAGAGAAATTCAAATATAACGAATATGAAACATAGCCAAATTCTTTACACTCACTCCTGTTTTTGAAGGTCCGGCAACCCACATCTGCAGTTTTGGATTTTTTTTTTACTTTCTGCATTCACACAGTGACCTTTTATTTGTACATTTTTATACATGTCTAATAGTATTAATATAATGTCGAATAGCAACTCCTCTTACCCTCGTTTTGAAAGGCTATTCTTTCTTTATATGTTTTAACGCTATTACTTTTAATTGATTCTTGGTATAGTAGTTTTATCTGTGACGGCCAATATACAGTGTTTGGTTAGAAAACATACTTGTGAAATAATAGTGAGAGATATTTATTATAAGGAAAGGACCACAGAGCATTTTTTTTCTTTAATACAATGAATGTCCATTTAGTTGATCTTACTACCAAGCTCCAATAGAGTCACCACACTATTCTTTTTTTATGAATAGTCAATTTTTAGGAGTGTGGGGGAACTGCTTACTAGTGGTTGATTGGAGGTGATGCTGGTGTTGTAGATGTAGTAAGCTAGGGGGATTAAAATGTTAGCCCGTTGTAGCTAAGACCTCTTTTAGTTTGAAACACGTTGACTTGCTGGTTTTCCTGCCTTTACGAAGAAAATTTTAACCGGTGTATGTTCCTGAAGCCACAATATTGCCACTTCATTGCTGCAAATATATCAAGATATGGAATTTTCCATACCTCCCAACATTTAGAGTCCCAAAACTGGGACAAAATATGCTACTGCCCTGTACAGCCAAACTCCACCCACAATTGTGCGTATCTGGGTAAACTCCACCCACATTTGGTTAAGACCTTCCCTTTTAGGGTCCACAAATTTAGACATTTTGGTGGTATCTACCCTATTATCAGTTCAATGCATTTACTACAGGGGATAATTACAGATTTTTGGAGTTGATTTTTGATTTTTGAAAGAGTATCTTGTAGACATCAGTAAATCATCCCTTTCCTATAACATTGTATGGTCTCTTACATGCATCCAAATTAGCACTATTAAAATGCTATGGCACATAGGATATTTATGGCCACTATATTCTAAAATATATATATCATGTACTAAACTCTAACCCAGAATGCTGCTGGCTAAACTGCATAAGAAAATGTCTACCCTGGGTCTGGGTTGCTGTGCTGTGACTTTTAAGAAAGTGTTCATGTGTATGTTTAATTCTTAGTGACACATTGAACTGCTGCTCAACTCCCTGGCTGCCATTAGCGTCGCTCGAAGGGATGTGATGAACAAGATCACTGCATTTAAATGCAATGAGGCAGCAGCAGTCAAAATGCTAATGATTACCGGGGATCTAATGAATGTGTCTGTCCGTGGGGCACCTCTGAGCGACTCTTATGTGACACTTATTACCATACAGATATATGTCCTGGCACTCTCCCCTCCACGCCAGTCGCTCAGCATGCCGAACCACTTCGTGGCACCTACAGCTAATTTTACCTGTCATTGCCTTAACGTACGTGTCTTGCTGGACACATATCTTACTAATTGTTCGTTGTCGCAACAATATATTTAACTGTAATGTAAATCTCATATTTTACTGGTAAAATAACAATGGTGTGCAGCCGTTCTGCTTGGTATAGATCGCATGCTCATCTAGCAGTAGAAGGATAAAAAAATGTATTATAAATTATATTGCTTTATCAGTGACCCATATCACATAATGCTCTGGGCTATCATGCTTAATATTAGAAGAATGAGAGAAAGAGTACCATTAAAAAATAATATATACTGTAAATGTATGGAAATGACAAACAATCACCTGATTGTTTCTATCAAATACACAAAGTATGGAATATGTTTTTTTTAATCTGGACACAATAAGAAATGTAAGTGTAGCCTTTGTGCTGCTGGGTACCTCTACTACCTGGAGGTACATCGTACGGTTAAGCTAATCTGACTTGCTTATGCCCAAGTTGTATTCTTTCTTCATGGTTGCAGATTTTGGAAAGTTTTACCAAGGGTTATTATTATTATTTTTATTATCTTTAATGTATAAGGCACCACAAAGGGTCCGCAGCACCGTATATATCATACCAAAAACAGTGAGCCATGACACAACATGATACACACAGAACAAAAATGTATACACAGACACAGGTAACATGGTAATGCAAATCAAATTATTACTGGAACAATGAGTGAAAGTGATGGTAGAAATCAGCGAGAAGTAGGCCGAAGCTTAAGAAAATAGGGCTAGGGAAGCAGGCCAAGAGGTACAGAGGGTGATGGAATAGTAGAAGGAGCACACAAGGAAAGAGGGTCCTGTTCCTGAGAGCTTACATCCTAAAGGAAAGGGGAGACACAAATAGGGTGGTACTAACTGGGGAGAAAGTTAGGAAGAGTGATAGATCTGAATAAAGAACGGAGTCTTAAGGGCACACTTGAAGCCTTTGAGAGTAGATGCTAACCTGATGGAACATGGAAGATCGTTCCACAGCTGGGGAGCAGTCCGGGCAAAGTCCTGGAGACGGGAGTGAGAAAAGGTGATCAGTAAAGCAGTGAGACGGCGGTCAGAGTTAGAGCGGAGGTGGCGGCTAGGGTTGACTCGGACATCTCTGCTCGACTCCCTATTAATGACTGCTGATGACTTGCATACAGACACTAGTGAAAAGGCAAAGCAGCTTGGCCATGTAACGTATACTGATATACGTTATCAGTATAACGTATACTGATACTTATATACGTATAACGTATAGCCCATATACTGATAAATACAGGCTATGAGTAAATATTTCTGTCTGACAGGAGTAAAGTTGCTGAGATCAATGTAGCCATGAAATGTAAATGACATGCCGTAAACAGTGGTATAATATTAGTGCAAAGATGAACTAAACAACAACGCAATGAAAACCACATTTAATAAAGACAATCAATGATAATGTTAAGCAATGGCATTGCAGTACAAGAATCAGTAGCAATATTGATTAAGTAGCAGGTTCAACAATAGCAGTGCTCTTAGTAGCTCAATTTAGTAGTAACAGCAATAACTATTTTGTCTGGCTAAAATGAGGCTTTTATAAGTACCATGTTAAACAGCGCCCTCTTTGGTCATAAAAACTAGGTTTGGACATGGGCTTAAAGTAGGCAACAGACATTGTTAAACCTGCAGACGCACACACTGATCTAGCTAATGTCTCATACAGAAGACATTGACGAAATGGAAAATTAGAACTAGAAGAAAACTGTCTAGAGTCTCACTCTGAGTAAATGATGAGGGAGCAGCATATAGTGTTGGACGTGTGTGCAAAACCTATGATTGTGATGAATAACAGTTTATTTGCATTGGAGACAATGTAAACTAGAGCTCTCACTTTGAAGAAGATAATTATAATGAGGTTTGTAGTTTCAATAATCGTAATAATTATGATGAAAGCAATTTTGTGGTTAACAGTCCCAGTATCTAAAATACTTGGGAAGTAGACAATCATGAGTGTAGTAACCCTTTGAAGAAGAATAAACACAGATGTGTGTAAAAGATTAGGGGAGGAGTAGTCCCGTCAGTCTAGGACGCTTAAGGCCAGACCTTTAGCGCAGAAGTTCCCCAGTACCGTTATCTAGCCCCATACTCTTGAAACACTAAGCAAAGACCTGGGTGGATCTCCAATGACTCCATTCTCTGGACAGTAATGTAGAAGTATCGGCAACAGGCGCCAGGAATAATTGAAGTGGAATGGGATATTCTGAAAATGACTGGAACGATTTAAGACTTCTTTTGGACTGGACCTGTATTCCCTCTGGATCTTTGGGTTGGATGTGGAGCACTGGCGGCTTACACACTGGTAAAAAAAAAAGACTTCCCTCTGAGATTGGCAGTTCATTTTTTGATTCTGGCAGCCCTTTCTAGTAACCTGGTAGATTTCTCTGTAAGGATTGCAACTCTCTCTATCAAACATGCAGCTTTCTCTGTAAGACTTGCAGGTCTCTAAGGGATTGGTGGTCCTTTTCATTGTCTCAAGTGTCACTAAAATAATATTGAACTTTCTGTTTATGTCTCTCCTGGCAGCACTACTATCCAAAGTACTCACATTCCCATTGACATTCCCTTTCTCTGACATGTTTAATCTTCCCACACTTGATGTGCTTTGTCCTTATTTCCTCCTACTCTGCACCTTGGGCATACTGTAGAGTATAGTCTCCAGAAACTAACTGATGATAATGATAGCGGTGATCTCGAAGCTCCGGAAAGACCATTCTCATTGCTCTAGCTATAGACCTATTTAATATAGACTTAAATCTATGCTAAGATCCTGGCTAACAGATTAAATCCCCTTCTGCCATCTCTAATTCATCCCGATCAGATGGGATTTATACCTTGGAGACAGGAGGGTTATTGACCTGATACACTCCATTCATGACTGTAAAATTCCCTCCCTGATTATGTTATTGGAGGCTGAAAGGGTGTTTGATCAAACGTCCTGACTGTTTATGTTCGGGGTCCTTAGGTAAATATACTTCTCTGGCAAATTCCTTGGAATATTAACCCTACATCTCTTCTTTCTTTCACTTTCCCCGCTAATGGTCTGACTTCGACTCCATTCAAGATCTCCAATGGCACGCGTCGAGGTTGTCCCCTTTCACCGCTTGTTTTTGCTCTTATCATAGAGCCAATGGCCACCAGGATCTGGGCTAATATAAATAAAGATTTCGGGCATTTGTGTATGTTCCATGGAGCATAAGTTGGCTTTATATGCGGATAATGTATTGTTGGCTATAGCTAATCTGTGTCTCTCTTCTCCCTCGCACTAGAAACAAACTAGAATTGTACGGTCATTTTTCTGAATATAAGATTAATCCCGATAAAACAGAAGTCTTGGACTTTTACATTTCACAGCCAGACAATACATCACTAGAATATATCTTTACATTCACTTGGCGACTTCAAAAAAATCAAATTTTTGGGACTGTTTATTACCAAGGACTACATCAGATTTTTCAGCCCAACTTTCCACGTGTATTTTCCCAAATAAGCTTTATGGTCCCATCACTTTATATCTTAGATTGGCTGAATTGATGCAGCCAAAATAAATATACGCCCTAGACTTCTATACCTCTTCCAGAGCCTTCCTATCCATGTTCCCTCCTATGTCTTCAAATTTCTTAACTTCCACACCTGATTTATTTGGGCAGGGATGCGCCCCAGAATTCTGCAGAGGTCCTCTTGGAGTGGTGGACTGGGTATCCCCAATTTTAAGCGATACTATCACTCTCCGCAGCTCGCTCAATGCATATTCTATGATGCAGCCCTTGCTTCTCAAGAGTTTGGATTCATCTGGAGGATGAAGGTCTGGGTTTGCTCTCTTTTGCCTCCCTTTCTCAGGTTCCCACAGACTCATCGTGCGAAGAATGTCATCCTATATTTTCCCATTTCCTGATGGTTTGGAATTCCGCTGCCTGAGCATTTGGCCCTTCCCCACCCCCCTCCCAATTATCTCTTTGTTCAACTCTCTTCTTCTTACTCCTCTGAAATTATCACAACATAGTTAAGAGTGGTCTGACTCTTCGTCTCTTGACCACTGTTGATTCACTTTGTCTGCATCGGACTTTGAGTTCGGAGTATATTGTGGAAATCACACCAGCAGTCACACTTTCCAAAGTGCCTGTATAGGACCCACATGAATTGGCTTGGGAGTGGGATCTGGGAGAGTCACTGGACAATGAGGACTGGGCCAGGATATGGGAAGGTGCCACTTCCAGCTCAGTTAGTGTAAGGATAAAAAAGAATGTATACAAAGTATTATTTAGAATTATTATATCCCTTCCCATCTATCATTTTCTCTGTGTTTGTCCCTTTCAGTATGACCCCACCCTTTCATAAACTATAAACCTATAAATTGATTGAGCAACTTCCATTTCTGTATCATCTTAAAAGATGCTTCCTGACTCCTCCGACAGGTACTGGCGAGGATGTTCTTTAGAAAGTAAATTTCTCCATATATGGTGCATATATGGAAACAGTCTTCCCCTCCCACCTGCCAGTCAATCTTTAGTAGGGTCTGGTACGTTCAACGCCTGGAGTATATGACTAGCATTCCTAAGAACTCCTTCAATTCCTTCAACAAGGTTTGGGGTCCCTGGTTATCCTTCTCCCACACTGGTTCTTCCTTTACTAAATTGTCTCCCCCTACTTCTCCTTCTCATCTCCCCTTTCCTTACTTACAGTCCTAGCTACACCATTTCCTCTTCCTTCCCCCTTCCCTCTATCTTCCTTCATTCTCAACTATCCAAAAATGGTTCATACAGTATTCGTCCTGATATCTAGTTGCTAAAATTATACCTTTACTGTTTGTATGTATAAGTGTGCTACAAGGTTTTGAATCTTCTTCCTGCTGGACTGTACTCTATTGACCTCTAATAAACAATGTTTCAAATTTCTTTTTTACAAAAATGCTAAAAGTGTCTAAAATTTTCCCAGCACTGTTCAGTATGTTAAAATGCAGTTCAAACAATACCTGGCAAATTAGTTCCCATAGAACATCACGCTATTTTTAGCACATGTATAATGCTCTTAAAGCTTCAGCCAATGTTAAAATTGATGCAGGGCAAAGCAAACACTTGTCAAAAAGTGTATGTGTGAAGGACTGTTCAGCTTAGATCATTGTTTGTACTATCAGCATCATAATATGTTTAATGTACTTTGTTGAACATGCATTAAACACTTTAAAATAATGCCCTTGTGTGCAAAGCTTAATAGGGGGATTCAATGCCCCACGTAGTGCCCTCTGGATCCTCAGTTATGAAACCTCATTGATTTTGCTTTTTTCCCATAGTGTGGAGGAAAATCAGTGATGTTCAGGTACCATAGTACCCGGAAATGGCTGCAGCTACATCGCTGTGATGTTCGGCGCCTCATTGCGGTGAATAATTAGAATTCTTGTGCAAGTTTCCAACTTTGTACTATGTGGCCGTGTTTAAACAAGAGCATGTTATGAAGATATTTGTTGATTATTTTGCTCTATTAAACTGACTTTAACAATTAATCCGAACCATAGGAAGAACTGGATTTGGTTACACTATCCTGCTCGTTCAAATTCATTGCCATGATACTGAGAATATACACTGTGGTGTGTACAGTGTAGGAGAAATACATTCCCATTTTACAGCATCCTTGTAACATTGAAGATGGATGTTTATTGCCTCTGTGGGTTAAATGATTCGTGTGTAGTGAGCCCTATCATTTTTGTTTGTTGATAGTCAGTTTGTGGAGCGTTGTAAACCAGTGAACATGATTGTAATCATTCTGTGTGGGACAAAAGCTGGTCAGATGATGAGTACAGTGCAACTTTTATAGTTTCTTGTGCGTTTTATATATGTACTACCATTTTTAATTCTTCTATCTCGAAAAAAATACATATGAATGCTAAGTTTTGGGCACCCCTTGTCAAATTGCATATTTCACTGAATGTCTAAGTGAAAAGTTAACCTGGTCAGGGCACATATTTAAACATTACATATTTCTTCACATTTTAATGAACTATTACTATTCATTTGTTGAAGATAAACTGTTAGAAAGCATATTGAAGTCTGGGGCTGTGAATGAATTCCAAAACCTTCAGCTTTCGTCCCAGTAAGTACTTCATGGTTGGTTTTGAGGTGCGTTTTGGATTGTTCCATCTATAATATTTCCTGTGCCACAGGCTGCCACACAACTCCAAAGCATAAAAGATCCAAGCCCCATACTTAATGGTTGACAAGGTATTCTTTTCTTCTTCACCTGTTTTTTCACCAATGGACGTTTTCTACGTTTGTTTAATCAGTCCACAGCATTTGGTTCCAAAAACGCTCCAAGTTTAACAAAGTATTATCTGAATACATCAGATGTTGACTTTTGTGATGACATCTAAGGAAAGGTTTCCCTCTGACACCACTTTGATGCAGATCATATATGTGTAAGCAGTCTACGTTGTGGCGAAGACTCTCACTACTGTTTCAGCCGGTGATTTCTGTGTTTTGATTTCATATGTGACCAGGTTACAGGCAGTTCTATTGGAGCATTGTGTGGATGTTCCAAATCTTGCCTTAACTTCAACAGTTCCCCTTGAGTTCCATTTTTTATGATGTTTCTGACATTGGAAATTTCAAGCTTGAGGCATTTAAATAGAATGCTGTATTTTTTACAGTTCTGGAATTCTTCAAATGGCTAAATTTAATGCCTAAGTAGTCTGTCGTGTTTAAAGGGCTCTCCCCCCTTTGAGTTTTGTGAAAGTCTCCTTCATAGGGGCTCCTATGTTTCATGATTCTCTGAGCTCACAGAGGCTTCTTTGCATGGTGTTCTTGGCTGGAAAGGGATTAAGCTTCAGCAGAGAAGGACTACTCTTGGTTCTCCTTTTCAGGTATCTTTGTGTTATTGTTTTTATATAAAATAAACTTTCATTGATTTCTTTAAAATATCAAATACAAATTTATTTAAATGACTAAAAAAATCTGTAAATATTCTATAACTAAAGTTGAGGGGAATATTTTTGCTTGTGATAAATGTGCTTTGTTACCTTTTTAAGTTTTATGATCTCAGCCCTTGCTGACTGGTTGCTCTCTTGATGACGTAGGTAGTAGGCAGTGGCGGATCCAGGGGGGGGCGATCGGGGCATTCGCCCCCCCTAGCAGCAAAAAGCTAGGTCCCAGCCGCCGATCAAAACGGGAGGGGCGGGGCTAAGCGCGAGCGGGGGGCGGGGCTAAATGTGGGCCAGCCAATCAGAGTGGTCCCAGCCGGCGATCACAAAGGGAGGGGGCGGGGCCAATCGTGGGCAGAAGGCGGGGTTTAACGCGGGCCAGCCATTCAGAGCAAAGGAGGGACTTGATTATGCAAAATCGCCCCCCCTTAACATAAAGTCTAGATCCGCCCCTGGTAGTAGGGGATGGCACAGTGCTAAATATATGCTGTCAATTGTGACTTTTAAATAGAAAAGATCATATCAACGACTGTAAGATATTTGTATTGGTATAATAATGACTGTGAGGATTCCTTTGTGGTCCCTAAAATAATATCCCCAATCTATAGTTGTCGAATCTATATCAGATTGTTCACCTGTAAGTGTCAGATTATCAGTTATGAGCTCATCAGCTGGAGAGAATTAAATATACTGCATGGTTTGAGTGTACAAATAAACTCTGCTTTATTAGTTACAAGTCCCTATCTATATAGCAAAAATCATGTATTACAGAGAACTACGCCCCAAAAGGTTTTAACCACTCATGTTCCCTTCACACAGATGTTAGTATATTCTCTCATTATCCACACTAGAACTTCACAGGGGGGCTGGCTTATCTCCTGTCTGGTATGTCCAAGGTTATAAGCATAGCCTTGCAAATAATGAATTACTCCTACAAAACAGGTGCATCTAATTGTATTTAAGCTATAACAGAACAAAATGGCTATAAGGCAACAAGATGGCGTCAGCTTAGCAAAATCACATTTCTCATAGTCAATGGCCAACCCAGCGGTATATTCGTTATAAGGTAAACCACACAATACTGAGGCTCACCAAGCTTCGAGCCCATCTGAGACATCAGTGTGCTTAATGACTTATGGAAGTGTTGTACACCTAATCTGGCTGTACCCAGCCAGAACAATTGAACAATTTATACACTGTACAATCAAAAAATAAACAGTGGGCCTGATTCATTAACTTAGGCAAGAAATTTGTTACTTAGGTCTCCTGGACAAAACCATGTTAAAATGAAAGGGGGTGAAGATTAAGTTTTCTATTTTGCACTTACTGTCTGTTTGTTTTTTCATATAGCACACAAATATCAACTTTAAATTTCAGTGTACAAATAAGCTATCAAGTATTTGTGTGCTACATGAAAAAACAGTCAGTATTTAACTTATGTGCAAAATAGAAAACTAATTTTCACCCCTTTCATTTTAACATGGTTTTTCTCCAGGAGACTTAAGAAAGAAATCTCTCGTCTAAGTTCTCATACAACTGCAAACACAATGAGACCAAACTCTGTAATATATTGAAAACATTCATTCCTTCTTCACCACATTATATTTTCTATTAACTGAAATAAATAGATTAAACTTATTTTCATGTTATTTGCTGAAGATAGTTGTTCAATTGTGTACTAATCTCATCGCAACTGATGTTAGTGTACAGAAATTGCTGCTTACCACTTTCATCCAATTATTGAACTTCAACACATATGTCCCTATTATTATTGGTATTTTTTTTTTTTGGGGGGGGGGGGGGGGGTTCTGTTCCACTGTTAATCAGAAAATGATAATGCATGATGACAAGTTGATTATGAAATGGAAATGGAATTTTAACCAGCAGAACACAAACCATTTTCAGGTGAAGAACTATCTCTATTGATATTTTCTGGCTCCTATTCAGGCAGCCCAACCTGACCGTTCACATGCTACAACAATACAGTATCACTGTGACCTCGAAAAAATGCCAGAGAAAAGTAAACACTCGTGAGAGAGTGCTTTATTTTATTGTTACTATACTAAATGGGATACAGAGAATGTTATACATTTACTGTTCTTAAAAGTACAATATATAGAATATTAATAAAGATAGTTCATGTAATTCGGTGCCTCTGTTTACCCCAATACAGGACAACTTTAATGTCAAGAGGAAGCAAATTCATTATTAGACATAAATGTATAACAAAATTTGTGTATAACTGAGGTGATGCAGGCTTTACTAATATGTCTAACATGCTATCATTCCTTTTATGGCGAGAGAAATTGTGCATGGCTCTACGGTGTATCTATGGGGCAGTTCAGAATCCTGAGTCTGGGAGATAAGCTTGCATTCTTCTAGGTAACAGAAACAAACTCAAGATTGATGATGTTCGAGTTGGGTTGGTGATAACTGACATCATTTTGTGTAATCTACATCAGAGTATTACAGAACAGAAACTGTTCTGATGAATGCAGAACATTCACACCAGGCTGGCATTATGCGATTGTTTCATTCTGTACTTCTGGTTAACAGCATTTTTGCATTAAAGTTAGTGACATTAGCAAATAACAGAACATAATGTGTATATGTAATATATCAATCTAGACACATATACATGCTCATATTTTCATTGCCTGTCTTGTGGCATGACTGGTGCAGCCTGTGCACCTGGATTTAGCTGTCTATGGGGGGAATTCAATTTCCGCCGCGTTAAACGTATTACCGATATTATGGTAATATTAACTCGGCTTTCTGCTTGCAGCTCAGGGAGCTGCAAGCAGAAAGCCCGTAATAACGGTATTTAAGCGCATTATTACCATAATAACTGTAAGTGCACAGGTCGCGATACTTTTTACAGTAATGCGGCCAATTGAATTCCGCCCTGTGTGTATTATATGTGGTAGATAAATATTGACTAATGATCTCTCTGGCTGTGCTGAGCAGTCACAGTATGTGGGTCTAGTACTGCAGAGGAGAATGCCTGTCAAACACACCTTTTTATATACTATTTGTTAACACAACAGCAACATCTTGCTTGCAAATCCAGCATGTCTATTATTGTGTCTCACAGCATGTGCAAAGTGTTCCAGACATGGGACAAAGGAGACTAATTGTGTTCACATTGTGAAGAAAGGCTTCGCTCCATTAATGTGATTTTCCATGTTGATATATGAATGTAGTGTAAATTCAATTATAGTTCCTTCTGTATATACTAAGTGACTATAAGGGGAGTAACTAGGTTTTCAGGTAGACTAAGCTTAATATATAGAAAATGGCAATGTCCGCTCACCAGTATATCTCAGTCACTTACATTAAATATATTGAAAGGTGTCCATTGCCAAATGTAGCCTTCCCTTTAACAAGATATTTTTAGATTACTGCTGCTGATTACATGTAAACATGGATGATTTGCATCAAATGATATCAACTCCTCCTGCAACAATGTGTGTAGTAATTCTTCCCACATATAAAGGAACAGTGACACCCACTAATATGATCTATGCATTGTGCAGAGGGGAGGTGATATGACTTTATTTACATATATGTCATTTACAGCTCTATATAATGCACAATTGTCCAGGCAACAAGGCTTGGGGATGCAAATTCGGAATCATGGTGCTGAGGAAAAGGGAAGTAAAATATATTCTTTTTGGACAGGGTGAAATGTATCATCAAGAAGATATTACCTTTAATACTTAAAAGGACTTTTCATCTGTCCTATATATTTATTACTGCATTATCACTTAAACTACCAATGCCTACCTATTTAGGCAATGCCTGCCTAAACTACCTATTTGTCAAAGTGTGAAACAAAAGTTTTTGTTAGTGTATGTTACTTTCCAGTTATTTCTCTGTCTAACATCATATTCTGTTCTAGCATTTCTTATCTTCTGAAAATGTTTATTTTTTTAATCTCATTTATGTATACTCGTACTATATCAACCATCTTTTCTGAGCTACACAGGCTTGTTCTATGTTAAAGTTAGGCTAGGTACAAAAATGCTTTTAAAAATATAAGGTGCTATTAGAAAATGTGACGGTAACATAAAGTACATATTATTATGTACTGACTAATTAGAAGTGTGTTTGGTCAAAAGTGAGAAGTATTTTTTACACTTGTCTGAATCATTTTGTAACTCTTTCACCGTATTCAATGTAACAGAGGCGGTTTCTTTATGAACAGAGTGCACAGCTGGGAAGGGACATAAAACAAGTAGTAAGAAGGTGGGTGACTGGCCAATGTTTTATTGTTCAGTACTTATTCTTTTAAATCCCTGCTCCTGAATAAAGGCATTTCAATAGGAATGTAATATGTCTGTGTCCATACAATGGCTGTGAAGACAAAACACCTTTAGATAGAGGGAACCCCAAAGCAGTTGTGTAAATCAACAATTATTACTTTATTCTACACAGAAATATATAGGTGTATTCTTATTTAGTATGTTTTATATGGTTATTCCGTTAGAGCCATGATATAAGTCATTAGAATCTGACAATAATGTGACTCCTACTCTATTTCTCATCCCAATGCCCTTATGTCAATTGATGAGCAACAGGAGGCCCTTCACGATTTATTGTCAGATTCAGTTGTTATAGCTTGTAACACTTGTTTAATATGTCTGCTCATATGATATTACAGATAGGTGTCTCTTTATTGGATTAAATGTATTGTTTTAGTTTATTTCTGAGATTAAAGGTAATTCTGAAGGATAGGGGGCCGCCCATGCGTATCAGGTTGCCAATCACTGCTTTATATGGTTCCAGACCATTCATTCTCATTGATTTTATAAAATCCTTTAATAAAAGTTTCCTTTGCTGTATATTATACTGTGATTACCAGTGTAGTACTGACACATTTACTGGTCAATAATACAAAGAAATGTCTCATTTGTCTTTGTTGTTATAGTTCATTCACATATATGAAAACAATTAATTTTAACTGCTATTTTATTTTTTTGTTTTTTGGATTTTTTTCTTGTTCCCAGGGCTACAAGATTGTCTGTCTTTCTAGATCACTCATAGGTGAAGTTCAAGTTTCCTGTGTCCTTAGCCAGATACTTGACTTTGACAGACTAGATATTTTAGAGACATAATATACTTCATCAGATACTATATCTCACAGGCTGAGCATTGTGTTGGGGTTATAGTGGTTCTCATACGCAGTTTAGATCCTCTGTATAACAGTGCAGCAGCTTGTTGTGCAGGATAGTAGTGTACAGTTTCTCATCACTAATAGCCTGTAATCAAGTCACAGAAAGCAGCTTTTTGGCAGCAAAAAGTCCTGATAGCCACTAATGGACACAATAAATTTCTGCTACGAAATAACATCTCTCTGCACTGCAAACAAGTCTCATGTTGCACGAACCTTTCCTCTGAGGCATTTTACTTGAACCTTTTCATATTAATCCAAATGTTTCTGGGTTTCTTCATTGCCGCTGAAGAACAGATACCATCTTCTTTTACATAATGTAGCAGCCTTGGTCCATTTTGATTTCTGTTTCCGATTTTCATCTTTTTAATGTGATTTCAAACTATTTAATGTTTTTATGCTTTTCTATGCTGATAGGTTTACATTCACTTAATTTATAGGTATGAGATGTTTTATCCAGAATGCTTCAGACTCTTTTTGTAATTTATAACATCATGCCTAATAATCTACTGCAATGTATCTAACAATTTCCCCCCATTTCCCTGACATTCTCCTCATTAGTTTGTGATTTTCCAATTTTTATTTTTATTTTTGACATTGTATGTCCAAGTAAAAATTCTTAGACCTGTATTTCAGTTCGAATGTAACATTAAAAATTACAGGCATGGGATTTTTTATAAAAGGAAAAAAAGGAAAATGACAAAAATAGAGAGGAAAAAAAAGTAATATAATCATTTGGGCATTTTTAGTAACTTGGAGGAAGGATGGCAAAGACAGATTTGTCTAGAAAACCCTTTGACCCAAGGTTTCTGAGTATTATCTCCTATATCTGTATATAGGAATGAGAATCCTTTTTCTGCTTTCAATAAACTCGCCAAAATTGAGGTGTAAACCTTAGTGCACACAGACGGCTTTATTCTCTGTCCAAGAGCATTTGTGGCTGAGGTTAAACAAAGAAAATCGGCAAGTAATAAACATCTATTTCTATAAATGAAATACAGCCAGTCTGTAAGAGCTTATTTTGTTGCTTCTTAAGCTGGGTACACACTACACAGTTTTCATCCAAATAATCTGCTCCATCAGCCGGCGTACGACTGCTCGTTCAAAAGTCGGGTCAGTGTGTGCAGTGACACGATGGACGAAAGTCTGCCCAAATGGTTGAATGTCGCCTCATTTGGTTGGTCGTAACGTTTAATATTTTCGTTCCAATCTCGTTTCCGTTGTGGATCGGTTGGAAGTTTATACACACTACACAATAGTTAGTAAAAAATTACAGTCATTGCTCACGACAACATGGCTGTAAAAAGTCGCTAAAGGGACGTCCGCTCTTCCCTTTATCGTTCTAAACAAGGCTAGTGTGTATGCAGTTCATGGACCGAGCGATCGGAACATCGATCGCATGTAAAATCGATCGGCATAAAAAGTTGGTGGGAAATTCTGTAGTGTGTACCTAGCTTTAGCATTGACATGCATTTTGTTGTACCTTAGGGGAAAAAAAACGGTCTAAGATCTAGGATGTTTTGCAGAAGACCTAATTAATGGAGTAAAAGACAGATTGTATAAGCTTTTTTTTGTCTGCATTTGTTTTCATTTATGTGGTTCTCATCTATCAAGATTCCCAGGTTAATATACCGTAAGAGTCACGTTACTTTCACTCCTCCATAGAAACATAACAATTAGTGCTGCTTGATGCTATCCCTTGCTCAGTTCAGTTAATGATTTACTTCTGGCTTCATGAGTTACCTACATTATTATTCTGAACACTAATACAGTGTGCGTATGATACATGACACCATAACAAATGACAAGACATGTCAGGGGAATAAGCAAGGTTAAGCATATCTGTGTCTTGTGGTGGTGCTTATTGGTACAGCTAGTTAGTAATTTATAAAGGTAATATCCAGTATGGTTTGCTAGACGGAAAGTAAACATTAATGTATTTATGCAAAATGATCAGAGAATAAAAGCAGTATAAGACTTGTAGCATTGGCAGGGGCAAACGCAGGATTTGTAGAGGGGGGTTTCCACACCACCCCGCTAGTGGGCGTGACCAGCGTGCATGGGGGCGTGGCTATAATTTTAGACAGTGCTTGGCTGCTCTCCAACTCCTCCTATCCTCATAATATACGTGGGCAATGCTGTGTGTACTACTGTTAAGTGCATGCAGCTCTCTCTTTTCAAACAGAGCCGTGTGAAGCAGGGGCAGGGTCCAGCCACCTCAAGTATACAGTGCCTCAGGCTTGGAGGGGGTTTCCAGGCACTAGGAAACCCCCTCTCGGTTTGCCTATGATTGGTTTCCCAAAAATAATCTTTAAAAAGAGTTTTGTTCAACACTAGAATTCATCTGAAATTTAAAATAAAAAAAAAAAAAAAGACAACCCTTATGTCATCTACTAAAATAATTACTACAACAGAATAATTGCAAAAAGGCAAGATCAGGATATACGAGTACCCTGAGAATGCAAGTGACCACAAAAATATGGCAAACCACAAAAAAGTCAGTCACAATGGTATGATTACTGAAACGTAATGATGGAGTTACAGTAGTGAATTCTCCTGAATTGCTAGTAATTATTAATACTACTCCCAAAATGGAGTAGGTTATCTAAGCATCGTATGCATATTTTCTTGCCTGGATTATTAGAGAAACATTTTCGAATTTTAACGTTAATGCAAAGCAGTCTGTTATGCAAAAACGTATCGGAAAACAGAGACTGTGAATGTATATGTAATGACATGTACACATAATAACAAATGACAAGCTATATCTCAAGAATGTTATGTTAAGCATATCCGTGTCTTATAGTGGTGCTACAGATGTGCACAAATATCAATAATTAACAAAATAACCTTAGATCATATTATTCCATGAATAACCCTGGTTCTAAAGGGTCAGGACACAAAACAGTAGCACTTTGCATCCTTTAGCAATCCCAGGCCCTTGTGTTTCACTGGAGCTTGGTCTAAAGCTAGGTACACACTACAGGGTTTTTGTCCAATAATCGGCTAAACCAGCCGACATACGACCGCTCGTTGAAAGTCTGGTCAGTGTGTGTAGTGACACGATGGTCGAAAGTCTGCCAAAATGGACAATTGTCGCCTCATTTGGTTGGCCGCACCGTTCAATATTTTCGTTCTCCTTTCTGTTGTGTAGTGTGTATAAATTTCCGACCGATCCACGACAATCCTCCGATACTTCCTCGACCTGGGGGGCGTGTGTATGTAAATTTGTGATACCTGTACCAGTTCTGCCCCTTTATGCTAATGTCTTTGGTATAGATCGTTACCTGCCCGCAAATGTTGCTTCAGTGTGTATGAAATTACAGTCATTGCTCACGACAACATGTCTGTCAAAAGTCGCTAACGGGACGGCCGCTCTTCCCTTTATCGTCTAAAACAAGGTGTGTATGCAGTGCATGGACCGAACGATCGGATGTAAAATCGATCGGCATAAAAAGTTGGTGGAAAATTCTGTAGTGTGTACCCAGCTTAAGGCTTTCAGGGGTGAATACCCTGCTTATAAAGTACAGTTTACTGTTGTGTAAATGTTCAGTAAAATGCTGGCATATGTTACACAGGGAGGCTTTTAATGGATAATAATGGATGTACAGTAACACTAGCTGTAGTGTAAATAATAGATCACGGATTTACTGTGTGTGCATTGTAATCTTCATTACCCTTACTTCATTCACTGGACAACTAAGGAAAAGCTGTCTGCGATACACCAATATTTTAGCAAAAGTTTTTTATTGTCTAATTTTCCTCATGGTTTCCATATTTCCTGTCTTCTCGCACAGCCTGTTCTAACGAGCCATTTTGTCTCTTGTACCACAGATTGAAAAAAGAAATACAAATATATATATTATATAGTGGGGTTTTACAGCAAATGAAGCAAAGTAGGTTGGTGTAAATATGGTCTGATCTCATCTCAAGCGACATATTTTCCATTTCCTCTACCATTTAGCCTGTATTTAATTTTGCACTTCTGGATAGGAATTGGCTTAGTTGTTCCTGTAGCACTTATATTCTGGTCATAGTTGTTATCCTGATGATGTCCTTAAACATTTTTATACATACTTTATTCAAAGTAATAGAGGAGGGATTGTGCATGGAGCAGGATAAGCTCCACAAGACAGTCTGCCACAAATGTTTGCATGGGTAAACTAACCTACCATATACAGTACAGGCAGGTGTGGTGCTCTTTAGAAAAAAAATAGCATACTATGCACCAGTGCTTATGTCAAGTATATAAGTGCCAAGGCTGAAATACATGGGCATACAAAGTCATGACTTTGCTTAAGTCAAACAAGTTGTATACTTGTTTCATTATAATTTGGCCATTTGCCTTGGAGTTTAGGGCTAGCATTTCATTTTATCTCCCGTGAAAAGACATTATAACAAATGCTTCTTGTGTTAATGTTGTTTTTATGTTCAGATTAAACATTTTTGAAAAAGATCTTTCCTGACTTTTAAAGACCCTGCTGACTCTCTGCCTGGTCTCCTAAGTTGTATATTATTTTTTTTTCAACCAAGTCATAACATCTAAAAAAAAGATCAATTCATAGATTTTTATTTACCAATACTAAAGGTCCCCAGTTTCATGTCTCTGTTAGACTCAGACAGGGATATTAATGGGAAATATGGCTATATATTGTGATCATGAATGGTTTGTCTTTAGTTTCGAGTTGTTTGCGGTTAAACAGAATGTGAGACTGCAGTAATCTCTAGAGATCTCTTCACTTGCGTTAATTGTTCAGGTCACTTCCCTCGGTTATGTTTGAGGGAAGTGGGAAGTATCGGTGCTCTGACTTCACCTCATAAGATGTCTCAAGTGCTGGACCGCATTTATAATACTTGTACCTGACTTGTAATGCACAACTAATAGCGGTTTTGCAGCTACTGAGTTTATTTATTCTAACTCATGTCCAGGTAAGCTGGAAACCAGGGGGTAAATGTATCAAGCTGCGAGTTTTCCGGCGGGTTTGGAAAACCAATCAGATTCTAGCTATCATTTATTTAGTACATTCTACAAAATGAAAGGTAGAATCTGATTGGTTGCTATAGGCAACATCTCCACTTTTCGAAACTGCCAGGTCTTTGTTTACACTTTTTGCCTCTGTAGCTGTTTATCCTGTTTCCCTGCTCCCCCTCTATCTAATGTCCATGGTTGTAACCACAAGTACAGCCCATCTGTATAAAATAAAGGTATTTATTAAATTGATATCATACTTCAAAATAGTCGTTGTTATGTTTCTTTTCACTGATTAGTTTTGGTCATATCTAATCAATGTCTGCAAAACCCATGACTGTGAATTATATAAGAGCCGACCACTTGCAGTAAGTAACATCCACTGCTGTGACCTCTCCCTTGCAATTACTGAGAACATTGTTGCTACTTTTAGATCTGTGAATGCTGTAGAACTGATTCACTAACAGCTTGGTAAAATCAAACCAAATACAGCCTGTGCCTTAATTATCGGATAATATTTTTTCACTTATGAACTGAATCACTGAAACTACTTGCATTAATGTTATGGAGCGAAAATGTTTACCACATGCAGGAACATTAATACACCGCACAGATCGAAGCCATGTAAAAATAAATAGCTCATATTCTGACACTGTCCATGGCAAAGGTATACAAGTAAAGCACTAACCCTACCCAACGTCAGTAGACACGCACACAAGACTGGCTTTAGTGGTGACAGCCTTAGGCCCCAATGTTTACACTTCCCTGCCAACCAGCAGTCTCTACACACTTGGCAAGTTCTCTCCAACAAGCTTGGTCCATCTTAGGACACTGATATGTCTCTCCGGGCTCTTGCAAACCCACCACTAAGACTGGTCTGTCCGGAACTGAAATCCCAAGACAGCACCACACTGGACACTGTCTTGTGTCCCCTTTGCCAGTGCTTTTAAACACTGACACTTACCCATGCTTTCCCTTTTAGATTTGGATTTTCTATATAACATAGAACTTATATTGATTTTATATGTTATACACATGACTAGAAATGTAGGGATTTCTGTAAATCAGAATTACATGGCCAGTTGTAATCTGTATGCAGATTAAGTGTTCCAAGTAGCAAGGTAACGCAAGGTAAAAATCAAAATGCACTTCACTCCTGTTCACAGTTCTGCATGCGGCAAGTTCTTTTATAGCTCACAATTCATAGTTTAAATACATCTCTAGTTGCGTAGTTTGAGTAGAAAAAAAACCCAACAATTTATGTGCTGGCCCCATTTATCGCCTACAATTTAACTGCGGTCAGTTTAGTCATTTGGATTCTATAATTAGCTCTTTAGAAAAAATATTTTAAAGAAAACATTATGCTGACTGGTCATGAGGCTGCAAGTGAATAGCCTGTTTTATTCTGTTTTGTAACTCATGATGACCAATTTTAACAGTATTTTAGCATAGCAAACGTCTATTCACTCACCAAACCATTTAAAAGTTAGAATGTTGAGTATGACAAAGTGTTAAGTCACTAAAAGGAAACTGCATCCCTGCATTATTATTTAAAGACATCATTTATGATTTTTGTTAGCAACAAGTCTCATTGACACAGTAAAGTGCAGTTTTAAGCTTTGATGACTTCAGTAATGGGGATAGCCTACTTTTTTGATTACTATGACATCAAGCCTAATACATTTTTAGCAGTGGTTTAAATTGCAGCTACAAATTGCCTGTGTCTTGGGTTTTAGTTTGAGAGAACGCCACAAAATGACACCACTGTCATAAATCATGAATGAAGACTGATGTTAGTCTGGATAAGTTTGTATTCTCTGTAATTGGTTAACCAAGAACCGAGCCTGCAAGTCCTCCTTTTTAGGTTTGCTCGACAATGGTTAAAACACCGTTCATTCACTTCATTCTTCTTCCAATCCGTGTGTTTTCAGTTCTTTAAGGGGGGGGGGGGGGTTCTGGAACAACATGTAGCCAATCATATCATCAGAAATACCATAGCAGCTTATAATAGGAGATGAGTGTGCTGATCTTGTGATAGGTTCCTACCCTCCACTACTGTGATTGTCTAAGTGAGAACATAGCTGGTAGTGGCATGGGCAGTGTCATGATATGACGAGAGGAATGGAGGCGAGCGGGTAGCCACAGTAACCGTTAGATAGTGGCTGAGCAGGGTCCCTAACAGCTCAGTGGTGTGCGGCTCCTGCAAACTCAAACTATATGTGCAAACATATTGACCTGGTTTGTGCAAATTCAGAATTGTTTTATGCGTGTGTGGGTGTAGCTTTACATAAATCCACTTATGACAAATAGCACCACCTTAGATAAATATGGACAGATATGTATATTTACTGACTAATGCTGCACTTAGACAACAAAAAACATACATCTACAAGATATTTTTCTATCATTCATATGACTTGAGGCAGGTATGTCAAAATAGTTTACTTTTGTGACAAGGGTGCAGTGCAAATTCTATCTTGTGAGGTGTCTCCCATAATTTAGTAAAATACACCTGATTTTACAAGTAAGCTTGTGCATTTGTGGGCCAAGATGTCTTCTGCGTAGGCTTCAAACCGCCTGATGGGTGGGTCGGAGGTGTTTGTGTGCTAAATGCAAGTAGCGGTTTAGAAGGGATTTCAAGTCCTGTTGGATCCTCGCTTGATGACACTATGTGTGATGTTCAGTACCTAAAACATCGCTGATTTTTGCTTGTACCTCATAGGGGAAACATAAAAAATCTGCTATATTTTAGGTATTGTAACACCCAGCAATGGGCGTAGCTGCACAACGCTCGAGGCTCTTATATGACGTCTCGCAGAATGGAATCTCCCCTTACAGTGGAAAACAAGATGTCATTTTATAGGATAAGATCATTTAAATGAGGGTGGTGGTGGATAAGGGGCTTTTACAGATGTGTTCCCTGTTGTGTTTGTGGGCGCGCAGCCGTTTTTTCTCCATGCTAAAGGACTTGAATTCTCCTGCTGGTCAGATCTGCTGGGAATCCCAGCTTCACCACTATGCTTTGGATAGGATGCATTCTCCAGTTGTGCATTTGTAGGCAAAATGCCTGTTTTTAATATATACTGATTTGCAGAGCCGTAACTTAGAATTCTAGCGCCTGGGGCGAGAAAGACAAATGCCGCCCCCCTAGCACTCAATTTTAACCAAATGAACCTAAAATATTCCTAAATTGCGCCCCCCTTCAGCGTTGCACCCTGGGTGATCGCCCCTGTCGCACAGCCCTAGTTACAGCCCTGCTGTTTTGTTTCAGTATTCCAACATTGCCTGGTGATGTATTTTTATTTAGTTATCCTTCTGTGCTTGCTGTTGCATCCACTTTAAATCTTCAACTAAGGATGTCTGTTTTTAAATTAGGATATGAAATTATCTCAGTGCCTTACAAAGTACATGCAGTCCTCAGCTGAATCAATTTAGCTAGAAATGCATGACTTGCCTGGGGATAGGCTTGTGAATCTTATCTCCGTCTTTTCTGTCATTCTCCAGCAGTTGATAATCTGACTGGAAATCCATAACACTGAGGTAGATATTTGACTGTGTGTTAAGTCCTCTAAGAAATCGGTTTCCTTACAGTTCGGAGAAACCTATTTTTATCATTTCTAAACAAATCATGTTGTTTTTGATCCTTTTAAAGACTTCTGAAGGTTTATACCCAGTAGAATAATTTATCACTTCAGCTTTCAGATAAGAGACTGCTAAGCCACACCCACTTAAGCACACGATGGAATGGATCCACCCACTCACATTACAGCACATGAATGTATGGAATCCAGTGAAATCACATGGTCAGACAGGGTCACATGAATTTGGAATACTGCAGCATTGTGTAGCACAGAATCTCACACTGCTGGAATTAGACGGTGGAATTGGAATTAAAAGTTCCCAGAATGTTGTGTACTAAAATGTTTCCTTACGTTGAATACAAAACACAGCCCAAAAGAAAACTATGGACTCAATTATGCTCTTAAGCAGGGTTGCCAAACATTTTTGTATGTGTGGCCTACGGACTGGAACAGGGATCCGTTAGAGCACTGCACAAGTGTACATTTTAGACAAGCTTTCAGAAAATGTAGAGGTTGGTTTCAAACTTAAAGGAGCCAAGCAAAGCCAGAGTGTGATGTGCAAAAATGTTGGTGTGGTTTAAACTAATTCAGTTGCTTAATTATTTTAATAATGGACAATGAACACAGTAAATGTAACATCAGAGACAATAAATGACACATGACAGGCAGTATCTGACACACGTGCGCAGAATTGTGGACATCAATGCACTGCGAATACAATTATAAATGCCCATAATGTTACTAATACAGGAGACCCAATTTCTGTGCTATTTAACACTCAGTGGATGAAATGCTACCCAAGTTCTCATATGTCATCTGATGTTATGTAATTATGCCTGTCTAACACTTTGTGGCAACCATTTTAACCTCTGAGCATTTGCATTGAGAGTATATGTGAGCAACTGCAACAGCAGGCCACAGAAAAGCCCTTGGGCACTTTGGGTACATCTGCTCTAGAATATATAATAAAAATAACCTTTCTATTAGTAAATCAATCATAATTATGATTTGATTTTTGACACCAGCAGAAAGAAGTAGCTTGCTTCCAAAAGCAATGTGCTGAGAGAATAAAATAGGTTATATTGCATATTTAACAATATGGGGACCTAAAAACTGTGTGGTTTTGGGTTTTGACCCACAAGTTGTCCACGGTTAATCTTTAGTTCACTAGAATTAAAAGATTCTGTAGTGGTATTGAGTATTATTCAAAGCCCCTGTCAAAAAATAGGGTTGCCCTAGGAAATGCTTTCCTGAATCCTTTGAAATCAAGCACATATTTAAATGCAGGAAAGATGCTTACTGTATCCAGGTGAAATTATCCTTGTAACAGGTAGTACATTCAGCAGATAAGAGGAAGTCAGGTTGTGGTTTATAGGCCATAGATGTTTTATTCTTCCTGAATGGCAGTAAAATGAAGTGAACTGTTGTGGGTTTTGTAAGATAGGCGTTGACATATTTGTTATGAAAGGAATGTTCTCTCCAGAGATCAGCTGTTAGCCTGTCTCTGGTATTTCCACTGAGGCAATAAACTGTTCTCTTGTTTGCAGGTCCTTTTTTATTGTATTCTAATAAACTCTACTGTGCATGTCTCTGTGCATATGTGCTATTGACAGTTCTTATCTACAGACAAGACTGGTGGATAGCAGCCAGATAGTTTATGTTCCTTATCTGCTACAGATGTTTCAGTGAGGACTGTAATGAACTAACACATTTTACTGTGCAGAATAATAAGTAAGACGATTATTCTGCTGCAAGAACAGAGATGGAATTTTTTTTACAGTGGCACTCCGAAGTGTGACCTCCAAATTTGTATTTTTAGGGTTAGTGACCCTTTAAAAGTAAAATTGGACATGTTTAACAGCGTATTGAAAAAGCCATTAAAATCACATTAAATACTTAGAAAATGCATGCTACATAAATAGGTTAAAAGGCATGTTGTGTATGTGCAAACCATCACATTCAGAAAATTTTGTTTTAAATCAAATTAGTTTTTCATGTACTAAAAACACAAATAAATCTACATAAATCCAAAGCAGCCTCCCCATGTCTTGGCTGATACTGTTTTTGTTAGCTTTCCAACAGTGAACAACCAAATCAGAGTTTTTGCTGCTCCAAGCCAGTGACAGTCCAGTTTGTTTCAGGCACTATTACTTACAGCTGCCAAAGAAGGGATTGAACTTTGAAATGGGCTCTGTATTGTATACAAGCCACTAGATTGGGTGCTTAGTATTCTAGTCCCCAAAAACCACTCTGTGTTATGCAATTAGTTTTACATGGCGGCACTTTAGATCAACGCTGTGCCCTATAACATAATATTCTTCTCACAAATATAACACTGTCAAAAATGTTTAAAAATATATGGTGTCATCACACCAAGGATAGATTTTTTTCAAAGATCTACTGAAGTACCATTTTAGTTCGGCTGCTGGGCTCAAAAAAGTTCTAAAGGCTAAAAATGCATATCATAGAAAAAAATAGAATGATGATTGCTGATAAAATGAGTTAGTCCTTCTAATTTGACCATTTTATTAATATTTTTGACTCTGGACACACCTGTTTTTATCCTAAGCATGTTTAAATTGCATTGATGTTGGTACATTAAAAAAATGAGATGCACTGTGGGCCTTATTTAGCATTAAGAGTTAATCCAGCTGGACAAGCCAGGTTGCCATGCAAGATATGCAGATAACATTTTTTTTTTTATGCATAAAGGACAAAATTACTAGGAAGCTTTCTTCTTAAATTGTACAAAAGAAAAAATAGGAGCGCTAGGTAAAACACTTCAATAAAATAAATTTATTAAACCACTAAATACATATATTGTGAATATGGCCATAGACACCAGGAATTAAAAAGTAGTATAGCAATGAACATAACTGTCACATGTACTGAATGACTAAAAAAGTATATATAAAAAATATATTTTAAACCACTGAGGAATGGTATATAAAAGGACTGGTATGGAGATATTGCTCACTAACAGACCAGTGGAGATGTTAACCGTGCTGATGGAACTGGGACTAGAAAGACAATATATCACCTCAGTCCATAAGGATTTCAGCCTGTGGAATAAAGGGAAAAGTGATCTCACAATCCCTTATACGTGATCTGTTCAGATGTTCCAAAAGTTTCGTTTTAAAGATATTATTAAAGATATTCTTCTTAAATTGCAATTTAGAGTCAAGTTCAGATGCCTTCCCCATCTCCAACTCTAAATCTGTCCACACATTTTAAATTTGTACCCCCTGCAGCACATGGTGCTTTGTTTACTTCAACCTGTAATTAAGGTTCTGTAAGGTCATTACATTACAGTGTACATTGATACATTCTCCCAGTGTTAATACGCAATTGCTCCTATATTACATAACTTTAGGATTCACTAAGCCCTAAATAGCCACAAGGCGACTTGATAAATTGTATATATTACATAGTGAATGGAAGTGCCGTACAGTGGAAATTGGAGTTCCTCAGTGCTGTCAAGGTCAGGTAACTGCTCCAGACTAGCTGTAACCTGTACTGTTGCAGTCCCATCTGTCGACTGCAGATAACAACAGCAATCTCAAGTTATATATATTGAAAAAGGCAACCGAATTAAAAGAAGGTAGGCTTTATATCTGGTTTACATAAATACTTTGTGGCCTTTTATATTTTGGTATGTTGTATATTTTTTGTTGTGATTGTTATTCTTTAATTCATTGAAAATTCATGTTCTATTAATGCTTCATCAATAAAACTGTAAAGTGTAATTGTTTGATTTGATGTCATTAATCATAATACTTTTGTAATTGGTGTTAATTAGGAACACTTATGCTTTATAAAGAATAACACTAATGTAGAAGATATTATATATCACCCAGATTCCTGTGCATTGTTTATAAGCTCTGGGCCTGTTACTAAGTGCTTTTATATGTTTACAGAATTCCTATGACTTGTAGTGGTTCGTATTATGTACAGTAGACTATACCATTGTTCCTTCTGTTATTATTGTAGGATTATACATTTACGGAGTATGTAATGCATGTTCAAGATGCATTATGACGCATACTTGCTCACACTTTGTAGCTCCCCTCCGGGGTCTCCAGGTGACAGGTTCCCGGGAGGTGAGTTGCATTACAGCTGTGTCTTCTGCTGCGCAATACGGCAGTTCCTGTCATAGTGCAGTCGGGGGTGGAGCAGTGATGCAATTTGCTCTATCAAGGGCTCCCTTCTCATTCCGGAGCCCCGTGGTCGTTTCCAGAGTGTAGGCAAATATGATTATGACGTATCTTCTCTTCTCCTAATTAGTGGAGGTTATATTGCATCATTTTACCTGTTTGTTTTTTTGATCATGTTAAAATGTTTCATAAACAGTTTGTTTCAATGAGGCTGTATATATGTTTATTTTGCGCTTCACATGCTGAGCAGGTAACCCTCTAACCTGCAGTGATGACTGACATTAAGGGGTATATTTACTAAGCTGCGGGTTTGAAAAAGTGTGGCTGTTGCCTATAGCGACCAATCAGATTCTAGCTTTCATTTATTTAGTACTTTCTACAAAAGGACAGCTAGAATCTGATTGGTTGCTATAGGCAACATCCTCACTTTTTCAAACCCACAGCTTAGTAAATCTAGCCCTAAGTGTGAAGCAGTACGTATCTGCGGTTTTGTCTGTCTCAGTAAAGCTGGGTACACACTACACTGTTTTCGTCCAATAATCGGCTCAAACAGCCGACATACGACCGCTCGTTCAAAAGTCGGGTCAGTGTGTGCAGTGACACGATGGTCGAAAGTCTGCCCAAATGGCCGATTATCGCCTCATTTGGTTGGTCGTACTGTTTAATATTTTCGTTCCAATCTCGTTTCCGCTGTGTAGTTTGTGTGTAAACTTCCGACCGATCCACAACAGTGAGTACGAAATTACAGTCATTGCTCACGACAACATGGCTGTAAAAAGTCGCTAAAGGGACGTCCGCTCTTCCCTTTATCGTCCTAAACAAGGCTAGTGTGTACAATTATGTAAGACACTGTATTTTAACGTATAACTGTATCAATATAAGTATTGTATCTATCCCTTCCCCAATACAGATACGGTTGTTGATTAGGATTTATGTCCTATATTGGAGGCAATTGCATATTGTGGACAGTTGCGGTGCTCATTCAGATGTACACCCTTATTATGAAGTTGCTGGCCTTTAATGTGGGACAATTCATTAACGTTCTGGTCAAATAACTACAGAAGTATTTGCCAGATGAAGGTTTTTCTTTCTACTCTATACAAAAGGCCTACACAATATACGTGTGCTAACAATCGCCACCAAATTCCAAAATAGAATAAGATACTTGATATTTCCTTTGGCCAACCATGTGTTGTTCAGACTTGTTATCTGGATAATAATGCTTAGTATTATCTCTGCCTGATAAATCTACACGTAATACATTCATGCGGCCCAGTCTACCACACTAGAAAATGTACATGTTCACCGAATAATCTGCATTTATAATCTGTCTGCTTCACATAAAACAATCCATGTTTCTTAAAAAGTGTTAGAATTTGTTCAGAGAAATCACTTTTTTCATCTTGTAAAATATGCAAGAATGTGTCCTGAAGCCAAAAAGAGGAGCTCTGCTTGTCAGGGTGATCTTCATATAATTCATATTAAAGCAGCTTTTTTCTTGTCTATAATTATAAGACAGTGTAAATGATTAAATATGTTCTCTTAATATTCCATCCTTCACTTCCTTATAGTTGGTTCATTCACATTTAAGTTACCGTATACAATTAAAGTGCTGTTTTCTGTATTGTTATTTTTTTTTTTGTCTTGTATGTCGGATACAGTCCAGCATTAAATCCCAACCAAGAATTTGATTTTATATATGAGTGTGGCCTGTAGCTTCATCCTACACCTTGATTAAAGAGAACACCTATAAATTATTTTATAGGTGCTACATGACTCCTAATATACCTCTTAAACCTGTCATCCCTCTGCTGGAAGAACTGTGCTCATGTTGGCATCTTACTTTGTCTCCTTTTGGGACTATGTGTGGAACCTCATAAATAGAATATTTGGATTTTCTCTGCCTAAGGACCCATGTACCTCTCTCCAGTGTTAAGCTGGGTACACATCTATGTAATTATCGTCCAGATCACAAAATTCACGCCTGTTTGGTCAGATATTGCAAGAGTGTGTACGCTCCCACAATCATGGTTTATCTTACAAAAAACGCGTTGCATCTGTTGATTTGGTTTAATAAACTTCCTAAAAATCAGGATCAATGATCGAACAATGTCTTTTCAGCATGATCATCAAGGGTTTCCCTTTACAAGGCAGCGGCGCTTTAAATTTAAGCGCTGAAGACTCCGAACTCGCGGGTGTTGAAGAACCCGGAGCTTAATACATTTACCCCCAGGACTCAATTGTGTGTGAAATCATTACAGAAATTGCATCTGAAGTATCATTGCATAGGTGTATACCTGGCTTTTTCTCCAAACAAAATATCAATAAGTAAAACTGTTTTTGTTTTATTTGGCATTTGTGTGCAGAAGAGACTTGGAAGACTATAACTATTAGGGGCATATTCAATTGTTGTTTTTCAGAGGCGCGGAAAAACAACTACAGTTAATACGGTAAAATCTAGCTGGGTTTCAGCTCAGGGAGCTGCGAGCTGAAACCCAGCGAGTAAATTACTGTATTAACTGATTTTCCGCGCACGATTACCATAATAACTGTAACGCGGGATTTTCGGCGATCCCGCCAACAAATGAATATGCCCCTTAATGTCAATATGATTGTTTTGGATGAATGTTTTGTTTTTGTTTTTGTTTTTTTATTTAAAGTTCACCAATATAACAAATATAAACCAGACAAACAGGATATTTAGTTAACAGAATATGCCTTTTTGGATAAGTTTCAGATTGTAGTTGTTGGCAGAATTACTGCTATTTCTTCCTGTGAGATATTAATTATCCTCTTTGTTAATAAGGGTCATTCTGCTCAGGCTCAGGCATGATTGATTCATGAAGAGTTTTTTCTTATTTCGATTTAACATGCATAGCAAAATACATTTTCGCTCAATATTTTGTAGTATAGACATTCCTAGAAGAGTAGATATTTACATGCTTTATCTGCAAGTACATAACAGCCAACATTATGCCATAGAGCCAATGAGGGAAGAGTTCAGCTTCACTGGGAGAATTGTGGATAGCAACATGCAAATTATTCCTTATTTGCCCTTAGTGACCAAACAGTCATAGATACAGAGTCATAGATACAGAGTCATAAAACCAAACAGATGTCTTCTATTTTCAGATCTCATCAGTGCATGATGTGGACCAGCAGTTTCTATTGGCCGAGCACCGCAGAATGCATTGGTCAATTTCTTATAATCATTTGCTCTGACAAGAACTGCAAATAGGAGCTATGATTTTGAATCTCTGTATATATCCATGCTAGGAAACTAGCTTGGTCAATAAAGCCAGTAAACTGGGACTTACAGGTCTGCATTGGGTAATATAAAGTTGAATCTTTCATTTTTGGGGTATCAAAATACAAATTGTTATAAAGTGTGATCATGTTATGGTATATGAAGGTTCTTAATGCATTACCTATACTAGAGGGCTCTTAGGCACCTTCTGACAACTTCAGCTTTCTCTAGCTCCCATATTGGCATTAAGAAAATCATTTGACCTTATTATAGCTCTTGGATCGGCCGTATTAACGCTGTCAAGATGAACACCATCCCCAGACTGCTTTACCTCTTCCAGACCCTGCCCATCCCTGCACCCACCCCCACCCCCCCCACATACGTTTTTAAGTTCCTTCACTTCCACATGCCTAGATTCATGTGGTCTGGCAAACTCCCCCGGGTCTGCCTCAAAGTCCTTCAAAGGTCCTCATGGGGAGGAAGGCTGGGTATTCCTGATTTTTGACGCTATTACCTCCCCGCCCAACTTGCTCAATGTCTTCTGTGTTGTGGCTCTGAATCCTCCAGAGTATGGGCACATATTGAGGCTGAAGGTCTGGGATTACTCTCACTGTCCACTCTCCTCTGGTTCCCTTTAGATTCCAAAGGCACATTGACCTAAAGAACCGATTGGATCAGATGTTTGATATTGGGCCAGAAATGTGCTCAAATAAAGAAAGAAAATCATTTGAAATATTACTTCTCTTGTTTCCTTTTGTCCTGACTCCCAACACATCCTAAAATTATATTTAATTCTTGAATTATCTGGAGTATGATTGGTGGAATGGGTGAGATATGCTAATTAAGATCTTTGTTAATCACCCTCAAAGTGTTAAGTGCCTTGGCTTCCCAGATAGTGTGGTTTGTCAGGGTCTACTGAGTACTTGTACCTGACTCCAGAATGATTTTGTAGAATTCTATACAGAATTATTATCAATGGATGTGATTACCTTTATGTTATCTATATAGTAATCAGTCTAAGGCTGGGTACACACTACAGGCTTTTCAGCCGATTATCGGGTGCATCAGACGATAAACGACTGAATGGCCCGATATCACAGTAGTGTGTACGCTCCAGTGATGAACAAGGATCGTTCCAAAGCATAGATCATCGTTTGATTTGATGGTTCAACAGAAATATAAGTCTCATTCAGTTATGGAGTGACATCTTTCCAATCCTGTGTGTACAAACTCACGATCTGGATCTTCATAGAGTTTATAGTCGTGATCTTTTTAGCCGATGGTTATGACAGTTGAAGAGCACAGATCTGAAGGGAAATCTTTTAAAACGTGTATAGTGTGATCGTGATGCTGATCGGGACTTTTTTTTGGCTTTCAGTCGTGGTAAAACATTGGTCGGAAATTTCTGTAGTGTGTACCTAGCCTAACTTATGCAGCCTGTAGTGTCTTTACTTGCCCTCACTCTACTCTTTAAGTTTCAGGAGCCAGAAAATATTTGAGTTTATCATAGACCTAAGCATAGAAACATCTGAGACTTCACCAGTAAATTAACTTGCACAGATGGCAAGCTATATAATGCACTACTCTGGTCAATTTGGATTTAATTAAAATTGGTAAAGCGTAATATAGTTTCTATTTAATAAGTACTATTTAGTATATACTAATATTTTAGACTGTAAGTTGTCATGCGCAGGGCCCTGTCTACCTGTCTTCACCTCTTTTGTGAATCTCGCTTGTACTTGTTCTCATTTATATGTGATTGTATTTTGTAAGATTTGTAACTCTGACTATCCCGTGCTGTAGTGTTTTCTAGCGTCTTACAAATAAACAATGATGATGATGAACACGCCAATGTAATGAAAACTATACATTGATTTTTGATTAACGATGTAATTGGACTCAATTTCATTTACGCTGTTGTTAAAAGTCAAGTTTGGTGATCATTCTCCTTTAGGCATTTGAAGTAAATGAAAAACATATGGTCAGTGTCATTCTGGCCACACATTGATAATGATCCGTATAATCTTTACACACATTGACATTTGATATATAATGGTCTCAGTTGTCCAGTGTCCATTATCATGCCTTTACCTCTGAAGCACAAACATATAAAATACACTGTATATTATGGTTCAGTGTAGGGTGAAGGCCTCTTGGTGTTGACTTTGATAATTATCATCATCATCATCATTTATTTATATAGCGCCAGCAAATTCCGTAGCGCTTTACAATTGGGTGATATTGTCACCAACTGACATAATTAAGGTGAACTTGTCATGATGATGATAGCCAAGGTAAAGGCTATCTAATAAAAGAGACAATACATCAGCTTGATTATTTTGTTGATTGATATAATACACAGTGCTCTATATTTAATAGCATTAACACAAAAAGATGTGTCCCTTTTAATAATGTTCCTGGTGTTTTTTCTGTTTATTTTTGTTTTTTTATTATTATTATTTTATTTTTTATATAGCCGGCCCTTGTTGGCTTCTTGTTGGCTTCACACTATAATCCAAATTTGTGAAGTACATCATGGTTGTGTTGATCTTTTTTCAGCAAGCTGAAATACAACCAAGAAAAAGGTTTGTGGTATTTGCAAGTACAAGGATCTGGCATCCCTCCCCAGCTGTGAATGTGCTAGCTGCAGGACTTGCCCAGTGAATGATCTGTCTATATTACGTTCTAAGACATTCCATAATATAACGGGAGAGTCTTGGGGCAATCATTTTATGTATTTTTCTTTCATATATTTTTCCTTCATAATCACTTCAGCTTTAAACTGTGGGAATGATTCTCTATTGAACTGCAAGCAAGCTTTGTTTTAAAGGTGGTTCTTGTTTGTTTTTATTATAATCCATTACCGTTCACTGATCTCTGGAAAGCACTGTAATATAATGCATTGGCTGTGCTAATGTATTGAGAGTATCTATTTAATAAAGCTGAAGCTGATTTTACTGGAATGTATTATAAATTTAAGGACAGAAGAGCGTAAATAAAACATACAATTTTACTATTGAGGTCCATCATGCTTAAATTTAATTTGCAAACTAGTGTGTATATATTTGCAGAAACATTCATCCTTACCTAATTCAGCTGTCACATGGAGTGTTCAACACTGATTATAACAAAATATCCCAATTCTGACTTTGTTAATGACAGAAATGTGGACTTGCGATGCTTTTTAGGGTGTTCGGAAACCCTTCAGTAAAATCAGTCTGCGTCTTATTTTATGGGCTGCCAAATGCTCATAGCCATATAGTAAAGACTTACTACCTCTATAGAACCAGTCCGTTGCATTAATTAAAACCGATAAGTTTTAACTATTGCTCATTGTAGGATCAATTATTATTGTAATTAATCATGGTAGTGAGGAGGCATTGGAGACTGCCTGTGTTACATTTGTCAGTTTCATGCGTTTGAAGAAATGCGCTTTTCCAGTACAACTGGGAGGTGCAAAATGCGGCCCATTATAAGTATAATATAGAGATACACTATCTTGGACCACAGAGGTTCTTGTTAATTTATATATATTTTTCTCTTCGTTTTGAACCTTGTCCCAATTTTAGTTGTCAAAACCACCCCATGGTGCCTTTCAAGCAGCGCTTGACAAATATTTTAGACTATAATGTAGGAGCCAGGCAGATTTAAAAACATTTGTATTTGGTAATAAGTGGCAGACCATAGACATGTACCTCAGTTCCCTTACATACAGCTCACACTTTTAACAGACATTATATACTCTTCTATCTTCATCATAACCATCCATTATCCCCTTCTATCTCTACAATAATCCTCTTCCTCATCTCACTCCTCTACCCTCTCCCATCGAGTTCATTCTCTATGCCTTTGTCACTGCTCAAACACATTCACCCCTCTCCTCAGCATCGCTCAGTCCCCTTCTCCTTCCCATTGCCTCCTGTCATCATTCTCCACTCCTCATAGTCTCCTTACCAACACAGTCCTTTCATCACTATCACCATCCTGGCTGCTCATCAGCAAACTCTCCCCTTTATTATTATAATCACAGTAACTAACCCCCCATCCATATAGTCATTACTAACCACCTCATCCTGACTAACTACCCATCATCAGTCATCATTAACTCTCCCTCAATAACCTGTCATCCTATCATACACTCACATCATTTGTCATACTTTACTACCATTAACCCCTCACTCACCACTGTATTACTCCTCCACATTTACTCAGAGAGCAATTGATCATATATCAGTTCCCCTCTGGGCAATTCCATAGCAGAGCCAGAATCCACATGATCAGAGAGCAAGTTTAATTCTGGAGCTCCGGAATGCTAGGCTGCTCATTCTGGGGTGTCATTAGATTCTGTTTTGGGGTAAGAGCAGAAAACGAATTATATATAGAGCTCTCTGCTGCTGGCTATACAGAGCCTTCTCCTCTGAGTGAAGTGTGACACAGCAGCTTAGAAGAAGGACAAATGTCCTCATTCAGACAATGCACCGCACCCCAGGGGTTATGCTCCATGATCCAATGTGACCTAACGCCTGGGGGCCTTTTAAAGGAGTTTTCCAGCTTTGGACAACACATGTTTGCGGCTTCAGATTGGATCTCCTGCTTTCCTCCTCAGACCTTTATGAGTTAAATGGATTCATGTGTGTGACTCGCAAAGTGTTCTAGAAGGGAAAAAAGAAATAGAAAAGAAAATTGCTGATAAAATAGGTACCTGTTTCTGTAAGAAGTTGTGTAATTACATATATGATTGTGCTTAATTAAATATTCTTCTTATATGTACAAAATAAGAATAGTCATCCATATTCAAGATTGACTTGTATAATTACCAAGAGGAAAGGGATGTGTAAGAGCACTATTTTGTTTAATTTATAAGTTATAATGTGCATGTACAATATTTGAAAGTTTATAAGGCTTGCAATTAATTTATTTTTTAGCCCTTTGGTAAAACATGTGGGTGATTAGAGGGATCCCATATTTATTTTCATTATTCATTTCATTTTTTTTGTTCTAGCTTTATTAACACTTTTAAAAAACTCACAAAAGGAGTGAAGTCAAGTGCAGTTTGTTAATGCCTCTTAAAGCCACTTAGCTAAGACTTTTATACATACAAGCTATCCTACTGATTTTAAATGTGAGCAGTCCCTTTGAATCACCTTAATACAGACATCTTATTTTAGCTTTCTGGGAGTAATAATCACATTTGCCTTTCAATGGACACTGGACGTGAAATGGATTATTTCACAACCATTACTTACATTGCTGAGCGTTTTAAGTAAAGATGAATATGCCAATGGCTATGATAACCTTGCTCTGGAGACTACAATTGAGTATCAAATGATTCAGCTGTTTTCAATAGCCTCATGATTTATAGCAAAAAAAAACCAGTTGCTCTGTAAAAGTTTATTTTAATGTGGTTATTTCTGCACCTAAGCCAGTTTCATCTGTCAATGTGCCAGCTCAATAACCTTTGCCCAACTGCCTACATCACGATGTTACATTATTCTTATTTTCATTTCGTACTTTCTATTGAAATTCCTAAAAAAAAATAAAAAAAATTAAGACCTGTAAAAGAAAAAAAAACTATTTTCAAAATGAAGCTAGATAGCCAAAGGCTCCATCTGGCTAACGATGGTGCAGCTTGTTCATTCTTAACCGCCTAAAGACAATTAGACAAGATCTTTGTTCCTCCTTGCTGGTCACACCCAAGGAGTCTGCTGCCTAAAGTCTTAGTCACCTGATTTGTCACTGACTAGAACATATCGACACGTCTGTGCAGCATGTCATTTCCATTCTGGAAAAATTTGGAGTATTTACATAAAGTTAGAATGAGCTTGTACGTAAGAGTGATGGATGTTGCAGTGTGCATTGATGCAATATGTAGTCTTGATGATCCACAGACATACTGTATACATGCCTATAGTGATATTGCTGCTTATGGTAGTTGAAAATATTACTGTTCTAATTAAAAAATGCAGCTGGTTTATAAGAAGGTTTAGAAACGACATGATTCTGTTCTAGAACTTATACAATAAAGAGATTTGTGCCAGCCAGCAGTATTCTGACTCTGTGTATATTGTCTTGGCTTCAGTATTACAGCTAGTTGTGTAAAATGATTATATAGCCTATGCCAGTCTTGTATTAGCAGTGTTAACGTGTGCTGCTGCTGCTGCTGCTGCTGCTGAATCCATGTTTATAAACATGGTTGAATTATGTACTTGAAGAGAGGCACTTTATGGTGATTACCCACCAGCATTAAGAAAACAAACCTGTGGTCAGGAAGAGGTGGAGATTTAAAGAACACTTCATTGACTCCCTTGCCATTACTTGACGCAAACACAAATCAATAGAGTGGGCATAGCATAAAAAGCGCTGTCACTGCTCCCGACCACAGAAGTAAGCATAAGTGGTTATGGAAACAATGGGTCCCATTACCATAACTGTTTACATGCTTTTACTAGCGTTAAACACTGATAAAAATATGACACCATGTTCTCATTATAGGTAAGCATGTGTGTAGTGACCAGGGAGGAATTATAGCTGTAAGGATTAACAAAAAACATAATTGTGGTGAATAAAGCATAATCATAAGGGACTGCATTGTAAATACTGTATTTCAAATTAATCCATTTATAATTTGTTTTTCTGTGTAAGCTAGGGGGTAGTGCAGTGTTGGCTAACCTGTGACACTCCAGGTGTTGTGAAACTACAAATTCCACAATACCCTTCCAGCAATAAGCTGGTATATATTGGCAAAGCATGCTGGGACTTGTAGTTTCACAACACCTGGAGTGTCAGGTTAGCCAGCACTGGGGTAGTGCATATGCAAAGCTTTGCTCTTACAGGGTTACTGAACAGACCCCAGAGTTACCAGATAACATTTTCACCTTATGGGGAACTAAGCAGCTTCAAAGGCCTCATGGGGTGAGCTATATCCTGGCATAGGAGTGGTTTTTGGCACCTGAAGAGACTTTTAGGAACTGCTCAGCATGTGGTCTGACACAGGGAAGACCACATGATGGTTTGCTGTATTTTATATAGGCAAATATAATTCCAAGTCCAAAATCGCACTTACAATCAATATAATTAGTGATCAACCATATATTCATAAATAGCATGAGGAAGGACAACCCATATGTCAAATAAAGCTGTCTGTCATGCAGGGAATGAGAGGAAATCAGTATCAACTCAACTAATCCAATGGACCTATGCATGTTTGGTATCTATAAATTGGTAAATTTGTATTGGATTTATTAATAATAAAATTGGGTCTGCGTAACACTCCTCAGGAAAGATATGTTATATTTTAGCATTAGAGATTCAACAGGGAAGATATAAATTGTGATTGGTTGTAAAATTTGTCATATGCCTTCCCTGGAGACAAACCCCTGGAAGAAGGGAAAGGTGAAAGTGTCTTTAAAAAGATGAGACCAGTTACAAGAAATTGTCAGAATTTTGGGAAATCGGTCAGCATTGAAAAGCTGTCCATCTTTCAAGCCAATTTCCCTTAGCGCAGATTATACAACTCGTATGTAAATTTATACTCTGAACCTTTCTCCTGTTTATTGTATTTTACATGTTTTGCTGTGTGTTATATCATCTTTTATTGTTTTTTATAACCTGTAAGCATTGTACTTTTTGTATATTAAATCTAACATTTAATAAGTGCTGTCCTTATTGCTCTAAATGAATTCAGTGCCTGTTTAGAAGAAGTTGATTGCTTGGCTGTGTTAACCCTTTAAAATACCAGTGTGGGAAGTGTTAACTATTTTCGCTATCAGAGTGCAGAGTGTGCGCAATTGGGTGATAAGTCATAGGCGTTCTACGGGCCTTATATGTAGATAGTGACAGAACATAAGTGTATTAGAAGTGTGGAAGCGGGTGCCTGTGTTGGGGAAGGGACCAGTTAGATCTGTAACCTTAGAGAGACGTGAGTGCGAGATTGAATTGCTGGAATTATGTGTGTCCCCTTGTATTTTTGCAGTGAAATTCAGGTTCAGGGTAAAATGTCAATTCTACAGGTATCATTACTCAAAATAACTGGTTTAGCCTGCTTTTTTTTTTTTTTTACCTTCAAATTGGATATTTTTTGCAGTCTTTTTAAAACCTAAAACACACAAATTTGTCTAGTCATTTTTATGCAATAAATATTGGTTATTATGTAAGTGTTATGATGATGTAAAGTGCTGTTTGCCACATAGTAGTTGGTACTTGTCAGCTCTAAGTATTTTGGTAACAATCTTTGTTTGATCGTTACGGATGGGTTGTCACAGTTGTCTGTGTTTTTCTAGTTTGAGAAGGGATTAAGTTTACTGTAACTTAAGAGGCGATCACACAGCAATGCTGCCCATCCTGAATTGTTTCTACCTGTAAATGCTGTTTCTCACTAAGTGCTTATTTCTTGGGGGCTTTCTATTCTCCAAATGTAATGGATCCTAAGGTACATAGCTGACGTAACTAATTTCTGTCTATGGAGTCCCTATTTTCCACGGACTTGACCCTGGCAAGGTCTCTAGTAGTCAATATTCACCATTTGGAATGGTTGGAGGGAGCATGGTGGCTCAGTGGTTAGCACTTCTACCCCACACTGGGACACAGTTGAAGATACGGCTGAAAGTGGTATTATTTGTGGCTGCTCAGGGGCAGATGTAAGTAATAGATGATGACGAGCACTCAAGCTAGTGAACCGCTTGTAGTTAGAGGTTTGCAAATGATTCACAGGCGCTTATTGAGACTTTAGTAGTTGCTCGGCTATAGATTAGGAAAAAAAGCCTTTTTTTTGTATGGATGCCGGTAAGTTGTTTCTGCTGTAATTGCTAAGTTATTCACGTTTAAATGATGCTTCATAACAATAGTGTTTGTAACATATGCAATAAAATATATACTTCTTCGTAACTTAGACGTGTCTGAGGGGTGTGTCTGTTTGTCAAGCTGGCGCATCTACTACTCAATCATACATGGGCGCATCTACACCTCTGAGTATTGGTTACATCTACTTGCATATGAAATTTTCAATCTCAAGTTACGCTTACATAACATTCTGAATTAGGCCCACAGTATTCAGTGCCCAAAAAACACAAAAAAGGTTATGAAGAATGATTTTCACCTTCACATAGTCTAAATCAGGGTTGTCCAACCCACGGCCTGCGGGCCGCATGCGGCCCAGCATGCCTGTAAATGTGGCCAAGCAGGAGTTTTGGTTGTGGCAAGGGGGCAGCGCTGTAAATTGAAAAAAAAAAATCCTGCAAAAAAAAAAAAAATACTTACCTTGCGTTCACGTCAGCTGGCGCTCCAGCTCCCTCCCTGGTCTCCTCCTCCGTGCGGCACTCGCAGTGAATGTCGCGGGTGACGTCATCACACCCGACATCCATTGCGTAGTGCAGCACAGAGGAGTCACCCGCGTGAACTATCAGCAGCAGTATCTTATTGTTGTTACTCTGAATTTGGACTTTCTGCACCATGCAATTATGAACTAGCTGTGTTCTCTGTATGTATCTAATATAAATATTAAGAGATGATTGTATTTTTAATATTTTAAACCATTTTAAATGTGCAGTGCTGAGTAGGGTGAAAATATCACCCACTGTTACCCTCATCGGAGGCTGCTCCATGAGCCGTTTTCCCGCCACCCTATCATTAAATCTCTGTAGATTTCTATTACTCCTCCTGATGCTACCTATATCGGTGACCATTTTGCCAATAAAAAAATTTATTCATGGGTGCAGAAAGAGAGGAAAAAAAAGTTTTTGGCATTTAATTCCCCGAACCCCACTAAGGGGCAGATGCGGGTAAGTTAAATTGTAGCTGGTTATGGGACTACTGCTTTAATTATGATTCTGCAACAGGTTTCCTAACTCTTACTAACTTCATTTCCAAGTAAGTTTAATATATTAACTATGTTTTCTATGGTTTTTTGGATGATCAGCTATCGTTAGTGTTAGTGTATTTTATGTGCGGCCCAAACCAACTCGTCGTCTTCCAATGTGGCCCATGGAAGCTAAAAGGTTGGACACCCCTGATCTAAATGCTTTTTCAGTAGACCTAATTGCTTGAGTGTGTTATTCATGGGAAAACATATTATTTAGACTTTTATTGCACAACCTAATATGTTTTAGGTGTTTTTATTTTTAACAGTCTAACAGTACACAATACTTTCAACTTTATTTTGAAATAGTCTTGTATCATACACCATTTGTTTTCTAATCGTTTTGTAGTAGAAGTTTTATATTAATTCACAGTGAGCTTGTCCACACAAAGTAGCTAATTAAATCTCCATTACAATTCGATTTGTAGCCTTTGTATAGGCGACACTTCTCTTTGTCAACCTTTTTATGTGTTATGTTTGTAGTTAAATGTTGTATTGTATTTTTGGGTGCTGTACACTATTTTGATGCTGATTAACCTGACAACTAATATATTGGAAAAATAATTCCGAATACTATGATCCCGACAATAATAAAATATAGACTTACTATTACAAAGACACAGAAGATCTCCAACTTGGCTGTCATTAAATCCGATTACAGAAGATCACAACACTTCACATTGAAGTCACTTAATACAGCCACATAGGTATTTCTGGATTTAAAGCGGCAACAGCAGGACCTACTCTACAATGTCATCTAAGGGATAGGGTTTGGCGCTGTGACGTGCTATTGCCACTTTAAACACTAATGTCGCTATATTACTTTATATCATTGTGAACGGACGGGATTTTCTGCATTCGGATTTAATGACAACCAGGTCATTGTAATAGTAAGTCTATATTTTATTTATGTCGGAATGATAGTAATCGGAATTATTTTGGCAACATATTAGTTGTCGGGGTAAAAGGCATCGTATTAGCGATTACCAGCAGTATTTTTGAACTTCTCTTTGATGTCTGTCTGTGAAGACCATATACATTGTATGTTGTACGGAAAGGTTACATGGTTTAATTATACCGCTTTCATACTGCCACCCAGGCAATATCCCGGGTATATGAACCCGGGATATTGCCGGGGGACAGAGGGGGCAGAGGCTCCCCCGGGTAAACCGCATTCATACTGAACACGGGTCTGTAAAGTAAAAGAAAAAAAAACATCACAGAGGAGATTAACATTGTGTCTGGTGAGACCCGGGTTGAAAAACCCAGATTGCACCATTCAAAGCGCAGGCTTCCCGGGGCATACCCGCGTATTACCCCACCAAAAGACCCAGGTCTAATTCCTGGGAATTAGATCTGGGACCATTCATACTGCACTTTGACCCGGTTCATCTGGGCTTGCCCCAGCAAAAAGCCAGGTTTTTGATGCAGTATGAATGGGGTATTACTGATTTAAAATTATATTAGCGCTGCTCCAAGGGACGGATTCAATTAGCCGCGATGATCCGAATGAGCATCATGGCTGCACATTTTTACCATACGGTGAAAAGTAACACTTTTGCTTGTGTCTCTATGGATATTTCACTAAAACAAATCGTTATGTAGTGTCTGAGTCGTTCTGGGACAATATGCAGTGATTTTATTGTGATGCAGTGATTTATTCATTTTATTTATTTTTTTACAATTGAATCTGCCCCCAAGACTCATATCACAACTTGCTGTTGAAAGATGCAAAGCTGATCAGTATTCTTTTTGTCATCCGTCTTTTATTGTTATACTGACCTTGCAAAATAAAACTTTAAAAAAAAAAAAAAAAAAGAAAGATGCAAAGCTGTGCTACCATCTGTCTCTTTAATGCTGTCTTTGCCTGACTGGTGGCTGTACTGTAATGTCTGAGCTTTTATAGACGCATTGTCGCTTGTTAACTACTGTACATTACTGAGACAAATAACTAAATCTCCTACTTCAAAGGGTGAATTAGTATCCCTGTAATATGTTACAGCAGTGCCATACAGTTGTTCGTTCACCATTACTGCACTTACCACTAGAATATTGTAAGCTTTGCATTATTTCACCACTCTTGAATATATGGTAAATTGAAAGTGTTATAGATTCCTCTAGTCCTGATACCAACTTGCATTACAAGGTGATTAGGAACACATTTATAGAAGACGTCCCTTCTTTGTAATTATTGTAATCCTTAATTTCTACAATATTAACTCTTCCTACACTGAGCTCACTGTGAGCTGTTAAACATGTCTGGCACCTATGAGATTTAGGATAGTCTTAAATTTTAGTAGGAATTTCCTAATTCATTTCACAGAGTTTAGACTTGGACGTCATATTCTTAGGAGCAGTACACAAGTGTGTCTGAACCTATTAAAATCATCTACAGATCAGAGTTATCAGTGTGTCTCCATGTTCCCCTTACATGTACAGAGCTTCTTTTTTTGCATTTCATTTGCTGTGCTGGACTCCATTAAGTTCAATGAATGGAGTGCTCTGCGGTGTTTTCATTTAGTTGTGTTCTGCCAATGGCATGGAAGTAGCATACAAAATGTGCACTTCTGTTCCTTTGTATCAGGTGTGTATAACTTCAGTAGGTCAGTCCTACAAGTGGCCCATTTGCTTCAGTTGGTGTGTGAATTATTGCTAATTGTGGTATTTGTGTATATAATGGTGACTCTTCTATGGAAATTCATACATCCACCTTGTTGTTTACTTCTAGATGACAGGAAAATACAGTAATTTTCCATGAAGTTTGGTGGCTCATAGGACTGACTGCAGTCTGTATTATGGTAGGCGTGACTATATTTGCACTTGCACAAGTATGCTGTTCTCCTAGATTCTATTTATGGTGCAGAATGTACATTAAGGGGAATTTGGATAGACTGGTAGACATTCTTGTCCGTTTTAATTTCTCACATTTAAGTACCCTCAGGAGACTTCTACCCTTTTTTCCTGTATCTTCTTCTTTTTTTTTTTTTTTTTTTTGTTCCTCAAATTTGTTGTCATATTATTTCACAGGTATTTGTTCATGTTTTTATTTTTTTTACCCTTTGTAGTTACACAATAGAAATGTGACCTGACATGCTGCAGTATTCCATGTTGTGCGTGTGACCAGAAGATACACGCCATCTAACCACGCGATACACTGTATGGATGTCTAACTAGTGCTCCTGAGGGCAGCTCTGAAGGATTCAATTGTTAATGCAGAGATATATGATTTTTAGCACTAACACATATAAGACAGAAGATGTATTTGTAAGAATCCAATCAGATCACCTGACCAAGAGTCATCCATTTATAATTCTGTGCCTGTACTTGTCAAATCTATTGCATACATATCATATACATTTTTTATAGTAAAACAGTTTGTAAATAAGTTATTTATAAATATATAACTCCTGTACATATGTTAGCATTAATTAGGAAAACCTGTCTATTATAAGGAATGATGCTCAACTAGATACAAATTATTAAGTGTATTAGAAGTCACTTCAGATTTCTGTGATCTGTACAAAGAAGTCATCCGTGTTGTGTGCTGTGATATACAGAACCGTATTATTTACAGTGAGGGAGTGTATTATACTATATACATTATATAGGGGTTCGTGTTAAGTTGAACGCAAATTGCGTTTTTCCCTTTTTAATATATATTTTTTTTCTGTGCAAGAGCACAAAGTACTAACTCAGAATGTAGTGATTTGTGTGTATGCTCAGGTGTAAAAAACATATAATACGCCAAAAACGCCATTTGCATTCAACTTAACATGAGCCCCTATATAGTGTTGTATAGTACCTACTACTGTTCAATAAGTAGAGGGTCCACAAACATTATACACACAAAATATGAGGTAAAGATAGCCCTTCTTATGATAACTTATATTCTAAGTAGGAAATTGGAACAAGTAGACTCTGAGCAGTCTGGAAAGTGATTCTCTCATGCTGAGAGCCTTTAATATAGATATGGGATTTTATATCCAGAATATTTGGATTTGGGTTTTCTGGATTAGGTTTTTTTTTTATATAATTTGGAACACCGTGCCTAACGTTCTATATGCAGTGTAAAAATTGTCAGTATCTTTCCCCTATGCTGTGCCTGGCACTCTACATTATTATATTGTTTAGCTGTGTTCAGTGGCTGTAGGTGGAAACATCTGTGTTTATGATTCTGTCACCAGAAATTGGCAATTAATTAATTACATTTTCCTTTCTGGTTTTTATATCTTTCTGAATAATGGGTTTCCAGATAACAACAGACCTGAAACCTGTATTTATAAAATGTTAAAATTACTAACTAGATCAATTACTCAGTGGCTCAGTTTAGTGGACAGGCCGTAGAAGCAGGTACATTGTTTATATCATACTTGCCCACTTTGGGCAAGTTCTTTCCGGGAGAGGGGCGTGGTGGGAGGGTGGGAAGGGGTGTGTCGTGGCCAAACGTGCCATTTTGACCCCGCCCCCCGTGAGGGAAATGTCGTTTTGACGCGGGGGTGGGGCCAAAATTCACCGTGAATCACCTCATTTTGAGACGGCAGTAGTGGGATGCGGGAGATTTGCCTGCTCTCCCGGGAGTCCATGAGAATGACCCGAATTTCGGGAGTCTCCTGGACATTCCCGGAGATTTGGCAAGTATGGTTAATATCGTCTACAAATGGGTTTTGGATTTCACACAAATTGTGTGTATTTGGAGGCGGGTGTCATGGTTATGTTTTAAAATTAATTTGGATGTTTGTGTTTTTGAGAGAAAGTGGTTCCTCCTGTATGAGGTTGGGTACTGGTATAACTGTGATTGACAGTGGTGATTGTACGTATGATTGGGAAGATTGTGTTATGAATGTACAATATGCAAAGTTCTTACTCTGAATTTGTAAAGGTAAAGTTTGGGCTCTCATGTTCCTTTGTCTCACAAAATATCTACTTATAATTGGTGCTTACCGAGATTTATAGTACATGGACTGAAATCTCAACGTATATTAAATATTTATACTTTTAAATGCTGTTTCCCATAATGAATGTTTTATATGATGAATTAATAGACCAGCTGATATAGTTACATGGATATGATATTGTGCATTTAATGTATGCTTGGGAAGGATGCTGTGTAGAACAGTTGATCGTACTGTAAAGTATAAGTGTCATTGTTCTGAACTCTAGCTTGTAGCACCCTTGGATGACAATGGACAGGCTGTGGGGTGTTGTAATGAAAAGCGGAATGATTGTCTGTTTACAGACCTGTCCTTTCTTCCCTAGAAAAGGTGTCTGGTTATGAGAAATTAAGTCTTCATTTCACTACCTAACATAATGAGAAAGAGGCAGCGTGCCTGTTTGTATTCTTAGCATTACTGTGAGGGCACAGATGTAATATGTTAATGGGAGTCCCACCTTCAGATTACTTTTATTCATTTCATTATTTTTAGCAAGGCCTTTTTTCATCCCAGCAACGCTTTGTTTTGTTTTTTCATCGCCCTTTGATATGACACAGAACCATTTTGGGGATACAGTTGTTGCACAAAGTGTAGCTGATCTGTGTCCTATAGGAGGGCAGTAGAATAACTTCCTAAGTGATATAAAGGCTTTAGTGAAAATAGTACTGGAGGGTATATACAAACCAGTAAACTGACGGGAATAATCCATTTTAAGATGACACATTTTAAGTGAAGGATTTTAAGGAGTGCTTGTTTTTAGTGACAGTATATTTTCAAGTTTTTTAAGGATTTAAGATTATTTTAAAAATGTAAAGTGTAGATCATCTAAGAGCCAATGATAACTCTTATCATTACCTTGTTTTTTGCTTTGTTGTTTTCCATTAAAGTTATTGGAAATACATTTCGGTGTATATGATAATTTTATTCCATAACTTCCTCTAAACGTACCTCAGTTCAGAACTCCTCATACAACGTATTTATTATAATTTATGCCTGTAGTGCCTTGATATCAAATCATTCACATAAAATAATTATTAATTAATTCCCCCAGCAGGGAAAGCTGTTGGTCATTTATCTCACCTATTGCTTTTGTATGTGAATTATCACTTTAATTTCCTTTCTGTGTCTTTTCATCAAGGCCTTTTCTTATAGTTTCACATAAACAATGGGGCTGAAAGTTAAATAATACATTGCCGCTATACATGGCGTTCTTTATTCAAGTAAATCTATAACCTATATTGAGCACTGCATGGTTTCCTGTCTTTCAAGAGTCACATGAAATAAAAAAAAAATGTGTGGAATGCATGTGGAGAAGCAAGTTTGTCCTCCAATTTATATTACTATATAGAATAAGTTTGCCCTCTTCACTTTTACGTTAAAAATAAATGCACTGCAATAAATGCCAATATTGTGTGTATATATAAGGTAGAGGGAAATGTAAGTTTAAGAACTGTAGTATCTCTGGGATTGCAGCGGTTAAAGACCAGGTCGGGGCCCTGCGTGACCCTGTCTGCTCCTCTTCCACCCAGGTCTTGATGGGACCTGTACCAGGATCCAGAGCAGAACAGAACTGCAGGGGCTGGCACAGGTTATGACAGGGTATGGTTAGATTGATGTGAAGGGGATAGGCCAGGGAGTGACAGACTATGCACCAGGGCCCACAAGCTGAGAGCTAGGTCAGTGGGTAACAGTGGACAAACATTCTGGCAGGTTAATTGGCTGCTATCAAATGGACTCCTAGGGGTAAATGTATCAATATGCGGGTTCTTCAACACCCGCGTGTTCAGCCTCTTCCGCGATTAAATTTCAAGCGGCGCTGCATTGTAAAGGGTTAACTTCTCTTTACAATGCAGCGCCGCTTGAAATTTAATTGCGGAAGAGGCTGAACACGCGGGTGTTGAAGAACCCGCATATTGATACATTTACCCCCTAGTCTGTGTATCTGACTGTATGCATTAGGGAAATTAGACTTTAAGCTCCAGTGGGGCTGGGACTGATGTGAGTGACAAATATTCTCTGTACAGTGCTGCGGAATTACTGGCACTATATAAATAAATAGATGATGATGACTATAATGAACTTTTATTTTTATCAAAGTTTTGATGCCACTGTTAAATATAACCTTTTTCTAGATTTAAATTTTATTCAGATTGGTTTTTTTTTCCTCTTTCTCGTCTCAATATACTGTTATTTTTATAGTCAATTCTTCAGGCTCAACATCAGTCTCTTTTGTTTGTAGATGTATCAAGGAACAGGACTGCTGACACTCTGACTGCTTTTCCTTAAACAGAAGTTTTGCATTTGCTATGGCTCTTATTATATGATTGGGTAACATCTTTACTTTCTTGAATTTTGCAGGTTATTGTATCTCTCGGAGTTATCATTTACAAAGCACTTGACTATGGCTTGAAAGACAATGAGGAAAGAGAGCTTAGCCCCCCTCTGGAGCGGCTGATTGATAATATGACCAATGTGGATGAGACTGACGGCAGCAACGATGAAGGATATGATGCTTTGGACGAGGAAGATGAGGATGCCAGTGAAAAGGAAGTGCCAGAATTTCGTCATTCATACAGAAACGTCATGAAGGTAATTGATGCTTTTTCATTTTGTGGTTGTCTATTTAATGAAGTAATTTAATCAAAAGTATTAAGCAAAATCATTTTCAGAAATATGTTTTATACTATATTAAATAAGTACATTCTTGTACAGATGCCAGTCTATAGAGATTCTGCTTCCACATGGAACTAATCTGGCTCGGTAGGTATCGTAATATTGTATGTATTACTACATATATTAATATTATGTGTATTGTACACTTTCTACATATATGACTTATGAGACACACAGAGCTGATCTCCGGAACTTGTCTGTGCCATGGCTATGAATTTCTTTAGAGTGGTCCTTTGTCTGGCTTATTGCTTTGTCTCAATTCTGCTAAGCAGATTGATTTTGTGTTAAGTACCAAAGTTTAATATTCTTTGTTATGTTTTCAAAACAGTATGCATTCGGTGGATATACAGCAGTGGTGGGTAACAGGTGGCCCTCCGAACCTGATCCCAATCTTGTACCCTGCTTTGTTATACAACAGACAATACAGCAGAACAGGACAGCAGAGATCCGTGTCACATGACCTCCACTATACAATGCAGAGAGGTCACGTGCCATACATGGAGGAGGAGGGAGTGAATTGTGCTATCCCTTCTTCCTCTATGCAGCCACTTTGAAGGTTGGAAGGCTGTACATGTGGCCCTCCATGCAAGCCAGGGTGCCGATATCTGATTTACAGTGACAAACCTTAATATTCAATTTAATCTAGTGCGGGCAATTTTTGGATATCAGGTTCTACAGACAAGTAGAGGATTTGCAGCAGAATGTAAATCTATCTCAATCACTACAATCAAACCATATGATTTTATAAGCTATCTCTGTACGAATAGATCATAGCCACAAGTATGAAACACACCCTATACTTAAATGCCCTATAAAAAATGAGAGACAAGCTTTTGAATGTTCCTGTGTGCAGGGTGTATTCTACACACCTAGCTGTACATAATTAGTGTTGAATACTTTTATCTATATACATGATGTGATAATTTAATAAATGATGACATGTCTGTATTATTTGTATACTCTCAGAAGGAACTTCTGGATTTCTAAAAGCAATTTTCCATATTTTTAAGATACATTTAAAGATAATGATTTGCTATAGATATATGGTACTAACAAACTCCAGAGCTTTGTTACAGGATAGCTAATAAGCCTAAACAGAAAGCGCAGCGCAGTACTTTATAATACATGTGGGGTTTTTTATTAAATGTTAACTGATCTTTGCCAATAAAATCTAATATTACCAGGATTATCCATAGTCTAATTTTTCTATTAACTAGAATATACTTTCTAAATTCAGCATCTTTGCAATATACTGATGAGTGTGATTATATCCCAAATCAATGATCTACTCACAAATTAAGTAGGTCTGTGCAGAAGCACTGTGACCAACAATCAGGAAGCTGGTAAAGTCACAGTTTTGTAAAGAGTCTGTACTGCTTTTGTGATGAGACCTATTAGAAATATAACAGGGCATTGACAATAGTGCTATAGCATTTTTCTTGGACCACTTTACCTGCACAAAAACTAATTAATTAGGTAAAGATAACATATGGGCAATTTGTGGGGTCCCGCAATATGTTTTTTGGAATTTCCCGATTATACAATACTTGCTATTGAGGACCTCCTGTTTTAGGATCACAGCTAAAAATAAGAAGTTGATCACTGGTGTAAACCATATATTCTGACACCCTTTCCTCTTTTGTTTTTGACCATTTACCTACGTTTCAAGAGTCCAGCGTCAAGAGGAGTGAGAGTCCTCTTGTAGTAGGCTAATATTATACAGTGACTCTGCCTTGTTAACTGCTTGATCATTATTTATAGTAGATTCCATACTCTTTACAAGTCTTCAGCTTTTCTTGATCACTGCTGGCTCTTAGCATCCACTACACAATGATGTCCTCTCGACAGCCATGATTCTACATATATGGTAGGGTTGAACTGTGTAAGAGGAGGCCCAATGATTTTGATGAACATCAGTTGTATCAGCAGAGATTATCTTGATGGGGTCAGATGTACTCTTACAACTCGGAACTTCCTGTTTCTGGAACTAGTATACAAAAAAAGGTGCTGGTACTGCAATATGGTCAGTAAAGAAGTCCTGACCTCATGTATTGTTAGAGCAGATGTGAAATCTGGATTTTTCTATGTCTGGAAGGACTGGTGCTGCTGTTACACACAGAATATTTTGGTTGGATGTCAGTGGAATATTATAGATTGATATTCATATATACTGTATGTGGCATAGGACATATTCCTATACTGGAGCTAGCTATTGGACATATACTGACCAATAGTTAGCTGCAGGAAGCTAAATTGAAGCAAAAAATAAGGGGGAGAGATATACGGTAACTAGGGGGAGGGAGCTAAAGGACATTAGTATTGATTTGACTGGCCATTCCATCAGGGGCCCGAAGGGAGAGGCAAGACGTATGGTTAATACTGGAGGGAAGGGTAGGACCATGGGAGGAGAGGGGGTGCTTGAGGGGAAGAAGATAAAGCTCTCCAATATCGTAGTGTTCAGACATTATTTAATGAGTATCCGACAAATGAATGTCTTCAAATTGGGAGAACCAGTCTCCCCCAGGTGCATTTGAATTTACTTGGACGTTCATGTATAATGCTGGTTTTACGCTGAAGGTGGTGAGTCTGCTAGACTCTATTAATAACTGCTGTAAGGGGGACGGGAGGGGGGTCACTCGTTTTCCAGCAGTTGCTATTAGGCACCTAGCTGCCTGCAGAATTTGCTTGAGAGCCATTGTGTGCTTCAGCACGCCTGGGATGTCTTGTGATGTGAGGGGTGTAAGAGAAGCACATTGGGTGTCTCATGCTTGTTATTTCCAGGCCCATTAAAAACATTTTTTCCACTGTAACTTTGTCATTTGAAGTCACAATCTTTTCTTCATTTTCACTCTATGTGTAATTGATTTTATGCTAAATATATTTTTGCTTACTGCAACTCATGTTTTTATCAGCAGTTTCATCAAACCTGCTCCTTCCGTCCTTCTAAAATTACCATTTCTATTGAACCCTAACCAGCATTAATGTATTCAAAACCTTTCCTCTGCTGGAAATAATTTATTCATGGTTTTTATATGACTTTGACCTTGTTTAGCCTCTATTTATGCGCTTTGATTGCTAGCTTATATTTGTAAAAGCACATTGCCCATTACCTTCCATCTGTCTTAACATAAACGTCATTCTCTAATTCCAGTTTATGAATGGAAAGTTATCACTTTATACATGACGCTAATTTGCTCTTTGTCGCACACAACGGCTCAGTCATGTTATTCTAAGACTTTTGTGGTGGCCATGGAAACCAGACACACAGGTCGGTTGTCTTGTGGGTATAGACATTTATGTCTGTATCCATAGCAGCATTATTTATGATTCCGATCAATTCTGCACAAGATAAAGCCTGGAGAATTCCCAGGGGCACGTTGAGTAAGAATTTTCTGCTGGTGTCCACCTTGTTTGGGTTATTTTGGCAGTAAATGGGTTCAATGTGAGCATCACGTAGTGTTCTATGAATTAAATAAAAAAATAAAACTTAACATAAATCTCCCTAACTTTCATGTTGCAAAAGAAGACCACTTAAGATTTACATTTTTTTCATGCATTCATTGACATTCAGTTACAGGAGCAGGTACCACAGCAAACATTCAGGCACAGTTGGTTACAAACCACAGTTTACTATACACCGTTTAGTATATAGTTTGATGCACTTTATGCCAACACAGTGGTATTGTGGTTACAATTGGTGCCTCACAACACCTGGGGCCTTGCGTTCTATTCTGACCAGGACACTATCTGTATGACATTTGTGTGTTCTCCCTGTGTTTATATGGGTTTGTTCAGAGGACATGGATTTTATTTTCACGACCAAAAACATACTGGTATGTTAATGTTAGTGTGGATGATTAAACAGCTCTATAGTACACTGGCGCTATCATCATCATCACCATTTATTTATATAGCGCCACCAATTCCGCAGTGCTGTACAGGGAACTCACTCACACCCGCCCCTGCCCCATTGGAGCTCACAGTCTAAATTCCCTAACATACAAACACACACTTACACTAGTGTTAATTTTGTCATTTAGTATCATGTCCCTATAAGTGTTGATAAAGACCAATGATTGTTGTTTGTGTGTTTTTATTTGTTTTTGCAGTTTGTTGCTTTATTGCTTTTACAGGATGTGAATGTTTCCTCAGCCTACATTTCACTGGTGTCTGGAAAACTCTAAACCTAGTGCTAATTGCTCCTGGCAGGACTGACTGGTTAAAATGTCTGTGCAATAGTATTGAATTTGACAGAAATGAAATGCACAAACACACAGAATTGCTTGAGCCATGTCCACCGATAAACTACGTCAGGTGGAACCCTGGGCAGCCCGCTGCTATCATGCTCATTGCTGTTGCTGTTATCATAACTGTACAGAAGATAAATTGTCCCATAAATTATTAATTTCGGCCATCACAAAGAGCCTGATGCCAATTTATATAATATCCCACAGGGGAAATAGCACAGCTGCACCATTACACGGTCATGCATCTCAGACATCCAGATTATCCTACAGACTAGTTTCATGAGGCAGAATATTGTTTGTGTTTTAATCTTTATACCATTCTTTCAGTGCAGGGAAAGCCATGGTCAATCCCTAAAACGCAGCTTATGAAAGCACCGTAATAAAGATGTCTGTATGTTAGTGACCATATCTAAATCATGAATAGAAACGTTTCAATTATACCCAATATATTTTCTGCTGATTTTTATTTTCAATACAATTTTATTCTCTCCTCAAATTAAATAAGCAGGGGAATACAGAAGGAAAGAGGGGAAAAAGGACATTTCATATTGATTCATTGTTTGATAGTGCAGAGAATATCTCCTTAGGTCATAGTGTCTATAAAAGGTATGTCGCAATTCTCTGCCTATAACATTGGACTTGATATTTCTCACAATACCTGAATGCCAACGGGCTATCTAATCAATGAGCAGGGTGTGTATGTGGAGTTAACTGGTACCGACTCCCGCACCAAGACAGCACACAATGAGTTTGGATGGATTGAAGAAGGCACTTCATGATTATTCATGATATTGCTTCAGATCCCAGAATTCACAATAGTCCAGCAGGAATCAGAATTGCTGCTCCAGTTCCAAAGGTTGGCAGTCCTGGGAATAGAGTGAGCCCTGCTCTTTCCCTACCCCAGTCAGTCGATCTTTACTTGGAGTTGTGGATCCAGTGCTTTGTCTGTACTTAATTTCCCTGGTACCCCCTGGTGATTTCAGCTCCATTCCATCTAAAAAATGTATTTCAATCAACAAAAGCAAAGGGACATAATTACTAGTAAAAGCAGATTACAGTGGTACCTTCCCAGATTTAATCTGTTATTGGGCTTTTCCCGATTTGTCTCTCTCCAGCTCAACGGCTTTTTCTGTGAGATACAACCCTAGTTCTCTGTCTCTGCAATATTTAATAAACTTTCCACTGGCATTCCTCCCGGTGAGAGGAGGTCCCAGGCAGGCTTGACCTTTTATTATCACTGCCTGATAGCACGCATGTCGCAATATTATATTGCCTATGTAAATAAACATCTGTTTATATTTTATTGAGTATAGAACACAGTTTTTGTGTACAACTATTTAACTTAAGAAAATGCTTAATCACAGTAGTTTCAAATATTATATTTCAAATATTAGTAATGAACATCATGCAAATAGACATTTATGGAACACCAAGCAGTAAAACAGCTGTGATTCTTTTCATGGGGAGTGTAGTTTATTTCAGTCCTGGCTGCAAATTCAAACTAAGAGACCATTTAAATTCACACAATATACACATTAAGGAATGTTAATGAAAATGGGTCAGTACTGTGGCACTGTGCTTAGCATTGCTACCTCACATGACTTTGATTCCCGACCATTTGAGGCATTTGTATATTCTCCATGTGTTTTGGGTTTTCTCTGGGTGCTCGGTTTCCACACTCCCAAGAACATATTGTAGGTTAATTGGTTTCTGATTATTTAGGACCCTGGTCTGTGTGTTTGTGCTTGTGTGTGTTAGTGAATTTAAACCGTAAGCTGCAGTGAAGCAGGGACTAATAAATATTCTCTATACAGTACTGTGTAATTTGGTGATGCTTTATAAATAAAAGATAACTGAGGTGCATGATAGGTAGTGTAACCCATAGCGACTAATCAGCAGTTTGCTATAATTTTATCAAATGTACTAGAAAGATGACAGAATCAGATTGGTTATTATTGGTCCCAGCACTTTTTTCTGTACAGTATTGGTCCTAAAAGTTCTTTACTGGGCCTGTCTATGATATAATGACATGGTTTGGGCAGCACGGTGGCTAAGTGGTTAGCACTTCTGCCTCACAGCGCTGGGGTCATGAGTTCAATTCCCGACCATGGCCTTATCTGTGTGGAGTTTGTATGTTCTCCCTGTGTTTGCGTGGTTTTCCTTCGGGTGCTCCGGTTTCCTCACACACTCCAAAAACATACTGGTAGGTTAATTGGCTGCTATTAAATTGACCCTAGTCTCTCTCTCTCTGTCTGTGTGTGTGTGTTAGGTAATTTAGACTGTAAGCTCCAATGGGGCAGGGACTGATGTGAATGAGTTCTCTGTACAGCGCTGCGGAATTAGTGGCGCTATATAAATAAATGGTGATGATGGTGATGGTTTCATTTTATTTTGCATGTACTTCTTTAATCGCGATTTCCTTAGTTAACAGCTAGTACGCTTCTAACCAGTGTTGTGAGTAATATTGATTGACATGTTCTCTGCAGCGCAGAACAGAGCATACATTCCCTGGCTTTGCATCGTGAAGATTAAAGTGGATAAAACACGCAAAATAAAAACATTCATGAAAAAGGGATCTATTTATAATGTGATGAAAGGGCAACAGTTATGGATATACATCTGTTTTTACAGTCTTAGGGGTCTATTTATCATCGATGAGCAGTGGACAACAGTACTGAAGTGTCACGGGCACTAGGAGTTTTACCCAGAATTCACCAGGTGTAGCTACACTTACCAGAAGTGCGGATCTCTGTGTAGTGTGGTGAATCAGTGGAACCATACAGTAGAATAGAGGAAAGGAATGTCAATAGTATTTGATAACTGGATAACGTTAGGCAAAGACCAATCAACAATATAGTAGAAAAGTCAGCGACTTGCAGCTACAATACAGAGGCACTTGTAGACTTTAGTCCAGCTAATAGGTACCATACAGAGTAGTAGCTATATCACAAGGAAACATGAATGGTCTACAGCTGGTAAGTTTCACCACGGATATGTAGAGAAGACTTGTCCAGCGCAGGTGTGTAACAGAATAGCGTGAGTGGTCTGCAATTGGCAAGTTGTACCACTGATGTGAAGGGAAGACTTGTCCAGGCGCAGATATGGAACGGAGTAACGTGAGTGGTCTGCAATAGACAAGTTTTACCACTGATGTGAAGGGAAGACTTGTCCAGGTGCAGGCGTGAAACGGAGTAACGTGAGTGGTCTGCAATAGGCAAGTTGTACCACTGATGTGAAGGGAAGACTTGTCCAGGTGCAGGTGTGCAACAGAGTAACGTGAGTGGTCTGCAATAGGCAAGTTGTACCACTGATGTGAAGGGAAGACTTGTCCAGGTGCAGGCATGTAACGGAGCAACGTGAGTGGTCTGCAATAGGCAAGTTGTACCACTGATGTATAGAGGAGACTTGTCCAGGAGCAGGCAGGTAACGGAGGTAGCGAGAGTAGTCTGCAGCGGGTAAGTTCTACTACTGATGTGGAGAGGAGACTTGTCCAGAAGCAGGCAGGTAACGGAGGTAGCGAGAGTAGTCTGCAGCGGGTAAGTTCTACTACCGATGTGGAGAGAAGACTTGTCCAGGAGCAGGCAGGTAATGGAGGTAGCGAGAGTAGTCTGCAGCGGGTAAGTTCTACTACCGGTGTGGAGAGGAGACTTGTCCAGGAGCAGGCAGGTAATGGAGGTAGCAAGAGTAGTCTGCAGCGGGTAAGTTCTACTACCGATGTGGAGAGGAGACTTGTCCAGAGCAAACGGATAACACGAGCAGAAACAGGAAACGCCTCAGAGTCTCAAGGAATGAGAACCAAGAACAGGCAAAGGTAATAGGGCAACAGGTGCCTTAAGTACTGAGAGGTGATTAATTAACCAATGAGACTAGAGGCGAGGTATTAACAGTTCAGGGTTTCTGCACATGCGCAATCTTAGTCAAGATGGCGGACGGCCGCAGCTCAGGAGAGGCGCCGGAAGGAGCGAGAGAGACCCATGTCCCAACCTAGAGGCACTAACAGTCCGGTGAGTGACATGAAGGATCTGGATCGCTGCTGATTGCAGTTAAGCAGAGTGATGTTCCGCTGCTATTCAAAAAGACTTATCTGCCGTACGATCCTAGCTGAAAATCCCTCTCTACAACGAAACTCTTGTTTCGGTATGAAAGGGACTAACTTCATTGAAGTGACATAGTTGACTTGCTGTGCATGCGCCGGTGTTTGGTCGTGCATGCGCAGTACAATCGACTCTGGCCTAAGGGGGGGAGGAGCATTGTAGCCTGTGAAGAGTATCCTCTCCAGTACAACTGCACTCCATTGGAAGAGGTAAGTAAGTTTTTAGTGCTAGCAGTGAAAAGCAAAAGTTTTCACCACCTTGATGAATAGATTCAGTTCATCGTCCCCATAGAGGTCTATGGGGACGGTACTAAACAGCTGAAGGTTGCTTAAGGCCAAAGAAATCTCTGATTCTCCGGTGCAAAGCTTTTGTTAAATAGGATGACGCGGTGAAAGAGCCTTTTGCTGGTACTTTTGCTGCAGTTAAGGCTTTTCACTGCTTCATAAATAGACCCCTTAATCCTTGGGAACTGGATTATGATGATATCTTGGAGGGTAGAACTGTGCTCTATATAACGAGCTCAAATGTTTCTTGGTCTAATTTTGTGAAAAAGGTTACAACATGGCGGCATCCAGTGAGTTGGCAGATAAGTCCAGTACACAACTTACTGATCGCCTCATATTCACAGCATATTGAATATCCCTGAAATGCATAAATAAGACGTACATCTGGCTACACTTTGTAAATGTTCTTCCCTTGTGCCAGATTAAAGTGTTTCTCTCCTGACATTGTAGTCAGATTAAAAGTCCCAGTGATGTAAAAGCTTTGGACATTTCCTTAAGTATAGTGTTTAAATATTCCAGTGTCAATTATTTTTTATTCATTTTATTTTGTAAGCTATGTAGTAAGTTTACAAATACCTATATGTTTGTATTTTGTTATCCTGTTTTATTTATCATCTTTGAACCACAACACCGTTTATGTACACACCCCCCCATAGAGAAATGAGATGGTTAATAGATCTTGGTAGTGAAAGTTTACTGTGTTCCTATTAGCAAAATGAGGGCACAAGGTTGAGCTTTCTCTGTTAGAGGGCTTTTAAATAGGTTTGCCAATGGTGTCGGCATAATCTTCTCTTAAGCTGTGGGTTTACAAAAGCTGGCGGAAGCAAAGGTTTGCTGGGCTCTGGTTCTCCTCTGTGAGCTTGTAGGTAGTAAATATCTAAGGAATGTTAATGATTTGGTTTTCTAGTTATGTAGCGAGATAGAGACTGTGTATTTTCTTCTTACAGTAAAAGTCACTGTTCTTGTACGAGTTCCATAGATAAGATTACGTATGTGCGCCACTACTACTGCATGAAATCTAGACATTAGGGCCCAACATAGATTTGAAAATAATGTATTTTATTTAATTCACATGTTTAAGATTTTACAATTATATACAATATATATACTAAATAGACAAAGTGCCTTCCGGGTTCAACAGAACCCATCCAGTGCTATCTGATCCCTGACCCGAGGAACGTGCGCGACAGCCAAACATAGCCGAGCTCTGCCATCTTCCCGCCCCCTTGGGACCAAAAAGCGGAGGATCCCTCCGTTCCCCATTGGATGTGTGAATATGCATTCTACTTTTTATTTCAGTACACTTCCTACATGTATATTATATTATACATTGTACAGTATAGTATATTATACTCTCATCATCACCACATACAGCAGACTAGTGTTAATTTTGTCAGCAGTCAATTAACCTACCAGTATGTTTTCAGAGTGTTAGAGGAAACCCTAACAATGCAACATGGTTTTGCCAAGGTGCAGAGTTACTCCTATTTTTTGTTTTACTTTCCTTAATGAATCAGACCCAATGACTTTATACCCGGAGGGCATTTAGTTTTTTACTTCCTTATTAACACATAGTTAAAAACCAATGTCAGACATTCTGTGCTATGTTAGAAATGTGGAAATACAGGAAGTAATACTTTGTTTGTGTGTTTATTACTATGATGCCTTTGGTAGTACCATTCTAGAAAGTTTATTTATACATGACTTATTTTGTTGGTATTAGGAGATGGCAATTTTGCAATCAAGAGTTGGAGATTAAATTTAAATTGTAATGCGATATAGTGGTACTTTACCATACACTCACAAGATGCTTGATATGTAAATTTGGTTTGGTAACAGTGAGGCTTGAGTTAGTATGATCTTTTGAGATCATTCTCTACTCTCTGTGCTCTCCCTAAGTAAAGTGTGATAAAGGATATTGGTAGTGGGGTACCAGTATAGGCTTAATCCATTCACCCCATACAAATGTTTGACTAAAGAATTTTTAGGGCATGTACAGAGCTGGACAAAATGATACACGATTCATAGCCGATCAGACAAAGCTAGGGATCAAAATTGGACAGTGATTACCGATATTGTATTTTTCTCCATTACTTTTACCTTCTCCTGATTTCTTTAATAAGCAAGGAGGCATCCAGTTTGATGCCTATCCACCCCCCCCCCTTCTCACACACAGTACCTTAAATACATTCTGTGGCACCACACACTTCAATGAAATTGGGGCACAGCTGTGTTTCAGAGGGTAAAACAAGGTTTTCAGGAACCTAAGATCCCAAGCCTTGTTTGTTCAAGGTAGAGATTGCCAGCTGGTGGGATCTCAAGCCTCTCAGAAAATGAAATGCATCATTTTTGTTGTCCGTCCTCACCCCAGAGGAGCTTGCACCTGATCACTTCAGATTTCTCGTAAGCTTACCAACAATGACCATCTCATCCTCAAACTCTGAGGAGCAGATGTAGTAGTGGTTTAGCAATACCTAAGTACCAGTGAAGGTAAAGGAATTTATTAACAGAAATTAACTGTTTATGAACACTAAGCGGAAGAAGTGATAACTGCATGTCTTAAAACTGTAGGATCCTGGTGTGGACTCAACTCAAAGTTTCTTAAGTCTCTGCCGTTAGCTTGGGCTTATTTGTCTATTGAGAGTTTAGGGTTGTCCTTGTTTGTTGCATTGTGTCCTGTAATGAAAGAAGACGTGCGTTAATTAGGTATTTAAATTTGCAACTTGTAGGAACTTTATATTGGAACGGGAGGGTGGGCTGCTTGTTACTGGGAAGCCATCTGTCCCTGGAGCAAATAAGGTTTGCTGCTCATGGGTTCATACAAACCCTGTTTTGTTCTACAGGAGGCTTGATTTTTGCTTTTTTGCCTCTTTGCCTTTTGGCTAAGAACAAGTGCATTAGAGCAGTAATGTACTTGGTCCACTGACCAAAAGGCTGGCAGCAAGAAAGGCTGAGCAGTATCTCATGGCACTTAATTTTTCTCTACATATGTCACTTTCACGTGTGTGTTTTTTCCATGGATGGTGTTATGCAGGTGCCCATATGGGCTTCAATCCTCAAGATCTAGGAGAGAATGAGTGAAGCTGCATCCCATCCCAGGGTAAAGGGACTCCCTGACCTTGCGGGAAATGTAAGTCTGAAGTCTATTTCCCCCTAAGGGGCCTTTTGGTCTTGGTCAGGGATAGAGGGGCCTGTCCTCTTTTTAGTTCCACATCCCTGTTTTGCACTTCTTTGTGTTTTGTTTTGTTTTTTTGTTTTTTATTTTACTTTTAGTGCACTTTTGAATTTCAAGAGCACTGTTCCCCGCTTCTAAAAATATTACAGGGCCCCTTTGCTTTTTTGCTTCTGGACCTATTTGTTAAGATCAAGTGTATTACTGTCCTAAGAAGAATAGCAAGGCCCTCTGATCAAGGACAGGCTACCTTAGTACTCTGACCAGGTGCCGAGGCAGCTAAACCCCACAGACTGGTAGGGCACAGCATACTTTTCTCCCACATTTTCTTTTGCTGCATCTTTTTGCTGGGTGGGAAAAGTTTTATATTTGCTCAGCCATTAGGCTGTGGTCATAACCACACTGTACCTAGTTATTTATTTTTATTCACCTTTTTTGTCTGTCACCTGCACTTTTTATTTTTGTATTTTTTCACGGATTGTTGGTGTGCGGAGATCCTTATGGCCACCTCCCCAAGATCTGAGGTGTGTGTGGCCCTTTGGTTCCCACACCCCTGAACCCCTCTGAAGTCACCCGTTCAAAGAGGAACAGAAGATTCGGTTCCCTGGGGAAAGCCTCAGGAGACTGCAGGGCAAAAGGAAAGTCGATGTCCTAGTTGCACTGCAATACGCAGCCAGATGCCTAGTGGCTAAAAACTGGAAAAAGTCAGATACCCCCCATCTAGACAACACCTCGTCAATAAAATAAGGTTCCTGGCATCAATGGAAAAAGTTTCGGCATACCTAAACAATAAATCCCACAAATTCTCTCAAATATGGTGCGACTGGTTTATTTATAATCCCCCCAATACACACGATAACAGCTCTTCCTCATTACAATACAAAAATAGACCTCACACTCTGATTTATCATTCAATAGCTTGGTAAATAATAAGTGGATACAGTTCTGACCCCCTAGCTGAATGTGCATTTTACTTGCCTTCGATTTTATGTATATTCATCTGTGCTTTTGCTGGGGCTGCTTCACAGGCCCCTCTAGATATTTATACTGTTACCTATTTTGGCTTACTTTGGCTTTCTATATTGTATGTCTACATTGTGTGCTGGTGTTGTATAAATAAAGTTATTCAATTTCAGTGTAAAAATAAAACTATCAAGTATTTGTGTGCTACATGACAAAATAGTCAGTATTTACTTTATGTGCAAAATAATAAACTAATTTGCGCTCCTTGCATTGTAACATGGTTTTGTCCAGGATCAAATTTACTCCTTTATTTTTGCCTTGCTCTCCTTAATGACTCAGGCCCCAGTCTACTGTTGTAGGGTCAGCTGAGGTGCCAGGGACAGGTTCTTCCACAGTAATGGGCTCACACAAGTCTGTATGAATGATAGAGAATCTCTTTATTCCTGGGCCAAGAGATTTGATGCACCATATTTTGGAGGAGGGGGAGGGGACGACGACAAGATTTAGGCCGTTAATCCCACCAGCAGTTGCTAGGTGGAAAGCTTTCCCATAGAACAATACCTTGTTACCTTGCTTGTTAACGACTGCGACATTTAATGTCCCATTTGAAACACGAGTCCTAATCCACTTATTTACGTCCCAAAGTCTAAAAAATACGGTAAATATTGGAATTAAGAAAAGGACGTTTCCTGCAGTACTTGCTCTGGAGCTTCGGCTATGTTGCTCGTAGGGTTACTTCAGCCGTACGGTGCCCGTATAATGTCCGTGTCTGTACTTATGTCTAAATTGGTGACATAATTATGATTGCAGCATATGTGGGATATGGGGCACTTTTAGTGTGCCCTCTGTAAAATGCACATGTCTGTTTTACGTACTTGAGATGTTAGTAATTTCGTATACTAAGAGCAATATATTTGTAATATTGCTGTGTTTTGGGTTTTTACTGACCTCCAAAATAAAATGCAATAGGAAACTTTCCTTTTATTTGCTTGTAATGTTAGTAGATATGGCATTTAGAAGCCGAAATGAATCAAGTGCTGTACAGAGGAGCTCTTGTCTCCTTCTCTTAAAATGTTAAATAGCAATGAGTGAAATTGTTTACTCTTTATACTATCACACAAAGATGCTATTGCTACAGCGAGATAGCATTTCTTCTCTTAAATTCCACTTTTTGCTTTTCCCAAACTATCTGGGGAAAAATCTGTCCTTAATTTTCTGACCCGCTTTCCCATTCTCTGGAGCAAGAAAGAAAAACGTCCCAGTGTGTTCTCACATGACAGAAAGATCTGTAAAGAGCGATATCACAAGGTCGGGATCATCTTTGTTGCTGGTTAAATGGAATCACGAGTCGCACTGAAGACTTCAGACCTTGCTCTAACGTAGGCGTGTCCAGTACTGTACACACTGCCTGTGCACCTTGCCTCCTGAGCTGACATTGAGCGTGTCATTGGAGAGAACTAATAATTGCAGTATTTATTTTTAGCTGCAAGATAACACAACATTTGTTATTATACATATGTGTATGCTGTTGTATCCCTGATGGGAAAAGTCAATAACTTAGCTGTCATTGCTTGAGCTCTGTGAACAGGAGTAACTGACTGGATGACAGGCTGGAGGTCATGTGACCAGTCCAATACAGGAGGTGGGAGATTTAAATCCATATTTTAACATAATCTTGTATGCTACCTCTTGAAAAGCAGCAGTGAGCTGTAATGGCATGGTTGATTTAAATAAAGTATATATTTCTAACAGTATCCTCCTTGTGTGTATATATAGACCTTCATTAGAGTTTAAATAGTCTTATGGAATAGCTTGAGCTTAGATAGTCTCATAGATATTTTTCTGTGTATGTTTCTGCGTTTGGTGGGGGCTTTGCATATTGCTCTCAGAATTCCTTTAGTTTCAGTTTAACAATGGTTTTATGAGGCTTTATCAACTTGCAATATGTTAATATCAGGAGGATACAATATTTTGTATCAGATGGTGCACATAGTAACTTATAATTAGTTTCCATAGTTGTATACCTCTGGCCTCACATGATGGCTGTCTGTATAGCAAATCCAGCACCATATTAAACTATTAGAACAGCATGGTTTATAGCCTTTGTTTCTTTCATTTCAATATTTTTTCATCCATGTATAGAAAAAGACTAAAAATGACACATTAGACTGTATTAATAATATCTACTGTTAGAAATGTCAGTTTTGTGCTTATTCAGAAGATTAGTGGTTTTGCATTCATCATCATCATCAGCTATTTATATGGCACCACTAATTCCGCAGCGCTGTAGAGAGAACACACTCACACCCGCCTCTGCCCCATTGGAGCTTACAGTCTAAATTTCTTAACATAGACAGAGACAGAGAGAGACTAGGTTCAATTTAATACCAGCCAATTAACCTACTAGTATGCTTTTGGCGTGTGGGAGGAAATCGGAGCACTCAAAGCATTGGCCTTTGTTTTAAGTTACTTCCATATATATCTTTTTTGTTAAACTTAGATTTATTTAAGTCATTAGGATCATCATCATTATAGGTTGTTTATAGAACGCCACTAATTCCGCAGCACAGAACTCACCGAGAACTCACTCACGTCAGTCCCTGCCCCATTGGAGCTTACAGTCTAAATTCCGTAACATACATACACACACACACAGACAGAGAGAGACTAGGGTCAATTTGTTAGCAGCCAATTAACCTACTAGTATGTTTTTGGAGTGTGGGAGGAAACCGGAGCACCCGGAGGAAACCCACGCAAACACAAGGAGAACATACAAACTCCACACAGATAAGGCCATGGACGGAAATTGAACTCATGACCCCAGTGCTGTGAGGCAGAAGTGCTAAACCACTAAGCCACCGTGCTGCCCATATGTTTAATTATTTTCTTTTTAATCTAGGTGTAAACGCTTTTTTAATCATTCTAACTTTTGAACTTTTTTTTTTGTAACTCCCATCCTGGTGTGGCGTTGTGATTTACGTCATCATGGTCCTGTCTACTGCAGCGGAATGGTTATGTAGATGTTATTTGCTGCAAATTGCATCATTCAGTCCCCCCCCATCATGAGGTAGGGTTCCTTTCTCTCCCAGGTGCCCAGGGTGATGCCCCAAAATTCTTGTGTGTGTCCCCGACATTCTGTGAGAGTAGACAAATATGGCATGTGCCCATCTGCTCTCGTTATGGGACACACTCACCCAAAAATGGTAAAGTCGAAATCTGCTAAATTGCCAACTTCAGATTGTTTGAGGGAACATTTACCAACTAAGTCATGGTTTGTTTCATAAGGATTCACTCCATTCCTGACAGCCGATCACATTGGAGTCACAAACCTATGGACTTTCATGTTATGGTTTGGTAATGGACATCATGTCCTTAGCAAAGTACTATATTTTGTACCGTATTATAATTAAAAATATTTAATTGCAAGTATTGTAATTTAATTATCCACAAGTCATTTTCTATCCTCTTTGTACTTTGATAAAATGCTTGCAATAATTCAGCTATGTGATTGGCATATCTTCCTCCCCACTCACTCAGCATGTATTCTTAAAGAGATTTTCCCATGGGACGCCAGATATCTTCTGAACCACAGTAGCATTTATTTATACTATTCCCCAGTGAATGATTGAGCTTGGCCAAGCATAGCTAGAATTTTGTTTGATCTCTGTTTTCCAGTGAAGCTGGTACTGCTGTTAATTCAATACTTGCATGCCAAGCACTGTTACTTAATGATATATGAAAGTGAGCTCAACCCACAATAAAAAAGCTCTTTGACCTCACGAAAGTTAATGACAATAAACTAATCTTCCTTAGAGATTTCTAACAATTTAAGATGATTTTTGGCCATTCTGAAAATCTTCTAATGTTTTTGACTTGTAGAAGTGTGTCGCATGTTTCTTTTCCACATATACTGCAAGCTTTGTAGAATAAAAACATAACAAATGCAGTTCTATCTTGATTGCTTGTTTCTAACAGCGAGGTCTCTGAAAAAAAAAATGCAACTTGTATCTGTCAAGTGGTGGTTGGAAAAGACCACGGCTTTGCAGATCTGTAGAAATTACTGTAAAGTCTGAAAATTATACGCATTTGAAGTATAAAATAAACAAATGTTACTGGAGGATTGCTCACTGGAGTGTAATCAAGAAGACGCCAACAAGTTGTCTTTGTTTCAAGGCAGTGATGTTTCTTCTGTCTGATATTTCCCATGTACTGTTGATGGAATTATCTTATACTCAAGAAGTTGATGTAAAAGTCTTCAGTTAATTAAATGAACCCAGGTTAATTCAGTCAATGAAATCGCCCATGCAGTGTTCTTGTTCTTTGATATTTACTTTATGTACATTTTTATGTTAGCTGTTACATTTATTAACCAAGCATACACAGCTAAGCCATGTGAATTACAACCTCTTCATATGTCAGCAATAAAATGCCAGATGAGAAAAAGTTTTTTTAAATCATACTTGCCAACTCTCCCGGAATGTCCGGGAGACTCCCGCATTTTGCGAGAGTCTCACGGACTCCCGGGAGAGTGTGGCAATCTCCCGGATCTGTCCAATTCACTGGGAAGTGCCCACTTCCTAGTGAAGTGGGCAGAATTAGGTACCAAACGCCGCGATTCCTGGTGTATTGCGGCGTTTGGCCCTGCCCCTGCTGTCAAATGACTCATTTGCGTCATTACATCATGGGGGCGGGTCCAAAAGGACATGCATTTTAGAGCCCCGCCCCCATCACGCCCACCTCTCCCTGCAGGCTCCCGGAAACCAACTTTCTAAAGTTGGTAAGTATGTTTTAAATGTGAAACTCATAACAGGAAGACAAAAGTGTAACTATAGCCATGGATGAAAAAATGTACCTTTTAAAGCACAAATATAATGAATTAATCCAGCCAGTTATGATTTAGAAAATAAAGAGGATAACTGTATAAGTAATTCAGACGAATGTGCCAGATTGTTAGGAATACAATCAGTACTCTGCCCTGTTGGAGGGTGACATTGTGCTGTGGGTATGGGCATCCATCACAGGCTTGCAATGGGGTCCAGACATTTGTAGTTATTCCCCTGCAAGAAAATGTGTTTTTGTATACTTGTTCCTGTTATATATCCCCACTCATGGATGTGTATTCCTCTCAACAGCTGTGTTCATCTCATCTGCCAACTCCATCGGAAGCGCCCAATCACTACCAGGCAGTATGCCGGGCCCTGTATGCAGAGACCATGGAACTGCACACGTTCCTGTCAAAAATCAAAAGTGCAAAAGAGGTGAGCTGTACTGGGACAGAAACAGATTGCTTAAATGTATTCAATGTATGGAAAGATCTCCTTACACAGACACTTGGTTTTCAGTCAAAGCTGTTATTAGCATGGAACATTCCTGATGATAAAGGGTTATGTGTACTGTGGGCAAGACTGGCTTAACAAGGATGCAGATGGATCTGTTCTCTGATACAGCATTGTTACTTGTTGCAATGTCAATAGATTATATATTTTATATACTTAGATTATATATCTTGTATATTATGTTATACAGTGATAGTAATGTATAATCTTAAATCCAAAGATTAAAAATATTTTTATCCTGCATATAATGCAGAATAATATTGCTGTAGCAATTGCTAGTGACAAAGAGTAGAACACAAAATTTCTGCCTAGAATGAAAGCATTTACTTAGCACCTTCTGTGTGTCTACATTGGAGAGCGTTTCTGCAGAATACGGTGTATTAAGGTGCTAAGTAAAGATTTTCATTCAAGAGAGAAGTTTTATTAGATGTCACTATTGCTTGTTTTATGTACAGTGTCAACTCTGACCTACAGCAACCTTTTTTCTTTTCCCAATTTTTATTTATTTCTGAGGTAGACATTAAAACGAAGCATCCTGGTTACATGTTACAGAGTAGCACACAACATGTTTACGAACATAAGGTCACTTACACTTGTATTACAGGTAAGTTATGTAACAAAATATAACAAAGAGATAACGCTTTGATTTTAGCATCTAAAGAAGAACATATACATATAGATACAAATGCAGGGACACAGACTGACACCCTCTGGCAATCCATATCTAATCGGATGAAGTTTGTTCAATCGGAGGGTCCCCAGCACACATTCGTAACTCGTACCAAGCTGTATGATAAAAGCTCCTCCACACTTGTGTACGTATGTCATCCGGTAATAAACCTATCAAACTCTCCCATGTGTTGAAAAAATATTCGACCCTGCTCTCTTTCTGTAATGAAGTTTCGATCCAATCCATACTGCAGCAACATTTTTATATTTTATGCTGAACAGTATTATTTTTAATCTTTGGATTTAAGATGACATTTTCGTTCGCTCACTCTAACCACACTAAAATCTATGTTTTGCATATATCAATTTGGGTTTTCGTCGATATATTTAATTGTTTGATAAATGTAAATTTTCCATCAAGCACTGTATTTCATGCTATATTTTGTAAATGTTGTTGTTTGGTCCTAATTCATAACCTCTATAATGGATTTGGAGCTAACATGTATTTGATTGTAGCCGCAGCCTATTTGTATTTTTCTTTCTTTGACAAAGCCAATAAATCTGTTTTGTGCTGAGCCAATTCTGTCTTATAGTACATAAGAAACATGCCCCAGGTGTCACATGACACAAATGAGTGTTTTGGGTTCCACAACTGTAAGTGAAAGATAGCACATTTACTGATAGCTATCTTCATGTGATTTCCTGGTATGTGGACTCCAAGCTTCCAGCATACACATCATAAAATGCCTGTGTCTGTTCACTATTCTCTAAACAAAGTGCAAATAAGTTTGAAAAGACTGCAGAAAAAAATAGAAAAAAAACAGCATAAATAGCTATTGCATCTAATATTGTGCACTATGTATTATATATATATATATTTTATACAATCTGTTTCTTTGATTACATTTATTGTTTTAACCTTTTTCTGAGATTATGTAAGGCCCTTTTGAAGGCTAGGGGGCCGCACGGGGCCCCCAAAGTGTATCAGACTGCCTATCACTGCTTCAGAGAGTACATTCCACATTGATTACACTAGGTTAGCAAGGTTTTACTTATATTCTCTAATTAGTAGGTTGTGTTACCATTTTAAAATACAGATCTATACAGATATATATGGCATTGGTTAATTTTTTGATTAACATATCAAAGCTTAAAGCCCATGTCAAGGGTTCATCATTCCTGCAAGTCCTACATCTTGCTTCAAATAACACTGAAACGCAGTTAAAATCAGTTGCAACCCACGCACAAGCATGGAGGCTGACATGCAAAATGCTGGTTTGTGAACTATACCCACAAGGCCTATTATTGGCTGGATGAACAGCAGCTAGGGCAACATTAGACAAACAAAACAGAAATTTGGAAAGAAAATAAACATGCCTGCCTGTGGCCAACCTCACACTCTATGGGGTACCAGCTGCGTGGCAATGTAAAGGCTCTATATGGATACAAGACAAAAATGTTGCTCTTTATACTCTACTGTTTGTTCCATTACCTGCTGTGCTATTCCTTAGTATTAAGGTGTCATCCCATGGGTTGGTGTGTGTGTGTGTGTGTGGGGGGGGGGTCAAGGCTGAATTGGGTAATTAGGAGTGTGCCATTATGTAAGAAATTACTGTTATAAGCCCAGCGGGTCATCGATAAGTTGGATGGCTTGGAAATCTTTACTAGTATCTCAGGGAGCCAATTAACTTCAGAGTCAGAGAATATCTGAGTATTCTTGAATGTGCAGATAGAATTCCGCTTGAAAAGCGAATTTGTAGATCCATCATTCTTGCATCTAGTAGTGTGGGGAGACCATACCATTGCATAAGTTATACAAGGAATTATGGTGGACACAACAGTAAGGTGTCTAGTATTCTCTAGTGCCCAACTTCAACTCCTTTGTTCTAAGGTAGTAAGATGGCAGTGGTCTGCTCTCAAGACTGTTGTGACCCGTAGGCTTAGAATAAAAGTCACTGTGACGTTGCGAGCAGGGCCTTCTCACCTCTTTGTCTGTTTTACCCAGTTTGTTACTTTACTGTGTTTGTCCCCAATTGTAAAGCGCTATGGAATATGTTGGTGCTATATAAATAAATGATGATGATGATGATGCGACTTTCTTAAAGATTTTTTTTAAAACAGTAAAGAAAAAATTTCCTTTACAATATGTAACAAACAAATACTGTTTCTCAACAAGTGTCTCCATCTTCAGCTGCCTGGCACTACCTGTTGGGGACTATTTATTGTTGACATTCTCTTTTTTCTTTATCAGCTAGCATTGTCTTTAATACAGGTTACAATCCTTTTGCTATTATTTTTTAATGTTGAAGGCTAGCTACCAGCTTCTGATCGGTGTATAGGTGATAGGTGCTGCTATTGCTGACTATGAGTATGTATGGTTAAACTTGAGTCTGCAAAACGTTCTTTGTTTTTTTTTTTTGCTCAGTGCAAAAATACAAAAAGTAGCATTCATGATGCATCAGGCTTTTGGAACGGATACTGTGCTTACTGTAGAGAGAAACATTTTCTATTTTTACCAGACCTGTGTATAAGATGCTGTCAGTATACTTTGAACAAAATTAAGAAATGTAGATCAGACGATTGGCTAAACAATATCACATATCCTATCCTAGCTTTATAGCCTTTGCAAATATAAAAAAAAAATACTTTTATTGTTACTTATTTTTGCTAGACAAACATTTGCCCAAAAGTTAAAGCACTTACAATATAATTGGGAGGGGAGGTTAAAATGGTTTTACTTGCCTACATTATTTCAAATTCACTGGTTTAGTTCTTATATATGCAATATAGTAATATTCAGAAGAGATTATATATTTACTGACCTCTGTTTTTTCCTGACTGGCAGAAAGTTTTGCTACATTATTACTGGCTGTCAGTAAACTTACTGACGTCTGCCAACCCTGACAGTGTCCCAACTATGTTAGCCTCTGCTGTCTGTAGCACTAGTGTAGGTATGCAGTAGCTCTCCAGGTGTTGTTGAACAGCCACAGGAAGAGGGAGTTGTAGTAATGCAGATTGTAGATTTCTGTGAAGTCTTACTGTCTTGGATTAGATGAAAATTTAATCACTGGTTGGTCTTGTCTGAGAAATGTTGGCAGGCACTGTGCTTGTTTATATGTAATTAGCACAGTGCATGCAATTAAAAAGATTTTGATGCCTCATGAACTCTGTGGATGTACTGCAAAATACTTACAACATTATACAACAGTATAAGAGAGTTTAAGCAAAGCTATTTTTCTCATCATTGTCACTTTACCTTTTATATTAACATATTTTATATTTAATTTAGTTTAGTTGATAGACGTCTAGTACCATAATATTCCAAGTGAAAATGCTGTTCTTTTAAAAATGTTTGTATATTTTCATTTCTGTTTTAGTTGGTTTTATGTGGTCCTCAGAGGCCTGGACTAAAAGAGAAGATTATCTAGTTTGTGTTAAACAACAATTGTTTAAAACTTGTGCCGGGTGCCGCCCTAGCTTGCATTTTCTATTACATACATTCTTTGCACGTTTAAGCAAAAATTGGAAAATCCTAGAACTGGGGAATATTATTAGGGTAGCGTGATATAATACTAATGTCTTTTAATGATCTGATTCTGTCACACGACATTGTATGTGATGAATTAAAGGTACACTTTCTTCTTTTTGAAACCTTGTCAGGTACTTCTATCCTGGTTAATCATCTAATTGTAAGTTAGAAGCTGGGTAATCCAGTTCCTCATCTCCTCTATATCATCTCAAATCCCCTCTTAAATACCTCACTATCCAAAACATTATGTTTCACGCTCAAAAATTGTGACCGAGGTAAGGAAGTTTTGAGGTGGTGCAGATTAAATATACTGGAGTGCAATCCTGCGTTCCTGTCTCTTGGTGTTGTGAATAGGCCTGTATCTAATCTTCTTCTTTTTTATATATACAACGAGAACATTGGTGAAAAGAGAAGAGATATCAGATTTACTGTTCTGAATTGAAAATTTCAAATGTCATAATCAAGAATAATGAAAAGTCAAGCAAGCTTGTCCAAATTACAAACAATATACGTGTAGCTGAGCCATTTGCAACTATAGGAACAAAATTGATCATCAGAGTATATACAGGATTCCTCAAACATGCTACTTAGATGTTTGCATATTATGGTGCCACATTGGACCCCATTACTGACCCCTTGCTTTGTAAATAAAAATTGTTGTGGAACATCATTTAATGATATAACACCAATTGCAATAGTCGTACAAGAAAGACTAATCAGATCTTTAAAACATAGGGCTGGCCCTGCAGTAGGCAACTATGATTATCATATACAGTGCATGTTTACCACATTGCATAAAAGTAACACATTAATGTGCAGATCCACATTATAATTGAAACTTATATTAGCACATATAACATAGCTAGGTGTAATGGAATTTCTACCTGCTGGACATAATGTAATGAGCACTGATAGGTATTATATTGTATAATATGCAACTCACTAGGTCTATGTGATATACTGTACAGTTTATATGTGCCTTGCTACATAAAATTATATATAGGCAGACTTCTAAACCCTTTCCTCTGATCTTTGTTTCGGTGATGGGATGAGTTTTGTGGTCTTTCCTGTTAAGTAGTGGCCATAAGGATCAAAACCAGGTGATGCTGTGATACATGTATTGAGAACAATGACCTTCTATAATGAAAATCTTTATTTTGTAGTCAGCTTCTTCAAATACACACAGTAGGCTAGACATTCTTAATAACCTGGCATTTAATATCCAGTGAGCTACTTATGAATGTTTATGTTCCGAGTATATAAAGCTGTTGTGATATTCAATGAAAGGTCAGATAACAGACTTGACTTTCTTATACAGAATATCAAAATATTTTTTCAGGCTTGGTTCCAAGTTAAGTAGTCAGGTAAATCTGCTCGGCACTGCCTCAAGGCACTGCTTGGCTGGCAGACAAAGCACATAGCATTATGGGTTGTTGTAGCTGTCTTTGGTAAAGATTTTTGTTTTGGTATCTTTTTTTTTTTTTTTATTTAACCAAGTGCCCTTTACCTACAGAGCTTTCACAGGGATGTAGTATTTACTCAGCAGACCCAGTGCTCAAACTGCCCTTATTTGGTGGATTGGTTCCATAGATGACTGGCTTTCTGTAAGGATGATTTAACCTCTGTAGCCCAATTACATGTCTCCAGAAGCCATAGAAGGGTTGCTAGGTAACACCCTTTTTGCCTTTCTGGATGCAAGAACTGGTTTATTTTTTTCTTTCTTCTTTTTTTTTTTAAGATTCAAAGCAGCTTATTTCTTTAGTCTGAAATACACAGAACATGAAACATTTGGGGGAAATAGAGCCAGTGTCTACTTATAGCCTAAGATTAGATATACTCATTTTTTGTTCTTTGAGATTATTTTTATATTTTGAAAGTAACTGTCGATAAAGCAAATCGCACCATGAAATCTGTTCATACACATCCTGCTCTATGTCTTTCTCTAAGCAGCTGAGGTGGACCTCCAGCAGAGGTACCTTCCCCAGTATAAAATGTAACCTGTTATATTTGTAGGCCTAAGACAGTAGTAGCAAGTCTGTTGTTTTGGTTTTTATTTAAATCTTTGTCTCGTGTATGACAGAAATGACTTAAGCAAGACATTCTATGGCTTTTTATGTAGAAGAGTTATAGAAACTTGAACGGTTTTATTTGCTGAATTCTAATTATTTCTGCAGTCTATAAAAGACTGGTTGGAGTCTCTTGTTGTTGGTCTGCTTGCAGAAGATTTTCTTGGCACTCTTTCATTTGGCTTGCCACTAAAAAACAGAAGAAAAAAACTTTTCAGACATTAGCATTTAGCATACATGCTTTGAAAGTGCCCACTGTGTTGTAAGGGCCTGATCAGCTGTCTTCCAAGAAAAAGCTCTTTTATGTGAAGAGAAAATGCCAGCTTCTGTGCGGCAGAGTAACAGACAATTACAGTGACTTAAAAGGGAATAATCACGCTGAGAAAATGCTGTGTCCAAGCAAAACAAACATGCCTCTGTGCAAATCATTTCTACAATCTGATGCTATAATGAAAATCTTCCCATGTACAGAATTATTCCTAAGTATAGATTGTGTATGTTATGGTTACTAGTTGTGAAGCTCTTTGAGACGACTTGGTAGAAAGACACAGCATGAATGTATTTGTATCATTATTATTATTATTATTATTATTAATTTTTATTTATAGGGCGCCACTAGGTGTCCGTAGCGCCGTACAGGGACAAACAAGTACAAAACAAGGTGGGACGGCACGGTACAGTAAACAGTAAGCACAGTAACTCAGTAAGCTCAAAGCACAGCTAGAGAGAGGGGGAGGGAAGACCAGCAAGTGCTGGAGCCCAAGAGGAAGGGCGTGGATGACGGGGAGACCCCCAGGGGGGTGGGGGGAAAGGTAGCTGGAGAGCAGAGTTAGAAGTGTAGGAAACAGGAGGAGAGATGGCCCTGCTCAAGGGAGCATACAATCTAAGGGGAGGGGTAATTAATTATCATTAATTCTGTTTCTTTCACTTGTAGTACAGCAGCACAGGTGGAGCAGAACGCCCATCTGTTTTCATGAACATAATATGGTTAGGCTTTATTCCCACTAGAGTTAGATTTATGCATTTAAAATGTGTTTTTAAAGTTAAATGCATGTAAACAGATTTGAAACTAACAGCCATTGTACCATGTGAGACCATTCATGTTTGTGTATTTTACATGTGCACATTGCATTGTTTTTAAAAACTACTTTTAGCATGAAAACTATGTATTGCAGTCTAAAAATAAATGTAAAAAGGCAAGAAAAAAACACATATCAAATGTGTATTGATTTATATGCCTGTAAAAAACACACCTCGAGCGGCAGTATCAAATGTGCTTATCTTGGTAGTCAAGAGCAGGGCCGGATTAAGGGAATGGAGGCCCCTGGGCTAAGGGGGCCTCCATTTCCCCTGTGAGGCCCCCCCCCCCCCCTCCCCCCCTCCCCCCCGTGATCCGAGCTACTTCACAGTTTCTGTGGCTGCATGATTGAGACCAGGTGAAATGTAAACTGGAGGCTGTCATCTCATCTCACCCTGCACATGCACCTGGTTTAAGGCCATATTCTGTGGAGCGGTTTTTTATGTTTAAAAAAAAAAAAAATGCTAGTAAAACACATGTGCTTGTTACCTGCATTGTATTTAGGTGCGTACTGGAGTTCACTGCAGGCTTCACCAATGCATTTACCCATAAACGCTGTCCTCTAGAATGCAAATAGGAAGCTGCTGCTACGCTAGTAACCGCCTGGAACTGTGGCAGTATGTAAACCGTGGTTTCTGGTGTCAGACCCATTTACCACCATTTTTATAGTGTAATAAAAGCCAGTGGATATAAGCCCTAACACTTGCTGTATTAGGGAAGTGCCTAGAATGGCACAGTTTACATATTCTCATGCTCACATATGAACAAGTTGTAGGAATGTTTTTGTTGTGCTTTATAGCAGTAGTTTACAAGGGACACACATGTTGGACTATTCGAGAGGCTCTTAAAATGATTTCTGCCGTCCGATAATCGTAATGATTTGTGCACGCCGTAATGTAACTTTTAGTAAATATATTACTTTCTGTACTTTTTACACACACATTTATATGGGTCTTGGTTGGTTACTTTTGTTGGCCTATTTTATAACACAAATCTACTGTCTGGATAAAACTGGATCCAATGCAGGGAGTACAGTAGCTTGCAATCAGGGCAACACAAATACATTAAACTACCTTAAAATATAGGCACATGACTGAACACCACAAAAGGAAGCATACCTCTCATCCTTGCCTCCTCTTCACCCGGGGCGTGAAAAGTCACAATGGGGTCCTGGTGACACTCCTGGGGGAATGCCTAACACTTTTTAAGTGCTAGACTGCTCCACACACTCTCTTCCTCCTTTCTAATTGTCTGCTCCCCTCGTGTCCATCTTGTATCTTGTCTCCTGTGTGTTCTTGGCCACACGTGTTATATACCTTGCCTATTACCTGTTATGTACTATATTATGCTCCTTGAATATCCAGTAGTTTGCCTGTTGTTCTCTATGGCTTTGTGTCCCCTCAGTATGCGCTGCACATTATTGTTGCACATTAGAAATAAACAGTAATAGCAATAACTACCAACTAATACATTTTAGGTTTTATTTTATTGTATGCCGAGTATTATTACTTTGTAAGAGTGTCCAAGTTACTTTTGTCATTACATAATAATAAAACATTTGTGGTGCAGACATCATTAATTCATTGTAATTCTATTAGTAACATAAAACTGAACAGCTGTCTGACATACATCATTTTGATAGGAGATTAAACATGTTTAGACCCCCTGGACAAGTCAAAGTGGGGTTATCTTATGTCTGTCAGATACTTATCTAGTACATACCACTAATGGAAGGCAAAAATGTACTTAAATATTTAACCCCAGCTATACTATAAAGTAAACATATGATACATGTTATTAAGCAGTGTAAAATTTCCATGTATTGAACCAAATGTATGCAATAAGACACATCATATTGTAATTACAAGTTAACCCGTGCATGATACTCATGCATTCTAGTCAAATCAAGCTACTTAAGGTGTTAAAAAGGTTCTTGTCATGCATTTGGGCCATAGCCCAGGCCTCAACCACCAACCACTCCCCACTGTCACCCCCGGCAACCACCAACTACTCCCCACTGTCACCCCCGGCAACCACCAACCACTCCCAACTGTCACTTCTCCTTCAAGAAATATATATATATTTTTAAAATCTTTATAAACACTTTTAACAATTAACAAATTAAATTAACAAATTAAAAACATCTTAGTATACCAAATTTCAGCCCTTTCTGAATTGTTTTTCCACACACACTAAGAATTTAGTAGGTCAGTGTATAACTCCACCCAGCAGGTGGCGCTGCAGCTTGGTTTTATTTTTTCCACACACACAGACAGACTAACACACGCCACTAGACATTTATATATATAGATAGATTATATTACAAGTTACAGAGTAGTGACCATGTACAATTCAAGGCTGTGGGCTCACTTCCTTTGTACAGGTCACAATAGACCACTGTGATGTCTAGAATCTATAACAATGTACAATAGGGGGTTCATTATTTCTTATAATCCAAAAGTTTTTCTAAAGAACATTGATTGAATCAATGACATCGCTGTTTATACAGATACACATTCTACACAATTGAACATATAAATTAACATCATGTGTATTATATTCATAGTATCTACATAATCAAAGTGTGGATGTAATTCTCATAAACATTGTCATTTGAGGGCATGCATTAGGGCATTCCTATGATTGTTTTAAATATTGTTATTCTGTGGAATAGTTTTAACTTGTTATGCCATAATGTTATATTGTTTTATGCTGCAGAGTCTAAAGAAGATACAACAAATGGAAAGAGGCACAACTGACAGATCATGCTCTGATCTTGATGATTTAAAAAATGCAGACTGGGTAAGACTCAACCCTTTATATATTTGTGTGTTCCTGCTGATATAAAATATACAACAAATTGCATGCCAATTAGCCATGATGTGCAGAGTCCCACTGCATCAAAAGAAATATTGGTTTGTCTGTTGGATTATTTGCACCCTCAACATATTAAATTGGAATCTAGAAATTTTCTTTTACTAAGGCGTCTAAATTATTTTCTTTTGCAATGTGCCTTTTATATTTGCTAAGCCATAGAGAAGAGTGACCTGTCTGGTTTCCCTGTCAACACTGATGTTTTTCTAAACAGAAAGTAAGTCAAACAGAGCATTTGTAAAATAGACACCTGAAATAACAGATGTAGAGGGGATAAGTAGCAAGACAACAATTATATATCAGATGGCTCCCAGAGATCTAAAGCACTGACATGAAACATACCCAGTTTGACATATGGACCTTGTTAGTAGTCATATCATATGTCCCAAAGTTCCATATGTCAGTGTCTTTGTAATCGTGTGTGTTCTCAAATTCAGTTCATGAGTATCTAAGTGGTCTTCAGTTGAGTGATAGACCCTGTAGGATCACTGGACACCTCCCTGGCTCTCCAACCACTCTCTGACCAAGGAAGTTTCAGTTCCAATGTTAATTTAAATATATGGATAATATTTAGTTTACAAATATAAATGCAAGTTTACATTTCTATGTGAAATGGTTTATGTCAATATGTTTTGTTGAGTAATTAGACTAATAATGTCAGTCACTTTACTTCTAAATAAATTGCTTTTCCTTTAATGATATGCACAAGGGGTGTGGTTTGTTAAAGTATACCCAGTATAGACAAGGAACTGATTTGATAATGCAGGGAAAGTGTTTTTCTCAAAAAATCCCTGACAGCCTGAAGCTCTATATGTATTACATCTTACCCAGCCTCTGGGTTCATTACCCAGGAAGTTGATGACTCAAATTACTTCTTTTTTTTTTTTTTTTTATGGGAGGGGGGTGGTGAATATTTTTTTTTTTCTCTGCTGGTTATTTATTAATAATTATACTTTTGTTCTGGTCAAAATAAGTGTAACCTGAGAGATCTGCTAGCTGAGAGCATCCACCATGTGACCTACTTTTTGGGACATTGTCCCATGATCATCTGATTTGCAGAGCTCATCAGATGGCAAGGCTTATCTCTTGGGAAAAAATGCTCAGGTGCAACCATACTAAAGGAAACATTTACTTTAATTGGTTACTGGCACTAGTGTTAAACTGGGTACACACTACAGAATTTTCCACCAACTTTTTATGCCGATCGATTTTTACATCCGATCGATGTCCGATCGATCGGTCCATGGACTGCATACACACTAGCCTTGTTTAAGACGATAAAGGGAAGAGCGGACGTCCCGTTAGCGACTTTTCACAGCCATGTTGTCGTGAACAATTATTTTAATTTCGTACACACTGCAGCAACATTTGCGAGGCATGTAACGATATACCAAAGACATTAGCATAAAGAGGCAGAGCTTTCACTATAGTTAACACCCAAAGTCGCATAAAAAGAGAATGCAATATTATCTCTTCATTCATTCATATAAAATAGAAGTTTACCATCATACATAAAATTTAGAAAAAAACATTTAACTGGTAAAGTGCAATGCAATAATTATTCCCTTATAATAAAATCCCTTCGTATGTAATGGAATGCTCCATTCTCTGCGGGCATCATCGCTGATTGGTCCACAGCAGAAACGAACGCCCATGTCTGAGTGTATATAATGACAGGAGCCTGTCTGGTGCCGAGGAGCGTGAGAAGATGGCGAGTGAGGAGAAGGTGTCAGTAGCGGTTGCGACTGTTTCCACCCACATCACACTTAACAGGCTTTAGTCTTCATGCTTATATATTTTATTTATTGCCACTGTAGGTTTGTGATTACTGTACTGTCTTCAAACTGACCTAAAAACACTTATTTGTAATGGGCTGTAACCAGAGTTGATTTTAAAGTGCTCTAAATTTGTCTTCATTATGGTTGTAAATTGTGTGACTGTCTCCTCAGGCCAGGTTCTGGGTTCAGGTAATGCGTGATCTACGGAATGGAGTCAAGCTGAAGAAAGTTCAAGAGCGTCACTACGACATGTTACCCATTGAGTTTGAATTGACCCCATATGAAATGCTTATGGACGACATTCGTTTTAAACGGTATACTTTAAAGAAGGTCATGGTGAGTCAGACATTAAATAGTAGTTTGCCATGCAGCATTGTGGATTGTTTCATTTAATTTGGCCATGTATGGTCTCCTGTAGAATTGAGTGCAATTTGCATCACGCATGCATATACAGTCGGGCCATAAAAATTGTACTCTTATGTGGTTATATGGAGTACCACGATACCAAGGTACCCTATGGCTATTTTACCATAGCCAACCAGCAGGGAGTGTACCCCAGGGTAACCAACAAAGACTCCTACATCACGTCAGTGCTTACTGGGGTACCTTCAGCCCCTTGTCCATTTTCAGTATTGTGGATATGGGAACATATCTCACACCCAGGCATATATTCAGTAAAATATTATCTAAGGTTAAAGATAAACGGGGTACCAACAGTGAATAAAGCACCATTAGGGATAGGGATAAGTGCAAACACAATTATAGCACTTTTAAGAAAAGGGTAATAAAGTCATACTGCAGTAAGAATTCTGACATACATGTCCAGCACTATACCAGTCTATCAGAGGCCACCCCTTCTTACTCGATCTGGGCTTGTGACAATGCTTCTCCCCTGGTACTACCACCAAATCAGGGCAACAAAAATACATTAAACTACCTAAAAATATAGGCACTTGACTGAACAACACAAAAGGAAGCATACCTCTCATCCTTGCTTCCTCTTCACCCGGGGCAGGGGCCTGAAAAGTCACAATGGGGTCCTGCTGACACTTCTGGGGGCATGCCTAGCACTTTTTAAGTGCTAGATTGCTCCAAACGATTACCACAATTCCGACAGCAAGGACACCTACAAATAAAAAATGAATTTAGTAAAAACCGATGTAAATATAAGCAGACTTACCTGAAAACCGACTGTGCAGGTCACCGATGGGAGCAGCATGTTGACTGCAAGTTATTCCAATTCGACAGCTCTTCGGCAGTACACTCTGATGTCATCGTGGCTTGTATTAATGTTAATTTAAAGCGGCAATGTTGGGACCCCGCAGGTTAAGTGTTTAAACACTTAACCCGACATTGCCGCATAAGCATCTTTGGTATGCATACGCAGTATGGAAATACATGTTTTACACAAAAACAAAAGACAGACGTACCTCCTTTGTAGTTAGTACATGTGAGAAATTTAGGTATGAAAATATAACTTTTTTTTATTATTATTTTGTATTCATATATCGTACAGCATTAATTATATACTGATCACACTTCCTCACACCATACATGTTTTGTGTCTCATCCTAGGTTCAGGGTGACATCCCTCCTCGATTAAAGAAGAGTGCTCACGAAATAATCCTGGATTTTATACGTTCCAGACCCCCGTTAAATCCCGTATGTATCCCTGCTCAGCCGTAATCATGTATCCTGTGTTTTTAGCTCATCTGTCTTGATTAATTTAATGCCTGCGAATTTCATGTTCTCTACAATGGTATTTGTGCACACTATGAAAGCAGATTATTCATCTGAACAGCTGGCGGTAAATTTCCCACAAGTGTAATGAGGTCAGATGCCTTTTGGAAAGAATGGGTTCCAATTATGAAGTATATATTTTCCCTTTTACATACCCCTAAGGTTTGTTGCATTTTAATATTAAAATTTTACCCTATGCAAAAATCCTTAAAGGACTTAACTTAAAGGACATGTCTACCTACAAAAAAATGTTATAGTGAAGCCCCTCCTTACAACTAGCAAAATGCAAACAGTGTTTAATGGTAATATACCTTCAATATCAAGGACAGATGGCAGTAATTCTGAGATATTGGGTACTTTGGTCACTGGTATTCATTTTTTTTTTTGTTTACTTGTAATGTATCATTTTCTTATTTTATTTTTCTGTAAAGTTCAAATCTTGTGATGCTAAAAGACAAGTCCGATTACAATATAGTCAGAAGTGGTCAGACACTTGGGACATTACGATGTTTGGTGTGTGTTATACACTATGGGGGAGATTCAATTGCCGGTGACGTGGCGCTCGGATATCGCGCTGCGCACATTGCCGGCAATTACAGTAGAAATCTCTGCTCGTTTTACCTTGCACCTTGCGATGAAAAATGAGCGGAGATTCCAGCCTTAACATCTGTGCAAGCTGTCTCCGAGGACGTTCCGGAGACACCTCACGCCTAATTGAATCTCCCCCTATGTGTTGGATACAATGTTTGAAAGCTTATCATAGATTATCTATTTCAAGTCAGACAGATGCGTTTTACATGTGTTAGTCACTTGACAGGTTATTCAGTTTACAATCCTGGGCGACTATTGAATTCATTTTACATATTATGCTTATATTTGATGTTATGTCGTAATATGTCATACTGTTTTAGCACTCAGCATATTTGCATTACACAAGTGATAATAGCATGATTTTCTTGCAGGTGTCTGCACGAAAATTAAAACCTACCCCACCTCGTCCTCGTAGTCTGCATGAGCGTATACTGGAGGAGATTAAATCGGAGAGAAAACTGCGTCCTGTGTCTCCAGATGAAATCAGGCGTAGTAGGCTGGGTAAGAGCATAGCAGAGAAAGATTGATGGATACATTGGGTGACCTGAGCATTGTACAAGGTGTTTTTAAAATAAAATAAAGTGGTTTAAAAAAAATAAAGACGTCTAGGTAGAAATCATATTAGAAAAATTCATACTGTCCCACATCTGGGGCTAGCAAAGCTTTCATGTATCAGATCTAACTCCGTTGTAAGAAACCGTGTTGTAAAACATTTATGGTAACTGTGTAGAAAAGCCTATAGCAACCAGTAAGATTTTGTGATTTATGTGCCACTGTTTTGGAAAATGGTATTAAACATCTGATTGTTAGGGGAAGTACCACTGTTTATACCTTTAGTCATACCCCCCAACCTTCCCAATTTGAGGGTTCTGTCCCACATTACCGATGTCCCGATCGGTTGAAAAGTTGTGAGCTATTTCCTGTTCACTGCTGATGTGGATGGCAGAGCAGCGGTGAACGTGTGCCGTCGCGGGTATGGCAATGAAGGTTTTTGAGTGGAGGAGAGAACGGGCAACCTAGTGCTTTAGAACCACTAGGCAGGCACCCAGGGTGTGATCGCACCCTATATTGACGTGATTATGCCCCAATTGTGACACCGCCGTGGCCCCATTTGCCGTAATTCCGTAATCACACCGACTGTTCCGAGTCCTCCTACCCAAATGTTGGGAAGTATGCCTGTAGTACATATTCAATAATGTCCCACAGTAACTGGAGGATTGATTGGAACTTTATATTGGTTGGAATGAAACCCCTTTTTGGGGGAGAACAAATTGGGTTTTTCATATATAACAACAATTTAAACAATTAGAATATGCAGAAATAAGGAGTTGAGAGAGAAAAGGAATCTATAACTGGGGAATCTATGAGGAGGGGAAGAGTAAGGAGTATTGTTTGTCCACAGAAAATAATCAAATTGGAGCAATGAATAAAATTATGATTGTAACTAATAACATAGATAAGACCTGTAATTACAGTATTATTCTACCATATAACAGGTTTAGATACACAATCCCTTTTCGTTGTTGCGGGTACAGAGAGAGTTTAAACAATTGCTGCTTGCATGGTTAGTGAGTTTTTGAACTAAAGAATCAGTATTCAATGGGGGTTCGCCCTCAAAGTAGTCTGTACAGGTTGTCCATGTGCTTTTGTAGCTGTTAGGAGAGTTATGTAGAATAGCTGTGATGCGTTCCATGCGGTAGACGGACCATATGTTATTAACTGTAGCTGTTAATGGAGGAGAGTCTTCAAAAAGATGCAATTTGACTGCATTATAAAATGTGTCTTATGAGAGTCTGGGTGTGACATTTGACTTCTGATATGGATCTAGGTAGAAGGGAGTACTGTGGGGAATCAGGAATCTGAATATCAGTTATAGATTTTATAAGTTTGTGTACTATGGCCCAGGATAATTTTATTTTTGCACAGGTCCACCAAATCTGAGGCATTTTGGAAGATAGATTGAAGGCGGGTTGGCACCAAATCCCACCTGAAGAATAGTTTGTATGAGTTCTCTTTGATTGTCACAGATATTGAGTATTTAGCTCCATTGATTTTAGTATACTCCCCGTGATTGGGACCAGGGTCTTCCCCACATCTCTCTCCCATACAAATTCATGCAATTCTGCTTGTTAATTATGTTGCAATATTAGCTGGAATAGAGTAGAGAGCCCTTGAATAAAGAGTTATGATGACAGAGTGATTCTAAGGGGGGGAGCATTGGTCACAGTAGGTCTGCGCAACGATTTGTTAAAAAAAACAAAACCAAAAAATCTACTCTTTTTGATGAATCACATATCTTTGTTATTAAATAGTAATGAAGAATTCTTGTTTTGAAGAGTTTCTGCCTTCTCAATTTCTTCTGTAAAATCACATACCATTGACATGATGGCAATATGTACAATTTACTAATATTGTGACTTTGTGAATGTATTAATGTATTGCAAAAGTAACAGCCTGAAGTACAATATGTTTATATATGGGAAATATATGGTAATGTGTTAATGTTGTGACACAACAACTATGCTACACTTTACATGTTGTTTATTTATTACTGTTACAACTGTATTAGGCATTTTCAACATGTGCATATCTGGTAACATCATTACACATTTGGAAAATAACATTTATGAACTCCATGATGCAAAGCGTCGTACAAGAGAAACAGTGCAATGATCAGCACACACTACACAGTTGTCTCACACACATGGGAAGCGATAATAATATTAATAAGGAGAAACATGTTACAAAATAGGGTCAGTCGTGGCACCTTACCCCTCGAAGAAGGGAGAAAATTGAGACATTCATACCAATTCCTAACAAAGAACATCTCGCTGTTTTTTTATTTTTTTTTCCATTGTTTGTCTTATATTGTAGTTAATATATTGACATAGTAATGACCTAACCACATTATTAGCTTGTATTACCCTATATCTACAACTGCTTTTCAAGTCCTTTAGAAACATAAAAGGTGTGTTTTACATTTGTTACACAGCTGAAATATTTGTACTCATATTAATTATAACCTTTATAGTTATGCTACTGGATAGATATAAGTTATACCTACTTTATATTTGTATTTTCTTTGTATCTTACTGAAATACGGTATAGATTTATTAACGTTTAACTACTAGATCTGTGCTTTTTTAATGTATATTTGTAAATGATGTTTTCATTTAGCTATATATTTCCATAACTTGTGAGATGTTCTTATCCAACGGTATATTTCTGCAGCTTGAGCTATATTTATATGCCTGGACAGATATATTGATGGTCTGTAGGCGAGTGCAGTAAATAGCGCATTTTGACAAGATAACTTTATTCCCGAAGGATTCTTCATAGATATCCTCCAGCCTTATCACACTTGTGGAATACGATTTAAATGTATATTACCTCTCACTGAGTGTAAAAATAAATGTGACACAGTCCTATTGCAGTCCAAAGCCCTCTTTGGTTTTATTGCCATCAATTCCGTAATCTTTGTGACAAACCGTGATGATCTGTCACATCAGTCCGTAAGCACTTACTGATAAAACATTTTATAATTTAGAACATTTAACTTTAGATCTAGAAATTTCTGTAGATCTCCTTAATCAGTGGAGCCCTTCAGCCAGCAGCTTCCGATCTTCTTATCAGAATATGGTCAGCCGACTTCCCCGTCATGTTACCTCATCTGTACAGTGCAGGGAGGTCACGCAGCATAACCTGAGGAGGACGGGGTACACTGCAACTATTTCATGTTGCCCTCACTGTCCTAAATGGATGACAAAAGTGTAGTGACATTACACGGTAGTCTACTCTCTATGCACCCAGAAAGTAATTGTTGGGTTTTCCAATATATAATGGAAGAACTAGATTAACAATCCCTGTCTACAGGAGATACATGTGGTCAGATCACAGGTGTCTGTCACTATGGCAGTCCTATTTTTATTCTGTATGATGCGAGTAAGATCACTTTTACAGCATTAAGCAAGAAAGTAGAAGTCTTTAATTTTTAGACCAAATGTATGAAGCGATGAGTGGGGTTACTGATGCTTTGATTTATCGCGCACAACTTTTGACTTGCTCTGGGTTGAACAGAGGTGTCCATGACTTAATATACAAACTTGATAACTTTAATCCACAGACTCACAGCAGTACAGACCCTGGTGTATCACATCTCCTGACGCAAATGTAGCGTTGGTGAGGTAAAGGTGTTTCCAGTGGTTTGAGGGGTGAATAGGTCCTATCAAGGACCTTTACAGAGATTTCTAATAACCCCACTACACCTGTAATAAAGTTTTACAACAAAGATGCCAGTTATCATCTGTGTGTTCACACCCCTTTTTCCTTTCACACATCAGTGTAAATAAGAGTTCAGTGTTCAGGTGGATCACTAATGAGAATGTAAAGGAGACAATGACACATTGAGTGACAAATTTTGCCATATGGGACATCATCACCTCTGCAGACAAGGTGGGGAAACTGGTAAACCTGATGTAGTAGATGTAGGAATATTCAGATGGCGAGAGTGACTCTTTCTTAAAAATGTTTAATGTAACATCAGCTTATTAAAATCCAGAACGTTCTTTAGCTTCAACGCTTTAGCAACATAAACATATCCATCTGCTGGACTTCACTGGGGGTCGTCTAGGTGGAAAGTCAGGATTACCCAGGAAAGTAAGTTTTGGGAAGGTTGGGACATGAGCTACTGAAATCACACTGAATACACTAAGTCACTGGAGTATTATAATCTAATATTGAGAATGGGTAGAGGGGGGACCTAGTGGTATATTTACTAAACTGTGGGTTTGAAAAAGTGGAGATGTTGCCTATAACAACCAATCAGACTCTAGTTATCATTTATTTAGTACATTCTACCAAATGATAGCTAGAATCTCATTGGTTGCTATAGGCAACATCTCCACTCTTTCAAACCCACAGTTTAGTAAATATATCCCCTAATTTCTTGGGCCAGTACCTTTTTGAGGCGCTCTGTTGGTCTCCTGAACTTTACCAGCAAAATTGCTTGAACTGCTTCAAGTTTTGTGTTCTCATGATTTTGGATCAGCCCACAAAATGGCTTCCACTATGCTGTGTGCAGTATAACTGTATAAGCAAGAAAATAATTATGTGAAATAATTATAATTTAGAAAATATTTTATTCAACTATGGAAATATTAGTTCAAACATTTACTGAAGAGTTCTGTTAAAATTGTTCCTTTGTGTGGATCACTTTGTAATTAAACAGCTGCTTCATGAGACGTGTAGCAAATTTCAAATTTAAATATCAGCTTTTATTTTATTGACTTTGATGTTAGATGTGGAAATATTACAATATAATACAAAAATAATTGTAAGACAAGATAGTGTATATTTATATGTATTCTATAGATCATGTCTATGTTTGGGTGTAATTCCAATTTAATTTCATCCACATTTCAGATACTGCTATCCAGGCCAGATGTAATCTGAAATGTTTTCAGTGTGTGTTTATTTTATTTTGTATATTTGTCCTAACAGACTGCTTTTGTTTTTCCAGTAATGCGGCCCCTTAGCATGTCTTACAGTTTTGACTTGTCAGGTAAAATGTGCACTTGGCGTAATCTCGTTGATGTTGTGGTACCTTCTCCATGTGGTCATTTGTGAGAATACTCTGTCATGGTCAGAATTCTAATAATTGTTTTAGTAACTAGTATAGTCTCTCTTAGCAAATTTTAAGTAACATCAGTGCTGATATTTTATTTATATTTTATTTGTTTTCAAAACCACTAGGGATATTTAAATAGTAGACCTGTATGCTTCGGATGGCATATTGTAAATCTGACAGCTAACAGAGCAAGCTCCCATAACATGTCTATTTACATACTTAGGAATAAATTTATCAAGCTGCAGGGTTTAAAAAAGTGGACATGTTGCCAATAGCAACCAATCAGATTTTACTTATTTCTTTAGTACATACTACATAATGACAGCTAGAATCTGCTTGGTTGCTATAGGCAACATCTCCACTTTTTCAAACCCGCAGCTTGATACATTTACCCCTTAGAAGTATACCATTTTTCCCAGAAGCCTGATTTTAGTTTTTTTAGGGTTTATGGTTTTTTAGAGAGATGTTTTTGTAAAGTAGTTTCTTCTTGAATATTATCATGCTTTCACAAAATAATAATATTTAAGATAAGAGCTTCTGAAACCGTCTAGCAATAAGGGTTCAAACCATTTTGTAGACTGAAAACTGTCCCAAGAACATGTGATACGTAAACTTAGAATTCTAAACACTTAAGCGTCCAGTCCAGCAAAAAGCTTTTCCTTGGTTGGCTGTTTCTAGATGGTTAACAGTCTGGTTGGAAAATAATGGCTTTTGAACATTGGAGGGCACACACTTGGAACCCAATAATTCAGAAGAACTGCTCAACACTGAAAGTGAACGTCTCTCTAGTCACAATATTGATTTTTAGAACTACCTACATATTGTCTTTGATTGTAATTTCTTAAACATGCCATATAACAAAACCAGTGCATAGTCTAATTTATTGATATAGGTAGTAAGAGTACACCAAGAGTGACAGCACCTAATTGTAAAATGTAAAGTATACCTTTCGATTACACACACAGAGGAGCCATTTAGATTGCAGACATATTAATTCACAAGGCATGTCCATGGTTCTTGGGGAATTGAAATGATGCAACTGCACACCCACAAAGACCTGTCCCCCTTGTATGTAGGCAATGTTTGCACTCTAGGGGATCTCATAAATTATTATTTTATGGTTTTAGTTATTTATTTTTTGTTTCTAAGTGAACAATTATAGGAGGTTCTAAAATATTTCCTGACCATGAGAGAATGTTTTTTTTTTTTATTATTTTATTTCTTCATTGTCCTTCATATCTACTCATAGTTTCGTGGTCTGTACTAAAGGCTGTGCTGTATTGTGGTATATGTCTTACAACATCTGATGAATTTGCCTTATAGAACTAGCTATATATGTTGAAGTGGGCTGTTATACGGTGGGATGGCATACATCTGCTGCTTTCATTGTAAAACTTTCAATTCCATTCACTTACATTTTCCATACCGCCACTTCTAAATTTCCATACGTGAATAATATTGCTTCTGGGATGTTGTCTGTCACAGTTTGCACTTGTAATCTTGTTTTTCCCAATGATCCAGTGCTGACATTTGATGTTACATTAGATCTGAGTCAAAACCAATTTCATACTTTGAAGATTGCAAAGAAGTATAAAGATACTCTAGTAGGTATACAGTGGATATAAAAGTCTTTTTGAAATTACAGGTGTTTTCAATGTAAAGCCTGAAATCAAGATTAATCATGTGAGACCTTTATCTACATTTAATGCGGCCTTGCATTTAACACAAGTCAAGTGAAAAATAATGGACAATTTTCAGGAAAATATACTTTGTGCGAGCGCATTTTGCTTTTAATCTAGCAATCAGTCTTTTTGAATAAGTCTCGATCAATTTTGCATACCTGGACTTTGCAATTCTATCCCAGTCTTTCCTGCAAAAGGTTTAAAGGTCCATCACATTGCGTGGCCCTCTTTAGGTTATTCTACAGGTTTGCAATGTGGTTTAGGTCTGAGCTTTTCTGAAGCCATTAATTGGTTGACATGGATGTATGCTTTTCGATTGTTATCATGCTGGAATGTGAAATTCCCCTTCAGCTTTCTGACAGAAGCCAGCATGTTTTGTGCCAAAATTCCTTCATCTTTGAAGCTATTCATTATTCTCTATATCCTGACTGAAGCCTCTGTCCCAACTGAAGAGGAGCAGCCCCAAAGCGTGACGTTGCCACCACCATGCTTCACAGTAGGTATGGCTCTTTGTATGATGAGCTGTCTTGTCTTTGCACCAAACATATCATTTGGAATGAAGGCCAAAAAGTTCAGCCTTGGTCTCATCAAACCATATGTCATTTTCCCACATAGGTTTGGGGGATTGAATGAGTTTTTGGCATAATTTAGATGGACTTGGATGTTCTTTTTGTGAGAAAAGGCTTCAGTCTTACTACCCTACCCCATAGCCCAGACATGGGTGTAAAATACTGAAGACTTGTCCTATGCAGGGAGTGATCAGTTCCTGACAGAAATTCCTAATCTTGGCAATGTCCCTGTTGTGTCGCAGTCTTTTATACCCCTCTTCCGAATAGTACCTTTCAACAGTGAGATCCTGTAGATATTTTGAAAGTTGTCCCACTAGAATGCAACCATTTTGTTTCCTAAAAAATATCTATTTGTTTGCACTTACATTTTGTTGATTGCAAGGTCACATTAAAGGTGTAAGAAGGTCTGACGTGATATATTTTGATTTCAGCCGTTACATCACAAACACCTGCAATTTCAATAAGGGTGTCTAGACTTTTTATATCTACTGTATCTAGTACTAAAATTAAAAATGACACAGAAAGAAATTAATATTTTCTAGCAGACTCACCATAAAGATTTCCGATTTTTTTTTTTTTTTTATTGGTTTCTTTGTGATTTAACTGCTGAGATTGTTGCCCCTAATTGACTCAGTAAGGCTGTTTTAGATTACTTTGTTTATCACTGTTTAGTTTCTTGATAAAATATAACCCTAAGGGGGGTATTCAATTGTTCCTCCGGGCGCCGCCGGAACGATTGCGTTAAATTTATTACCGTTTATACGGTAATATTGCGCGTAATTACCGTTCATACGGTAATTACTCGCTCAATTTCAGCTCGCTGCTCAGGGAGCTGCGAGCTGAAATTGAGCGAGTAATTACCGTATAAACGGTAATAGTTTTAACGCGCTCGTTCCGGCGGCGCCCGGAGAAACAATTGAATACCCCCCTAAAAGACCAATTAATCAATGTAATTGTGGTTTTCATCTATACCTCGAGCAGTCAATTTACTCAGCTAAAATTTTGTCGTAATGTGTAAACTTTTTATGATTAACTGTTTTTTTGCACTTTTTGTGTGTATTTGATAGCATTTTTTTGTTCTAAATCTATGAAAGGAAGAGTTATGTTTGGTATTTATATGAAAGAATAATAAATACTTTGGCTAACAGTTTACAGGCCAGGTTTTTAAGCCATTTCTTTTTCACAGAGTTGACCAGATTTGAAAAATAAATGTAATTTAAGGGTATTTGACTAGGGTAGGAACATCCTTTTCTTACCAATTATCAGTATCCTGTTTTCTCCACTGTTTTAAAGTGGGCAGAAATTGAATGGCTTGTAGCCAATAAGATTACAGGAATATTTATTGTAGAACATGGTTTTGTAGTTTGCTGATCTGTTCTTGAGAAACATCCTGCCCACATGTAATTGTGTTAGGACACTGCTAAAAGTGACAGGGACAGTGTCTAGATGTGAGGAGGAGAATGGAGAAAAATGGGAAGCCACTAACTGAGTGTTAAATAGAGAAATGAGCAGGGTCCTCCAACAGCACATAGTGATGAGAGGCGCTGTTGAACTGATATGGTATGACTGTGGTTTCAAATGCACCTGTCTTTAGGATACAAACTTCATCCAACTTGTTTTAATATTAGTAACTTTAGTATTATTAAGTTGTTTGTTTTAAAAATTATGTTTTATGTTATTTTTCAGCCTCCTTAAATCTCTTGCAAGCCTTTTTTTTATAGGGGGAATTCAATTAGCCGCTATGTTCCTCAGAACATCGCAGCTGCAACATTTTTACAGAAATCTCATCTGATTTTTCCTTGCGCCCCATAGTGGTGTGAGGAAAAATGAGCAGAGATTTTACCATAGTAACTGTTAAAATGTGCAGCTGCGATGTTCTGAGGAACATCAGCGCTAATTGCATTCCCCCCATAGTCCGTTTTATAAAACACTAAGAAACTATCGGATTGATTTATTAGCAGTCGATATAATGGTGTGCCTGTGTACTATGAGGAATATTATAATTATTCCTCTGCAAATAGGACTGTGAAATTGATAACCACACAGTGAAGCTTCTTTAAAATGTACCTGTTGTCTGCACACAATGGAGGCAGCTATTTTGAGTGCTGAACCAACAATGAGCCCATTAATTCATTAAAAACTAGTAACATAAATGCATTGCACAGTGGTCACTGGTTTTATTGAATTGGTAGGCGGCATCCTTTTGAATATTGGTGCATTCCACAAAATGGCTGCCTTCACTGTGAAGAGACAAAACAAACTGTCATAACATATTTCAAAGAAGAATGATGTGCTGCAATCTAATGTAACAATCAGATGTCAGTTGAAAGCTGTTCCCTGTGAGCTACAGCACATCACTGCACATTGCACCATATTGTTAAATAAGCCCCAATATCTTGCTATAGGACATGTCAGTAATTGAGTGTACATTTAATAATCTGACTATGTTGCTTTACCTGTAATAAAATGCATCTGCCTCAAGGTAGATGATTTGCCTATTAGCCACATAAGTTGGTAGTCTTCACATGCATGCAAAATTGCATGCTTTTCTGTCTGCACTTGTATTATGGTTTGCATCACTTGAATATTGACACACTACCAGGTCTGTCAAGAGAAGTTTTCAGGTCCTGGTACAGCAACCTCTTTTGGGGCCCTTCAATAGCTGCTATAAGAGGCACGGTCTGAGCAGGTTGGTGACTCCTCCCAATACACCAGAGGGCTAGGGCTTCCAGGCGCCGGTATTTTGTACCTGCCCCCCCTTTTCCTCTTGATGCCTCTGCACACTACTATGACAGTTGCATTATTTGTATCTGTCATACAGTTTCCCATGCTACAAATGTTCTGCGGGAATCCTGTAATACAATTGGATAAATATTATGTAACCTGATGCTTCTGTCTCAAGCAACAATGTTCTTTTCAAAGTTGGTGTTTACTTGACAACTTTTTTTTTTTTTTTTGGCCAGGGGGGCCTCTTCCTGATTTTGTATCCGACACTTTAGGCCAGTTTCTCTTATATAGTGTAATCATTGTTATGTAACACTAAAACAAAGCCACACACATCTTGTGAACCGCATGACATGCCTTGATGGCATTATGTAAACATTGTCTTGTCTTGTTTCATAATCTAGATGTTTGTACTCCAGAAGTCACAAGGAAGTTGCCAGGAAGTACAGTGTTAAATGGTGATGTAACCGATCAGGCCAGGACGAATGGCCGATCCTTGCAAGTGAATGTTCAGCGGAAGAGGCTGCTAAAAGCCCCAACCCTCGCTGAGCTGGACAGTTCAGAGTCCGAGGTAAGCCCTTTATTCTCCTTTCCAGATGTGTCATATGATTGCCATATGGGTGGCAGCTATTGAATGGCTCTGAATTACAGTTGTATAAACACAGGTTGTAGATCCCTGTGTAAGCATTTGAACTACACCCCTTATACAGTTCAGCAGCTAGAAAAGGCCCTTTCCAAAATCAGTTTATGACAGTTGTTAAGTTATTTGATCTTAAATGCCACAGTGTCATTTAAACATGGTCATTTAAATCAAAAGGGTGTATCATGCCTATAAATACTAAGCTTGCAAGCAGGGCCCTCTTACCTCTCTGTCTGTTTATTAATACCCAGTCTTGTTTTATTACTGTGTTTGTTCACAATTGTAAAGTTCTATGGCGTATGTTGGCACTATATAAATAAAAGACTATGATGGTGATGTGTACAGCACCATTCACTGCTGGCAGCCAGAACATAATCCTACACACTCTGTCTCCTCTTGTTCAACTGATATTTTTGTTATGTATGTCTTGAAGATTTAAATGTGCAGATCTAATTTTCAACAATACAATATGTAATCTTCATAGCTAGCGTTTTACTGGAATAAAAGGTCTCTGTTACTGGCATGGATGTTTCTAGTTCCACCAAATGACATACCAGTCTTGTCAGAACTTCTGGCAGAATGATTTTGAATTCCATTGAAAAAATAATTAATGGAAACAGTTATGGGAACACAATTCTCCTATAATAAGTAAAGTAGTGGAAATATCATGTGTCCTACACTGAAGGAGTCTTTAATGGGAGCAGGAGTGTTGACATAAATGCACTGCATATAATAATGTATACAGATTACTGGCAATATAAAGGAAACACTTGTTTAAATGCTTTAAATATATACAAAGTGTATTGAGAGCAGGTGCTTACACTAAGGTGTGGGTCCTGAATTAAGTAAGAAATCAACATTTCATTAAGTTTAGGATCATGTACAAAAGTGATGGCCAAGCCCAATATTGTGGCTACCATTACTAGAGAAGAATAACCCATTTTCCTGGAGCTACAGAGAGGAACTGTGGATGAAAATGATTGTGAAGCAGTGTCAGCATTGATAAAACATCAACTAATGGAATTTCCTCGGATTTGTGGTGTCCTATCCCTTCAATAAAGTTCCAGGAACTTCTAGGGTCTACGCTGAGGATCATTGAAGTTCTTCCGGAGGCACTCAGTGGCTCAGTTACCATATTAATGTTGTTTCAATACACCTACGCTGTGTTTCTTCCAATATACAGATCATTTTTGTCCTACATCAGATGAACAAGCTCATGTGCACAGGCTGCACTTTCACTTATAGCGCTCAATGATTCCTGTCCCCTGTCTGCTGTAGGAACAATGGAAAGGAGAAGGCTGCCTAATAGCGCTAACCCTCACATTTTAGGGATTGGGGTTATTTTCAAACAGAGAACACATTTATTATTTGGAGCTTGCATAAAAACACATCATATGGGGGGATTCAACTCCCCCCCCCCCCCCGAAGTACCGCCGCGTTATGGAAATTACCGTTATTACGGTAATATTAACCAGTCTTTCTGCTCGCAGCTCAGGGAGCTGCAAGCAAAAAGCCGGCGTTAGAACTACCGTTAGAACGGTAATTACGCGTACTATTACCGTAATAACAGTAATAGTTTTAGTACTTCGGGGGGAATTGAATTCCTCCTTATGTGTGTCAGTTTTAAAAGATACAACTTTTCTTTTGCTGGAAGTTTGTATCAAACATCATGCATGTACCTTTAACTAGTGTGCGGTTTTTGCTTTGATAAACTGCATGGTTTTAAAAAAAGAAACAAAACACATTTTAAATTGCAGTTCAGAAAAAACACACTTTGTTGCAACTCACCTTTGTCTGTGTATCATGTGGACAGTTAACAGAACATTGCACCATTGTGTGTTCTGGATCATTACCTACAAACCAGCCTTAAAGGTCACACTATTCTTTCTCATTCTGTACAGTTACATTCAGTGAGGCTATGCCATTCTTCTACATAAACAAGAGTAATAACTACCTTTCAACATCGGTTTATTTTGTCTAGACACCTAGAGAAACATTTATATTCTAATAGATAGTTTCTGACTTTGCATTTCCTATGTTCTTATCTTTATCTAAAGAAACCAGCCACTAGTATTCAACATTTTGTATAATTTTCTGGCCACTGGTCCAAAAATACTTACTTTTTAAAATGAATTTCTTTGTAGTAGCTATGATGATACCAGGGAAATCTTTAGCCCTCTACAACCTGTCCTTCCTGGTATCTCAACATGGGTTAATTAAATCAACTAAGCAAATAGTGAGTGAAAAATAGACCCTTTTAAATAAAATATTTATATCACACACAACACACTAAATAATAGCAAATATGCAGTAATACATTGTGAACTACACACAGCTATACCTTACCATTGTCTTTACTCAGTCCCTTTGATGCGCAATCTAGACTGCTGAGCTACAATGTTCACTCTTCTACTCACATGGTAAGGACCAAGATCAATGTCCTCCTGCTTTTGGCTGGACCACAATGAAAGCACAGTTCACAGAGGCTTTGATGTCCACACAATCCTGGAGCAGCCTGACAGAAGTAGTGTCTCCTGGTCTGCACTGTTCTGAAGAGAGAACCCCTCTGCCATTTGTCTGTCTTTTTAAACACATCTCATGTACCAGGGCCTACCTGTGGACCAACCCTTAGTCCTCAGATCACTTGCACTCTGTGGTGTATGGCTCAAGCATGTCTGCTAAGAATGATGCGACTCACTGGGACGCCTGCTGCCTGCGAATCAATGCAACGGCCAGGAGACATTTTTACAATATACAAACAAAAGTTATATTTACATGATCGTAGCTGTGGGTGTAACCCCACTTGGCAACCATTAAGAATATGCAATAGACATAAAATATATACATACGTGGTTAACATTCTACAATCCAAGCAATATTATCCACAGCTTGAATGAGAAGGGGGGGAGGTCCAGTAAGCTAAACCCTTATTTTCAATTTATTTTCTTCCTACTGTTTGCAGGACTGCTCTTTAATCCATGTGGCTTTCACTGCTTTTCAAAGTGTGGCAACAGATTCAGCAGATGGTTTAGTAGGCTCCATAGAAAAAAATGCTTCTTCCAATAGAATATTTTGTAAACCTTTTATGTGGTGGAAATTTAGAATAAAACTTTTGTGTTTTTCCTTTTTTATTTTATAAAAAATACTGTTTCCAAATTTTGCTTAAGCATTTTTTTTATATTACAATTTTTATTATTTATGTTTTAATTAATAATGTCTTTGCTCACGTTTTTTATATTTCATTGTAACGCACAATATGGGACCCTACTTCAGTGACGATTCAAAGTATAGAGCCTGAGACTGCTCAACATCAGCTTGTGGGGAATTAAACCATGCTTTTAATGGTACAAGATTAAAATATGACTAGTTTGGTAATGGAGATTCAGTTGAAACTGACTGTGATGTGTAATATGGAATCAATAGATCAACAGACATAAATTGATATTAATTGAAAAGCCTACAAACCCCTAACATTGATGATCTCTAAATCCCCTTCCTACAGGTGGTGGAAAAGGAAACCTAAATATTCCCAATAAGAACAAGGCAGAGATGGACAAGCATCACTAATAATTATTATTTTATTTTCAAAAATAAATTGAAAAATCACAATTTCAGCAATTTATTTATCTCGATAATGAACATCCACAGTGTTTGTTAACTATGTTCAGATAGCTAAAGGACCACTAAACCCCAAAAATATAAATGTTCAGATATGGACTATGAAAGTAGTAATACACATATCTACCAATTTTCCCCATTTGGAAGAATAGTCTTGATTTAAAGGAACTGCCCCAACAGTCAGCACTTTTGTCAGTAGGAATCTGTGACTTATTTCTCTGAGGTACATCTGGTAATTCAGGGGTGGGGAGGGGGCTTTGGCGAGGCCTAGTCCTCTGGAAGCTTCAGGCACTCCTTTAGGATAGAAAGACTGTCAGTCACAGTGTACCTGCTGTATATCCTTGTCATGTCATTAATACTATTTATTGACTGTGGATGGAATTTAAAGCCAGCAGAACCAAAAAAAAAAGGTAGATTCATCTAAAAGGGTCAGATGAGACTGTGTGACATACCCCAATCTGCTGTCATGTTTCAGGACCTGAATAAAAGTGATATAAAACTAAGATCTCAACTGGATAAAGGTAACCCTTAGTCATTTTTTGATGATCTACTCATTGACTTTTATCTTTTTTTTCACATTACTTATCTATATTTTAAATATTCCACTGGGATACATAGAACCATATATGATTTTTTAATACTATATTTTGTATAGTTAGAAGTATTAAAAGGCACTCAAAATATACACTGCATTATAAGTGTCAATATTAATTTTTTTATTATTTTCAATTAATGTTTCAGGCACTACATCTGTTAGCCATAGGCTGTAGTGGCCGGAAACATGAAAGCAGTTTGGGGTTAGGGTTACTCACTGCTTATGTATGTGCCTTGTGCACTATGACTGCATGTAACTTTTTATTTGTTAATTACCATAAGGTTTAGTAAAGAAAATTAATTTAAGTCATTTAGCTGGATGTGCCAAGTGTTCAGCAAGCATGTAGTGCTGTGCCTTTACTTTCTATGCTCATTGGAGGTGGGGCCTCCCTGTACCCCACACTCTGCCCCTTAAGCACATGGCGTGTTACTGTACAAGGAGTGTAAGCAGGACTGATTCAGCTTTCTCCAGACTTTATGCTATGAGACCAATGTATGGCAGCCATTGCTCTCTTTTTATTCTACTTCTCTCAATATGTTGATCATTTTGAAATGCTGCTTTCTTTTATGGTCTATGAATGAGGTACCCATAATGTCTGATTTAATTTCTCACAAGTTGGCTGTGATCATTTTAAGCTTGTGATTTGGATCCCCCGAGATGGACTTTCATAATTGGAGTATATTGGACCCAAACACAGACTGCTAAAAATGTATCAGTTATCTGTGCTATATGGTGATTGAGTTGTTATTTTATTTAGTTCTAATCATCTTTATAAGGTAATCCAGCTAAGAAGTCCTCAAACTTGACGTTAAAACTGACTCACCAGTCCCCACTCCTTGTATGTAAACACTAGTACAGGATTAGTGTCACGTGTCATTACATAAATCATTGTATTAATAGTGCTGTAGGAGACACCTCACCCCGGCATTTACATTTACCCTGTTGTGCTGAGTATGTCTGTATACTTGGCCAAATAAAACAGAATGTCTGACTCATGAAGTTCATGTTCATGCATCTGCAAGGAGCAGGGTTTTTTAAATGCCTTTGAGTGACACACAGGATGTGCTCTTGAACTGTGTGCATTTGCAAACATGAATATAATCTCTTCCAAAATGCAATGGATCATTTGCCACCATAAAACAAACAATATGTATATTTATGATTTTGAGCTATATCTTGGTGCTTGGTTAATCTAAATAATCATCTTTTACAGTCATTTTTTGTTGTTGTTTCAATTATATATGAAAGAGAACATCATGAGATTCACTATATATTTTAGGACATGGTTAGATTGAGCCAGAGCTTATAATTTATCCCTGCAATGGAATCTTTGTACAGCAGTACATATGGAAAAGTTAATTCATCTTATTGAGCAATAGCTTTTTTACCTGGATGAACCCAATAATGCAGTAATTTGAGGTACTGTGACACCACTAGCCCCAACCAAGTGTAAAAATCAAACAATACACACAGTGCACTTATGCACAACGCAGGTGTGGAAAATTCATTACATATATATCACAGCTGTTCCTGAAGCATGTAGGAAATAGGTTGCTTGATCCCAATATGTGATACAAAAATAGTGTATTCTATGTGGTGTTAGAAAATTATTTGTGAAATAATATTGACCCCTGAAGTGAGAAGCTGGCTTTTAGGAATTGTTTGGTCAAAACCTCACTAGTAAGAGATTCTCAAAACTAGACCATAGTGTGCACTGTAATCATAAATTGTGAAAAAGGGAAGTACTATATTAATTCAAGGCCTTTCTCCTATTACATCATAGATCTATAGTTCGTATAAAGACTCTATGTAATAAAAAATAATGGTGCGGTATGTTCAGGCACCACTTTTACACGTTTCACAGGCAGGCCGCATATTTCATCATGTCAGAGTGCCACCTCCCTCCGTTCATGGCAACCTGCTGCAAAGGAGTGCGAGAGAGAGCATGCTAGACATATTTAAGTACAGTGTCGGACTGGGGAATGAAGGGCCCACCGAGGGACTACAATGCTAGGGGCCCACCAGAGGGGATGTGGCCAGCCATCATAGAGGCGAGACCAGACACTAAAGTGGTCAGCCCACGAAGAACAGCTAGCACCATAGTATAGTATATAAAGAATGCAGTGTATGTATATAAAGAGTACACAGTCTTGACCTGCCCCTTAGATTGGGCAGAACAGGCACCAAAAATCGGGATTGTCCCACTAGACTCAGAACATTTGACAGACTGTCCTACCTGTTCTTGTCACTTTCACCACCTGTGGCTGCTGGTTTCTTTAGTTGCGGCTTGTCTGGATCCTGGAATGTTGGGGGCCCTATTTGGGGAAAAAATTGGTACATTTAGAAAATTCCAACCTGCCCCGGCGTTAAATCAATAGGACCCACAATTAATACTTAGGCCTTCCTCCAGTCCCAACATTAAAGTAACAGTATTCCCATTTAATAAATAAATCTATTTCCCTCCCTCCAGACAGGCCCAGCAATAAATTAATAACATTTACATATAATAAACCTATTTCCCAAAACAGTCACTGCCATTAAATAATTCATATTCACATTTAATAAATAGACCTCATGCTCCTCAAACTCACATTCAATTAATAGCCCCCAAACCACCCCTCTTAAATGAATAGTCCCCACTATAAAATTAAATTGACCCTCCATCACCCCACAAACAAAATAGCACCCATTCGTTAGCCACCACATACATATTACATTGCCACAAGCCCGCTGTGCCATCGCACACATATTACTGTGCCCCTTCATCACCATGCTGTGCCTCCTTATGATCACACTGCGTCCTCCATGCTGCTTTTGCTCCCCCCTGCTCTGGGCACTCCATCACCCTGTGCCATGTTGCTTTGGCCTCCCTTCACTCTCTGCCATGCTGCCTTTGCCCCTTCTCACTCTCTGCCATTCTGCCTTTGCCCCTTCACTCATTGCCATGCTGTCTGTGCTCTCTGCCATGCTGCCTTTCCCCCTTCACTCTTTGCCATGCTGTCTGTGCTCTCTGCCATGCTGCCTTTACTCCCCCTTGCTTCCGTTCTTGCACTTTCCTTTTCTATCGGCTTCTTTCTTCTCTTCTTCTGTCTTCTCTCTTCTTGCCGACTCTTCTCTGCTCCGTTCTCACTGAATGTCGGGTGTGACGTCATAACGCCTGACGTTCAGTGAGGAGCAGCGCAGAGAGGAGTCGGGGAGTACCGCGGTCACGTGAATATTTATTTTTATTATTTTTTTTCTTTTTTTTTTTCTAAAGTTACCTGCTCCCCCTACCAACGAAGAGGGGAGCGTTCATAGTCGGGGCCTACCGGGGGATAGCCCGGCCACCGGTGGCCCGGTCCGACCCTGTTTAAGTGTAATAAACTTTAGTTATTTCATGTATGTATTCAGTTCAGTAATACCCCAGTCTTTGGTCATCCTTAATCTTAAATAGTGGGTTTACGAGCTCTTTAAAAGATATAAATGACTACACTAAATTCAAAAGGAGTGAATACACTGTGTGAAGAAAATAGAAAGCCATAGTTTTATTAAGTGCACGATACTAGTTCTTGAATAAACTAATTAAAATTTGCCTTGAGCTATTTGTATTGCTACAAACACTTTTACTTGCAAACGCCTCTAATTTATTTGCAGTGTCTGTACATTAATGCTCTAAGGGAGTGGCTCACAATCTTTTTACTGTTGAGACGCATTAATTTCCCAATTCATTTCTTGCTATACTTCTGTCAAAAGACTGTGATGCTTGAATCTGAAAATTTGAAGAAGAATAAAATCAAAACCAATGCAAGTTTTTTAGTTGTTCTTTTCATTCTCATTCAAAATATATTTCCCTTCTCATCCTCTTTGCATGTTTTCAACTTGACTATTCTTTTAAGTCTTTTCATCCTTCATCCGTAAATTCTTGTGACACATTCTGCCTAGCAACCTACCAATGTGTCTGAGCACCTCGTTCTAAGGAACAGAAATTGTGTGTGATTTCAAGTGTCTATTAAAGCTACAGTTCCCAGTTTTTGCACATGTTTAATGAAATATTCACTTGTGGATATATTACAATTTCTAAAAAAGAAAAACTGTATTTAAGTTGGTTATATTCAATGGCCAAATACATTACAGTTACAAAGTTACAACTCTTATGAACTCTACAGTCCAGTACATTGGCAAGTTCACCTTTCTCTCTGAAGTCTTTCTTTTCTACCCCCAGCTTTTTTACTGCCTTAATTATATATGTTCTTATCCCCCTTTTCTCCTGTTCTGCTGGCTGCCCCGTCCCTGGCTCACCCCACCCCTCCACTCTGTGCATACCTGGGAAAACTTAGTCAACACCGATACCAGTCTTACACTTTGGTGGGCTAGCCAGATCTCAACTGATGGTATGTATATGTAAGGAACTTACCTCTCCTCGCTCCTGTTCTCGATCGCCGCTGCTCCATTCTTCCGGGTGGCACGCTGCTGCGGTCATGTGACATGCAGGCGGGGAATTTGAAATCCTTTCCCCTATATCTTGCTCGCTCTGACGCACTGCCTGTGTCAGAGCAACAAGTTACAACTTGGCGTCTGTCTCTCTCTCTCTGTAAGGAGTTTGTATGTTCTCCCCATGTTTGCATGGGTTTCTTCCCACACTCTAAAAACATACTGGTAGGTTAATAGGCTGTTAACAAATTGACCCTAGTGTGTCTGTGTGTGTGTCTGTCTGTGTCTGTCTGCGCGCGTGTGTGTGTGTGTGTGTTAAGGAATTTAGGAAGCCCTAAATTTAAATTAATGATATAGATATATATATATATATATATATATATATATATATATATATATATATATATATATATATATATATATTCTACACATACACACATGTGTGCGTGTGTGTATGTATATGTATGTGTGTGTGTGTGTGTATATATATATATATATATATATGTCTGTGTGTGTTTTTGTGTCGACAAATCAGCTGTTCCTTCATGATTATAGAAGGGGAATCTTTCTGAGTATGCCAGAATAAACACTTGGTTTGCTGGTGGGTGAATGTGCAACAGGATTATAGATTAGCTAAAAAGAAGATTAATTTCTATTTACTAGGTCAGGATGTAAAAGCGGTCATAGCCGCAGACCATAAAAGAGCACTGCATGATGGGTAGAAAAAGACATCAACAGGGCAAATATATGTCTAGGAATATATGCTCAAGATTTCTGAAAGAAGTATGCGTGTCCACAGGTATTATAGACAACAGCAGCTCTTATCATTTCCACTTGTAGTATATTAATAAAGTGTTTAGCATTTCCCATACAACGGTTTCATTCTGCTTTATTAAAAATATGTTTTCTGTTGTATAACTTTCAGATAATATATGACTAGTGCATGGACTTGTACATTTTGAGTTGTTATATACACATTTATCTCTGGTTTTGCATGCATTGTTTATTTATGTGAAAATTTCACTTCTAGAAACCTGTAGACAACACAGGCTTTCTAGGTGATACAGTACAATGGTATTATTACATTCAAATAGCTATGTATTCCTTGCCTATAGACACTCAACAGAAGTAGAAGGTGTATTAAAGGGAGTCATTTTCCAATATCTTTCAAGCCACCAAGGCTAGCTCTCTTAGTGTAACGGTGTTTGAGACACAGTATAAGGTCCTCTCCAGGTGGTATCGTTGTCCTAATATCCTTGCTAAAATGTACCCTGGGAACTCTAACTTATGTTGGAGATGTGGTTCGGGTGTCGGGATGCCGCTGCATATCTGGTGGGAATACTCATCCTTAAGACCCTTCTGGGACAGTGTCATAGCAACTTCAAAAGAAATCTTAAAAACGGAAGTTCCAGACGATCCAGGTTTTTGGTTATTAAACCAGACAAAGTCTTCCATATCAATATACAAAAAAATCCTTGCTAAAGAATTTAAATAGTGCCGCAAAGGCAGTTATTCCCGTTCATTGGAGATCCTCCTCTCCTCCAACCCTGAAGGAGTGGCTTACTCGCATCGAGTCCTATAGATATATGGATGACTTGATTCTTAGTTCATCCGATAAGTTTAATGACTATTGCTCCATCTGGTTTAGATGGTTAGAATTCCAAGAGTCCAGAAGATACGCTGCCTTAGCTAAATAGTCCTCCTTCTGATATTCCATGGATTTGTATCTACTGCTCATTTTTGAATGGATCTTTGCTCTTAGATCACGTCCCCTCCCTCCCCTTCCCTTTCTCTCCCTCCTTCTCCTTCCACTCTGTCATATAATTTCTTTCTCTCTTCCCCCCCCCTTCCTACTTTTTCTCGCTCTCTTTTCTCTTTTCTCAGAACATTTAAGTAATACTAATGTTTAACATACAGAGGCAGTCACCTATGCAAAGGCGAAACTTACAACTCTGATAGTCACATACGGGTTAATGCTAAAATGGAAAATACCTATCTTGGGTATGTTCTCCATGTACTTTGATTGTCATCACATGTGATTGCCCTTGTTCTTTACGAATGTATTTCTGCAATTGTATTCAATAAAAAGATATTGTATAAAAAAAGGGAGTCATTTTCCATGGTCCATAAACCAGAAGAGGAACCATCCACCAGGGAAAGGTACAGACGGGGTTAAGAATCCCGGTGTTACCTTAAGGAAGGATTTTTACTCACAGGTGCACAACATGGGTGTGATTGCTGTGGTGTTTGGTGTGAATAAAAGGATTCTGGGATCTGGTGGGCGGGGCTTCCAACACTGAACAGCAGCCAGTTGATAGCTAGGGCTGGTGGGCTTAGCTAGTGTCAGGGAGTGTGGAATATTTGATGATTTTGCTACAGTGTTGTTGTGATTAAATAAAACCGCATCTTGTTAAGAACAGCGGAGCAAGGAGTCACGTGTTTGGTAATTCCTACAAATGATAACTCTCATTGCTATTAGTGAGGTAATCCTTTTGTCAAATTGTATTGCTTTAAGGGCCACTAACCATAAAAATCAATTTGACTGTAAAAGAGCTTCTTTGATATTGACAAATATGTTGTATTTTTTAAACATTTCAGAAGCTTATCAGAGCTCATTTGAGGTAAACATGTGACCATGTGGGGGAGATATCTTCCTTGACACAAAGGACTTCCTCTCAGTGATCCCGTTGCAGGACACTGCATTCAACCTTTTAGTCACCTATTGCAGGAAATGACCGATAACTGAAAGCAATGGAACTCTTATCTTAGCTAACTCTCATTTATGGTGAAATTTGAAATTGTACAATGTACACATGAAGTCAAAAGTAACTATACAGTAGTTGATAATCCTATTTGCTCCTAGGAGGATACAGTACAAGTCAAGTCATCAAGCAGCAGTAGCATGTCCAATTCCCAACCTGAAGATATATCTCCTGGAACTATAGCCAGGAAAAAAAGTGAGTGATCAATAGAAAATACATTTGTTTCTGCAGAACTTTGACCATTCTGAAAACTTTGCGTGATGGAGTGTTTGGAGGCTTTGGGAGGTTTAGTTTTAAAGGCCAAATATAAACAAAACTGTGGGTTACTTGAAGCACAGATAGTTGGTACAATTAATTTTTTTAACTGATATTTATTTTATATATTTTCAGTCCCACCAAGGTTTTTGCCTATCTCTTCAACGCCGCAGCCTGAGAGACGACAAACTCCACAGAGGAGACACTCCATAGAGAAGGAGACTCCAACCAACGTGCGGCAGTTTCTTCCTCCATCCCGACAAAGCTCCAGGTCTTTGGTGAGCAAACCTCAAGCCAAACTACTGGGTGCAGTTAATCCGCTCATATAACTTACAATGGGGTATTTCCAGAAGTAGTCATCTCCTTTTTATGACCTTTAATGCCAGATCATCTCTGTGTACTCGGGAAGTCATTCAGAAGTTGATCACGGCATACTAATATGTTTCGGTGAAAGTTTCTATACAGCTTTTAGTAGTGTGTATGTTTTCTTGGCGCCTTTCCCTGACAACATAAAGGAAACTATAGACAATAAAAGAAAGGCATTTCATTACATTTGATTTTTGGCATGTGCAGCACAGTAGTTCCTGCCATGAGAGATTATAGCTGTCCCCCACCAACAAAAGTCAGATATAAGCCATGTAAAATGCCAATTTATCACCATAGCAAGTGGCAATAGGTGCTTTTTACTTGCAGTTTTAATATGTTTCTTATTTATTGCCTTTTTTTCATATAGAATTTGTCCCCTATTTTATATTGTCATTTTATGTCTTTATTACACAAGTCCTGTGCACTGTCCATGTAGCCCAACAAATGTGTTCCTCTGTTCCCCCATTTGTCTGGGAGGAAGCTCTCCACGTTGGTAACCCAGCTTGGCTTCTGAGTCCAGCTTCAAGTTATCCTATACTCATTCCAGGTATGGTGGGAGCTAGCCTGGGACAGGACATAACTTTTAGAGACTTCACTATATTAAGAGCTTTCTCCTGGGCAAAGGTGGCCATTGAGAAATCCAGTTTCTCTGCTAAACAATTAAGCAAATAAAAATAAAATGTAGAATTTGGTGACAGGTTCTCTAAGTAGCTGTTCTCCGCACTGGTCATGATAGTCACAAATGGTTAACTGAATATCATTGTCCACAAGTAAGTTACAATACACTACAATACACTACCTCTTCTGAAACAGATTTTAACATTTCTATGCTTTAGCTGTAAATCAATAATATTTTACACAGCACTGTATAAAACTGTAGTTATTTTACAAATAATTTATAATGACATAAAACAGAAGGTAAAGAAAGCCTTGGTCTGTTTCTGACCATTATCCTCTGCTCCATACATGTTAATGTTATTATCTGCAATTTTGAATATTACATGCAAAACAGAAAATAAATTCATACATATAAAATGTTGAGTGTGAAAACAACAGAATGACATACAGATATTTTGTTCTGGAATGGTCATTATAGCTATATTTACCACAGTATGGTACATTCCACACGCATTTTAGAGTTTTAAAACAACACTAAATCCTTTATTGGAGAGAAGTGTTTATATTAGTGGAGACTCATCCTGTCTATGATTTACTGAATGTGAAATGGTTTGCTGCCCTCTAGTGAAGAAAGTGTTGTATTGTAGTAGGCTCTAACCTAATGTTAGTGCTAGAGGGGCACTGAATTGTGTGATAGATGCTTAAAATAATTATGTGGAATGTTCATTTTATGCACGCATGATGAATTGGAGCAGCACTTTGCACTCATGTGGTGGCTTCATTTCTGTTGTTGGCCTGGCTCATAATTACATTTTGAGTAGACTTGTTGCCACTGTTGATTGCTGAATGACAGTAGCATGACATAGCTGCCCAGGACACTGACCACAAGATGAACCACTCATTAGGGAATGTGCCCTTCACTCTCCTCCCTGTTTATTATTCAGGTTCCTAGGATAACCAGTTTCTTTCCAAGGATGGCTTTCCGACCACCATTTTCTACCCTACACACAGCTTCTTTGTTGGGCTCTCATCCTTTTGAAGCAGCCATTTGTGGGGCAGCGGGGGCTATGTTTTATCTCTTTGAGAAAGCTTATGCCAGCAGGTGGAGAGCCCCCCAGGTTTGCTTCTTTCATCTTCAGTTGTGATCTGGAAATTGATCTCCTCCTCCAGTTTTCTCCTGGATGGGAGCGGCACTTCAGCTGTGTCATTGGACCAGCTGCAGCCATCCGCACCACCTTTCTTACTGATCTCATCCAAGGGATAAATCTATATGTGATTTGGTTTAGTTTTTTTTTTCTATTTCAATCATTATGCATAATAATTAAAAAGGCAAAATCATATTCAAAAGGACAGCAAACTGATAAAGCAACATCATGTTATTTTTTTTTATTAGTCTCAAGGACGTTACGTCACTCTTGCACTCGTCCTCAATCTTGTGTCTCTGACGTGGCCCCATTCCTTTTAGGCATAATCTGCTAAAACAGAACATTAACATAATGGTGTTGCATAAAGTTTATGTTGTCCTTATTAATTCTTTCTTTGATTTGAAAGATAAACATTAGCATTTTATCAGTGACAAAGAAAAGTGTGCTCACCCTGGTTTAATGTACTCAACATTGCAATGGGTTTTTGTAGTTTATGTTTTTTGTACATGGGTATTTCTCTTATTTTTTTAGATATTTTGTTTTTGGCATATGCATTTTAAATGGTGGTACTGAATAGTTTGCAGAGCCATATAAATATTTGTATTATCTTTGTTTTTCATATTAACTTAATATCCCCCGATAGTGTACACACTTGACAAGGGGAATATCTAAAGCTGATTGTTTTGTAATACCAGCATTTCAGAAGTTATACATGCTTATTTGAACAGTTTTGTTTACTAATACAAGCAGAACATGTCTAAGTTAACACAACTGTAAAAAAATGAGATGTTGCTATGAATGATTAACCAACCTTATTGGTGTTACCGATCGGTAGACAATGTAACCAATGTGCAGGTTACTAATGCTTGCTTTAATGGCATTTTATTACAGTGCCCATATGTTCTGGAAAATGGTTGCACAAATCTAGACGGTATTTCCTGCTAAGATGATATGTGTGGGAATGGAAGAGTTAAAAAGAAAACTCCCCAGGAATAGTCTATCCTGCATAACCACACTAAACAGAACAGCTCTTAACTATATCCTAACTTGTCACTTTAGAGGGAGCAGATGTTTGGTGCTGTAAAGCTTGAAATTGTTTATCTTTGGCAAACAAAATAATTTCTTTTCTTGCACTGCATTCCAATCCGTAATCAAACAGTGGAAAATTATACAGTTGATTACTGTAAAGTTTGTGTAAATTAAGTTTCATTGATTCTTCAAAATGTATTTCATTCAAATATTTAGCATAGCTGTATGCTGAACTCTATTTTGTTTTGTTGCTTCTTTACGTTGGCACCAAACGACTAAAATGAAGAGAGCTGTCACAGACCAATAAAATAGTTTTAATTTTAAATTAAATAAATCATGTCTAATTAGCCAATTACTAGACACTGGTGCACACGTGCCAACAGCCATTTCTTTATATCCTATTACATATATTGTTTCTCTCTAAAAGCAGATGACACTAGAATCTACGGATTTACCCAAATGGGTATGTTTTTGTTAGGCTTTAAGTCATAGGATGCCGTGCGTAGGTTAACCAGGGTGACTTTTTTCCTCCATTCTAACTCCTGTGGTACTGGATGGCATTTAAGTTTAGGGTGATCAAGCCTTTCCTCCAGCACAAGATGAGTTAATATCTATTGCGGTAGAAAGGCTTTTAAATGCTAATGTTTTCCTGGTGTGTTAATGAAGTACAAAATTACATGATCTATTTTAAAGGCAGAACAGTAATGATATACCAAAATCAGGAGCGAGAACATGGAGGGTTTGGATTTGAAATAGCCGTTTTCAACCCTTGTAGGCCTGTGCTCTGCCTTTAATGTAGGTGTACAATGATGATCAGCTTTACAACTGCAGGGAGATATTTTTATTCCGTGGTGGATTTGGCGTTTCAGTTGTTTACATCAGAGCGTATAAATATTGTTCAAATTGGTTATATCACCAGTGCAGGTCATTTATTGCACAAATCCTTAATACAGGCTACAGATAATTCATACTCTACCACAGCATAAAATCTCCAGTTTGGATTTGCGTACTAACACTTCCCTCTAACTGCTCTGCCCACTTCAGACAATTTTTCGTTAACTGAATGTCATATTTAAAACAAAAATAGACTAATCTTCTGAAATACAAAAAAAAAACATTTATCTGTTGTGCTGCAGAGGAGCTATTGAACATTTTACATTTTTCTGTCTTTTTTCAACCGAGACTGTTGTTGTATTCACATACAATTTCTTCTACACTCAGGTGTCTCCAGTCAGAATTCCTCTTTTTTCTCTCTCACTAACAGAGGTGATTGGTTGCTGGACTGTATCACTCTAGTCACTGTTCATCATGCCTTTGTTAATAGAGGTTGTTCAATTTCAGGAGGAGTTTTGTTATCCGGTGGAATGCCTGGCCCTCACGGTAGAGGAGGTTATGCACATACGTCAAGTGCTGGTGAAGGCAGAGCTGGAAAAATATCAGCAGTATAAAGAAGTCTACAATGCCCTAAAGAAAGGAAAGGTAATGTTTATGATCAACATAGTTAATGTGGTTTACACATATCTATCTAGTCTTTTGTTGCTGTAAAGTATAGATACCTGATTCGCAGACCTAGAAAGGGGAATGGCTATGCAATAATGTGGGTGTGGTTTGTGTGGAACTGAATTGGGTTTGTGCTGACCTGGACATGGTGGGCCCGATTCATTAAGGCGTGGAAAATGAACGTAATGTCCGCTTTCTTAAAACTGCATGTAATTCGGGAAAACACACGTCCGTGTTCAACTACACGCGGATCTGAAGAAACGTCTCTTGTTGAATACAGATGTATGTATGCTCTGCATATATACGGCAAGTGCCGTATATATGACATAATACACTGCAGGATACGGACAACACATCTGTATAATATAAAGTCCCAGAACACACACAAAAAATAAATAATATTCAGTTATTCATCTGTTATTATAAGCTTTAAGAAAAAGGCATTGAAAAATAAATAAAAAACCTTTTTGTTTTCCACCAAATACATTTAATGCAATGTTCTTAATGCGTTCTGTGTATAAAATTACTTTTTACAGTTGCTCTAATTGCAAACACATGTTGTGGCATACATACACGTCCATCATCACTATCAACCGGCACTTACACCCGACTTGTAGCTAATGATACAACTGAATAACATGTACCTTATTGATGCCCAGAGCTTGAATCGGGCGCAGGGGTGTGCGCTCGACTTTGGCACGCACTTACTGTATATTGCCTCCATTAAAATATGCTACTTAAATTGACTTGCGTTCCTTAATGAATCAGGCCCCATGTGTACAGACTAGGGGCGTGATAAATTGCTGGGATGTAAGGTATCTGGTGTATTTTGGGGCACCGGTGACTATAGAAGACAACTCAGCCCAGCTGTCCTATATGTGGGACTAGGTTAGTGCGACCCTTAGTACTGCACCGTGGGTAGGAAGTATGACTTAGGCTGATTGTTAATGTCAATACTTTATTTTATATTACACATCAACCATAGCACACTGGCCTCCCGAGACACACATGAAGGGATATGAAAAGTCATTTAGATGGGGATAATATTTTTTCCTGAACAGACAATGATTTTCTAATAATAGACTTTGTGCATAAATATACAGTTTCGTCTTTATTTTTACATTAATAATAAACTATAAATTGAAATCTTTAGGATTGTATGTTGCAATTCTGTACATAAGTCATAATATCCTACTAGGCAGTCAATTATTGTTACATTTATCTATTGAATTGTTTTTTATAAATATAACCAACATAGTAACTGACTGAAAATGCAACAATACATAATACATTATAATCTGTTAGTTATTTATTATTACTTATTCATTTATTATAATTTACTTATTTATTGTTACTTACTTTATTATTACTTATTTTACTATTTTATTATTTATAAAGCACTGACCTATTACATAGCACTGTACTTAGACACCAAGTACAAATAAATCATATACAATAACATGAAACAGAAGGTAAAAGGTGATGATGAAACTGCTACTGAAATGACATATCTTACTCACATAAACATTAACATGCATTTGTGTATATACAATATAAAATACAATTATCACTTTACTCAAACACTAATTTTGACTCTCCCAACATTTTCCACTCAAGCCTTCCAAACCCTTCTACCTGAGACACCTGCCTCATTTCCCCTTATTATAGGCACTCTGAGTTCCTTACTTTCTTTAATGCTGATAACTTTTCATGATAAGATTGATAGACATCACAACAAATAAAGTTTTTGGGGTTCAGATAAACACCATGCTGAAGAAAGGTGTATCAAGATCCAGTCCATGGCACATCAGTTACAGACTCCTCAGTGAATGTCCGTAAGAAAGGTACTTCAATTGTTGGGAATGTTTTCCTCCATCATAGGATCATGCCTTGGCAAAGATTGCACATGTGTACTCTCCAGTGGGATCACAAGCAGTCTTCTCTGCATAATGACCTCACCCTGTGAAAAGCCACCAGACAGCCTCTTAGCCCAAAGTTAAAGATAAGAGGTGGCACTTTTGGAGCCAAAATGAGTAATATTCATGGCAGACACCAGTGTCACAGGCTGGGGAGCCCACTTTCAGGAACAGGTGACGCAAGGCACATGGTCACAAAGTGAGAAAAGACTTCACGTAAATGTATTAGAAATAAGAGCAGTGTGGAATTCATCTTCATCTAAAAGGGAAGTATCTCAGAATATTTTCAGACAAGACAGTGGTAGATTTTATACTTCGTCGTAATAGAAGATGGTGGAAGTGGCAAGATTCATGTCTTGGGCAAATCTGGAGTCTCTCTCAGCGCTGCATGTAGCAGGCAAGTAGAATGTATTAGTCAATTATTTCAGTCGAAAACTGATGCATCCAGGTGAAAAATCTCTACATCAGGAAGTGTTCCAGCTACTGATAAGGAAATCCAGGCTTCCTGAACCAGACATTATAGTAAAAATGTTACGGTAACCAGGTACTCAAGTTTCCAGATACAGAAGTAGATGCTCTGAGAGTTCCATGCAGTTTTCACTTGTGTTATGTATTTCCTCTGTTTCCACTCATTACTCCTATTCTAAAAAAAGATCCAAAAAGAGAAGACAGAAATAATAATAATCCTTAGATTTTGGTCTCACGGACCATGTTTCCCTGTAGCCTGGGAGATGCTCATGCAGGGACCTTTGGTCAGATCTTACACCGAGGCCCAATACTTCATCCAAATCTAGAGCTTTAATGGAGATTGAGTGGGAACTGCTCAGGAGGAAGGTAATCTCAGAGCCAAGTAAAAAGCGTTCTCTTACAGGCAAGAACGACAAATTTTTCAATCTATAACAGAATTTGGAAGACATTTATTACATGATGTGGCTCTAAATTTAATCCAACTACAGCAACTTTTCCTCAAGTCCTTGACTTCTTCAGGATGGTCTCAGCAAAGGTATTTCTTTATCTACACTCAAGGTACAAGTGTTTGCTTTGAGTGTGTTCTTGGATACCAAGTTAGCTTCAGAAGACTTGATTATTCGCTTATTCCAAGCAGTAAAGAGCATCAATCCTTCCATCAGATCTTTTGTGGTTCCATTGGACCTTAACTTAGAATTTTTATGTCTGACCCTTTTGGACCACTGCAAGAAGTTTCTTTGTGAGCAGATGCGATTGCTACTAACACAACCATCCATCTCAGCTTTGGAGAATTACAAGCACTGTGGTGTAAGAACTGTTTCTGAATGTCTATGCAGATAAGGTGGCACTTAGACCAGCATTTCTGCCTAAAGTAGTCCCTATTGTTCACATTAATCCGGAGGTTGTCCTGCCATCCTTTTGCCCACAACCCAAGGATGAGGAATGGAGAAAACTGCATTCCTTGGACTTGGTAGAGCAATATTCATATACTTATCCAGGACAAAAGAACCCAGAGACACAGAACAACACGTTAGTAACTGCCTAAGTGATAATAATTGTGGTTTATAATGTATATGACACTTACACAAATGTTAATGGTTATTGTGGAGAAGGGTGTTGAGACGCCATTTCACTTCCTGTTTCCTCAACCTTGGCTCTGTACATCCTCTTTTCCTATAAACTTGGGTTGTGTACAGGGCTCAGATGGTTACACTGGCAGTCAGGGGATTGTAGAACCTACAGTGGTTTGACACTTTTTTTTATTCTTTATAATTTGTGTTTGTATTGTAAAATGTAAAGCTAGGCACAACTAGGACGTATTCCGTTATATACTGTCCATCTCTGTAGCTTCTGTCATAATATACTGATCTGACCTGCTTGTTACATTCTCTCTCCCTTACTCCACAGCTTTGTTTATGTTGTCGTACAAAGAGGTTTTCCTTGTTCACCTGGTCTTACACTTGTCAGTTCTGCAAACGGTAAGTAGCCGTCTATAAGGTATGTTTGTATTAACCAGATCTTGTAATATGGATTGATGATTAATGGCTTTTCTCAAAATCAACGAAGTCTATTTATTACTTGCATAATATGGAGAAGGTTTAGATTGTAATCTGTGTTGGGTAAATCGCAAAATGTTTACTTTGTTTGTAGAGGCCTTAATTTCTAGTCATTCAGCTGATGTTCGGACATAGACCATGTTACTAATTTGTTTCTATGCTATGTATTTATAGGCCAGTGTGCTCACAGTGTTGCAAAAAGGTAAGTGAGAAAAGATCCTGTAAACCTATCTGTAGTATATTTTCAGCCATCAGTGTTTTGATTTGTATTTATCTATCCTTCCTGACAGATGAGATTACCTTCCAAGCCATACTCCACACTCCCCATCTTCTCCCTGGGACCTTCCACTTTGCAGAGAGGGGATAGCTTCCTGCGGCCTGAAAAGCCTTCCACCAGTCACCACCGGCCGCTGCGGAGCTTGCCTAAGTAAGTGCTGGGAAAATGTCATCCAGTGTGTCTGGACTGGTGCTAAGTGAACTTAAGAATGATAATTGTTTTTTATGTTAAACATTTACAAAGGGAATGATCTGCAGAATATAGATTTAGCTGAACATTACTGGAAATATCTAAGATCTGTTTGACATATTTGTGGATCCACTTTTATTGCACTTTGTGAATACACAGGTTCCAAGTGAATGATATGACAGTCGTGTAACAACTTGAATATAGTCTGGGAGTCACTGGTGTACATAGAAACATACTTTTACACATGTTCTCTTGTTTTAAATGCAGGTTTCATCTACATGATAACTTGGATAAGTGTATTGTGTATAGTCACAATACACAACCACTATTTCTATAATAACTAATGTTGCATTGAATATCTGAGACTGATATATGGGATAATGCACTCTAGTGATGCGTTATCCTTCTAATACAAACATTTCCCTGATGAACAGTGGTGACCTCAGAACTCGCTCATTATGCAGATATTAACATCACTTGTGTTTTATAAGCTTATAAATTCCATGTTTTGCACAACGAGACTGTATTTATTCATGTAAGAACACTTTTGTGAAATATTTATAGTGGTTGAGAAGCTCTTGAAAAAATGTGTAATAGCCCAGACAGAACCAGTCCAAGCTCGGTCACTTACCTGGTGGTGATTGTCGGATGACAGAAGCCAGTTGTGATAGAAGAGGTGGCGAGTAGAGTAATATATACATACTCTCTTTCATATTGCACCCGCTGTATTGTTCTGCTACAAACAGGTAATGGGTGTATGTGATTATCTGGTTATTATGCTGGCAAAGTCTATTAAAAAGTTAACTTGTGCTATGTCACCAGCGCTGCTTAATTAAACCGGTGACCTACATGATGATGAACAATTTCTTGGTCTGGTGGTATAGTAAATCATCATTATTTTTACTTTTTATAGATTGTCCTCCAAAAAATCTGTGGATAAGTCAGAGGATGAGCTTCAGTTTCCAAAAGAGCTTATGGAAGACTGGAGCACCATGGAGGTGTGTGTGGACTGCAAAAAGTTTATCTCTGATATCATTAGCTCCAGCCGCCGCAGCTTGACGCTCGCTAACAAGAGGGCGCGCTTAAAAAGGAAGACACAGTCGTTTTACTTGTCATCCACGGCGACAGCTGAGTTCCGTCCCACAGAGAGAACAATCAATGAGATATGACTCTTGTGCCTTTTTATCTTGTTTTATTTCCCTTTTAACTTGCTTCTATGTACATGAATAACCGGGCTGTTATTTTTTACTTGCTCTAAAGTAGGCTGCATTAACACATCGGTTGCAGCATTTTCTTTGCACTGGAAGAATGCAACGATTGCCTTTTTTTATCTGCTCGTTTGGGATTAAACTTCATTACATGGACTCTGCTGGAGATCAGAATGTTCTACCTGTAAGAGAAATCCATGAGGGTAAAGCTGGCACTGTTACCTCCTATAAAATAGTACATACCCCCTTGTCCTGCTGACAACAGTGGGCCAATTGTGGGCGACGGAATTTTTTTGTGTCTTTTTATTTTTCCCCATCATGTCTGCATTCATGTTTGTACTTTTAATAATCATGATCTGAATTTAGCTGTGGCCAAATTTACAATGAACGATGTCTTAGTGCAGAGGATCTGAGATATTGGAGCTTCAGGTATTTTCTTGTTACATGCAGTAGGGTGCTAGTGAGTTTATTGACTTAAGTCCCCGGATGTAACTAGCTAGAGAACCATAGCACTTGTATTTCATCCCTCAGTGCCAAATTAAGTCTTCCCAGACCAAATGTCCCTTCATGTTTCAACACGTTGTTAGATCCTCAAACCAGTTTGGTTCCAATGTATAGACAGGTGTGGCAGGGGAATAGGTACAGGACTTATTAAATGGGTACTGGCAAAAAGGAGAAAACAAACAAATCTAGTACAACCTATAATGTTTTGGTGCAGACTTCCTAAGCAAAGTCAGTAATCAGCCTGATTTATTTTTATTATGTTCAAGTGCATTAAGAGATGTATAGCAATATGGTGGTGAGTACAATACTTATCGGTATAATACAATCACTTTACAGGCTGCCAAACCACTCATTCATTTCTTATTTTCCTATATGGAGATTGGGAGTGTAAAACAAATATGTAGATACTGCACCTTTTCCTTCATTTAAACTGTTGGTCATTGCCACGAATAAGAAATGTTGGACTGTAGCAATATTACAGAGCTCTCTGTGAGGTGTTCTACTCCTCTTGTAGCCCTCTGGTCTGTTAGTCTAGGAGTGATAAGCCTGTAACTCTTACCTAGCTGTGAAGTTGAAGATTAGCAGTTGAGTTGCACATACCTGAGCACTCTAGTTGCCGGCTCACTATCAGGTTCTCATTCACAAAACAGAAAATCCTTTTTGTAAATACTTGTACTATATTTATTAATAACTGGACTGTGTTCTCATCACTGAAAGGAGGGAGATTGGACACTGGAGGAAAGGTATATTTATATGTACATTGACCGTAATATAATGTCAGTTTTGAGCAATCTGTTAGTCATGCTAGGATTTCTGCATTGAAGATGTTTTTTTGGTTTTTTTCGGGTTTATTTTGTTTGTTTTTATTTTTTTTTAGTTATATCTCATCCCTAATGATGTTTGTTTGAGGCATTTATGTTCTAGCTGTATAATCAGTGTAACCACCCTGTGGTGAAAATTGTAAACATTCGTGACCAGTATTTTTTCATTTCTTCTCGCTTGTTGACTATCAGGGGAAGCCTGCAGTGCTTTACTTCTGGTAGCTTGCAAGCTTCAAAGACCATTTGACAATGCCTTTGGCACTCCAGCAACATATGCATCATGGGAAATGTAGTTCAGATCCACCTAGAGTGCCAAAGGTTTCCCACCCCTGTCCATGTGCCCTTGTAGTAACTCGGGCCTACATTGATTGTAGCTGTTTGACCTTTATCTCATTGATGGGCTCTGTTCTTTGTTATCTCTTTACCTCCCTGTAATTTCTACACAGAAGCAGCCTGCAGCGCTTCCGTGAGGACAATAAAATGCCTTGAAATCTTAACTCTGTGTTTATTTCTTGAAATAGAGATGGGTGTAGTGTTTAATCTGCCCCTTCTGGACAAACCCTACTTTTTATATACCCCTCCACCATATAGTCCTGTTGAAGGTGTTTTTCCCCTGGGATCACCACCATTTCTATATTCAGCTACAAGTCCATTGTCACAGATGGCTTGCAGTTGAAAGCACTGTTAGCATGAAGGACATAAAATTAAAAAAATCCAGGCTTTTGAGGTATGTGCTTGTAGCTTATTGGACAGAAGCCATGGCCAATCTTATCTTCTGCTATGTAAAACACACAGGGGATCAAATCCTCCCAAATGAGCAAGAATTCTAAAAGTTAACATTATCTGTAGGAACTATCATAATGATTTTGTTAGATACAATTAAATATGAATTTGAAGGAAAAGCACTTTATTCAACAGTTTGTTAGAATGCTCCCCCTGCTAATATGCACTCAGTGGGCACTTTATTAAGTATACCTGCTCGTTAATCAGCCAATCATATAGCAGCAACTCAATGCCTAAAGGTCAGAAGACAAGGTTAAGAGGTTTAGTTGTTGTGCAGACCAGACACCAGAATGGGGAAGAAATGTGATCTAAGTTACTTTGACCGTGGAATAATTGTTGGTGCCAGACGGAATGGTTTGAGTGTCTCAGAAACTGCTGATCTCCTAGGATTTTCATGCACAACTGTCTCTAGAGTTTACAGAGAATGGTGCCCAAAACAAAAACATTTAATCAACATCACCTCTGTGGGAGAAAACACCTTGTTAACCAGAGAGGTCAGAGGAGAATGTTCAGACATGCCCAGAAGATGTGCAGGACAGCAGGTCCGGTAGGTGACAGCCAAACTCTGGTTCTGGCAGAGGCATCAGTGGATACCATTACTTTTCCAAACAGAACTATGACTTCAACAGTGGTAGCTAGAAGAGCTCTCTGGCTGCGACCATGGGCAGCAGATGCTCAATCTAAAAATAGTCTAGTGGTACTTCCTTTTGAAGGTTCCCTGTTCTTTGGTGATACACTAGACATCATGATTCAGAAGTTCTCTGGGGGTAAATCTAACCGCCTGCCATAGGATTTAACCATAAGGTATTTACCCTCCTCATCTTGCGAACACTTCAGAGATGTAAGAAGTTATAAGCGTGGGGGACAATATATCTGATAAATTGGTACCACTGCATCCAAACAGTACTTTTGGGCATTCTGGCTTAAAGGTTGAAGATCAGGTCAAAAGACCTTGCAATGCCAATTTACCTACCTTATTTGTCACTACACCTGTGGACAGCAAGATCAATGGGTTCTGGACATTGTTGGAAAAACATACAAAATAGAATTTCTTCATGTTTCTGTCAAATCCAGAACCCCTTCATCTCTAGCAGAGCTGAACTCGTGGACACAGGCTTTTATTCCAAACTTTTTGTCTGGCCAGCAAATACTGTTATGGATTTAAGCAGACTCAAACATTTTGTCTATGCAAGATATTTCTGTATGAAGAGTGCAAATTCAATTCTCACTGCTATAAGCAAAGGGGATTTTATTGCATCCATAGATCTTCAGGTTGCTTATTTTAATATCCCTGTTGCAGTCCTTCACCAGAGATTCCTCAGGTTCACCTTCTTCTTTTTGGTCTGGCACATCCCTTGATTACATTGATGGCAGAATTAAGGAAACAGCAGATCACTCTCAGGCCCTATCTGAACGATATCCTAGTGATGGGGAAGTCAGAGCACATTGTCCAATCCTGGATGGCTCAAGTAACGGCTTTTCTGCAGGAACACAGTTGGATCATAACTGAGGCTGAGTAATCTTATGCCATTACAGCAAATAAAATGTCTGCTCCCAATAGACACTGTACAAAAAAAATCTCTACCAAAAGAGAAATGCATGAAGTTCCAGTGCTTGGCTTGTCTACATCAGATTATCATAAAAAGGGGCCTTAGGCTTCTAGAAATGCTTTTATCAGCCATAAGAATTCTCCCCTGGGCAAACTGACATCTGCAAAACTACTTGTGGGATCACAAACATGGCTGTAGATCACGTCCCCTGATAACCCACCAGGAAGACCCTTTTAACTGGTGGCAAAAATGAAGAGAATTAAGAGCATCTTCTAAAGAACCCGATTGGGTAATACTTATGAAAGATTCCAGTACCACAACTTGGGTATCTTATCTTCTGTCAAAAGTACCACATGGTGCATGGTCACAGAACGAAAATAAATTACACATATTCTGAAAATGTGAGCAGTCTGGAATACAATTCATTGCTTTCATCCTCTCTTACAAGGAAAGCGTAGAGAGAACAGGCCTACTAAGTGCAGCCTCCCACAAGTAGATATAATGGCAACAAATGAGAACATCAATGTGCCCAGATTTTACTCTTGCCACAAAGTTCCAGGAACAGAGGGGATAGATGCTGTGACAATCCAACTAGGATTCGTCTTCCCTCTGTTTCCTTTCGTTGCTCGCACCCTGAAGATTTATTTTTATTTTTTTTAAAAAAAGAAAAAGCAGAGATCACAGCAATCCTTCCATGAGCCTGTGGTTTGCATTGGCTTGGTACATACTTCAGGAGCAAGTATGGCCTTTACCTCTCCGGCTAAATGTCCTACACCAAGACCCAATTCTTTACCCAAATCTAGATGGGCTATCTTTGAGATTGAGAGGTCATTACTCAAAAATAAAGGAATTTGAGAAAAGGTGATTGACATACTTCTACAGGAAAGAAAAAATAACTCTTTGGTCTATTAAAATTTTGAAGAAGTTTATCATGTGGTGTGTTCCTAAAGTGGATTCAGCTTTGGCTACTATTGTACATATTCTGGATTTTCTTCAGGATGGCCGTGGCAAAGGTCTTGCCTCAACTCGAAAGGAACAGATATCTGCACACAATGTCTTGCTCTATACCAAGACCTTATTCTCTCACCTTCTGCACTCAGCTACTTAATAAAATTGTTTTCATGATGCAGCATGATCTGGTGATCTGGTGACAGGGCTGATCTGGTGTTTGATCCCTTCCTGCTATTATTGCTTGGGTACATCCCATTTGAGTGGCTGCCACAGATAATTTAAGAGGAAAGCAAATTATATTTACTGTTAATTAATTTTCTTCAAAATACTCCATGACAGCCCAAAATATCTTAGGAACAGCTTGGGAAGTCGCTCAAAGACGCAGGGGAAGAGGATGAGCTGTACTATATAAAACCTGGGGGAGTTTCTCTTTTCCTGTATCTAGCTGAGACTAGAATGGTCTAACCCATTGTAATGGCTGCCATGGAATCTTTTGAGGAAAAGGAATTAACAGTAAATATAATTTGCTTCTTTATTAATCCAAAGTAATTTGACCACTTTAAAACTTAATTTGCAAGTTTCTACCCAAACCGTAAAAAGCAAGATCATGTAAGTAAATGTACAGTAAATCTGTCGAATTCATTAACAAACATAGCTGACATCTTCAATCTTACAAGAAAAATCTCTCATGCATTTGTTTCAATTGATGTTTCAGACATGTCATTTTTACATTACAATCATATTTCTTATTCCCATATTATGCCTATAAAATATAAATAAAAGTAAATTAAAAACACAAATGAAATCATGCTTGCAATAAATTATAAATAATGCTCATGTAGATACACACATTTAAAATGAAAGGTAAGAATTTATTTCACTGGTCTATAAAACATACTGTATTGTAGCGGTTTAACATGAACAAGAACAATGATAGAAATAATCAAGATGTAATTAAGCATAAAAACCAGTGACAGAACTACCTCCCCTGCAGAGGTGTGGCTGTTAAGGGGCTCATACCAAAGCTAAATTATATTCACATGCCTTAAACAAGAATCTAATTGTATTAAAAAGACATCATCATCATCACCATTCATTTATATAAAGCCACCAATTCTCCATCTATGTACAGAGAACTCATTCACATCAGACCCTGCCCCATTGGAGCCCACATTCTACATTCCCTAACACATACACAGACTACAGACTAGGGTTAATTTTGTTAGCAGACAATTAACCTACCAGTATGTTTTGTTTTGTTTTTTTGATGTGTGGGAGGAAATCAAAGCATCTGGCGCAAACCCACGCAAACACGGGGAGAACATACAAACTCCATACAGATAATTTAGCAGAACTTACAGATCCAAAGAAAAAATAAATGCCAGGCAGCAGGCTAATCTCAAAAGTCCCTAGGAAACCATATCAAAGACAGGCAGACAGTGGTTGGCAAGACCATAGCAGAGCCAGCCAGCAGCTGTTTTGACAAGACCAGGAAAATCTATAGCAGAGCTTACCAGTGATTCCTCTCACAACACTAGAGAAAACCATAGCAGTGCCAGTCAGTGGTTGCTGTCATAAGACCAGGGATGGCAAGATTACAGAATGCTGGGTCCTGGTATCCCTACTTGAAGCTCCAGGATGGTTTCTATGGAGAGCTGATTCCCTGATTTGGAGATAAAAATAACTACTTAAATGTCTGTTTAAACACAATTTCATAGTAGTGTCCATTTGAATGCAGACATAGCAGCAGAACATTGCAGATATAAAGTTATATAACTACTGAAATATGGGATTACTCAGCTAGCTGATGTTGACATTAAAGTCTGAGAAAAAGATCATATTAACTAAGGACATTTCTGGAGCAGAGCATATACAATTTTCCACAATCGTTAAACAAACATCAACTGATGGATTTTCTTGTGGCAGCATGTTATCAGGTCCTTTCAGGGGAGTAGTAGACATTTGCAGGAATCTATGCTTAGGAGAAAGCTGAACCCAGAAGGTATAAAGTGGGACTTCTCCTTCTTTCATTGTTTTTTTTCCAGTCTCTTTAGTTTGGTAGAGATTTTCTGTTTTTAACAGTGCTCTTACCTAACTATTCGTGGTAGAATCCAGCAGGTCCTGGGGTTGCACCATTATGGAATGGCTAGCCCAATAATTGTGGCTCACTGGTTGGCTATTTACTCTCATTAAGTTCTAGGTAAGCCCCTAGTCAGGGGTGATTTTAATTATTTCATTAGAAGAGCAGAAAGACTCATAATTGTGTTGTGGAGCAAGTGATGAAGGTTTATGTGTGGACTGTATTCCTCAAGCCAGAGACAACCCAGTCCAGCTACCAGAACAATATAATGTTTTAACTGGTTGGATGATTGAATGCATTATATCAAAAGAAGATTTACAGGCATGTAAAAAGGTTAAAATGACCAGGTCTTAAATGTGTATACATCTGGATGATATACAAGGGCTCTCTTCCTGAGAATATATACATTTGTTTTGGGAAGATTCATCTGATAGTGAGGAAGGGGAAACACAGAGGAACCCAGAAGTGGTTTATATACTTCTTAAACATATTAATAAGCCCATGGAAATAGAGGAAATCCCAGTCTCCACTTCTTTACAGGATTCCTTTTTTTTTAAGGTAAACCGCACTAGCATAGATTTTTCATAGTACACGGTATTAAACAACTCATGAATAAAGAATGGGATCATTTGGAAAAGTGACAATTCTTTTTTTTTTAAAGGCTTGATAATGTGTCCTTTTCAAGCCACTAAGTAGGATTCAATACCTATAGCTAATGCCCCTGTAGCATGTATACCATCTAAAACTAATGTTCTATTAGAAGATGGTGGTCTGTAAAAAAATAGAGAAATGTTTTATAAATGTCATATCTGTGATCAAATTTGGCGTAGTGACGGCTATGTTCTCCAGGGCACTCAGAGTTTGGATTGAAATATATATTAGACAGCACTTATGTAAAAGTATAGGTATCATGGAAAACGGATTTCCTTTGTGAGGCATCGCTTTGATACGATCATAATTTTTGCTAGTAGTATGGCCTCAAAAGTGGCTCCTAGGAGAGACCTCTGATTGCCCCCATGGTGGCAGATGTTACTGTCTAAAAATAATTTGACTACACTTCCTTTTGAAGGTAGTTTTCTCTTTGGTGACAGACTGAATCTATTGGCCTGGCAAACAGTATTCCAGACAGTACGGCATAAATGTGTCCAGACAGCACTTTAATCCTTTCAGAGGTAAGGATGGAGACTGAAAAATCAGCAATGACTCCGGGCCAATGCAACTTACAGCTAGTGTGGTGAGTGGCAGGACTGCAAATTATGGGCACTCACTATGCAGGACCGTGTTGTTTGGGACATTATCAACAGAGGATCCAGAATAGAATTCCAGTCAGTACCCAGGACAAAGGATTTTGTGCAATCTGAGACTCTGTCCTCCCTTGTACAAAGGAGAACATAACGCAGCAGATTACAGACACTCGCGGAAAACTGGTGATATATTTAGTGCCTATAGCTCAAAGAGGCACAACTTTTATTTCAAGCTTTATCTGATAGAGAAATAGTCCAGAGGCAACAATCTACGATCACAACCTATAGAAACTCAATTTGTACATGCAGAACATGTCCACATGAAGTCTGTAAACTCTATTCTTACAAAATGCATATCTCCATATTCCAGTTGCAGTGCAACATCATCACTTCCTCAGATTCTTCAGCCTGGGTCAGCATTGCCAGTTTACCGATCTACCAATTGGCGTCTCTACATCTCCCAGCACCTTCACCAGGGTACTCATGGCTGCTCTAAGGAAGCAAGAAATTGCCGTTTGGCTTTATCTGGATGATATTCTGGTAATCGGGAAATCAGAACACATCACCCAAAGCAAAACATGCAAAGGAATCTCCCTTCTACAAGAGCATGGTTGGATTACAAATACTGTAAAGTCACCCTGTACCTTCCCAACAGTTACAATTCCTGGAAACAGACACAATGAAAGACAAAGTATCCATGTCAGAGAAAGGCTTGTCAACTATCAACATCTGGCTTATCACGTTCAGTGTTTGTAGCAATCTTCGATAAGGGATTGTCTCAGGCATTTAGGAATGTTTGCTTCAAGCATAGGTATCTTTCCGTGGACAAGATGGCATATGAGGGACATTAAGCTACATTTCTAGCTCAATGGGATCACAAACCAGCATCTCTGGACCAACTGATCAGACACACAGGACACCAGCGACTGGTGGCAAAATCCTATATTGAAGGAACAGGGAGTGTCCCTCTCAGAACCAGAAGGGATTGTACTTACAACAGATTCCACTTCCAAAGGTTGTGACACTCATCTACTCACAGAAGTAACAGTGTGCATGGCTTCTGGGCTTCAGAGGGAAAGGAGATTACATGCAAATGAGGGCATTATGGCGTGCAATCCAACACTTTTTTACCTCTTTTATGTCACAAATATCTAAAATATTTTCTGACAACCAGACAGTAGTGTTATTCATAAACCAGCAAGGAGACCCCAATAGCAAGATCATGATATCACAAATTATATCATGGGCAAAATGCAATCTGAAATAACTTGCAGCACTTCACGTAGCAGGCAAGGACAACAAGGTGGTAGATTATCTTAACAGGTATCGAATTCACCCAGGAGAGTGGGTGCTACATAAGGGAGTGTTCCATCTCCTGGTGGAGACGTTTGGGGTCCCTTGGATAGATATGATGACTACAAGTGAGAATACCAATATATAGCAATTTTACTTCCATCACAGGGACTCCAGGGCAGAAGGAATAGGCGCACGACAACACTGTGGAATTTCAAACTGGGGTATGTATTCCCGCCAGTTCCTCTCATTGCAGACATACTAAGAAAGCCAGAGAGGCACAGAAGAAGTTCTTCTGTTCTGACCTTACAGACCATGGTTTGCAGTAGTGTGGGAAATGTTTCTAGAGCAAGCTTGTCCCCTGTCGATTTGACCAGATCTGCTGCATGAGGTACTGTTTTTCTAACCAAATCCGGAGGCCCTCTTCTTTACTACTAGAGTCTGAAAGCTATGGTGCAAGTTTACATGGATTAATACATTCTCTTCTACCATAATGCAAGTGTTTGATTTCCTTTAAGAAGGTAAATACAGAAGGGGCTTGTTCTTAGTACTTTAAGGGTTCAGGTGACAGCACAAAGTGTTTTCTTGGATAGAAGACTGGCATCAGAATATCGATATTTTAAAGCAGTAAAAATAATTTGTCTTTGCATCAGATCACTTGTGGCTCTGGGATCTCAGTCTTGTTGTTGAGGTACTAGTAGCAGATCCTGCTGAACCTTTATAAAATGTGTCTCACTTAAATGGCTCACACTCAAAGTATTATTCTTAGTAGCAATTACGTCTGTTTAAACCAGCAAAAGATAATCCCTGGGACCAGGCTGGACCATGAAATAAAGAATATAAATATAGTGTGTAGGTCTAAAGTGGACTTGTCTATATGGACTTGTAGAAATATGTTAAAATCATTTCCTTATTCTGTGATTCCTCAATTCCCTCCTGATTCTGTCAGAGAATCGTCTCCTGGCACCAAAAATACATGCAAAAAATAGAAAATATAGTGTGTGTGTTATCTATGGCAGATGTAAAGAAGTTATGCTTCTCACCTTTCATTTAAGTTATCAAATCGTGTAGAGGTATATATATCCTCTGTGATATTCCCAATTGTTTTGTAAAAAGATCATTCATATAATAGTGTAGCAGTAGCTCAATTTACTTTCTAATCACTAATCAGTAATCTTCTATTCACCTAAAACCAATATCTTGAATAACTTCCTTATATTCTGCTGTAATTCCAAACCATTGCACTCATGCCGCATCCACATGTATTCAGCATATGTCCATCAAGTGGATAAAGAATGATGATCAGTCATACTTGCCAACTCTCCCTGAATGTCAGGGAGACTCCCTGAAATAGGGGTGATCTCCCTCACTCCCTGAAGAGTCTGGCATTCTCCCTGATGCTGAGCCAGTACAAGACGTGGTTGGCTTCACCATCTGTGGCATGATGACACAGTTCAGAAATTGTGTCCTATGTCCATGTATTGATGACTTCAGTAATGGAGACAGAAATGTAATAGACACTTCAGTCTCTAGAGATTCATTAGCTGCTTTTCTTTAACGCATGATTGCCTACTCTCACGGAATGTCCGGGAGACTCCCACATTTCTGGGAGACCTCCCAGGATAGCAGGGCAACATCCCGGTTCTCGCCCCCGCAATAGATAAGTGGCGGGGGGGGGGCTTAATGATGCAAATATTGCGTCATCTTAGCCCCTCCCCCTGCTGTTATTGGCCAAAATTGTGACAATCGTTTGGGGGATCGGCCAAAATGATACAAATTGTCAAGCCCCACCTCCGCACACCCACCTCTCCCGGGATCTCCCTGAAGCCAACGAGGAAAAGGTGTCAAGTATGTGATCAGTCACTATATTTTATATTTTTTACATGTTTTTAGGTGAAACGATTCTTTGACAGAATCAGGAGGGAATCGAGAAATCACAGAATGAGGAAAAGATTTTAACATACTTCTACATAAGTACTTTATACTGTTAATAAGTGAGAAATATACATATAACTGTTTATTTCAATAGATTCTTTATTTCGTGGTTCCTCCTGCGCCGAGGGATTCTCTTTTGCTGGTTTTGAGGAATGTTGAAGGATAGTGGAGATCCTCCAAGCAGCTGGTTTAGGTGCACTACAAGATCAGTGTTCATTTAATTTATGATCCCACCCAGTGTTAGGATTGCTCAGGTACATTTGTTATGGAGTCTGAGGCGGAAATAAGCAAATTATTCTTGCCGATGACTTTTGTTTCCTTGAAGTTCTCCTTGACAGCCCCGATATTCCCAACTTTGTGATCTGTTTATGTATTTCAGAGACATCTTAGGAAGTTACTCAAAGACAACGAAGGAAGGATTCACACTATATACCTTCTAGGGATGTTAACTCTTTCCTGTCTCTACTCAGCTAAGGGTTAACCCATTCATTATGGCTGCCATGGACTTCAATGAAAGTCAATTATCAGTAAGAATAATTTGCTTATTTATTTGCAGCATAGGTTTGTAATAGTTACACAGAAATGATCCTGTAGAACCCAGATGAAAATATCTTAAAAACAATTTCTTAATAGAGTGTGCTGAAAAGATGGTAACTTTATCCATGTCTTCATTTACTCATAATATGCTCACATTTTATAATAAAAACAACATAAGTAATTATAATTGTTTCATAAAGGCACAAGAAGCAAGAAAGAATTAGACTGACTTTATTTTAAAATAAATTATTAGTACAGTTCTGTAAAAGGATGGATAACATAGTAGAATACAACAGGCTAAGAATATTCTGAAGATATTGCCAAACTCTTCCAAAATAATGGCATTGACATGCAACTGAGGTATTTACCAAGATTCCCTCTTAACCTACATTTAGAGACCATGTTTCGAGTGCATAGAAATGGGAGTGCATGGTCCTGAATATTTTAAAGGGATTGCCCACCTTTAGATCAGTGTTTCCCAAACCCAGTCCTCAGGGAGCCCTAACGGTACATGTTTTCCAGGTCACAAGTGAATAATTAGGACCACCTGAGGATCTTTCAAAATGTGTCAGTCAGTAATGACTACACCTGTGCTCCAGCAGAGAGATGGAAAACCTGCACTGTAATGGGTCCGTGAGGACTGGGTTTGGGAAACACAGTTTTAGATAATATTTATTGGTTTCTTCATGCTCTCCTGCGACTTGCCTGAAATACGTTGCTTTATATCTCTAACTTCCATCAGTGCCTCCAAGCCATGTACTTATGTCATAAGGCAGAGGAGTTGTTTTTTGTTTCATGGGATACAACACATCTCTGCTATGCATTCTGACCATGAACAGCACCAAAAAGAAACATCTCTGTACCATGATATACAGCAGGCCTGTCCAACCTGCGGCCCTCCAGGTGTTGTGAAACTACAAGCCCCAGCATGCTTTGCTGGTAGACAACCAGTTGATAGCTGGAAGGGCATGCTGGGACTTGTAGTTTCACAAACACCTGAAGGACCGCAGGTTGGACAGGCCTGATATACAGCCATTATATGAAATCACAGGACCCCATAAATACAAAAAAACTGTTTTTAGTAAGCATGAGGGGATTTTTACAGAAAATAAATTTAACTTGTCTGAAGGTGTGAAAATCCCTTTAAGGACCTTTGGCCAGTAGCTGCATAAGAAACCTTAATTTAATTCATATGAATGTAATACTGTTACTATACAGTACTACTGTGAGTTTTTTTTCACTTTTTTTGTATTATTTTTTTTACAAAAAATAAGCAAGACTGTTCCATGATATACATGCAATGAAATCCACACATACACACTTGAAAAATATGAAACCTTTCTACATACTATACATTTATTTCAAATCAAGTCTTAGGGCTAGATTTACTAAACTGCGGGTTTGAAAAAGTGGAGATGTTGCCTATAGCAACCAATTAGATTCTAGCTGTCATTTATTTAGTGCATTCTACAAAATGACAGCTAGAATCTGATTGGTTGCTATAGGCAACATCTCCACTTTTTCAAACCCGCAGTTTAGTAAATATACCCCTTAGTCATTCATAAAAAGAAACCTGCAAACTAGTGTAATTGATGATTGCTGTCAATGAAGTTTCTCCAGACCAACTGCTTGATTTATTTGTGTGCGAGATATGGAGAAAAATATGGATATTTCAGAATGTAATATAACTTTGGCCCAACTAAGCTGATTTTACAAACTGTAAGGACGATTACGGCTGAAGATAGGGTATTTATTATTAGATTCCTTTTGTTTAATGTAAAGGTTAATTCATTTCGCCTTTTGTCTTATAATTAATGCAGTATAAGACTGGTTACAAAGTTATTCAGTTAAGTACACCCATTCCCTAAACAGAGTGAAGGCAGCCTGGGTTAAAGCAATATTTATGAGAATTCATTAGAAACCAAGGGCCTGATTCATTGAGAAACGTTAATGCCGATATGTGCTGTATTTTGTGTTAAGTAGCACTGTGCATGCCCAGAATGAACTAAATGCAAGTGTATTGGGGAGGGGAATGGGCATATGGATATAGTCAATGCACAGTAAGGGCATGCCAAGCTTCAGTGCATGCAGCAGCACCTGATTCAAGTTTTGGGCATCTCTACGGTACGTGTTTTGTAGTCGTATCACTTGCACCAGCTACAAGTCAGGTTTAAGTGTCGAATGATAGTGATGACGGTCGTTTATACATGCTAGAACATGTGTTTGCAATCGAAAGAAACTGTAAAAATGTATTGTATGTACAGTAGACATTAATAACATCCTAATAAATGTATTTGTGTAAAATTATTTTTTTAAATGTTTTTAAACTAATAACTAGATTATTAACAGGTGACAGTAATAGAATACTTTTTCGTTTTCCCCTGTGCCTTCCGCTGGGACTTTGGATTCCACATATGTATTATATGTAACAAGCAGTGTGTTGTGTCTGTCTCATACTGCAAGTTTTGTATAAGTAGAGGGTTCCCGCACCTGTGTTCAACGAGACACTTCTTCAGATCTGCTTTTAGTTGAATACCGACAAGCATATGACCGCACAATACGTTTATTTTGCATGCTTTAATGAATCAGACCCCAACTGTCTAACTTCATTATGTGCACTTTAAAGTGAAAATATTACTAAAAACATATTATTACTGACCAATATGTTGAATTATCCAGGTCTATGTGCCTAGAAGATTTTAAATCAAGTGTCAGTCATCGAATTAGATGGCTTCACTTGGTAGCTAAAAAAACATATCACCAGCATATCCTTACTAGCTAGAACGTGAAGAAAGAGGCACCCAGAGAAAGCTTGATTTCTATAAACACATTTTCAATATGTGTGAAAAATTAATTCTAGCAAATCAATGTATATAATGTCTGTTTAGATCTAATTTCAAAAAGTTGTACAAGGCTCATTTAACAACATGTTTCTGGCTTATATTAACCAATCAGATTTGCTTCCATCAGACCAGGTATGACAGAAACTAAAATCTAAGTGCTGTAAATTAAAGCACATTTATGCACTTTATAATGAAATATTACAGGTTTTTTTGTTAACTTTTAGTACTTTTGAAGGCTTTGTCTTTAATCCAAGCTGATTTGGTTTACATTTTTAACAATAAATATGGTCCTATACCGTCACTAGGTCTGGATAAAGTGCAAGCTATTTTTAATGCAATGTATTACTAGAAAGCATAACATTCTTCATAACTGGGCAGATTGTACAGAGATCTAGTCTAACCACGTGTGTCATTTACCTTGCAACATAATACAGTGATTTGTGGCTGAACATCAGAACGTGCATAAAGGAAATCAGGAACAAGATCCATGGAAATATAACAACAAGCAAACTGCCATGTTACATGATGACCAGCACTGCATCAACATCAGTCAAAACAATATTTTAACTTCTAAATCACTATCATGCAGGCTAAAATGAACTTCCTGTCACATTTTCGTACAATATTGTGTATGTTGTTTAAGGATTAGATTACCTACAAAACTTACCTCATATTAAACATTTGTAAATATTACTTTTTAATATTATTAATAATCACTTCTCCTGTCCTCAGTAATTTCATCTCTGTCAGTACTCCTCCTTCCTTTCCGACATTTCATAAATCGGGCAGTACTCCACCTTACTTCAATAATTTCAACATTAGTCAGTGCTCTTTCCTTTTCTCAGTCATTTCATATATCGGTCAGTACTCCTTCCGTCATTTCATTTATCAGTCAGTACTCCTCCTTCCTTCCATCATTTCATATATCAGTCAGTACTCCTCCTTCCTTCCGTCATTTCATTTATCAGTCAATACTCCTCCTTCCTTCCATCATTTCATTTATCAGTCAATACTCCTCCTTCCTTCCATCATTTCATATATCAGTCAGTACTCCACCTTCCTTCCGTCATTTCATATATCAGTCAGTACTCCACCTTCCTTCCGTCATTTCATATATCAGTCAGTACTCCTCCTTCCTTCCGTCATTTCATTTATCAGTCAATACTCCTCCTTCCTTCCATCATTTCATTTATCAGTCAATACTCCTCCTTCCTTCCATCATTTCATATATCAGTCAGTACTCCACCTTCCTTCCGTCATTTCATATATCAGTCAGTACTCCTCCTTCCTTCCATCATTTCATATATCAGTCAGTACTCCACCTTCCTTCCGTCATTTCATATATCAGTCAGTACTCCTCCTTCCTTCCGTCATTTCATTTATCAGTCAATACTCCTCCTTCCTTCCATCATTTCATATATCAGTCAGTACTACTCCTTCCTTCCGTCATTTCATTTATCAGTCAGTACTACTCCTTCCTTCCGTCATTTCATTTATCAGTCAGTACTCCTCCTTCCTTCCGTCATTTCATATATCAGTCAGTACTCCTTACTTCCGTCATTTCATATATCAGTCAGTACTCCTCCTTCCTTCCGTCATTTTATATATCCGTCAGTACTCCTCCTTCATTCCTTCATTTTATATATCAGTCAGTACTCCTCCTTCCTTCCGTCATTTCATATATCAGTCAGTACTCCTCCTTCCTTCCGTCATTTCATATATCAGTCAGTACTCCTCCTTCCTTCCGTCATTTCATATATCGGTCAGTACTCCTCCTTCCTTCCGTCATTTCATATATCAGTCAGTACTCCTCCTTCCTTCCGTCATTTCATATATCAGTCAGTACTCCTCCTTCCTTCCGTCATTTCATATATCAGTCAGTACTCCTCCTTCCTTCCGTCATTTCATATATCAGTCAGTACTCCTCCTTCCTTCCGTCATTTCATATATCAGTCAGTACTCCTCCTTCCTTCCGTCATTTCATATATCAGTCAGTACTCCTCCTTCCTTCCGTCATTTCATATATCAGTCAGTACTCCTCCTTCCTTCCGTCATTTCATATATCAGTCAGTACTCCTCCTTCCTTCCGTCATTTCGTATATCGGTCAGTACGGCTCCTTCCTTCAGTAATTTCACAGCACTGGGTTACAATGCTAAGCTGGGTTAAACCAAGATGTACATTCATCATACTCAAGAAAAGTAAAATTATGCTGTGTGCTGTGAGTCATTTACAGCAGAAAAGTTAACTAAACCTATTAAATACAGTAAATGTAAAAATAGGTGTAATTCACAAGACATTTTACACCATTAAATCATGTACTTTCCTTTCAAACTTTTTACTAGAAAGGATTTTTGAATTGTATAGAGAATCGCAGTAGCCGCACACCTTAGTTGTGATGCAATTAATGCATTTACTAATTGTGAGCATGATAAAAGGGCTTTTACCAAAGCACCCCATTGTCTGTATTGCTCGTTATTAATAAACGCATTGACCACACCACAACAAGAGTCTGCTGTTGCCAATATTCTCTACAGTTTGATTAAAAGGTATCTCAGAAAATGTTTGGCAGTCCAAGCACTTTATCTATAGATCTAATGTTAATGCTATTGGTTATCTTTGCACATTTAACCAGATGCTACTAAAACAAAATTAAAAGTAATTTATTTGCTCCCAAATTCATTTTACATTTTAATAAAATAAACCCAAATATGTGTGTGTGTGTGTGTGTGTGTGTGTGTGTGTGTGTGTGTGTGTGTGTGTGTCTGAAGTGAATGACTGCTAGCTGGTGAAGCATTCTGGGAGGTGCAGTACAACAATAAAAGAAAGGTCCACAGGTTCTCTAAGTCTACCTTGTTTATTCTAATCCATCTGTACAATAAAAATACAGCAAACTAATTTCTTTTTATCCAGTATATACTAGTTATGTTAATATGAAAGTGTGGATTGGTACCCAGTGCAGATTATTGTTCATTTATTGCATACAATTGTTTTCTGATTGTTTAAAAACTATTTGTACAAAATATTAACCAAAAATATTGTGAAATAAGATGGATGAATTCACTGGTACAAAATGGTGCTCATGTATCAGACTTGTTCATTTTTGTAGAAGCTACTGTCCATGCGTCTTGCTCTCCACTGTGTTCTGTGTAATCTAAAGAGAAGAGAATGACGCTAATGTTAATTGTTCAATTTCACAACTATTACTGTTACGGCACCAATAAAGCATCAATGTTTATTATGGAGGAGGAAATATGTATCAATAGATGATGCTGGGTTTCGGATTTCATAAATTTACAGTACTACGTCCAGTTAAGTCGTTATTAAATAAATAAATAATAATAAAAAAAAAAATTCAAGTTAGTAACAAGAAACTGCAGATTAGTGTTAATTAAAATTATTTGGTTCTTAAGTCAAAAAAGCAAGAACCGCTGAGATGTTTTGTGCAGCTTGTCTAATCTTGTAGATGTAATTTTAGTAAAGTAAAGATATATTAAAAAGATAACACTCTAATCAGGAGCTGGCTGGCAAATCTTAGGCAGAAGGGGAGGGGGGCGAGACACGGGTCAGCAGCCTATCGGGAACATTGTCAAGTCAATAAAAACTGCAGGTAGCCCACTATGGGACCGGCCCAGGGGGGGCAGGTGCCCTCCTGCCTCAGACTGTAATGTAACACCCCCTTCCCAAAACAAAAAGGATCACGGGGTCTGGTGTCCATAAAACCAGGTGCTTGTAAAATCATTACACTTGGCACTTTATAAAGCAAAAGCGCCATGGAGTGGCGGGTGGCTTTAACATACATTTGCAAATGTGTGCAACCAAGACTTTTGAATTTTTATCTACAGTAGAAATTGCAGGTCTTTTGCTGGCTATAGCAGTGTGCTGGGGGAATTTTCTGTGTGTTTGTTCCTTTTAGAATATACCCACCGTTCCAAGCACCTGCTATGAGCCTATAAATTGATTGAGCAACTTCCACTTCTGTATTTGTCTGAGAGGCAAGTTGGTGTCAGTAGCTGAGGGGGAGTGCTGGCGCTGTATTGCTGTTTGGAGGCTTCTGGGGTACCTCTTGATAAGTTAGCGCTCAATTTAAAAACACATACATGCATGGCCCAAATATATGGGACTCTCGCTGTTTAGAATTAGGACCACCCTATTAGCAAAAGCGCTGTGGAGTGGCGGGTGGCTTAACATACATTTGCAAATGTGTGCAACTAAGACTTTTGCATTTTTATCTACAGTAGAAATGGCAGATCTTTTGCTGGCTATAGCAGTGTGCTGGGGGAATTTCTGTAACTTTATCAAGGTTTCCATAGCGGATAGCTGAAGTCTGAAATTTAAGCACTCCAAAACCTCTCTTCAGTCATACATTAGGTACTCTCAATTCAAGAAAGCATTAAGGTATGCGGAACATTTGCTATGAATGGGCATTGAAAATGCAATAAATCACACTATGAATACCAAGATCCTGCAGGCTCACTATTTTTCTGTAATGCGTCTGTCTAGAGTTTGAATGCTTTGTGTGTTTGCATCATTTTGCAATGCTATGTACAGTACTGTATGTGATGTGGTTGCACAATGCAGGCCTTGCAACGGTCAGGGGGAGATATTTTGGCCAATAGTGAAAGAGAAGACTGCCCACTTTTTCAGGGAACTAGACATGATGGCTCCTACATCATTCGGTAATTAATGACCACTTATATGCCCAGGACCATCATATTACAAGCATAATGTTAAAAGGTCTGAAAACCACTGTAGTTCCTATTTAAACTGGCAGAACCAAAGAGAACACAGATGATAAATGATTCATTAACATAATAATACATTCAGTTCCATTTATATCCCAGCAAATTTCTATCATTCTCACTGTCTGTCCCATTATAATTCTCTGTAATTTAACCTTAGTAACATTATACATATACTTTTACGTTCATATACAGTGTTTTTTGTGGAGTAAAAACTTTGCACTTTTCTTGTCCATAAGGAATTGATGAGCCTACAATTTTATAAAGCGTGGACTAAGTTGGCATATGAATCAGAATTTCTAGTAGCTTAAAAATAAGGAGGTCACTCCTCCCCACGTACTGTAGTTTGGGTAGATGAATTAAAGTTCGTAAAAGTGCCTCTGTTTTTAACAAGCAAGACATGTCCAGACACTGGTGGTTTACATTATTCTAGGCATCATTTTAAATTATATTTTACATTAAAAAGGAGTAAAAGATTTAAGAATTAAAAAACAGCAACATTAATGAGTACATTTAACATAGCATCGAAAACATTTACATTCATACTGGCTATAATACATAAAATGTGCATGAATGGGGCATGTTGTAGAAGAATATATTTAGAATTGTAAAAAGTATAACTATCCTCAAAATGCATTTACTTTATAAAAGAAAAAAAATATTGTGTGTCCTATATTAGATAGACGGGTCTACGCCAGTGACAGGCGACCTGATATCCTTCAGGAGCCGCAAAGACGGCCCTCTAAGATTCAAAAGGGCTTCATATTATAATTCATCTCAGTAATAACTTAAAACAATACAATTAATCAAAGAAAGAGATACCTAGCTTTTGAAGGAAGCATTTCTTATCCATGACTAATACTCTTGATGGGTTAGACTTACTAAAACGTCTAAAAAGGAAAAGAAGTGTTGCCCTTGGCAACCAATCAGAATCAAGCTATCATTTTCTAGAATGTACTAGATAAATGATATCTAGAATCTGATTGGTTGCTAAGGGTAATCCCTCAACATTTCGTTTTAGGAAGTTTTAGTAAATCTACCGATTATTCACCGACAGCCATGCAAACAAATATTCTCTTGATCAATTTGTAATAAAAAAAATTCCTGCAAAGTAATCCTTCAATAGCAGCAATAACTGGTTAGTCCAGGGTCTCCCAAACCCAGTCCTCAGGGCTCCCCAACAGTGCAGGTTTTCCAGATCACATGTGACATAATTAGGACCACCTGTGGATCTGTTACAATGTGTCAGTCAGTAATGAATACACCTGTGCTCCAGCAAGGAGATATGGAAAACCTGCACTGTTGAGGACTGGGTTTGGGAAACCCTGGGTTAGTCCTTTCATAAAATGAAGGAGGTAACTTTTTGGTAATTTATGGTTAAAAAAATAATTGAGGTGACCGTATTATGATAATATATGATATCCTATGCCACTGATCCTCATTAAGTGAGTTTAGCACACAGGATTTAACTGAAATTGTGATGAAAAGGAAGCAAGGTATTCCTGCCCATATGGTTTAAACGGAATAAAATGAAAATAATATATATAAAAGAGGAAGTTTGTTTGTATGTTGGCAAATATCTTCCACAGCTCTCAAAGTAAAGCTGCCAAATGTTATATAGGTTACTTTTTCCATAATAAATAACTATTAGACCACATAGCGACAACACAACAAATACTGAAAACCTCATTTTTGGGCTGTAAACAATTGTTTGGCTGCTGGAAGGAAACCTCACCACAACATGACAAAGCAACAAGTATTATTTTCTAAATAGCATTTTTGGTCTATTTACCAAATACTTTGCTAATATATAAAAACTGCTACACATGACAAATCAGACCCGCGCAACGCTGGGAGACCCTGCAAGTAGTGTGATAAAATGTGCAACACAATTATTAATAGAAGTAATATACAATTTTTACATTTTGATCTGCACTTTTCAGCATGACATTAACATTATAGTGTTTACTAAATGGTTCTTCATGTCATTGAAATTTGTGGCAAATACTAGTTTACACTAAAGTTGACATGTTATATTGCATTACAATACAATAGCAGATTGCATTATAAGAAAATCAACCCTGAAAAAATATTTTGGCCAATCACAATCATTATTTCAACACAAATATTCAATTTACATCCTCTATTTAACCTGTCATCATTTCACAGTGTATTATATGATAATGTTCTGCTTTCTGTATTTTCTCTAATTTAATTGAAACATATCATTGCCATCTCATGTCTTGCTCACTTTCTATTTTACCACAGCTTATCATAACACAGCTTTACAAGCACACATTCACAAGATATGCAGATATAATGCAAACAAGAGTTGTATAGCTACCTCTAGTCAGAGGCAGACACTGTTAGCTTATTGTGCTCTCAGAATTTTGAATGATCCATTCAATTGCATCCCACCCCTAGAGTAATACAGAACATGTTTCAGTATGCAAAGATGATAAATATGGGAGACAGAGATCACAAGACATATTGGAGAAAACAAATATATGTGCAAGGCATTGTTAGAAGCTTCTTTAAAACCTGCTATAACTATTTTCACTGTCTTATTTTAACCCCCGACCCCTATTATAAAAAAAAATAGATATATAACTTAGATATCATTTGACAGTAAACCGAATCTACAGTAGAATACCATAAAAAAGTATAGAGAAAAGTCAGGACCATCAGGTTAGAGAGTCACCTGACCATGAGAAAAAGGGAAAACTAGTGCACCTATAAAAGGTCAACCAATAATATGTCAACCAAGAGTTTAAATCATACTTGCCTACTTTCTCATAGCTCTTTCTGGGAGAGGGGCGCGGCCAAACGCGTCATTTTGGCTCTGCCCCCACAACGGAAATGCCGTTTTGTCGCGGGGGCGGGGCCAAAATGATGCGATTCGCTGTGAATCGCTTCATTTTGGGGTGCCAGTACCGGGATATTTGCCAGCTCTCCCGGGAGTCCGTGACACCGACCCGAATTTCGGGAGTCTCCCGGACATTCCGGGAGAGTTGGCAAGTATGGTTTAAATACCTTGGGATTCCTGAACATCACCACTTTTATGATAAAGTAGGCAAGATACCTCGAAACACATCACAAGTGGTGATTTGAGGATATTACTAGCTCCAGAGAGCTTTGCTATACACCAGGCCTGTCCAAACTGCGGCCCTCCAGCTGTTGTGAAACTACAAGTCCCAGCATGCCCTTCCAGCTATCAACTGGTTGTCTACCGGCAAAGCATGCTGGGGCTTGTAGTTTCACAACACCTGGAGGGCCGCGGGGTTGGACAGGCCTGCTATACATGGTACATTCATGGAGCACCAATTCAGTTCCTGAAGAAGGATTATGGACTTCCTCTGGATGATATGTTTCATGTATTCAGTTCCCATGTGAGTGTATCCAATTCTATGACTTTATTAAGTTTTGTCAGTGTAAGGCTGGGTACACACTACAGAATTTTCCGACTAATGTGTTATCTACTGGTAAAAAAAAGTGCTCATCAGCATGCTGATTTATGCGTACACACTATACATGTTTTACAAGATTTACCCTCAGATCTGTGCTCTTCATCTGTCATGACCACCTGCTGAAAAGATCATGACTCTGTAAACCCTATGGAGATCCTGATCGTGAGTACATACACACTGCAGGATTGGAAGGATGTCGTTCCATAAGGGAACGAGAGTTATAGTTCTGCTGAACATTCAAAGCAAACGATGGTCGGTGCTTTGGAGCGACTATTGTTCACCGTCTAAGTGAACACACTAATGCGATATCGGGCTGAACAGTTGTTTATCGGGTGATTGGCCCAATTATTGGCTGATATACACTAGTGTGTGCCCAGCCTTACACCGTTTTAATATTTTACTGTAGAGCATTTGGTTGTATACAATTATATGCGAGGAAAATTTTTCCCAAGAGGTGAGCAGTATTCAGTCAGAGGATTTTTCCAACATTATCCCATCAGAGGTGCATTATCCTGTCAGAGGTGCATTATCCTGTCAGAAATTTGCCATTTTCTTTTTCTCACTACAAATAACCACATCTGACAAACCCACTTTCAACCAACCAAATTCATTACCACATGAACAGGTGAGCAATGTAATAGATATTGAGGGATTAATAGTAATACATAAATGATACATGTATTATACTGTTTGCATGGTTAATATTGCGGCAGGCCATCATATCACATCTCCATCCAGCAGACAATGGGGAGCAGAAAGTTGTAGATTATATATAAGAGCTGGCTTATTACAGCTTTTGACCAAATTGAGGAAACACAAAGGGCAATGCCCCCAAAATAAAGGAATGAGCCCGCATCACCAGCGCCCTGAGAACCAGTCATAAGTACCACGGAGCCCATCTGGTTTATCTGCAGGGGCAGGTTACCTCTATACAGGTACTATTATTATTTCCCTTACTGGGTTTCGAAAACCAGCAAGACATAATTTGTTACCCCTTATAGCACCAAGTTATAAAGTAGTTGTTTTAGCAAAACATTGTAATCCCCAACATACATAAACGGCAAATCAAAAATAAAATGTATTCAATGGAATACAAAATACTTTCACAAGGACTTCAGAGGACTGGCCCAATAAACATTCTTATATTACTTGTTTCCAATGTATTACTGGAATCTAATCCAGTTATCAAAAATTATAAATGACATTTACATAAAACTGCTATTTTGCTAATTTGGTTGGCAGGTATTGGCAGACTCTCTGGGATAATAGTTTCAGGAGCAGACATTTTGCTTGACTGCAGACCAATATAGAGACCACTGTATTATAAACTGGCTAAATGCCAGGTGTAGACAGGGCTGTCTTAACGCATGGGCACGCTGGGCAGTTACCCGGGGGCCCCATGAGCATAGAGGCCCCAAAGGCTTTCCAACTTTTCAGCATATTAGTCCAGTAGATTTATTCAGAACCTTCAAACTTTCAGAAGTCGCGGCGGCTCACTCCTCTCTGCTCCCGGCCGTCTCTATGACTACCGGGGCGTCACTTCCTGTTCTCAGCCCCGACCGTTCCCAGGGCAACGGCTGGACGCCGAGTATTTCGATAAGCACGCCCCAGCAATACAGGGCAGCCAGGCACATGCGTGCAGCAGTCTCTCAGCCTGCGGGCAAATTAATTAATTAGGCTTCCACTAGTCTGCCCCTGGGGGTTGTTACAGGGCAAAGCCCTGATTGGCCAGCATTGGTATTTAAGGCAGAGAGGGCCTAGCCTCATTACCGGTTATAGCGTCCAATTTTGCTGTTAGCTAACCTGCTTCTGTGCCTTTTAGATTGACTTCTGTGTTTGAGCCCTGCCTGTACCTCGGACTGCTTGCCTGTGACCCTGACCCTTTGGCCTGCACCTTGGACCCCACTGTGTTGCCTGTGACCCTGACCTTTGGCGTGTTATCTGACCATTCTGCTTGCTAGTGACCCCTGACCTCGGCTTACGTCTGACCATCCGCTGCCATCTACTCTGTCTCCTGGCCTGCCGCTACAGTTCTGTATTACAAACTTGCACTACGTCTGGAGTTAAGTCCTGGGGGCATCTGAGTACCGGTGAGCGTATAAAGCTATATGGGAAAGGCGCTGTTAAAGGTGAAGACCTCCGCCAACTAGTTCTGTTAGTTTGTGAACAGACCGTCAGCCTAACACAAACCCTCTTTATTAAAACATTTAGGTGGACTAATCACCTCAGTATCAGCTTTTATCTGTACAGGTGATCTTGCTGTTGTGAATACATATCTTAACTCCAATAAAAACAACGTACACGTACATCTGTGGGTTAGTGGTTGTGTAGGTAGAGCCCCAGTGCACTACTTTGCACAGGGGCCTATAATGTTGTTAAGACGGCCCTGGATGTAGTTGTAGTTTATATTTAGACAATACAGTCAGGGCAATAGTAGAGGGGAAATAAATTAACATTAGTCATGTTTATTACTTTCTTTACAGAGCAGAGAAATGATTAAAGTATATAAATGGTAGAAATGTTAATTTACAAACTGTTTTTCATTTTTTAAAAAGAGTTGGAAAGCACTTCATGTTTTATACAGCAAAACATGTAAACGGCTGTTTTATGTACAGGCAAGATAACTAAATTCCAGCTTCAATCTTGCCCCTTAGGTGTAAATGCATATCATACCTTCCTAGCATTTGATGAAATTGTGCTAGCCATTAATCCTTCCAGGTAACTGCTTAGGCTGACACCTTTTACTGTAATTATGGCTTCTTGGGTCAGTACTGTCCTGCAATGACAAGACATTTACAAATCAATGCTCATTGTTTAAAAACAAATAGTCAATAAAAACAAGCTAAATAGTATTATATTTTTAACCAGCAAGAACTTTTGTGGCACAACATAACATAAGTTAAGGTAACAGGAGGGGAAGGGTGGGAGATCCAAACGTGGTTAATTCCTTTACTTAATATCATTCTACTACAACAATATTTCAGCACACTTACTCTCCTGGATTTTCATGATGAGGTGTATAAACCAACCTTTCATCAACAGACACCAAATTTGTGAGTGATATCTTAAATAGAAAAAAAGCAAAATATTTCATTAACATCGAAAACCATATATCCATAGTAATCACAATCATATTAATGCACTGACGCTGAATTGGGACTAAATGAGGATTCAGAAAGAATTAAAGAACAGAATTCACCAATGAGAGTAACAGCTGAAATCCTATGTTTTATCATGGGTTTCTGTACCTGCAGACAATGCTACTTAGGAGATGAAAACGTACATTATTTCATAGCATCCCACATGAATTCCCATCTCGCTTATATTGCACTTATCTCTCTTAGATTGGTCTCCTAATAACACAAGTCCCTGTCTGACATCAGCAGCTTTAATGCCGCGGTGCAAATAGTTTCTGCAGAATTCAATCGCTCAGATGGCTGAGGACATGGCAGCGGGGGTGGGTATGTATACTATACACAGTATGCACACCATGTAAAGAGAAGACAGCAGATTCCAATGCAGCTAGCTACACCCTGCTAAAGAATGTATCAAACTGACGGTAGGGGTTAATAAAACTTGTGGGTCTATTACACTTTCCTTCCATTGAGTTCTCCATTTATCTCTGTGCCTCCCAATCGTTTGCTCTTTTCACACATATTTATGCCATTGCTTCAGTCTGCTGACATAATAACATTTCAAAGTCCCAGCACTCCAGCGCCGGGACATTCAAATGTCATTATGTTGGAGGACAAATAAACACAACAAGCACTCGTTGGGCCCAGCATTCAGCTCATTGCAGCAACTCTGCACATCCAGTCCTCCTTTGCTTTCAAAAAACATGTAATATAGGTATAACATCTGTGGTGCTCTCCAGCTGATGTAGAACTGTAAAATTGTATGCTGGGGAGTCACAGGTTTCCCCATGCCAGAAAATTAAGTTACAAAGGGATCCTCACAGCTTTTGTCCAAGGTAGTTTGAGACCCCATGATGGAGCTAATGTGAGGACCCTAAAAATATTCTGCGCACTATATTATTCCTGGAAATGATTTTTCCGAGCAGGTTACCAGCGCAGAAACACCATGGTGGAAATGGAGAATGTCAGCCATAATCAAGTCAACATGTTACTCACATTTGTTGAACATAGTACCATTTTTTTTTCTACTGGATCCACTACTGAATGTTCGTCAATATATGTCAGTGTTCTACTGGTCCCAAGAATCTGAAAAGAATCACAGCAGATTATGTTCTGTCAATTAATTATTTAATTTAAAAAAAATGTATTAAGCAAAACCTAAAGACTAGGGGCCTGATTCATTAAGGATCTTAACTTGAGAAACTTCTTATTTCAGTCTCCTGGACAAAACCATGTTACAATGCAAGGGGTGCAAATTAGTATTCTGATTTGCACATAAGTTAAATACTGACTGTTTTTTCATGTAGCACACACATATCAACTTTAAATTTCAGTGTACAAATAAGCTATTAAGTATTTGTGTGTTACATGAAAAAACAGTATTTAACTTATGTGCAAAACAAAATCCTAATTTGCACTCCTTGCATTGTAACATGGTTTTGTCCAGGAGACTGAGATAAGAAGTTTCTCAAGTTAAGAACTTTAATGAATCAGGCCCTAGATAAAGCCAGGGCTGGATTTATCACAGATGAGATGCGAGTCGCCATCTAATGATTTCATCCTGTTTATCATGTGTTATCTTCTCTATGTGTCTGCAGCTGCACTGGTGGCATGGTTTCCAATGATCCACGTACTGACAGTCACTAAACAATAGTCACATTTTTGCCTATTAGTAATAAAAAAAAAAATAGAATTGCATTATGGCACCTTTGTGTGACTACTTGAAACATGGTTTTCCTTTCTCACTTATTTTGTCATTTTTTAATATGTTTTAGGTGTTTTATTTTACATAATGAGTCAGCAAAAAAAGAAATTGAAGATCCGCACAATTTTGAATAAAATATGTTAAAGTGTGGAAGCCCAGATGGATGGAGGAGTCAATTCAGAATGCAAAAGTGTTAAGACCTATAGCTGATGTGCATTGTGCTAATCACTGGGGCACTGGTGCAAATCCAAGGTGTTATATAATGCGCTATATAATACGGTCAAATTTGATTACTTTCCATGTATTCCTACTGTACACTAAGGGCTAGATTTACTAAGCTGCGGGTTTGAAAAAGTGGAGATGTTACCTATAGCAACCAATGAGATTCTAGCTTTCATTTATTTAGTACCTTCTACAAAATGACAGCTAGAATCTGATTGGTTGCTATAGGCAGCACCCCCACTTTTTCAAACCCGCAGCTTAGTAAATCTAGCCCTAAGAATGCATTAATGGTGGTTTACCAGTTATATTTAAAAGTGGTACTTTTGTGTATATCTCATTGTTTATTGTGTTGAATGTTCTTTTCATATCGATTCCTCTTTAAATAAATAATTTTGAAACAAGTGCCACTTTTTTTACACTAATTATGTATCCAAATCACTGTCACTGTCAGTGGTGAAACTGCCACATTTGAATCCTGATTAGCAGGACATCATCTTGTCCCTGTAAGACAAGACCATCTACTCCACTACTACACTGGAAATGTCTACATCATAGGGGAAATGCATAGTGGAGGCAATGGGAAACCCATACAGTAAGCTGCGACAGGCGCTGAGGAAAATAAATATTGTTTTGAATATAAGTATTTGTTTCAGCAAGATATAAACGTTGAAGAAACCACAAGAGACTTTTTTTTTGTTTTACAATTCCTGCATATGTTACTAGAAACCTTTGGTTATTAATGATCAAAGAGCAGACTTAGTAAAGAGAGTGGTGTACCTTGTAGTGCTCAAGTCCTTGTACAATACTAAAATACCAGCTATGGCAAAGCACAGTCATGTTGGAAATTGTGTACTTACAGCCTTCACAATGGTTGGCAGCCGCCACTCCGTGCTGAGGAGGCGATGACTGTGTAATCTTCCTTGAGTATCCAGACTCCGATCAACCACATCAACTCCTACTACACAGGGATTCATGGGATTAGGGTATTTCCTCATGGCTGCCTTAATGACTGTATCCCATGGATGGCTAGGAGAAAAATGTACAAACAGAAGTATTACAATCTTTAATCCAATTTTCATCAAACATTGTGCAATCATATAGAGACGTGTCAAGTCTGAAGGATACTAAGTGGAATCACTGCTCCTTCTTTTCCATTTTCCAGAGAGTTGATCATCATCATCATCATCAACATTTATTTATATAGCGCCAGCAAATTCCTTTAATGTTCAACACACTGAATCCAATTATCTAAACCAATAGCTTTGCAATGAGGAGCTGTTAATGCTTGCCAAGAGATTCACATGATTTAATATCACACACCCCTGTGGACAAATAACAGTGTTAGAAGCTAAGGTTGGTATAAAGTGCAGGAACTAGGAGCAATGTGAGCAGCCACTACTGGGCCTGGAGATGATGGGACAGTAATGGGGCCACCTCCCTCCTCTGAGGCCCTGATCCCCCCTCAGGATCCTGCTCTGCTCTTTTTGAGAGCCTGGAAGGCTACAGTGGCATCACCCTTCCCGAAGTGCAGTACATTAAAAGGAATCCAAACTGTGGGCATGCAATGCATTTCTATTCACACACATGTACCTATGGATCCACAACAACAATGATCTGAGACCTTATCCAGTTGGAAATGCTCATGGAGGAAACATAAGAAATGGCTCCTACCACTATTATTAATTTACGTGCCTACCTTTTCTCCTAAGATCTCAGTTAAATCTTATTGTTTTATTAATCATGAGAGGGAGGAGTCATCAAAGTTGTATTATGTGTCACTTTTGAACATTTTAATGTCTTTGTGCCTTCTCATATAAAGTGCACTGGAAGGTGAGAAAGGTGTCACACTGAGAGTAATTGTCAAGGTCTGGTTTCCAACATCTCAGAGGAAGTAGAAAAAACAAGTCCTTTTACAGGAGAAAATAAACGGTCAAGTCTTCAAAAACCAGGTAAATGTGCCCTCTCCATCCTTTGAAGCGAATGTTGTTGTTGTGTGTGGGTGTAATATGAAGTGCAGGAGTGCCCCATCCTGCATTTAAATGGGTGACAACCCCATCTTCACATTGATGACTGCCAAGAATAGTGGATCTCTAATTTCTCTCCTTAGTTTTGGGATTATAAAATTATAAATGTACGGGAGGCACAGTGGCTTAGTGGTTAGCACTTCTGCCTCACAGCACTGGGGTCATGAGTTTGATTCCCGACCATGTCCTTATCTGTCTGGAGTTTGTATTTTCTGCATGGGTTTCCTCCGGGTGCTCCGGTTTCCTCCCACACTCCAAAAACATATTAAAAGGTTAATTGGCTGCTATCAAATAGGCTCTCTGTCTGTGTGTGTGTATGTTAGGGAATTTAGACTGTAAGCTCCAATGGGACAGGGACTGATGTGAGTGAGTTCTCTGTACAGCGCTGTGGAATTAGTGGCTCTATATAAATAGCTGAGAATGATGATGACTTTGCATGAATATCCCCTTTAGTGTATAAGTAAGCTATTTTTATTGAGCTGGTTTGCACTGAATAAACCAGACAATGAAGATAGTATTGTTTAATGTCACCATGGTATGGACCTAAGATCTGTTGCTCATGGTAACGCTACCATGAAAATTGCACACTGCCTTTGTTCCAGATACAACAAAAAAGTTACTGTTGCTAATAAAAATGCATATTTATCGGGGAGTTTTCAGTTGCTTAAAACAAAACATTTATATAATAAGTGACAGCAGATCATAATGAATCAGCTGCTGCACAGTAATCCTCTATCCATACTGGATGCATGTCATGTCCTACAATTACAACGCTGTCAGTTCTGAATAACTGTTATGGATGTTTACAACAACCTTGGTGTGCAGTATTATGCAAAGGATGTCTAAAGACTGGCACTATTATTCAAACGGTGTAAAAACCATTCCTTTCCAGTTACGTAGTTGCAGAGCCATAAACCGGGCATAAAGACATTCTGATGTCAGCTGCTTTACATTCAGGACACAGCAACATTGAATACAGGACAATACTTGTTCCGAAAGTACTTGTACTCTACTACTTGTGTCTGTGGGTGGGATGTACGGTACACAATCATACAAGTTTGCTGCCCCAAAAGTACAACCTGGAAACACATTAGCTATTGAAATATCACATCCGCCTGAGTTAGTTGAGCTGCGTAGTAGATGTTGAGAAGGAATATAGAGATATACTAAATGTAGCTATACACAGGAGTAGCCTGTGGAAAAATTCCAGAGCGCAAAGAAAAATGTATTAATGGAATGAATAGAACAAATAGAAGAGGTTGTACACTCATCTTGAGGAAAATGGCTTTTGTTGATACTTGGTGAGATAGTGATTTTCACAGATTGACCAAGAGAGATTAGAAAGAGTGAGGAGCTGTCACTGCTGTACAGCAGCTCACAGTCTTTCACATGCTATTCTCTCTTGCCTGACACATTCTACCAAATCTCTCTTAGATAAACGTTTTCAAAATCAACAAATTAGCATTCACTAGCAATATTATTATTGTTTATTTATATAGAAATGAAATTATGCCGAGAATAAGTTGTAATTCACATCAATCCATGCAACAATGGAGCTTACAATCTAAACTCTCTACCGCACACACATACCATAGTTGCCAACTGTCTGAGAATGTCCAAGAAACTCCTGATTTTGTAGAAGTCCTTCCAGACTCCTGGGAGAGCCGTGAAACATGGCACATCCTGGCCACTGCTCTAATGAAGTGGGTGTGGCCCGGACTTAATGATGCAATTCACAGCTAACCGAATCATCCTGGTCCCACTCCCCACTGTAGTAGGACAAATTTTGTTTGATTTGCCCGGTCATGTCCCCCAGACTCAGCAGCGGGATCTTCAGTATGTTTTGGGATGGTGGGAAGAGACCAGAACACCCGGAGGAAACCCATACAAACATGGGGAGAACATACAAACTCCACACAGATAAGGCCATGGTCAGAATGAAAGTCATGACTTGAGCGCAGTATGTCATACCTTTCTGCTTTAAATGCCAATCTTTATCAATATTGGGTTGGAGAAATATGCAAAGGGGAGGTAGCTTTCAGTGAGGAAGCACTATGATTGGTTGGGAGCTCAAAAGCACAGAAAGCTGCCTTCTCCTATTAAGCTTTTTAAATCAGCATTGAAAACAGGGTTTTGGTGTTAAACCCCTTTATGGCTAAATATCTGAAGTTCTTTCAGGTGCGCATAATGTAAACATACCGTGCCCCCTCCCCCCATTTCTTTATATAAAATTTGAATTTCTTTTTCCCATAAAATACTGATTGATTTAGCTTTAATTATGGCTTAAATGAAAGGAGGGGATATTGAAATTGTCTTTTTTCACATGTGGCACTTTTGTTTGTTTGAAGACTTGATTATATATTGGGCACGGTGCACTTACAGGTGCGCTTCTACACTGACATGTTAATGAAGTGCGCATAATGTCTCACATTAACATTATAGGTCAAGAACTGATGTCTGGGATGTTGCACAAAGCAAGTCTTTGAGTGGGAATTGTGTGCGCTCCTACGTGCCCATTCCACCCCTTTCTCTTATTTCAGTCATTCACCATATATAAGTGTGTACACACATCTGTGCAATCATACTTCAGATGCAATTTCTGCAATGATTTCTTCAACTACTGAAAGTCCAGGAGAGCATACTAATTCATGTGTACACACCATTGTAAGATACATGAGAGAAGGCAGACGGGACTCACAGGACTAAGAACGCTGGAAACACGAGTTTTACCAATTACAAATATTTGGAGTTTTATTCCATTGTGTTAGAACTCATTCACGTATGAACATTATGAACTCACTTAGAAAATTGTTCTGGAGTTTATTAATCTGCCCTCCATGGTATATAAAGTACATGTTTTTGCACATAGTGGTTATAACATGGGTTGTGACATTGTCATCGGAGTGCATATATATTATTAGAACAGCTGTAACTTTAAGCAATTAGCTTTCTCATCTTCGTTGATTTACATCACCCAATAAGCACCCTTTTATTCATTACATCTCCTCATAATACAACAAGATTATTACTCCTCCCTTATTGTCTTCCCCTCCCCCTCCCAAGTGCGCCCTTTCCCAACAGAAATTGGTGCTATTGTTTAAGTTGCTCAGGATTTGTGGAAGCAATCTCCAGTCCCTGTCCCCCATACCTGAGGTAGCGCCCACATGATATATCTATTCCAAGTTTTAATGCTGTGGCAGATCACTGTATATAATGGATATAACATTACTGTAGTGAAAACATGCATCCAAAGTCTATAATAATTCTATGTCCAGTATATATAAATCAATAAAGAAAAAATAAAATCACATTCTTTAAACACTGTATTTATAGCTGCCTGTTATGTATGTGTAACACTATACCCTTTGTTAAATACTATTCTCGTATTGTGCAGGTTGCCCATGTTCCCTTCCGTGGAGGTCCCACATGGTATTATGTGGGCCATCATTATTATTGGGAACGCAGTCGGACGCTGCTTACCTTACCTCTCCTTTTATTTATATGTCTCTCTCTCTCTACCAGCCATTACAGGACGAGCACAACATGTACAACAAAAAAGTCATTCAACCTGACCCCAGGTATGAATTTTTTATACAAAAACAAAAAAGGAGAAGAAAAAGAATAGCTCATGTCACTATAGGAACAATGTAGGAAGGTGATTCAGGTAGAAGTGTAGGTCTCATGGGATACAAAATTAAAGTAAATGTACGCACACTTAGTACATGTAACTCCTGTGCACAGGTCAGTGCTCAGACAAACACATTAAAGTAATTATGCATGTTATAAAGATTATTATTAAAAGAAAAGACAAATGCAAAGAGAAAAAATGTGGGTAAAAGAATCAAACACATTAACAAAAAACAAACAAACAATGAAATTACATTTCATTAAGTGATAAACACTTAATGCTATTAGTATAGATGCCGCCCCCATCCACTCCACAGACACTGCCTTCACCAAAGTCACCAATGATCTTCTCTTGGCCAAATCCAGGGGCCACTTCTAACCTGCTTCTCTTCCTGGACCTCTCTGCGGCCTTTGACACTGTGGATCACCTTCTCCTACTCCACACCGTTCACACCATTGGCCTTTATGACACTGTCCTTTCGTGGTTTCCCTCCTACCTCGCCAACTGCTCCCTGTTTCTACCTATGGTACCCCCCTCCCCTCCCCATCCATCCTTCCCATAGGAGTTCCACAGGGTTCTATCCTTGGCCCTCTGCTTTTTTTCTCTATACACCTCCTCCCTGGGTGAACTCATTAGTTCCTTCACCCTCCAGTACCACCTCTATGCCAGTGACACTCAACTCTACCTCTTATCTCCTGATCTCTCTCTTTCCTTCATCACTTGGGTGTTCAGTTTCCTCTCCTCCATCTCCTCCTGGATGTCCTTACACTTTCTCAAACTTAATGTCACTCATAAGACCCGCTGATCGACGGGCCCCCCGCTGCCACTTACCTACTCCCCGACAGCTGAACTCCTTAGACGCTGCGGCTCTCCTGACAGGGCGCCACCTTCCCAGGTTGTCTGCGCATGCGCGAACCGGCATTCTTCCCCATTCATTCTCTTCAGCCAATCAGCTGGCGGCTTCTCCTGTTTAACACACCTCCTGCACTTGTATGTTGCCAGATCTTCAGGTCTCATCTCTCATTCAGACGTACTATACCCTGGCTCCTGTTTGCATCCAGCCTCCTGTGTCTCCTCTATATCGGGCCGCAGACTATCATACCCTGTGTGTCATCTCCACTGTCTAATGTGTTAACGCTCAGCAGACAATTGCATCCAGCCTCCAGTGTCTCCTGTATATCGGTCTGCAGACTATCACACCCTTTGAGTCTTCTCCACTGTCTAACGTGGTAACGCTCTGCAGACCGTTGCTCCCTGCCTTCAGTGTCTCCCGTGTGTCGGTCCCCAGATGCTGCCTCCTGTGTCACCTCTACTGTCTAATGGTAACACTTCACAGACTAATGCAACCTGTCTTCAGTACCTCCTGAGTACCGGTCCATAGACTGTCACACTCTGTGTGTCATCTCCATTTTCTACTGTTAAGGCTCTCCTGGATCTTCAGTCATTCTGATCCTGCTTACCTATATTACTCCTATTTTGATGTCTCTGGTTCTTATCTTGGTCTCGCTTGTCACCTCCTAAGAGAACCGCGACCTGCGGGATGGGAGCTGCAAAGTCCAAACTCCATTGCTGGGGTCCCACTCCGTTAGACCCTCCACATCTTGGTGGTAGCACCAATTCGAGCAGATCATACGGGCATTCTCCAGAACTTTGTGAACGTGACACTTAATATGGCCAAAACTGAACTCATCCCCTCCCAACTTCTCTATCACTGTTGACAACACCACTAACTCATTGATCCCCAACTCCGCTGCCTGGGTATCATTCTTGAATCCTCTCTCTCCTTCACCCCTCCCTTTCAATCTCTTGCCCAATCCTGACGCTTACAGCTCCACAACATCTGTCACAGGATGCCACCAAAACTCTTAACCACTCACTGATCGACTACTGCAACCTTCTCCTTACTGGCCTCCCCTGCTCCAATCTCGGATATAAGGATCCCCTTACATAGGTTCTCCCCATGAGTCAACCATTGATCTGACCTTTTTCCTTTAGACTGTAAGCTCTAGTGAGCAGGTCCCTCTTCCCTCCTGTTCTCATTACCTATAACTTTTGCTCACCAGCTACACTACGCCCCACATCCTTGGGGTCTCTGCCCATTGACTCCATGCCTCCTTTGTCATTGCACCTTTATCAGTGGCTCTAAACCTGTTAGTTACGCCCATTTTCAGCCTGCGATAAATATACCCCAGTAGTCATGTTGAGAGTTGTAGTTCTATTTGTTTACTGTATTGTACTGTTATACCATGTAATGTCTTGCTGTTTGCCCTCTGTACAGCGCTGCGAACCTCATATGGTTCACGAAAATAAAGGTTAATAATAGTAATAATAATAATAATAATAATAATTATAATAACAATAATAATAATAATGCCTTTGCTTAATTTCTACACAAAGAGAATGATGCAGAGTTGGTCGCAAATTGGGTGTAATTTACACCAAGTGACAGAATCACACAAAAATGTGCATTGGTGAATAGGTACATGCCAATTTTCTGAGCATGCGCAGAGCGATTTTTGTCATAGCACTAACTCTGCATCAGCCCCAATATACTGATTAAACTATCAAACATAGATGAATCAAGAGCATTCAGGCCAGTATATATAATTAATATAATTTTAATGTAAAAACCTTTCTTAGCATATAAATTGGAAATACAAAAGAATAAAAGGAACAGGAAATTATTTTTCACTTCTTATCTTAGTGCAGACGCAATATAAAAATATGATAATACAGGAAATGGAAAGCGAAGGAGAGCAAGCTGAACGCAGAGAGGCTGTGGTGAGGATGAACAAATAATGGCAAGTGAAAGCAAGAAAAGAGGGGACAGAGAGACTGGCTGAGAAGGGGGAAACCATGGACTGAGGGGATAAATAACAAGCAAAGAAGACACTTTGAAATGGGTAACAAGAAGTCCCCCAAATAGACTGTCTGAAATTGACAGTAACAATCATTGAAATAATCAGATAACAATGTAATCATGGATCAGGGATAGAGTCTTCATTGATAAGTATTTATAATAAATTATAACTGAAAGTGTACAGCAAGATACCAATAGAGAGTCCATAATATACTCAAAGATGGTAAAAGTGATACAATTATTCCTGAAAGTACAGCAATGATATCAGCTTGTGTATAATTATCCATGTCTATTTCATTATCCATATTCCCTGGCCCCTTACCAATAAATATCACCCATAATTCTGTGTCCTGCTCCTTGGGTTCTACTGCAGGTTCGGGGCTCTGATTCATGGTTGGCAGCACTCTTTGGGGGGTATTCAATTGTTTGTTTTAACGCGCTAAAACAAAAAAAACGAGCGCTCTAAAAATATTACCGTTAATACGGTAATTACTCGCTAAATTTCATCTCGCAGCTCCCTGAGCAGCGAGCTGAAATTCAGCCCGCTGGCAGCGAGTAAGTACCGTATTAACTGTTTACGCGCAAAATTACCGTATAATATGAAGTTTTTTTCGAGCGCTCGTTTTTTTTGGTTTTAGCGCGTTAAAACAAACAATTGAATACCCCCCTTTCTGTGAGGATAAGAGCTGCCATCCACAACTTCTCAGCCAGACTACTACAATGGGAAACGTACTATGGGGCATATTCAATTGTTGGCGTTACAGCCTAAAGTAACGCGCCCCGCGCACTATTATTACGGTACTTTTCACGCTGGATTTCAGCTCGCGGCTCAGGGAGCTGAGAGCTGAAATCCGGCTTACTATTACCGTAATAACGGTAATACTTTTTCTGTGGCTGAAAAAGTAAGCAATTGAATATGCCCTAAATAGTGTGTCAACTTGGTGACAGCAATGAAAACTTTTGAGAGTGTTCAAATTCATCTGTTCAACACAGAAAAAAATACAACCAAAGGAAGACATGTTTCACCCCCGATTATTATCAAAGGGGACTGTCAGAATGACAGAACCATAGATTTAATGTATGTATGCTCAAGGGAAGGCAGCATGGGTGAAACTATAGACATAGCAATCCATGCCACTGCTACAGTGCAAGTCAGAGGGCCCTACCTCAGAGGGAAAAGCTGTGCCATGAAGTACGTATTTATTATGGCTTCATAGCACTGCACGTAATTGCGTGTGAATAATTAAAGATATTAAGATTATCATTATTCTGTTGAGGAGCCAGTCATCAACATTATCATCTTGATGATAACTCTGGTGTTTTAATGTAGATAAAAAAAATATATATAATTTTTTTATATGCTACTGGATTACAGACATACATTGCATTAGAAAGTACAATGGCTTTCTTTGTATGGATACAATTAACTCAAGCTATCAAGTGTTTAATTTTCATATATGCTATAGCTTGATAAAGAGTAATAAGTAATTGAGCTAAATTACATTAAATATGGGAATATAAATGAATCCAACAGTGACTGTCCAAAGACACAATAATGCCATTTCGGTGAAAGTGTAATCAGTCTATGTTCTAGCCTTGTAGAGACTGGTAGACCATGCCATAGGCTCGCATGTGAGCATACATTTCAGCCCACAGTTCTCTGACACCTGCAGTTCATGGGCTCTATGTCCCTGAGCTGTAGGAAGATGACAGATATAACAATATGCAGCACAGATACCTGAACACATGCTCTGAGCTCCAGATCTTCATGTCTCCCTGGCGATGCTGGGGGTCTCTATTGTGCAGAGCTGAGATGTCAATGGTCTATGGTCGTGTTCATCAGTGTAGACGGGATCCTCAGCTGTACGTACAGCTCACAATGCATCTCTGCAAGGACATGAGATCGGCTCGGTACACCGGTCACCAGTGCAGTGAGTGGGAGTCAGTGCAATATAAAAGGATGTTTCCCCGGCTCTACTGCTCCCTGGGTACCGGCTGTTGTACAAGCTCCCTCCCACCCAGCGTGCCGCATCAGCAAGGCATGTGACAAAGACAGAGCTCTGCTCAGTACAATGAAGGATGGGGCCCTGGATGTTCCATATCATTCTCCTTTACTACTGATAAATCAGGCTGATGGATGCAAAGTAATCGGAGTATTGGAGTGCAAAGCAGCCAAGATTATTGGGCTAATATGATGGAGAGTGAACAAAACATATATATATATATATATATATATATATATATGTACTGCTTATAAATGGGATTGTGAGTATGTCTCACAATGAACCGTAATATGATGGTAAATGAAATAAATTAAACTGCGTTTTGCATCTTTTTTGGCTAATAGAAAATATGTTTGGAGCTTTGGTTCCTTGTTTGCCTTTAACGTTAGTATTTTGCACTACTTCTAGAACTACATGCACCAGCATGCCCTAACATCCTGGGCCTGCTGGGGATATGTAGTGCCCCATAGTAAGGTATAATACATAAATGCCAATTTTATATTAAAATTCTTTTATTTCAAATACTCAGTGAATTTTTCTTTGTTCTTTATAAATAACTATAGAATATGCATCACCTTTCTTCTCAGATAATTCAATAGCTAAAAGTAAAAACAACAATGATAACTGACCCACTACTTACTCTTAGTGGAGCCATGATTACACAAATGAGTGGTCAGGGGACTGTCTGCAGGTAATCAGTCACTGTGGCTTTGCTAGAGTGTAAAAAAGCCGATCGGATTGGTTACTTCTGTATAGACCCCATGTGGGGTATCAGTGAAGTTTACTGCACCTCCAGGGGCATACCACACTTCCTGTACGTCTGCACCCACTTAAAGTATTTGAAATATGAACAAAAAGAATAAAAAAAAAGGTTTTGCAATAACACAAGTTGTGTTGCTGAAAATAGTCCAACTGCATGATTTACGATAGTCTTTAATTAGCTAGTTTCAGAGAAATACCAAATATGTGTACATCCATAACTGCCATTGTTAGTTTATAGTTGGTATCAATTTTCCAAAATGAAGTTCATTCTTGCTATAAAATGAGGAACACATCAGACATACATAGGTGACATTCATCAAATACATTAATCGAACAGGGATTAATCCTGAACAGTAAAGATAGCCAACCTCCTAGGAGAGCAAGATCAATCCTACTACAAAAAATATTTGAGCAAGAATTTCACAGACCCTTTTAAGTATGACTTAGACCAGTGCCTCCTGATAATCCCTAATAACCAGCTTTACCAATATCACGATACACCGATCAGCCACAATAATAAAACCACTGACAAGTGAAGCAGATAACATTGATTATCTTGTTACAATGGCACCTGTCAATGAGTGGGATATATTGGGCATCAAAAAATGGGCAAGTGTAATAATCTGAGCGACTTTGACAAGGGCCAAATTGTGATGGCTAGAGGACTAAATCAGAGCATCTCCAAAATGGAAGGTCTTGTGGGGTGTTCCCTGTATGCAGTAGTTAGTACCTACGAAAAGTGGTGCGAAGAACAACTAATGACAGGGTCATGGGCACTCTAGGCCCATTGATGTCCGTGGGGAGCGAAGCCTAGCCTGTCTGGTCCAAACCCACAGAAGAGCTACTGTAGCACAAATTGCTGAAAAAGTTAATGCTGGTTATGATGGAAAGGTGATACACCACACAGTGCATTGCAGCATGCCCATGCTGAACCCTGTTCACTGCCAAAAGCATCTGCAATGGGCATAAGAGCGCCAGAACTGGACCATGGAGCAATGGAAGATGATCTGTTGAATCACATTTCCTTTTGCATCATGTGGACGGCCGGGTGCATATGCATTGTATACCTGGGGAAGAGATGGCACCAGGATAAAGGCAAGCGAGCAGAGGCAATGTGATGCTCTGGGCAATGTTCTGGCCTCTTTTAGCAGGATTATGTGCCCTGCTACACTGAAAAAATTGTTCAGGAATGGTTTGAGGAAGATGATAAAGAGATCAAGGTGTTGACTTGGCCTCCAAATTCCCCAGATCTCAATCCGATTGAGCATCTGTGGGATGTGCTGGGAAAACAAGTTCGATCCATGGAGGCCCCACCTTGCAGCTTACAGGACTTAAAAGATCTACTACTAACAATCTTGGTACTATATACCACCGGACACCTTCAGGTAGTTTGTGGAGTCTATGCCTTGATAGGTCAGAACTGTTTTGGCGCACGAGGGGGACCTACACAATATTAGCCATGGCTGATCTGTGTATATAATATTGATATATCTGATCATCTTAACTGCTTGCTGTCACCTAGAAAATACCAGTTTTGATTGAGCAGAAATGTGCCACCATTGATTCAGCATCCCATCTGTCCTTGGTTTACAGCGTTGGGTAGAAGTTGAATGGTATTCTGCTCAATATAGTTTCCCTAAGTCCAACATTCTCCCATAGTTCAATAACCAGAGACCCAATCCACACAGACCTAGGACTTCTCGTGTGAGTGCTTTGATAAATTGATCACTGTGTCACAAACAACAAAATGCATATGTGTTATCTGCAACTGTCATTCACAGCATGCAATGTCCCTTATATTTTATGCTTCACTTTGGACTTAACTTCCTGTACGTCAAGGCATAAATCCCATTAAATTTATTGGGTGAAAGTTGTTGCAACAAATCACTATTGTAGCTTAGCCCAACAGCTGACAGGACCAGGCAGCTGTTCAATTCCACCCCTATTTCTTTAAAACTATACAAAACAAAATATATCCTGTAGGAAAAACAAATATATCCCCAAACAGGTAACTGTGATTGCTTTTGGTTTCTTTATATTGCATTATTTAATAGTTCATGGTTTGTCCATCCTAATGAACACTGAAAACTGACAAAAACACTATAAAAAATATAAAAAAACTTAATTCACAAACTATTTAACCGTGGACAAATAAATATATTAAAGATATCCATTACATAAAAGTTACAGGCAGCCATAGAAAAAGGCAAAATAAAAAAAACATCCCTGCTACAATAAGCTTTTGGCTTAATGAAAAATAAACTAAAATGATGTGCCAATTTAGTGCCTTTAACATCTTAGAGCACAAGGTGCAGAGCAAGGTAATTGCTCCATGTTTTTAGTATTAATTAACCCCAACAGACTTTGTGTAATTCTCAGTGTCCTATATAATTTGTATAGGATAAAACAATGTAGATTTAAGAACCTAGTGGGAATTGGAGAAAGCTCACAAGTGGAGACATAGGTGTATATTTACTATACTGCAGGTTTAAAAAAGTGGATATGTTGTCTATAGCAACCAATCAGATTCTAGCTGTCATTTATTTAGTACCTTCTACAAAATGACAGCTAAATTCTGATTGGTTGCTATAGGCAACATTTCCACTTTTTCCAACCCGCTTAGTAAATATACCCCATAATCCTTTTGCATCATCTCAGGAGTATCGTTCAAATTTGCATAATATAGCAGTACAAAATTAAAAATATTTTTATTCTATGTCACTTGTACAAATTATGCAATGTACGGATTGCTTGCATTTTTATCATTTAGAGTTAAATTCTGAGCTTTTTTACACCATGAATAGGTGCTGAGTTTGGGCTGTTATCAATTAGTATTTGGACTAGTTTTCTGGCTGCTTGGACTAATGTTAGACCCAAGATCAGTGCTAGGGTTAAAGCTGGACACAGTTTAGCTATTGATCTCATACTAGGGCTTAGAATTATGAAAAGGACTAGGATTCAGAGTAGCAGCAGAAATAGATTAAGTGAAGCTACCATTCTTCAGTTTCCTTTCTTATTTTAGTTTGACAAAATAGATCATCGTCACCTTCATTAGTCAACTTCCATAGCTTGAAAATTGAACTTCCCCTTTCTTAAAGAATGGATCTCATACCTTCTTTGGAGCCAGTTTGGTAAGCAGGATACTCAGTTTATATCCAACCCCAATATCAACTCCACTACTACTAGGAAATATAATGGTGGGCTCTGGGCAAAAATCCCTTTTTACAAAGTAATCCAGATAAGTCTATTCAGATGTTGGCAGCTATACTTTATAATTAATAAAATATAATTTCCTAAAAGTATACATATTCTATGTGTAAATAGAGATGTTGCTTATGTCGTATAATGAGAGAATGCAGACACTAGTAATGCATACCTATCCTTGACCTGTAGAAAAATAAAAATGTAGGGCCTGATTATTAAGGATCTTAACTTGAGAAACTTCTTATTTAAGTCTCCTGGACAAAACCATGCTACAATGCAAGGGGTGCAAATTAGTATTCTGTTTTGCACATAAGTTAAATACTGCCTGTGTTTTCATGTAGCCCACAAATATCAACTTTAAATTTCAGTGTACAAATAAGCTATCAAGTAGTTGTGTGCTACATGAAAAAACAGTTAGTATTTAACTTATGTGTAAAACTGAATACTAATTTGCACCCCTTGCATTGTAACATGGTTTTGTCCAGGAGACTGAAATAAGAAGTTTCTCAAGTTAAGATCCTTAATGAATCAGGCCCATAATGTGCAAGATACCCAACACATGCCCTGTACTTTGGATCTTCATTAACCCCATGAGATGTTGAGTACCTCTAGCTGAGAGCTATGAGGTTATTATACTATGGATGTGTTAAATAAGGAAGATAATAAGAGATTCCAATTAGATGGCCAGACCTATGCTTTAATATTCAGGGCTCAGCTGCTGTTCTATGTCTTGTATGTGAGGCCCCAATGTTGTCATTCCATGTTTCTCTGTGCCCACATGAAATGACTCTATTAAGTCACAGATGACCAAGGCCCCATTATAAATGAGGCGATTGGCCTTGTCGTCTTCAGAAACCATGTTTTTCTCCTGTGGCTGTGTACCTGTTTAAACCCAGTATTGTGCACGTAGCTAAGGCTAAGAAAGATGCAAATTCAATAATTACCATATTTGTTTTATTCGGGTAAACAGGCAAATATTGCAGTACATTTATAATCCAGGTCTACCACTTATAACTAAATGGTGCGTTATCATTTTTTTCATATCTAGCACCATGTTTTTGTTTTCATTCCCTGAAGTTCTCGTGGACATCTCTGCGTGTGGTTTAATACTGATCACACATATGCTCCATTTATGCAATGTTACTACTATTCTATACCTATTGTCACATAATCAGTTTCTATATTATTTCTATTTCTTCTTAGGTCATTTGCCTGTTCTTGTGAACCAATAAGGTGTTACGAGGCTGAAGTTAGCTTCTTATTCATGTTCCAGCTTCTTATTCAGAAAACTTTATTTTTAAAGGATTAAATCAAGATGAATCACTGATTTCACATTAGATTAACACTAAAGTGTGTCCCTCACACAAATTGTAACAATTTTACCCTGACCCAACATAGGTTAGGGCAGGCCTGTCCAACCTGCGGCCCTCCAGGTGTTGTGAAACTACAAGCCCCAGCATGCTTTGCCAGTAGACAACCTGTTGATAGCTGGAAGGGCATGCTGGGACTTGTAGTTTCACAACATCTGGAGGGCCGCAGGTTGGACAGGCCTGGGTTAGGCTATAAAATCAGCTGCAAAGTGGGGCACAGATAACATTTTGATCATTTTGAATAAGTAGCTGTAGTTTTGCAAGGCTTAAATGCCGTTGTTCCATAAATTTGAGAGTGGGAATCAACACAGGGTGGTCAGTTACATCTAAAATACTTGTCTTTTGCCTGGCTCAATACTGTTTTGGGCATGAAATGAGGTGGCAAAGTGGGCACAGAAAGCATTTTGAGTAAGTAGCGGTAGTTTTGCAAGGGTTGATGTTTTTATTAAAAATTGCAACAAAAATAAATCCCATCACTTTGACCAAAATAAAATAGAGTATATATGACATAAAGAGTAAAAAGGACCAATAGGGACGAAACTTCACATTATCATAACACCCAATTCTCCTACAATCCCTCCACAAAAACGACTGCATCACTTCACAAATAAGATATACATCAAAGAAACATGACATTCCCTAACACATACAATACTCTGCATTACAACCCCCGTCAGCAATCTATAATACCACCCACACACCCTTTACTGTCAGGAATGAAAACAAACTTTAAATATATGTAAACCTCACTAAAAAAAGACAGATATCACAAAATCTAATAGTGAAAGAACAGGATAGATAGCCAAGAACTGGGAGACTGCCAGATGTTAGCTACCACCTAGGGAGTTCTCAACCCCCTATCAGAGTCTACCCCAGCTGGCTGCATCCATCCTGCCCCTCCCCATTTCCCATATTTCCCAAACCCCGTGCAAAGAACTATCCACCGCCTCACTACAGTGAAGGATTTTACCCCTAATAGATACTAAACATCATGCGCTCCATGTGTAAAATCTACCAACTGCGCCAACTAAAAAACAAGTGCTTACATCAAAATCCCCACACCTTTTGAGCGCTCCATACACCCAGTCAGGGTAACTAAGCCCTGAAAGACATGGAAGGCTTAAGGCGTGGGACACTGCCTTGTAAACCTCTATATTAAAAAGACACTGAAGCAAGAAGTTGTTCATTGTTTTCACCTCACCATGACATTCCTCCCGTGGACAACCACGATCATCTACACCCCTATGCTTCAGGTTCCCCTTAACGAAGAGCCTCCGGTGAAACATAAGCCAAGTGAGATCTCTAAACGTCGGAGCAATCCGCTTGTAATTCACCAAAGACCAAAGTAATTCACTTGAAGTACCTATCACTGGGCAAACCTTTAGTAACGGGACACATCAAAGTGAGTACGCAAAATCCTCCTCTCCAACATTCTCCTAGAGAAGTTTTTTGCCGTACCCACAGAAATCCGACATTTCCTTGTCACTTTCAAACCCTGAACCACATAGGCCGGGAGGTATCCATGCTTAACTTGAAGATTTTTTTATGGGACCCCCATTCAACTATGAACTAATAAAGGGGGGTGCCCAAACTCAAAAGCCATCTGGAAAACAATCTGCCGGCCCGTAACAAGGTAAGGTATATTTTACCTAAAAAGGCAATTCCTGCCCTGTTGGGTCTGTGGTCCATAGATATTTATCAGCCTCAGGACCTGCCACCTTAGGGAAACATCCATAACCATCTGCCCATACTTATTTCTATAATTTGCTGAATGGTTACCATACCATAAAAAAGGACTTCCACTCCACCGTATGGCTCAGCCACTAGAGAGCAATAGGAGGGCCCTAGCCTCCACTCTCGTTTGCATTTGAAGAGGACTTTGAGATGCCCAACCCTCAAATCAACCATGTTGAAACTCAATGGTGGCAAATTGTATGTGTTGGGAAGTCATCATTAAAGATTATATTTCATAATACCTAGAAGACCTCTTGTCCTATCACCAGGTCCTGTACCCCATGACTTATAGCCAGAGAGTCTTTTGACCAACCCACAACATCCATCCTAGGAATCCCCCCCCCCCAGGTCCTTCCCTTCCGGATCTATCTCCTCCTCCCTTCCCACTGGTTCTATCCCACCCAACTCCCTTCTATCATCCACCCTATCCCCCAGATACCCTCAACCTGAACTACCATCAGTAATAGTATCTGTATCCTGTTACCTTAGTGGATTCCCCACCCACTTGAAAAAAAATATGGTATCTGTGCCCACTTTGCCACCAGATTTCATGCCCAAAAGGATGTTGGACCAGGCAAAAGACAAATCGGTTTTATGTATCTGACCACTCTGCGTTGATTCCCACTCTCAAATGTGTGGCCCAAAACCCTTGTAAAACTACAGCTACTTATTCAAAAATTATAAAACATGATGTCTGTGCGAACTTTGCCACCTGTTTTCATGCCCTAACCCATGTTGGGCCATGGTAAATAGTATTGCAGTTTGTGAACGGTATCCCTTTTAGTGTTCTTCTAAAGTGGATTCCATGATCCATCCTTTGAAAAATAAAGTTTTATGAATAAGAGGCTGAAAGATGAACAAGAAGTGAATAAGAAGCCAACTGCAGCCTCATTAAAGTGTTACTCAGTTCTTGCATCACCTCCGTCCCTGCGCTATATAACACAGAGGAGTGCGGGGGTAGCGCTGTCATCATCGTGACGTTACCATGACAAAGCATTCTGTCACGATCATCAGGACTATACCGACACAGTCCCATACAGCGCCTATTGGACATCACACACCGGTAACAGTGTTATATGTAGCGTTTAACACAGCGGAGACGTCACAACAAGATCACGTGCTCGGCTGTCAGAAGCAGCGACGGGAAGTCTGAGGCCAGGACTGGAAGGGCGTAGTGACGTCATTACTCGGCGCCAGCAGGTGCCCGTGGAGGTCGTATTGCTGGATGTTGTGCCTGGAAATGTGATGTCACCGAGATAACGTCAGAGCTGCCCGGTGCCTGATTCATGGCTCATCGCTGCCTGCTGCTCCCTGGGCTCTGCCGGCCTCTGGCCGGAGGGCTCCTGCCTCTGCTGCCCCACAGCCAGCGCACAGGGGCCTGCTGCCTGAGGAGGGTGAGTCTGGGCATCACAGTGCATGGGCAGAGTGGGAGGGAATGCTGGCTGCAGTATCCCCCTTTATGTCCTGGTAATTACTTCAGATGTTTGACAGTCTATATCTGCTTTATAGCTTAGTGCAAGTTGATATCCTATGGCATCAGTAATTGGTCAGCAAATGGTGGCTGACTGTGTCCTTCATTGGTAGTACTTGATGTCTGGGTGTAAAACAATATATAAATAAAAAGTCAGCCTCCCAAATGAAACAAAACTGTCATCTCAAATGTATTTAGTTCAGGTAAGCTGATGACACGTTAATACATATATATGTTATATAAGGCAAATTGAATTTCTGGTTTGATCTGTGAGGAGTATGTTTACAAGCGCATTCATCTTAAGTGACCACTTTAGCTGTATGACTTTGTTGGATCAATACAATTTTTTAAAATGTCTTCTGTGTATGTTTACACTTTATTCTACTATATAGATAACTTTTATAAATGCCATGAATAAGCCTTTGAAGCATCGGGCCGGTGGACAAGCTTCAATTCTTGTTTCTGGTTTATAGGTTGGTGAAATGATTTTGGTTCAGTGTACTTAAATGACACATTTGCATCCGTTAATAGATTGAAATGAAATGAAGGTCTTGTTGATGTTATTTAGTGGTTCCATATTGTATGTATCTGTCAAACAGACATTGATGTGACTTGCATAAGGTGTATTACTTGCGTGTGCCACAAGAGGTCTAAAATTACAAAACAGTGTTTCATAAGACATTTTAGCCTGTGTGAATCTGCCCTACTTCCAAGTTAGTGCTATACCTCTTAGCAGTGACTGCACTTCTTATTGGGCTAACAGTGCTTGTTTGCAGAAGATAGGATAGCTGAGGGGAATATATTGTTGAAAGCATTAAAGAAACATCATAACAAAACTCCCATTTGACTCCTCTTTTTATCAGTCTTGTCTTGCTAGAAGATTCATGGTGGGCTAATATAACTGGGCAAGGTATGCATGCAACTCCAGACACTAGCCAATTATTATTTATATAAACATATAGATAATATATAGAGCCGCTCAATATTTTACTAAAACAATAATTCAGCTTCAAAATTATTATTTGTTTATTATCAAACATTCACATAGGCCCATCTAGTAGATCTGTGGAGAAGTTTTAAGGACCCCAGCTGGTGCAATCCTACTTCTCCCGACATCAGCACTGTTACAGAAATATTTATTTTTAAGGGGAGAGCCTCTTTAGACTTACATTTTTGTCTCAGCCTAACACAACATGGCCTTGTAAACTGTACGCTGACCTATTACATCAACCTATCGCTTCAATGGATAGCATTTACAAATTTAAAAATTGAATTCATATTAATCTATACATGGGTATTAGGGTCAAGGCAGTTTACATTATAGGCACTTGCAATGGGTTAGTATAATAGTTATTTACATTGCATAAAAGGCCATCCTCCTTATGAAAGACGATTGGGCATCTCTGTTGTGTTTTACTAAAAAATAAAATGATTATGTATTTCAGATTCAGACCCAAGCAACCACTTTAGGCAAGAAAAACTTCCTAGCCGATATTATTGCTGCTTATAAAAGACTCAGCTCTCAACCGCCTAAAGGTAGGTCTTACCTGGAAGCACAAAGATTATTGTATCCATCTAAGAACAATCCTCTTGCCTGCAGCATTAACAATTTAGTGCATAATCTTGTTTGTTTTAAATAAACATATATGTACTTTTTAAAAAAAAAAAAAAAAATTCATAATAATAACCAAGATAACACTAACAATTGGGTAGTACTGCCACATATAGAAGAATAAGCTGGTTGAAGTGTGTTTCAGATGCTGTATACATTAAAACAGGCTTTTTATTTATTTTGTTTTATTCAGGTTTTGAGAAATATTTTCCAAATGTGAAAAATGGCAAGAAAGCAAATGATTCCAACAAGGGAGAAGCAAAAGGTAAAATTCACATGTTATCTTGTCTACAGTTTTATTCCCAATCATATCAACAGATGGCTTTGCTGCAAGATACATGCAGTAATATTTGGGCAGCACGGTGGCTCAGTGGTTAGCACTTCTGCCTCACAGCGCTGGGGTCATGAGTTCAATTCCCGACCTGCTGTGCTTACGTGGGTTTTGGGATTCTCTAGTAGCCGTCACTAGCTTCTTCTTTGCTTTCCAGACACAAAGACTATCCATTCTAATGAGTGAAAAATGTATCCTAATTCCATACGGCCTTATCTGTGTGGAGTTTGTATGTTCTCCCTGTGTTAGCGTGGGTTTCCTCCGGGTGCTCCGGTTTCCTCCCACACTCCAAAAACATACTGGTAGGTTAATTGGCTGCTATCAAAATTGACCCTAGTCTTTCTCTGTAGTGTGTGTGTGTGTGTGTGTGTGTATTAGGGAATTTAGACTGTAAGCTCCAATGGGGCAGGGACTGATATGAGTGAGTTCTCTGTACAGCACTGCGGAATCAGTGGCACTATATAAATAAATGGTGATGATGAATCTCTGTCGTTCCTGAGAGCATAATGTCCACAATCATTTAAAGTGGATCTAACCAATGTTAAATTAGGGTGGCATTTTTAAAAGCCATGTAGCAAAAAACAAATTCAGCATGTGCTGCTGCCATAACATTGTTAATGAGGTTTTAGTTGTATAGTGGTTTATTGTTTTGTTTTGACCTCTTCCTCTTTCACTTTTGTTTTTTTTTACTTTGTTTGGTATTGTGTTGTTTCATCTAGTTTTGTGCACACAATATTTTTGGGACAATCCATTTTTAGAATGCTGCAAACATTCAACCTGCAGATAGAAATACATGTATACTGATTACAGGCATGTCAACATGTTCGCTTGTTTCTCCATTTACCCGTGTATGTACTCTGCTAGAAGTATTATGTCAATATTTTTTCTATTGTATCTCCCTGATTCCAGTGCTTGAAAAGCATTTTTTTATTTTATTTCAGACGCTACACGTAATGAAAAGTCTTCCTCAGGTGGAAGCGGTGAATCGGGGGGCGGTGGCAATAAAAGCGGAAAGGGGGGTGGGAAGAAAGATGAGTGGTGGTCAAGAATGCAAAAGGTGTGTTTATTTATTTCTGCTTTTCTACTATACAAACAGTGTACAGAGTAATATTAAATAGTAATTATGATGTGCGTGTTTCAGCTGGTTCTCCATAAAGGAGGGCGAGCCCCTGAGTCTAGTAAGACACACACACTGCCCATGGTGTTAGAGCATTGTGTTAATATATGCTGACATCTAAACTTATGTTTTTGCTTTTAAATGATTCTATTAAATGTTCAAAATCAATCACCAGTTATATATGATACTTATTAAGCAACATAAACTCTCTAATAAATACACATATTTGGCTTTCCTATAAATGTTTAAAGTCATATAATACAATTAAGATACTTAATTTAATTTTACTTTTTTTATAAAAAAAAAAATTACAATAATTTAATTTGAAGTTATTTAAAAAAAAATAAATAGTTGCCATAACTATGCTTGTGTATTTCTTTTCTTTTTTTTCCCTCCTGTTACTGTTTTCTTGACATCTAAATTTAATATCTAAATAAAAAAGACAAATTATTCAAATACACTAAGCCAAAACGATTCCAATTTGTTCTAAAGACAAACAAACCCCAAAACAACAAATTAGCTATATAATTAAAAGTTATTCATGGTGTTTGATGGTTTGGTATTTTATTTGTTTGATTTGCATATTTAATTGTTACATTGTTTTTCGTTTTAATAAAAAACAGTTGTTGCACACGCACAAGTGGCGATCTAGAGTTGACTGTAAAAGTTGCATGTTTACTTCTGCACACTTACATTTCTACATCTGCATTTTGAGTTAAATGTGTGTAAAGATAGGGAAACCTTAAATCTAGCATATATATGCCCCAATGACCATCGTCAACTCAAACTATCCGAATTGTGTTACGATTGAGATGGAATGTATAGCAAAGATATGTTGCTGCAAATTATACATGATGCGCAAATACACTTGTATATCGCCCCAATAGAAGCTAGTTATTACTTTAGATCAAATATATCCAGTAACCTTTCTGCATTTGTGAACTGTGCATGTGTGTGAGTACTTTATCTCTGGTTTGCAGGGAGAACTTCCTTGGGATGATAATCAGTTCCGATACTACTTCATAGCATGCGTAGGATTTTGGGCAGCTGCCACTTACTATGTCTTCTTCAGGAAAATTCCTGTAGAGATCACGTGGAAGGACTTTGTGAATAACTACTTGTCACAGGGCATGGTGAGTAGGAAGAGCACCTTTTGTGTTTGTGATGGTTATGTGATACTAGAAAGAATATTATACTTTAAATTAAAAATGCTTAACATCTGCACAGACATTACACACAGAAAATGAAAGACAATATTGAGAAAATAAGTCGTTCTTAATTTCCATCCTAGCAAGATAGAAATAAAGATTTACCAGTAACTTAGGTGTTACGTATGGAATTAGGATACATTTTTCACTCATTAGAACACATAGTCTTTGTGTCTGGAAAGCAAAGGAGAAGCTAGTGACGGCTCCTAGAGAATCCCAAAACCCATGTAAGCACAGCATGCCATTCATTTATAAAGGAGTATATGGAGGGTGAGAGTTGCAAGCTCAATTTAAGATGGTCTTTTAAAAGGTAACCATACTTGTAAATATGTTTTTAATTGAAAGAACTTTTCACAAACAAAAAAAATCACATTATTCATTGTGCCCTCACATTCATCAATACAACTGTTATCAAGTATTCACTTGAGCAATCCTATATCTGAGCTATTTTTTCTGTTAAGATCTATCTTGTACCATACATAAGAATTAGTTTAATAGCAAAAAGTGAAAGTACATGTATAAGAGAGTTCACTATCCTCTTCCTTTCTGTCAGGTCTCTGGTTATCTGGTTATTGTTTTACTGTCGTCTTCTATATCCCCACTACTGCTTCTTTCTCTGCAATGCTCACTGTCTGAGAGCTGGTTTATTAATGCATTGTAACTGTGTACTGGGAGGAAATGCAGGTTAGGAAGCTCCCACTTCCCAGATTGTATAGTCTTTTCAAAAAAGGGACAAATATACAGACCATTTTTTGGTGATGGCACTAGTGAACTAGCAACATTTTTTTTTTTTTTTTTTTTTTTTTTTTTTTTTAAACATTTTATTGGAAAATACATCCCGTGTTAAAGGTACTTTTAGTCTATATTTTTATTTTCAATTGGTCTAATGTAAATATATATAAATGTAGGACTCTACCTAGTTTCTGTGATTGTGCTAGTAAGTGACCTTGCATAACTCACCATGTAGTACAGTTCACAGTACAGTAGCTTGGAGGCATGTCCTAGTGGAAAGGGATATGTAACATCATTGGGGGAGCGGTATGATGTCATTATTTTATGGCCTGGTCTGCAAAGTTCCCAAAAGGTATTACCATAACATTATGTATAGCAAAAAAACCAAAAAATGCGTTTGGGATGCTAGGAGATTAAATGTCTTATCCCTCTTCCCTTCTCACCCCTCTTTGGTGGGCTTGATATAGCTCTATACTTATTAGCAGCATTCTGTACACTGAACAGGGGGGAGCAGACTCCCACTCTTGCCTGTGAATGCCTCTGAATAATCAGTGAGTAAAGCCTTTGTGAGTTACCATGTAAATAGTGTTCTCAGAAGTGACAATTCCTGTAATGGAGAGGTTTATATGCATATTATATGCTATAAATAATACAAGTTAATGTCCTAGTGAGATTTCTATGATTAAAACATGGGAAGTTAAACATTGATTCATTAATTTTTATGGTGTCATTCCCACTTTTTCTGGATGGGCACCTTCTGGTGCTTATTTCATAACGCATCAGGTCGTATTCTTCATCTGTTCACATGTATTCCATAGAAAGCACTAAAATCTGAAAGTACCCTAAATGCTAGAATTGTTGGTAACCTCTGATACAAATGACCATTTTTCTTTTCTTCTCCTCTCCCCCCTTCCCCCCCCAGCTATGTATCCTTCCCTTCTTTCCCCTTTTTTCTGTATCCCCTTACCCTTTACTCTTTAATCTGTAATAAAAATTAATGTTAAAAAAAAAAAAAAAAGACCTTTCTCTTTCATCCATCTGGGGGACACTGCTTAACCATGGGGTTGAGTAGGGTAGGGAGGAGTCTGGCACCTAAACAGTTAATCTTTTGCTGCTGACAGACATGGCCGCGAAGAGTATGGTTTCCGGAGATTCTTCTTGTGGCAGTAGGTCAAGGGGTTCAGTTGCCGCTTCGAAGAGATCTGCTGACCCAGGGACCGTTCTTGCATCAGAACCTAGACCGGCTGAATTTAATTGCATGGGTTTTGAATCCAGTCTGTGGAGAGCGAGAGGGTTCTCGGTGAGTGTAGTAGGCATTCTCCTGAAAGCCAGGAAGCCAGTTTCGGGCAGGATTTATCACCGCATCTGGCATGTTTATATAAAGTGGTGTAAGAAGAAATCTTACAATTCAAAATCTTTTTGTCTGGCTAGATTTCTGGCCTTTTTACAAGGTGGTTTGGAGGCGGGTCTCCGGTTGGGAACCTTAAAGGTTCAGGTGTCGGCATTGTCAGTGTATTTCCACAGACGGCTGGCGGAGATTCCGGATGTTAAGACTTTCTTGCAGGGAGTGCTTCACATCCAGCCGCCCTACGTACATCCTACAGATCCTTGGGATCTTAATTTGGTCCTTAGCATGTGGCAGGAGCCTCCATTCGAAAAGCTACACTCAGCGGAATTGCGGTTCTTGACTTGGAAGACAGTCTTCCTGCTGGCTATTGCCTCAGCTAGGAGGGTCTCCGAGCTGGGGGCCTTATCTTGCAAAGAACCCTATTTGGTCTTTCATGAGGATAGAGCAGTTTTAAGGACTATTCCATCCTTCCTCCCCAAGGTGGTGTTGGGTTTCCATATCAATCAGGAAATAGTAGTTCCGGTGTTCAGAGAGGAGCCTCAGGCTACTGGAACAGAAGGAAGTAAATGCTTGGATGTGGTTAGGGCATTACGTGTATATATGTTAAGAGAACTGCAAAGATACGTAAGACAGATTCTCTATTTGTGTTATTTGATTTTTCTAGGCGAGGATGGCCAGCGTCTAAGCAATCAATTGCTAGATGGCTTACCCTGACAATTAGGGAGGCTTATGTCCGTACTAATCGTCCTGTGCCGAAGCGTATTGTTGCCCATTCTACCCGTTCGGTTGGGGCGTCTTGGGCGGCGCGGAATGGGGCCTCAGCGGACCAGCTATGCAGAGCAGCTACCTGGTCCTCGGTCCATACTTTCACAAAATTCTACCAATTTAATGTGTTTGCGTCTGAGGACGCCTCATTTGGCTGTAGTGCTCTACGTGCGGGGCAATCAGAGCGGTCCCACCCATCAGGGGGACTGCTTTAGTAAGTCCCCATGGTTAAGCAGTGTCCCCCAGATGGATGAAAGAGAAAAGAGGATTTATACTTACGATAAATCGGTTTCTCTGATTCCATCTGGGGGACACTGCATCCCCCCCCCCTTCTTTTTTCTTTGTTTTGTGTATCTTGGTTGATTTGGCCTATCTTCCTAGGGCTTTGTTAATCAAACTGAGGTCTGTGGGGAATTGGCGGGGGGATATGTCTGTCAGCAGCAAAAGATTAAGTGTTTAGGTGCCAGACTCCTCCCTACCCCACTCAACCCCATGGTTGAGCAGTGTCCCCCAGATGGAATCAGAGACATCGATTTATCGTAAGTATAAATCCACTTTTTTTGTCACAATTTAATGTAAATACTTCTTATCACCCATAGGTGGATCGCCTTCAGGTAGTAAATAAGCGTTTTGTAAGAGTTGTCCTTGCTCCTGGAAAGTCAAGTATGGATGGGGTAAGGGTTTGTTTTTTTTGCTTTTATTAGATTACAATGAGTAATATTTACAGTTTAGATGTATGTTATTTAAATATAACTGGCTAATGTCAAGTGAGAGTTGTAGGTAATAAGAAATAAAAAAATATATATATATAATTTTATGTATGATGAACGAGAGGATCACTCTCCAATACGATGGACAGATATATCCATGTAGTGTGATAATAAAAATGATGATAATCATAATATCCACTTGAATAATCTAATGAAGCCCTACAAGTGTGAGGAAGGTTTCATAAAATAGTTTGACTTGGATTAGCTCATCCTTTGGAGAAAGAACAGTAGAAATAACATTTATTGCCAGTCTCTTCCCATTTCAGTTCTATAATATGTCATATCAGACAGCTGTAGCTGTGAAACATTAGAAGTGTAATAATACACACAGCTATTGGGGGAGTGGGATATTGACTGAGTTTGAGTACAATATCATACCACATACACAAAATTCTTTTAAAAACAAGAAAAATGGAATTTGTGCTAGTTAATTGACATGCTGGTTATTAACGGAGGAGAGGGTGGAATCTCCCTTTACCTGTACCCATCACCTACACACAGTGAAGGCAGATCATTTTCGTTCTCAACCAAAACTTATAATGCAGCCTATTAGAATGTTCTAAATTAGTCTACTGCACCTCACATGCTGGGAATGAGCTGGTGAATCGCTCATGTGGCAGGAAAAATAACAGCCTTCTGTGCAGCACTTGTTGCTGAGATCTTTTTTGGTCAGTCTTAAATGTTGCTTGCAGCTTTTTAACAGCTGTCGGAACAGGAAATCTGCTCAGCCGGGACACCCTTTCAGAAAAAAAACATTTTTGTCATTGGGACAGCATGTTTAAATAAACATAGAAAACACTGGAGGGGAAAAAATGCAGAAAAGGCACCTGTAATGATGTCACACGGAGTAAACGCTTTCATGTGACACCATGTTCATATTTTGGTATAGACTAAAAACGCATTTTAATATCTGTGGGGTTTTTTTTTTTTTTTAATGCACTTCTAACAGCTCTCATTAAAATGAATAAAAAAATCACTCGCAAATCTTCAAAATATTTATTAGAAACAATAATAGTATAATATGTAGTAGTTTTTGAGTAAACCGAACTCATCTGACATTCAACAGTGTAGCACGGTAAATTCACTACTACAATATGTCATTTTCTGTATTTCACTTTAATAGATTAACTTCACATTATGTTTATACAAGTAACCATTCAAAGAAAAATCATAAAAAAGTTTGCAATCTTTACCTACTGGATTTACCAGGAGAACTTCTTTCCATTAATTAACGTTGAATATTATGTTAATGTAAGTGTGTGCTTTACTTTGTCTTCATGAGGCATTTAACGTAATGACTTAAGTACAGCCAGGTTCATTTGTTAGGCTTACAATTGCCTGTTTAGTTTGTGATATGTTGTGCATTTTCTTTGTTTTTACGTATAGAAATATGTCTGGTTTAATATTGGCAGCGTGGACACTTTTGAGAGGAATTTGGAAACTGCGCAGCAGGAGTTTGGTATAGAGCCGGAGAACAGAGTACCTGTGGTGTATACAGTTGAAGGTGACGGGTAAGATTAAAGTTACTTCTATTTATATGTATGGGATCTATTAGTTCCAGTGAAGAGGTTTCTTTATCCCTTCCTTATTAAATTGTTTAGCAGTGCTCCTCATAGTAACTATAGGAAGAAACTCTTGGTGAATATATGACACAATCACAAAATTGCAGCAATACTTTTTATCCTCTATGTATTTCTGAGCTGTCTAGATAATGATTGTCCAGATAAGAGATCCCATGCCTGTATTTTCATACCCGTTCGTTTTAGTGTTCTGACGTGTAGAATTTATACACATGTAACTAGCACAGAAAGGCGATAAGTTGTGGAAGAGTAGTAGATAACATTTATAGTTTAACATGTAAATATTTCCATTCATCAAAAGGCACCCATCACTATTTTACATTTATTTGATTCCGTATTATGTAAAAAACTAAAACAAAACATACACAAGTAATGCATATATACATAAACTCATATAAGTATAATAAAACACACTGTTCATAATCTGGGAATTCTGATGTAATCATTTCAGTGTTCATTATGAAAAAGTGTGTATTATAAGGATTAGCGCAACCCCCCCTCGCTGTAAATTATTGCTGTTATTAATCACGCTGAATTTCTATGTCTGCTTACCACATCGCCGGCAATTAAATTCACCCCCCCAAAACGCAAAACCTCCACCTTTCTACCCACAGACAGAATCCACATATGTGCACCCAGGAGCATTGTGCTCTGTTATGCTGGGGGTTCAGTCCATTTTACCAGAAGTGCCCAGGATACCACCTATATGCTGCATTTTATCTCATGTCCACTGGAGTATGGTGCATTTCACAGCTTGTTCTTGTTGCACAGTCTCCTTATTTTAAGGGCCTACAGCATTCACCTACATGGATGATCTTCTCTTTCCTTGTCTGCCATATGAGGGTGTAAGAAGGTACAGACAGGACAGACTAGATCCTTTTACTCCAGTAAACAATAAATTGTACTATAATTCAATAAAAAAAATAATAGAATCTTTTTTGCTGGATAGAACAGGAGAATTTTTCATTTACAACTGTAATGTACAGTTTTGTGCTGAACCTAGATATGTATATTTTTGTTGTTGTTAACTCCTTTTTGGTGTTTTCTGTAATGGGCTGTTTTGCTTTGACTTTCTTTGCAAACATTTTCAATAAAAATACACAATTTTTAAAAATATATTAACACAATATTGTTGGATGTTTTTACATTCTTTTGATTAAACTGTGTGATGTGGTGACCACCATAGAGATTACACCGGGACTCTTCATCATTATAATATATATTTTATAGCAAAGAGCTCTATGTGGTCCCCATAAGTAGGGTGTATCTAATTATCTGTTTCCAACATGAGTAGGAGAAACTTTTTTTTTTTTTTTTTAGGATAATGAGATGGATGCAATAAAATAATTGATGTTGTTATAACGTAATGTATTCATCTTGTTCCTAGCTCCTTTTTTCTGAACATCCTTCCCACTTTCCTCATACTTGGCTTCCTCATATACACATTGAGACGAGGCCAGGCTGGAGGAAGAACAGGCCGTGGCATGGGGGGACTCTTTAGTGTCGGAGAGACAACGGCCAAAGTGCTTAAAGATGAAATTGATGTCAAGTTCAAGGACGTGGCAGGGTGTGAGGAAGCAAAATTGGAGATTATGGAGTTTGTCAATTTCCTCAAGAATCCCAAACAATACCAAGATTTGGGTGCAAAGATACCAAGGGTAAAGTTGTAGTGTGTTTTGTGTTTTTTTTATTTTATTTTATAAAAGGCAATATTTCAATATTTTGGATCCTATTATTGACTTGTGGATATGCAGGAAATTGAGGTAAAACAAGACAAATACTTATCTGCCCCAATTCCCAACTTTGTGTATAAAAAAAAAACCAAGATTGCATGGCTTACTTTGCAGTCATGATGAGGTGTCTTTATCAGGATTGTCGCGTTAGTTGTGTAACAATTGAATGCGCTTATTCTACACACACTGTTCCTGACCTTTTCTGTAAATTTACAATTTGGTTTTGACACCAGTAGGTAAACAATAATTGAGGGGAGAGATTTAATAGTACTCTGTGTGAAGATGTTTAGATGGAGCATCCCTTTGTTTATAGTGATCTATATTCGGGGGGTAAAAAGTGCTTGTAATCCCTTAAAGCCAAGACGTCTTCCCCAAAAAATGTAATACCACCTGTGACCAATAGGAGGCATTTATAACCTCCATTGTTCCCATTCCCCATCACGTATTCCACAGTACCCTTTCCATTTGGAATTCCCCCAAACTCTTCATTTATCCTACTATGTTGTTTATACAGCAGAATTTCTTAGCCCACTTCATCTTTTTCTTTTAACACTCTGTCATCTGAATAAATTCTTATTTTATGTTTCAAGTCTACCAGTGCTATGTGGGGTGACAGGTCTCCTTCACAAGTTATGTTACTTCAATGGTAATGCCATTGTGAGAGTTGTTTTGTTTGTCATTTTCCTCTCCCTGTTTTGTCTACTATACTTAAAAATATAATGTTTCGGCAGGATTGATATCTATATTTATCTATCCTTTTTTTTTTTTCTAGGGTGCTATTCTTACAGGCCCCCCTGGCACAGGGAAAACACTTTTGGCAAAAGCCACAGCTGGAGAAGCCAGTGTCCCTTTCATCACAGTCAATGGTTCCGAGTTCCTAGAGATGTTTGTAGGGGTCGGGCCTGCCAGAGTAAGTCCAAATGTTCAATCATGTACACGGTAGATTTATTCCTTGCTGATTTTCTACTTCTTGAGCCATGTTTTCTTAAAATGAAAAATCTCTTGTAGTATTCACACATGAGTATATAATAGTTCTTATACCATGGCAGCTTTTAAGCATTTAAATTAGAACGGTCTTTCTGATGCACAAGCTACATTGGTAGTTTTAAGCACTGAGTGATTTACTTCTAAAGTATTTTACCAGGAAGCAATACATTTCGTAGTCGGCTCTCGTTTTCCAGTACGCCCTGGTACGGCTTTGTGGAGTCTCGTTGCATAGTGTTACAGACAGGGAGTCTGATACAGAGCTCAAGAGTTTTAACTTGTGTATTTTATTTTTTGATAAGTCTTTTGAATATTTGGGAATGTTACTATGAGCTCTTTTATATAAGGATTCTTACATTTAGGTATAATGTTCCTTCTATCATATCATTTAATTAGTGTTTAGGTCATTTAGTTTCACACTAGCAATAACAGCTGTTGGTACCAGTGATAGCGATATCACAATGCATATAATGCCTGGAAAGAAGTGTTTCCTATATGCTGTTATACCATAAGCCAACAAAATACAATGGTAAATTATTGGTAATTAAATCCCAGAAATCAGTCAGTTGATGACCACACACAGGCAATGGTTATCAGCGGACTGCAGTAATTGAGGGCCATAGGATCGAGCAGCTTTTACCAATTGATTGGCTGGCTGGATCTGTCCAATAAAGGATTGTCAGAGCAAGTTGCCCAATCTGATCCGTTCATATGTGTAAGCTTACAATTGTCATTTTTAAAAGGAATTTACTATAAATGCATTGTTTTCACTTGAAGTATCACATTTTTATAGTAAAATTAAAGTGTATCAATGTTGCTTAAATCATAGCATTTAATGTTTTCTGTACATTCCTACACAAGGTGCGTGACTTGTTTAGTATGGCCAGGAAGCATGCCCCTTGTATACTCTTCATTGATGAGATTGATGCTGTCGGTAGAAAAAGGGGACGCGGGAACTTTGGTGGTCAAAATGAACAAGAAAACACACTAAACCAGCTCTTGGTGGAAATGGATGGTAACTTATTCTGCAGTTATATTCCATTTTTTTCTGTTTGCATATTTTGGTTTCCTATCATTATTTTTACTAAATATATTTTGCGCCTGACTAAAATATTCAGCCTGAACAGGTATTGTACTAGTGCATGTGCAAACTAATGAAAAATGTTGTCCGACACTCCGAAGCAAACAATATATAAAAATCACTGTCAGCATATACATAAAGGAGAATTTTGGGCACAAATATACCTATGTTGGGATTAAGCTCGCCTGTCAACGACAAGGCATCTTCTGAAGGGGAGTCCCTAAGCTAGTGATACAAATTTGATTTCAGGCTGTCCCATTGAAAACCTTCCCCTGAATCTCCTAGTATTGTACTAGTGGTTTGTGTATGTGCCTCCATAAAATACATGTGGTGTGCTCATTTCAAGTGTGTTTTTAAAATGTTCCTTTAACCAAAAATTCATGAAGATGATTTGTTTAGCAAGAGACATATTTTAGATAATTTCTTTCAATAATGGCCAGTGTGTTAGCAGCAGAGTCTACCTCACATTTTAGATTGTACATATATTTAATGTAAAGTAGATGGAAAACGTAAGGAAAAAAAGCAGATGGTTAGTGAGCTGTTTTATTATGCGAAGTACCTTATGAAACCTTAAAAGAGGGCTGGGCCTATGAGCTTACTGTCACTCTGCTGTACCCACAGTGTTGATTTTACTCACGGCCAGGAGAAGTCTGGAAATAAAATGCAAGCACTGGATATTTGTCAATTGTCATTGATTGCAGAAGCTTTGGCAGACCATTTTTTTTGGTATTTAATTAATCTAAATAAATGCTTTTTGTACACGGTCCAAATCTTTATATAATAACTGTCTATACAACAACAAATCAAATCATGGCTTGCCAGTTGCTTATGGGGCAATTTGGGAGTTGCAGGTTATTTATGGCTGTAAAGTTTGAGGTTGCGTAATCATGGTTTTAAATGAGGTTTGTGAAATATCTCTCTATCCTAGATCCAATCAGCCAGCTCGGATTACAATATCAAATGTATCCCTCCTATTAATCTTCTCCGCCAGACTCTAATTATATGAGAATCCAGACCTAAAAACATGTTTTCCCATTGGCTCATGGCAAGCACATCTTCCTCTCATTTGGCACATGAAATATACTCTTTGATTTAATTAGTGTTTTCACAATCCTTTGGGGTTTTTTTTTTACAGCTTGAATGTGCACTCACCTAATAATCTATTTTAATATTTTGTTAAAACCTTACATTTTGTGTTTGTTAACCGAACTGTATTTAAATAGTAATTTAAGACTGAACCTTCTCCCTCTGTCTCCCTCTCTTCCTCTATGATTGTGAAATAAACCAGTCTTATGTTAAAACCATTATTATTTACTGGCACATTATAATGTCTGTGGTTTTGTTTACCACTCTACAGGTTTTAATACAGCAACAAATGTAGTTGTGTTAGCCGGCACAAACAGACCTGATATCTTGGATCCAGCGCTAATGCGACCTGGCCGCTTTGACAGGCAGATTTATATAGGTGAGAGAACGCTGAAATCCGAGCTGGATACACACATTAACTTTTATAAAACCCGCTAATTACTTTTTTCTTTCCAAATACAGGGCCTCCAGACATAAAAGGCAGGTCATCTATATTTAAAGTTCATCTGAGGCCTTTGAAGTTAGATAGCACATTAGACAAAGAAGCCCTGTCCAGAAAAATGGCAGCGTTAACGCCAGGATTCTCAGGTGAGAAGAGAATAACAATCATTATGTTCTGCTCATCTCTGGGAAAGTACATCCAACTGTAGACTAAAGCTGTATCCCTACTGCCAGAAACTTGAGGGAAGTGTGCACTTTTACCTTTTTGCTTTAAATCAAGTAAATAATCTTACCTCTTGTTTTGCATTCCTCTGCATCAGCGTAGAATGTACTTTTTGTCCTTCATCCACTCTGGGGGACACTGCTACCATGGGGTTGTATGAGGGCGCATGGAGTTGGCACTTAAATAGTTAACTAAGTTTGCTGCTGACTCCTCCCCTCTGCAACCCTACAGACCTCAGTTTTGTTTAAGTGCCCAAGGAGTTGGGCTGTTTCAGTACTGCTCTGCAGTACTTGCTGCTAGATTAGATTGTTTTTATTTTCTTAGTGTTACTGACATGTCAGGTTAGGAGTGGATTAGTGTTATGTTTTACACTGGTTCATTTAGTTTTTAAAATGGAATATAGTTCTATTTTTGTTTATTAAAAAAAAGAACAAGAAAGAAGATAGAAAAGAATCAGGCTGCAGGCAGTGACAGCCACTGTGCAACTGTCAGTGTATTCTCCCGACGGGTCCGACGCTGCCTCTGGCATAGATTGCAAGGACAGGAGGCTGGCTTCTGGGAGTACCACTCCGGGCCCGGGAGAAGGGGCGAAAGGAGCGAAACCAAGCCTGATGAGGTCTACGGGAACCCATGGGGAGAATATTACCTTTTTCCCCCGTGGCCGCTTCAATTACCTTCTCCAACTCCGCACCAAACAGAGTGACTCCATCAAAAGGCAAAACTTCTAATGACCTTTTGGACTCGGCGTCCGTGGTCCACGAACGTAACCATAAGGAACGCCGTGACGCAATAATTAAACCGCCAATTCTGGCATTCACAGCTATTGCATCCATGGAGGCCTGACCCACATAATCCGAGCTCTCCTGAATATGCTGAGCTAGGGAGAGGAGATCTGCGTGCGGAGTGTTCTTTTGAATGGCCTTAACTAACTGCTCTGCCCACATCTGTACTGCTTTATTTGCCCAAGCAATGGACATCATGGCCCTAAACAAGCTACCCGAAGCTGTATACGCAGAACGGAGAGCATGGTCGCACTTTTTATCCGTAGGATCTCTGACACCCGCTCTTGTGTAGGGATGGCTGAGGACGAGAATAAACGGGCAATAGGTGTGTCCACCCTAGGAGACGCCTCCCATTTAATCGAGTCTTCCGCTGGAAGAGGATAAAGACTCTTGAATCTAGCTGGCATCATGAACTGTTTACCTGGTCTTACCCAAGCGTCCGTTACCATTTCCACCATCTGTGGAACTTGCCGCCAACGGACTTGCCGGCAAGTCCGTTGGTGTTGGAGATAGATCCCTGTATCTCCATTGCACGACTTATTTCTACTGTGTCCCGCTTTGATTTACCTCTGTGGGCACCTAAAGACCTAATGGCTGCATGACTCCAAACTAGCACCTAACTGCTCGTGACTAGGGGATGGAAGTGCTAGCAAGAAAAGCGCAAGGAAGATATAGGGCATTAGCCACTTCTTACCTTACGCGGGGATCAGAGTGAAGGAAGTCCAGGACTATGCACCCCCTCTGGGACTTGGGATCGATCCCCGCTGGCGCCTTAAATAGAGATAAAAATTAAAAAATAAAATAAAAACATGTCAAATATCTAACTAGACTGGGTATAGGCAGGAGCCTATACCCTAAAGACCTGACTCCTAAGGCACTAAAAAAAGACTGAGTTCTCCAGGAGAGGAGGAGCATTGTAGTGGAGGGGAGTAAAAATCATTAAGTTTTAGTGCCTGAACTCCCATACTCACTACTATACCCCAATGTGTCGCAGTGTCCCCCAGTGGTAGGAAAGAGAAAAATTGAGTTTGAGTTGGCGAGAAGACATCCAAGATGAAATGGCAGAAAGACAGTCAGTAACGCGAGACAACACAGATGGTGAGAGATCAGGAGAGGATAGAAAGATTTGTGTATCATCCGCACAGAGATGATATTGAAATCCAAAGGAGCTTATTAGTTTTCCAAGAGAAGTGGTATAGATAGAGAATAACAAAGGACCTAGGACTGAGCCTTGTGGGACTCCTACTGATAAAGGAAGCGGAGCAGAGGTGGATCCAGAGAAATTAACACTGAAAGAGCGAATAGATAGGTAGAATGAGAACCAGGATAGGACAGTGCCTTTAAGACCTAGGGATTGTAGTGTTTGCTGCATTTGACACTGTTGACCACTCTCTCCTCATACAGAGAGATCCAGGAGAATTAGAAGAGAGTAATGGCCTTCAGTTTTTGCTGTGATCAAATCATTGACAACCTTGGTCAGCACAGTCTCTGTGGAGTGTTGAGAGCGAAAGCCTGACTGAAGGGAATACAGTAGTTGTTTGCTGTAAGAGAGTGTATGAGGAGAGTGTAGGCTATTCTTTCGAAGCTTGGAGGGGCATGGGAGCTGAGAGATGGGGCTGTAATTTGAGAGAGAGTTTGGGTCAGAATTTAGTTTTTTCAAAATAGGATTAATCACTGCATGCTTGAATAGTGATGGAAAAATACCAGTAGAGAGAGAGAGAGTACAGATTTTAGTTAGAGGGGGAATGAGAACAGGAGACAGGGACATACCAATTTGTGAAGGAATAGGATCAGGAGGACAGGAGGTAGAGTAGGAAGATGAGAAGAGAGTAGAAACTTCCTCTTCATTTGTGGGATCCAATGAAGAAAGCGTGTCAGAGGGTGCTGCAAAGGAATTGAGCTGATTGCTTGTCGAGGGAGACGATACCATTTCAAGTCTGATCTTATCTATTTTGTCCTTGAAATGGAAAGCAAGATTCTGGGCACTGATGGTAGTCTTGAGGCTTTGTGGTGGGAGGGTTTAGAAGAGATCTAAATGTGTTAAAAATGCATTTGGGGTTGGCAGCCTGAGCATAGATGAGAGATTGGAAGTATGTTTGTTTTGCAGTGTTCAGAGCATTTCAATAGGAGTGGTAGATAGCAGTATATGTGATGAAATTAGTAGAGGTACAAAATTTACGCCAGTGACCTTCTGCTTTGCGGGTTTTTTTAAAGTTTGTGTTACTTCTACGCAGAGTATGTGGCGGGAGCCATTTGATGATGGGCAGTTGCTAGGGTTTGGTGAAAATGAGGTACTGCCCGATCAGGGGAGAAGAATGTAGAAATTGGGGAGAGAAGCTGTTGAATAGAGGTGAAAAAATTGAAAATCAATAGAGTTAATATTCCTGTGGCTGTGAGGAGGCTTGGAAGAGTTTGACACTGGGGATGGTAAAGAACTGGGTGTGAGCGAGTAGCTAATAAGGTGATGATCCGAGAGGGGGAAAGGCGTGTTAAGGAAATCAGAAACTGAGCATAGTCTAGAGAAAACAAGATGAAGACAGTGGCCATCCTGATGAGTAGCGGATTTAATCCACTGGGAGAGGTCAAGTGAGGAGGATATTTAAGAGAGTAGTTTGAAAGCAGCATTGGAGCATGGATTAGCTATAGGGATGTTGAAATCGCCCATGACGATGGGAGGGGATGTCAGAAGATAAGAAGTGAGGGAGCCATGCAGAGAAGTGTTCAAGAATTTGTTGGTGTGGTCCAGGGGGGCGATAGACGACGGCAACACGCATAGAGAATGGGTTAAAAATCCTAACACTATGAACTTCAAAAGATGTGAATGTGGGTAATGGGACATTTTGGTAGAACTGTGCGTTTATTATGGGGAGAGAAGTAGTCCAACTTGTTTGTTTGAGAGGAAGAGGTCGTGTACGGAGGTAAGTTTGTTACAAACAGAGCATGCATTCCAAAGGGCACATTTAAAGGACTTTGGAAGAGAGGGGAGACAGGTGATGCGTTTGAGGTTTGCTGGATTTCTGTAGTGTTCAGATATATGCGTGTGGGAGAAGTGAGGGGGACCTGGATTAGGTGATATATCACCAGCTAATAGAAGAAAGGAAGAAAGATAGGAAAGATGATTGTAAGATGTGTGTCCTTTTTGTTTCTGGCGACAGGATGAGGCTGTTATAGCTATTGAATTTAAATAGGACAGTAGTTCATGAGTGTTAGCTAGAGGTGAGTGAAGGGACAATGTGGACAGAGGTGTGTTGCAGAATGGATGAAGTACTGCAGAGTTAGACTGCAGTAGATGTAGTTTATTCCACAAATAAATGTCTTTTAACTAAAATGTTAGGTTCAGTGAGGTCCTATAATTAAGTTCTGTGACACCGCTGCTAACCCTTGGTGAGTTGCAGAATGGTTTCATATAATATGAAATATTATGAAATGGCCAATTCACTTGGCATTCTGTAAGTAGCAATCTTGCAACAGCAAAAAATATCCTTTTCAATTGAGTGTTTTATATACAGTATATTTGTATATAATGTTTGTTTTGGTAGTGTATGTGCATAGTTTTAATACATAACAAATATGGGCAGCATGTTGGCAAAGTGGTTCGCATTGTTGCCTCACGGCACTGGGGTTATGAGGGCTCTGGTTGGAAGAGAACCATCTGTGTGAGTTTTTATGTTGCCTTAATCTATGAGTGGGTTTCACCTGGGTGCTCTGATTTCTTCCCAGAATCCAAAAACTTACTGGTAGGTTAATGTTAACATGTGCAAGACTGTAAGCTCCACTGAAGCAGGGACTAGTGTAAAGAATTGTGGGGAAAAAGAAGAAAATATAATCCTGTGAAGTGCTGCGAAATTTGTTCGTGCTGTATAAATAAAAGGTTATTTAATAAAATATATATAAAAAATGTGTAATACAGGTATATAATCTATCCATTTGATCTACTAAATAATGGCAAAATAGAAAATCGTATTCTTTTGATGTAGTAAAGCTGCTGGGTTTTCTAGTTTCACAGTTTAATCGGTCATCTGTTTAATAGCAAAAGTTTACACTCAGTTCTTAATCATCATTTATTTATATAGCGCTAACAAATTCCGTAGCGCTTTACAATTGGGAAGTTATTGCATTTGTTTTTAATAATATCAAGTGGTGTATAAAAATAGAAACATCGGCCACAGTTTTTTTTTGTTGTGTTTTTATATACTTTCCTCAAGGTCTATAGAGCAGAGATTCACATCTTTGATCTCTGTTTGACTATGTTTTTGGATAAAGCTTTATTAGCAATCACACGAGCCGTGTTCTCTTTCTGTGCCGGTACAACAATCCGTAATGTGCGCAACATGTTCGTACATGAACCATATTCTATATTGCAGAAAGTCTTTCACATATATTCTCAGTGCCCATTATAATGTCACTTCATGTCAAAATCAAGTTTTCTTTCCTTTGGTTTCAACTATTGTTTTCCCTTTTTGCACTACACAGGAGCAGATATAGCAAATGTGTGTAATGAAGCTGCTCTTATAGCTGCCAGACACCTTTCTGATGCCATAAACCAGAAGCACTTTGAGCAAGCCATCGAGCGAGTGATAGGAGGTGAGCTTAAAGCTGTCTAAATGAAAGTTGTTGCATCTGTACACTGTGTGGAACTGAATGTTCCAGTTGGTTTAGCTCTATAAATATTTGTAGTCTCTGGTATGTTTGCATCACACAACTGGCTGTGTAATGGCTAAAAAGTCTGATTTGCTTTCCTTTAACTAAACAATAGTTTGTGTTTTATATCTTCAGCTGATATATAACCAGCAAAAGCGTTCTGATTATCTCCTGAACAGAGGTGCTAAACTACTAATCCCAGTGTGTTCCCCAGCGAGTGCTGAACAGAATTATAGAGCCTGGTGTATTCCGATAGTTCTCCTTTTGTTGAATTATTCATATATTACTAGGTGTCTAATTTGTACTATTTCACCTATTTTGGAAATATTGCATTTTATAGGCTTGGAAAAGAAGACTCAGGTTCTCCAGCCTGAAGAAAAAAAGACAGTTGCTTATCACGAGGCCGGGCATGCTGTGGCAGGGTGGTTCCTGGAACATGCAGATCCTCTTCTAAAGGTAAACCACACAGCTAGCTCTGGTGACCTAAATGTGTGCTGCATATGTTTACTGCCTGTCCTGGTATTCTCTGCAGGTTGTGTATTATTGTCATAGATCTCTAGGACTGCCATGGGGTCATCAATGGTAACATTAGAAAAAAAACAGGAGTGAAACCTAGAATTGCTATGTTACTTATTAGCATGTTTATTACCAACAGCTCACAAGTGGTTTTTCCAGGGCATGTATGGATGGATATTTCTCTCCTTTTTATTCCACTTTGTTTTAGATTTATTGCTGCTGTTTTGGATTTTCCGTAGTTTTGAAGCTTCTATCCCAGCTGCAGGGAAGTTGCCTGAGCTTGGGGAGTTTGATTTTTTTCTTATTTGAATGGGTCTGTGTGCTTCCTCTTGGACTTTGTGTCTGCAGCCTACAGAGCTCAATTTACTCTATATATGCCTCTCTTCATTGTCTGAGATGTGGAAAAGTTCCAGGGCTAAGACTGGAGGTGCAACAACAGGGAAATGTCAGTGGATAATCTGCGACAGATGCCCAGTGCGCAGCGTGTGAGGCTGACGGTTTTCTGCGTCGTAGACATGTGGTTTTACTACTCATCTGGCAGAACCAGACCTGGGCAAATCCCTGGCTGTCTATTACTGAGCTTACACAAATTACTGACCATTTATCCTCTGATGAATGTGAAAATAATGTCCCTATACCACATTTGTCTAATGCCACCACTATTCTGTTCCTGAATGCTATAGCTCATCATGGTAATACAGATAAGGAAAATGAGTCTCAAGGAAGCACCTGCTACATAAATAGACTTAAGAAATGGTCTATTTCAGCTCCTGCTTGGGTCAACAAGGCTGCAGAGAAGTGGTTGGAGCAACTCCTAAAGGCTTTGTAGTGAGGGGTGGCCTAGGTACAAGTTGGTGATCCTTACTTAACATATCTGAGAGTTGCTGGAATATTTGGGGGATGCAGCTTTGGTTGCCGGTCATATTGGAGTTTCAATTATTGCTTCGATAGTTTCAGCTCGCCGAACTCTCTAGTTTAAAGCTTTGAAGGCAGATTCAAAAAGACTCTGGAGTCTTTGCCTTTCTCTGGTTGTTGCCTTATTCCCAGAGCTTGATCGGAGGAGTTCCTTCCTGCCAGTAAATTTTTCCTAAGGCACGCTTTTCATCCTTTAGCTCTCCTGCAAGAGGAAAGTTTCAGGTGCCAAGAAAGTAGTCATCGGCCCCTAGCGGAGGACAACATGGTGGAAAGCAGGCTTGGTCTACCAAGAAGCCATCAACCTTGAAGGGCATTCAACCCACCTAGCAGCAACTGTGCTGGGAGCTTCTCTGCTTCTCTAACATATCAGTCGTCCAGTTCCACTTCAGATTCCTGGGTGAGGGGCATAATGGATCGAAAATATATATATCACAGATTTCCTCTGAACACCTAAACTTTTGTTCACTACCGCCATTCCCATTGACAGGATAAAACACCAGGCTCGGAGTGTAGCCATTCAGACCTTGCTCACGGCTCGGGTAATCACCCTAGTGCCAGCAGATCAAAGGAGGGTCTATTACAGTCTGTTTTTGGTCCAAAAAACAAACTTTTATTTCTGCCCATTTTGAATCTCAAACCCTCAACTCTTTTGTTTCGGTGGACAAGTTCAAGATAGAGTCGTTAAGATGTGTTATCAACAGCATGGAAAGGGACAAGTTCATGGTGTCCATGGACTTTAAGGATGCCATCAATGTCTTCTCAGATGAAAGTGGAGAGCCAAAAACTGTTGAGAAAGGACTACAAATTTAACGACGGCCCCTTTGGTATTCACAAAGTTTACGGTGGTTATAGCCATGCTCTTAAGGTCCAAGAGGATAAAGGTCATCTCTTACTTAGAAGATCTCTTGATCAAGGCAAAGTGTCCGACTCTACTTAAGGCTCATTAGTGGGAAACGGCACAGGTATTGGAGGCCACCAGTTGGATTATCAATTCTCAAAAATCCATCTTGGTTCCTAGCCAGTGGCTGGTCTTTCTGGATCTATTGTTGGACACCCAACAGCAGTGTGTGTTCCTTCCATGGGACAAGATACGACTCGTTACATGAACTGGCTGGGTCACAGATGGACATCAGCCCTGAATGAAGATCCTGGGAAAGATTGTTTTAAACTTCAAGCTGTGCAATTTGCACAGTTTTATTCAATGGCATTCCAGATCCAACTCTTGTTGCAATTGGACAAGTCTCCTCTTGACCTGAACACACAACAGACCTCTTTGTCTCTGAAGACACGTTGCTCACTTCTCTGGTGGAAGACAACTGAGGGAAGATGACCTCAACCTTTGTCATATGGACTGTACAATTGTGATGGCATGGATCTCTGGATTCTGTTGTCCTCCAGAAGAGGCTATTGCTTTTACCGGAAGTGAAGATCTTCTTGCAGGGAGTGATGTGGTTGAGACCACCATTTGGGTGTTTAGCCCCTTGGGACTTGAATTTAGTGAAACACTGCTATCTGTGGATCTCAAGTTTCTCACATGGAAGACTAGTTACCTTTTGCCCATTTTCAGCCGAAGGTGGTTTCTAGGTTCCATATAAATCAGGACATTGTGATTCCGGCATTGGGTCAGAATAAGACTTCAGAGGAAGAAAGATCTTTTCATTTGCTGGATGTGGTCTGGACATAAAGGATGTATGTCACTTGAGTGTAGAAAGACTGATGATCTTCTGGTCCTGTGACAATAAACTTTTTAAAGCACAATTTGTTCCTTGTGTAAAAGTAAATTTCACTTGTGTATCTGTTTATATCTACATACCAGCTGTACATGTATACAAGCTATAATCTGTATGTATCCAATATGAGGACAATGTCATAAATGTATGCGCCGGATACTAGCTTGCAGACAACAGTTATGGACTTGTAATAATTTGAGGTATGAAGTAATATTGCACTGTATTATTTTCCTGATACCACTCTTCCTCCTCCATTTGGTCATTCTGGTCCAGTGATGTTCTCGGATGCCATTGTTTTGTTCTGTGTAGTACGTTTCGCCCCCTCCTGACTTATTGAAGAATATTGTGTGTAGTGAATGTCTGCTCTTTAAAGGTTCTTAAAGGTAATTAAAATCATTACAATTGTAACAATCAAGTATCTTTCTTCCTTGAAGCTGGATATTAACTATTTTTAAATAATTTATAGGTGTACCATAAAAATCATTGTTTAAAAAAACTTGCTAGTTATTCGAAAAGTCTGCTTCAAATGATTATGAAAGAGTCCAACTCAAAATCATTATTTAATTCTTTTGTAGCCAATATGTCAAGTTTATAAATCCATTGGCTTCTGCGCACTGTGACCCTGTAAGTGTACTCACCCAAAGGAGCAGCTTGAGAATGTCCTCTTGACTGTACCCAGTTGGATGAAAGAAAAAATTGGATTTTTATACTTGCGTTAAATCTTTTTCTTGTGGAACACTGGGCACCCACTTTTTTTTTTTTTTTTTTGCATGCTCTAGTTTTCCTGGTATTGGGGAATGATATTGTTTTTCTCTCTCCTGGTCCTTTCTCTCTGGTTCTGTCCAATGGAACTTGTTTAGAAAATGACTGAATTCCCTGCACTGTGGGATATAGGTAAGGGGGAGGAGCTTAAAGAGCTTGCTTAGATTTAAAGTGCCAAAGTCCTAATTGAGGCTCTATATTACCATAGTTTCTGCCTCCACAGTGGATTCAGATAAAAGAATTTAACATAAGTATAACATTCCTGTATATAGAATATGGACTTGCATGAAACCTGTAGGACATGGTGCATGAAACACTAGGTGAAAGCTTTTTTTTTTAATGTAATATTTAAAGAACAAAATGTTTTATTTTTCTACTGATTTACTGGCTTCATATATTTACTGCTTGTTGGGAAATAAGGACAAGTAAGGCTATGACTTTTTTTTTTTTTTCTCCCTCACACAAGTAGTGTAAATAAACTTTTTAAGGCTTCCCGTTTGACAAGTGAACTTGTAGTCTAAACACATTTGTGTTCACACTTTGGCCAGTATGACTGATTTTTTTTTTTTTTATAACAAGTTTTTGTTTTTATCTTTTAGCTAGAATGTATGTATTTTTAAATGATTATTTGGAGTGGACTTGTGCCCAGAAATAATGGCTTCTCTTCCAGGTTTCTATCATCCCACGAGGAAAGGGATTAGGTTACGCTCAGTATTTGCCTAGAGAACAGTATCTATATACAAAGGAGCAGCTGCTGGATAGGATGTGCATGACTCTGGGCGGTCGTGTCTCAGAGGAAATATTCTTTGGCAGAATTACAACTGGTGCACAGGATGATTTGAAAAAAGTGACACAAAGCGCCTATGCACAGGTATGTCTACTTTTTATTTCTAACATACCACACCACGTCTGTCCCACTGCTGCTTATATATACATTCACAAGAGAACTTTGCTACATCAGCAGTATGCTCCCCATTATGTCTCTTATTGCCTGCAAGCCATGCTGTTATTATAACCTATATGTATTTACTAGCTATGATTATATTGCAAAAGCATGGATGTCTTGGGTGGTGATTGTAGTTGGACTGTGTGTACCAGTTTTCAGGTTCCCATGCTTTGGTCCAATGAGTGCACTGGCTGCTATCTGGGGATAAACCAGATGATTGAGGCACTTGCAGACTTCTCTGCTGTCACTGCACTGGTGTCATCCAGAGCTATGAATGCTGAAGCATTTTAAAATCCTGAATGGCCCTGAAAGTTAGACAGCGGCACTTCCAGTACCTGCATATCACTTGCCTGCCCTCTGAAGGTTCAGTGTCATCCGTTGTCTATAAGAGCTTCAGCTCTTATACTTCTGCGATCCCGGGACCTCTGAAAAGCACTTGTTGTGGAGGCGTTAGTTGGAGGTAAAGAGGACTTGCTGCCTGGGATGGTAACTGGGGATGATCTATATGCAATATATGGCTGCCACTTGTCTGGATATATCTGTGCAATCTATCCCTAGCTATGAGGGACTATGTGCAGTATAAGACTGACAATGGAGGTATCGCTCAGTACTGCAGTATAATTATCTGTGCAATGTATGGCGGGTGGAGGATGAATGCCTAGCCATATAGCTACATTCCAAGCTCATGTTTCAGAAATCAGAAGGGATACTGTTTATGACATAGAATTCTGTATTATTAGATATATATGTATAAGGGAATTAAAATAAATGTAAACTTAGGCTGGTTTCAACATCTTGTATGGACTCACACCACTATGAAATGAGGATGTACTCAGCTAGTAGGTGAGTGTGTCTGTAGATGTCTTGTGAAGAGCTCATATTCCAGCTATATAGTATCATGTCCAATTTAGAACTTTTTCTACCCATTGCATATAACCACACCAATCTCTTGCAGTATGCTTGCCCTTTCCAGTCCCAGTGAATGTTTCTGAAGTGAAGCAATTGTCCATTTTTATTGTTTTCTGTTGTCCTAATTTCATATATACATTCATATTTTTTGTTTTTTTTTATAAATTCAGTGTAACTCTCGCTGTACCATCATCAAACACCAAGAAGACACAAATGTATCCATGATAGAAATAACCAGAGCTTCTGTCAAATACATTGTTTTTTTATTTTTTTATAGATTGTCCAATTTGGAATGAGTGAAAAAGTTGGACAAGTATCATTTGACCTCCCTCGTCAAGGGGAGATGGTGTTGGAGAAGCCATACAGTGAGGCCACAGCTAGACTGATTGATGATGAAGCGCGAGTGCTAATCAACTTTGCTTATGAAAGAACCGTGGAACTCCTTACAGAGAAGAAATCGGACATAGAAAAGGTGGGTAACAAAGTAGTCACTATTATGACCATGGGAGTACTCTTGCTTTAAATATTTAGATATATAGATATGTGCTATCTGTATGCATGGGTGACTTAAATGTATGCCTGTGTGTGATAGAATGGATTAATGAGCGTGAGGCTGGGGCAAGGAAATTGAGGTTAACGCCAGGAACCCTGATGAGCCCAGGGTGGGTATACTAATCTTTGAGGATAGTCATCACAATTTATCAAGTAACTATTGAGGCAAACACATGACAATTGCTAAAGGAGATCTAAAATATGCTAGTAGGGTAGGTTTGGGGAGTTGAGGGGTTATATAATAGGTTTCACGTTTGAGTGAATTTGAGTCTTATTGTTCAAGTAGACATTTCTGCATGAAAATAAGGTGCCATATTATATGAACCTATCTACCTACTTTTAACTTTGATAGTTTTAGTAACACTTCATCTGTAGTGCGTGTAGCAACCCCTTCACTTTTTACCTTACTATTCCTCTCTTAATTTTTGCTTTCTCTTTCACTAATCTAAAGAATGTTTTGTCACCTTTACTGACGGTGCACTAATTCCATCTGTTTGTGCATGAACTTGTTTTATTGTGTCTGCGGTAGTTTTTTTTGTTTGTTTGGTTTTTTTTGTTCTTTAGATTAGTTTTGTTCTTATCCTTAGTAAAATTTGATTTTGAGTTTTAATATTTTGTTTGGATTTTAATTCTACAAAAAAATAAAATAATAAGCTTAACATTAACAAATCTTTTAATTTCGTAGATTGCTCTTCGCCTCTTAGAAAAGGAAGTACTGGATAAAAGTGATATGGTTGAACTATTGGGTCCCAGACCGTTTGCAGAAAAATCTACGTATGAGGAATTTGTAGAAGGTACCGGCAGCCTGGAAGAAGATACAACTCTTCCTGAAGGTCTGAAAGACTGGAACAGAGACCGTCAAAAGGATAAGGAGGAGTCAAGTGATGAGCAGATCGTCAGACACACCAATGGAGGAATGCCATTTTGATTGATTATAGTGGACTGAAGTGAGGGAACTTTTAGCAGAAATAAAAATTCCACATAGGTTATCAGGAAATTTCCACACTCCCAATAAAGGCGTCAAAAAAAATGACCTGGGTGTGTGTAACCACATTAACTTTGCCCTACTGTAACACTATGCCTTGTCTAAGAGGAGAAGAAATGTAACCATGAAATGACAGCCATATTTATTGGTTGGACCAGTGGATGAGCAAAGTGTTGTATTTAAACAAACAACTATATGTATAAACCTATTGAATTATCTGATTTGGGTCAGTCACCTCCTTTTAATGTTTTATTATAAAAGGCAAACAGCCTACTGAGCTATACATGGCTTACGTGGCAAAGAACTCACTGTGCATATATTGATTTCGTTACAACAGGGATCAGCTTGCGGGTCTTATCCAAGCTATTACCAAATAGTATGATTTCTGCCGACAATAAACTTTCATTGCATGAAAGTGCAAAGGAATTGCAAAAGGATTCAGAATGGGCACATTACAGATAATATTTCCCCAATTGGAAAAGAGCACTTAATTAGTTTACATAATTAAAGCTATGAAATAATTGTAAGAGTGCATTTGAATGTTGTTTCTTGTACATAAACATGAGTTTATTTCCTGCTGTATAAATGTGTCCCAGATAAAGGAAAAAACAAACAAACATTAAAAGCTATTGTTTGATTTACCACATGACAATGTGCATAGAAGTAGCAATGAGGAAAGAATTTCAGAACATCTGTATGAAATATTTTAAAGAAATAAATGTCTGGACTCTAACCCCCCCCCCCCCCCCCCCCCCCCATGCCCTAAATACACACCACCACTTAGTGCCTGATCATGCATGGGTGTAAAGGTAGGTGCACACTACAGAAAATTTCTCCCTATGTAATATGTGCAACAATTTTATCAATGACTGACATTCCCGATCAGTATGCTGATTAGTGTACAATTGTCTGTACACATGATTTACTCTCAGATCTGTGCTCTGCATCTGTCATAACCATCTGCTAAAAAGATTGTGACTCTGTGAACTCTATGTGGATCTGCCTGCACTGCTGCTAGTGAGTGCATACACACTGCAGAATTTGCCTGACATCGTTCATAGAGATTTTTATTCCGTTTACAAAATCAAATGATATAATGTGCTTTGGTACGATAAAACATGATCGTTGGAGTGTACACACTAATGCGATATCTGACCTAACAGTCGTTTATTGTGTGGAAAAACCTGTAGTGTGTAACCACATTAAATCCAGATTTGTGTATAGACACTACTGCTTTTTCAGTAGAGTTGATCATCCCATCTCTTGTCATGTCAATGACCCCCTAAGGCTAATGGCTAGTCTTCCCTATGAACAGCAGAGGGAAATGGGAGCAGAGCAGGCTATAAAATAGGAAAACATATGTGTCAAATTGGTTGATACATTTCAAATGGTCACTACAGAGAAGCTCTATGTACATGATACTCAGCGCCTCGTGTCCTTTTCAAAACTAATGCAATTACTTTAAGTGTGACATGCACAAGATTCTGAAATAGCTAAACGTTTGAATCCTTTTTAGTTTGCGCATACACCCACTATGCTATATTTGTGTATACAACTATCTAAGAATATCTTGTGTCAGAGTTCACAGTCTAAATTGGTGCCAGTGGCATATAGCTGGGCTCGGGTGTTGCACACCAGTGCAGTTCCAAATGCATATAGCAGACAAGTAAAAGAGTAAGGCAATGCTTGGTAGGGTAAACATACTCTCAAATACATGCATTGCTATCAGGAATAACGTCTTTCAGGCCTAACCTGAAGAATCAGCAGACTGATCCCAAAATGTAGAACTGCTCATTGTTATTCCTCTACCCATTATTAAACACTGGTTTTTGTGCAGAAATGGGACAGCGTGTTTACATGTGTTTTCTGTATTATGTCTAATGAAACAATACCAGATTTTTGGAATATGCAAATTTCAGTTTAGCTGCAGTTCCCCAGCTCCAGCAGCTGTCGGCCATTACAATGTTATGGGATGGGGATTGGCAGAAAGCAGACATCACATCAGACCTAGTCGACATGTGAAAAGCAGGCGACTGTCAACTTTTTTGGGGGGGAGGTCAACATAATTTAAACTTGTACGATTTTCTTGTAAGAACATTGGACTGGTTTTTCCTACAGGCATGTTTGTATAATGGTTATTGCATTTAATTCCAACAATGCATGATTTTAAGGAGTTAAGTTTTCACATTGTATTGGTATGTCTTATTAATTGTGCACACATACATAATCCACACTTGCCAGCTGTGACTACTTTTTATTAAATGAGATCTCTTTTGCAAAGCTCATCAGTTTGTCTGCATTAAATACAGAAGGTAATAAAACATGTATATAAACATTTCTGAATATAGCATTATGCTACCATTCCAATTGTTTTTCCTGAAACTGGCCAGATCATGAAACCTTGTCCATACAAGTATTTTGATCTCCAAATGTAGTGCTACAACACTTGATAAACTTTCACAGTTAATGGTTTACTAGACAAAGATACTATTGTTGGATTTTAGAAGATCGATATTAGAAAACATTGTGTTTCACTCGTGGATTTCTTCTTCATCTTCTTCAAATGTTTCCTCACCGTCATTGGCTGTAGCTTCTTGATACTGTTGGTACTCTGACACTAGGTCGTTCATGTTGCTTTCAGCCTCTGTGAATTCCATCTCATCCATTCCTTCCCCAGTAAACCAGTGTAGGAAAGCCTTTCTTCTGAACATGGCAGAAAACTGTTCTGAGATTCTCTTAAATAATTCTTGAATGGCTGTGCTATTCCCAATGAATGTGGAGGCCATTTTCAGACCTCTTGGTGGTATGTCACACACTGCCACCTTGACATTGTTGGGGATCCACTCTACAAAGTAACTGCTGTTTTTGTTTTGGACTGCTAACATCTGCTCATCTACTTCCTTCATGGACATTGGACCTCTGAAGACCGTAGCCACAGTTAGATATCGGCCATGGCGTGGGTCACAAGCTGCCATCATGTTCTTGGCATCAAACATCTGCTGGGTAAGTTCAGGCACAGTAAGTGCTCTGTATTGTTGGCTTCCTCTAGCAGTTAGCGGTGCAAAGCCGGGCATGAAGAAATGAAGGCGTGGGAATGGGACCATGTTTACAGCAAGCTTTCGAAGATCTGCATTGAGTTGGCCTGGAAACCGTAGGGAAGTAGTTACTCCACTCATTGTTGAAGACACTAGATGGTTGAGATCTCCATAAGTAGGTGTGGTGAGCTTCAAGGTACGGAAGCAAATGTCATACAAAGCTTCATTGTCAATACAATACGTTTCATCTGTGTTTTCAACTAGTTGGTGCACAGATAAGGTGGCATTGTATGGCTCTACAACTGTATCGGAAACTTTAGGGGAGGGCATGACACTGAATGTGTTCATTATCCTGTCAGGATATTCTTCCCTTATCTTGCTTATGAGAAGTGTGCCCATACCAGAGCCTGTCCCCCCTCCGAGGGAGTGAGTAAGCTGGAATCCTTGCAGACAGTCACAATGTTCACATTCCTTTCTGACTACATCCAGAACTGAATCTACCAGCTCTGCACCTTCGGTATAATGTCCCTTTGCCCAGTTATTCCCAGCTCCAGTTTGACCTATAACCAAAAAATGTTCATAAAATGAGAAGTCTGTCTTCAATAAACTATATTTAACAGTACTTTGAACAATATATTCTACTGTAACTGTGGAATGTAAAAAAAAACAAAACAGTAATATTGTAACTTTTTGCTGCACTGTGGGTTCCTGAGATTGTGAAACAATGGATCATATCATATTGAAGTAATTGTTATAGGAATGTTCCCAATGTCTGCTGCATGACTGATGCATACACACAGATAAAAACACAGATAAAGACATGTAAAACCCAAGTGTGACCAAGGAACTTTTTGGTATTAATGGTAAACCTTGTATAGGGGCTCATGTAGACTTGGGCATAAGTCACCTCTTTTAAATTCTTTTGCGTAAAATCCGAATTTCCATACTACACATGCGCACCGTCCTTATTCAGGTTTGGCTGTATCTTGCACTCACATAGAACGCCTTACACTTTGTATCGGAGCATTAAGCAGGTGAGGGCAGTAAGGCGTGTTCCAGTAATTGCAACAAAATTAGACGTCTCCGCAGATACGGCTGTCAGCAGATGCTGACAGACCCCTGATACAAAGATCTGTGCTGTTGATGATGATCATCGGTATGGACTTTCTCTGTGTAAAGGTCCCAAAAGTGACGTAAGCACCAGCGATCATAGCCTGGGCTGGGTGGGACAAACAGTGTGGTGTCCCTGCAGCAGTCACAACCAGTACTAGACTATGACAGGCCGGGCAGGTCACACTATAACGGGGACCCCATACTTCAGATATCCCTGCTATAGTGTAACCAGCACACACTGTCATTGCCCCCCCTGCATTAGCAGTAAAAAGCTTAGGCTATGAGCTATGGTGTTTAGATTCATTACTCCAAGGACAAGGCCATACCATCTATCCCTGGCTTATCTGCATCAACTGACCTACTGTGTACCGACCCGGCTTGTCAGTTAACCCTTCTCTTGCTGAATCCCTGGCTTATCTGCACCATCTGATCTACTGTGTACCGACCCGGCTTGTCAATTAACCCTTCTCCTGCTGAATCCCTGGCTTATCTGCATTAGCTGATCTGCTGTGTACCGACCCGACTGGTCGGTTGGCCCCTCTCCTGCTGAGTCCCTGGCTTGTCTGCATCGGTTGGGCTGCTGTGTGCTGACCCGGCTTGTCGGTTGGCCCTTCTCCTGCTGAGTCCCTGGCTTATCTGCACCAACTGATCTACTGTATGCCGACCCGGCTTGTCGGTTGGCCCTTCTCCTGCTGAGTCCCTGGCTTATCTGCATCAACTGATCTACTGTGTGCCGACCCGGCTTGTCAATTAACCCTTCTCCTGCTGAATCCCTGGCTTATCTGCACCAACTGATCTACTGTGTACCGAATCGGCTTGTCAGTTAACCCTTCTCCTGCTTATTACCTGGCTCATCCAAACCGGCTGATTCACTGTGTTCCGACCCGGCTTGTCAGTTAACCCTTCTCCTGCTGAATCCCTGGCTTATCTGCACCAACTGATCTACTGTGTACCGACCCGGCTTGTCAATTAACCCTTCTCCTGCTGAATCCCTGGCTTATCTGCATCAACTGATCTACTGTGTACCTACCCGGCTTGTCAGTTAACCCTTCTCCTGCTGAATCCCTGGCTTAACTGCATATAAAACATTATTATTTTATATGCCATTATTTTGTTTTTCCTGATTGTACATTTACAAGTAACTACTTTTTACCTGTTATTATTCTACTATTTATATGCCTTTATCTTGTTTTTCCTGATTTTATATTTACCAGCAACTACTTTTACCTGTTATTATTCTTGCCTATTTCCATTGTCCTTATTACCTCTCCTACTATTATTCCTTGCCTTCCACGCCCTAATTGGTTATTGTCCTCCATCTTGCTATTGTCTCCCTGCTTATTCTTACCTATTATCCGCTGTCCTTATTATCTTACTGTTCTGCAATCATTCTTACCTGTTTTCATTGTCCTTATTATCTCACTGTACTGTTGTTCCATGCCCTCCACGCCCTAATTCGTTATTATCTTCCACCTTTTCATTGTCTTCCTGCCATTGTTCTTACCTGTTTTTCACTGTCCCCACTATCTCACTGTTCTGTTACTCTCTCTCCCTACTATGCCTCCCCGCTCTCACTCCATACCCATACTCTCCCCCCGCCCTCCCCCGCGCGCTGCTCATCTTGCTAACCTCATCCCCATTTCCCCCCTCTCCCTCTTTCTTCTGTGCCCTCTGGAATGCCAGATCCGTCCGCAACAAGCTGACTGCTATCCACGACCTCTTTCTATCCAACTGCTTTAACCTTCTTGCCGTTACTGAAACCTGGCTCTCTGATTCTGATACTACTTCCCCCGCTGCCCTCTCCTATGGTGGCCTCTCTTTCACCCACTCCGCCAGGCCTGGTGCCCGCCCAGGCGGTGGAGTTGGCCTCCTCCTCTCCTCCACCTGTACTTTTCGTGTCATTCCCCCTGAACCCTCCCTCTCCTTCTCCTCCTTTGAAGCTCACTCCATCCGCCTCTTATACCCCATCCACTTCCGCGTCACTGTCATCTACCGCCCCCCTGGCCCCACCTCCCTCTTCCTTGAAAACTTTGCTAGCTGGCTTCCTCACCACCTCTCCTCCGATCTCCCCTCGATCATTCTCGGGGACTTTAACATCCCCATCGACAACCCCACCTACCCTGCTTCCAGCAAACTGCTCACCCTCTCTTCCTCCCTTGGTCTCACCCAATGGACCTCCTCCTCTACCCACTGCCTTGGGCACTCCCTTGATCTTGTCTTCTCCTACCTATGTAGTCTCTCCAACTTCTCCATCTCTCCCTTTCCTCTATCCGACCACCATCTCCTCTCCTTCTCTCTCTCCTCTTCTCCTGCTCCCCTCCCCCTGCCCAAACCTACTCTGTCCATACGCAACCTCGATGCTCTTGACCTTGCCTCTCTGTCCTCCTCTCTCGATAACCTCCTTTCTCCCCTTTCCTCCCAGGCCTGCCCCAACCAGGCGGTCTCCCTCTACAATCACACCCTCACCTCTGCTCTGGACGCGGTCGCCCCTGCCCACTCCGTCCACACCCGTTGCTCCAAACCCCAACCCTGGCACTCCAAATTTACCCGCTTCCTCCAAAAATGCTCCCGTACCGCCGAACGTCACTGGAGAAAATCCCGCTCCCTGGCTGACTTCCTCCACTTTAAATTCATCCTTTCATCCCACAGCTCTGCCCTCTCACTCGCTAAACAATCTTTCTTTAAATCCCTCATCTCTTCCCAGTCCTCTAATCCCCGCCGCCTCTTCGCCACCTTCAGCACTCTCCTGGCCCCCTCCCCCCCCTCCCTCCTCCCAGACTGCCTCCGATTTCGCCTCCTTCTTCTCCTCTAAAATCGAGGCCATCCGACTTGAAATCTCCTCCTCCCCCCCAACCACCTTCCCTCCCACTCCTTCCGTCCCACCACCGGCGAGGAAGTCCACTCTCTCATTTCATCCTCCCCCCCACTACCTGTCCCCTAGATCCCATCCCCTCCCACCTTCTTCGCTCCCTTTCCCCCACCACCTGCTCCCACCTCGCTCACCTCTTTAATCTCTCCCTCTCCACTGGCATCTTCCCCTCCTCCTTCAAACATGCTCTCGTATCCCCCATTCTTAAGAAACCTAATCTCGACCCCACTTCTCTCTCGAACCATCGCCCCATATCTTATCTCCCTTTTGCCTCCAAAATTCTCGAGAGGCTAGTCTGCAGCCGTCTCACCTCCTCCCTTTCTGAATAATCCCTCCTTGATCCTCTCCAGTCTGGTTTCCGCTCCCTCCACTCCACTGAAACTGCCCTGGCTAAAGTCACCAATGACCTCCTCACTGCTAAAGCCAGGGGCCACTTCTCCCTTCTCATCCTCCTTGACCTCTCTGCAGCCTTTGACACCGTTGACCACCCCCTCCTCCTTCACACCCTCCAGTCTTTCGGCCTCTCCGGCCCAGTCCTGTCCTGGTTCACCTCTTACCTTACTCACCGATCCTTCTCTGTCACCACCTCTGGGTCTCTCTCCCCCCCGTCGACCCTTCCAGTCGGGGTCACTCAGGGCTCTGTTCTGGGACCCTTACTCTTCTCTCTATACACCTCCTCCCTGGGTGAACTCATCAGCTCCTTTGGCTTCAGCTACCACCTTTACGCTGACGACACTCAACTATAACTCTCCTCTCCTGATCTCTCTCCCTCCCTCCTCTCTAGGGTGTCCACCTGCCTCTCTGCCATCTCCTTCTGGATGTCCTCTCGATTCCTCAAACTTAACCTTGCCAAAACTGAGCTCATAGTTTTTCCTCCCTCTCATACCTCATTCCCTTCTGACCTATCCATCACTGTCGACAACACCTCTATCTCCCCTGTCCCCCAACTTCGCTGCCTTGGTGTCATCCTCGACTCCTTTCTCTCCTTTGGCCCCCACATCCTCTCTCTTGCTAAATCCTGCCGCTTCCAGCTGCGTAACATCGCTCGCATCCGGCCCTTCCTCTCCCAAGATGCCACCAAATGCCTTATCCACTCTCTGATCATCTTCCGCCTGGACTACTGCAACCTCATCCTCACTGGCCTCCCCCATTCTCATTTTGATCTCCTTCGATCTGCTCTTAACGCTGCCGCTAGGCTTAATTTCCTTTCTCGCGCTCCTCTTCTGTCTCCCCCCTCTACCTAGCACTTCACTGGCTCCCATTCCCCTTCAGAATCCTTTTTAAGCTCCTCACACTCACCTACAAGGCCCTTGCCAACTGCACTGCGCCCTACATCTCCACCCTCCTCTCTATTCAAGCTCCATCCCGCCCTCTCCGTTCTGCCTCTGACCGTCGCCTCTCTTCCCCCCTTATAACCTCCTCCCACGCGCATATCCAAGACTTCGCCCGCGCTGCCCCACTCCACTGGAACAAGCTCCCTCCCTCCATCAGAACTTCCCCAAATCTGTCCAGTTTCAAACGGGCCCTAAAAACCCACCTTTTTCTTAAAGCCTTTCTATCTCCCACTTAACTTCCTACCTTATCTTCTGCCTCCATCCCCCTACTCTCCCTCTCTCCCCTGTGTCTCTCTGTCTGTCCACCCCTCCCCTTAGATTGTACGCTCCTCTGAGCAGTGCCATCTCTCCTCCTGTTTCCACCACTTCTAACTCTGCTCTCCAGCTACTTAGCCCTCCTCCTCGAGGGTCCTCCACCCCATGTCCACTCTCGCTCCCTCCTCTCCCCTGGGGGTCTCCCTGTCTTCCGCGCCCTCCTTCTTGGGCCCCGTCATTTGCAGATCCTCCCTCCCCCTTCCCCGCCCTCTCTAGCTGTGCATTGAGTTTACTGAGTTGCTGTGCTTACTGTTTACTGTACTGTGCTGTCTCCCATTGTATTGTAATTTGTTTGTCTCTGTACGTCGCTGCAAGCGCCTTGTGGCGCCTTATAAATAAAAAAGAATAATAATAATAATAAATAGATTATCCCTTTGGGGACAGGAGAGCCCATAACAGTCCATCCAATAGAGCGCACATATGACAATTTTTATTATAGACATTTGATTCACACATAGATATTTTTAATGTCTTGGAAACGATTGCTAAGGGCGGTGAAACACTAACACAAAATGTTAGGTAAAGTGTGTGTGTGTGTGTGTGTGTGTGATGTTTTTATATTTTTAAATTCATACAATCCTACAAATTGCACTTACCAAAAATAAAATTGTCGGGTCTGAAGAGCTGTCCAAATGGGCCAGATCGTACACTATCCATGGTGCCGGGTTCCAGGTCCACTAACACGGATCTTGGCACATATTTCTGAGCTGTACGGACATAGAAGGTGAAAAATACGCCATGAGATCCCATTTCCATATGACTGTACATTTATCCCTAAACATTTCAAGATTAGGAAATTGGATAATATACATGTATACACATTAACAAAGTTTCTATATAATTAGATGTAAAGTCCTTATTATATAAATTGTTTCATGAAATGTATTTTATTATTCATTAAACTGTATTCAATGCAAATCCAGAATCACAAAGGTAATTATCTAGAGTCATTTTATCAATTCCATATTTAAAAGAACCCTATGCTAAAACATACATCAAGCAGAAATGAATGAACAGCCTAGAACCCAACCCGCTCAGTTCATAATCTGTGGAACAGCATTAAATAGTGTTCCTGTTGTACGCTGATGGGCGGATAATTCAATTCAATTTAATAACACTTCGGTGTCCGGTCGGACTTAACTCCATCATGCAGTAAGACAGGAAAAAACATGCATAATAAAAATCCTTGAAAATGAATCCTTTAGCAGAGGCATAGGCCCGCTCACTGCTCCGGAGGCCCCCCATTTTCTCTTCTGAGCCTTTTTTATACGTGTATTATTTTCCACAAGAAGCTTTATTTGGTTTAGCTCTTTTAGATGCCTTTTTAAGCATTTCTATCTGTTTCTTTGTGATGAAATACTAGGTGTATAGTGCACAGTCCAGAGAGCAAAAAACAGTTCCATTTTTAGACTTGAAACTGACATTCATGCATACCAATGTTCCCGTCGCCGCATGTAAACAGATCTGTTTTACTAGCAGGTCTGTAATATACACAGAACACTTCATATATCTATGGTAGGCACCGTCTATACGTATGTATAAAACGTCACAGGAATGAGTAATAGTGAAGTGATCACATCTTGGGGGTAAATGTATCAAGGTGAGAGATTCCTGGCGGCTTTGTAAAACCAATCAGATTCTAGCTGTCATTTATTTAGTACATTCTACAAAATGATAGCTAGAATTTGATTGGTTGCTATAGGCAACATCTCCACTTTCCAAACCCGCCGGAAAACTCTCAGCTTGATACATTTACCCCTTGGTGTTTCTACACAGTCTGAACTTACTTACAAATCACTCTGATATGTTACAGAATTATGCTGCTGTAGTCCTGCAGAATGACCAAGTAATGCCACCTCCATGGAAATGGAGCTAATGCAACACTTTTCAGACTGGTTAAAGCCCCACTGGAAAATATTGCAATGTTTGATAAAGTATTATAGGTATGTTTTAACACATTATTTGTTTAAATCTTATTTACCTGGTGATCCTTTCAGTAATGGTAAAATAACCAAGCATTTCCTTTATACGTATAATATTCCACTGTCCACTGTGGTATTAAATTTTAAGTCCCATAAGTATTGTGGTATCTTAAAGGAAAAAGCAGGCAGCATAACTACTTTTAATAGATTGTAAGCTTGTGAGCAGGTCCCTCTTACCTCTCTGTCTGCATGTATTACCCAGTATTGTATTATAACTGTTTGCTCCTAATTGTAAAGCGCTACGGAATCTGCTGGCGCTATATAAATAAATGTTGAGGATGATGATGAATGGTTATGTAAAAAAAACACCATTTAATGCTGTGCTCCACTGAAAAACAATATAAACTGCATACATCCACAATCCCAGTAGAATTATTTCTATATAAACAGAACCAGAAAAATAGTACAAGCTACTGACGGGCGTATTGTTTAGCCTGTAATAACCACACATACTTTCTTTTGGGACCAAATACAGTAAAACAATTATTGCATGTGTTTCCTAAGAAATAAAGTAATGTAGTACAAAATTCGGTTTAATGTCTATAATTACCATATGACTCTTACACTGGGTGCTGAAATGTATTAGTCAGGATTGTTTAACTGAAACAGTTGACAAAGTAGTTTTTTCTGCACAGAGCCGATGAGAAGAGAAGCCAAAAAATGTGAGCTCAGTGTTAGGCCTGTAGGAGCACAGCCAAAGTAAATACTGCTGAGAGTAACGGTATTCACTGTGAAACACATTGCAAGTGTCAGACAGCATTTTTTGAAAAAATCATCCAGTAAAAGGAATTATTGGTGTTCACAGTTTGAATGAACAGCAGTTAATTTATGTATAAATCGTTTTGATAGCTAGATTAAATCTTTATTTAAATCGTAGGGGCCACTTAGTAACAGACTTTACATACCCGGGTATTAAGAATGTTTGTATTTAGAGATCAGTATGACTAATGCACGTTAGTGTTGCAGGTATGAATTTACTACTCAAACTGAAGAATGGGGAGGATTTTATGGACTATCCATCCAATGGGGCATATTCAATTGGCCGCGTTACTGTTCAAAAGTAACGTGGCGCACTATTACCGTAATAACTGTAATAGTGCGCGTAATTACCGTTATTACGGTACCTTTAACGCTGGTTTTCTGCTCGCAGCTCAGGGTTAGAATTACCGTAATAACAGTAATACTTTTAGCGCCGCGTTACTTTCGCGAGTAAGGTGGCTAATTGAATATATCCCAAAGTATTAAAAGTCATTAAATAGCCTGTATCAAAAAATATTAACACCCCCCCTTCACCGGCATATTCGTCCAGGAGAAGCTTCGCGGCTCTAACAATTAGCATGTTAATCATCAACATCATCATCAATATTTACAGGTTGTTGTATGTAAATAGACCCAGCACACATGCTAGAGAGCCCGGTCAGCCTGCTAATAATGGTCACTGGCACCCTCCTTCTGCACATCAATGCTCTACACCCCGGCCATGGAGCAGTGGGCAGAACACTGCTTATCTCTTCCTCTCCAAGGGGAGGAGAAACTTTTTTTCCTGCAATTGTTTGTACTAAACAAAGTAGGACTTGTCAAGAGACGTATGTGTACATTATTCTTCTAACTTGTGTCATGGTTATTTAAACAAATAACGTATGCCACAGTCTGGGGTGATTACAAGATTAATATTAAAGATGTACATCATGTATGTATTAAAGGTACACAACCTGCTAATAAATATAAGTTATTTGGAAACTGATGAGTGGGCACACATGGAATTTCTGAATATGTAAGACTCCTATTCTGCACTATGTGTATGGTGATATGTGTGTGTACAGTGGTGCACATAGCAGTACTGACACAGTCCATCTGCTCAGTCTATATGATTGTACCCGATGCTGCTTATGATGTACTCACAGGATGATTCATTGTAGTACACGTTAATCCTCTCAAGCTGTAGCGCTGAATCACCGACATAGCTTCCTGCTGGATCGATGCCATGCTCGTCACTGATCACTTCCCAAAACTTGGATGGAAGAAGAATAAGAACGGAGAGGAAACATCCAGGTTAGAACATGAGAAGACAATTTCTACATTATCTCTACAGTAAATATCATCCTGGAAAATTCCATAACTCTGTGGCACTTTCTCAGCACCTCCTCCATTTATACATACTTTGGGAAGCAAGAAATGCTATTAATGAAATGGCGAAGGAATTTACCAATGCTGAATTTAATTAATACATGTTCCTGCCGAAGCAACGTTATTATTATTTTTTATCATAATCTATACATGTGAAAAGAATCTGACAAGCTTAATACAATACATAAAATATTGTATATGTTAATGAATGATACTAATTAGTCCTAATTGAGGGCATCTTTTGTATGTCACATATCTGGGCATTAACCTTTTCACAAGGCTCAGGCTGAGGGTCCGTTCCATTTGTCCCATTGTCCCTATTCATCATTAGACCCCACTCATACTAATCAGGGTAACTACATTGTCCTATGAGAAGATATACAAGTCCAGCTGTTTCTCACCTGGAAATCACTGCTGTAAATAAAAGTCAAACTACACTGACAACATACAGTGCTGTGTTTACATACAGTGTTTAGGGGCATATTCAATTGTTGGCGGTTTCCACCGCGGAAAAAGTATTACCGTTATTACTGTAATACTAAGCCGGATTTCAGCTCGCAGCAGCTTCTCCAGCGAGAAAAGTACCGTAATAACGGTATTTACGCGTACTATTACTGTAATGACGGTAATAGTGCGCGCACCGCGTTACTTTAGGCAGTAACGCCAACAATTGAATATGCCCCTTAATGTCTAATGCTAGGGGTCAGATTACAACTTATTCATACAAGTCATTTTTTCATGTTCAACTTTGTACTAAACCCACTTTTTCTTTCAGGAAGGAAACACTAATTGCAGTCACATGACCTGTCTGACACACACACTTGATCATCATTGTTTTTTTTTTACTTGTTGCACAGTGAAATGTGCAGCATCAAAGCAAAACTAGAGAGAAGCACCTAACACTGTATGTAACCAGCTTTATCTTATTGCAGGTTCTAAGCCCCTCATTCTACCAATGTCAATGAGTGTCCCTTACAACAATAAGTATAATACATGTCCAATAACATACTCCCTACTGTAAATTATATGGATATTAGAAGTCACCAAGGAGTTTTGGAACAATATAAAATGGTAAGGCTGCAGGAAATGAAAGGGTTTGTTATTCTTTATAATATCCAAGTTTCCCTAATGAAAACTGAAGTGATGACATTAGAACTCACTGTTTATACAGATATTATTTACCAGAGTTTATACATACATTAACATCACGTGTGTATTATATAAATATTATCTACGCAGAGTTTTGATTTATTAGTACAGATTGGTCAGCACAACCAGTAATGAAACACAGCAATGTAATTATCAGACTGCCAGCTGGAATTTTTATGGCAGATTTTTGACATGATATTTTGAAGCAGTGACAAATGTGGTGACTGTGATAGGGCAGTTAGTGTGAGGTGGGTGCACAGCAGCTGGTGGCATTCCTGGCATAGCAGAAGCACCCAGGACACTCCCTGCTCTGAATGCTACATGGGGACATTGTGGGGGCTTTTCAGGATTCCGAGAGGATGAGAGAGACATTTTCCTGCTAAAAGCACAGAGCCCAGACACATCCTGAGTTTGGATCACAACTGGATATCGATATCTATATAAATTAATACCCCTTGGCACTCTCCCAAGAACTGTTTATTAACTAATTTGTTTCACACGTTAAAATGCCTAGTATTGTCCATAGCTATCTCCAAGCAGGGATTCAGGGTCTCCCATATTCTTGTACGCTAAGCTGTGCTTCAGTCATACCTCATAAGGCCACTTACCTGTACCTTTGCTGTTATTTTATTTGACTCCAGGGGGTATATTTACTAAACTACGAGTTTGGAAAAGTGGAGATGCTGCCTATAGCAACCAATCAGAGTCTAGATAGCATTTATCTAGTACATTTTACAAAATGCTAACTAGATATCTGATTGGTTGCTATTGGCAACATTGACACAATTTCAAACCCGCAGTTTAGTAAAATATACCCCCAGGGGTAATATATAAAAAATTACAACAAATTGTCTGCTATAGTACATTACATTTTCCTCATATATTTGTGTGGCTTTGATATGTGTTTCTTGTAAAACACATTATATGATACTTGTATATTATTTATTTATTGTGTACAAAGAGGAAGTCAGTCAGACAAGCACAATATGTGGTCCTAACCCATAACAGAAAAAAGAACTAATATGCCATATTGCAATTCTATATCTGCATTATCCAAATAACTGACAATGTAATAGCTGTAAGAGTCCTACTTCCAGGGACAGGCTAGGCTGGGAGGCATCTGCCTCCTGGGCCGGTCCCATAGTGGGCTACCTTGGGCTGGGTCACTCAGCCACCTGCATTTTTTTCTCTTTAAACTGTTCCTAATAGGTTGCTGGATCAAGTCTTGCCCACCGGGCTTAAATTTGCCAGCCCTCCCCTGCCTACTTCAATACTAAAAGCAAAATGATACTGAGGAATATGTTTGGACAATAATACACAACACAAAAATATATATTTTCTCTTAAAATCTTCAATAACTTTCACTTACACCATGCACTAAATTAGATTAAATAATACATATTCTATCAGAATCTAGAGGATCAAATTGTATATTTGTGTGACATGTCTGGTAGATGATGTTGTCACCTAGGGCCTGATTCATTAAGGATCTTAACTTAAGAAACTTCTTATTTCAACCTCCTGGACAAAACCATGTTACAATGCAAGGGGTGCAAATTAGTTTTCTGTTTAAATACTGTCTGTTTTTTCATGTAGCACACAAATACTTGATAGCTTATTTGTACACTGAAATTTAAAGTTGATATGTGTGTGCTACATGAAAAAACAGTCAGTATTTAACTTATGTGCAAAACAGAATACTAATTTGCACCCCTTGCATTGTACCATGGTTTTGTCCAGGAGACTGAAATAAGAAGTTTCTTATGTTAAGATCCTTAATGAATCAGGCCCCCAGTGTTTATCCAGGGTGACAGCAGTCCTGGCCATTCTAAAACTGTACACCCTGGTATTTATCCTACTGTTATATGTAAATCAAATGCTTATAATAAAAATAATATTTCTTAGAAGAGGCATGGACTAAGGTGCAGTGATATATTACTTATGGAGCAATGATACATTGGAATGTAGTGTGTCTCTCAGTCTCAGAGGGACGTGACTGTGATTCCCCCAGTGCCTGTTCCTTGTATGGACACAGCTCACGATCACTTTTATTCTTTGTATCAGGAACAGGAAACTTACTTTGGAGTTAATAAAATGGAGGTCGGTGCTGACAGACACACCCAATAAGTAATCTAGAATAAGTTCTCATCCACATCAATAAGATACACGGTCCGTGCTCCCGACTCTCTGGGTAAGGACCAAGTACTACTCTGACATTTGATCATTAGTGTTAATAGAACATATAACCCAACCTCATCCACACATAAAGTTTAGCATGTCACATCACATACATTACTTCTGCCGCCTGCTGCTTACTAAATGTACACAAAAAGTCCATTAGCAGTCAGGAATGTGGTATCAATGTCTTTCGTTACCTTGGTTCCGATCTGATTTCCGCACTGACCGGCCTGGATGTGCACGATCTCCCTCATGGTCTCTGGCTGTGTCCTGAGTCTAAACCGTTGGATCTGTGTGGATGATGAGTTCACAGTGTGTCTGATCCTCCTGCTTGCTGAATATCTCCAACCACCTCACACGCTGGGGACAGCCTACATTGGGCTGGATCACAGAGTGAATGGAATGGCTCTTGGCATAGTCAGAACAATGGGTGGAGATTTGGGCAGTGTCAATTCTATAAAGAGCCCAGAATGGAACCAAATATGTTATCTTTTCAGAACATAAACGAAAGTTCAGGCTTCTGCATAATGAAATAATGAATCAGATAGAACAGAAATTAGAGTTTATAAAATACATAACCATACCATTGTTTTCTAGTTCTGGGGAATAACAACTTTCAACCCTGGACAATATATTAGTTTTAGCCTTAATCATTTTAATTATTATCTTTTTGTTGTCTCATAGCAATAGCTTTATGTTATCTAATATGATTGCATCATGACAACAATTATTGTATTTGTGGGCACCTTTAGACCTCATATCCACTTGCATTAAGTTGCATGCATATTTTAACACTAATACAATGCTAGTTGGCTTCACAGATCTGACAGTGGAGTCCATTGTTTCCAAGGTCAGCCTACCCTATAGCGTTTTTGCTTGCGCTCGGGTGTGTTGCTTTAGCGTTTAGTACGATTTTTGCTTCTTTCAGTGCGTTTAATGTAAGTTAAATACATTGAGGTAAATGGAGTGTCACTCCCAGTCACCTCCCAAACACAAATAAAAATACTAGTTAACAACTGAATGTCAAACGCTTTTCACTTGACATGTACTTTCACTGGCATTTGATCTTAAGCTTTTAACTGCAAATCAAACACTAGTGGTTTCCTGGCCATACTCTTTTAAACCTCTGACAATTCCTTTTCAGTTCCATACACTGAAGGTCTGATTTATCAAGGAATGAAAAGTTAACGTAATTTGTATTTTTAAAATCAGGCAGAAATTGCACGCACATACACCTGCATTCAAGTATAAGCGGATTTCCAGAAACGTTTCCAGTTAAATACGGTTATAAGTATGCCCGACTATTCGGCACTTGCCGTATGCAGACAGACACAATATAGTGCAGGATACGGATAATGCATATGTGCAATATAAAGTCCCATCAGAATGCACAGGAAAAAAATACATTAACACATGTGAATAATATAATCAATAATAATAAATACTTTGAACACATTTTTTTTTTTACATGAAATAAGTGTCTCTGGATGTTATTATTGCCTACTGTACATAAGATGTATTTATACAGCTGGTCTTAGTTGTAGACACATGTTCTAGCATGCATACGTGACCGTCATCACTATCAATCGGCACTTACACCCAACCTGTAGCTGGTGCAAGTGATATGGCTAAAAATCATGTACCTCAGAAATGCCCAGAGCATGAATCGTTCAAATGTGTGTGTGCTCAATCTTTTCACGCCCTTACTGTACATTCAATACATGGATACGCCCCTTTCCCCCCTCGTTCCGATGTCGTAGGCTGACGGAATTGTCGTTTGTGTTCAAAGACTAATTGCATGCACTTTCGTTCAGTCCATTTCTGAGCATGCACAGAACAATTTTACACAAAATGCAGCACTAATGGCTGGGACTTATGTTCTTAGATTACGTCCATGACTGTCTGATCGCTACTATTTTAAGGCACAATGATGATGTCATAAGCACATCAGAATATACTTAAGCATTCAGCTATGCAGAACAATCTGTGATAATGTAAAACAAGCAGTGTAGCACATTGACTTCAGGAAAATGTTATCTATTAATTTTTTACTCATGAGAAAAGAGATACAGCAATTTATAAACAAGACAACACCCATAATTCAGATTTAGTCAGACATCTAAATTAGAAGATTATGGGTGAGTTTGATATCATAACTAATTATACTGTTTTGAAGAAAAAATAGGACTAAGAACAGTAATGACAATTTCTGTATGAGTACTGTACTCTGTATTATAAACAATGGCAATCCCTACATCTGAACTCAACTATATAATGATAACATTGTCTTGAAAGTAGATGCTACTCCCTAGTGAAGACATTTTTCCAGAGGGTGTATCATAAGTCATATAATTGTATACAAACATAAACAGGACCATTAATAACCTGCCCCTAGTTCTCTGCTAAAATCGTTTACTTTAAAACACAAGCACTGTAAATCTTGGGCTATGTGTTGCTCCATCTGTGATAAAGAACAGATCGTATATTAAAAAGACAAACAAAAAATAAACTCCAAGAGAAGCTAAAAAACTATAAACAGATAGGGCAGAAAGTAGAGGCTAAAGTGCACTCTTGGACAACCAGCCATAGACAATCACTTTTAAGGTTGCTATACGCCTGTCATTTGGAGGAAGATATACTTATAGAAAGTACACAGCACTCTTTAAAAAAAAAAAATAAAGCTGTCATGTTTGTTAAGGAACTGGAGCTTACTATTCTGCATAATTATGGAAACTCATGATTCTGAATGTATTACATTACATAACACTGACGTCTATCTCTACCTGTATCTACACATTGTATAGGCCTTTTGTGAGGTGCTAAATGCGCTGGAACACCAGCTCTCAGCTTATTGAAAAGTTAAAGAAGAATTCAACTCAAAGCTATAATTGAAGTAAAGAACTCTTCCCCAAGTGACAGAATGGTGGAATCACATGTTCCAGAGTAATATACCTTTACCATCACAGATATAAATCCATACTCCAAGGCTGGATACCCTGGAGATGTTTAAATGAAGGCAACATTTAGTGAAGTGTGTGAATAATGCTGACTGGATGGTGTCCCCAAACCATGGGAATGGACCATGGTAAATGAGGGACACAGAGTATATTAAAAGCAAAGGCTTCCACGTAGGTGTGGCACATTCATAAATTGAACAAATAACATACCACCATGATCAGGGTTCAGTCATCAAAAAAATGTTGCCCTGCTGGTTGCATAAAATTATGGATAGCAAGAGGAGATCTGAGTGATCAAGGGGTAAATGTATCATACTCTGGTTTCTTGAACTTGCGGGAGTTCGGCGAGATGACAGCTAAAATTTAAAGCGGCGCTGCCTTGTAAAGGGAAACTTGCCTTTACAAGGTATTGTGATACCTCTGTATTACATCAAAATGCAATTCAGTTGACTGCAAATTTCAACCGGTGACACAAGCTGCTGGTTTCATCAAAAATAGTCTGACAAGAACTCCACAGAGCAGGATATAGTCAGGTTGCTGTAGATTAATTGCTCATCACAACTAGAAATACATGCTTGCAAGTTCAGTGGTGCAAATAACACAGGAAATGGACTACCGAGCAGTGGAGGAAGGTGACATGATCAGATGAATCATCCTTTACCATGTTTTTTTGGCATACATAGGAATGAACGCTTGTTTCTACAGTGAAGGGTTCTGGTGGCTCCATAATGTAGTGGAGCACATTTTTCTGGCACTGAGGTGCAGTTATTCCCTTAGAATGCAAGGTCGGTGTTAATTGCTATTTAATGGTTCTGAGTGATCATCTTCAGCCCATGTTGCAGTGTTTATTTCTGAAAGTAAGGGTGACTTCCAGGATGACTATCCTAGAAGACACTCCTCCCATCCCCAGTGCACATGCCATTGCCCAATGGTTGGATGAACATGGCACAGATGTTGTCCATATACCATGGCCTCCTCAGTCACTAGATATGAATCCAATAGAGCATATGTGGGATATTCTGAAACAATGCTTAAGACCACATTATTTACCACCATCGACTAGATGTCAGTTGAGTGACTTTCTGGTGGAAGGCGGGTGATGAATCCATTCAGCAGAATTCCAGACTTCAGAACCCTCTGTTCCACAATACATACAGGTCATATTGGCTGTACATGATGCCCAATGTCTTATTAAGTAACTTTATATAATTGGTGCAATTTTTTGGTATATTTTGTCTGAAATAAATTGCGTTGCACACATAAAGGGATTTCAGGGTGTATTTGTGATATGCTGCTTAGCTATCATTGTGGCACCAGCAGTCTTATAATAAATGTAATTTACTGTACAAGTTGTGTGAGATAGGTGAGGTTAAGAGCATGAGATTATGTTTAACATGATCAGCATACCAAGGGAGCGAGATTGTAGACCATTAAGTAATTCAAAATGGGCAAATTGATTCAACGGAATAGATAAATCTGTACATATTGCTTAGATTCAGCATGGCCAAATTAATTTGTAAATTTTTCACCAAAAACTCAGAGATTAGAAATCCATAATTAAATTAATTGAAGTCAATATAAAATGGAAGAGACAATCACAAAGCAACAACCTCCATCAGTGGGGATTATAAAGTGGTGCACCGTCACCACCTGTTTTTTGGTCTTTTCTTTTGTTTGCTTTTTTCATTATTTTTTTTAATTTTAATTCCTTGGATGGCATGGCAAGGTGACCTAATCTGTCCCCTCAGGATGATTGTGGGCATAATGTGTAACAAGGGAAGATGTGGGGTCATAATGGGATGAAGGATATGTCAGATGTGTATAATGAGGGATGTGCTCACCCATGGTGTACCTAATCCACCATTCATGACCATAATCACCATCAATCAGTCACCATTGCATGACCATAACCTTATAATACGGGCAGAATCTTGTGACAGCATGTGCCACAGCTGAAGCCAGCAGATAAGTATTGAGCTCTTTACTGAACTTTACCACTAATGGTGGACATCACTGTTATTATTTATTAACATTTATTTATGTGGCACCAGCATAATCTGCAGCGCTTTACAATTGAGAACAAACACAGTAATAAAAAAATACTGGGTTTTACAGATAGAGAGGTAAGGGGGCTATCAATATATATCTTACTCGCATTCAGGGGTGCCAAGAGGGGGGGGTGGTGCAAAGTACCAGGGCCTGCCTTGGGTCCCGGCTTACCTGTGTAGTAAGAGGAGCCGCCAACCTCATGTAGCCACGCCCCTTAGGTGACTATGGGAGGTGCCCCAAGAAGTTGCTGTACCAGGCCATCAAATTCTTCTAGGCAGCCCTGCTGACACTTACTGATACTGGGGAATTCTTTAGACATTAGTTGTATTGATCATCTTACTGGCCATTACCACTTCTGGGCACTCTTATGGATTTTAGACTAGACAATAATTACTAGACAGATATCTTTGGCACCTTACTGGCCATTTCCACTACTGGGCGCCTTTTTGGACATTATTAGTAATTGGCTTCTTAATGGCAATTGCTGCTCCTAGACACTTACTGGGCACCATTATTAATGGGTATATTACTGGCATCAGCCCCACTGGGCTTCTTATCAGCTATTAGTACTAATGGCCGTCTTAATGGCTATTACTGCGTCTGACGGTCATGTTACTAGGCAGTAATAGATATTACTGGCACCGATGGTCATGTTGCTAGGTAGCAATGGATATTACTACCACCGACGGTCATGTTACTAGGTAGCAATGGATATTACTGCCACCGACGGTCATGTTACTAGGCAGCAATGGATATTACTGCCACTGGCGGTTATGTTACTAGGCAACAATGTATATTACTGCCACTAACTGTCATGTTACTAGGCAGCAATGGATATTACTGCCACCGACGGTCATGTTACTAAGCAACAATGATTATTACTGCAACCGACGGTCATGTTACCAGGCAGCAATGGATATTACTGCCACCGTCGGTCATGTTACTAGGCAGTAATGGATATTACTGCCACCGACAATCATGTTACTAGGCAGCAATGGATATTACTGCACCGACGGTCATGTTACTAGGCAGCAATAGGTATTACTGGCACCGACGGTCATGTTACTAGGCAGTAATAGATATTACTGGCACCAACGGTCATGTTACTAGGCAGTAATGGATATTACTGCCACCGACGGTCATGTTACTAGGCAGAAATGGATATTACTGCCACCGACAATCATGTTACTAGGCAGCAATGGATATTACTGCCACCGACGGTCATGTTACTAGGCAGCAATGGATATTACTGCACCGACGGCCATGTTACTAGGCAGTAATGGATATTCAGGGCTGCCAAGAGGAATTCAGGGCCCGGGTACAACAAACTCATGGGGCCCCCCCATAGTTGAGTAAGCCCTAAAAAATTTTTGCGCCGCCGTGACGCGGGTTTGGTCATACATTCAGGGGCGTGTCAATGCGCCATTGGGGCGTGGCTAGCCTAACGACGGTGCAAAAATTTTCGGGAATGTGGTCATACATTTGGGGCCGTGGCAATGCACCGTTGGGCGCATAGCTAGCACATCAAAATCACTAGGTCCTGAATTCACCACAGCGTCACATATGTCCAAGCACTCCTGACTTTTAAGACATCCAGCACCACAGTGTAGTATACAAAGAATGCAGTGTGTACACAAACAGTTCAGTCTTGGCCTGCGCCCACTGGGCTCACCAAACATTGGCATTGTCCCTACTAGAATCACAACATTTCACACACTATGCTGCTCTGTCCTACCTGTTCTTCTCACTTTCTCCACCCGAGGCTGCTGGTTTCTTTAGTTGTGGCTTGCCTGGATCTTGGAATGTAGAAGGACCTATTTGGGAAAAAAATGGCTACATTTAGAAAATTTCAGTCAGACGCAGCGTTAAATCAATAGCACCCACGATTAATAATTAGGCCTTCCTCCAGCCCCAACATTAAAATAATAGAATTCACATGTAATAAATAAACCTATTTCCCGTCATGCAAACAGCCTAGCAATACCTATTTCCCGCAACCATCACTGCCATTAAATAATTCATAGTCACATTTAATAAATAGACCTCATCCTCCCCAAACTCACCTCCACATTCAATAGGCCCCAAATCACCCCATCTTAAATTAATAATCCCCACTATTAAATTGCCTCACCATCACCCTACAAACAAAATAGCGCCCATTAATTAGCCACCACCTACCGCACACACACTACATTGCAACAAGCCCCATCACAACTACACTGCGCCCTCCATGCTGCTTTCCCCCCTTTTTATTCACTCTGTGCCTCTTTGCCCCTTTTTTTTATAACTCTGTGCCTCTCTGCCGCTGTTTTCCTCCTCTGTGCCTCTCTGCCCCTGTTTTCCTCCTCTGTGCCTCTCTGCCCCTCTTTTCCTCCTCTGTGCCTCTCTGCCCCTCTTTTCCTCCTCTGTGCCTCTCTGCCCCTCTTTTCCTCCTCTGTGCCTCTCTGCCCCTCTTTTCCTCCTCTGTGCCTCTCTGCCCCTCTTTTCCTCCTCTGTGCCTCTCTTTTCCTCCTCTGTGCCCCTCTTTTCCTCCTCTGTGCCCCTCTTTTCCTCCTCTGTGCCCCTCTTTTCCTCCTCTGTGCCCCTCTTTTCCTCCTCTGTGCCTCTCTTTTCCTCCTCTGTGCCTCTCTTTTCCTCCTCTGTGCCTCTCTTTTCCTCCTCTGTGCCCCCTTTTCCTCCTCTGTGCCTCTCTTTTCCTCCTCTGTGCCCCTCTTTTCCTCCTCTGTGCCCCTCTTTTCCTCCTCTGTGCCCCTCTTTTCCTCCTCTGTGCCTCTCTTTTCCTCCTCTGTGCCCCTTTTTTCCTCCTCTGTGCCTCTCTTTTCCTCCCCTGTGCCTCTCTTTTCCTCCTCTGTCCCTCTCTTTTCCTCCTCTGTGCCTCTCAGTTTCTTTCCTTACCTTTTGTCAGCTTCTTTCTTTTCTTCTCTTCTCTTCTGTCTTCTCTTCTTTCTTCTTCTTTGGTCTTGTCAGGCTGCGGCGCTCCTCACTGACTGACTGCCGGGCGTGACTTGATGACGTCACGCCCGACAGTCAGTGTGAATGGAGAAGACAGGAGAGGAGGGACGCGGCGCCGCGGTCACGTGAGTATTGATTGTTTTTTTTTTTTTTTTATTTCTTATAGCTCCCCCCACCAACGCCCCCCCCTCCCCCTACCCCGCGGGAATTTTTTTTTTAAAAAAATAAAAATACGCAAAATACAAAAAAATAAAATAAAAAAAAAAAATGACAAAAAATAGCAGCAAGGGCCCGGCCCGGGCCCCCTGGCATGGCCGGGCCCGGGTAAAATGTACCCGCTCCCCCCCCCTCTCGGCGGCCCTGTGGATATTACTGCCACCAACGGTCATGTTACTAGGCAGTAATGGATATTACTGCTACTGATGGCAAACTGACGCTCCTTACAACTGGCATAATAGATCTAGTTCTTATAGCTCTTGCTGATCATTGTTAATGGCAAACAAGATCATGCAACATTATTACTGATATATTTGATCCTATTGGGCATTATCAATGGCATGTTGGTACTTGGGGATATATGAAAATCATATTAGAATTATGGGCTCTATCACAGTAAAGTATACTGTATGATGTTGGGCAATAATGAAGCGTTGGATTCTAAACCTAATGTAACATAAACTAATAAAACTTCACCTTTTAACTAACTAAACATTAACAAAACAAATAAGACAGTAAAACAACAAAAGCTTAAACACAATGCTAACAGGATGGTGGTGGGGATGGAACAGGCTAGTTATACAGGAACAATGTGTAATAAAATAAATTATATTTAATTTAGCAGAATCAATGTTTTTGGGCAAATTTCCTGAATTACTCAAATTATTTACATGTACACATGTAACCACTGCACAGAAATGAGCAATGTTTTCAAAGCAGCTAAATATTTGCCTTGTTTTGTGAAGTTTCACATGTTTCCCAGGCAGAAATTGGCCTTAGGTATATCACCCAAACCACACAGCAGAATGAATTGACCGTTGTTTTCTCATCGTATTCATAGACTATACATTCAGTGAAATGCGTATTGACAAATACAGTACGGAATGCTGAAGCAAAATCAGAAATCAAAGATTGTTTCTAGTAATCGAGCATGTCACATAAATAATTAGTTAGTCAATACGTCTTGCTTTTACCATTTGTTTACCGCTCCCAGGAATAGTGAGATCTCCTATCTCAAACTAACAATTACCGTCTCCTGGGGATGCCTATGCCTACTACCGCTGCAGCTTGTTTCAGCAGTTCTCCATCCTGGAGCGGAACTCCAGAGCATAATTATACTCTGCCTGCTACAGAAAGTCCTCTCAGGACATTACGGTGCTGAGTTTAGTCCCTGGAAACAGTCTGTTGATTCTGGCTCAGCCCATGAGATAGATGTCATACTGAATTGCTGCATCACAATATGTTTAACCATTTAGATTAACATGTATTGCTTATCCAAGTACCTGCTCACTAAATTTACATTATTACTCTCCTGTGGGTATAAATGATGAAGTAATCAATTGGATCAGTGTTGTAAATTTAGAATCTTCATAGACTTATCATAATAGGGCAGGAAATGTTACTATATTATTGATAGAAGATAGAAAACGTTGCACAACTTGGATAAATTGTAATGATGGAGGAAATTGAATGACTTTAAAAGGAGCAATAGAACTGCCAGAGCGAGTAGTACATTTATGAAGCTGCTTCATGACAGTTTCGTGGTCCAGCTACTAGAAAATCTGAACAGAAAATATATACATGTAAAAAACAAATGCAGATAGGAAAAATGTACCATGGTTTTTACATTGTGTCAACACATTACATGAGATTATGGTAAAATAGATTACATTAAATATTACTCACAAAACAAACATACTATTCTATTAAGAGTAAACACAATGTAAAAGAAAAATGTAGTAAAATCCAATAGTCAGAGCTAAAACGTAAGAGCAATGAGGTTATGGAATCAGCTGCCAGGAACGTGTTTCCAGATTTAGGAAAAGGTTGGATATTTTTTAGGCTTCTTATGTAAGAATTGTTAAGTCAAGGAAAATTGAGTTTTCTTCAGCAGTAATTTTTAATCTTTATTAACATTAGGAAAAATAATAAAGCCAAGAGATACGGCCCAGCGGAATCTGCTCCCTCCACCTCCACCACAATGGCATTAGTTACTTTTCTAAAGGTACAATGTAAAAGGCGAATAGTTCTTAATTTCTAATAGAACCCATGTTTGCAGATATTATACAGGACAGAAAAATATCTCCACAATACAGATTTCCCAAACTCAGCAAACCATCAGCCCCCACTCTGCACTTTGTGGCAACTGGCCCTCTCAGATTACCACCCTGGAAGGAATATCATTCCTCACAGCTCCATCTGGTCTTAGTACAAACATTGTAGAGAAAGCAACAGCTCTTCGCCTGCCTGCAACCTATTTTTATCTATAGCCCTGAAATGCAACAAAAGACCTGTGTGATTTAGAGCTCTGTGTCAGAATGTTAGACTGATCCCATGTAAACAGCTGAGGTGACTGTTCAGTACATGACATGACTTCCAAGCATTTGTAGTTCACACATGCGTATATGTCAGAGTCATGATGTAATGAGGATGGTGGAGTGTGGGTGGGGGCTATTCGGGGCTTCCTAAATGTATATGCCTGTCTTTTTTACAAATATGGCACCAACATTCCGTACAGGGCCTGAATATCCTATAGGCCAGGCTTGACTAACCTGTGGCACTCCTCCAGGTGTTGTGAAACTACAAGTGCCAGCATACCCTTGCAGCACTAAGCTGCTATATATTGTCAAAGCATGCTGGGGCTTGTAGTTTACACCTGGAGTGTCACAGGTTAGCCAAGCCTGCTATAGACTGACTGGGCTGCAGCCTAGGGAGCAAGGCTTTTGGGGAAGGGCAAAATTGTGACAGGGAGAGGTATGAACTGAAATCCATTTTTACATATTCGAGAATAGTTATTCACCAAATGAAAAAGAAAACCTGAAAGACCATGTAGTAAGATATTAATCTAGAGATATTACCATGGTAAAGGTTGATGACAAAGAGTCATCCTCAGGCGGGTGCTTGTGGGTAAACGAGTAGGAGAGACAAGAATGGTGACAGGCGCAGGTGTGACAGCCCCACCCACCGTCCACCTTTACCCTCAGTAGCGCTCGTTCATGCCTCCATGGTGCTACACAGTGCTGATTTTAGTGAGAAAGATTTTTGTGACCCTTTTAAAAAGCCAAGTAGAACTGACTTTCAAAAACAGCAGTTACATTTTTCACCACGTTACACCCACCTCTTATTTTCAGATTTGCCAGAAGTGAGATTTGAAAAGAAGGCAAATGTGCCATTATATAAGATTGTATTGTGATGGGATGGGCATCGTCTGCCATCCTGCTCCACCATGATTTATTCAGTTTCACTGCTTGCCAGACTAGTTAATACTTACTACACCAACTGATGCTGTTTGGCCAAGTCAGCCACTCATCAACTAATAGTGTCAAATGCATACCATTTCTTCGGTAGCTGGAAATTATGCTTCTTGGGTAACGTGTAGCTGCTGCAGCATCTCTTTGCTAGTTTCTCTGGCCGAGTCCTCAGTGTGGATCAGGACTACTGGGTAGCTGGCACATCGCTAATCTAGGATGTTGGGCTCAGTGCAAGACTGGGAATTTATTGCAGTGTGCGATTTAGTCCATTGGCCACAAGAACACAGCACGCATAGGTATCTCACTGGGTCAACCTGAACACTTATCAATGGCATTAGAGGCATGGTTGTGTGTCTGCCTCCTTGTCAGTGGCGCACGCAGGGGGGGTTTCTGGGGCTCCAGAAACCCCTCCCCTTTGCTAACGCAGTGCCCCACTTAGCGGCTCTGTCAAAGAAGCGTCCCCGGCGGTGCTGTATACAATACAGCACTGCCGCAGACGCTTCTTTGACAGCGCCGCGGCTGCTGTATAGTACAGTGCTGCATGCGCAGCAGCTCTCGTTTTTTTGGGGGGTTTTTGGTGGGGGGGAAGCCCCCCTAACAATCCTGTGTGCGCCCCTGCTTGTCCACATACAACCAGTTGCCAATGGGGTTCAGACCTACCTCAGCACTGATGGTTCTCATAATCTCTAGATCTACTACTCAGACTTACTTCCAGGGCTTTATCCCTGGGTAAACTTGAAACTCGAACTTCGAACACACTAATGTTTGCTGTCCAAATTGTAAAACATTAAAAATACTGTGTAGCCTTTTAAACTGAGCTGGCAACATCTTATAGTTTATTTTAGAGCAGCAATCCCACATAGGATGTTAATTTATTGAAACAAAAAGTTAAGTACCTTTTAACCATGCATCTGTCATTTTTCTCTTCTATATCCATCAAATCATTATCTTCTTTCAAAATCTTTGGAGGGAAAACAGGTATGGCTGCAGACATAGGCACTGGCTCACACAGCTCTCAGCATGTCATGTGATGGCAGTGGGGAAAAGGAAGGGGAGGATGTTACAGTGCAGATAGAGCTAGAATGGGCATTCCAAAGTTGCCATGGCACCAGGGTCGGACTGGGCCACCAGGGGGCCGGGGTATCCCCCTGATCGCTTCCCCCTCTTGGTGGGGGAAGCAGGCAACTTAAAAAAAATAAAAATTGAAAAAATTAAAAATAAATACTCACGTGACCGCGACGCCACTCCTCTCTGCTCCGTTTGCACTGAATGTCGGGCGCGATGACATCACATTCAGTGAGGAGCAGCACAGAGAGGAGTCAGCAAGAAGACAGAAGAGAAGAAGAGAAGAAAGAATCCAATTGAAAAGGTAAGTGAAGGAATGGAAGCATGGAGGAGTAAAGGTAGCATGGCAGAGAGTGAAGGGGGAGCACAGACAGCATGGCAGAGAATGCAGGGGGGCACAGACAGCATGGCAGAGACTGAGTGAAGGGGGAGCACAGATAGAATGGCAGAGACTGAGTGAAGGGGGAGCACAGACAGCATGGCAGAGAGTGAATGGGGAGCACAGAGAGCATGGCAGAGAGTGAAGGGGGGCACAGACAGCATGGCAGAGAGTGCAGGGGGGGCACAGACAGCATGGCAGAGACTGAGTGAAGGGGGAGCACAGACAGCATGGCAGAGAGTGAAGGGGGAGCACAGACAGCATGGCAGAGTGTGAAGGGGGCCAAAGCAGCATGGCGGAGTGTGAAGAGGGGCCAAAGCAGCAAGGCAGAGTGTCAAGGGGGGCCAAAGCAGCATGGAGGGTGCAGTGTGATCATAAGGAGGCACAGCATGGTGATGAAGGGGCACAGTAATGTGTATGTGATGGCACAGCAGACTTGTGGCAATGTAATGTGTTTGGTAAGTGGTGGATAACTAATGGGTGCTATTTTGTTTGTGAGGTGATGATGGGGCAATTTAATTTTATAGTGGGAACTATTAATTTAAGAGGGGTGGCTATTAATTGAATGTGGGGCTGAGTTTGAGGAGCATGAGGTCTATTTATTAAATGTGAATATGAATTATTTAATGGCAGTGACGGTTGCGGGAAATAGGTATATTTATTATACGTGAATGCTATTAATTTATTGCTGGGGCTGTCTGGAGGGCCGGAAACAGGTTTTTTTTTATTAAATGGGAATACTATTACTTTAATGTTGGGGCTGGAGGAAGGCCTAAGTATTAATTGTGGGTCCTATTTATTTAACGCCGGGGCTGGTTGGAATTTTCCAAATAGGGCCCCCAACATTCCAGGATCCAGACAAGCCGCAACTAAAGAAACCAGCAGCCACAGGTGGTAAAAGTGACAAGAACAGGTAGGACAGTCTGTCAAATGTTCTGAGTCTAGTGTGACAATCCCGATTTTTGACTACTGTTCTGCCCAATCTAAGGGGCAGGTCAAGACTGTGTACTCTTTATATGCACACTGCATTCTTTATAAACTACACTATGGTGCTAGCTGTCCTTTGTGGGTTGACCACTCCCCCTCTAGTGTCTGGTCTCACCTCTATGATGGCTGTTCACACCACCTCTGGTGGGCCCCTAGCAATGTAGTCCCTCGGTGGGCCCTTCATGTCCCAGTCCGACACTGCATGGCACTCTGTAGAATTCATTACTAGTATTAATAGCTGCCTGAAAAAACAAACTAAGGAGAAATTTTAAATATGAAGATTCCTCTTATATCCTGCCACAATGATTTTTCATGGGGTTGCTGTTTTAACATCTTATTTTAACAACAAGCTTCAAACTCTGGCCATAAATTTGATTTCATGGTTTATATATTGACAGGTTCTAACCAAATTTTATACTGCTTCTCCAACTGCCCCTTTCTTTGGTGGTTCACAATGCAGCCACACTCGCCTACCTGGGAAATAGAAAGTGAGCTGGACTATAATCCCAATCCCATATTTAACTTTCCCACCCTTGAAAGCCCACATGCTCCAACTCCTGTATAACTTGTAAGTGTTTGGATCTCAGCACCAATTGAGTTATTTACTAACCAACTGTAAATGTGAAAATGCACGACAACCCATAACAATCAATTAGACATTTTACTTTCATTATCTAACTTGGACATGATGCCCTCCCTTCACATAAACAACTTAATGACCTGAGGGCTTTTACCCCTTCATAACCACACCAATCTTTGATTTGGAAATACATCAGTCTCTGTGAGTAACTTTTCTATTTTGTAGGCTAGTGAAGCAAACTTATTTTTTTTCCTGGGTACAGATAGGGCTTTCATTCGGAGCATTTTGGAATTTATATATTTCTATTTATGGGATTTATACAAGTAATCAATAGCAAATGTAACGCCCCCTAGTGGCGTGTTAGTAAAACCCTGCGCCTCAGTGAATACAGGAGGGGTCACTTAGAGGGCAAGCTAGAAGTTTATGAAAAGTTATATAAACTGGTTACGATGGGGATAACCCAGCCCAGTCTGTGAGACTAGGGGAGAAGAAGGAGGGGCTGTAAAAGAGGGGGAAAAAAAGAGATAGAGAGAGAGGAAAGACAGGAGAGGAGAGATGTAGCTGGGGACCTGGGAGAGTGGGGTGGAAGCTCCAGGATCCCCCAGCATTGCCTGGAAGTCTGAGCGTAGTGACTGTGCCAGGGCAAGGAATGTGTGCCTTGAATGAGGGGGAGAACTCCATGTCACTATAGAGAACCCAAGAGAGAGGGGGACACTTTGCATGGAAGAGACCCTGGAGTGAGGGTTGCTACAAGAGACATGGTAGCTGTATTGTCTGAGGCTGGGAGTACACAGAGTGAAGTGTCAGAGCCAACAGGAGACATCATCCCTGCAGAGGAGGGGTGAGCTGCAGTTGAGAGGTACACAGTGTGTCAGAGCTGTATTGAGGAGAAGCTGCCTGCCTGTTAGCATCCATGCGAGTGTCCCTGCAGAGGAGGGTGATCTGCAGTGACGTATGGAGTGTAAGAGACATGTGATTTATGTTATATAACATCTGGATAACATTAAGAACTGTGCAGGAGGAGTAATGAGATATATTTGCAACCATATTCGTATTGCTCATTAAGAACTGTGCTGGAGAGGGTAAGGCGCAGTATATATTTTTCTTTATTGCTGCAACCATTCTGATTATCGTGCTGGAGGAAGAGGAGTGTAAACAAAAAGTTTAGTTTGTCATAGAGATGGTCTGGCGCCCAAATTATTGTGACTTTGATTACACTGCATCACAAAGTGACATTACCTGTGTCCCACTAACTACAAAGAAACACTTGCATGTGCAGGGACCCCCTGATCATTTACACCCATGCCCATCAGCTAGCCAGGGCTTGTGAAGGAGGTGCTGTGTACCCTTTGCACCTCATACTACACACAGTGACAGGGGGTTGCACAAAAATAGGAAAGAATCCTTAAAACTACTATTAGGAATTTAGGGCAATCAACCCCTAGAAATTTACCCCAAGAATTTACTGGTCGACTCTCATGAGTATAGTGATTCCAAATATGTGGAGCTCGTACCAGGTGTGATTGAATTATAGAGCCCAGAGACAAAGATACATTTAGAAATTATAGGGGGGGAGGTAAAAGTCCACAACTGGGTAGGAAACTTGGAGGAAGATAGGACCCCTTTCTAAGCTTTTTTATTTGATTAACATCCCTCATAGAAATGAAACCGTAGACTCACTGACAGTCCGCTTCTTTAACGAGAAGATCAAGCACCAATTTTATGCACCTTTTAAAACAGCAGCTGACACTGAATTGAAGTTGTACTTTCATCTCCCACCTTGATTACAGTAACCTTTTGCTAACTGACCTTACACATCTGTGCTGCAACTTTCTGCTAGAAATTGATCTGTCTGTTTTCAACAGGATCCAATTACAAATTCTGGTTCTAACCTTCAAAGCCCTCAAAAATGCTGCACCTGCCTAACTCTCTTCTCGTTAATATTTATCTTCTTACTTATGTTCTTTGATCTGCCAAGGACTCATACCTTTAATTTTCTCCATTTAGCAGCTCCCATTTCCACATGGAAGATGTACTTTGTTCTTCCTCTAATCTCTGAAAAGATATTCCTTGGTCATTCTTACTATTCCCTAACCTTCAATGCATAACATACCTCTTCAGGAAAGCTGATCACAGTCCCCGATTGCCAGGGGATCTAGTTAATTGGCAACCTCAATGTCACCCTCCCCATCTCTACACATCTTGTCTCAAAAACCCAATGGCTAAATATAGTATTAATGGTACTATACTGGGAAATACAGAGGAGGAAAGGAATCTAGGAGGCACTATTTTAGTGACTTAGAGGCAGGTAAGCAATGTGACAAAGCAATGAGAACGGCAAGTCAGATTCTTGGCTGCATAGGGAGAGGAATCAGTAGCAGAAAGAAAGAAGTAATAATGCTACTATATAGGTCATTGGTACGGCCTCATCTAGAATACTGTGTTCAGTTCTGAAGGCCATATCTGCAGAAGCATAGGAAAAAATTAGCGCCTGTACAAAGAATTGCAGCTAAATTGGTGCATGGCCTATAACACAAAACTTACCTGGAAAGACTAAAAGATCTTAATATGTATAGTTTGGAGAAGAAAAGGGAAGGGGGGGGGACATGATAAAAACTTTCAAATATATCAAGGGTTTTAAGATGATACAGGAGGGAAACATACGAAAAAAGGATGAGAAGTACTAGAACACAAGGAGATGCACTGACACTGGAGGGAAGAAGGGTCAGAGGAAATTTGAGGGAAAATGTCTTCACAGTAAGAGTAGACTATAAGTGGAATAGCCTCCCATCAGAGGTGGTAGAGGCTTCTACAGTAGAGCAATTTAAACATGCTTGAAATAGACATAAGGATATTTTTTTACAAATAACTAAAGATCAAATAGAGTTTGTGGCTAATATAGGTTAAAATATGGGCAGGTTCTTATCTGCCGTCCAATTTCTATGTTTCTATTGGGGATAATGGGCTGAGGTGGGGGTGACACATGCACCTCCTTACACTTGGGGAGGAGGACTGGGAGAAGGAGGGGCACACAGACACTGTCCGAGTACAGTAAGAGCCTGAATTGAGAAGTGAGGCAGAACGCACGGAGATACAGGTACGCTTGTCAGTAACCTTAGGGCTGCTGCAAGTACACGATGTGCGTAATGAACATGACGGTCACCAGCACTAGCTAGCAGCTTCTAATTGGCTGATTACCGATTCACCTCTGAAGCTTTCTTCATTGCTTGTACCTATATGATATGATTTTGTGGGAGCATTGTTTTAATGAATTTTTTGCTACATTTATTCGTACATGAGAAATAAAATTATATTATTGAGATTTTTTTATCTTACAATTTTCGCTATCAATACAAATGTTAAAAAATGGTTCTTGTGCCTTTGATCTGGTTTGGTGTACGCCTGATGTATTGTGCTGGTGTAGAACTGGAGGCATCCTGACTCAGCATGTGGGCGTGAATGCGCGGTTATTATATGCAGCCTTTTAGCTTTTTCCACCAGCATTACAAGGACTTTATTCTGTACTAGAAACTAACTAGGTGTTAGGTGCATTCTCCTGATCATAATTTATACATTAAGGACCTGATTCATTAAGGAAAGTAAATAAAAAAAAGGAGTAAGTTTTCTCCTGGACAAACCATGTTACAATACAAGGGGTACATATTAGTTTATTATTTTGCACATAAGTTAAAAACTGTCTGTTTTTTCATGTAGCACACAAATACTTGATAGCTTTATTTTTACACTGACATTAAAAGTTGATCTAGGGCATACCCTACCCCAATTATAAATCTGTCCTCACATTTTATATTTACCTCCCCCTCCAAAACAACATGGTTTTACCAAGGTTTAAAGTTACTAATTTTTTTTGCTTTACTTTCCTTAATGAATCTGGTCCTAATTGTTTACATATGGTTGGCTCATTGCTGAAGACATGCACTTGTTTTTCTATTATCTACCTTTTTTCAAATTATTCTGAAGTTCTAGTAAACAATGTGTGTCTGGAGTTATAATCCTATGTTGTAAATAGTGCAGCACAGTGGCTTAGTGGTTAGCACTTCTGTCTCACAGCACTGGGGTCATGAGTTTGATTCCTGACAATGGCCTTGTTCTCCCCGTGTTTGTGTGGGTTTCCTCTGGGTGCTCCGGTTTCCTCCCACACTCCAAAAACATACTATATAGCGATGTACACAGAACTCACATCAGTCCCTGCCCCATTTGAGCTCACAGTCTAAATTCCCTAACATACACATACACACACCGAGAGAGACAAAGGTCAATTTAATAGCAGTCCATTAATTGACTGCTATTAAATTGACCTTAGTCTCTCTCGGTGTGTGTGTGTGTGTATGTTAGGGAATTTAGACTGTGAGCTCCAATGGGGCAGGGACTGATGTCAGTTCTGTGTACATCGCTGCAGAATTAGTGGTGCTATATAAATAGCTGATGATGATGATGCCTGCTGATTTGTTTGCAGTGTGAAGATGACAAAAGAGCAGACAAACTGGCAGCAGCTTAAGGGTTTCAAAACATGACTAGGCAGAAATCATTCTAGATGCATTACTGATGGACAGAGACAGAGGAACAGATTCGTTAGTGATGAAAGAATTATAATTGATCAGCATCTCACATACGATCAGAGACTCACAGTTAAAAAGTATTTTTTCCTTGGTACGTGTCAACAGAATGTCTGGATTGGGCAAAGTAACATATGCTTCATGTATTAAAGACCCCGGCATCCTGGGAGAACTCACGCTCCTAAACCTCTTCCCCTTCGTTGAGGAGACACTGGACACTGATTGAACAGAACTGCAGCATCTGTGTTAGTTTCTCCCTAATTGTTATACACTTTTTCTAACTATACTACCTCATAATGTTTATAATGGCTTACTAAGGACACATGGTTGTATTTACCATATTGGCAAATTAGGCACATCCCTATAGCAGTACAGTTTAATGTGCATCATATAAATGTTATGCTAACTGTATTTCATTTTAATGCTTTTTTTAAAATATTTGGTTACTACCAACCATCTACTGTTTGAAAAGTGAAGTGCAACCATTTCAACGCATGAAGATCCCGGCTCCCAGAATGACGTCAGTTTCCATGGCGACAGTGTGATTGCGATGCAAGGACGAGTGTGCTGTACAATGTCCATGACTTAGTAAAAAGCATTGTACAGCTCGCGCGTCCTTGCATCGCCCTTTTAACAGCCGCAATCACACTGTCGCCGTGGAAACTGACGTCATTCTGGGAGCCGTGATCTTAATGCGTTGAAATGGTTACACTTCACTTTTTCAAACATTCGTCAATGTCAGCATGTCTGCCATCAGAGTTTCGGGATCCTCGAGTCATGGTAAGTACTGTTGTTTTTTAGTAAGCTGTGATTATGAGTACAACTGGTGTAGGGTTAGGTACTCAATTTTGGCTTAGTAAAAAGCGACAGTATTTAGCACGACTCAGGGATCCAGAAACTCTGATGGCAGACATGCTGACATTGATGACTGTTTGAAAGCGTATATTAATTACAGTAATAATAATCATCCTATTATTTTCTTTCTAGTCTGTATAGTGTGCATTAGCTGTAAGTATAACACAATCACCTCCTGTCACGAACGCCCAGCCTGTCCCAGATACAGCAATCTGAACAGCTGGCTGTGACTGGCGTCACCTTAGTCACTTAGCAATGAATACAACTTTTCTGCCACCACAAAGGATTTATTATGGTGTCCTTACGTTCACCAGAACCACTTATTAATGTTTCACACTTAAATCACATATACATGTAGCATGAGCCTCCCTGGGCTTCGTAAGTTCACAAAGAATCACGGAGAATATACTAGATTTAATTTATTTAATCTGAAAAATGTTTCCAAGGCTTATTTACAAAAATTAATAACAAGACATACAATATGTTACACAAATGAGTTTTAGAAAATAAAATAAGAGTTACTACTTACTAGTTAAGACCTGATATGTGAAGGAACACAATTGAGGAACATGGGACAATTCAGTCTTGATAGACCCCTCATGAAAATACACAATCTGATGTCTAAAGCAGAAGATTTTAAACTCATTTTCCACATAGCTCTCACCCCCCACCATTGGAGTTTAGCTGTCAAAGGGCAGATTGATCTCCCAAATGTCACAGGGTTTTCGAAGTAAGCTTGGGATGTCCTGAGCTCTGGAATGTCCACAGGACCCGATTTCCCACCTTTGCTCGTTCTGCTTGGCTAGCTAGATGGTTTACAACTTTGGTACTTCAAACTCCTCCAAGACCTTTATCTATCCCAGGCCTGGCTAGTTTCAAAAGATTAATGACACTTGCATAAGTACAAACTCATGTCATCTAGCAAAGCACACGTTGAGATTACATTACAAGGTTACATACAATATACATTGTCATACATGAATTCAACAGAAAATAACAAACAGTCATTAGATATACTACATAATCATCACACTTCCCATATACTATAATAACGCTGCAGTACATATACAAGGGCATATATTTTAAAAAGTGTTTATCCATATGAATAGGTGATATTTTGAGTGCAATATACACTGCAACCAGTGAATTTACTTGTGGATCATTCATATACAAGACGTCAAAGTGGACTACATCCAGACTCATGCATTAATTTGTCCATGAATAATCAATTTTTATGGTTCATTTGGCAAACACTGTACCCGTCACATTAAAGGATCAGGGATACATTGCACTCTGGTAACACAAAGAAAGTCATTGCCTTGTAAAAGCCATTGAAACATTTGTATAAAACTTAGAGACTAGACATGTTTGTAATTATTTGCTTTTAAACTATTTCAGCTTTATTTCCTTCATTTTTGTGAAGTAGTCAGTGACCAGTGCTGTGGGTTAGGACTCCTTGTTGGGTCATATTTACTAAATATACAATCAGCTGTCAGACTTCTTAATAAATAGCAGTAAGATTAATAAGAAAGGTGTGTCTTTATATATGCAAAATATGAATTTATATCACCAGCTGACACATGGGCTGCACAATTTTGGTATGAAATTTGGTGTAATATTTCACTCTACCATAAATAAAACCAATAACACCTCTGTGTAGTTAGCTACAAAGTAGTTGATATGACAGAAGCAAAGACACTGATTAAGCATGTGGACATCTTGATCTAAATATGCGTATTAAAGAGTAATAAAGACTGGTGCTACAGCATAGAGACCATCCATCTCCATGGTATACAGATGCATTAACATTGTGATAAATTGCTGAGGGAGTTATTGTATATCCCAGTGGTTCCCAAACTGTGCGCCTAGGCTCCCTGGGGTGCCTTGGAGATCTCACAGGGGTGCCTTGGCCAGGGCCAGTGATAAGCAAGACGGGGGACTACTTGGTAATTATTTTGGCTTAGGGGTGCCTTGAAAGAATTTTGGAGACCCTAAGGGTGCATTGAACTGAAAAAGTTTGGAATCCACTGGTGTATCCTAATGGATGTGTAATGTGGGTATGTAAAGAATACAAACCTAAACATAGCCAATAACAGACAACATAAATGTGGATGTCTAAGTCAAACATCAAACACATTCAAAAGTGTATGAGGACCTATCACTTTTATGCTCTTCTTTTTCTTTCTTACCTCCCCTGCACTCCCCCCACCCCCTCATTAAACAATAGGATTGCCGGATACTGCCCCTTCTACAATTAGATTTGTTAAAGTCAATGTTTACAACACATTGTTCAGCTCTTTGTCTATATTTGCTGCTGTTATATCTCTGTTTATATAGATATATATATAGTTTATATCTTTAACGATCCATCAATGAAAAAAACGCTATAAAGTAAAAGAAACAAAGAAAAAAAGATAGAGTTGGGGATATGAAAGGAGCTTTAATATTACCTGAAACCAAAAGTAATCTTAAATTATATCCTTCATAAAAAATGTTATGCGAAAATGTAGTTATGACATACTTAGACAACCACATTGGGGGTGGAGAGAAGGATATGGCTGCAACAGAAGAAAACATTACAGAACCTGTCTAAAGCAGTACGATGAAATGGCTCTAATCCCTGGTGAAGGGTGATGACACTTTGTTATTTAAAAGTGATGTTTAATGCAGTGGATTCCAGACAGTCATGTAGGCACAAGCGCTCACAATATTTGTGCCGAGACAAGCCTGGCCTGGAAGAAATGCATAGTTTGTGCATCTGTAATTTATTATAAAAGACAACTAATGAATGCGCATGGTGTGATAGAGCCAGCTTACAAGTTCAGCAGGGATCCCTGAATTAGGTGCACATTAATGGCCCAGGAGGTGCTCTTTTTGCAGTAACTGCATGCTTGTTATAGCAACTTAATGTTCTGCATTTTCAGTGCTGAGACTGTGTGTAATTTACTAAAACATGTCACTCTCCACTAGAGATGCTCACTGACCCCCGTGTTTTGGTTTTGGCTTTGGTTTTGGATCTGGATTACCGTCGTGTTTTGGTTTTGCAAAACCGCCATTGCATGTTTTGGTTTTGGTTTTGCAAAACCGCCATTGCGTGTTTTGGTTTTGGTTTTGTTTTGCTATTTTGTTGAAAAATCAATGTTTTTGGGCATAAAATAACCTAATTTAGTGCTCCACCTGTTTCCTGGATAAGTAATGTAATTGTAAAGCTAATAAATTATCCAAAAAACAGTTTAATTCCTGGTAGGTAGGCCTTCATTAACTCTACACACAAACCAGATTGTCTTCCTCTCCATCTATGCATATTGGCAATGCAGCCATCGTCTTTGGGTGTATATTACACCCTACACTTATAGTTAAATATCTAAAGAAATGGACAAAGGCAGATTGGTTTCTGTCTCTATAGCCCCCCCGCCCTCCACTTGTAGTTGAATAGAAAAAAAGCAGCCTGGATAGACTGAACAATATAAAAAATAAATTGACCAAGGTAGTTTGGTGGCTGTCTATGAACCCCCAGACCTCCACTTGTAGTTGAATAGAAAAAAAGCAGCCTGGATAGACTGAACAATATAAAAAATAAATGGACCAAGGTAGTTTGGTGGCTGTCTATGACCCCCCCCGACCTCCACTTGTAGTTGAATAGAAAAAAAGCAGCCTGCATAGACTGTAGAATTAGAATATTAAAATAAATAGACAAAGGCAGTTTGGTATCTGTCTGCATCATAATCATCAACATCATCATTAGCACCCTCGTCGCCTACACAAATCTCCCCCTCATCCTCTTCTAATTCCAAAGTGGCATCCTCAATTTGTGCATCACCGGCTACACTCGGGCTGTTCAGGCACACATCAGCAGAACTGCTAAAAGGGCCCTTCTTTATGGGTACATTATCAGAATGCTCATGATTAGACATACCACTGTTGGATGGACTCTCCACAGGGATTGGCCTTAGTGTTTTCTTGCAGCTCAACTTTCACACCTAACAGTAGTTGTGCACCACTTTTGGAATTCAAATTACTTGGTCTTGCTTTCTCACGAGTGACCTTACAAGAAGAAGGCTCAGTAATATTTTTAGATCTGGCAGTAATAGAGAAAGGCGAAGGCCTCATTCTTTCTTTGCCACTGCGTGTGTAGAATGGCATGTTGGCAATTTTTTTTTTATCGGCAGTTAACTTTTCCTCAGTTACACTTCTTTTTCGCTTCAACACGGTACATTTTTTTTGGGTGTGTGTTTTTTTCCTTGATTTAAAAAGACTATGTACTTTTACATCGCCTTTCCCAGATGACGTACTGGGAACACTACCATCAGGCCTGGTGACAAAACCTGGTTGTGGATTCTGCTCATATGTGGACTGCTTTGAATCCATTTTAATGAGCCCAAATCACTTGTAGTGCAAAATATTGTATTAGATAGATATTGCTGACAAAGATTACTTTTTTTGACAGCCAGAAAAGTAGTTATAAAACACTGGGGAATATTGCACACCCCAAATCACTTGTAGTGCAAAATAATGTATTAGATAGATATTGCTGACAAAGATGACTTTTTTTGACAGCCAAAAAAGTAGTTATAAAACACTGGGGAATATTGCACACCCCAAATCACTTGTAGTGCAAAATATTGTATTAGATAGATATTGCTGACCAAGATGATTTTTGTTTCACAGCCAGAACAATTTAGTGTAAAACACTGGGGAATATGAGACACCCCAAAAGCACTTGGAGTGCCCACAAAAGAAAAAAAAAAACCTCCTCTATCCTCCTCTATTACTGCTCTAATAATTGCAAATGGTATTAATATTATAATTGAAGAGATTAGTATAGACCCTCTTATGTATACACTACTTGCTCTGTCCCTGCGCTAATATAGGCTGTGACCTAACCCTGCTCTCTCCCTCTGTCAAATGGCGATGGATTGCTGTGGAGGCGGGTATTTATGCTTTTCAAATCTCGCGAGAACCGAGCTCAGAAATACGAATATGTCACAATGATGTTTTGCCTCAATTTTGATTCCGAATTGGCGGGAGAGTACCGAGCCTGGTACTCAGATAGGCGATATTTAGATGGATTTGGATCTCGGGGAACCGAGCTCGCCCATCTCTACTTTCCACAGCCTGAAACATCCAAGTTTCTGTCCATCCTGTCCAAGAAGGTGCCGCGTGCACCAATACACCACACACCCCTTGTCTTCACACCTAGCAGTACAACATGCCGTACTGTGTATGTGCTTTAGTAATTCATCCTCTGTGTGGACCTTTATTGTCATGTAATGTGTGATGGAATATTAAGAAGTTTAAAAAATGCTCCAATTTTTGCCCTGCATGCTTGGGAAAAGCATCTGTGTGCCATAGCTTAGACTTCTAGATGTGCAGTTACATGAGCAGTACTAGGTTCCAGTGGTGTAATGCATAGTTGCCTACTCTCCCAGAATGTCTACTGAATTTCTGAGAGTCCTCCTGGACCACCGGGAGAGCTGGGCAACCTTCCGGTTCCTGGCTATTACTTTACTTAAGTAGTGGGGGGGCTAAGGATGTGATTCTTGTGTCATCTTGGCCCCCTGCTGTAGTAGGTTAGGAATTGTGTTGCCAGTATAGGGGGTGGGGTCAAGTGAAGAAATTCGCCTATTTCGAATTAAATAAACTTTGACTTTTCCACAATGTTATTATAAATTTCGTTAGCTTCTGTGACTCTGAAACAAAATATTAAATATCTAAATGAACGGATGAATTAATTCACCTACAACACTCTCTACATTTAACAACACAGACCCAGTGACAGATTCCTATTCTCTCTCTGGGCAGACAGTTGTGTAAGTGCATACACTCTACAGAATCAGAAAGCGGTTGGAACAACATTTTTAGTCCTACCGACCAATCAAATGAAATGACAGTACTTTGGAACGACTGTTGTTCATCGTGCCAAACGGTCGTTTATTGGGTGTTTGGCCTGATAACTGGCTGAAAAACCTGTAGTGTGTACCTAACCTAAGCAATGTACCTTTCATTATAACATAGATGAAGGCAAATGGACAGACTTGCACACCAGACCTCTCCTGAAAATACCTGCATTACAAATATACAATAGACAGGAAGTGTATGAGAGGTGGACATGGTTACCATCGTATACACGCAGTTTGTCAGGTTTTGGGATGTCATGTCTGTTTTATTTCTATTTAGTTGTACTGGAGTTTTATAATGAGTAAACATTGACTTGATACTCCAGGAGCCAGTTTTTGGCTTTTTTTTTTTTTTGCAAACATAATAAAAATCTTAAAGCAAATAAAAAAAGGAGATGGGAAAGGGGTATAAACAGGAGTTAGGAAGGGGTTGGGGGGTGTCCATTTGGGCTGCCTCCGCACCCAGAATGAATACAGTAGAAAGATTTTGTATCCTCTACTTCTAGTGATTAAGGAATTGTAGTCTTAGGGGCATATCCAGTGAGCCGCGATATTCCTCCGAACGTCACGGCTGCATACTTTTTCCAGTACTAAGGCACCGCGACAGCGCAAATTTCCCCTCACACCCCTATGGGGGACAAAGAGAAATCCGCTATGTTACATAACCTACAGAGCGGTCGGGAAGGCACTCCGCTGCTAGCTGAATATGCCCCTTACACATTGAATATGGCCAGGGGTGTAGGAATGAAAATTTTCATGGGGGAGCAAAAGGTCAAGGACTACTATAGGGCTTGGAGACCCATTTTCTTGCATTTGGTATCTTGTTTTACGACAGTTGTACCAATGACCATAGATATACAAAGACTCCCAATCCTATGTTAATTTTGGCAGTGTTTCAGGGGGTGGCCAAAAATGTATTTATACATTATTAAATAAATATTATTATTAATATTAACTGCCAATTAGTACAATAGCCGTTAGATAGATAAAGTCAATTGTTCATCTTAAAAATTTACATTTTTCAAAGTAATTAATCTAGTTTTTATTCAGATTTCATTGACAGTCTAATCTCATTTGCTTGGGAGTATTTTTAAATCTATAGTCACTGCCTCACTGGTTATGGTAGGTGCTATAAATTAAATTGCTATATCTCATGTTTGTTACTGGACGCACCACATGAAATTCAGCCTAAAAGTGAAGTGAATAGTTGTTCATCATCAATACAGGGGGTGAGGTAGTAAATGACGATGACTACAATTCTGACAGGAGTTAGAGCGACAAATGCCGACATGTAGCAAATACAGACTTACTCAAAAAGTGACACACAACACTTCCGACAGGCCTGCTATAAACACCGATAGGAGAAAATGCCGGCAGTGTGGTTATATATATGTAAATATATATATTTATATTTATATATATATATATATATATATATATATATATATATATATATATATATATAATAACCGATTGATGCTTTTATGACCAGATCACAATTTTTCTGTGTCAAAAAGAATTGTAACTGCTTTGTGCATCCAATTAAATTTACCATATTTTTAAGAACAAATAGGTCTTTCTTTTGATTGCATAAGGAAAATAATATATTCTCATTAGTGTGTAATACAGGAAACAACATACGCACCAGGTAAGCAATTTAATTTAACATGGCAAGTTCTCCCGAGTATAAGGATACCAAACATGTGAACATTGTGTATAGCAGGGATCGGGTACCTTTTTCTACTAGTGCAAAAATCTTTTCAAGCCCAGTTTTGTGTGTATGTATATGTGTATTTATGTAAGTATACGTGTATAATTGTATGTATATGTGTATATATATATGTATGCAAATGTATATGTGTGTATGTGTGTGTATATATATATATATATATAAAACATGTAACAGGAAGGGCACTCACGTTTGTAGATATGTCTCCAGCCCAGGTGCAGGAACTCCAATAATATGAATGTAAAAATAGTATAATTAGGAGGCACTCACAGGACTTTTCCAGATTGTTAAAGTATTTATTCCATTAAAAAATAAGTCAACGTTTCGGGCTCCACACAGTCTTGATAAAGGGCCGTGTGGAGCCTGAAACGTTGACTTATAATTTAATGGAATAAATACTTTAACAATCTGGAAAAGTCCTGTGAGTGCCTCCTAATTATACTATACATATATATATATATATATATATATATACACATATATATATATATATATATATATATATATATATATATATAGTGGTCGAGGAATGCTGTTGTCCAGTGGTATGCCACATACCACTTCTTTCACTATTTCAATTGACTATTAAATTTCATTCACTTACATCATCCATACCGCCACTTCGAAATTTACACTTCGATCACTGTGTTTATATATTTATATAACATTGAATTGTGTCTTATTTTATCACGCTAATATCATTATAACATTAATAGTATTGGTACTTTTTGTTTATTGTTCTGTACTGTTATACCCTGTATAGTCTACTGTTTGTACTATGTGCGGCGCTGCGGAAACCTTGTGGCGCCTAACAAATAAATGATGATGATAATAATAATAATAATAATAGTAATGGGACCAACAAATAAATGTTCATATTATGCCACACAGTTGTGCCCCAGATCATATTATTTCTCAAACCTGTGCCCACCCCTCAGTTTTATGCCTCATGGCTGTGCCCCAATTCATATTATCCCTCATAGTTTTGCTCCCAGCTAATGTTATCTCTCATAGGTTTGCCCCCAACTAATGTTATACCTCATAGTTTTGCCCCCAGCTAATGTTATCCCTCATAGTTTTGCTCCCAGCTAATGCTATCCCTCACGGTTATACCCGCAGCTAATATTTTCCCTCATAGTTGTGCCCCCTGATGTTATGCCTCATAGTCATCAGGGCGGGGGGGGAAGTTGGCGGCAGGGGCAGTTGTTGAGTGGAGGGGGGCACTGCCTGTTTCATTTGTATTGGGCCCCACGATTTCTGATGAAAGCCCTGTATTTATCTATTGCCACCATTGATATTCCATCAGTTATGTTTGGTTTTTGAATCACTGTTTGGGTTTCAGTCTTTAAAACCGGACAGAAAAGTTAGACAGTTCTGAATTGGGCCTGGTAATCATGAGCATTACTTATAATGTGCGTTCTTACTGCTTATTAGATTCACAAAAAGATACTGACAAGCTTCAAGAACATTAACTCTGGCAAATTTCTATGGAGTTCTCTGGCAAAACTCATACCCCATGCTATACTACAGGGAATCTTTAAACGCAATAATGTGGTTCTAACACTGTTAACGTGAGGGCAAAAGTACTAGGTTTTGTTAATACTTTCAAAGTGAAATCAATGCTGACAAATGAGGACTAGTCAGGGGTAGTGACAGGGATCATTAAGATATATATCATTAGCTTTTACTTTGATATTGAGATATTTTTACTTATTATTGTTTATTTATATTGTGACAGTATTATTATGTAGGCCTGTAAAGAGAATATGTGATCATTCACATCAGACCCTGCCCACATTTGAGTTTATATTCTAAATTCTCTAACACACACACATCCATTTTGTCAGAAGAAATTATTATTATATGTCTTTGGATATCAGGAAGAAACCAGAGCACCCGGAGGAAACCCACACAAACACAGGGAGAACATACAAACACAGGGAGAACATGCAAACTGCACAGATAGTGCTCTGTTCGGAATCGGTCATGACCTTTAGCTACACTATACGCTCCTAATAACTCCTTAAATACCTTTTTCACTAATTTCTTCGCCAGACTCTCACGAATGGGGTCGGAAGGATAATAATAGGGGGCGATTTTAATACCATCTTAAACATCTGATTAGATCGTTCATCCCCAACTTTACGAGGTAGTCAAGCGGCACGTGAAAGCTTCAAACTGCAATCGTTGCTCACCCAAGCTAACCTCTACGATACATGGTGAGTTCTACATTCTAATGATAGATCATATATGCACTACTCTGCACCGCATGGCACCTACTCCAGTTTAGATATGCTCTTTGTAGACTCATGCTCATACGACGTGATCCCTGAAATCGACCACCACTACGCCAGTTCCTTGGTCTGACCACTCAGTTGAGATGTTGCAGCTTGACGTCTTGCCACCTTTCACACCATGTTACAGATGGAGACTAAATGATCACTTATTCCTAAAAAAAAAGACAATATTAACGAGATACGACATGCCATACTGGACTTTCAGACAGACAATGCCCAAGGCGACACAACACCTACGGTTAGATGGGAAGCCCACAAGGTTACCATTAGAGGCTGTATGATCAGCTTAGCCTCTCATGAGAAAAAGCTACATCAAAAGGCGGTTATTGACTTAGAAGCCCAAATACAAACCTTAACTAAACGACATCAAATATATCCCAAATGCAAAACTTATCTCAAACTTCCGGCTTTACGAAGACAACTTGGCAAGCTACTAGCCTCAAGGGCGGCCAAGACTTCAATGGCTGCAACAGCGTTACTATGAAAAAGGGGACAAAGCGGACACGCTGCTTGCTCGCAGGCTTCAAAACAAACGGACCCGTAATCGCATTGTGTCCATTAAAGACCAAACGCAACAATCATATGACTCTTAATCTATAGCTGACAGATTCAGCACCTACTACATTCTGCTATATAATCTTCCCCCATTGGCAGGCTGGATACTCTTCACGTGCAAATACATGATTATCTTGATACTTGTTCCCTCCCCCGCCTTACTGACGCACAGCTATCAATTTTAAATGCTGAAATCACGATAAAGGAAATCAAGATGACCATTAAAACCCTTAGGAATTCAGCAGCACCAGGCCCAGATGGCCTTACGGCAGTACATTACAGAAAAATTGCCTCTGATCCATCATCCATGCTTCTCTCGCTTTTTGACGCAATTCTGAATGGTAAAAAGTTTGAGAGAGACACCACCAGAGCGGATGTCATTGATATTGCTAAAGAGAGACGAGAACCCAGTCATTGTGAGAGTTACCGACCGATTTCACTATTAAATGTGGATTTAAAGTTATTTGCCAAATTACTTGCAAACAGACTAGCCAGAGTAATCCCCGCCCTGGTCCACCCAGACCAAGTAGGTTTTTATCCCTGCTCGGCAGGGAGCTGACAACACTAGACGAGCCATTGATCTAATTGAGATAGCAAACCGAGCTCAGGTTCCAGCTCTGGTGGTGTCTCTTGATGCAGAAAAGGCGTTTGACAGGGTCTCGTGGCCTTTTATGAGAGCTACTCTTGCGGCAATGGGATTCGAATGCCGTTTTCTATGCGGATTGGCATCCCTTTATTATAATCCTTCAGCTGTGGTCTAAGCCAACGGCACTGCGTCGTCCCCATTTCCTATCACAAATGGTACCCGACAAGGCTGCCCACTCTCCCCCTTGCTGTTTGCCCTCACAATGGAACCACTGGCGCCGCGTGTTCGTAACAACTTAATGATTTCTGGAATCTGAGCAGGGGTGACTGACTACAAGATATCTATGTATACAGATGATATTCTCTTCACAATTACCAATCCCCTAGCCTCCTCCCCATCACTCCAAAGATAACTCAATGAATATGGCGCTGTATCTAATTTCAAGATCAATGTGGAAAAATCGGAAATTCTCGCTCTTAATCTACCTACCCACCTGCTAGATACCCTGAAGAGCCAGACAAATATCCAATGGCAACGCAATAAACTCAAATACTTAGGGATCTACCCAACACCTCATTATAGCCAACTATATGCAGCCAACTTTCCCCGACTCCTGGACTCACTTAAACGTGACCTTGAGAAATGGGATAAGATATATATTTCTTGGATTGGCCGCATAACGGCAGTAAAAATGAATTTCTTACCACAAATTCTCTATTTGTTTCAGACCCTGCCTATCCGAGTACCATTTCTTGCGCTGCGAACCCTCCAGAAGCAAATTGCCAGATTTTTTTGGACTGGTAGGCGACCGCGGGTGCGAGCTTGTACACTTTATCGGCGGAACTCAGAAGGAGGATTGGGCCTCCCAAATATCTCCAGATACTATATAGCTGCGCATCTGACCCAGTTAGTCCAATTTCATTCCCCATCTTTCACAAGACCCTTAGACATTGAGGCCAACCTTCTGCATTTACTTTCGCCCCACACACTACTGTGGATATTAATCAAGCATAGACCGCCACTCTCTCTACTTCCGTCCACCACCCGTTTCTCTCTCCAGATATGGGATTACAGTACTTGTACGTTTCAATTCCTGAGAAACCCAGAAGCCAGGTTCTCATTATGGAACAACCCAGCCTTTCTGCTGGGACAGCAACACTCCTCTTTTGAGCACTGGTCCCGACAAGACATAAGTTTCATTACTGATATAGTGCCTATGCGGATATTCCCTGAATTTGTAGACTTACGACGACGATATAATATCTCTTATGACCGTTTCTACCAATATCTCCAATTAAGACACCTATATCAATCAATGCCAACACTCAAGCTCATATACCAACTCACGCCGTTAGAAACTTTTTGTAGAGGTAAATCCCTCCCCACTGGTTTAATTTCCACCATCTATAGCATATTGGTGGCATTTCGTCAACCTGTGAAAGATCACTATGAACTAAAATAGGAGGAGGACCTTAACTTAGAATTGGTGGAAGAGGAGTGGGCTAAGACCAGGACGCGAGTCGCTAAGAGCTCTATCTGCGTACAGACTAAAGAGAACTCGTACAAGCTCCTGTATAGATGGTATTTGGTTCCAACCCGCCTGAAAGCCGAAAGCCATATATCCCGATTCCTGTAGCCTATGTTGGAGCTCATGTGGACAAGAGGGCTCATTTCAACACATTTGATGGTCCTGTCCTAGGGTTGTGGTATTCTGGCAAAGAATTCATAATGTAATTGTTAGCAGTCGCGGCGGTGCCCGCGGCCGCCGCAACTCTCTGGGCTCCCCTGCTGGCATCCCGGCCGTCGTTATGACGAGCGGGACATCACTTCCGGTTTCTGTGGCCCGGTTGCCTGGGCAACAACCGAGAGGCTCTAGGCTCTCTGTCACCGCGCCCAGCCAGCTGGTTGATAGGCGGGCGAGCGTGCACAGGGCCAGTTAGGGAATGAGCCAATCATGGCCTCCAGGTGATTGTGGGAGCAGGGGTGGATCTAGAAAAGTATCCTACCCAGGGCGATTTAGGGGGGGCAATTTAGGCCCCGCCCCTTTTGACTTCAAGGCTGCCGGCGGCTGCACAATATGTGCAGGTCCGCTCGGCAGTGACAATGTGCTGCCCGGCTGCTCTGATTGTGTTTTAAACACAATCAGAGCAGCCGGGCAGCACACTGTCACTGCCGAGCGGACCTGCACATATTGTGCAGCCGCCGGCAGCAAGCCCCTGCTAGGGGGGGGCGATCGCCCCGATCGCCCCCCCCCCCCCTCGATCCGCCACTGTGTGGGAGGCAGTCTATGTTGGGCTAGTTATATTGCAGCTGAGCTCTGCATTTACTTTTGGTCACCAGTACTATTATTTATTCGGCTGCTCCTGTGGATACTTGTAAGGCTTGATTCTGATTGGCTCCTTGTACTATTTAAGGGAGTGAGGGCTGAGCCTCACTGCCGGTTATAGCGTTCTGTTCAGTTCTGCTTCCTGCTCCTGTTCCTATCTGTGGTGTTTAACCTGTGATTGATTACCTGTGGAACCTTTGCCTGTTCCTGGATTCTGAGCCTGTGCTTCTGACCCTGATCTATTGCCTGTACCCGGATTCTGAACCTCTGCTAGTGACCCTGACTTACCGCCTGCCACTGGAACCTGAATCTGTGCCTGTGACCTTGACCTTCCTGCCTGTAACCGACATACCCTCTGGTGCCCTGTCCAGTCAGCTTATCTCTAACCTGCCGCTACTCCGTGTGCAACCTCCTATACCTGTGCGCTGCCGTGTTAACATAAACCCATACTACTCTGAGTATAAGACCTGGGGGCATCTGAGTACCTGTGAGCACAACCAGTCTCTACGGGAAAGGCGGCTGCTAAAGGTGAAGACCTCTTCAACCTGTTCTATGAGTTTATGTTGCACTGGTAGACATAACAGTAATCCATAGTCACCTCTATACAAATTCCTCCCTGCCCCTCCTACTCCCTACTACACAGACCCATACCAGATACTGAAAAATATACAATGGCACTGGTGAGCCATATACTCAACGCTGCCAAATGCGCAATAGCAGCAAGCTGGAACCAACCAGAACCCCCTGCGTTACCTGAAGTTATTAACAGAGTATGGCAGACTTACCGTTGTGAACATATTACAAGCATCATTAATGACCGCCCCAACAAATTTCGAGCAATCTGGAATAATTGGCTTGTCTCTTATGGAGTGGACCAACCAAGAATTGATTAGTGTGAAAACTGACGTCTACAATATCAGTTACGCACCATATGAGGAGTATTTATTATGCATCTAGATGCCAGGCCAGACACCTATCTTCCCTTCCCCCCTCACCATATTAACATGCATTTCCCCTCTTTCCTTTCCTTCCCTTCTTTTCTCCTTATTCGGAGACTTCCCTTCCATCTTCCCTTCCTATTCCCTGCTTTTCTTCTCCCTATTCTTACTTTTGTTGTCACAGTTCATATTGATTTTTTGTAATCGTTCTATATTTGTTGTTTGCTCAATGTAATTTATGCTATATACTGTTTAAAGACTGAAAAATTTCCTAATAAAATGTTTAAAAAAAACAAAAACAAATATACAGACAAATATTAGCCTTACTACAGATATTTAAAACATAGAATTATCCCTCAAATGCACATTAATCCTGTTTTTTTTCCCTCCCTCTAGATGGTCAGCTCACACAAGCATGACCTCCTCTAATCTAGGTCTCATGCTGCACCTTCTTGGTCTACCTCAAATGTACTTTATGTTTTACTTGTATTTGTGTTTTTAGGTTTAATTTGTACTTATGGAATTCATACTTGTATATTTGTTACTGATAATTGTACTTTTGTGATTATGTTTAATTTGTATTTGTGTGATTTGATGATGAATTAGAGACAATTGTAGAATTTCAGTAAAACTTATGTTTGAGATGCACCATATAGCAACCTCAAAAACATCTTATTGCACCTGATTTATAAGGCGGTCAACCCATCGAGACAAAAAATAAAAATAAATGACCAGGTCAATGTCTGCTCAAATACGTTAGCACATACAATGGCTTACTGCTTAACACAAGATAGATTATTTTTTTTTGTTTTGTTTGTTTAAATCATGAGCATGTCAGGTCCCTTCTACCTCTGCACTATTTTTCCTTTTTGGCATAGAAAAGCAAGCAAAAAAAGGAGCTGCTTAATATAAGGGATGAGAACTAAAAAAAATATGGAGACCTAATAAGTGCTTGTAAAATCATATGCATGTCACAGATATGTGTGGGGGCCATATCCTTATTGCTGCCAGAGCAGCAATTGCACAACAGTGGAAGCAACCCTTCCCTTCCTCCATCCATAAAATTGTATCTAAAATCCAGTTCAGTTATAAGATGGAGACGTAGGATGTCCCTTACTCTATGGCACCATCCTCAGCCACAGTTAAGTGGATGGCCTGGCACGTGTTCACCACAGAAGGTGAGGGTCCAAAGATATTATCCCCACCACATTTGTCGGCCATTTCCACTTTTGACCTGCCTGACCAACCTCTCAATGCTTCCCCACGTGACATGTAACAGTTTGTGCTAGTTTATTTACCTGCCTGAAAAGTGTCTTGTGTTTTAACCTTTATGTACTAATGCTACCCCATATTTTGTGGCATTTTATGTTTTGCCTGCTGCCCACTATGTACCCCTTCCCTCTCCCCTTACCATTTAAATACCCAATAAAAAGAATTCAGGTAAAATCATAGGTGTGATAATTTTACATTAGAATAATGTATAATAAGATCACACATGATTTTACAACAATTATTTGGAAATAATGAAGACAACTGATCTTAGAAGCCTTAAATTGCAGGCAGAGAGATCAGGCATGCATCTTTGACGAAGTCCACTGCAGATGAAGCGCGTTGGGTGATCACACACTGCATGCAATTTGCTCCTTTACCACCACCAGTCCACTGAACAGTCCAGCGATCACACGGCTGCTTCTCTGGGCAATGCCAACCTGGCAAAATCAACCCACCACTGAGAAAGTTCCTGGGGAAGACCCCAAGAAGGCTTTACAACTACATACCTGGAAGGAACAACCTTACGGAGAGTTTCAAGGTAAGACGCACTTCCTTTGTTATAATATTGGCTGGAGCTAGCAATGGACTTAATCATACAGATATCCCTTAAAAAGAGCTAATATTTCTTGCAATAAAGGTACCTGTCTATTAAACTTACACTTACTGGAGTGTTTTACTCCTAATATTTCATAGTAGAATGGCTGCAAAGCCAGTGATGGCTGCTTAGTTAGTGTGTATAGCTCTAAGTGTATAGATACAAGTGTTAAAAAATTTAAACAGCATAATTCGGAGTTATACTGGAGTTACACTGGAGGAAACAGGAGAAGAACATTCTGCCTATTAGCTCAGCTGCACAAGGACTACAGTCAGTATTCACTTGAAACTCCATTTTCTACCTCTGATGTTTTCAACTCACCCTGGCTACATGGTCCATACTGTTTTGGACACTGATCTCATTTTCTTCGCTTTTCATAAAAGTTTGTTTTCACTGCAAAATCCACTATGTTTAATCATCCTACTGTACTACTTACTCAACCACTCCCTACCCATGCTACAGTTATTTCAGTCCCCTATCTTATCACTGTGCTCTCAGTTCTACTTAACGCTTTGTCTGCCATCACAATTAGGAAGAACTGATACTGATTTTGAACCACTCTCCTCTCTCATGACTCAGCTATTCAATCACCTGCTCTTTATTACGCTCCATTCAACACTTCAACCCATTCACCCACATGTCTCCCACATCATTACTCTATACTATCCAGACATCCAGGGATAAACTACATTTGCTGCAGCATAGCTCTGCACTACTTATCTGATTACACTGGACATTGCAATTCGGTAATTCCTTAATTCCTTCATTTTTGCTATTTGGCTCATAAATCCCAATGCTTGCCAAAATATTTTTCTCTCTCTCTTTTCATGGCATTATCCTTAGGACTATATCATCCCTCATGCATCCTGCAACACACACCTCTGTCCACATTGCCCCTTCATTACTTCACTCACCTCTAGTGAACACTCATGAACTGTTTTCCTATTTAAATTCAATAGTTCTAAACAGTCGCACCATGCCACCAGAAACTAAAAAAACACACATCTTACAATCATCTTACCTACCTTTCTTCATCCCTGCTTCTATTAGCTGGTGATATATCACCTAATCCAGGTCCCCCTCAATTCTCCCACACGCATATATCTGAACACTACAGAAATCCAGCAAACTTTAAACGCATCTCCTGTCTCCCCTCTCTTCTAAAGTCCTTTAAAAGTGACCTTTGGAATGCACGTTCTGTTTGTAACAAACTTACCTCCATTCATGATCTCTTCCTCTCAAACAACCTCAACCTTCTAGCAATAACAGAAACATGGCTCACGCAATCAGACACTGCCTCACCTGCAGCCCTCTCACATGGTGGTCTCCATTTTACCCACACCCCTAGACCGGGATGCAGACAAGAAGGGGGGGGGTTGGACTACTCTCCCCACAGTGCACATTCACAGTTCTACCAAGTGTCCCATCACTCACATTCACATCTTTTGAAGTACATGCTGTTAGGATTTTTAACCCATTCTCTATGCGTGTTGCTGTCATCTATCGCCCCCCTGGTCCACACCAACAATTTCTTGAACACTTCTCTGCATGGCTCCCTCACTTCTTATCTACTGATATCCCCACCATCATCATGGGTGATTTCAACATCCCTATTTCTAATCCACGTTCCAATGCTGCTTCCAAACTACTCTCTCTAAACTCCTCACTTGACCTCTCCCAGTGGACTGAATCCGCTACTCATCAGGATGGCCACTGTCTTGATCTTGTTTTCTCTAGACTATGCTCAGTTTCTCATTTCCTAAACACTCCTTTCCCCCTCTCGGATCATCACCTTATTAGCTACTCGCTCACCCCCAGTTCTTTACTCTCCCTAGTATCAAACTCTTCCAAGCCTCCTCACAACCGCAGGAATTTCAACTCTATTGATTTTCAACAGTTTTCCACCTCTCTCCAACACCTTCTCTCCCCAATTTCTACATTTTCCTCCCCTGATCGGGCAGTACCCCATTTTCATCAAACCCTAGCAACTGCTCTGGATCAAGTGGCTCCAGCGACACTACATACTTTGCGTACAATTCGTTGCCAACCGTGGCACACTACAGTAACACGAACTCTACAAAAATTCTCTCGTAAAGCAGAACGTCACTGGCGTAAATCTTGTGCCTCTAATGATTTCATCACATATACCGATATCTACCACTCTTATAGAAATGCTCTGGACACTGCTAAACAAGCATACTTCCGATCTCTCATCTATGCTCAGGCTTCTAACCCCAAACGCCTCTTTAGCACATTTAACTCTCTTCTGAATCCTCCTGCCGCAAATCCTCCAACTAACATCAGTGCACAGGCTCTTGCTTCCTATTTCAAGGACAAAATTGACAAGATCAGGCTTGAAATGGTATCATCTCCCTTGACAGGCAATCAATTACCACAAATGAAGAGGAAGTTTCTACTCTCTTCTCATATTCCTACTCTACCTCCTGTCCTCTTGATCCCATTCCCTCACAAATTGGTATGTCCCTGTCTCCTGTTCTCATTCCTCTCTAACTAAAATCTGTAATCTCTCTCTTTCTACTGGTATTTTTCCATCACTATTCAAACATGCAGTGATTACTCCCATTTTAAAAAAACAAAATTCTGACCCTAACTCTCTCAAATTACCACCCCATCTCCCAGCTCCCATACCCCTCCAAGCTTCTCGAGAGAATTGCCTACACTCGCCTCACACACTTTTACAGTCAGGCTTTTGCTCTCAACACTACACAGAGACTGCACTGACCAAGGTTGTCAATGATTTGATCACAGCAAAAAATAATAACCATTACTCTCTTCTAATTCTCCTGGATCTCTCTGCTGCATTTGACACTGTTGACCACTTTTTCCTCATACAAATGCTACAATCCCTAGGTCTTGAAGGCACTGTCCTATCCTGGTTCTCATCCTACCTATCTAATCGCTCTTTCAGTGTTAATTTCTCTGGATCCACCTCTGCTCCGCTTCCTTTATCAGTTGGAGTACCACAAGGCTCAGTCCTAGGTCCTCTGCTATTCTCTATCTACACCACTTCTCTTGGAAAACTAATAAGCTCCTTTGGATTTCAGTATCATCTCTATGCGGATGATACACAAATTTATCTATCCTCTCCTGATCTTTCACCATCTGTGTTGTCTCGCGTTACTGACTGTCTTTCTGCCATTTCATCTTGGATGTCTTCTCGCCAACTCAATCTTTCAAAAACTGAATTAATAATATTCCCACCCAAAAAACAGAAGCTTCCTGCCTGACATTTCAATTTCTGTTGATAACATGACCATAAATCCAACCCCGCAAGCTCGTTGCCTAGGTGTAATCCTTGATTTACAACTGTCATTTATCCCCCACATCAACTCTAAATCTAAATCATGTTACATACAACTAAAGAACATTTCCAGAATACGTACATATCTGACAAGAAACCGCAAAAACATTAAATTCATGCACTCATCATCTCCCGCATCGACTATTGCAATTCCCTCCTTACTGGTCTTCCCAAAGTCAGACTTGAAGCCCTACAATCTATTTTGTATGCAGCGGCTAGACTGATTGTCCTTACCAACCGTTTTTCCTCTGCTGAGCCACTCTGTCAGTCTCTACATTGGTAGCCTGTATTTCAACAAATCCAATATAAAAATTCTTCTACTAACATACAAGGTCATCAACAAAATTGCACCGACATACATTTCCTCACTGGTCTCGAAATCTCTCCCCACTCGACACCTCCGTTCTGCACAAGATCTACGTCTCTCCTCCACTCTCATCACATCCTCCCATTCTCGGTTACAGGATTTTTTTCCGGGCTGCACCCACATTGTGGAATTCCCTTCCTCGCACAGTAAGACTTTCCTCTAGTCTTCAAACCTTCAAGTGTTCACTGAAAACCCACCTCTTCAGACAAGGTTATGATATTCCTCAGCCACCATCTTAATTTCCCTAGCTTACCCTATTACCATCCTCCACACAGCTAACGCAAGACAACAACCCTCTGACCAACACTGCAACACACACACCCCACTCAATACTTTTACCTTTGCGTTCTAGCTGGTCCATTGTGCAATATGATGTAGCACATGCCCTTGTGTTTCTACCTCCCATTGTCCTATAGATTGTAAGCTTGCGAGCAGGGTTCTGTTACCTCTCTGTCTGTATGTATTACCCACTATTGTTTTATCAATGTTTGTTCCCAATTGTAAAGCGCTATGGAATTTGCTGGCGCTATATAAATAAATGTCGATGGTGATGATGATAGTTTACGTGTATAATATACTATCAATATATATATATATGCACTAATTATTTCTACATTTATTGATTTTGGTAGATTCAAAGAGGCAAGATCTCCGTATGTATGGCACGGCACAAGTGCCATACTTGTGGGTTGTAGTCCTTATTCAAGGACTACAACTCACATCATGCTATGCTTTTTCATCTTATGTTAATACTTGCATTTTCAAAGCAACAGTTAAATAAATACAAAGTTATAAGGTCCAGAGAATAACAAAGGATAGGATGAGAATTGCATCCAGTATTTATTTATTACCATTTATACAGTATACAAAATAACACATTGTACAGTGCAGATGGCCAATACTGAAAATAAGGGATTTTTTTTTTTTCAGAGACAAATCTCTAAAACCTGGGACTATCCCAGGAATTTAATGACATTTGGCCGATGTATAATCTATGGTAAAAAATGATATATTTTTATAGCTATATTTCCTGGTTAGGAAGAATAGTCCTCTAATGTGTTCAGAGGGCACCCATCCAAATGCAGACCAGTTGTTGCATACAGACAATATACTCTACATGGCCATGTATTTCTCTAAATGTATTTCTCAAATAATAATTGCCTAGAGACCCCCATTGCTGCCGCATATTTGAGAAAAATAAATTACTATCCATAAATAGCAAGGCAGTCCCCTCCCCCTATAGTGTGTGTCCCAAAACCCAAAAAAAGGAAAGATAGTAGACACACAATTTTAAAATAGAAACTAAACAAGGTGAAGTAAAATGTACAGAAGAGAATCAAAGTAGGCATAAGCATTCAAATAAACAACACATTGTTTTATTAAAAACATAAAAAAAAAACAAAAAAAAAAAACATTTAAACTGTTGCAACGTGAAAGTATTGTCTACCTCTTACTTCCAATTAGAGAAGACAACCACTTTTCAATTAATAGACACTGATTGGTGAAGGGTGTCTCAAACTTTCGTGCACAGAGACAGCAATTATAAAAGTTCTTTTATGAGTTGAAAGGAGGGTTTAGAGATGTATAACTAATATACTGACAGCAGAGATTCCGACACACTTATTCATAAGACTTGCCTGCAGTTAACGAAGATCTAAAAAGTTAACAAAACCAGTTGATCAATATTGATTTTTAAAATGCTCCAAAACAGTATTGTATCTACTAATAATGTATTTTTTACATGGCAAATAGATATGGAAGCTACTTAATCCAAATCCAGACAAATGTGTTTTAAATTCAGGCAAATCCACTTAAAAAGGCAGCTCGAATGTCAAATGAGTTCCTTTGAATTTCAGTAGTTTTAGAAATTTTTTTTAAAATCCGATTTCAGGCCCATGGCAAAAATACACAATATTTCATTTATACCAATGTTACAGCAGCACCAATTAGAACATATTAAAACCATTACCTATAATAAATAACCTATACCTTGCGTTATGAGATTAGTCACAATACAAATTATCCAAACTATGTAGTTGTAGTCACAGAAGGATTGTGGCTTCATGTAATTATGGACCCTCAAAGGCTAGTAGAGACATAAAAACCATCTAAAATGTAACCAATGACAGCAATATATTTACTGCATCTAAAACATACAAACAAAATGTAAACAGTTTTTTGTACTGGAATTATTGAAGATTAGATTTTCTAATCTCTTACAGAACAAACAACAGAGACAAAAATACAAACAAGCAGAGAGGCTTTCTTTCTACATCAGAACATATAATTCACAGAAAAGATAAATACTATACAAAAGTGCATGTCCATGATTCAATATTTGCTGACTGACCTCAAAAGGGTTTAGTTACAAAATATATTGCTGCCATTAGTTCTAGCTAGTCCCAAGATTTTCTGACACAGAATACAAGTGGAACTTCCTAAGGTTTCTTCGTCTTCCTAAAGGTTCCATTATCAGTATCCTCGGACCACTGCATCATGTATGAGCCACTGCACAGGAGCAAATGTCCAACCACCTGTGTCAGGTGCGACAGGATCCACAGGAAACTCCTACAATCATAAAGAGACGTACATTAATATTTGAGTTGGGAGACAGAAAATAAAACAAGTACAATACACTTACTGTATATTGTATGCTTAATTTCACACCAAGAATTGGCATTAAAAGACACTTTAAGGAGTCAGAGGATGTTCTTGCCATATGGTCCCTTATTAACTCCACTGCAGGTAAGTGGAATATATGGGCAACAGGTCATTGGCACATACAGATATACTGAAACTTACAGAAGCATTAGGTTTCAGAAGATTGTGTGTGTAAGATGATTTTTTACTTATGTTAGAAACAGCCATGCCATATGGTATTAATGTACAAACAAATACAGTGCCCCTTTTTTTTTTTTTTTTTTAAAGATTAATAGTATCTGAACATATTCTATCATTTAACATCTTATCAGGTATGGGCCATCTATAAAGCATACTGGCCACCTCTCCCAGAATGTCCGGGAGACTCCCGCATTTTGCGAGAGTCTCACGGACTCCCGGGAGAGTATGGCAATCTCCCGGATCTGCCCACTTCAAAACGCTGCGATTCTCCGGGAATCGCGGCGTTTGGCCCCGTACCATGGTGTTAAATGTAACGGGGGCGTGTCCAAAATGACGCAATTTTGGAGCCCCCCACCCATCACGCCCACCTCCCCCGGCAGGCTCCCGGAAGCCAACTTTAGAAAGTTGGCAAGTATGCTATAAAGTCCATTATGGAAAAGCTGTTTATAAATGATTGATAAAGATAGTGGCTGCTCCTTGCTGAGAGCGCCACCATAACTGGTTCCCCTACTTTCAATGATAGGCTGGGAGACCAATCTTGGGCCCAGGAAAAATGTTGTCAGGTTCCTGGAATGATGATTATACTGTATACAGGAATCAAGCTGAACATTGTATGTTTTTAATACGGAGCACTTCTACATTAGAATCAGGAATCCTGTGACTAGGACATCCACACGTTGGCTACAGTGCCATGGGCCTTAAACTTCCTAACAACATTACATATAGTGGAAACAGGAACATGGTCTCTGGAGATTGATTTGTAGCCTTGAAATTGTTCATTGCAGCACACACAGTGACACAGCAGTAGTACGAGTTCTTTTCTCTATTCAACTCATGTAATGATTTTTATATTGCAGGCACCTAATATTCACGAGAGAAGAGTTCAGTTCCAAGGTCAAATCACCTGCTTGAAATCTAATGTAATTTCTAACTACTCTAAAAGTCCTGCCCATTTAATGATTTCTGTGTGAAATAAGCTACAACGCAGTAAATCTTTCTGCTATTTGTGCTTTATTCCACTGCAAACCGATGAATGTGTAGATAATAATAATATTTTATAATTTCAACAATGTTCTGGAAGAAAGTGTGCATAATAATTAGAATAAACGGCAAGGGTGCCAATATTTGTGTCCATGACTGTGTACATGCTTTGTAGATCTTAACCTTCTACAGCTCCAATTACTGCACATTGATCCACAGTGTATTGCGAAATAGGTTGTGCTCTAATTTGACACCAGTCCATTAATCAACACGGGCCCAACAAGCGGTGGTCAGTATGTAGTATGCCTGCATCAGGAATTATTCTGAAGAATCAATTGCAAAAAAAAAAGGCAAATTTTAAACAACCAATATTTTTCAACAGAAGTGGAGAGGAGAGCATCTATTGTATTCCACTATCTCTTCAGTTACCTTAGTGCAGTGTTTCCCAACTCCAGTCCTCAGGGACCCCTAACAGTGCAGGTTTTCCATATCTCTTTGAAAATGTGTCAGTTAGTAATGATTACACCTGTGCTCCAGCAAAGATCCACAGGTGGTACTAATTATTTTACTTGTGACCTGGAAAACCTGCACTGTTAGGGGTCCCTGAGGACTGGAGTTGGGAAACAGTGCCTTAGTGCTATGACCCAGTCTTTTTTTATTAATGTAATTAATGATGTTTTAACACTAGTTAAATACATGCAAAAGAATTCACTAAAAAAACTCTTTGTTCCAAGTCCATAGCCATTTGCATTTTTATCTGCGCATCACAGTAGCTGTTTTCAGACTACTTGTCAGTCGGTTTTGACCTGAAGTGAAAATATACACAAGGATTCCATTTTACTTTACCCAAAAAGACGACCGTGCTCCAATATAGCTTTTATTGCTACAAATACATTTTGTACCTTTAGGGCCCGAGTTAGAGCTGCGTGATAATATCAATAAATGTTCTACTTTGTATTAAGGTGAACACTCCGAGCTTAAGCCCTTGTGTTAGAAGGAAGTGACCACACCATCTCAACAATACTAGAAAATGACAGAATAGTTGTCCCTCCTTACATACAATGAACATTGTTGTCTAAGCTTACACAAAAATAACCAGCACTGGTTTGGTTTTGCAGACACACCCCCACACTCTCATTTTACACCGCTTGACTACAACCCTACTGGACTACCCTAGTAGACAGATGTCAGGGTATCTTACAATCTATGTACAAATATTTAGTACTGTGTAAGCCAGTTATAGAAGCAGTCACAATTCTGATTATACAGTGAACATGAACCATACTTACCTACTTTCTTCAGCTCCCTTCCGGGAGCCAGCCAGTGGAGGGGGGCGTGAAGGGGCGGGGTGGCCGAAATCGCGTCATTTCGGCCCCGCCCCCTGTGACGTCATGACGCAAATTGCGTCATTTGACAGCGGGGGCGGGGCCAAACGCCGCGATTCGCCGGGAATCGCGGCGTTTGGGATCTAATTCTGCCCACTTCACTAGGAAGTGGGGCACTTCCTAGTGAAGTGGGCAGAATTCGGGAGATTGCCACACTCGCCCGGGAGTCCGGGAGACTCTCACAAAATGCGGGAGTCTCCCGGACATTCCGGGAGAGTTGGCAAGTATGACATGAACATCCTTACTGTGCTTAGGGGCCTATTTATTATAGGCAATTTACTTATAAATTCCCCGAAAACAGAATGGATGCATATTTAAGTGTTTTTCTAATTTATCAACGCTGCCTCACAGCAGTTATCTATGATATCTGATGCTTTTCATTTTGTTCGAAATACATAGCAGTCCCCACAGATGTCTATGGGGACTGCTATGTACCGCAATTTAACAATTTTCAAAACTACTTTTACACTTATGGCAATGTCCACCAGTTCAGGCTGGCGTACATCACCGTTTTTGACAGTTTTCAACACTGTGGAGCTCTGCTCCGAAGAGCAGAGCTCCACAGCGCATGTGTGGAGGGATCACATGACCCCTCCCAGTCTCACACCGCTGTCTCTGCAACAGTGCATTGCAGGGATGTTTGTGCGAATGCCCAAGATTTTCAGTGGGCGCATGCACACTGGAGTGAGAAGATCGCAAATGTCTTCGGAAATGAAGGGACATTGGCAAGTATGTTTTTCACTTCACAGGAACAGCAGTTTTTTTGAAAATGCTGTTCCTGTGTTGCTTTTTTAATAAATATGAGAAATCGCATTGATAAGAATTGAACTATAAGGATTGAAAACTATTTTCCATTTTTTGCGACTGTTGATAAATGTGCCACTTAATCCCTTAAAAAGGTGTTGTCCTGTTACGTTAAAGTAAAAAACTGTTCCTAACAGCCATCCACGTACAACCACTCATAAGGAGACTATCTGTACCTGCCTCTGTGTGATACTGTGCTAACCCAGCATCTGAGACACTGTACACCACTTAACACCCTGCTGAGCCTACATGGTAACGGATTTGATGGATTTATAGACCATGCAGCTTCCGGTCCTCCTTTATACAGTGCAACGTGTTATATCTCACAGCACGTTAGTGAAACATTATACCAATGTATTAGAGTAGTAGAGGGGTTGTATAGGAACAGGTCTACAGATGCATCAAATCCACATTAACAAAAGTTTTGGCCATAAAACCAGTTTATGTTCGGCTTTAAGAGCTCTGATTTCAGTTGAGTGAGTGAGCCAGACGAGGAGACTGAAACCAGGATACGGTGGCAGGTGTGGGCCGCCTCTTCCAGGACACAACTGGACATACAACAGCTGCACGTCCCAGAGCAGCTGCTCCTCAGTATAAATCAAGACTTGATGATCTTAGCGCTGTGATCTGTGAAAAGTTAGCTGTGAGTGAAAGAACGGACATGGAGCCTGACAGACAGTGACGTAAGGAACACATACATTCATTATTTAAAAGACACATGCATAAAGGAAATGACAAGGGAAAATAGATATTATTCATCTTATTTTTTGGGATTGACAGCATTTTACAGCTACAGCATTCCTTTATGCAGTATGGAAAGAGAAATGTTTGTCTGGGAGATGTAGAGATAGTAACCTAAACACAGAGGAGGGTGTGTGCGTCAGAGGGGGTGGGGGATAAACTACAGTTGTCTGGAATTCTCCAACCAAAAATACTGTTTAAAATAGAAATTAAGACTGTAGCACTGCCATAGCTAGCACTAGAAAAGCAATGAATCATGTTTGCAGGGCAGTGTAGATTTTTCAAAATCATGTAGTATGTATATACATAGGGTAGAAATATTTGGCTGAAAGGTGAAAGTGGAACACCCCGGTTAAAATCCTGCATTTGTCTCTAATTGATACCAACAACGGAACACTGACACTAATGGTCCCTGGTGAAAAATGGGCTTTATTTGGTATACTTCAAAATGTCAAAAATTAGTTGTTATGGTGAACAGCATATTTGTGCCGTTCGCAGCACACCATTAAAGCACTGTCATCTTTGCCTATTCAGCATACAATATAAATGTCAATGTATCAGTTATGCACAGTGATCGTATTCAGCACTGCACACATACACTTATAGCCACTTTCTTCTGGAAAGTTTATCTGATGCTTTAAATAGACAATGCTTAGAATCCCCTCCTAGCCCTCCAAACCATAAACATAAGTAAACTGGCCCACTGGGCAATATATCTGTGCTGGGTGATGTGCGAGTTGTTCAAATATGCTAAAGACAACTCAGAGCATTTATGTATTATGGTCATCTATGGACATAATTCTAGATGAAAAATGATGTTGTCTAATTAAAATCACGATAGAAACATAGAATTTGACGGCAGATAAGAACAATGTGGCCCATCTAATCTCCCCTTTTTTTAACCATGGTAACCACAAACCCTATTTGATCTTTAGTTCTTTGTAAGGATATCCTTATGTCTATTCCTTATTGTAAAGTAATTTTTCCTCAAATTTCCTCTGAACCTACCTCCCTCCAGTGTCAGTGCATGTCCTCGTGTTGTAATATTTCTCTTCCTTTCTCGAATGTGTCCCTCCTGTACCTTGTTAAACCCCAGATATATATGAAAGTTTCTATCATGTCCCTCATTTCCCTTCTCTGTTCCAAACTATACATATTATCTTTTAGTATTTCCGGGTAACTTTTGTGCTGTAGGCCATGCACCATTTTAGTTGCCCTTCTTTGTACATTCTCTAATGTATTTATATCCTTCTGGAGATATGACCTCCAGAACTGGACACAATATTCTAGATGAGGCCGTACCAATGACCTATACAGTGGCATCATTACTTCTTTATTCCTGTTACCAATTCCTCTCTATGCAACCTAGCATATGATTTGTCTCTCTCATTGCTTTGTTACATTACTTACCTGCCTCTAAGTCACCTGCAATAGCGACTCCTAGTTCCCTTTCCTCCTCAGTAGTTTCCATTATAGTGCTGCTAATTCTAGATTTAGCCTTTGGATTCTTGACACCTAAGTGCATGATTTTGCATTTTTTGCCATTAAATATTTGTTTTACCCCTCCTGGTGTGTCTACCTTGTTTTATATATTTGAGTCATCTGCAAAAAGGCATACATTCCCTTCAATACCATTTGCAATGTCAAGATATTAAAAAGCACTTGACCAAGTATGGATCTCTGGGGCACTCCCCTGGTAACCTTTCCCTCCTGTGAATACACTCCATTTACTACAACTCTGTTTTCCTTCCTGCAACCAAGATCTTATCCATTCAACCATCTTAGAATCATTCACGTTTATTTAACAGTCTGTGATGGGAGAGTGTGAAAAGCCTTACTAAAGTCTAGATAAGCTACATCTATGATCTATTACTTTAGTCACCCAGTCAAAAAAGTAAATAACATTAGTTTGACATGATCTCCTCCCAGTAAATCCATGCTGTTTGGGGTCATGTGAGTTGCTGGATTTGAAATTTTCTACAATCTAGAGATGCGATTAACTACACAATCTTCCCGCACATCACTACTCTGTACTATTAGTGGCAGGGGCCCCCAACTCTCAGTCTGCGGCTTCTGGCTGGCATTCTTTTGCCACCTTGCATCATGGCACTGCCCCTTTCCTCACTTACATAAGCACAAGAGAGACAAGATTAACACATTCTTCTCCGGAAATATTAGAAGCCCCTGTGAACATTCCCATGATCTGACTGGGCACAGGCTTTATCCTTCTTCATTTCAAAACTTCCAAACTGGAGATGAATATTCACTACAACAAGGTGCTCTGTCTTGTCAAACCCTAATTAAAAAGGACAAAGTTACTGTTCTTGTTCTACAAAGCTTTACATCGAACATGGAAAACAGACATGAGCATTAGCAGAAGCTGCTCAGTAGTGGTTTATATTCATCTGTTCAGACCATGCACATTGGTTATTCCTACAAGTAGTCTGTGACTGCTTTGTGATTATACTTGCACTCACCGCAGAACTTTCTTCGCGCCCAAGCACTGAATATCACAGGATACAGAGTACATTTCATAAAATGTTGCCTTTATGTTCAAACATCCAATAAAATCCCTGGGGTTCAGCTTGTACAAGTCCAGTGTAATGTTTGCTATCCCTTTCTTGCTCATTTTCTGGGCTGAATGTGGAACATTTCTTCCCTAGTTGTTAAAAAACAAACAAAAAATAATTAGTATTAGATCATGGAAGCCAGACATATCGTTAGACATGTGTAACGTTTATAAATGTCATGTAACCTTAGTAACCAGATTATAACTCACTTACCTACTACTCTTGAAAACATGAATGCAGCATCTGATTGGTTCAAATATGTATATATGAAGAATTTATCAAACACAAAATTCTTTAAAGGACTATTATCTATGGTATTGTCATTCACAAAGTAACTGTTAGAATAACGAACTGTAGGCAGGGCCGGTGGAACGCGGTAAGCAAGGCGGGAGGGGGGGGGGGGCACCAAGCCAGAGAGGTGCACCTTATTGCAGAGGGGCACCCTCCTCCCTGCTCCGTTTGTACAGACCGTCTGGTGTGACATCATCACGTCCAACATTTTCAGTGAGGATTGGCACAGAGAGGAAAGAACAAGAAAGAAGACAGAAGAGAAGAAAACAGAAGAAAGCAATAGGAAGGTAAGGAAAGGGATGGAGGATGCAGTGTGGTAAGGGGACACAAATTAAGGGGAGCAAAAGCAGCATGGAGGGCTCAGTGTGGTGATGATAAGGGGGTACAACCAAACTAATTTGCCAAAAATGTTAAAACATTTTTTTATATTATTCATATAGCAATTCATGTTTGCTGTTTAATTCATTTGTATTACTCTCTTTATTAAAGTTTATTACATGATTTGTATTAATAGAGAAAGCATTATTGAATGAAGAAATAATTTCTAAAAGAGGAGGGGCGCAAATGTATTTTATGCAGGGGGCGCCAGACATGCTAACACCGGCCACGACGAGTAGTAACTGTCTATAGTTTAGGTCAGCAGTGTCCAGACATCCACCAATAATTCACTTGTGGCGAATGGACTATCAAGTTGTAGCGATCATTCTCATGGTCTGGCATGTCACAGTACAAATGGTTTCCAAAAAGATTTCACAGCGCATTGGAAAAAGTCATAAACCCCCTCTATTCAGTATGTAATTGTTAGGTACAACTCCTAATAGTGAGGGGGTTGCACCCACACATTAATAGAATTCACAAAAAGAATGCCCTGACTATATACATTTTCTGTTTCTTCTACCATTTATGTCACAGTAAAAGATGGTGTGTGTTCTCTGGTATCACACACACATGCTCTGCTGCCAGCACAGGGGCTGTCAAGCAGCAGGTAGTGGAGGAGATGTTCTCTGGTATCACATACCATGCACTGTTGCTTGGTGTTACTGACTGGCTGTTATTGTGTCATTACCATTGTGTGTGTGTTCACAGCTCATTAATCCTGGATCAACAGAATGGAGTTTTAACACAAGGGACATCCCCATCTCTTACCAGCTGCTTGTACATCATCATCATCATTTATTTATATAGCGCCACTAATTCCGCCGCTCTGTACAGAGAACTCACTCACATCAGTCCCTGCTCCATTGGGGCTTACAGTCTAAATTCCCTAACACACACACACACACACACATACACACACAGACAGACTAGGGTCAATTTGTTAGCAGCCAATTAATCTACCAGTATGTTTTTGGAGTGTGGGAGGAAACCCACGCAAACACGGGGAGAACATACAAACTCCTTACAGATAAGGTCATGGTCGGGAATGACCACAATGCTGTAAGGCAGAAGCGCTAACCACTTAGCCACCGTGCTTGCCCATAAGGGTATAAGTGTCAGGATAGGAAGGAGAACAAACTATAGGGGGGGAGGGGGGGGGGGATACATGACATGAGTATGTGGTTGAAAATTAAATAATGAGGAGGGGAACTAGTGAAGGAGAAATCTTATTCTGCAGGGTGGCAAATCAGTTGGACACTTCTAGCCGCTTTGAAAAATGATTGTAGATTATAACCATCACACAATCACAAGTTAAATAGAGAGGAAATGTACAGTTAACTTCATGGATTCAACAAACAGATATTATTTTAACCCCACGTGAATGACAAGGCAGTTAATAATAATGACTCTTCCCCAGGAAAAATGAGATTCATAGCCATCAGTTTATAAAAACAAGTATTACTCATCTTTGTGATTATCCCTACCATTCATGTAGACCGTAAGTTTTTTTTCTTGCATTTTACCAGTGGATTCACCAAGGGACCAGACCTCAGGAGGCACACACTTAATATTGAACACCAAAAAAACATAGGAAAATCTCTTCTTTTATTTATGTTGTGTGTATGGTGGATCTCTAGAACTGGACTTCATAGTGTGTGCGATATAGATATAAAGTGCTTAAAGTTATAAGAGGAAACCACACTTCTTTCTTTCTTTAACAGGTATGTATATATTTTTATACAAATCAATCTATTCCAAAGTAAATTAATGTAAGGAGAACACACATTTGCATTTCAGTATTGATTTCTTAAATATTGGCCTGCCACCTAGTGGTAAACATCAATATTCAAAGAAATCACTTTGCCTGTTAACTCTTTTTTTTGTATTGAAATATGTTTATCTGGAAAATGTATTTAATGGTCTTAAAGCAGAATACAAAAAAAAAAATAATCTGCTTACACAAAGTATGAGTAAAATCTAGAATAATATGCATATTGTTGCTGAACAAAACATATCCAAGCCTGGAGTACATACATTTTGCTCAATTCACAAATCAAGTATACATTTCTATGCTATATTAAACAAAATGCATGCAATATTTCTATGAACTACAGTATTTAGCATATGTGAAGGTTTGCATGACTACAGTAAAGCTGCAGTTCAAGAGAAATAGTAGCTTATTTTACACTGCTAATTATTCTGCTGTATGGGATAACTGCTTAAAATAATCAATTTGAGATTATGCAGTAGTAAATTTGTATAAATTATTGCATATGCTAACAGAAGGTATTGGGCCTTATTAGCACATTGACTTTGGAAAGAATATTTAAAAAGGTCATGTACAGTTCTCAGTGGCAAAATGGACATATTTAGCTTAAGTGCAACAATCTGAATAGACAATTACCACATCGAGGAGGAATAATGAGAGATTACAGTTTCTGGTCTTAACTGAAGGAGCTCAAAGAAGGTTTTCCTGCAGTTTTCAGAAAAAACCCAAAGTCCAATTGCTGGTCATAGGCCACCCCTCAGCATTAGGGGACTTTCCACACTTTCCAGTGGCAGATTAGCAAGTCCCTCTCCCACGACCACTGTACACAAAAACCATGTACTCCCTGTTTTATCCTCACTGGTTCCTCTAGGTTCCGATATCACTGCAATTAGTAAAATGATGAAACACTGATGATTGGGGATTGAAAGTGCCAGCAAAGAGGATGCAAGGTTCCCCAGTGTTGTGCCTTATTGGTAGTGCTAGCTAGGTTTTAAGATTGGAAACAAAACAAAAACAAACAAAAACAGAAAAACAACACAGAATTCCCCAAAAATAAAACAATGAAAAAAAACCAAAACCTTAGGAATAATCAATGAATTATAAAGGAAGTTGTGTTCCATGTGTGTGAGATAAATCACATGGATGAGATATCATTGTGTAATGTTGTTACTGCAGCTGTGTGGCTCTTTTTATTTAGCCTTTCCATGTTTGGCGTTCATACCAACATTTCTAAAAGACCTCTCAGCTGTGAGCTAGGAAAGCCTGTGTGCAGTAAACATAACAAATGTACTTATAAAGAAAACATAGGCACATCTGTACTTTTCTTTAAAACAAGAAGTAATTAAGTAAAGTATGGGAAGTAGCAAAAAAAGTACTTGGGGGTGTCACGAGCCGCGGCGGTACTCACAGCCGCCGCGGCTCGCTTCCCGTGCGCCCTGGCGTCCCAGCCGTCACCATGACGACATTTCCTCTTCCTGCCCAGCCGTCACCAAGGCCATGGCCGAACGCCTCTACAATAGCGCTGCGTCCCGGCGGTAGGCGGGCGCATGCGCATGAGAGGCAGGCTGTGGGCTGATTTAACTAGTGGGCTGATATTACAGGCATTAGCCTGCATCTGTGTATTTCAGGGACAAGCCCTGATTGGCCCTGCTCTGTATGAGTAATTAGCCTGCAGCAGTGTATCCAACTACCGATTGGTCTGTATTGGTATTTAAGGCAATGAGGTCTGCTGCCTCATTGCCGGTTATAGCGTTCTGTCCTCAGTTCTGCTGCCTGCTTGTGCTATCCATTTTGGTTCCTGCTACCTTGGATTTGACTACCCGTGTTTTGACCCCTGCTTGTTATTGGACCTGTGACGCTTCTCTTCTGACCTTGACCTTTTGCCTGGAATTCGGATTTTGCTTCTCTGCCTGTGAGTTTGACCCTTCGCTTGCCCTTGGATATTGCATCTGTGCCTGTGACCTTTTGACCTGGGATTCTTCTTATACTACAGACCACCAATCACTCCACTTCTGGGAACTCCTTTAAGTCAGTATACGTTACTCAACCCTTGGTCGGCCCGCAGCCCAGTCTGTCCCCACCACTAGGGGCTCCAGCGAACACCTGGCCTTCAGAGTAGTTTCCGAGTTTCACTGTACTGACTTGGGAGTTCCTAACATTATAATCGGCCAAGGAAGATTGGTATCATACGGCCATGGACGGAGAAGAGTCGAATCTGTCCCCAGCCCAGATTCTGGCCAACCAGATACAGGCGGTTTCCTAAGTGGTGCAGACTTTATCCCAGCGTCTGGCAGTCCAAGAAGGGGTTTCCAGAGACCGGCAGCTTCCGCAAGTTCCCGCTGGTGACACACCGGAGCCTAAGATGAATTTGCCTGACCGATTCTCTGGAAGCAGGCCAGCCTTCCGTAATTTCAAAGAGAGCTGCAAGTTGTACTTTCGTCTGAAACAACGTTCCTCTGGTTCCGAACAGCAGAGGGTAGGGATCATCATCTCATTACTCCAGGGCGACCCTCAGTCTTGGGCCTTCTCCTTGCCCTCCACAAGTCCAGCCTTACAGTCTGTGGATGCCTTTTTTCAAGCTCTGGGGTTATTGTACGATGACCCAGACAGGGTAGCCTCAGCTGAGGCTCATCTCCGTACGCTAAGGCAAGGACGTCGCTCAGCGGAAGAGTATTGTGCGGAATTTTGGCGATGGTCCACTGATAGCGCCTGGAACGACCCAGCATTGCGAAGCCAAATTTCGCTTAGGACTTACTGAGCAGATTAAGGATTCCTTAGTTCGGTATCAGATATCCAACACGCTGGAGAACTTGATGCAACTTGTCATAAAAATTGATCGTCGGATCAGAGAGAGAAAGGCTGAACGGGAGTCCGCTGCTCCGATGGACCTTTTCACAAGCTCCGATAACACTTTGCCCGATTCCTCCGAACCTATGCAATTGGGCGCTTATCGCTTGCCTCCGGAGGAACGCTCCAGAAGACGCTCACTAGGTTTGTGTATGTATTGTGGTCAACCAGGCCACTTAGTCCGCTCATGTCCCAGCAAGCCGGGAAACTCCAAAGCCTAAGTGCAGGTGAAGAGGTGCGCTTGGGTCTTCAGATTACCTCTTCAGACAATTCCTTATTAGTCCCTGGACGTCTAACTTTCCGTGAGAGATCCATGGACCTGAAAGCTTTTCTTGACAGTGGTGCGGCTGGTAATTTTCTGGATATACATTTGGCTCAGACACTTGATATTCCACATATCAGGTTAGGATCAAGCATCACCACATGTGGTTTGGATGGTAACCCCTTGCCTGGGGGAAGGATTCTCGCCAGGACTCCAATGGTTCGGTTGTCTGTAGGAGTCCTCCATACGGAGGAGCTCTCCTTTTATCTCATCTCTTGTCCCTCTGCTCCTTTGATATTGGGGTATCCATGGCTTCGCAGTCATAACCCCCTTATTGATTGGAAAACAGGGGAGATTGTCCGTTGGAGTCCCGGGTGCTCTACGTCCTGCTTGACCTTGCCTCTTAGAATTATACAGCCTAGTCCAGAATTGTTGCCGGTACCCTACCAGGACTTCAGTGATGTCTTTTGCAAGAAGAAAGCTGAATCACTTCCACAACACCGGGAATACGACTGCGCCATTGAATTGGTACCCGGTTCTAAGTTGCCCAAAGGGCGTTTATATTCACTTTCCCTTCCTGAAACACAGGCCATGGAATCATACGTAAAAGAAAACCTGGAGAAAGGGTTCATCCGCCCTTCTAAGTCCCCGGTTGGCGCAGGTTGTTTTTTCGTTTCTAAAAAAGATGGCAGCCTGAGGCCTTGCATCGATTTCCGTGGACTAAATAGCATCACGATTAAGAACATGTATCCGTTACCCTTGATCTCTGTTCTGTTCGATCAATTTAAAACAGCTACTGTATTCTCTAAAATTGACCTCCGAGGGGCCTACAATCTTATCCGAATCAAGAAGGGGGATGAGTGGAAGACTGCCTTTAATACCCACTCGGGACATTACGAATATCTCGTAATGCCATTCGGTTTGTGCAACGCTCCGGCAGTCTTTCAGGATCTGATTAACGATGTATTACGTGAGTTCTTGGGAAAAACAGTGGTTGTTTATTTGGATGACATCTTAATTTATTCTGAATCCCTATCTCAGCATCGTCAGCACGTCCGCCAGGTTTTATCGAGATTGCGTGATCATCTGTACGCAAGACGTGAGAAATGCGAATTCGAGGTGTCCACAGTGGCATTCCTGGGTTATATCATCTCCTCATCAGGATTCGCTATGGATCCCGCCAAGGTGCAGGCAATTCAGGATTGGGTCCTACCTACTAACTTGAAGGCGATCCAAAGATTCCTTGGCTTCGCCAATTATTACCGAGGGTTTATTGGCTCATTCTCCTCGTTAGTGGCTCCCATCACTGCCCTCACTCGAAAAGGAGCAAACCCAGCGGAGTGGTCCGCAGAAGCACTGGCGAGTTTTTCAGCTCTCAAAGCTGCATTCATTTCCGCCCCAGTCCTTAGACACCCTGACCCAGGACTTCAGTTTATTGTGGAGGTGGATGCTTCGGATGTCGGTGCTGGTGCCATTCTCTCTCAGAAAGACTCACAGAGTAAAAAGCTACATCCTTGTGCATTTTTCTCGAGAACATTTCTGCCAGCGGAATGTAATTATGACGTCGGAAACCGTGAACTATTGGCTGTTAAGTTGGCATTGGAGGAATGGCGACATTGGTTGGAAGGGGCTGCACACACCATTACCATCTCCACAGACCATAAAAACCTCCAATATATTCAGACTGCAAAACCTCTGAATCCCAGGCAGGCTCGCTGGGCCCTATTCTTCCCCAGATTTAGGTTCATCATCAAATTTCATCCAGGTGCAAAAAATATTAAGGCTGATTCTTTGTCCCGAAGTTTTTTGGCTCAGCATCCTCAAACTCCTGACTCGCAGTCTATTATTCCTTCCACTTCAATTCATCTCGGACTCACCCAGGATCTGGGAGCCACTATCCAACACTTCCAGAAAATTGCTCCTGTTCAGACACCTCTCAACAAGTTATTTGTCCCGGTTCATCTAAGGAAACCTGTCCTCATAGAGGGTCACAACAACCGCTCTGCTAGTCATCCGGGAATTCGTAGGACTATTGAAATCCTCTCTCGCTGGCTTTGGTGGCCCACCTTATCGGATGATGTGGAGACTTACGTTCGTGCTTGTCCTGAGTGACCTAGAAACAAATCCGCTAGGAACCGTCCTGCTGGTCTACTACTACCCTTGCCTGCTCCAAGAAGACCTTGGTCCCATCTTTCGATGGATTTTATTGTTGACCTTCCAGTATCTGCAGGCCATAACACCATTTGGGTAGTCGTGGACCGATTCAGTAAGATGGCACATTTTATATCCTTACCCAAACTACCGGATGCCAGGACTTTGGCTACCTTGTTCCTGACCCACATCTTTCGTCTCCATGGTCTTCCTGAAGATATCATCTCGGACAGAGGATCTCAGTTTATTGCACGATTCTGGAGATCTTTTTGTAAGTCCATTGGGATCACTATCAGTCTGTCCTCAGCGTATCACCCACAGTCGAATGGACAGATAGAAAGAACCAACCAGTCCTTGGAACAGTTTTTACGCATCTATGTTTCAAAATTTCACGATAACTGGTCCTCTCTCTTGCCCTGGACGGAATTCGCATTCAACAATTCCTGCCATTCCACAATACACACATCCCCGTTCTTCTGCAACCTCGGATTTCATCCGAAGTCCAACTCTTTCTCTACTGCTGTTCCCAGTGGGGATTCTGGAACACCTGCTTTTACGGCCAGGTTGAGATCTCTCTGGAAAAAGGTGCACTCTGCACTGGGTCAAGCCACTCAAAAATCCAAGACTTTCGCTGACCGCCATCGTGTGCCATGTTCTCTGAAGGTGGGAGATCGGGTTTGGTTGTCCACACGGAACATCAAGTTGAGGCAACCTTGCAAGAAACTGGGGCCCCGATACATTGGACCATTTTCAATTGAGAAAAAGGTTAATCCAGTGGCTTTCAGGCTGAAACTCCCACCGTCTTTAAAAATACCCTCGACATTCCATTGTTCGCTTCTGAAGAAAGTCGCTGCTCCCAGCAGATTCAGTCAGCCTTCCTCTAGCAGGCCTCAGCCTTTGGATGTGAATGGAGACCAGGAATATGTCATTGAAAGAATCCTTGACTCAAGGAGGGTCCAAGGCCAAGTTCAGTTCCTGGTGCACTGGAAGGGTTATGGTCCTGAGGAGCGATGCTGGATACCGTGGAGGCGTCTCCATGCTGGGAGACTCATTAAAGAATTTTTCAGGAAATTTCCCACTAAACCTGGGTGTCGGGGTTCCTTAACCCCTCCTCAAGGGGGGGGGGTACTGTCACGAGCCGCGGCGGTACTCACAGCCGCCGCGGCTCGCTTCCTGTGCGCCCTGGCATCCCAGCCGTCACCATGACAACCGGGACGTCACCATGACAACCGGGACGTCATTTCCTCTTCCTGCCCGGCCGTCACCAAGGCAACGGCCGGACGCCTCTACAATAGCGCTGCGTCCCGGCAGTAGGCGGGCGCATGCGCATGACAGGCAGGCTGTGGGCTGATTTAACTAGTGGGCTTGTGCTATCCATTTTGGTTCCTGCTATCTTGGATTTGACTACCCGTGTTTTGACCCCTGCTTGTTATTGGACCTGTGACCCTTCTCTTCTGACCTTGACCTTTTGCCTGGAATTCGGATTTTGCTTCTCTGCCTGTGAGTTTGACCCTTCGCTTGCCCTTGGATAGTGCATCTGTGCCTGTGACCTTTTGACCTGGGATTCTTCTTATACTACAGTCCACCAATCACTCCACTTCTGGGAACTCCTTTAAGTCAGTATACGTTTCTCGACCCTCGGTCGGCCCACAGCCCAGTCTGTCCCCACCACTAGGGGCTCCAGCGAACACCTGGCCTTCAGAGTAGTTTCCGAGTTTCACTGTACTGACTTGGGAGTTTCTAACAGGGGGAAACCATAATAGCCACACATTATAATGTCAATGTCCGGTGACTTAGAGAAACAGCGCTCACTTCTGGTGCGACGTCCTAGCATAAGGCTGCTCTGCAGAGAGCACCAAGGATTACACATGAATACTACCCTTGTATAATCTACCCATATGTGCTTGCACACACTTTTATATTTGTGTGGATGAGTTTTTAAACTCTCCTACAGCAGGGAGCACAAAAAATAATTATGGTGAAAATGTGAGGAAAAAAATGAGTAGTACATGTCAGAAGTCACGCATACCTCCGACATCATCCTATGATCACAAACTATGAAGAAATTAAAACAATTCTGCTAAAGGATTAAATTACCAACATGTGTTTTACAGTGTACTCTACTATACTATAAGTGTTTCTAGAACAATCAGAAGGGAGCAACCAGCAGCAAAACGCATAAGCTCATCCTGGTTATACATGTAATCAGAGTTCCTATACATTCCTATTGCCTGGAAACAGAAAACATACCTGTGTCCACTTCTGCTGTCCTTCAAGTAGTACAAAGTGAGTGTTGTCCTCCAAAGACTGGAAGAACTCTTCAGTGTCAACAACTGTGCCATCTTCCTCCAGCACTAGGGTCACCACATTAGCAACTACATACAGCGTGTTGATGGTCTGTAATAGTAAATGAAGTCTTAATTCACCATTGCATAAGGATTTTACACAGTATATATATCAAAATAATTTGATGGGGGGGCAGGTTTGTGACATAGTTCAGTTTTCAACTACTACAATTTAAAATTGTCTACAAATGAAGTAGATTATTGTTATCAAGCTATAACCAATAGACGATTGAGTACTTCTACACATTGTAGAAGAAATGTTCTGAACTGACATTAATCTATCAAACTACTTGCCAAGTCATTCAGACGTAGAAGGACATTTCCAATCATTAGAGAGGATCTTGATAACTCTGCCCTATTCATTAACAGCTCAACCCATCCCATCAGAACACGTAGCACGTCACTACCTCCTTTCTTCATCACGAGGTCTGGTAGAATCTCCAGGCCCAATACTAAATTCCAGGACTTTGTTATGCAACTTTCGGTGTTACCAGTTCATGTGTATTTTCACTTGCACACTGTTCTCACATCCAACACCTGTCACACTGTCTTGCACCCGCACACCTGTTTCATGTTAATTTGTTCTAAAAAAATGCAGGATGTAGATGTACGCTATGAGTGCTTGGTGGAAGTGACATCACTGCCATCCACTTGCCAACCAGGAAGTGCTGGCTGACAGGAAATACCTGGCAGCCATCTTCAGTTCTCAGTATATACCACACATGTTCTCACAGTTCTCCAGCCTCTGCTTTTGATTTGAGCTCAGACAGTTCTACATGGTCAACACCAGAGTTTAAAGTTCGAGTCTTCAAGGCTTCCAAACAGTCCAGATTGTTATGGGGGGAGGGGGGTTGAGAACTGATGTTGGAAATTACTGGTCTACACAATTGATAACCATGTCGGGTATGGTACTATGAAAAGAATTATATATTTTTTCCTCATCAGATGACATTACTCACTCTTGAAAATAAGAGATCAACAGCTGCAGAACGTCACATTATCGCTTATAAATACAATTTTCATCATCAACATTTATTTATATATGCGGGCAGCATGGTGGCTTAGTGGTTAGCACTTCTGCCTCTCAGCACTGGGGTCATGAGTTCAATTCCTGACCATGGCCTTATCTGGGTGGAGTTTGTATGTTCTCCCAATGTTTGTGTGGGTGTCTCCTTTCCTCCCACACTCCAAAAACATACTAGCAGCCAAATAACCTACTATTAAATTGATGTTAGTCTCTCTAGATCTGTCTGTGTGTATGTTAGGGAATTTAGACTGTAAGCTCCAATGGGGCAGTGAGTGAGTTCTCTGTACAGCACTGCACAATTAGTGCCACTATCTATGATGTAGATGATGGCGCCAGCAAATTCCGTAGCACTTTACAATTGATTTTAGATTCAATGCTTTAGGTGGGGCACATTTGAAGAGATCAGAGACAGATTTTGAAACTAACATTTATAGAGGTTTTAATAACATTTTACACTTCTCCATAAAAAAAAACAAAAAAACTTGCAGCACTCTATAGATAACAAAAGAAGATACGGTTTATCCATAGCAACCACTCAAAATATGGTAGTGTTATCTATGGAACAGTTTTCCTGAGAGCACCGTCCCATAAATTTTTTGGAGGCTACTGTACTACTCATTAAAATAATATTCTATATATTTGTTGATAATAATAATAATAATTAGGCAAAGCCTATGTGAGTATCGGACAAATACTCATAATATGCTAGCTACTTACAAGTCATATCAAACAGCAAACAGGTGTTTGAGATTTAATTCACAGTATTAGCTAGGTGTGGTTTATAGGAACTCCGCTTGCAATCATTGATTAAAACCCGAGAGGCAGAGACTAAAATTATGTTATTATCTGTTTGATTGTCTCTAAATTCTTCTGCTCTACCCATGAGGTATTTATGGACAGAGATATCCAGAGGTGTAGCTAAAGACGAGTGCCCAGTAGCAATTTAAGACACAGGTTTATTTATGAATATCATAAAAAACATCCAAAAACAGACCACTCACATTCTTTGTGGTTCTGTGATACCTCAGGACATCTCAACAGAGTGGAGGCTGTCTCGTATGTAAATAAAAGGGACTATATAATCATATTATATTTGTGTGACATTCTGGTAAGATGTTAGGCCAGTATAAAGAAACTAACTTGAAAGCCCTTTAAAAATGAAAAAAACAACTACTTTCCATTAACACAGACTTTCTAGTTCTGACATCACAATGAAAGGGGCTGTGAGCACCAAAGGCAAGTTTAAAATGTCCGGCAAATGTAATTGTTTTTGTTCACTTTTGGGATCTGTTTCTCGTTGAGAAGTGAATTGAGAATCGATTGTATATATCTATGTATATAATTTGTGTGAATAGTTTTTCATTTTAAGCATTGTTGCTTTATTTTCCATATTAAATTACACTTAAGTTCAGGTCTCTGTGTACTTACGAATTCACGTGTCAGACTTGGAACATTACCTAGCTGAAACAGAAGAGATTATTTGGTTTATGATAGCTTTGGATCTGGGGAGATTATTTGGTTTATGATAAATGATTAAAGTAAGTTGTAAAAGATTAGTTTAGATAAAGGGAGAAGAGAAAGCGTCCTGAGTAAGAGTGTCAGCTCTTCAGAAAAAACCTTGAGGGTGGCCTAGTTGGTAAGGCAAAAGTTAATGTGTGGGATAGAGAGGGAGAGTTTTGATCAGTTTTAAATATACCAGGGGGTATATTTACTAAACTGCGGGTTTGAAAAACAGGAGATGTCTATAGCAACCAATCAAATTCTAGTTATCATTTGCTTAGTACATTCTACAAAATGACAGCTAGATTCTGATTGGTCACTTTTTCAAACCCGCAGTTTAGTAAATATACGCCCAGGTGGGTGTTTTTGATTAACCCTTTGTCTCACACGCACACTTCACATAGGCTCAGGTGAGTGCTGGATTGTGAAGTCTCAAAAGTTTTTATTAAAAATGCGGTGCATATCTTCAAACTTTGGATAAGGACCAACATCAATAGTCAAACAAACCACCCTAACTATTCAAAGTTATTATTCTAATTTAATTTATTTCACTTTTAAATTACATAATTTTACTTTATTTTTATATAATCTTATATTGTGTGTTTTTTTTATTGTTTCGTTTTTTTTAAGCATGAGCCTGTATACTGTGATCTGAATCCATTTAAAGAAAAAAAGAAAATGCAAGTAATTCCCTTTACTGAGGACATTTAGGTTACAAGCATACAGGAATACAAAGTACAGTTGAGGAAACACTCACTTTTCATATACTATAATACTATATACAACCTTATGTCACAAAACTCACTTGAGCCCTTGAGAATGGGTCAACATGATCATCTGGTCCATCTAAAAATCTATATCCAAACTGGCACCAAGCTAGCACTTTGCAGGAGCTATTAGGTTCTCCCTTCACTTATAGATCACTTAAATTTACTCTGTGCACTATTGCACTTCAATTTAGTGTAGAACTTTTGTCTAAATTCCCAGCAATATATAGTGAAGTATTAGTGTGCTATTTGTATAAAATGTATTGGTGGAGAGCAAGTTCATGATCATGTATTTTTTCCAAAAATGTCAGGAAAGTAAGATTAACATTCACCCTCAATGATGATGCTGATTTCATTATAATTATGATCTCATAAGCCATAGTAAGATTTGGAACTCTTACAAAAGCTGCAGGTCAGAGGGACTGGGTGGTCTGTTGAGTCATTAATGAAGGAAAAACTATTTGAACGCAACCAGCTGTCTTTGTGGGTTCTACCTTCATTAGGCATATATTTATAGGTACGATAATTCCATCTTTGGAGACAGAGTGAGGGAGAGAGAAAGATGAAAAAAAGTGTGCTTGTTAAATAGCAAATTTATATTTTTTAAGAACAAAAAAAAAAAAAAGATGCTTAATGCTCATGCATTAATTATGTGATATATATATATTGTAACAAAAGGAGGCATTTAGCTGGCAATATACAGAGAAAGCAGGGAAGTAGAGTAAAACATTTGTGCAGTAATGCACCTAGAGTGAAGACTTATGTATGAAAAGCAATAGTTTAAATTTGGTTAAATTTACATGATCTGAAATCCTTCCTCTCAGCAAACAGACAGGGCGTGTCTGGTTGTGCAAACAGAGGCAGTGATGGGTGTTTTCTTTTAAAGAGAAGGTAGGTGTGTCACCTGTCCATCAAGCTAAGGCTGGGGGAGGAGCATCATGTATAAAAGCTTGTTTGTTTCATTTGTTCAGAGAGACCAATGCTGGGTGAGCTGGCTGGTCCTGAGAGAGAGCTGGACTATGTATAGCTAGTGTTTAGAGTCTCCATGATTGCTGTACAAGTATACGGTGTCAAACATTTACCATCCTGACAATAAAGCACCATAAAAAGGAAGTTGTTGTTCGCGTGTGCTTCTGCAGTAGCGGGCTCTTGCCACAATATATATATCTCCGCTTGGTCAGGGCCATGTATAACAATATTGTAACGTCCTATTGCCTAAAATTATGGCCAACATAGCTACAAAACCTGTGACTATGACAGAGGGGTGAGTGTTGTAACACGTTTGACAGGAGCTTCAGTTCAAATTCCTAAAGCTTCACAAGCATCTATGTGTAAGGTGATCTCAGCATGGAACATCAATGGAGAAAAAAAAAAATCTCCAAAGGGCAATAGTGGGCAGATGTGTATACTCCTATATAAGGATTGCGATACCTGTGCATGTTTTCGAGGTGCAGAGGAAAACAGGTGAGAAATTGCAACCTAGTTGGGTTGCAGTGCATAAAGCGGTCATCACACCTGGCAATGTACGTTTGACAGTCCAATGGGGCAGAGAGCACAAGAAAAGGATTATTGAGCAGTGGGTTACAGTGATCTGGTTAGATAAATACTGCTTTCCCGTGTTCTTGACAAAAAGATTGTGGCATGTGTGGAGCCAACCTAAGAACTCTACAGCCCCATGTGCAATTCTTTCCAATGTAGCTGCTGCTGTTCCTGTCACACTAAGCAATGAAATTACTTAATAACACCATTAAAACACTACTGATCAAATTGCAGTATTTTTGTAGCAGCTACAAAATTATCATTTAAAAAAAAGTATTAATTATTTTTGTATATGCCATGTAAACGATTTTTTTTTTTAATAAAAATCATTATTGAAAAAAATCAAAAAAAGTATATAAAATTAAAATTCAGTAATTTGTATTTGTTAGTACCAGCCTCTAATATCGTTATTCAGCAATTTAGTTAAAGTGTGAAAAGCACAGCAGTAGTTAAACCCAGTTATGCCAGAGAGGAATCACTCAGCATCTGAGCTACAACATCTCCAGTATAACCAGGGACCACTTTGTAGGGTTGAAAGCAATTCATTATCAGCAGAAAACGGAAAAATATAACTTCTATTAGATTGCCAGTGAGACGCAGCAGAGTGATTCATGCAATGATGGTCACAGAATGCCGAAATCACTTGATAATTTTTAGTATGGGTATAATACCTGCATTTCAGCAGTGCTTCTGATGCTGAGAGGATACAACAGTGATGAGGTTACTAATCTACAGTTTGTGACATCGCTACTCATATGTTCTACTCATAACATTATCGTGTGCAGCAGACTATTACACTACAAACATTAGTTATGTATAACAGAAGAAAGCTTTGAGCTGATGAATTATTGGATGATATCTGGGATTTCCTACTAGAGTATCCAATATAAATAGTATATAGAGTGTACAACAAGGTATGCCCTTGCCAGGACAAAAGATTGACTTGGACCTTGCAACTGTCTAATGGGATCTTTGAGGATTCACACACATTTATGTGGAGACAGGAGCTATGGGGTGCTATTAAACGGCCACTGCTGCTCTGACAAGTGAGGTCATAAGCCAAGCACTTGAACCCATTTTTTGTGCCAGAGTAATTCACTTATCTATTAGGGGTTAAGTTCTATTGTGTACTGCAGTCAACTGTAACTTAGGGGAGGGCCTGTTGTTCACCCTCTATATTCTTCTCAAAGTGGATGCTGGTTCTCTGTGCTGCACAAATTCCCTCCCACAAGCTGCAACATTGCATCTCTTTTAATGTTATTGTATTGCTGTTTATTTTCCTGGTGTAGGTGCGGATCCTTGGTGGAGTTGCTAACCAATTTTCTCCCCTATACAGACGAGGTACAGTCGGAAAAGCTTTTGCGATCAGCGACTAATACATAAAGGGCTATCGCTGATTGGCCGCAGGTCACTGCCCCTTTCAAAGTAACGTGGGTCATGATCCCCTTATCTGAGGGATCCCTTGACCTGCTTTGTGCGGCATGTAATTGTGAGTCCAGAGGGGGTGTAGTTACTGACGCAAGATTCTGCACTGGCCAAATCGTAAAGGAAAGGAGTACATCCTGCTACCAGTGTTTAGTGCCAGATGGCTATACACTGTTTTAGTTTGGGTACTAGTGGTTTGCTGACCTGCAAAGGCTTTAGCCATCACCATAATTTATGCTCTAATAAACTGACCTTTTTGACAAAACTTAAATTGGTGTCAGTATCTTTATTTATGTGCTCGAGTATTGAAGGCAACAGGTAGAAGGGTTTGTGCAATGAAGAGAGGCAACGACAGAATGTAAATTAGTAAAGCTACAATCCGATATTATGTATCAATAGTACAGTATTTAGAAATTAGACTATCCAAGTACCTTCTCAATGAGTTCCTTTAATGTGCCTGCTACAACACCTTTTCGCTTGCTCCTATCATAGTTAGATACTCGAAAAGGCCTCTGTGAAGGAGGAAGAGGTGAGAACAGAACTTTTCGGGTCAGTGAGGCACCCACTGTGGTAAATGATCTGAAATTTAGAGGCACGAGACATGTATTAAAAACAAAACAAAATTAAATGAGAACAGTTCAAAGTATGAAAATATCCAGCAAACTAAACAAGACACTCATGTAAGGAGGATAAGATAAGGTACATCCCAAGATGTACAAATGTGCCTGCTCAGACTTGTACTGCAAGTTTGCCAGCAAAGAATTGGAATAAAATGACAGAAAACAGCTGCTGAAATTTACCAGTCCACACTCTGTACTTCATGTACTAAAATTAAACAATTTACATGTTTTACATTGCTCTACATGGTTACATGTGCAATTTTTACACTTTTTTTGTATTTGTAAACAGAACAGTAGTAGTAGTTGTCTTTTAATGAAATTGCCCGGGGATCAAGGTAATCCAAGATACACTACATTCCAGATTTAATTTAAATCCCATAATCCTTTTACAAAAGTCACTTCATTGGAACACAATAATTAACTAATTAAAAGATCAGACAGTGCCTATCTATAATATCAACTATAACACAAAATGTATTTATTATATTAGGAAGTATGTATCTACAAACTGTGTGTGTGAAAATGCTATTTATATACATACAAGGTAGCACTGTCATCTACAAATCACTGACCAGGTTTCCAGGGATTCAGTTCTAGGCAAAACAGGGCCCTTGATAATAAGATTGAATTATTCACCCTCAAACACTTCACTCCCAAAATGTCATTAGAAGTTTGCTTTAGGAAGTTTTTCTGTGAAATGTCAAATGCAACAATGGCTGTTTATCTAAAGTTGCAATGGTAAATGGTCCCAACAGTGGAGCCACACAAGGTGGAGATACAAGAATCATACATTATAAGTGAACCTTTAAAAAAAATGGGGTTTGGCCAATGTGGACCATCAGTAGAGACCCAGGACCCATGCTCAATTGGCGTACTCTAAAAAAAAGCAATGTTTAAAGAAAAGAGGTAAAACATACAAAATTATTTTGTTATTTTATAACGATCAGCAAAGACAGCATATTCTATTCTGTACTATGACATTTTTAACTGCTTTGCTTACTATTTAAATAGACATAAGACATAATAAGAAGTTATGATTGACTTATTAAAAACTAATTTATAGATTTATTTTTTTAAACAAAATGTTACAGATGCTTTGTTAAAAAGTTGTCGCTTAGTGAAACAAGTTTTTTTGATGATAATTTGGCAAGTAGAGATCCAGCTTTACTGACACTGCTACCAATGTATTTGATCAAAGCAGTGTGTTTGTGGATTTATGCACAGTGGGTGACCACTGGCCAAGCATCAAATCGGCACAGGGATTAGAAAATGTTTGCTTGGGAAAGGCTATAGTTACCCATCAGAGAAGAACATCCTGTACGCCAATAACTGCAATGGCTGGACTGTAACTTGGGCTCCTTCAAGACCCATACTCTTGCTCACCCACCTAACAACCAGATCTTCATAAATCACCATCCATAGGGCTAGTTTTAGTGCATGAGTTAAATCAAGGTGGAATGGCCAATATCATAAGTCTCGACTAGTAATACCATTTTCACTTCTGGATCATATTCAGTAATACTAAAAGAAGGTGGCTGTGTGATATAGCTGATCTTTGTGTGCTGCAAAAGGATTTCCCTGATGCTGTAATTTGTTTTTTTTTGGAAAGCCAGTTCGAAAACCCAATCATTTAAAGTGATTTTGTGGGGCAACAGAAGGTCAGTACTCCAAATCAGGAAAAAAATAATCTCCTAAGCTCTCTTAGCAAAGTAAAATCTTGATGTTTGCCATCTGTTTATAGGAAGCTGTACACTAAAATAAAATAGATACTGTGGAAGTAGTATAAAAATGCAATGTTACATCAGACAATCTTATGCCACCTATACGTTATAACAGCTGCCTTCAGAGTTAGTTCGTCAGACCTAGAGCCATTAAAGTCTGCAATGTATTTACAGTGTCAAATAACATTTTAAAAAGTTCTCTCCACTATCTAAATAAAGCGTTACTTTTATAGCACCTCGGAGGTGACTTGTATCCTTATTACTGTTGCTATGCTCATCATAAATGTGTCTTGAAATGTCACAGATGTGCTCAGCAACAACTGCGATGCCAGAAATACATGGACTGTAAAATAAAAAAGGAGAAAATGTTACATGACACATTATGGAGTTGTTGTACATTAGTATAACCCCCATATAATGCACTTTCACTTCACATACAGTCTTAGACACTGTTTATAGATGTTCCTAAACATTTTCTAGTTTAATCCAGTTATTGTCACTGATGGGAGAACAACATTACTACAGTGATTTCCTTTTAAAATGCCAAACTGAGACAGTGACCTCAGATGACCTATCCTGGGGAGCGATTTACCCGCATAGAATACCTTGCCCAAGCGACTGGTGGCACAGAATGATGATGATCTGGAGGATCCTTCTTAGGTCTTATCTACAAGACATTATCTATTGTTCTATTTGTGATACAATTATATACTTTAATCATATTATAGCATGAAATCCAAAGTATTGGCTTGATATCGAAAAAAGACTAATTTAGTACTTTGAACATTGGAATATCTAGTATTAGAAATAAGCAGGTTACTTTCATCTTACTACAAGACCCCAGTCCAAAGAGGGGACATGACATCTTGTATCTAATTATTATTATTTCAGAACTCTGGATATAGCAAAGTAAGCACTTCAAATGCAAAACAGTTTGAAAACGAATAGAAACAAATCTGTTGAAACTATACAATTACCATGATCCTCAGTAACTCTAATACTAGGTTATTACTATGCAAAAAACAGGATGATGGGAGGTTAGTTCAGCAACAGGAGGTGTTACAGGCTTTCTGCCCAGAAGTAGGGTGCTACCAAACATTAGGAAATAATCTTTTTTTTTTTTTTTCTTTTGCTGCAGGGTATTTATTACATACAGATGGAAATGATGAGAGATTTTTTTTAAAAAAATCCCACTCCTATTCACCTTGGAGAGTTTCCAGCATCAAGTACATCCAGCCTGCAAATTGTTCTCCTGGGAATTCTCTTCACCGCTACACTACACTGTTGTACTTTAAGGCTACTTGCTGGTCAGAGAGCATTAACGCACAGAAGCAGTAGAGAGTCAGAGCTCTGCCCAGAAAAGCAATTATTTCAATGGTCCGGGAAAACGGAGGGATACATCATCATCATTTATTTATATAGCGCCACTAATTCCGCAGCGCTGTACAGAGAACTCATTCACATCAGTACCTGCCCCATTGGAGCTTACAGTCTAAATTCCCTAATATAGACACACACTCACACACAGACAGACAGAGAGGGAGGGAGAGAGAGACTAGGGTCAATTTTGATGGCAGCCAATTAACCTACCATACATCTTTTTGTTTTATATTTCTGTCTACGTGAAGGTAATGAAAAAGCTCCTTACTCCACCTGTGACAGACCCTCTTTATAGCGGACCTGTCACTTGCCCCACTCGATACAGGGTCCTCTCTCATACCAGTAAAAGTATCTACTGGACGGTTGCAATCTCTTAATCTTCACTTCCCAGAGAACCTGCAGTGACACTTAAGACACAAAGAGTATTCACATAATTCTACTCAACCAGTGCCTACTGTAAAACTGTCCCCAACAGTCAAACTCAGTATATATACAAAGCACTGACCCATTCAGCTCTGTATCTAAGTGTTAGCTCAAAGAAGAATGGGTAAGATGTGGCCAGTAGCTGTGCAAGATAAAGATATGACCTCCGCAAATCCCAGCTTCTGCTTTGGAGCTCAATATAGTTTTTATTTTTTCCCTGTGTGCGATTGCTAGTTCACTTTTTACAAAGGCACTCTGTCTTTGATTATCTTGGGCCTCTGGTAGCCAAATACTTTTTTTAAATTTTACTTGGCTTTGCACTAGATGGTGCAATATTTCTGAATAACATTGGTAACTCAATTCGCTAATTAACATTTGCATGGAGATTGATGTTAGCATCTCTAGTGTACGCCATCATATGTTTACATGGCCACAGCAAAAAGTGTATTGTCATGGAAACAGCTTTGCTTTGTGGATAGAATTTTAATACTGCAACTTAGAGGTCTATTTCCAAACAATGAACTCTAGTCATTGCTACAAGACATAGGGGTAAATTTATCAAGTTGCAGGTTTGAAAAGTGGAGATGTTGCCTATAGCAACCAATTAGATTCATTTATCTCATTTATTTAGTACATTCTACAAAATGACAGCTAGACTTAGGTTGCTATAGGCAACATCTCCACTTTTTCAAACCTGCAGCTTGATAAATTTTCCCCATAATCATTAATTCCACCTGTGCTTTTCCAAAACAGAAAAACGAAGAAAAATAAAACAAGTTGAATTATGTACTTTGTTTCAAATAGAGGTTAGTTACACAAGTGCCCCTATATGCAATTAAGTTAATGCAAGAGGGGGCTGGAGGTGGGCACTTGCAGGACCATTCAAGTCCATTTACTGGTCCCACACATTGTACAAAATCAAATCAGTCCTGCACATGAGCAGTTTAAAAAAATAAAATAATTCAGGATATCACCAACCAATGATCACTGCAAGAAGCGCTGACAGCCTGGTGAAATGTGTTTCAAATACCAGGTTGGACAAAAGGATTGAGGCAAAAATTAGCCAATCTTTAAAAAGTAAATAACCCTTATAATATAATGAGTGTTGAATAAAGAAATATGAGCGTGTGAAGAATTACTGAATTAGATGGCATTCACTCACAATGTCTCTGCTAGTAACAAATGTATTATGGCCCAGCAGACTATTTTATAATATTATCAGTCATATTAATTATGTCTTTAATCTGCCCCTTCATAGTATTAGTAAATACTCTCCTCAGGCACTACAATTGGTTTATGTGTTTGGATTTACTGCAGATAAACAAGGAAATACGAAGACCCTCTGACACCCTTCACCAGGAAAATATATATACTATAGCCTACCACTTGTAAACACCAGAACTGGGTGAAAACCTGTAATTGGATTGTTGTGTTTACTAATACCAGATACACAGTCTATGGTATATCTATCCAGCCCCAATTCTATTATTCATTCACCAAGCTGAGCACATGTAAAACAAGGCAAGATATTACATTACAAGTTGCTATTATGCACATTAAATACCCACTAACATGTAAGATGCAATGGAAACCAGACATCACCGGACCCTAATCAGACATCATCATGATATGTTAGATAACAATCACCATAAAAATGGATGCCTTAGTGCACAGCACGATCCAGGCTATTAGTCACCGTTACCTCACCTTATGAGTGACTTGGGGGATAAGGCATTGGCATAGTCCATGGCACTCTGCATCCTGCCGTCTGTGTAAATTAATGGCTAAAAGATCCGAGGGAGAGGAGTGAGTTAACCTTTCCCCTACTTCCACGGATGAAGATACTAGATCCCCTCCCACGGTCCCATCACAGCGTTACTCAGTCCTTGGACTCCACCTCCCTATAGCAGCTGATTCATGGACAACGTTACATCATCCACTATGCTCGTCATGCAGACACAAATCCAATTCACACTGACGTACAAGTTAAAACCAGCTGTAACAGCCAAAACATGAGCTTATAAAGTAAGATGGGTTATTCCATACTATTCAACTGAGCGTTTACTCTACAGGGGCAAATGGAAATTATATATATATATATATATGTATATATATATGAAAGTAACGATGTATTTTAAACTGACACACTGTACTAGAGAGTGAATCATGATCATATGTGTATTTTGAATAGTTTATAGTTACCAATTGCCCCCAACACTGCGCCTTATAAATGTTTGCTACTGTCCATGTTTTTTTCTTTAAATGAGTTGTTGCTTTTGACAAAAAAGTAGTATATAATTATAATACTATTTTAATATTTAAATATTTTTCCTAAACTCTGACATCATGGGTCATCAAAGATAATGATATATTTCACTACTGTGGTCATGATAGCACATACCTTTATGACACTCTAAAGAGTAACAATGGTAGTATACTTCAAGTTTGTATATATGCTGTCTCTCCATGATATTTACAGTTCTCTCCTTTATTTTTCTATTTCTTCTTCAAATTTACCTCAGTTGAACAGTCTGGGGAGCGTCCTGATGTTCTGGGACAGTAGGTAAGCATGATTTTAAAGTGTCTTTGACAAAATAAGTCAAAAACACTTTAAAAGTGAAAGTACACTGGACTTTGAAATAATGATTTAATTTGGATGCCAATTGTGCAAATGGAAAGCATTTAAACAGTTGGTACTTCACAAAAACAGAGAATAGACATGTAACTGTGTACGCACATGACAGACAAATATACACATTTTTAAAAATAAATGATAATTGGGTTTGACATATAAAAAAGGTGAGGGGCATTTAATATGCAGGGCCAAGTGAGTCTTCATTGAACCAAGGCCTAAGAGTATGCAGGAGGTATGGAGCTTTTTGTTTCACAGTCCTGAGGAGAATTTGGAAGTTTTACCACTAGAATTGAGCTTGGACATTTGAATTCAAGTTTATTTAAAAATAACCTTTTACCTTTCATGCCTGTGACATCAGGTGCTGTCTATTAAAACCAACTAAAACCAATTAAGAATATTCTATGGTACCTGGGCAACAGGGCTGTGTTAGCATTTATTGTGCAAAGTTGTTTTTCTGTCTGACCTTCTAATACTGACCCAACTTGTTCTCTTGATATTGATCTTTGTTTGTGACCCTGACCTGACCGTGGCATGGGTATTGACCAAAATTCTGTATGGTAAGCAGCTGCCTACTGAGGCTAGTTCTGGCAGCCACTACGCGTGGATTTCCCACAGCAAGGTCCATCACCCCCTTGGACTCTCTGGACTTCCACTAGACTCCTCGTCTCAGGTTTATCCAGCACCAATGCTAGTTATCATTGTGCTGGCCGTGTCTCCACAATATGATGAGTATGATGGTGTCGCTCTTGTTCATTTTTGGTTGGTACACTGTATGAATCAAGCCCAGTATCTTCAGTTATTACAGCAGTGACTCACTGTTGACCATCCCCATAATTCCTACCATGCACAGAATCATAAAGAGCAAGTAAGGGTAAAGTATTGTAGGCTAGGGCTAAACCTCAGTTAAGATATGTGTGAAGATGGCACCCCGTGGAAAGCTCTTCAGGGATGAAACCTGTAATTGGGCATGGGGTAATATATTGAGCTAAAAAGTACTGTTTAAGTCTTGTTGAACAGTCCTGCTCAGTAATATTTTATAATGCATCTTTTGCAGACTACAACATTCTTACTGCTTTTCTATTCCCTTGAGGGCAGCATGGAGTTATGTTTGTAGCTCAAATTAAGTTTAGATCAGTGGAAATCTTGAATTTATGACAAGTAAATTCAGCCCAATTACCATATAAAATGACACCGTGAAGAGGTCACACCAGATGTTTGAGCAGAGATGAGGATTACCTTTAGCCATTTTGAGTAAGAATCCACCACTACAATAAAATGATTTCCTTGGAAAGGGCCAGAAAAATGAATATGTTAATGCCTTGACAAAGGCTTCTTCGCAGTCTCCTAAAATAAGCTGGGGTGTAAGGATTATTAACCTGTGGCAGCACTGCAGACACTATAAACACAAGCATCATCAGCTTGTGGCATACCGGGTTTATATAACCGTGTTGATGCAACACATTGCAATACAGCAAAACACTTCTCCACATTTTGAAGGCAACAACAATTAGGACTGAGTAGCTACACCAGATTGCAAAGTACTTATATGCCCTTTATTCACAGACAAGCTTTGTAGGAGCAAAGTTGAATTACAGCATTGCCTTGTTTAAAGACTTGCATTATATTAACGTATTTTGGCCTTTTCTTTTCTTCCAGTTATTCTACAGTCTACAATCAATTGACCACTGCTTATGTCCTCCATAATTCTACTCTTTCCAACCCTTTGACACAGAATTATCCATCACTACTCATCCTCCCGAGACAATCTCTTTGGTCAAGGAAAGTGTGTTACTGCCTGCTTCCCCTACGGAAGGGGTCTACTCCTGACAATGGTAAATTTCCACTCTATTAGTCTCAGGGGTGGACCCAGACATTTGCCCTTCCCGGGGCGATTTCAGGAGGGGGCGATTTAGGCCCCGCCCCCTTTCTGTGTTCTAAGGCTGCCGGCGGCTGCACAGTATGTGCAGGTCCGTTCAGCAGTGAAAGTGTGCTGTCCTGCTGCTCTGATTGTGTTTAAAACACAATCAGAGCAGCCGGGCAGCATACTGTCACTGCTGAACGGACCTGCACAGTGTGCAGCTGTCGGCAGCAAGCCCCTGGTAGGGGGGGGGCGATCGGGGCGATCGCCCCCCCCCCCCCCTGGATCCGCCACTGATTAGTCTCCAGACAGACCTTCAGAGAGACAAATTTGTGAAATGGTCCTGTGATGAGAGGTTTGGCAGATATCGCACTGATGTACAACCTCCTTTAGGTCAGCATCGATTCTGGACCACCACACGTAACTTTCATGCACACAATGCCTGGATGTGCTACATTGCACAGTATTGGGCTATCTGCAGTCAGTTTTTCTAAATTCATGGCTTCCAATGTGCAAACAAGAAGGGATGAGTGTAAATGAGATATTGAGCAATCAGTGGCTCAAATTTCAGTGTATGTATGTTTTACCAGATTTAAATACAAGGTTATTATCATAGGCATTCTGAATGACAATCTGAAGAAGCATTTGAGGTGAAATATTAGCCATAGGAATATATTTTGATAGTAATCCTAAAGGTGACTTGTGATTCGTATGGATTTCAAATGTGTACCCATGGTAATGGTTGTGAACTGTTTTAACACCAACTATGATAGCTAAATGCTTCTTTATTAATTTGTACATTGTTCCTTTCTGCAGTTGTTATTGTTTTTGAGTAGAAAGTAAATTATTAATTTAAATTAATGAAGTTGGTGGCCCTAAAGCAGAATTAGATTGGATTTATATGGGACATATTTACTCTTTCCATCTTGCAATTTGTCCAGAGTATCCGCAAACCTGAAAAAGTAGGTGCGCCCCCTTTTATCTGAATGTGTTCAAAAACCAGGATGTGACCATACACCTTTAAATGCGCTGGGCAGATAACTTGAAAAAGAAGCAGTATGGATCTACATTGTTTGAAACTGAGCCTTTTTCTACTCAAAAAGTTAAGTTAGGCTGCACGAGAGGGTGACACTGCAAGCCCTTTTCATCAATACATCAGACTCAATGGTCCTGCAGCATCTTACTTTGAAATTCTCTAAGTTTACATTAGTCTGCTAAGTGGCTCAGGACTGTAATGTAAATAGGTTTTGTTTTTTTGGAGAAACTGGAAAATCTGCACGATGACAGATGATGGTGTGGAATGTGTAATTAACATAGCTAATAACTCCTTATAAGTATTTTTGGACTAGCTGGAGCAGTTAGTGAGAGTATTATTGTAAATGTTTTAGCCCCACATACTACTAATAGTACTGGTAGTATGGTTTCTGGTAAGATTGTCTATTTGATTTACTTCTAAAAATATGACAGTCTTTCTGAAAATTAGTTAGAAGAATTCATGTATGTGCAGACAGTGGGAACCCACAGAGGCGGCCGAGAACCGAGAAGCAGGCGGCTGTCCCTGTGCGAGAAGGGACGCAGGGACGGCGCCTGACACTTACATGGTTTAAAAGTTTCTTTTCCTACAGCAATCTGACAGGGTGTATCTGCAGTCAGAGCAAACAGAGCAGCTGATGAGAACTCCTGCCCATCAATCTAGGGCTGGGGGAGGGGGTGTAGTACGAGTGATCGGTGCTGTAAACACCGACACTCTTTAATCCTCCACAGTTATTCCTATACTGAACAGAGCGACAAAGAAAAATTAACTACTTACTAGTAAAAAGACAGAGAATAAATCCAAAGACAGGAGATAGCGACTGTTGTAAATGATGTCACTTACAGCTGCGACTTGCAAAGTTCCAAATTTAAAGTAGCAACACACGGAAGCAGGTAAGTATTAGGTTGACATTACCAGTTAGGGGTAGGGTTAGGGGTAGGGTAGGGGTTAGGACTTAGGGTTAAGACCCCTACCCCTAACCCTACCCCTAACCCTATGCCTAACTGGTATACTGTATACTTTCTAAACCAGAATATTGAATTTATTCAGAAATTTGTTGGGTAAAAAAACTTTGTGGTAATAGAGATTGGTTTTAATCTAAAAGTACTACATCCAGAATATTGTTGCCTGAACTCAGAGTCAGACAGGCAGGGGTTAATGCAGAGCAGTCTTGTCTGGTGGAGTGGACAGCTCAATGTAGCAGGTAGTGTAAACTGGAATATAATTGGCAGAACTCAGAGTCAGATAGGCAGAGGTCAGTAGTATAGAAGACAACATAATCCATTAAACAAGCCAGGGGTGAGGGCAGGTAGAGATATGAGAGCAAATCTGTTTAACAAAGCCAAGAGTCAGGATTGGAGAAGACATTAGAGTCCTTTAAACAATCAGGGTCAAATACAGAGAAAACAACAAGTCATAATGCAAGACACACTAGGTCAAGCAGGAACTATCACCAGCAATGGTATGCTGCCAGGAAGAGGTTTATAAAGACAGCAGCACCATTCAGAAACTGCAGGATAATTAGATGCATGGGTGTGGTAAGTAATAGCACAGCTGCCAGACTGAGAGCTGAAGAGAGGCTTGTTGCCATTTACCTAGCAACCGAGTCAGTGAACTCCTTACCCTGTTTATTTCTGGGGTACTGAGAAGAAAGGAAAGGTTACCGACTTTGGGACATCGAAGGAAATAAACTAATTAAAGCAAGAGATGTCATTTTCCATGAGACTGTGACACATGTAACAAATGACAAAGTACCAAGAGTGTCACCATCACTGAAATACTACTTTGTTGTATTAAGCATGCTGTCTGAAGATATAATTGTAAGTAAGGAGCTTAGTGAGTCTCAGGCTAACCAAACTGAGCCTACAGTTAAACCGCAAATGCAAGTGAGGACATCAGCAGGACAGAATAAAGAAATGCCAACTCTGAGGTATGGTGATGAATTTGTAAACTTTGTTTTGTGTCAGCCTCAATCCATAAGCGAAGCTAAGTCATGTGATGAATGGAAAAGTGCAATTAACAAGGAGTTAAGAAAGATAATTGTACATGGATTATTCTTGACAGGCCAAATAATCAAAACAACATTAAAAACGAGTAGGTATTTTGCAAATGTATAATACAGATGGGTCCTTGGCAAGATACAAAGCAAGGCTCATTGCAACAGGCTACACTCAGCGAAATGGAATAGGTTATGGAGAAGTTTTCTCACCAGTTGAAAAGTACAGTATTTTCTGTCTTATTATGGCCATATCTGCTTTACATGATTTGGAACTGTATCACTTGGACTTTGATTCAGCTTTCCTGAATGGTAATCTAACAGAAGAAATTGATATGGAATTTTCATAAGGAAATGGTGAGATATTGATAAAAGCATTGTATGGTTTGAAACAGAGTGGGCGATGTTGGTGTTTAAAGTTAGCCACTGTCCTGATTGAAATGGAGTTTTCAAGGTCAGAAAAAGATCCTTGTTTATACTCGAAATGGGTGAAAGGCTACATTCCTTATTGTTGTGTACAGGATGATCTGCTACTCGCAGGTCAACCAGGTGAAATACAAGTACAGAGGGTAAGAAACTAAAAATTCAATGATAGTAAAGAAGGTTGTTTTCTTCTAAGTGTTAAAATTAATATTTATTAGTTTCTTTTTAAATTGCTAACTCATAAAACTAGCCAAATAGTAAAAAAGACAAGTGATAAATAATTATAATAGTTAAACATTGCTGCATCTAGCTATTATATTTAAAACCTCTCATTGTATAATATTAAGAACTTGAGCTCACAACAGAAACACCAATGCACGGTTCACTGTTCCTGCTTTTTCAAAGCTAGCAAATTGGGTCTAAGAGCAGGATATTTAAACTTCCTGCATCCACGGATCCGTGGCTGTAGTTACCTGATTGGCATCCTATTCATTCAACTCCTTGTATATCATTAGGTTTTGATATCTCATGGGGTTTTCGTTCAGATAAATGTTTTAATACAAAGATTATTTGCTCTTATTAATTTTGTATCGTTAAATTTGTACAGTTAGATCTTTTATATTTTGTATTACATTTTTATTTCCCTCAGCACTATTTTAAATGAGTTAGACTTCCTTAATTTCATTTATCATCATCATCATTTATTTATATAGCGCCACTAATTCTGCAGCGCTGTACAGAGAACCCATTCACATCAGTCCCTGCCCCACTGGAGCTTACAGTCTAAATTCCCTAATATAGACACACATTCACACACAGACAGAGGGAGACAGACAGACAGAGAGGGAGAGACTAGTGTCAATTTTGATAGCAGCCAAACACAGGGAGAACATACAAACTCCACACAGATAAGGCCATGGTCGGGAATTGAACTCATGACCCCAGCGCTGTGAGGCAGAGGTGCTAACCACTAGGCCACTGTGCTGCCCCCAAATTTATGAATTTGGCTTTATAGAGCTTCAAGTTCCTAAATGTCACGGTCTGCCTCCGCCTGCTTTGCAACATCTCCCTTTTGAATGCTGCTTGCATCCTGCAGCTCCTGTTTCTTTTGAACTGTGCAGTATTTGTGTTTATTTTATGTGTTGCAGCAGTACCTCGGATCACCAGAGGTGCTGCTATTGTGCCTTACTTGTTTGTATCAGGGGTTAACCTGCCCTGTAATTATTCCTTGCACCTGGGTGTGTCCCTTCTTAAACCTGTCTCTCCCAGCAGTCATTGCTGATTATTGTTGTCACATTCTGATGTTACACTCTGTGGTCACTTCCGCCTGTTGTGCTCCTGGATTTATGCTGCTTGAGATCTATCTCAACTTACATTCTGCTGACCTGTTTCATCTGTGAACCTGGGACTTACCTGTGCATTTCCATGTACTTGCTGCCTGGAATCTTTCCTCACCTCCCATTTACCTGCAACTGCTCTCTATCTGGTAATTTCTGCAGGCTTATTATTATTATTATTATTATTATTATTATTATTAATTTTTATTTACAGGGCGCCACTAGGTGTCCGTAGCGCCGTACAGGGACAAACGAAATTACAATACAAGGAGAGACAGCACAGTACAGTAAACAATAAGCACAGTAACTCCGTGAGCTCAAAGCACAGCAAGGGCGGGGGGGGGGGGGGGGGGGGAGAGGGGAAGGTCTGCATACGACGGAGCCCAAGAGGGAGGGCACGGATTATAGGGAGACCCCCAGGGGGGGAGAGGAGGGAGCGGGAGGGGACATGGGGAAGAGGGTCCTCGAGGAGGACGACAAGGTTGCTGGAGAGCAGAGCTAACAGTGGTGATACAGGATAATTAGGTAATTAGGTGGGAGACTGGAAGGCTTTACGAAAAAGGTGGGTTTTTAAAGCCCGTTTGAAACTGGACAGATTAGGGGAAGTTCTGATGGAGGGAGGGAGCTTGTTCCAGTCGAGGGGGGCAGCGCGGGCGAAGTCTTGGATACGCGCATGGGAGGAGGTGATCAGGGGAGAAGAGAGGCGACGGTCATTGGCAGATCGGAGAGGGCGGGATTGAGCATGAATAGAGAGGAGGGTGGAGATGTAGGGTGCAGGGGAGTTGGCGAGGGCCTTGTATGTAAGAGTGAGGAGCTTGAAGAGGATTCTGAAGGGGAAGGGGAGCCAGTGAAGGGATTGGTAGAGGGGGGAGACCGACGAGGAGCGGCGAGAAAGGAAGATGAGCCTAGCGGCTGCGTTAAGAACAGATCGAAGGGGAGCAAGATGAGATTGGGGGAGGCCAGTGAGGAGGAGGTTACAGTAGTCCAAGGGGGAGATGTTCAGAGAGTGAATAAGACATTTGGTGGCATCTTGGGAGAGAAAGGGCCGGATGCGAGCGATGTTACGCAGCTGGAAGCGGCAGGATTTAGCAAGAGAGAGAATGTGGGGGCCAAAGGAGAGTGAGGAGTCGAGGGTGACACCAAGGCAGCGAAGTTGGGGGACAGGGGAGATAGAGGTGTTGTCGACAGTGATAGAGAGGTCAGAAGGGGGCGAGGTGTGAGACGGAGGAAAGACTATGAGTTCAGTTTTGGCGAGGTTAAGTTTGAGGAATCGAGAGGACATCCAGGAGGAGATGGCAGAGAGGCAGGCGGACACCCTAGAGAGGAGGGAGGGAGAGAGATCAGGAGAGGAGAGGTATAGTTGAGTGTCGTCGGCGTAGAGGTGGTAGTTGAGGCCGTAGGAGCTGATGAGTTCACCCAGGGAAGAGGTGTATAAAGAGAAGAGCAAGGGTCCCAGAACAGAGCCCTGAGGGACCCCGACTGGAAGGGTGGACGGGGGGGAGAGAGACCCAGAGGTGGTGACGGAGAAGGAACGGTCAGCAAGGTAAGAGGTGAACCAGGACAAGACTGAGCCGGAGAGGCCAAAGGACTGGAGGGTGTGGAGGAGGATGGGGTGGTCGACAGTGTCGAAGGCTGCAGAGAGATCGAGGAGGATGAGAACGGAGAAGTGGCCCCTGGCTTTAGCAGAGAGGAGATCATTGGTGACTTTAGCCAGGGCAGTTTCAGTGGAGTGAAGGGGGTGGAAGCCAGACTGGAGAGGATCAAGGAGGGAATGTTCGGAAACGTAGGAGGAGAGACGGCTGCAGACAAGCCTTTCAAGAATTTTGGAGGCAAAGGGGAGGAGAGATATGGGGCGATAGTTGGAGGGAGAAGTGGGGTCAAGATTGGGTTTCTTAAGAATGGGGGATACGAGAGCATGTTTGAATGAGAAGGGGAAGATGCCGGTGGAGAGGGAAAGATTAAAGAGGTGGGCGAGGTGGGAGCAGGTGGTGGGGGAAAGGGAGCGAAGAAGGTGGGAGGGAATGGGATCCAGGGGACAGGTAGAGGGGGGAGAGGATGAGATGAGAGAATGGACTTCCTCGCCCGTGGTGGGGCGGAAGGAAGTCCATTGAACATCTTCTGTTCATACTCTCCAGCAATAAACATTGTATGTTTTTTCACCTTATCCATGGCTCCTTGGCTGTATTCCTACATTGATTCATGACACTAAGTTATTATAAGCTGTGTTCTTTGTGTTAATTTGACTAATTATAACACATTTCATGTATTGGGAAAGACAGACTTAATTAGTTTTCAGTAAATCTGTAATGAAATATATGCATATTTTGATATTATCTCACATTTCCTATATTGTACGTGTATTCAAATGATAATGCTGCTTATGACTGTAGATTAAGTCAACAATTATATCCTAATAATTTTAATCATTTAAACTACTAAATTCAATTGTTTGTGGATCTGTAATTTATAACAAGTTTTTTAAGTGACAGTATCTTTCATTCTGTGCAGTTTTTAGTGCTTATATTATATTAGCTAACTGTGTTCCCTAAAAAGTTTTAATTTGTTTTTTTGAAATTTAAGTTTTATTATTGTTAATATTTACACTAGAACTTGGTTCATCTTTATTTTGCCACAACGATGGGCATGAATAGTGTTTTGTTATCTCGACAGACCAATCTGAAACATTTACAGCTTAACTCATTTTTATAAGATTATTTAAATTTTATGTTTGCATCTTCCCCAAATATTTTCTCCTATTCGCTCTGAAGATTTATTTTATCATTTTTTTCTACAAACCTAACTTGTTACATAGAACTGTTATCTATATTAAATTTATAAAGTAATATACAATTACTTTAATTTAATTTCATCCACACATCTCCCATATTTTTCTCATGTTCCCTAGTGGTATTAGTGTTAATTATTGTGAATTGTTGTGAATCGAATTAATTGAAGAAGTGAAAGAATCACTTAGTACACAGTTCAAGTTAAAGGACGTAGGACCTGCTCATCATATCCTAGGACAAAACAAACAAGCTGGAACAATTTCAATTGATCAACAAAATTATATTGAAGTTATGCTCAAAAAGCTTGGAATGGAGGGCTCAAAGCTAGTCAATACTCGTGTTGATGTAAGTGCAAAAATCAAGAACGAAATGTGTCCACACCAGATGAAATGGAGGAAATGGAAAGAGTTCCATATCAAAGTGCAGTTAACACTGGCGGATCCAGAGGTGGGTGCAACTAACAGGTTTAGAGCCACTGAAAGAGGTGCGAGGACAATGGAGGGGTGGAGTCACTGGACAGAGAGCCCAAATAGGAGGTGCGCAGTATAACTGGTGAGCAAAAGTTATAGTTAATGAGAGACCTGCTCACTAGAACTTAGAATCTAAAGGGACAAATGGTTGACACATGGGGGTGAGCCAATGTAAAGGAATTTGAGGGCAAGAAATATATGTACATTATCCACCATATTCTCTATAGGTGTAGTGGGTTGAGTTGATGCATTGTTATTACCTGGAACTCTTTCCTGACAACTCTATTTACCACTTCTGGAGACCCCTTTGGAAAACTTACTGCTGCAACACTTTTATCCATTACTGGAATATTGCACTCTGTTAACTCAGAAACAGGAGAATGAACACTCTCCTGTTCCTGCATTAACAGAGTCCAGTATTCCACTCTCTGCCCTGTCTCCCTGACAGACTGTCCTTATTCTCATACAATAATCATTCACACTTTTCTTGGTAAACCTCTTATATATATCCCTACTCGTCTCCTCTTGTGGGCTAGCTGAATACCTACTCCCGCCTAGACTCGTTTATGTGGTATCCTAGCAGTTCTGGCACTAAGGAATCCACATTCCACCTCTGCCATTCCCCTGCTTAGTCAGTTCCAAGGAACTGCAACACACAATCCCTCCCACAAATTCCTTGATTTATGAAGGTTTAGGGCTGGGGTCTCCCTCCTGTAAACATTTCACTACCTGAGCAGGGCCATATTTTCCATTGGGCATAATGGGCAGCTGCCCAGGGGCCCCACGGGCAAGGGGGCCCCATAGGCACAGCTCTTAATGAGAATAAATAATCCTGCAAAAGAAAAAAAACCTGAGACTAAAAGCTACAAGGGTCACTGAGCAAGTACATCTATCTATTTCTATCTCTATATATCTATATCTATATCTATATCTGTATCTGTATACATCTATCTATCTATATCTAGCGGCCCCGGTACACTGCTTTGCCCAGGGGCCCATAATGTTGTTAAGATGGCCCTGTACCTGAGTCTCCTTTTAGGGCTAGCTGAGAGAACACCCTCCTCCACATTATGCTCATTTATGTGGGACCTCACCCTCACTTATACCGACAATGTAGACAATTCTGGTTCAGGTACAGATGAATACACACTTCCACTGCCCTCCCTCCCACTCAGATTAACCTCTACCTTAGTGTCACAAAAGCCCAGCCTGTCCCAGATACAGCAATCTGAACAGCTGACCATGACCAGCGTCACCTTAGTCACTTAGCAATGAATACACCTTTTCTGCCACCACCAAGGATTTATCATTGTGTCCTTACATTCACCAAAACCACTTATTAATGTTTCACACTTAATTCACATATACATGTAGCATGAGTCTCCCTGGGCTTTGTTCACAGAGAATCACGGAGAATACACTAGATTAAATTTATTTAATCTGAAAAATGTTTCAAGGCTTATTTACAAAAATTAATAACAAGACATACAATATGTTTACACAAATGAGTTTCAAAAAAAATAAAATAGGAAATAAAATCAGAACACTACTTACTATGAAGACTTGATGTGTGTAAGGGAACACAATGGAAGAAGATGGAATATTTCAGTCTTCATAGACTCCCTCATGAAAATGCACGATTTAATGTCTAAAGCAGAACATTTTAAACCCTTTCAGTTTAGTCAGATTGATTCCTAAAATGACACAGAGCTTTCCAAATTCAATTATCTATCTTCATCAGCAGCAGCTATTTATATAGCGCCACTAATTCCGCAGGACTGTACTCACTCACATCAGTCCCTGCCCCATTGGAGTTTACAGTCTAAATTCAACATACAAATTCCACACAGATAAGGCCATGGTCGGGAATCGAATTCATGACCCATGTGCTGTGAAGTAGAAGTGCTAACCACTGTGCTGCATGTGATTTATCTTATCACTAAGATATATGTTTGGGCATCTCAGAGAATCTCTCACCTCTGATCTGTTTTGAGTAGCTAGATGGTTTACAACTTTGGGGCTTCAATCTCCCCCGAGATCCTTATCTATCTGACTAGTTTCAAAAAACTCTTTGTTAATTGCACAGGTCACCTAGGTCAGTCAGCAAGGCATACTTTGAGAGGTTACATAAAATATGTACATGGTCATACATGAATTCAACAGAAAATAACAATCAGTCATTAGATATACTACATAAACATCACACTCAGCACATAGTACCTGTGGAAGAACTTGGTTAGTTTATAAGACAGCAGAATTAACAGCAATATCATTGGAAACAAATTGAGCAAACATTCTGTCTAAATCAGTACCAAGAAAAACATTTGTAAGAATATTGGCCAATATCCCTACTTCTAGTGGCCCCATTACCACACCCCAATCTAGATACATCTGAGTCAGAGCCACTGCAGAGTGGGTTTCTTTTACCCAACTCTGGACACACTACGGTAACATTGTTCTCTTGTATCTCTTAACCTCACAGTTACCTTGTCACTCACAGTGGCAGATTGCAGGTTGTCCTTCTGGCTCTCTCTGGGTCCAGCAACACATAGGACAACAGGGTGAGAACTAAGAGTAGGTATGCCTCTAATGGGGGGTATATGTTTATTCTTCTTTGGACAGGTGGCACTGATACACCAGTGGGTGTTTCCCAAAATTGGCTTTGCCCCCACCCTCCCACAAAAGGTATATCTGTCATCCATTGTGGTTGCCTCCTCAAATGATGAAGGTTTTTGATCCATTAACCATTTTACCACTTCTGCTGGGCATTGAGAAACTGCTTCTCAATCATCCAATCTTTTAAAGTAAACCATCAAAGATGTTGATTTGCTTCAAGTCTCTGTTCTTCTGCAGTAGTGCCTGAGGAGTGATGTTAAAACACTGCAGGAGGAAGCTTTTGACAGCCTCATGATTTTTGTCCTGTTCAGAGGAAAGACCTGAAAATGATTCTGAGGCTTTACTTTTTGGACTAGGGGTTAAGTACCATGCACACTCACTTCAGGGCAGCTGTTGTCTGCAGCTTTTTTTTCTCCCCCTGCAGAATGTGTCCAGATCCCCAACTTTTTCACAAAAAAAGTCCTTCTGCTGTTTTCCTTTTTACCTGCTATTTTTCCACCTGTTTGTCAGGAGCCGCGGCGGCCACGGGCACCGCCGCGACTCCCCGCCCATGGTCTCTGGCGTCCCAGCCATCGCTATGACAACCGGGACATCGCTTTCGGTCCCGACATCCCGGTTGCCTAGGCAATAACTGGGATGCGTGCATTTACCTACCGCAGCGCCGAGCCAGCTGTCAGATAGCTGGGCGCGTGCGCGCAGGGGTTGTTTGACTCAGACATTACTGGCTGATTAAAGGGGATCCTATTACTCTTTTACTGGCTGTATGCCAGTAATTTATTATGCAGCCAACTGGCCGATTACTACTGGCTGAGTACCTTTATCCTCATTGGCCACCAGCATTACTAATCAATTAAGCTAGTGCTGGAGATGCTTGCAGGGCTCTGTTCTGATTGGCTCTTAGTACTATTTAAGGCAGGGAGGACTGAGCCTCACTACCGGTTATAGAGTTCTGTCCCAGTACTGATGCCTGCTCCTGTTCTTGTTTGGTGTTGAAACCTTGGATTGATTTACCTGTGTATGACCTCTGCCTGTCCCTGGATCCTTAACCATTGCCTGTGACCCTGACCTTTTGCCTATACCCAGATTCTGAACCATTGCCTGTGACCCTGACCTTTTGTCTAAATTCTCCCAAAAAATCTTACACTTGCTCTTGATCACCCTGTATTGCAACCACTATCTGAACTTAATTTAATCAGAGTTATTATAAAGCAACAATTATCTGACTTAAATGTAATCTTATAACAATCAATCCTACTGGACCTGTGAATCTTAAAAACACAAAGACAGAATGCTATTAAATAGAGGCAAAGAAAGTCATAATGCCTATTGAATAAAAATGGTGATAACAAATCGACATACAGAAATGCAATACAAAAGTTAAATAAAACAAGAATAAAAATAGAAATACACATTCACTCTTTGCGTAACTATGTTGCCTGAGTATATGTTTACATACATATGCAAAGGAAACATCATAATGAACTATGGATTCTTTAGGAACATACACTATATGGACACAAGTATTTGGATGATCATTACGCCAACAGGAACTTTAATGACATTGTATTCAAATACATAAACTTTAATATGGAGTTGGTCCATCTTTTGCATCGATAACAGCTTCCACTCTTCTTGGAAGGCTTTCCACCATTTGGAGTGTTTCTGTGGGAATTTGTGCTCATTCATTCTGTACAGCATTTATGAGGTCAGGCACCGATATTGGACGAAAAAGTCTGGCTCGAAATCTCTGTTCCAGTTAATCCCAAAGGTCGTCCTTGCTTTGTGCGCTAGGGCACAGTCGTGTTGGAATAGAAAAATGGCTACCCCAAACTGTTGTCACAAAGTTGAAAGCATAGCATTGTCCAAAATGACTTGGTATGCTGAAGCATTAAGAGTGCCCTTCACTGAAGATAAGGGGCCTAGCCCAAACCTTGAAAAACAGCCCCATACCATTATCACTCCTCTACCAAACTTCACAGTTGGCATAATACAGTCAGGCAGGTAACATTCTCCCGGCATCCAACAAACCCAGACTCCATTTGACTGCCAAACAGAGTAGCGTCATTCGTCACTCCACAGCACACGTTTCCACTGCTCCACAGTCCAGTGTCGGTGTGCTTTACACCACTCCATCCGACGCTTGGCATTGGTCTTGGGGATGTGAGGCTTGCATGCAGCTGCTCGGCCATGGAAACCCTTTCCATTAAGCTCCCGTCACACAGTTTTTGTGCTTACATTAATGCCAGTGGAAGTTTGGAACTCTTCAGCTATGAAATCAGCAGAGCGTTGGCGACTTTTACGCACCATGTGCCTTAGTAGTCATTGACCCCGCTCTGTGATTTTACGCGGTCTTCCGCTTAATGGCTGAGTTGCTGTTGTTCCTAAACGCTTCCACTTTCTAATAATATCACTTACAGTTGATTGTGGAATATCCAGTAGGGATGAAATATTACGAACCGTCTTATTGCAAAGGTGACATCTCCTCATAGTACCAGGCTTGAAGTCCCTGAGCTCTTCAGAATGACCCATTTTGTATCACAAATGTTTAAAAAATGGAGACTGCATGGCTAGGTGCTTGATTTTATACACCTCTGGCAACGGGTCTGATTGAAACATCTCAATTCAATAATTAACAGGTGTTGCCAAATACTTTTTGTCCACATAATGTATGTCTCTATGTTCCCTATCAGATTGGTATTTATGCTTGACATATGTCATGTGTCTTGTTTAAGTGTTTGCAAATATATACAGAGGTCTTCCCAAATATGGATTGTAAAAAGTATAGCATACATGTATTTTCGCAACAGGAAAGGAAGAAAGTTTGACAATCTTTACAGCATCTGTGGTTGGACCATAAACCATAGTTGACTGGTCATCCGGACAGAGGCAACTCTGAAAACAGACTGTTTGCTGGTACACAGACTCTCTGAAGTAACATCAAGATATATTAACCCCTGGTTTATTTACACACAGGGGGTTGAGTCACTAAGGAGAGCAATGCAAAAAAAGGAGTAAAGTTGACCCCAGACAAAGCATGTTACAAGGGGTGGAAATGAGTTTATTATTTTGCATTTAAGGAAAATACTGCCTGTTTTTTCATATAGCACACAAATACTTGATAGCTTTATTTTTACACTGAAATTTAAAGTTGATCTAGGACATGCCCTACCCCCAAATATAAATCTGTCCCCACATTTTAGGTATATCTCTCCCTCCTTCTGCCTCACAGCACTGGGGTCATGAGTTCAATTCCCAACCATGGTCTTATCTGTGAGGAGTTTGTATGTTCTCACTGTGTTTGCGTGGGTTTCCTCCGGGTGCTCTGGTTTCCTCCCACACTCCAACAACATGCTAGTAGGTTAAGCAGCTATCAAATTGACCCTAGTCTCTTTATTTGTTTGTGTATGTGTATGTTACTGAATTTAGACTGTAAACAATGGGGCAGGGACTGATGTGAGTGAGTTCTCTGTACAGCGCTGCAGAATTAGTGGCACTATATAAATAGCTGATGATGATGATGACACATATTCATAGTTGAAAAGGTGTCTCTTTATCCAAAAAGCATTCTTTTAGATTCTGCTGGTTAATGGGGTAGACCATAGCAACACAAATGGTTACAAAACAGATGCAGTAACCACAACAGTCAGAGTCAGGTATAAAGGAGAGGCACAGGACACTTTAGGAGATGAGCGCTGGTCATCTCATGAATACATGGACCACAGCTGGTAAAAAAGCTGATAGGCAGGTTCTCTGCTAAGCCAGAGGTGGGTTAGGAAACGCCTTAGTTATGGGATGATAGATAATATATGAAATTATAATTATAATATAACTGGCCTAGAGCATGTCCCATGCGTCTTTCACTTGTGCCTCTGGTAGAGTGGGAATCCATTTAATAGCCATCCACGCATACCCTGATGGTCTTCCTGGTCCCATATAGAGAGGTGTGGTCAGGGCCGGATTTACCGCTAGGCAACCTAGGCAACCGCCTAGGGCTCAGCGGTTCCCAGAGGGCCCTCCCAGGGCCGGCGGTGAGCAGGGTAGGCAAGGCAGAGGGGCGCTCCCCTCCGCCTGCCATCCCCCTCTGTCCGCTGTCATAATAAAACAAATTGCGGCCGAAAACAGATTTAAAACAAAAACAAAAAAACAGTCACGTAATCGCGCAGCGGCTCCCAGCAGTCTCTCCTCCTCTCTGTTCCCACTGAGACGTTCAGTGGTGGCAGAGAGGAGGAGAGACTGCCAGGAGCCGCCGCGCGATAACGTGACTGTTTTTTTTTTTTTTTAACTGTTTCCGGCCACAGTGAGGACTAACCGAGGAGCAGCGCACAGGAGAAGGAAGACAGGAAGACAAGAAGACCAGAAAAGAGGAATACAAAAGAGAAAAAGGCAATAGAAAGGTAAGTAAAAGAACGGAGGAACAGAGGTGATGAGTATGGACACAGAGGGGATGTGAAGGGGCACAGAGGTGATGTGAAGGGGCACATGTGATATTGTGAAGGGACAAAAGTGACAATGAAGGTGCACATATGATATTGTGAAGGGGCACAGTGTGATGATAGAGGGACTAAAGTGACAAAAGCACATACTTGGCTTTATGCGTATTACTTTTGCAAACAACTTAATAAGTATTTCTGCCCTGACTTAAATAAGTTGTTTTGACCCAACTACTTAAAAAACGGGACTGGTCCGTGATTATTTAGTGGTGCCTTTTTCTGCAGGAGGGTGGCCTAGCTCTTTTCACGTTAGGTACACCCCCAATGATGCAAGCCATGCCCCCAATTGTATGGCCACACCTCCTTTGGCAGCGCGCCACCGCTGAGCGGCGGCACATACTTTCACTTCTGCTTAACTATAGGGGTATATGGTATGCTACAAATATAATATAGTGCTATAGATTGTTTCAGGGAGAGGGGCCCCAAACCAGTATCCTGCCTAGGGCCCCATGAGTTCTAAATCCGGCTCTGGGTGTGGTACAAGAGCGATCTACCCATTCTTCTGCCTGAGGTACCAAATGAAAAGTCTCTCTTCTCATCTCTTGCCCAAACTCTAAACATTTATATATAGGAGCATATCTGGCTGCTGTATAATGATGTAGCTACCTTTGACTGATATATTAAAATATGGGCACGACTAGCTGGGCACTTTACTGGCTGATGTTTGATGTAGGCACCTTTAGCTAATATATATGGGCACTCTTCAAACTGCTATATGATCATGTAATCACCTCTATGGCTAATATATAATTATGACAGCACCTCTGCTGGCAATTATATAATCAGATGCGCTAGATTATGAATGCATTGGTTTCTGCCTATGAGGAAGCATCTTTTTTGGCACAAAACTTATAAGGCTATGCTCAACCTGCCACCTATTTTTTTATCTGTCACCTTTGCTACTTGTTATTAGAGATGCTCAGGCTCGGGTTTTCTGAAAACCGAACCCACCCAAACTTAGGGGATCCGAGTAAACTCGCGATCCGACTCTGTACTTTCACGCGTCCTCAGATCTGAATCGAGGCAAAATGTCATTGTTGATTTGTCAGATCTCGCGGGTTTTGGATTCCACAAGTACCTCCCTCCCCAGGAAATCCAGTGCCATTGTTCACACAGAAACAGGGGTACCAGTGTTCTTGTCACTCTCCAGTCTCCAGTGACATTGCTCAGTGCCATTGCTCACACAAAAACAGGGGTAGCAGTGTTCTTGTCACTCTCCAGTGACATTGCTAAGTGTCATTGCTCACACAGAAACAGGGGAAGCAGTGTTCTTATCACTCTCCAGTCTCCAGTGCCATTGCTCATATAGAAACAGGAAGGGTAGCAGTGTTCTTGTCACTTGACAAAATTGACTGTAAATGATTGGAAATTAATGTTATTGAGGTTAATAATAATGTAGGGATAGAAAAGAGCCAAATTATGTGATTTTAGCTTTGCCAAAACCCAAAGTTAATCCAGATCCAAAACCAAAACACGGGGGTCAGTGAACATCTTTACTTGTTATCAGTAAATAATATTTGTATAAATGAAACTTAGCAGCTGTTCTCTTTGACCAAAGGAAGTACAGTCCCTTATTTGTTTGCACTACGAGTCTCCGTTAGAGCTTGTTCCAGGCTGAATGAGGTTCTTTATGTTTCAAAGAGTTAATGACTCATGAATGCAAGATTTATTGTGAAGTTTACCTTTAATTTTACAATAAACATAACATAAAAGAAAAAGTAAATCAAATACTTATGTTACAATATGTTCAAGTAACAATCAATTTCAAGGACCCCTCTTCACACGAAAGTTGGAAAAACAATGGGCACCTTTCTTCATCAAGGTCCAGTCATGAGGCAAGGGTCTCTCTGGCTGCATTCTAGTTTTATACTCAGAACAAAGGGTCTTAGAATCAACTTACATATAAGGGTATAAACATATTTTCAGACTCGCTATTGGTACGTTACTGATAAGAAAGAATATATTCTCACTCATGTGCAGAAGCATCTGAGACACCGCCCTGGCATAATATGTGGAGATGTCTCGGTTCCGCCTTTGATAGATAACAAATTTACAATACACACAGAAAAGTATGAATACAACAAAATGGAGCTCAGTGGCCATTTTGGTAGGCCTGTCACAGGGCTGTACACATTAGCATCCAAAGCAAAGGCGTAAAATGCATGCTGCAAAAAGTGCATTTACATGTTTACATTGTATCCTACCTAGTTTGTGCAATTCAAAATAAACATGTAAATGTGTCTGCAATAAGATATGTTCAAAGTGCATGTGCTACAAGCGCATCGTGATGCAGAAACATATTCAAGACACCATCATCACCATATATATTTATATAGCGCCACTAATTCCGCAGCGCTGTACAGAGAACTCATTCACAGCAGTCCCTGCCCCATTGGAGCTTACAGTCTAAATTCCCTAACACACACACACACACACACACACACACACACACAAAAAACAAGTTCTTTTTGTTCACTCTGCTGTGTGAATTCATTAAATATTTGTAATTTTCTATTTTAGAAACAATACTGAAAATAAACTGAATTCTGGGGCATTTTTAAGAATGCTGAGATATTGCCAACTCAGGAATAACCGCCCAACCCACTGATTAATCTGTTCATGACTGCTGCTTGCCATGACCAGGGTCTTATCAGGTCCCAATTGTGTCTGACACACCTGTTATATAACACGTTACACAATTCACACAAGACAACAACCCTCTGACAAACATTGCTGTGTGACTGGATCATATAACATACACTAATACCGTTTGTTTTGTTTTTTTACTTGTGCAATCTGGCTGGACCGAAATGCAATACAGTATGTAACCTTAACCTCATGTATCCAGCTCCCATTGTCCCATAGCAGGGCCCTCTCACCTCTCTGTCTGTTTTACCCAGTATTGTTTATTACTGTGTTAGTCCCCAATTGTAAAACGCTACAGAATATGTTAGTGCTATCTAAATAAATGTTGATGATGATGATGATGAACACATGCTGGGATCCTGAATTACCGGGATTATTGAATAACAAAGACTCACGCAAGCCATTTCTTTTTTCAGCCCTTACACTCCCATATCCACAGGTACTTGTGTCTGTCTCTGTCGTGTGGTCATTGCAATTTGGAACTGAGCAGAACTGTTAAATGCAATACTGCAATGTTATGAGTTATATGGCGATATAAACAATGGGCGCTAATAGGCTTGATCACTTATGTTCAGAGCCCAGAAGAACACAATGTTGCTATCTTGTCGAGTAGCAGTTATCTTTTCTACCTGGCCAGGTAACTTAGTTTTATGCTTAAACACACAAGAAGGGCATATAGGGCCTGAATTAGAGTGAGACATATGGTTGTTTGCGTAGTGTATCTTTGCGTGTTTTCACACTGTGCTCAGAAAGTGAACGTACACAACTACAGTTATCAGACCTGCGACTTTCTGCCACTTATGACTCCCTACGCCTGAAGAGGCAAGATGGGGGAGGAAATGGATGTTAAATTCAGACTGGGACACAGTTCATCATAATCATCAATTTATTTTTATAGCGCCACTAATTCCGCAGTGCTGTACAGAGAACTCATTCACATCAGTCCCTGCCCCATTGCGCAGTTGCAGATACGGCTAAAAAAAAAGCTGTTCTATTTTCAGGTGGTCAGGGTCAAGTGTAAGTAGCAGATGACGAAGATGATAAACACCCAAACTAGTGAACCCTTTGTAATTAGAGGTTTGTGAATGAGTCACAGAGGCGTATTGAGACTTCAGTAGTCATTTGGTTATAGATTAGGATTTGCCAACCATGTTGTATAGCAAAGTTAAAAAAAAAAAATATTTTTCTGTATACATGTCAGGAAGTTGTAGGTAATTCAAGATTAAATGATGCTTCATAGCAATTCCGTTGGGCATAAGTGTTCCACTCTGAATCAGGCCCACAGTGGCTTCCTATAGGCCTCTACTATTGCGCCCTGCAGTTGAAGCACCATGCCTGTTATACGACTCACTCAAAGAGTAAGGAGAGGTCCCGTATATAACCTTACATTTTTGTGTGTTGTCATTGAAGTGGGGTCACACAGTACAACACACAAACTACCACTTTACACACATTTGCCCTAAAAAAATTAATTAAATTATTTTATTTGACTGGAGTACTTAGAAATCAGTTTATTATGTGTTTTGCAAACTGATATAATTTTCCTACATTAAAATGAAATAGAAATGAATGTTTATTTCAGAAAAGAAATCGATACAGTCTATGATCACAGGTTGGTGCCAGAAATACATTGAAGCAGGAGCGTGACAAATGCAGGTCACTTTTTATAATGATACTGCCGGATTGATTGTGGACAGAGTTCTCTTTATTCTAGAACACGATCTGCCACAGTATAGAGAGCAATGTGCGAGTCCATAGGCTTCCAGCAACTTGATGCACTGCTATAAGCAAAGTACATCAGTGAGAAAGCCTTATTGTCTGTCAGACTTTGCTGACGGTTTTGTTTGCTTTGGATAAAAATGCTACTCATCACATTACTTGGTGTCTGCAAATTAAAAGTACATCCCACACGTACTGACAGACTGTGGTTTTATTCAGTTTTACTAACTATGAGTTGACTTTACGGTTTATAAATTTACTGACTACAATCCCATCACTAATATAAACCTGTGGTATTTTTCTAATATTTTAGTAAGCCACTAAATCAAATCACATAACATTTTTTAAGTACTTTTAAATGTATGATAGAACAAGAGCAAATTATTTTTCAATAAGCATGCAAAGAAACAATGTATATTGTTTTTTACTCTAGCATTGAGTTGTACTCATAGAGCCTGACAAGAAACGTCTCCTTTGATTTTTCAGTAATATTAGCCAGATTTCAATATATAAATTAAAATAGTTCAGAAAATAACATGTTTACACATTTTGTTCACCTGTACATAGGTGGGCAGTTCCTCCAAAAGACAATAATGTTTTTGTTTTTTTAATGAGGTGTGAAATGGGCAGAGCTTTTACAATCCCTTCATATGCTTCTGTCCTTTTACCCAGTTTGGATTGTCAAATGAATTGGATTCTTCAGGAGCACATCTTACAGAGCTGAAACCTTTGGAGATAGACATTCCTGAGTAAGTCAAAATTGCCTGTGATGAGAGTTAGTGACAACATTCCAAGTAATTATTGATAAATCCTGCTAGGTAAAGTTTATACTTTTAGTGGCAATTGTGTAACTCAGCTATCCAGTTCTTTTGGAATATGAATCATACTATTGATGACATATTGTTTAGGGAATAATCTTTTTGTTGTCATACCAGACAGTGTGTGTCTGGAATATTGATTATATGGACTTGAACATTTAGCGGCAGATTCAATTCCTCCACGGTAATTTCAGTGCAGATTTTTGCTCGCGGGCCACAGAGCAAAAATCAGCTGAGAAATTATTGTAGTAACAGTAATAATGCGCAGCTATTACCGTAGCAACGGTAATAGTGCACGGGCCGCATTGTTCTGAACAACAATGCAGGGAATTGAATCTACCCCTTAGAGTTAGGAGCTAATCAGGCTTAAGGGTGACAATTGCAACTGGACAAACAGTGGTGTGATGGAATATGGTTTGGCAAGGTGCCCCCCCACATGTTTATGGCCTAATCACACGTTAATAAAACAAGGTATGACTTGTTTTAACATGTGAACGCACTGGGCCCGAGTCATTAAGGAAAGTAAGGCAAAAAAATGTTCTCCCGAACTATTCATGTCACAATGCAAGGGGTGCAAATTAGTTTATTATTTTGTACACAAGTTAAATACTGGCTGTTGTTTCATGTATCTCACAAATACTTGATAGCTTTAGGTTTACACAGAAATGTAAAGTTTATCTAGGACATGCCCTACCCCAACTATAAATCTGTCCCCACATTTTACATTTACCTCCCCCTCCAGTGCAACATGATTTTGCCTAGGTGCAAAATTACTCCATTTTTATGCTTTGCTCCCCTTAATGACTCAGGCCCACTGTGTGCAAGTAAACAATGGGTTAATCTAACTAGGCTGACAATCACCCCTGGCAATTTGCTCCCGCCTGTATCCTGCCACATAATGGGGCATCATACCCAGCCAAATGTGATGTCTCTAGCACAAGATAAAATCAGCAGGTCCAGATAAGGGTTATAGTGAAAGCCTCAAATCGTGGCTTCAAAGGACGATCGCTGTGACCACTGCAAGTCAAGTTCTCATGACATATAGGGAACTTACTACATCAAGGAAATATTGTTCCTAATTGATATTTGCATTTATAGTCAGTGCAAATAGGCCCTTGACATGTCAAATTTAGGGATTAAGCATAGCCACAAATAAATAAGTTTTCATATTCATGTTTAGTATGTATCTGTTTGTAAATGTATGCTCTGTCTGTTGAATATTATGACACTGGTATGTTTCTGAGGAAATATATCATCATTTTCAGATTTCATCACTAGAATTGGTTTTGCACACAAAAGAAACCAGGTTATACAACCAATTAGGTAATCAGAAGACTTCCTTGAGTGACCTCAGGTGAAGAGGGCCTTGGACAGAAAGAAATGTGTATGAAAAAAATGAAAACCTGTTATCCATTGTCAGTTTTTGTGGCCAATCTTATTGAGGAGCGGTCTATATTCTTGTTCTATATTATTCTTTTCCCCCAGTTTCACATTACAGTGCATGAAATACATAAAAGTACAGGCCCTGCTTCTGGCACCGCCCTACTTCTCCCCAATGCATCAGTCTGTCACATATAAAACCACCTCACACGAACGCTTACTTTTCGCTCATAAAAAAAAAAGAAAAAGAATGACACAAAAAAGCAAAGTATAAAAGAACACAATTTAACACAATGGTAATTAAAATTCTAAATTGGTTTATTGTGTCATAACACATAGTAGCCATTTTTTAAGGAATAATGCAGCTCCTACAGTGAAATATAAAGGGGTATAGAAGTCCTATCTGAGTTTTGGGACCTGAATAAAAGCACAAGGTTGCACATGGTCCTAGAATCCCGTGGTGATTTCTAATGCACTTCAATTTCAGATAAGGGGGTAAATTGTACCATGTAATGAGTTTTCGGGTTTGTATTTCAGAAATATATATATATATATATATATATATATATATATATATATATATATATATATATATATATATATATATATATATATATATATATTATATAGAAATCAAAGTTGCTCAATTTATAGGTTCACAGCAGGTGCTTGATATACCATTCACTTAAATTTTCCATACCGTTACATTATATGTATTTTTTATTTCATAGTGTAAGTGTATTTGATAGTTTTACAATGAAGGCAGTCGAAAAAGTGGGGGTATGGTGTTTATATAAATATATATCTCCCATATTTACCTAGATTGAATTTCATACACTGTATCTATAGTCACCAGCCCAGCAACAGAGTATCATTTGAAATTATAATTAAGTATTGGCTACAGTATGTCATTAGTAACACAGCACCTTTTTAGGTTCAGATGACAAACAAAAGATTTAATATACGAACAATAAAAATAATGCAGGCTTGCAACACAAGTACAGTTTTGTGATGACATACGCCAGCCAGTTTATATGGAGAAGTATGAGAACTAGCTGCAAAGATGGTGCTGATTGCAGATGTGCTAAAGTCGTCATATTCTGTGGAGATCAAGTCATTCCTAACTAAATGCAGGCTAGGCCCAGGAATAGGCCTTGTACTGCACCCACTTGCATCAAGGAGATCTATAAATGAAATTTAAGAAAGGAGACCTTGTACAATTAAGCGCAGTATTCCCTAGTTAGCAGGGGAAGGTGCTTGATTTTTACATATCCTTGGAGCTGGCCTAAGTCAGGTCTCAGCCTTTATTTTCAATGGGAAGGTGGATTTATGGGCACAAAACTACAATGCAATAAAATGTACAGTTATGACATATGTTAAAGACAGTCCTAATGTCCCTCACATTCATGATTTGTCAAAATATTGAGGATCCACTTCGCAGAAATTTAAGAGGAAAATTAAGAAATAGCAGGAGGTATTAGTCATATTTGGCAGGACTTTGAAGTGACAAATCGCTTTCACCACTGCGATCTTTACCAGTTGTGTTCACCACCCTACAAGTAGACTTTACAGAGGCAGTGTAATGTAGGCGTACAATAATGAATGCATGTGGCAGCCAAACAGGCGCGTGAAATACATTGTGGGGACCCATTCTTTTTCAGATTCATAAGTGACCCTCAGAGAGGCATTGTATTATTAAGTAGACCAAAACATATACCCAAAGTATTATAAAACATCCATGAAAACAAGAGGATTGTCGCCAATAAAAGAGCACTAACATCAATGGCTCAACATTTACAGAGATGCTAAATATCAGTTACCTGAGAATGTGAAAAAATAAAGTTTCATTTTCGTTGCATATTTGACAAGACATTTTGGACTATAATTCCAGGACAGTTGTGAAATGTGTTATATTACCAATGCAGTCTAAATTTAAAAAAACAAAACAAACAGAACAATACGCCCACATTTAATTTAAACAATGGCATGCTGTTGAGACAGTCTGTACACTTAATACACCAGAGCAAGCCATTACTGTTTCTAAGCTCACAATAACACTTGGGTGTAGGTTTCTGCTGGAATAGTGGGGATTTCAACATAAATCAACATTTTTCAGTTATCATCTCTCCCGTAGTCAATAGTCTGTAACACCTGAGCTATGCCCTGGGCCAGTTCCATTGTACCAGCTGCTACCACTCGGCATGACATGAGGTCCAAAGGTCCACCTGAAGAAAGAAAATATATATTTATTTTACACCAAAATCGGCAAATGTGACCATTTCTTATTAAAACGTAAGTCAGTAGACAGTCTTTGTTACACAAGATTAGATGCACAGTATATGTGGATGAGAGTCACAGTCAGTGTGTGAGCACTCAGGTTGTTCTCATATTAACCAGACCTCATCCATCACTATGTTTATTGTTGATTAACCTTGGCTTCCTTACCTATGCTCTATGTAGTTAAAAGGGGATGTCCGCGTTGGGATAATGTTGATTCATTAATACTAGTTTCAGTGTTGCAGAGAGCTTTAAGGGTTAATGATTAGACTCATCCTGAAAATTCAAGTGTTTACAACAGAGGCGTTTACTGACTGGGCTGCTGTGGTTTCTGGTGAAATACCACATTTACTACCCTTTTGTCCTAGCAGATTTGCAAATACTTACCACCGAGTCCGGTCTCCTGTAATAAACTTTTCGTAAACTATCAGAAGATGTAATTTGGTGCCTCTTTTCAGGTAAAGATGGGGCACTTATTAAAATGGACATCTGTGCAGTACATGCAGATAGATGCTTTAGCAATTTCTCTACTGTACACTTTAAGGGTGACCATATACATCCTTGTAGCTACCTTTCATTACTTAACATACCATAACATAACTATAAAACCTGCTATGACATGAAGATTGCACATGCTTGGGGATATAAAACAAGAGGTATTGAGACTCTAGTAATCCTGTTTAATCATTTTTTTACTATCCCAGATTGTTGTGGATCTTAATGATGTAATAAAGTATCATTTTTGTGTAAAACATGCACCTGATATGATCTGCCAAATGAAAACTGCCAAGACTAAAAACAAAACGGATGTGCAACGCTTATATTCATTTTGCTCATGGTTTAAAAATATAGACGAAAACCACAAACAGAAAACTTCACCCCTCAATAACAAAAACAACCCCCATACTGGCCAAGCATATCATTTTGTACTCTCTCCATATGAAAGAATTAGCTTTTCCTATTTCTAAAATATAATTGATTACACTATGATTGATGCTAAAAAAAAACAAACAAACAACAAAACAAGATGTCCTGCTCAACGTCTACTTAACAGTTTATCCTTTAGACTTCCCCAGGAGCACGTTTGTATTGTTAGAATGTGTGTGTATGTATGTAGTTACACACACACACACACACACACTTATTATACATTTTATTTTGTCAGACTATGGAATCAAAATCGATTGAGTCGGGAAATTTTACCACTGATCAACAAAAAAAACAACAACTCTGCAATGTCAAGTATAGAAGTCTCTAAAAAAACATTTTACTCAAAATACAGTAAAATGACATAAGTCCAGAGACTGGATAGGAGCCCAGTGGCAGGGAGGAAGGCTGGCCAACAGGAGATTAGATGGTAAGAATGGTGAAACGTAGCCGTGTTCGGTACACAGTGAGACGAGAAGGTCCAGAGGTTCAGGAAGAGGCGGAATGGAGGGCAAGCAGAGGTCTGTACACGAGTAGTTAATGCTTGGAGCCAGGAAGAGCAACAGGAACAGGAGCTCGATCTTTAGTTGCATTAACAACTATGAATCTATTTAGGGAAGTCTTTACCAGCTTTGTACACTGCACATTTTAATCAGTTTTAATTTGTAACATCGCTTGCTTGTTTGTCATCAGGTTGGGTGGGGACTATTGGTGAACAGCAATTTCCAGATAATTTCTGAGAATCTCAATGAGACAGAGGTCTGGGCTTTGATTGAGCCACTTAAAGTTTTTTTTGTATTCAAGTAACTCCAATGTGGCTTTTGCTCTATGTTTAGGATTGATGTCCTTTTGAAATATACATCTTCTCCCATGTCCTATGTCTCTTGCAGAATAAAACAAGATTTCCTCAATGTTGCGTCTGCATTCCTTTTTGAGCTATTTTTTGGCAAGATATTCAGTCGCTGAAGCAGAGAAGCATCCCTATAGCATTATGCTCCCTGCACCATGGGTCATTGTAGAGATAGTCAATCTTCTTCAGTCAGGCTTTCGTTCTCACCAGTCCAGAGAAACTGCATCAACCAAGGTTGTTAATGATTTGATCACTGCTAAAACTAAAGGCCATTATTCTCTTCTAATTCTCCTGGATCTCTCTGCTGCATTTGACACAGTTGACCACTCCCTTCTCATACAGAAGCTACAATCTTTGGGTCTTCAAGACACTGTCCTATCCTGGTTCTCATCCTACCTATCTAATCGCTCTTTCAATGTTAATTTCTCTGAATCCACCTCTGCTCCGTTTCCCATATCAGTTGGAGTACTGCAAGGCTCAGTACTTTGTCCTCTGCAGTTCTTATGTACACCACTTCTCTTGGAAAACTAATAAGCTCCTTTGGATTTCAGCATCACCTCTATGCGGATGATACACAAATTTTTCTATCCTCTCCTGATCTCTCCCCATCTGTGTTGTCCTGCATTACTGACTGTCTTTCTGACATTTCATCATGTCCTCCCTGACATTTCTATTTCTGTTGATATCATGACCATAAATCAACCCCACAAGCTTGCTGCCTAGGCGTAATCCTTGACTCAGAACTATCCATTGTTCCCCACATCGACTCTATATCCAAATCCTGTTGCATACATTTAAGAAAACATTTACAGAATACGTACATATCTCACACAAGACACTGCCAACACTTTAATTCATGCACTTATCTCCTGCATTGACTACTGCAAATCCCTCCTTACTGGTCTTGCCCAAATCAGACTCTCACCCCTACAATCTGTTGTGCATGGAGCGGCTAGATTGTGTTTCCTTTCATATCGTTCTTCCACTGCTGAGCCACTCTGTCACTCATCATTGGTTGCGCTTTTTTACCGAATCCAATATAAAATACTTCTACAAATAAAAGGCCATCAATAAAACTGCACCTACATATATCTCCTCACTTGTCTCAAAATATTTCTCATCGACACCTCTGTTCTACACAAGATTTGCGTCTCTCTTCCACTCTCATCACATGCTCCCATACCCGGTTACAGGAATTTTTTTGTAGGTTGCACCCACTTTGTGGAATTTCCTCTCAAGCACAATAAGACTTTCCTCTTGTCTTCAAACCTTCAAGCGTTCTCTGAAAACCCACCTCTTAAGCAAGCTTATAATATTCCTCAACCACCCTCTTCAGCTCCCTAGTTGACCCTATTACCACTCTTTACACAAGACAACCACCATCTGACCAACATTGCTGTGTGACTGGATCATATCGCCCACTAAGCACTTTTACCTTTGCAATCTGGATGGACCAATATGCAATATGTAGCACTTAATCTCATATATCAAACTTACATTGTCCTATAGATTGTAAGCTTAGGAGCAGGGCCTTTTTTACCTCTCTGGAAATGATAAGTCGGTAGGCTTATCTGCGCGTCCTAAGAAATGTGCTGCCACTATATGGAACCTCTTGAATAGAGGAGGCTCCCTACCCTCTAATAGGTGAATAGCTGAATAGAGTTATAGTGTGGTTCCTGGGTGCATAGGTTGAAAGGTCTCAGTTATGGTGTATATACAAGAGCATTGTGGTAGTAAAATAAAGATCAGTTTTTAATCATCAAATATCAACATTTGAAAAATTTAACAATTGCTCTGGCCAGAAATATAAATACAAACATCTAATGGAAAAAAAACGGAAAACATGATAGTGTACGCATATGTAGAATCATACACTTAGTGCTGTACTATATAATGATATCAAAACTCATATCGGCAAATGATCGGCTATGTATACTCAAATGATAACTCTTCAGTATGGTATATAGTCCAATAACATAAGTAAGCAACCCAATAGAGATACAAGTCTAAATGCTGGATATAAAGTGTCTACTTGTTTCACACTTTAGTCCAGACCGAGGCTACCAGTAGCAAATTTCTTATTGTTGGTTAATGGTTATAGCTTTCCTCAGAAAGAGTAGTTTGTTGAAATGTTCGTTTAGCATTACGCCTTACCCGATGCTCCTCTTCTTAGCAGATAAATGAGGGGCTGCTTTCACAGAGGTTCGGGGGTTAGGGGTTGTGGAAGTGCCCAGGGCATTGCCATGCACCAGGACTGTTAGCCGTCTCGGCTGTTAGAAGCTGGTGAAGCGATTTTCGTCCAGACCGTTGAGCGGATTAATGAAAACAAGGGTCCGACTATTCATATCCTATCATTTGCCGATTAATCAGTTTTACCTTCTTACCTCTCTGTTCTGTATTACCCAGTATTGTTCTATTGTTGCGTTTGTTCCTATTGTAAAGCGCTACAGAATTTGCTGGCGCTATGTAAATAAATGTTGATGATGAGATAATGCCCAGTGTAAGACTTGTACCAAACATAGCACTTAGCATTGAGGCAAGAAGATTCACTCTATGTCTCCCTAAACCATAGAATGTTCCTTCACTTTGTAGGAGGGCCTACCACATGCTTTCTGGCAAACAATAGGTGATATTTCTTCAGTTAAGGTTTTTTTTGCTACCTCCCCTAAAGCGCAGATTAGTGAAGTCCCCAGTTATTGTCCCAGGTAAAAGGTTCCCCCATCTCTGCCATGAAAGACTAACACTGTCTGCTCTCACTGACCTCCTTCACAAGTACCCTTTTTGCATGTCTGTTCACACTTGACAAGGCTCCAAGGGATATGGAAAGTCTCCATAATCTTAATAAACTTATCTTGGATAATAATGTTCTTTGATCTTCATGATGAAGTTCCCATTTAGAAATGCAGTAACCTCTAACATTTGTATTTATTTTTTAAAAATACTGAAACCTTTGATTGTACACAACTGGATTAAAATAAATTGAGACCTCTGAAATCAACTAATTTCTCTTGGGTTTATTTAGGTATATTTAGTACTAGGGGTGAATATTTATTTAATCAATCACCTGTATTGTCAAGTAAAAAAACAAAATTGAGTATTTTGAGATGATCAGTGGTAAAAGTTCCCAAATATGTCTATTTTGATTCCATGATGTAAGAAACCAAAATCCAAAAAAATCCAAAAGAGGTGATTACTTTTTATTAGGCTTGCTGGGGTCATATTGAGTTGCATACCAATTGTGCTTTCGCAGTACAATATCCTATTTGTTTTGTTTTTTTTACTTCTAAGTATGCACACAAAGGACTAGTTTTGCATCTTGTGGTGTAGGTAATATAAGCCGGCTATTGAAGTGCTACTGTACTACATACCATTATAGAAAACAGGGAATATTCTTAATGGCTTAGTACGTAGCGTAGTATATATATATATATATATATATATATATATATATATAAATATAAATATATTATAGCGTAACTGTAGCCAAATGATAACGATCTCCACTGCCATAATTAAATGATATAATGACTGGGTATTTCTGCACCATCACATCAGTTATCTGTCTACCTTGCTGCCCAGTATAATTAATGCTGGGGCTGGAATTGCTCACAGTTGAGTTGAGGGAAGCTGACCAGTGATGTACAAGGTGAGGGTGTATGTAAAAGGTACTTGTAGAACTAAGTTCTAAGATTTATAAAGAAATAAAATGCTGATTACATCTGTTGATGGGAAAACAGAAACAATCATCTATACTTTGAATATAAGGAACATTGTACACTTTAAACTTCACTTGTAGTTTGATATATGAATACACTGAAAACCTACCTGACGTGTCTATGACACAACCTCCAGCTTCCCGGATAATTACAGTTGCTGCTGCCAAGTCCCAGCAGTGAAGTCCGTACTGGTAGAAACCATCAGCAGCCCCTGAAGCTATATAACAAAGAGCCAACGTGGCACTTCCAATCACTCTAATCCTGGTAACAAAACAAAAACTGATCAATGAAAATTCTAAGTTCTACATTCTGTTTTTCTGGTTTGACCTGTGATGGCAGTATCCGAGATAATTCTACAGATTACTGTACATTCTGCCATACAAAGCTATAGTATAATTATTTATAAAAATGTGGCAGACAAAAGCCTTGATAGAGAAGCATTTCAGATCTATAACAAAATATGCCAGGACAAAGCCTTGAGCCTATAAAATGAGGGTAGCAAATGTTTTGTAAATTAGCACCGGTCCATCTTTTGAACTACACAGACGCTCAATAACAATCAACCCTGCTAAGAACAAGTCATACGTAGCAGAGGAATATCAACCCATTGGCTTACCCATGAGCTTGGAATTTTAATAATCTCTCCATGTTTCCCAAGAACAATTTTAAAGTCGCTGGATCACGTTTTGGCCCAATGTCAGTTAAAATTAAGCTGTTCCTGATACCTGGGAAGTATAACAAAGAATTATGACAAAATACACAATTATTTCAGAAATAAAAATCTTTCAAAGCTTAAGAGCAACTTAAGGCAAGTATAAAACACAAAGATACAAATTGAAGGACAAGTTACCTGCTGTTGATGGGGTGATGTAACATAGAGGTAGAGGGCTATATAGCAAAGCAAGGTAAGAATTTGGAATCCGCACATTATGATCACTCATGCAAAACCCATTAACACTCAACAACTAGTTTCAGGACAAGAGAACATGCAACATTTATTACAATCATTGTAACTTACAACAGCCTTCTCTTTGTTGCTATATAATTCACTCCTCTAGCACAAGAGATCCCATCACCCAAATTCTTCATGCGGTCATAAACATTCACAATGCCCTTGTATCTCACCCTATATGCTGGATGCATCAGGTCATATCTAACAGTCAGCATATTCAACTATACCAACCAATTCCATAATCGTATACAAAATAGGACATTGCCCTGCAATCCTCCATGGCAATACAAATCATAATCTGGAATGGTGGGCAGCACGATGGCTTAGTGGTTAGCACTACTACCTCACAACACTGGGGTCATGAGTTCAATTTCCAGCCATGGCCTTATCTGTGTGGAGTTTGTATGTTCTCCCCGTGTTTACGTGAGTTTCCTCCGGGTGCTCCGGTTTCCTCCCACTCTCCAAAAACATAATAGTAGGTCACTTGGCTGCTATTAAATTGCCCTTAGTCTCTCTCGGTATGTGTGTGTATGTATGTTAAGGGATTTAGATGGTAAACTCCAATGGGACAGGGACAGAAGTGAATGAGTTCTCTGTACAGCGCTGCGGAATTAGTGGCGCTATATAAATAGATGATCTCTAGCACAGAAATCACAAATGTCCTACATTTTTATGCTGCAATGAACTTAGATAAAAAAGGAAATATATTACTTTAGTCACAGTGGCAAAATTCGTGTCCTAGAGGAGGTGCAGAATATATATAACAGAGTGCACTAGTTTACTGACATTCGTCTCAGCCCTGGTTTCTAGAAACTCTTGTTCCAAATAAGGAGTCCTATTAATTGCTTCTCTAGTATTTCAGGCACTAAGATACCAGAAGAAAAATCTATTTTATACAATAGATGGCCTACAAATTAAACAGATACTAACCTGTTCCTTTTGTCACATGAAGCCGTTCTTGATTGCAAAACGCCCCTCGTCCCCGTCTTCCCGTGTACATTTTTTCCTCAGTGCAATGATATATTACACCAAATTCAAGCTATAAAGAAGAAACAAAGCATTTTGTTGCTACCACCAAAGTGGAGCCAATAAAATACAAAATTAGCCTATTAAAAACTAACAAAGAATGTTTCAACCTCAGACACCTTTAATTTGTTAGCTTGGACATGCGCTACTATTTTTTGACTTCTCGCAGCAAGGATTTTATAGCATCCAGGTCTTTTTATTATTATTACTATTATTATTACCTTGGATAGGGTACAGGTCTGGATACAACACATAACTGATTTTGTGAACAATGTGGGGAAGAATACATTTTTCTCTGCTTGGATAATATAAAAGTTTTGCTGAAAAGCAGGAAATAAAGCCTGCAGTAAAACTTTTCAGACGTGTGCCAATAAATGAAAGCCTCTGAAGGTGGGCAACTCGTTTAATGAAAAGTTAAATCAAAATTGATAAACAAGCTTTGTCCTAGACATCAAGTTATATATAGATATAACGCACAGACATATGGTAAAGCCACACCATACAGCAGTGATGGGCGACAGGCAGCCCTATGATCCTCCAAGCCTTCACTGGTGGCCCCAACTTCCTTCCTGCTGTATTGTAGTTTGTTGCAGTTTGTAGCAGGTACAAAGGGGCCCCGGAGTGCCTGTGTAGTGGGAGGAGCCACCAACCTGGTGTGACCACATCCCCTTCAGGGCTATGGAAGGGACACCAATAGTTGCTGCCCGTCCAGCACGTAGTTCAGCAACAATATAGCAGACAACACTGCTCAGCATCAGGTAAATATCATAGAAGCATAATGTAACAATAACCCTTCATAAAAGACAGTCATAGGAAATGGCCATCACAGTGACATAAAGGTATCACAGCGGGATGTTAAACCATCTAAAGCTCAGCTGACATTTTTCGGGCACAGATCCTTGCTTGCACTTTGCAGGCGATATAAATGCTGGGTTCCTATCCAACTACAGCATATCAGCTCCATGAATGCCCGGGTACTTGTGGCGAATATACAAGGAGCGCAGAAAGCGCCAGTGAACCACTATACTTTCTACTGTCTAGAATCTCTGTGCCTAGGCAATGGAAGTCAGGAGTGGTCAGCAAGCAGTCCATGTATTACTAGCCTGGCCCACACCACATTACTAGCCTGGCCCACACCACATTACTAGCCTGGCCCACACCACATTACTAGCCTGGCCCACACCACATTACTAGCCTGGCCCACACCACATTACTAGCCTGGCGTACATCACTTTAGTTCTAGCATACACAGTTATACAATGGAAGTTATAATAGGCCAAATGATTTATTCCTTATACATAACTCTGTGGCTAACCAATCCAGTAGTGACACTTACAAAGCCCAGTTGTCTGGCGCCGTCCCCGCTGATCCCCTGTCAGTCGGGGATGGACGCCTGCCTTCTAGGCTGTAGCGCTCTGTTGCTTGGCAACAGACGCGCTGCGACTTCCGCTCCTGGGTCCTGTCGGGCGTATTCGCCCTGCTCTGTCCCGTTGCCTAGCAACGGGACGCTACTTATCCCTCCTGAGTGCTGTGCTCCTGGCTACTCCAATCACCACCTCCCCTGTCTTATTTAAACCTGGCTTTGGCGCCATTAGGGTGCCAGAGTAACAGGTTCCTGACCTAGTGTTCCTGGTTCTTCCTGCTCCTTTTCCCTGCTAGTGCTTCCAGTGTTCCTGCTCTCTCGTTTTAACCCGGCTTGGCGACCATTCCTTGATCTGCGAGACCCATATTGTTCCTGCGACCTCGGCTTGTTGACTATTCCTCTGGATTCTCCCTGGTACCTTGCATTCCCGATTGGTTTGACCCGGACCGTCTGACCCTTCTACACTACAGCGGCAGCTGGCTAGTAGGACCGCGACCTGCGTGCCCTGTGCAGCGAAGTCCAAACCTCCTTGCGGGGGTCCCTGGCGGATACCAGGGGTACGTTAAACTTCGCACCTGCTAGTTCAGTAGTGCTAATACCGGTTAGTGTTCTGCTCAATGTAGTCCTCCGTAGGCCTACGGCCTGACACCAGTCACATATATATTTTGCTGAGAGATAATGAGATCAATGGTTATGTCAGGTTGCACCATGGTACCAGTCTCTACATTAACAGGAGCAGTGCACCAGTTACCAAGTCCAACGTGGACCTACATCTAATACTACAGTAGGTTTGCTAAAATGTTAACATTGTACTTATCCTCCCAATCTGAAACATGCAAATATACAAACCCCAAACTAAAATAATTCTTAAGGTTGCTAAACAGTCACAAAATCACTCATCAATATTGGTATCACCCACTGCAGACAGTAATAATTATACTGACATAGTTAACAATTTTTTTTTTATTTTTTTTTAGAACAGTGTTGCATCTATTTGGTAGGACACAATGCAGCACTGTCACGTCTCAGAATCCACCATCTACTAAAGCCAACTACACACATTTGCTCTTTTTCTTCTCCACAATGATCCTTGTGTGCGACCTGGAAACAGAGCATGAAACCAACCAGTCACCAAAGATCACAAAGACAAAACCATGCAAACAAAGCAGAGACCATAGGGCTGGCAATAACTTGTGTTCATCAGTCCTGGCAGGCTGAACTACAAATTCCTGACACTGATTAATCATCATTTTAACCTTATAGTGTTGAACCATCTCGCTTCACTTAAAATTAATTTTTTCAATTTTTCCTGCACAGTCACTTTAATAGGTGGATCTGGTCCACCAATTTGGTAAACTTCAACCAAGTACTGGCAGTACTTCATGATCTGGTCGTTTGGCCCAAATGTAGAATAATCTGATCTGTATGACCGAATTGGACAAAGATCCATCACCCGATACCCAGGCTGATTATCTGCCCACGTATAAGTAACTGGACTTGCAAACAAACCAAGAATATAAGGTCAGAAACAAAACACTTATGGAACCTTTGGCATATTGTCAAAGGTGGGAGTGCCTGTCCTTGTGCGCATAGTCAGAAAGGCACAAAGATGCGTGAAAATGAAAACTGGCTACAATACGGATACAGAATCTATTGTTTCCCAATAGATTAAAAAAAAACTGTGTTCTACCTGGGCATTGAGAAAAATAAAATATTTAGGTGCAAATGGTATCAATCGTTAACACCCACTTTATTGTGTTCAAAGTTCAGAATCGCTGGAATTTTCCCCTAAACACCATGATTAGGAAATTTTGGACAAAATGAAAGAATATTCATTCCATAATGTACAGAATTTATGGACTATCATCCAAAGCTGATTTAAAGACATAAATAATTCCCTGTACAGAACGGTTATCAGCATTCAGATACATACGCATGAGGTTCAACCCCACCTTAGTGGATCGATTGACAGCATGGGCTATGGATAATGCCATGGAGATTCAATAAACTCTATGGTAAACACAGGTTGAGCAATGATAATTACCCCCCCCCCCCACCCCCCCTTCCCCTCCCTTCCTAAGCTATAGTATGGTGGGGTGGGTGATTATATAACAAATTTAGATTGAAAGAAGAGCTCCAGGATGACAAAGGGATTCTGGGGTATAGAAAGCAAATAATGTAACTGTACGAAACAGTAAACTCTGATGAGAGCTGACTTACTAGCATCATCATACAAATTAGGTAGTCCTATAACTAGAATATATTTATAGAGATATCTCCTTATATTAATATTATTACTAGGTAAAATAAAATATAACTATTCAATAAAGAAGCTCTAAACTTATATATCTCTCAAAGGTGGGGTCACTGTGTGGTGAACACAGATGCAGGGAACCGGAGCCATGAGGTCAGTTTGCATGTACACTTTTAAAGGAAAGTAGAATACTATTTGCATATATCTTTTTAAAGAACACTAAGGGCTAGATTTACTAAGCTACGGGTTTGAAAAAGTGGGGATGTTGCCTATAGCAACCAATCAGATTCTAGCTGTCATTTTGTAGAAGGTACTAAATAAATGAAAGCTAGAATCTGATTGGTTGCTATAGGCAACATCCCCACTTTTTCAAACCCGTAGCTTAGTAAATCTAGCCCTAAGTCTAGAAATAAACCACACAGTAAATTAAGAAAATTTTGTCAGTGACAATATTTCTATCCTATAGTGCAATATTGTTAGGAATGTTTATTTAACTAAATTTACATTTTTATTTCTTTACTATGTGACCTATTTCCTTCATTCACTTTCTAGGACATGCTGTGCAGTCCCTTTCCCCCATAGACATCCATTGGGTCATTGGTTGACCCCATTGTGCACCATTATTAAATCTCTACATCAGAACAGATCCCTTGTCTGCAAGGAAACGAGGGATTATTCAGGAGATCGTTTGTTATTTGTAGACAGGCCACTGGCCTTCTCTCATAGCAGACCCGTTACACATATTGTATGCATTTTAAGTCAATAAATATCAACTTATAAAGTCCAGAGAATAAGAATGGAAAGTACTCATTTAATCTAAGACTCGGATAGTTACAGATACGTCTTAATGTGCAGTTGGTGAACATTGGGACTATCCCTGGAAATTAGGTATAGTTGGCAAGTATTGATTTCCCATACGACAAACTGGGATTGTTCTGGGAAAACCAGGACACATAGGAGCCCTCTAAATATACTAGATATAATAGTAATAATTAGTGAGAACAACCCCATAGTATCACCCAAGGTCGTCCTTGTCTTGTCATATTATGTGTGTTAAATCCCAACCTGGTTTAAATAAATAGAAAAATGTTTGTTGCAGTAATTTTATAATACATTATATATGCCGACTAAATGTTTTGTAGATTGTTCTCTGACTTGACAATTATTTTTTTTTAGGACTTTTCTCCCTTATTGATCCCATCAGTGTTTTATCCCATACACTGAAGCTGTCCTGAAGTGTTGCTAAAAATATATACAGCGCTCACATGGGAAGTTACGTTCATAGAATTTAAAGGGGATGGAGAACGTTTTCTCAAAATCACCCAACAAATGGAGCAATAGTTGGGCATAAAATGTGTTAAACACTAAAGGTTAGGTTATTATTTTAGAGATAATGTTACCTACATTAGATTTAAAAAGAAAACAACCTCTTACCCTTCCCCTATGAGATACCATTAGGAATCTCAGGTTACCAACTTACAGAACACTGATTATACCTCTCGGTTGACAGCAAATCCAATGCTGACCGCCACCGGAGGAAACCTGTGGAAACAAAGAACATCATCTTAGTAGGCAAGTGTTTGCACTCAAAAGATCCAACATAATGGACATTGGAATTATATATTAAATTAGGAGATCATTACTGTGAATAACAGAAAGAGAGGTTTAGTGTTCTTATTTAAAAAGATAGATACAATAGTAAGTAGTAACTTGCATGAGTCAAAAGTCACAATAATGTAAGTACTCTAAAACAATGGCTAGCTAGCCAGTGTAGTTGTTTCAAAGCAAATATTTTAAAGCTTTAAAATATATGAAAATTCAAGTGGTACACAGTGTAGTAATTTACTAAAGGATGAGTTGGCATCTTCAGCGGTATGATACACGGGGAAAGGTATGGCCCTGTGGGACAGTGGCCTCTTGTTTGTATTTAAACTTCAGCAATGTCTTCAGGCTTTCCTGGTACAAGGCAAAGGCTTTTACCAGGACTGGCTGCCAAAAGGTAGAACAGCCAGGCCATGCCTTGACATCCGATCCAGTAATAGGACTGGACCTGGGTAAGACATTTAAGGGCTGAGGTAGGTCTGGCTAATGCTTTAGAGAGAAAAGAACCATTAGCAACAGAGATGCGTCTACTTGAAGAAATATAAGCTATCCACAATATGAAGGCTTGAGTCCTACTAACTACTGCATGCTTAGGACTCTCCGGGTTAATGACATAACTTTGAAGTCCCCCTTCCAAATGACTGAAAATATGGGACTTAGTTTTTATGGTGAGATGATGAACCAAATCTACAGTTAAACCTATTGGATGTAGGTCTGATTACCACTACAACATGTGGAACTTATCGTAACCACTGATGGAAGGAAAGGGGAAGCAGATTTATTTGACCTGAAGTCAGTCAATCTCCAAATAAAATATTTTCTAAATGATAACATTTTAAGTTGAAATAGATCATTTAGCATCTGTTCATTAGACATGTGTTGTACAAAACACTGGGTCATTCCAATCTCATGTCAAAATTAAATCTCCCATTGAGAAGGGTTGTGTCCCCTAGGTGTTCATCAGAGCCCTGATGTACCGTGTGCCACCTGAAGCACTACCCAAGACAGGTAGACAGGCAGCAGAGATTACGGTTTTCCAGATAATTAGACAACTTATACTATACATACATTTTGTCAATGATCTAAAAGTACATTAGTCACATCACAAGACATACGACAAAAATCTGTAATAACATCATGGGAGGGCTGACATATTTGAACCCGGGGGGGACAAGACTCAGATCAGCAGCCTATTAGGAATATTTTAAAGTGGAAAAAATGCAGTTGGCCCAGTGACCCAGCCAAAGGTAGCCCACTATGGGACCGACCCGGGGAGCAGATGCCCCCCCTGCTCACCAGCTTGCCTCTGGATAACATTAAATCAGAGAAACAAAGTACTAATAAAATGCAAGTAACCTTATATTCAGAATCTTCTAGTGCGACTAGTAACTGTAGATTTCAGAGTTAGGGGTCTATTTAATGTTGGTGGCTAGTGGGCAGCAGTATAATGGTATCGCTGCAGTGTACTGCCGCTAGTATTTAACATGCCAGGGCTCATTGGCGAGCCCTGCCGAAGTCCCCACCACCACCCAAAGCGAACAAAACCCCTCAGCAGCCTAACGCAGCTGGTGAAAGGAGAAAATGTCCCCTGTGTGGCTATTGCTCATGGGCGGCTAAGGTTGCACAGGCGCATAGCAATGGGACAGGCGATAGATCCTCAGAGGCTTCTCCGGTGGAGGTGGACACCCATGATGTCCATTAAAGAGGTAAGTCAATGCCACCTTGAGCTTTTCAGAGGTCTTTGGGGACTACAGTAACCAGCGTAAAGTAGGTTAAGGCAGGAAAAATCTCTGACCACCAACGCTGGAATTTATGTCCATTCCATTTATTGTGTATATTTGTTAAAATGATTTAAAAACAAATGAACTTCAGATAGTAGAGCTATCCAGGGAACATTTAACCAAAACCTTTAGGTAACTCTACTGAAATAGTAAGCATTGATATCATGCATGGAGGGTCCCAAATCAGAAAATACAAATCATATACCTGTGTACAAAGTTGCAGGTTCCATCAATAGGGTCAATGATCCAGGTTGGGCTTTCGGTTAACACGCATTTGGAACCTGCAGAGGTAGATTCTTCACCAATAAATCTAGTCATGGAAAGAAAATTATGTAATTAAAATACCATAGCAGTCACAAAATAAAGTTTTCATATAGAAGGACAACATTACACTTTGCTATAAATGTAACCATTTATCTAAACTGCGCATATACTATTATTAACCTTTATAATGCACTTCCAAAGTTTATTAGTATAGTGTACATTTACCTGTATTTTATACTCTCAATAGGTGACTTAATTATGGCTCTATGTCTAGCAGATAAAAATGTGGATAAAGGACAGAGGAAAGGAAAAAGACTGCTGAACAGGTCCAGATAAATTCTCCTTGGCTTCTCCTGCCATGTGCCTACACTGGGGCCAGGTTATGAAGGTTGCCCTTCCTCATCTGATAATTGTAAGAACTTTTTTTTTCTTCTATTATTTATGTTTATGTTGGTAGTGACTTTAATCGCCACTACTGTGCTTGGTGACCTTTGATAAACATTGGCTTCCAATTGGCCATTGGCATTGACCAATTTGAAGGTGGAGCCACAAACCCTTTCTTGTCTCAGTGAGCAGTCTATTAAGCGCTCTTACACTGTAGTAGCAGGAAGAGACAGCACAAAGAGGTCAGAAGAACAGAGAAGGCAAAAGTAAGTAGGTGGGAATTTCTGCTAATGGGCCTGTTGAGGAGCATTGCCATTGATGGATCATAAGTCTGCTTTCCATTACACAAAGTGTAAAAAAACAAACAAAACAAAAAACAAACAAACCACAAACAAACCCAACAACAGATGAACTTGGGCTGTTTTTCCCTACAGTAGGGGAACCCCATGCTCATTATCTCACTGTTATAGTGGAAGGCAGGCCAGGCCATCAAGCACAACTTGATGATTTGACCAAGATACATTTTACGTGTGCTACACCTGTATGTAGCATCTATGTACTCGTACAGTTTGCAGTTTTGTTTTGTCTTCTTTTATGAATATTTGTTATTCCCTTATAAGCACCATTAGGATTGTCAGCTCTGCTGGCGATATGTGTTGTGAGAGCTACACATTTGCATCAATGTACTTGAAAGAAATTGCTTAAAGCTACCATAAATATTTAAAGTTTGTCTTCTTCCATTATTAGTATATTATAAACAGTAAAGTCACTTTTTTTAATATTTTTTTAAATAATAAACATAACCAGTTCAACTGAGATACAAATTAAAAGCTGAATGCAAATCTACATTTATAGATGCGGTCTTAGCTAAAATCTTAAAAATTGACACAGCGAGTGAGAAAATGTTTACAAATTCTGACGCTTAAAGGGTTAAATGTGATTAAATGCTAGGAAAAAGTATTTACCAAGAGGAAATCAAATAACTGCAATACAAACAAGTGCAAAAGTAAGATTTCCATACAAATAATTGTGCCCCCTAGAAATCAAAATGGCATTGGATGTTCTCCAAATAACGGTAAATATACTTTATTTGTGGGCAATGGAACACACAGTCCAAACTTATGCAACATTCAAATCAGCAAAACTGTACTTTGATTTGCACAAAGTCAGTAACAGGAATTATCTTCAGAAAACCCAATGGAGCCAAAGTCATACCTCACAATAGCACCAATTGGAAAGGAGAGACAAATTAGGCCAAGCCCCAAACCAAGCCAACCACATCCGCATATCATCATCATTATCCATTCATTTTATATAGCGCCACTAACTCTGCAGCGCTGTACAGAGAACTCACTCACATCAGTCCCTGCCCCATTGGGGCTTACAGTCTAAATTCCCTAACATACACACACAGACACAAAGACTAGGGTTAATTTGATAGTAGCCAATTAACCTACCAGTATGTTTTTGGAGTGTGGGAGGAAACCGGAGCACCCGGAGGAAACCTAGGCAAACACGGGAAGAACATACAAACTCCTCACAGATAAGGCCATGGTCGGGAATTGAACTCATGACCCCAGTGCTGTATACCCATTTCTTGTAATGCCACACCCATTTTCTGCCAAGCCACACCCCTTTTGAACACATGCCAAGCACACATAGAAAGCTTTAAAGAATAAAGCATAAAAAGTATATTTACATATGATACACTATGACTAGAGACATCTTTCTGCACTCTGTGGTCAGTCAAAGAAGAAGTGTAAAAGGACCAGAGAACAATAAAATCAACTAAACAAATCATAATTTCTTGTTCTACAATGGGTGGGAAATGGACAGCTGGAAAGTAGAAAATACATACTAGATACATCATGCTCAGGCTACAAGCAGCTGTGGATACATAAAGCACATAGGTCAATATTATAGACACCATCTTTACCGAGGCTCAATAGAAAGTAGTGATGGGCCTAGTTTGCCCTCTGGATCTTTTTTTAAATACTCTATGGTTATTCACATCACTGCTGAGGAACTTAACCTGTCCCATAAAAAGATGCATAAACCAGTAATTGAAGATAATGCTGTAAGTTATGTATGTTTGCGTGATGTCTTCCAAGACCTAAGCCTGCCATTCTACTCAGTAAATGATCCTTCATGTGATCAAATACAAACTCTATGCGGATCCAAAATATTTTTTAATTTCAACAAGTTTCTGTAAGAAATGGTGCGTCATTTAAAAAAAAACCATAAAAAAAACGCAAGGCTGCTAATAAGTCAAATACTTATTAGAAAGATGAGTTGTTTAAACTGATCAAGTTGAATCTCTAAGTGAAAAGTTACCACTATCTTTGCGGGGTACATATTTAAACATGACGAACCTGATTCATTAAGGGAAGTAAAGCAAAAAAAAAAAATGAGTAACTTTGCACCTTGGCAAAACCATGTTGCATTGGAGGGGGAGCTAAATTTAAAATACGAGGACAGATTTATAGTTGGGATAGGGTATGTCCTAGATCAGTGTTGGCTAACCTGTGACACTCCAGGTGTTGTGAAACTACAAGTCCCAGCATGCTTTGCCAATATATAGCAGCTTATTGCTGGAAGGGTATGGAAGGTTTCACAACACCTGGAGTGTCACAGGTTAGCCAACATTGTCTTAGATCAACTTTAAATTTCAGTGTAAAAATAAATCTATCAAGTATTTGTGTGCTACATGAAAAAAAAAAAACAGCCAGTATTTAACTTATGTGCAACATAATAAACTAATAGGCACCCCTTGCATTGTAACATGGTTTTGTCCAGGACAAAACGTACTCATTTTTTGCCTTACTTTCTTTAATGAATCAGGCTCAACATCTTTATACAAAATTACTATTTACTGAATTTAACAAATTGAAAAAAATGAAAACAGTGGATGTGGTATGTGCAAGTGTTGGGGCACCTTTCCAGGTGATAGTTATTTATTTAAGGCCTTAAAACTATTGGGACATGCAAAGTGACAATGGGTGCCTGAAATTTAAATAACGTCTGATACTTTACCTGTGAGAGGGAAACTTTTCCCTCAAAGCAGAAATAATTAGCTCTTCCACAAAATGATCTGTCTCGGTCACAAGATCCACCACAGATGTTTTAGTAGACACCCTTTTTTCTTCCATAAGAGCTTTTCTGACCACCTAATGGAACATTGATAATTGTAAGTGTCTTAGCCTCACAAAGCACAGTGTTGAAATAGTACATGTAACAGGGAAGCAGATAGAATGAAAGTCATTTATATGGACATCCTTTTTCATGTGATAACCTGGGCTCATGTTGGCTCCATTTACACAGCTAATAAACAGAAATTAGCATGTTGATGTTTTGCATTGCTGGCAATACAGTTACACTGCATCCATTTCACATCTCAAACACAAGACCTATGCAACACTTTCAAAGCAACCGCTCAGGAAACCCTTTGCATCACAAAGCTAAATGCTGGTATCAAATATGCAACATTAACTTCCTGGAAGTTGACACATCCCCATCATTTACACCAAAATGAGAACTCACTGCTCTAGTTAATGCTTAGGCCCAACTTCACATGAGTGTTCAAAAACATAAAGCCAGTTTGTGAAATAGGAGGAACAGTAATTGAAAAGAAAGAATAGTTAGTGTATGTTACATTAAGTAAGGGTCAACTAATCTGTGACTTGTAATTGTCAACAGATGGGTGAAAGAAAAATACACCACAATGACAAACTAAAGCTAGAGGAGTTTATTTAGAGGTTGAAACTACGTCCAGATGTATAAATATAGCTCTTCTGACAGGAAGTAGAATACACTGAGAATCTGTGTCAGAGACAAAGTCATACAAAGAAAGAATAAACTACAGCTTGCAGAGAATGTTACCCAAATGTTTATAGGGCGATTCCTTTTGTCATGAGAGACAAACAGATAGATATCAGAGCACCCTACAAGCTGTTTAACATCAGCCATACTTCATATAACCAATAACTAATGGAGATCTACATTGTAATAGAGTTAGCATTGGACAATTTTTTTGTTTTAACTAGGGATCAGAAATGTTCAAGTAACAAAAGAATGACAAATGTCAAAGCGAGATAGTATTGCATCCTAATTTAACAGATTTGTCAGCTGGGCGCAGTGTGATCTGTGGGTCCCTGTTCTTTGAATATAACCTTAATGTTCCGGACAACACGATGTAGGCTGATGATAGTATGTATTTCATTGTGTTGCCTTTTTTCAGTTTTGAAATTTATAGACTATATTAATTCAGTATTTACCTTTATATTAAACAATTAGAAAACAAAAAACAAATGAAAAACTATGACATTCCAGCAATGTCCCTCTATGCAGAACGCAATCAAACGGAAGATGTCAGCACTCAGACGATATGTGGTCCACAGCTATAGACAGATGGATGAAATATATTCAATGTCCATTGAACAATGGTATATTTGCAATTGACATACTATAGGCATTCAACTGGGCAAAACTGAAATTTGAAGCCTTCAACGGTTTTATGGCCTCGCCTCCATCTTCTCAACAGTCAACATAGATCCTTTTTTTTTATTACATATAAAAGGCACTATATAATATGATGACAACATGTATCTCTGATTGGAACTATAAATATATAAATAGACATTTGTGTTTTTTCTTTGTACCCACCCACAGTATTTAAGATATATAATTGGTACACAGGGATATATTTATCATACAGATCTATGTCTAATGTTCCCTATGGAGGCAAAAGATAATGGCTTTATGGGGACTGTACTTCCATTGTTTCCCTGTTTGCAGATGTTTTAGCTATATTATTTTTATTTTAAACTCAGCCCTGAGGACTCATATATGCTTCAAGTAACTGCATATTTTAGTGTGTTTGGGGCGGTACCCACCCATGTAAAAGACAAAATGTCAAAACTTTGGTCTGAGTACTTAATGAATAAATGCAGAGATGGCATTATTTAGGACCCATTTAATCCATTAGATATATTTGAGTATTTTCAATCCCGACACCCAAACACCTTAGGAGTTTTTTGTTTTGTTTTTAAATGTAATAATTTTTATTTCATTCTAACCTGATAGACATTAGAAGCACATAACCACCAAGCTGGAATAAAATGTGGATCTGTAAATAATCTACTTGGTACTTCTTGTAGCAATGTAATCTTGTAATATGACCCAATGAGATATTTTGTTGGAAACTGTTGCAAAGATGCAATCCAGAAATATTCAGTGGGACAATGTGTTTACATTACAGAAATACAAATGTGTCCATTCCTCACTAACGTAAAGCACAGTGCTATGGAATATGGTGGATCAGATCCTCATAAATAAAAATACTGTGTATCTACCATGTTGTGTGGGACATCCAGCTAACCTGTAAGATGTGTAGTTTTCAACCAGGTTTAAAAGGTGAGGTGAGGTCAGACGCTACATCCGTACAGTCCCAAGGAGGGATATATTTTAGTATGTGTTGATGTGGGTGACAAGCGCTCACCTGGCCAGATCTCAGGGCTAGTTGTACGGCGGTGTCCATGCACTCCTGCCAGGGGTCCTCACAGCACTGCTGCAGGGGGTCCCCAGCCTCTCCCTCCATATCACAGAGCTGATCTGTGGTCACTACATGCTGCCGTCTCCCAGCTCCTTCACAAGGCTTCATGTCTCCCTCCTCCTTCAATGTACACAGCTGTACTGAGGCTGCCGCCGTCCTCTAATGGCAGCTCGCACAGCTCTAATGGGGATGAAACGCGTGTCTAGGTGCCCTCCAGGGTGGGATCACCCAGCTGTCCTCTGTGTAGGGCGATGGCCAACACACATGCAGTTATGCTATAGGAGATCACCAGCGATATCCTATAGATTGCAGAACCTCACTCCTCCCCACTGTGTGCAATGCCTCCGTTTATCCTCAGCAGCAGCCTCTACCTCCGTCTCATCGCTTTTGTTATTGCTCGGACTCTCCTCCTCCTGTGTCCGGCCCCTGTACCGCCTCCCCTCCATCGTCCTATAGCAGCCGTACAGCTACTGCCCACCCTCACAGGGGGTTAAGCGCTGGTCATCATGGGGCAGGTCACATAGATATACTGTGGTTCTTAGGCTCTGTCATATCATACACCATCCATCCATCACTGGATGGGCGTATTGTAAATTGTACATACATTATTTATTCACAAGAACCTGATGCACTTACATGTAAGGAATAATTATTTTGTATAGCACCAGGTCTTGGAGATGGTCACTGTTGTGCCTCAAATTTGTTTTTAAATCGCTTTGTATAGATCTGTGTTGATCCACTGGCTCCAAAAAGTGTATGGCTTTTAAATTCAATATTATCATAGCAGACTTTGACTTTTTCATTAATTATCCTGAATTTTATATGTAAGTTCATAAAAACAATGTTTTAATGTTAGGTATGTGGATGTCTGTCATGTATTTTTGCCCATTAAAACAATTTTCAGTTAACAAAAATACCTATACTCTCGACTTTTAGACAGAGTTGGGGTATATTTACCAAAGCTTCTAACAAGGAAAAGTGGAAGTGTTGCCCATAGCAAACAATCAGATTCTAGCTATTATTTATCTAGTGCATTCTGGAAAATTATAGCTAGAATCTGATTGGTTGCTATGGGCAAAACCTTCAATTTTTTTTAGAAGCTTTAGTAAATGTAGCTCATGCTAAAATGATCATTTCCTCCAAACTTGAAACATGTCTTGCTCTACAGTTCCTTCTAAACAATCAAAATCTAATGGAATTTGATTATACCGAATAGAATATCTGGTCAGCAAATGAAACCCTTCAACATGTGTGTGACCTGGAAGCAGTAGGTGCATAGTGCACAAGCATTATTAGGATACGAATCAATTAGCCACAAGGTTCCATAGTAATCTGCCGGATATGTTTCTATGCACATAATGGCAATTTCTGTAATGAAAAACATTGTAATTGTTTTTCTCGCACCTCTATGAGATGGAAGCAAAAATGGTCAAAGATTATTCCTTGCAACATAATGCAGTAGCATAATTGCAATATTAGTACGGAACCTTGCAGCTAATTGAACTGATCCCCTAGGGTTCTATAAGGTGCAAACAAAAAAAAAGGAGTGAATATTATTACCAAAACATCACGCAGTAACACGCTATACTGGTACTTCACCGCTAAGTGAATTGCTACCTTGGGGTAAATGTATTAAGCTGAGAGTTTTCCGGCAAGTTTGAAAAGCCAATCAGATTCTAGCTATCATTTATTTAGTACATTCTGCAAAGTGATAGCTAGAATCTGATTGGTTGTTATAGGCAACATCTCCACTTTTCAAACCCGCCGAAAAACTCTCAGCTTGATACATTTACCCCAAGGGTGATAAAGAAGGGGGTGTAGAGAGGCATAGTGTGATAAAGAAGGGGTGGAGAGAGGCACAGTGTGATAAAGAAGGGGAGAGAGGCACAGTGTGATAAAGAAGGAGGGGAGAGAGGCACAGTGTAATAAAGAAGGGGGGGAGAGGCACAGTGTGATAAAGAAGGGGGGAGAGAGGCACAGAGTGATAAAGAAGGGGGGGAGAGGCACAGTGTGATAAAGAAGGGTGGAGAGGCACAGTGTGATAAAGAAGGGGGGGACAGAGGCACAGTGTGATAAAGAAGGGGGGGAGAGAGGCACAGTGTGATAAAGAAGGGGGAGAGAGGCACAGTGTGATAAAGAAGGGGGGGAGAGAGGCACAGTGTGAGAAAGAAGGGGGAGAGAGGCACAGAGTGATAAAGAAGGGGGGAGAGGCACAGAGTGATAAAGAAGGGGGAGGCACAGTGTGATAAAGAAGGGGGGAGGCACAGTGTGAGAAAGAAGGGGAGGAGAGAGGCACAGAGTGATAAAGAAGGGTGGAAGAGGCACAGTGTGATAAAGAAGGGGGGAGAGGCACAGTGTGATAAAGAAGGGGGGAGAGAGGCACAGTGTGATAAAGAAGGGGGTAGAGAGGCACAGAGTGATAAAGAAGGGGGTAGAGAGGCACAGAGTGATAAAGAAGAGGGGAGAGGCACAGTGTGATAAAGAAGGGGGGAGAGGCACAGTGTGATAAAGAAGGGGGGAGAGAGGCACAGTGTGAGAAAGAAGGGGGAGAGAGGCACAGAGTGATAAAGAAGGGGGGAGAGGCACAGAGTGATAAAGAAGGGGGAGAGGCACAGTGTGATAAAGAAGGGGGAGGCACAGTGTGAGAAAGAAGGGGAGGAGAGAGGCACAGAGTGATAAAGAAGGGTGGAAGAGGCACAGTGTGATAAAGAAGGGGGGGAGAGGCACAGTGTGATAAAGAAGGGGGGAGAGGCATAGTGTGATAAAGAAGGGGGTAGAGAGGCACAGAGTGATAAAGAAGGGGGTAGAGAGGCACAGAGTGATAAAGAAGGGGGGAGAGGCACAGTGTGATAAAGAAGGGGGGGAGAGGCACAGTGTGATTAAGAATGGGGGGAGAGAGGCACAGTGTGATAAAGAAGGGGGGAGGCACAGTGTGATAAAGAAGGGGGGGAGAGAGGCACAGTGTGAGAAAGAAGGGGGGGAGAGAGGCACAGAGTGATAAAGAAGGGGGGGAGAGGCACAGAGTGATAAAGAAGGGGGGAGGCACAGTGTGATAAAGAAGGGGGGGAGGCACAGTGTGATAAAGAAGGGGGGAGAGAGGCACAGTGTGAGAAAGAAGGGGAGGAGAGAGGCACAGAGTGATAAAGAAGGGGGGGAGAGGCACAGAGTGATAAAAAAAAGGGGGGAGGCACAGTGTGATAAAGAAGGGGGGGAGAGAGGCACAGTGTGATAAAGAAGGGGGGAGAGAGGCACGGTGTGATAAAGAAGGGGGGGAGAGGCACAGTGTGATAAAGAAGGGGGGGAGAGAGGCACAGTGTGATAAAGAAGGGGGGAGGCACAGTGTAATATAGAAGGGGGAAAAGCAGCATGGAGGGCGCAGTGTGATCATAAGGGGGCACAGTGTAGTTGTGATGAAGGGGCACAGTAATGTGTGTGTGATGGCACAGGGGGCTTGTTGCAATGTAGTGTGTGTGAGGTAGGTGGCTAATTAATGGGTGCTATTTTGTTTGTAAGGTGATGGTGAGGCAGTTTAATAGTGGGGACTATTAATTTAGGATGGGGTGGTTTGGGGGCTATAAAATGTGGGGGTGAGTTTGGGGAGAATGAGGTCTATTTATTAAATGTGAATACTATTATTTTAATGTTGGGGCTGGAGGAAAGCCTAATTATTACCGTGGGTGCTATTGATTTAACATCGGGGCTGGTTGTCATTTTCTAAATGTACCCATTTTTTTTCCAAATAGGGCCCCCAACATTCATATCATAAAGACATTATTTTGTTTAAATGTTTCATTATTAAACAATTGTTATTTGGGATTTTATTTCTAGCCCCTTCAAGGAACAAAATAATTTTCAATATGATTTTCTTTTACTTATTTCTTTTTGTGATTCCAAATGTAATCTGTTGAAAATTAATGAAATAATTATTATTAATTATATACATATAGTATCCAAAAATTTGCGAACATATACTTGCAGAGAAACAAATGTTGATTACTCTACAAAAGTGACAGATTTGTGTACTACAGCATATATATGTATGTATGGGAAGAAAGGAATCATTCTGTAAAGTGTCAAGTTAATAAGATTTTTGGGAAATTCTTGTCTGTAATGTTGTTGAAGAATAAACTTTCTTTGTGAAAGTTTATATACTTACCATTTATAACACTTTAGAGAGTAGTAATACAAAAGCTTCACCATTCTTGAATGACCATTTATGTTCATTGGTATCCAACCTTGTTGACTGAAATAGAATTTTTAGAGTAAAGCGAACTGATAAAATAGTTGTCTAACTTACAGATACTGGACTAATGTTACTAAATTGCTTCTCCAGTAGATATCATTGCCAACCACTGTTATATATCTGAATTTTGCTTTATCTCGGAACTAATAAAGACACAGATTATAATGGTAAAAAAAAATGTGTTTGGGGCAAATATCTAAACATTACAGTAATAATAAAAAATAAATGCAAATATAGTTATTTTGAGATACATTAAAATGTAAGTTATTGGTTACCGTTCATGATTTCCATAGACATAAAATACTGTGCAAAAGTTTTAGGCAGGTGGGGAAAAATGCTGCAAAGTATGAATGCTTTCAAAAATATAAGTGTTAATCGTTAATTTTTATCAATTAACAAAATGCAAAGTGAATGAACAGAAGAGAAATCTAAATGAAATCAAATTTTTGGTGTGCCCACCCTTTGCCTACAAAACATCATCAATTCTTCTAGGTACACTTGCACACAGTTTTTGAAGAAACTTAGCAGGGTGGTTGTCCCAAACAGCTTGGAGAACTAACCACAGATCTGTGGATGTAGGCTTGCTCAAGCCTCAAATCCTTCTGTTTCTTCATGTAATCCCAGACAGACTCGATGATGTTGAGATCAGGGCTCTGTGGGGATCATATCATCACTTCCAGGATTCCTTATTTACACTATAAAGTTGTGATGTTGCTGGAAATCTAGTGGATCTCCACTCAGATGAAGAGAGTTGTTGGAAACATACATCAATCTCTATACATACATGATAAAAATAACAAAACATAATCAGATATACTGTATATTGTATTTTTTAAAGTATAAATCAAAAATACATGTGACAAGCTTTACCTTCCTCTGAGTGGATCATATGAGGGGATGCTTCCACTTCCTCAGGCTGGATCTTTTTAGGTTCTTCAGCATCCTCACTCAGTGTAAATAGAACATAATGGTTATTTGTCTAATATGTTAACAAAGGTTCTTAACACAAACTATTGACCTTTTCCCTTCTTTGCTTGTACCAGTACAGAATGCTGTCATCTATCCAAACCTCTCTTGGTTGGAGCAGCCTTCGCCATATGGAAGATACATTCTGTATTACATTTCTCTATTTAATCTTACTTTACCTTCTACCGAAGCTACCTGCTTTGTGCTGGGGGCTTGACTTTTTCTGTGTTCACTAAAAGACATTGCTCAGATACCATGTTATTGTCTTTGTATAATTATGTTATATTGGACTGGTTGTATACTTTATAGTGGTAAGAGGGTGACTCTTGTTGGTGACGTAAGTTTCTGCCATATATTAACTGAATGCAAATATTATTTCAATGGCTGGTTATACATAATTTTTGTTTTACTTTGTCTGTGGTGCATATTGAATGTCAGTGCAGACCTACCTCCATCTTTGGAGACAGTCTCAGAGGAGGATATAGTCTGAGAATTATTTTCAGCAGTTTGCCGCCACCTATTCCCTTTACATGTTTTTTGGATTTTGCCATCTTCTCCTTAGTAATTCTTGCAATCACAGTAACTTTTACGACAATTTTGAACCATTTTAAGGGCTACACCAATAGCATCAGAGCTTCAGCGATGGAGTGCCATACATTCTATTCTTCTGGTGGCTGGGAACATGCGCCCTTTTTCTTCTGTGCTTGGCTGCCATTCTTCTCCACTGCTGCCACTAACTTCTTATACTTCTTCATCCTGGCCATGGGCAGGGGGGAATCTGCCCCCAGGACCAGTCCCACAGTGGGCTACCTTGGGTTGAGTCACTGGGTCACCTGCATTTTTATTCTTTCCTTCTTTTAAAATGCTCCTAATAAGCTGCTGAGTCGAGTCTGGCTGCAGCATAACACTTTTCTCACTTTATAACTATTTTACTATCTCTTTCTCCTACAACCTTAAATAGCTATCTGACTAGAACTAAAATATGCAATTATATATCAGTAATATCAATCTATCTAATGTATACGTTATATCTAGAAATAGTGAAAATCTTTAAGAAATATAATCTGTTCTTTATTATAAAAATGTTTATGTATCTATGTAAACAGTGGTTGGAGTAGGCTGGTATACGGTTGTACACCGTACACTTATCCTAGTGCTTTCATTGTAAAACTATTAGATTCACTTATATTCCCATGACTTTTTTCATATCTTCCTTCCACTTCGTCCACTGTGTGTGTATAAGATATATATATATATATATATATATATATATATATATATATATATATATACAGAGCCGTAACTTAGAATTCTAGCGCCCGGGGCAAGAAAGACAAATGCTGCCCCCCTATCCCTCAATTTTAACCAAATTAACCAAAAATATTCCTAAATAGCGCCCCCCTTCAGCGTGGCGCCCTGGGCAGTCGCCCCTGTCATACAGCCCTTGTTACGGCCCTGTATACCTGTGTATATATATATATATATATATATATATATATATATATATATATATATATATATATAGTGTAATGTTCATTTTGCTGCTACCAATAAACATTACATGTGGCGTACTAATCGCTGTTGCACTGTAAAACAGTATTAGTCAATTTAGTTTACTTCATCCAATTATTTGACTTCTACAATATATATATATATATATATATATATATATATATATATATATATATATATATATATATATATATACATATATATATATATATATATATATATATATATATATGATTACAGGTATATATTAGTGAAGTGTATGTTGTTTGAGGTTTGTTGTGAGTGTAGGCATTTTATTATGTAGTTTTTACAATATACAATAAGTGTTATAGTAGTGTTATAGTAATGTTATAGTGTTATATATACAATAAATGAAAGAGAGTGTGTTTGTGGTGGGGTGCAGTCTATGAGGTGTGTAAGGGTCAGAAATGAATTTACTTTAATTAAATGAAACAAAAAAAATCAGGAGTGTAAGGTGCTAAAGAGCACTATATTCAAGCTAATTAGCCACCAAGATAACCGCTGCCCAGAGGAGCACAGGAATCCAGCCAGTAATTCACAGCACATGGCAGCTGAGATTGAGCGGATGAAACCTTTATAGAGGCAAAATTGGGAGAAAGCGAAATCTCCTCCTACTAACTGAATTGCAACATATCTGTTTGCAGATTTTAAAAATGATTGTCGCAATGTCGGCGTTAAAGCGAAAAGCGTTTAAAATAACCCCCGCTACATCGCTAGTAATTGAATACCCCCCCTATCTGTCTATCAATAAATCTTTGGGCCTGTGATCTCCCCCTCCATGCTTCCTTCACCAATCTCCCCTCATCTCCATTGCTTATTGAAACTGTTGTCATGTTAAAGTGATGCATGAATAGTGCAGTACTTGATGTATAGTGTAGGATGTAGTATCTTGTGTCTTGTATTGTACTATAAACCATGTCTGATTATGTTACACAGTGTATTGTGCTTTCAGCTGTGCAGCGACGCAGTCCACTTGGATGCTATTTCTTATGTCTGTTTATTTGTATCTTTATGCAAAATAAAGTTACAATATTCAATAAAAAAGAGCTTTTGGGCTGTGGGACTGCAGTTTTACAGCTTCTTAAATGATTTTTTTATATGTTTTGTCTATTCATAACATTCTCCATAAAGTGGGAGTTTAGCAATTCCTCACTCATCTGCCCCACTCAATCAATGGAATTTTGCTAAACTGAGTAAATGATATTGGCAAATATTGCCTGACATGAATCATAACACTAGGCAGACAGAGCACTACACTGTGCAGCCTTCTAGATAGAGGCAGCTGTTATAAAAAAAAATATTTGTTTTGTTTCAAGTCAGCTATGTTTGATATGTTCATCAATATATGTAGAAAAACTGGGAGTAATAATATCTCTGTTTATACTATAAACTATTAGCTATACTGTTAAATGGGATCTAAATTCCCCCGTATTGTTGGTGGTAAATGCAATAGTGGCGGCTGCTAGCTGCGTCATTGCTTGGGGGCGTGGTTAATGGGAGTAGAGACGTGGCTATCGGCAGATACATGCCTGCGCCAGGAGACGGTCAGGTGGAAGCCAGAGTCTAAAAAAGACTCTGGCTTTTCACTCTAAGGGGAGCCATCTTCTAGCCGGGAGGGAGGAGGTGGTCCTGCAAGTGAAAAGGATGAGGGGGCACGGCAGATGCCATGAGGCATAAGAACATACTTGCCAACTCTCCCGGAATGTCCGGGAGACTCCCGGGAGAGCTGGCAACTCTCCCGCATCCCGCTGCAGCCACCGCTAAATGACACGATTCAGCCAGAATCACGGCATTTTGCCCCCCCCCCCCCCCCCGTGACAGAACGTCTTTTTTGGGGGCGGGGCTAAAATGACGCGATTTGTCTTGCCCTGCCCCGCCCCGCCACCTCCCGCCCTCCAGTCACGCCCATCTCCCGGAATCAGAATACAGAAAGTAGGTAAGTATGCATAAGAATCAAGCACCCTTGTAGAGGGGGAATGGTGCCCCCAAATTTGCTTGCCCTGTGAGGGGAATCGAGCCTAGCAAGGGCAGCAACAGCCCCACATTACCCTGTGAGAGGTGGTAAGCAAGGGGTAAGAGCCTCCAATTATGAAAGCAAGCCCTATAGTGAAGAATAGGGCTGCAGAGGGGGATCCCCACCTTTAGGGGTACCTCAGAAGTGTCCAGGGGTCCTCTGGTATTGGCTGCCAATACTCAAAGCTGCCACTAGAAATTGCAGGACCTAATGCAAATGTAACAGGCAGGGCCCCCATCCTTCCTTCTCTCACACCCTCATTTTTAAATTATTCTCTACCCAACATTTGCCTCCCCTATTCTCTACAGTCACCCCCCAGCCCCAGTCCCATCTAACCACTGCAGTAGTTTACTTACCTCTCTGCACCTCCTTACTGTCCCCATTCGGCTCCTCTCTATTGACAACACTGTGATGATATTAATTAATGTCCGGGAGCCGTGCACCTGGGGGCTCCACTCCCCGATATCTTGGTAGTGGAGGTAAACATGCTGCCTACAAGGGGGCCCACTGCTGCGTCCTTACTTACATGGAGAGGTCTCTCCCCACAGTGCCTTTCACATCTCAGGAGCAGCTGCTGCCTACAAAGGGCGCCCACTACCTCCCTTTTTCGAGATGAGAAAAAGCGGACACCGAAACAAATGTTGATGGCGTAATGATGTCATTGATGACGTCTCAGAACCCGGAAGTGTTGGCCGTGAGTGGCTGTGTAGCTGTAGATTTAATGTGGCTATCTGTTTGTATTGCACAAGCAATATAGCATTACTTTAACAAAGGCTCATGCATATAAACATACCGAGTAGGTGTCAACATTCAAATAAGTAAAATATTGTATAAACAATGAGATCATTTATGATTTACATAGTAGCAACAAACTTAGAATCCACTATCCAAGGAAATGCAAGCCACACGTGACATTCTGATCGCTAATGGGTCATCCGTTCGTAATGCACAAGTGATAGTAATATTATTTTAATAAAGGCTCATATATATATAAATATATTGATTAGGTGTCAGTACTCAAAGAAGTAAGATATCGTACAGCTAAAGAAATTACCTATGATTTACATAGTAGCAAGAATGCCATAATTAGTAATGTAGGGAAATGCAAATCACATATGAAATCACACTATAGTAAATCGAAGGTAACAAACTATATCTAAGGAAATCTCTTCTCATATAAAAAATAATAAAAAGCGTGAATGGATGGGATTATTTTGTGCGAATGATATCATTATAACCTCTGAAGAGCATTTTGTTACCACTAACATGCAATCATGACATCAAATATACACCATGGGATAAGAAATTTTCTTGTATCTGATTTTAAAATATTTCAGCAATATAACTACTAATTAAATATTGAGATGAATATAAGTAAAACTCAGACACCACTGATGAATTTAATGAATGAGTATTACCATGATTATCTATTAGCGATTAGCCACAGGTAGACATCATTACTTGCTATGGAGGATATTGATTTATGAGAGCTTATTAATCTTTATTAGAATTATTAAACAGACTCTCTCTACAATGAGATAAGATTTAAACACTCTCTCGCAGGACTATTTGCTTATATTATCAATGAATATCTGATGAACACTGAATGGTTCTGTTGTTTATAATATTCACAATTTCTTTTCTTTCACACATTCTCTATGTATATTTTTAATATTTCGCCAACATCTAATCGCTGGAATAAGGACGAGTTTACCAAATAATGTGAAAAGATATGTGGTTATGGAAAAACTCTAATTAGTGGACTTGAGTGTCTTTTGTTTATTTATCTGAGCTCCAACTCTGGTCTTTTTATCAGTAATGTACAATTATGTTGGAAGAGCATCCCCTTCATCATCATCATCATCATCATTTATTTATATAGCGCCAACATATTCCGTTGCGCTTTACAATTGGGGACAAACATAATAAACTAATAAACAAACTGGGTAAAACAGACAAAGAGGTGAGAAGGCCCTGCTCGCAAGATTACAATCTATTGTTATGGTCTCTATAATTAAGAGAGAATAATCACACTAGGGAGGTTAGTCCTTATTCTTTGTGCAATAACTAAAAAAACTTTTTTTGCAGATCAATAATTCAGCCAGTGAGAAACTGTTGTGTAGAAGTCAGATTGAAGATGCTTCACCAACCCCCCCCCACACGAGGAAATTAAGAGTCTATTGATCAAGACCCTGGGAAACTGATGATTTTCTATTGCTGCCTGTCGTATTGATAGAAAATTATCCACTGTACAGTTTATCATTAAAATATAACGGGGCAGCTACTCGATGGCAGAGGTAAGAAGACTCTTACTGCTACGAGGACTCTTATGGCTACTGGATGACAGAGTGAAGGGTTCTTCTGCGTATGCGTGAGCCAACATGCCTAACTTGGGCTTCCAGATCCAGGTTCATAATAAAATAATAATAAAGTAATTAAAAAAAATAAGAAAAAATAGAATAAAAAAATCTTTATTTAAATAAAATAAACCCTGAAAATGCTTTATTTTAATAATAAAGCATTTTTTTATGTGGGCAGTCCCAGCTATCGCCACCCTAAGATGGCTGTAGAAATCTGAGGACAACAGCGGTACTTGTTTACTTTGTTTTGCATCAGGAAGCTTCACTGGAGGCCCCTAGCAAAGGCTACTGACAGTGATATACCTTGTCAGCCTGGGGGCTTTAATAAATAGGGAGAGAACCTCCATTTTCACTTATCTCCTTTTGATAAATAGACCCTCGGGGCAAACGCAGGATTTTTAAAGGGGGATTTCCAAATTTTAACAAAAATTACAAGGTAGCTTTGACTGCAAGGTGAGTCTGCAGGTTTGAAATGCAGAGCTGTGTGATATATATAAATATTGTATTATAGGATCCTCTAGTTTAATAATCCTATAGTAAATTATTTATATATATCACACAGCTCTGCATCTCAAACCTGCAGACTCACTAGAAACGGAGTCTTGTGTCTATGAATCAAAACACTATACAAGATTGCTTGTAGGCAGTATCTGGCTCCACCCTGTAACCCAATAACTAATAGAAGCACTTATATGCCTCTTAGAGACCAGACCTATATATATATATATATATATATATATATATGTATATATATATATATATATATATATATATATATATATATATATATATATGGCGGTGCTGTAGAAAGGGGCAGTGTTTAGCATGTTTATACATGTTTATACATGCTTTTGTGGGGAGGGATTTCTGGAGAACCCGAACCCCCCCTGCGTTCACCCCTGACCCCTAAGTATTAATAATTAAAAGAATAAATACATAAACTTAATTTTACTTGAAGGTGTACGGGATATTAGGTTTTCACCCACTCCTTACGGCCTCCCATGTTCCTCTTCCAGAACATAACTGGGCCCAGCAGCTCGATAGCCATCACAGTGATGTAATCCTAACAAAAAGTGTGAGAGCTACACCCTGCACGAAGGTGAGCAAATTGCATTGTGCATTGCAGGAAAATAGTGTAATTAGTTATGCAAAATAGTGGCCTTTTTAAGCAGTGGGTGTGAACTGAGGATGAAGCTGGTATGAAGATAAACATGTAAAAATGTTCAGTAGTTTAAATAACAAAAATAAATAGTAGCACAATGCAGTTGTCAATACACAAAGAATAAGTACCATTTGACTGCTCACAATGTAAATCACTGCTCATTAATATTGAGCTGTCCATCCGCTAAATGTGACGTTCGCACCATTGGGACTGACTGACCTGCAGCCATGCTCCTTGTCTATGTAGGTGTCTCGCCTACATCTCTGCTGCCTGTCTCAACATCCAAGAATTTGCAACTGACTGATGTGCACGACAGGTCGCATTGTTCCCACACCGCCCTTTGTTTCAGCCCACCTCATAGCCTTCCTACAGCCTGTCCACCTTTGTCATGGTTCACAAGGGGCCTCACAGTGATCACATCCCTTCTGCCTTCACATGTGGCCGTGACCCACACTGGCCTGGACCAACGACCAAAGAAACCCATCTGACTTCCCTACTTCAGTAGCGAGGGTTTTCATTTGATGCTAATGCCTAATCAGATTTGTGGCGTTCACTGTCCATCACCTCCAACTGCAGGTACCTGTGGCCCAGTGCATTATCAGCCCCCTCCTACTCTCTTACTTTGCGTAATCCACATCAAAATCTCACTTTTGACTGGGCCCCACCTCACCAATGGCCTGATCAGACAACTACCCCCACTAAAGCTGAGATTGCTTAACCTGCTTCCGGAACAGGGCAGTACCAGCGGAGCCTTGAGCTCAATCTTTGGTACATAGTGTGGCATTCTCAGCGGGTCCTTCTGGTGATGTACACACAACAACTTCTTGCTTGTACTTTGCTATTATTGTCAGGATAGCAAATTAGATCATAACACAAAATTCCACAGACTTTCTTGTGGCTATAATGCTAAATGAACAGAGACCAACTCCCTAGTCACTGGGCAACTTGTTCAGCATCGGTGTTATGCCTTCTGCATTGTTGTTTTACCTATGAATTTATTTCTGTGTAAACTCCCCTCTAGTGACCAGCCGAGTATCAGCTTAACTGAGCACTCAGGCCTCCATAGTTAGTTCTCAATGCACCTTGGGTAAATGACAGGAGGTCAACATCTTAGATCTAACATGTTAAGTCAGAGATGCAGTATATTCTCCCCTCAGCACAGCTTTGATGGTAAGATTGTCTGTGAAGTTATGCTGCTATGCCATGTTTTCATTGCATCATATTTGTTCATATTGTAAATGCATCCTATCATTTGTATTACAGTTTTAGCACTTGATCTCACATTTTTTCACACATATGTCCTCCATCTGTATACATTTAAATTGGGTGCACTGCTGTACAAATGTGTAACCCCATTTGCAGTCTTGACCTGCAGACTGTCAGCTGAATACCTAAATCCTTTGCCTTTATCAGAATATACTGTATATATATGGTCACGTCACATCATGGCCACATGGCCCATGTCAATCAGCGGTACTACCATTCCTAAAGATTCTTTGATATTGAACACAATACGTACCAAACAAAGGTAATAAATAAGAACTTATTTTATTATCTCAGAGTATAATATAAAGAAAGACAAGTGAGCAAAATTACAATAGATAACAGTTTGTATTATACAGTATAACCTTGAAACACAAGACTTATAAAATGTTTTATTAATCTATAACAAGAGCGATACATCCATTTCATCATTCATCAGCCCTTGATTTGACACATCTCTTCTGTATTAAAACTTTGACAGGATGTTTATTGTTTTACTAAATGGCAACTCACACATCTCTTGGCACCAAATAATCACATTCCCTAAGGCTGGGTACACACTACAGATAATTTCTCCCGATTTTACCAGTGACAGAAAAAAAAGTCCTGATCGGCATGCCAATTCATGTGTACACACTAAACATGTTTTACACGATTTACCGTCAGATCTGTGCTCTTCATCTGTCGTAAACCATCGGCTGAAAAGATCGTGAATCTGCACACTCCATAGAGATCTATGGACACTGAAGGTCTTGAGTGCAGACACACTACAGAATTGGAATGACATCATTCCATCGTTGGACGACATTTTTAGTCATCATCATCATCATTTATTTATATAGCGCCAACATATTCCGTAGCGCTTTACAATTGGGGACAAACATAGTAAACTAATAAACAAACTGGGTAAAACAGACAAAGAGGTGAGAAGGCCCTGCTCGCAAGCTTACAATCTATGGCCCAGTTTAAAAGTCAAATGAAATAATACGATGTGCTTTGGAGCGATAATCGTTCATCGTTGCAGCGTACACACTAATGTGATATCAGGCCAAACGGGCATTTGTCGTTCGATTGGTGGTACTGCTGTAGTACAGGTTTGGTGGTGGTATTCCTGCTGTAATGTGGGGTAAGTGGTGGTATCCCTGCAGTGTGATGATAGTATTGCTGTTGTATGGGTTGCTGGTGGTGGTTCTGCTGTAGTGTGATGGTGGTGGTACTGCTACTGTGCAGGGTTGCTGGTGGTGGTTCTGCTGTAGTGTGATGGTGGTGGTACTGCTACTGTGCAGGGTTTGTTGGTGGTGTTACTGCTGTAGTGTGATGGTGGTGGTACTGCTACTGTGCAGGGTTGCTGGTGGTGGTTCTGCTGTAGTGTGATGGTGGTGGTACTGCTACTGTGCAGGGTTGGTGGTGGTGTTACTGCTGTAGTGTGATGGTGGTGGTACTGCTACTGTGCAGGGTTGGTGGTGGTGTTACTGCTGTAGTGTGATGGTGGTGGTACTGCTACTGTGCAGGGTTGGTGGTGGTGTTACTGCTGTAGTGTGATGGTGGTGGTACCCACACAACTGTGCAGGGTTGGTGGTGGTGTTACTGCTGTAGTGTGATGGTGGTGGTACTGCTACTGTGCAGGGTTGGTGGTGGTGTTACTGCTGTAGTGTGATTGTGGTGGTACTGCTACTGTGCAGGGTTGGTGGTGGTGTTACTGCTGTAGTGTGATGGTGGTGGTACTGCTACTGTGCAGGGTTGGTGGTGGTGTTACTGCTGTAGTGTGATGGTGGTGGTACTGCTACTGTGCAGGGTTGGTGGTGGTGTTACTGCTGTAGTGTGATGGTGGTGGTACTGCTACTGTGCAGGGTTGGTGGTGGTGTTACTGCTGTAGTGTGATGGTGGTGGTACTGCTACTGTGCAGGGTTGGTGGTGGTGTTACTGCTGTAGTGTGATGGTGGTGGTACTGCTACTGTGCAGGGTTGGTGGTGGTGTTACTGCTGTAGTGTGATGGTGGTGGTATTGCTACTGTGCAGGGTTGGTGGTGGTGTTACTGCTGTAGTGTGATGGTGGTGGTACTGCTACTGTGCAGGGTTGGTGGTGGTGTTACTGCTGTAGTGTGATGGTGGTGGTACTGCAACTGTGCAGGATTGGTGGTGGTGTTACTGCTGTAGTGTGATGGTGGTGGTACTGCTACTGTGCAGGGTTGGTGGTGGTGTTACTGCTGTAGTGTGATGGTGGTGGTACTGCTACTGTGCAGGGTTGGTGGTGGTGTTACTGCTGTAGTGTGATTGTGGTGGTACTGCTACTGTGCAGGGTTGGTGGTGGTGTTACTGCTGTAGTGTGATGGTGGTGGTACTGCTACTGTGCAGGGTTGGTGGTGGTGTTACTGCTGTAGTGTGATGGTGGTGGTACTGCTACTGTGCAGGGTTGGTGGTGGTGTTACTGCTGTAGTGTGATGGTGGTGGTACTGCTACTGTGCAGGGTTGGTGGTGGTGTTACTGCTGTAGTGTGATTGTGGTGGTACTGCTACTGTGCAGGGTTGGTGGTGGTGTTACTGCTGTAGTGTGATGGTGGTGGTACTGCTACTGTGCAGGGTTGGTGGTGGTGTTACTGCTGTAGTGTGATGGTGGTGGTACTGCTACTGTGCATGGTTGGTGGTGGTGTTACTGCTGTAGTGTGATTGTTGTGGTACTGCTACTGTGCAGGGTTGGTGGTGGTGTTACTGCTGTAGTGTGATGGTGGTGGTACTGCTACTGTGCAGGGTTGGTGGTGGTGTTACTGCTGTAGTGTGATGGTGGTGGTACTGCTACTGTGCAGGGTTGGTGGTGGTGTTACTGCTGTAGTGTGATGGTGGTGGTACTGCTACTGTGCAGGGTTGGTGGTGGTGTTACTGCTGTAGTGTGATGGTGGTGGTACTGCTACTGTACAGGGTTGGTGGTGGTGTTACTGCTGTAGTGTGATGGTGGTGGTACTGCTACTGTGCAGGGTTGGTGGTGGTGTTACTGCTGTAGTGTGATGGTGGTGGTACTGCTACTGTACAGGGTTGGTGGTGGTGTTACTGCTGTAGTGTGATGGTGGTGGTACTGCTACTGTGCAGGGTTGGTGGTGTTACTGCTGTAGTGTGATTGTGGTGGTACTGCTACTGTGCAGGGTTGGTGGTGGTGTTACTGCTGTAGTGTGATGGTGGTGGTACTGCTACTGTGCAGGGTTGGTGGTGTTACTGCTGTAGTGTGATGGTGGTGGTACTGCTACTGTGCAGGGTTGGTGGTGGTGTTACTGCTGTAGTGTGATGGTGGTGGTACTGCTACTGTGCAGGGTTGGTGGTGGTGTTACTACTGTAGTGTGATGGTGGTGGTACTGCTACTGTGCAGGGTTGGTGGTGGTGTTACTGCTGTAGTGTGATGGTGGTGGTACTGCTACTGTACAGGGTTGGTGGTGGTGTTACTGCTGTAGTGTGATGGTGGTGGTACTGCTACTGTGCAGGGTTGGTGGTGTTACTGCTGTAGTGTGATTGTGGTGGTACTGCTACTGTGCAGGGTTGGTGGTGGTGTTACTGCTGTAGTGTGATGGTGGTGGTACTGCTACTGTGCAGGGTTGGTGGTGTTACTACTGTAGTGTGATGGTGGTGGTACTGCTACTGTGCAGGGTTGGTGGTGGTGTTACTGCTGTAGTGTGATGGTGGTGGTACTGCTACTGTGCAGGGTTGGTGGTGTTACTACTGTAGTGTGATGGTGGTGGTACTGCTACTGTACAGGGTTGGTGGTGGTGTTACTGCTGTAGTGTGGGATCAGTGGTGGTGGTATTGCTGTTGTGTGGGTTTGCCGGTGGTGGTATTCTACAACTACTTTCTAATTGGTTTTTCTACCCCATCCCTGTACTGCTCAGTCTATTCACAATATCAAGTAGTCTTATAATTCATCCATTTCCCTAATTCACTCAGCTATGTATTAAAGCATGTATTATTATTATTATTATTATTATTATTAATAATGATAATAATAATAATTATTATTTATTTATAAGGTAATAATGAATATATAGAAGAAATACTATTTTACAAATTATGAAAAAAAACATTGAGCTATTATAAAAGATTATACACCATGTTTAGAAAACTTTAGAGAAAAATATTTAAGTGTAAATTCATGAAAAAAACACAGACACATTCTATAATGACAGTATTATGTAAACTTTACTTTCTTTGGCAAGACCCACAGGTATATGTAGCTCTAGGTATGCATCTTCTGGTAGCGTGCCGTGCAGAGCAAGATTAAGACCCCATGGGGCACTGGGCAACAAACTGGTTTGGACTCCCATACAACCCCATTTGGCAAAAAAATTAACACATATAAACAGGTTATAGTAAAATGGGCCCCTCAGAGTCCACAGGGCCAGAGGCAGAAGCCAAGATTGCCTAATGCTCTCCAGGTGTTGTGAAACAGGCGCTGCTGGCAAAGCATGCAGGGGTTTATAGTTTCACAACACCTGGAGAGCCACAGGTTGGCCAGTCCTGGCCTCATGGATGATCAAGCTATGCTGCTGCAGCGGGAGTTGTCCTACTTAAGAACTTTTGGGTTTTAGAGAGAGAAGAGACAGTGACCCTAGGAAAGATAAACAGTGGTTACTGGTCTTAATACCCAAGCTGTCCTGTACAATACCCAAGTGTCCTGTACAAAATGTATTCTGATGTATCCATTGTGGTAGATTATGTTTTATGAACAAGTACAACACTCTGCACTTAATCAGTTTTGGTAGCCGCTGAGCCCATGCTCAGACATCATTCACTGAGTCATCATTCACTGGAGTCCTTCTTGTTCCTCATCTTGCTTATCTTTTCCTGTTTGTTTGCTCCAGGTCCTGCTGGATCAGCTGCTGCTACCCTATTATGCGTTTCAGGATGTATTCTCCAAGCAGGCGGCTGACACGCTGCCTCCTCATTGTGAATACGATTGCGCTATTGACCTAGTTCCTGGCTCTAAACTGCCTAAAGGGAGATTATATTACCTCTCAATACCAGAAACGCAGTCCATGGAGGAGTATATTAAGGAGAATCTTAAAAAGGGCTTTATTAGCCTTCTAAATCCCTGGTAGGAGTCGGGTTCTTTTTTGTGTCTAAGGACGGTTCTCTTCGACCCTGTATTGACTTCCGTGAGTTAAATAAAATCACCATTAAAAATACCTACCCATTTTATTCTTCATCCATGGACCAACACCGCCTTCACGTGAAACAGTTCCTTTCTAAATTTCGGCAGCATCAACTCTTTGCCAAGCTGGAAAAGTGTGAATTCGAGGTCCAAAAGGTCTCATTCTTAGGATATATTATCTCACTGGGTGGGTTCTTTATGGACCCTAGCAAGGTTCAAGCAGTCTTAGAATGGTACATCCAACCAATCTGGCCGTTCAAAGATTCCTGGGCTTTGTGAATTATTACCGGAGGTTTATTCATTCCTTCTCTATCCTGGTAGCTCCTCTTACTGCCCTAACCCATAAAGGGGCTGATGCCGCTAATTGGACCTCTGATGTTATTGACTCTTTTGAAGCCCTGAAGTCTGCTTTTGCCTCTGCTCCGGTCTTAAAACACCCCAATCCTGAATTACCTTTCACCATTGAAGTGGATGCCTCTGATAGAGGTGCTGGTGCTCTTTTGTCCCAGAAGGACCCTCAGGATCATAAATTGCACCCGTGTGCTTACTTCTCACGGAAATTCTCACGGAAATTCTCAACTGCTGAAAGAAATTATGACGTGGGCAATCAAGAACTTTTAGCTATAAAATGAGCGTATGAAGAATGGCGGCACTGGCTGGAGGGTGCTGTTCATGTTATCTCCATGCTCACAGATCACAAAAATCTATTGTTTATTGAATCCACGTCTAAATTCCAGACAAGCACGCTGGGCCTTGTTTTTCACCCGTTTCAAGTTTATTGTTACTTACAGACCTTGTTCCAAGAATGTTAAAGCGGATGCACTCTCCCGCAGCTTTACTTTCTCTCACGCTCCACCCGCTGTTCCGCTTCCTATTATTCCTCCTTCCTCAATCCATACGGGGTTCACCCAGGATTTAGGAGCCGCTCTCCACCATTTCCAAAGAATCGCTCCTCCTGAGACTCCTTTGGGTAAATAGTAGTCCATCTCAGGAAGATTGTACTATCTGAAACTCACAACAATAAAATTGCCGGACATCCAGGAGTTTTCAAGACCACTGCAGTCCTCTTGCGCACAGTTTGGTGGCCCTCATTGACCGCTGATGTTAAGGATTTTGTGCTCTCTTGTGGAGATTGTGCTAGAAACAAGTCCACCAGAAGTTCTCCGTCGGGTCAACTTCTGGCTATGTCTACTCCAAGTAAACCTTGGTCACATCTTTCAATGGATTTCATATTGGATTTACCCTGGTCATCCGGTCACAATACAATCTGGGTGGTGGTGGATCGTGTTAGCAAGATGGCACACTTCATCGCTTTGGCAGGTCTACCTAATGTTCAAACTCTGGCATCACTGTTTATTTGCCATATCTTCTGCCTCCATGGTCTGCCTGAAGATATTGTTTCTGACCGTGGGTCCCAGTTCATCGCTCAGTTTTGGAGGTCTTTCTGCAACCACCTTGGTATCAACATCAGTCTATCATCTGCCTATCATCCACAGTCAAACGGACAGACAGAAAGAGTCAGTCGTTGGAACAATTTCTTTGATTATATATTTCCAAATTTCATAACAATTGGTCTACTTTACTTCCGTGGGCCGAATTTACCTATAATAACTCTTTCCACCTGCACATCTCCATTCTTTTGCAATTTTGGCTTTCATCCCAGGTCTAATTCTCTTTCTTCAATAAATCTTTCTGGTTTTCCTGGGGTACGACAAACAGCCTCCTATCTCAGAATTATTTGGAAGAAGGTCCATTCCACCTTGCTTCAGGCCTCCTTTCGGTCCAAATTTTTTGCAGATCGTCATCGCAGGAACTGTTCTTTAAAGTGGGAGACAAAGTCTGGCTGTCCACCCGAAATATTAGGCTCAAATAACCCTTTAAGAAATTGGGACCCAGGTTCATTGGACCCTTTTCTATTGTTTTCTATTGTTAAACAAGTTAATTCTGTTGCCTTCACGCTGAAGCTTCCATCTTCATTGAGAATCCCTAATACGTTCCATTGTTCCCTCTTGAAACCTGTTGTCTCATCCACCAAGTTTGAAATTCATGAACCATCTAAACCTCGACCAGTCAATGTGCATGGTTCTCATGAATTTATTGTGGAGAAGATTCTCGACTCTAAAAACGTTCTTGGGTTCCTTGGAAGCGCCTGCATGCTGACAAACTTCTCCAAATTGTTTTCAAATGATTCCCTGGAAAACCTGGATGTCGGGGTTCCTTGACCCCTCCTCAAGGGGGGGTACTGTCACGAGTCACGGTGGTGCCTCAAGCCGCCGCGACTCACTGTTTCGGCAGGACGCATCCCGTCCGTCTCCATGACGACCGGGACGACACTTCCTGTTTTAACCACGGACGTTGCCTAGGTAACGGTTGGGATGCTGTAACTTGTTGGTGCCAACTAGGGTATTATTATATTAATTAATCAGCCCCTGAGGCTGATTACCCCATGCTGGCCTCCTTTGATTGCCATTGGCCAGTCTCTTTATTTAAGGCAGGGAGGGCTCAGCCTCCTTGCCGGTTATAGTTCTCAGTTGCTGCTGTGCCTTGAACCTGTTTACTGTTGGATTGCCTGTTGCCCTGACCTTTGCTTAGTTTCTGGATCCTACTCGTTTGCTGCCCACCCTGACATCTTGCCTGATTCTGACCACGTTACCTGCTTCGGACCTACGACCTTGGCCTGTTTTCTGACTACACTGGATTCTACACCCCGCTACTCTGCGCTATGGTACGTTCATAAACCTGTACTACTCCGTGTATAAGACCTGGGGGCATCTGAGTACCTGTGAGCATAACGAGCTCTATGGGAAAGGCAGCTGCTATAGGTGAAGACCTCTCCATCTTGTTCTACTGGTTTATGATAAGATCCTTAGCCGTAACAGTAAATGACATGCATGATGCACACAAGCAGCAGCATATCACATGTTTTCTTTGTACTGTCCCACACTATAATGACACAATTAAGACATTCACTATACAAGAGTGCTGAGCAAAGAGACAAACCCACAGTTGTTATGTTCAACTCTTTAGTTCTCAGCATTACTGTGTATTCTTACTTCTGTTAAAACCGGTTTTTCAGTTTATTTTACTATGGTAACTAATGAAAACATTATGATGTACAAACATGTAAAAATAAAGGGTTACAAAACATGAATGGTAATCATAGTTATTACTGCATTTTGCTGCAGTGTTTGAACATATTGATCAATACATTTGTACTATCCACAACCTCATGGAATCTTTTGGACAATGTAGACTCTTTTTTTTTTTTAAATAAACATTGAAACACTAATTCATAACTGGCATCTGTCCCTGATTGAATAATGGCACATCTCAAATTTTGTATTCTACATGCAACTCTCTGCTCTTTTTCTGTCAACTGCGTAAGCCTATACTTATTGAATGGCACTAAATAGACTGTCCTCTTCAGTGAGCAGGATTGAATTCAGGCAGGACCATAACAAGGGCGGTGTGGGTGACCAGGACACAAGGCCAAGGGGGGGTTGCGGTCGCCCGATATTTGTACTAGCAAGTGAGCTCACACTCAATTACACAATATGCCCAGCCCATAAGATGTGACCGCATCAGCCAAGTACAGATTTGGTTTGCATTGCTTGCTGGGTCGCCAGTGGTATCGCCCCCATATTTCTGCACAACTGGCCACATGCTGCCTATTCTCGTAAAGTGGCAGCATGCGACCATTCTGATTACACAGGGGGCATGGCCACTTCTTGTGCCCAGTACACATGTGCACCCACTGACCTCATGTCTGCTTCTCCTCTACTGTATGAGTGGTTCCTGGACTGATTGCCTCATTCCCCTGCTTCCTATTAATGTCCTGATCTCTGCATACTCCCCTACCTACTGCTGTGTATATGTATCTATCACCCACTGTCTCTCTCTCCACCTTTGTGTTTTCCTCTCTACTTCCAATTTCTATGTATGCCTCTGTCTCCCCCTTTGTGTGTCTGTACTTCTCTACATATGTCTGACCCTTACTTTCCCCAATTTTGTGTGTCTGCCTTTAATTTTGTATGTGCACCTCTGTTAGCTCATCCCTCTTTGTCCACCCCTTTGTGTCATCTATCTACGCACTTTTTCCCCTCTTCATTTCTTACTTTCCTCCTCCTCTTCTACTGACATCAATGGAGTCCTGGTGGCTGCCTATCAGAAGAGACCTCAATGAACTTGAGGGTAGCAGGTAGGCACAATATTCTCATTTTAACCATTTTTGCTGAGCTACTGAATAGGAATCCAACGCACAAAATAATTTATTTTAGCAGATGTAAAAAGTTAACAGTTCAATACATGATTATTATATAATACAGTACAGCCAATACCAAAAGATACATACATACCGCTGCGTTCGCTTGCGCCAGCTGCTGCGCTCCTATGGGTACCAGTGCACAGTAGTTCACTCTAGAATACTGTGGTCAGAGAATGACTGAAGCTAGTGGGAGCACAGCTATGATTATACACATTCAGTGTTACAGAGAGAACAATGCAGATGACGTGGCTTGCTTCTATAGGTCCAGACCTTAGGTGGGTCCAGGGTAAACAGGTCATAGGCTAGTTCAAACAATCCCCTTAAAGGCTGAGGTCAACATTCCAAATGATTCTCCCACCCAGAAACCAGTTACAATTAGTCCATTAGCATTTTACAGTTTGGTATCACTCTGTCTATTTATTCCCTAACATCAAAACTAGAGTATGCAATATGCGATCTCTTCGGCGAATGAACCGGACAGCTGCTGATGAATAGGGGATTAAAATTATATCAGACATGGCACATTTCCTATAACCTAAACCTTAAATAACACTGAAGAGTACATAAAATAATATATAAACTAATAATAAACTAAATACTATCTGCTCATAAATCACTGTATAACGGAACCAATATGAATATGAATTATATAAATAAGTAAATGTTGTAATGCGAGTGTGTGCGTGCGTATTTTACCGTGCAATCGCAGTATGCCACGTGTAACGTGGCATACTGAGTGCAATCGGACAATAAAACAATATTAACCAATATACTTTTGTTCACCCAATTATACGACTTCGACAGTTCCACCCTTTGATAGTATAATAAACTATCACCTTAAAGATGTTATATGCAGGATCTCAGTCCCATGTTTCATTGCTATGTAATGCAAGTCCCCCTTGGTGTATGATCATGCTGTCTGTAGATCTAAACAAGTTATCATAAGAGAGAGTCTTAATTCTCAAAGCGATTTCTTCTTTTACTATAGACCGCATACCTCTGGAGCTTGGAGATGACCTTTTGTATGCCCTTCAAGGGTGCAATAAAACATGTAATACATTATTTGGAAGGGTACAGAGTACAATAGAACATGTATCAGCTATACAGAATACTCTACCACAGTTCTTCAAGTTTAACAGGTTCATCCGTCCAACGCATGTCTTTAAGCTCAGAATACATTTAAACACTTCATGTTCATCAATAACATCATCCTAAGACTATCGATAATGTCATATACAATCTCCTTCAGCTTGCGTTAATATACACACTTCTAATAATGTCATCAGTTCTTTTCATCAACACTTGTGGGCGGGCTATTGTCTGCTCGTTCTTCCCAGTCTCCCTATACTCAGGTTTCTTTGTACATGAAAAAGTGATCGGCTTGCAAAATATTGGGAGACTCCAGACTAAGGGACCTAGGTGTCGTACTTTTCCCCTAGTGACCTCCCACCCATAATTTGAGTACCTCAGGAATATTTAGTGGAAAGAGAACTAGTCCTACTTGTTATAATCACTGAGGCACATGAGAGCACCCCCAGCACTTTTTGGTCTACAACCGTACACACCCAAGAATGATAATCATTCTCAAGGATGCCTGCTCAAGTTCGAATATTACTGGACTGGCATCGCTGGCTGTACCTCTCTTCAACTATGGGGTCAACGTACTTATGGACGTAATGCTACTCAGACAATAGCCCCTCACACTTTCTCCAAGCTCCAATGTTTATAAATTTTCCTTTACCCCTGAATTGAATAGAGTAATTGGCTGGATCGATTGTGCTACTAACTTCTCCTCCATCCCCAATATCATTACCTGAACCAGCCTCTATCACCTGTCAAAAATCAAAAGAATCGACCGTCCTGAAAAGAGAATGTGATGAGAGAAACACAGAACAGGAAAAACTACAATTTCATGCTGGACAACTGTCTTAGCCTTTGGCTCAGGTGCTACTAACTGCATTCGAGGCCTCCCAGAACAGGTTCATGAGTGCACTTGGACCCTTCTTTGAGTGTTGGCCCCTCTGCAGTGGGTGAAATGGGCACCAGTGTGTCTCTGCTACCCTTGAAGCCGTGATGCTGGTAGCCTACACTTGGTACCTGTCTGTCAAATAACCTGAGCCTTTGAAATTACTGTTCCACAACTTACTCTCCCGATCCAACATCCTGACAGTTAGTGTGACTTTTCAGGAAACAGTGTTTTGGACGTTCTCGGTTGCTGTCTCACCATTTACCTTCCCTCTCAAGGTCTAAACTAGTCTCTCAGTTACAAACTCATCTCAAGAGGGGTCAAGAACATTTTAAAAATCGACAGGTTAAGAGGCAGCCCAGGAGTGATCTTTGGTAGCGGGGAAGGACTAGTGGCCAAAGCTATCAGCCACTTCAATCAAGTTCCAACTCTTATTCTATTCAATTCGTTCTACCGAGTACCACTACTTTATGTTCACACTGGTTTGTGGCTAATCGAAAGTATGTAATTTGTTACCACTACTTATTAATAACATGAATACCCCTATCACCTATTATAACTCTAGGGCTATCACGTTGAATAACAAAAAGCTTTGAGTATGACACAGTAATACATTAGACACATTTCAATACACCTTTACCCAGACATATTTCATTGGTACACCAGTGTATACTTGAGGATCCTGCATGGTGGTAATTGGATGACGTGGATTTGTTTTACCTGGAGAAAAACCCATCTGCAGGAGGGATATGGGATGGCTCTATTGGTATCATTTTCCTGACATTCTCTTAATCAAGATAGGCTGTTGCCTTCCTACTAGCTTGAGAAGAAATGTCTGGTGCACCCCAAAATGCTCTTACCAGCTTGCGCATACCTTCTGTACCCATCTGAGCCATGCCATGTGCTGCCTCCACTAGGTCTGGAAGATACACTCTGGGAGCTACTGGTCTACCTTGTCCATCTCTCCAGGGTCCGCCAGACTCCTCACCACATCTCTTGACCTTCCAGACAGTTTATTCCTCAGGTAACACAAATCTTCATATATTAACCAATATGTGTATGCGTGCATGTGTGTGTGTGTTCACATTTTAAAACAAAAATAATACAACGAAAAACAAAACAAAACATAAATTTGTCAGGTGTCACATAAAACCCTGCTGTCTATTTGACAGCTATATTTGCCCTGGTGTGAAAGCCATGTATGGTCGTGTGTTTAAGTGTGAACTTTACTAGCAGCTACTTCAGTTGGTAACTGTGTCACTGTGTAAAGTCCTCTATGTAGTGTCCTACTCATGTGCTGGTATTGCTATAAAAAAGATTTTTCAGTCAACTCAACGTCGCCCCCTAGACTAGAAAAATGCTGAAGACCAATGTATATCAATCTATTTTCCCTCTGCCAACTCACATGCCATTCTCAGTACCTCCCATTCAGCTACTTGACTAAGTGAGATAGGCAAAGGGGTCCATTTCTATAACACTTTCTTCAAATATAACAGTATCCAGTACATGTCAGTCTAACAGTGAAAAAATATAAAACACGAAAATTCTACATTTTCTAGGGTTTCACATTATGTCATATCTTGTGGCAAAAATCCTACTCCAATGTTCTACACAGAGATGCATATCTGTATGTCTAACCTTCAGCAATCTCCTGTCCTTCCCACCCTTTGTGCATACATATAAAGGCACATTTTTGTACAGGAGGCAAAAAACACAAAAAACAAAAAAACAAAACAGATATGCAATCTATAAAAACATGAATTGTATTTCCACACAAAAAAACTTTCTGCTTAACATTAGCAGCTTCTATACACATAACACCAAACCAAACCTCTAACTGTTTCTGTAACTTATGTCAATCTAGTGTGTTTAACCCCGAGTTTGTCTTATGTAAAAAAAATGTCTTAGCCCCATTAATGAGACTGTGTTTATGTCTTTTTGTATCTCTATACAAGAGAAGAGAGAGAGAGAAAAAAAGATAGAGAGATACTAGCATAGATGTAAAGAATGAGAAAATAGGAGAGCACCGAATAATAGGAATACAAAGATTTGAATACAAGAGTTTGAAAACAAACAGACATGCAGAAAGGGAGATTTTACAGCAAATATGACAGCTGGATTGGACTCTGGGAAAATGGCTGTATTCATTCCACTAATCCCCTTAGCTATTTGCTAAACTATGACCCCTCCCCATACTTGACTAGGGGACCTTACACAACCGTGCAATCCAGTGTCGTCCGTCATTTGTTCATTAAGAGCTCGGTATCACATTAACTACATACCTTTGCAATGGACTTCCTGACTTATGACAGAAAAATGGAAAAAATTAACTCTTGGTGACTCATCTGAGATACATAAAACAATATTTTGGAGCAAAGTATGTACATACTTCATTTTTGGATAATGATACTCAGCCAAACAAATTATCATGAGTCACTGCAGCCTAAAATAAAGAGTGTTCCAATGATCCATTGTTAAGTAGTCTTTCAAGAGTAATTCTCCTATTTCTCTATTCCACCCCTTTAAGCACTAAGTCTATATTTCTTTTGTCTACCCTTATCTGTGAGAAGAAAAGACAAGATAGTTATCTTAAAACAGCAAACGAAACAAACATTTCCATTCTTTACCCTCGGCCAGCGATCAGGAAAGCAAGCATCTAACAACATAAAACAAACAAGCAAAATCAACAAAGATTACTTTTCAAATCAGTCTTTTTCTAAACCTGCACATTAGTACTTACCACGGTTTTATTATTTGCCTTGCCTGGTCCTAATTTCCTAGCTTTCGTTCTCAGATCTTGTTTGCAATCTTTCCTCAAATGTCCCTTCTCAAGGCAGTTAAAACACTTCAAAGATTTCTGTTTCTTTAACCAGGTGTTATTATACTGTGGTCGTGTGTGCAGTCCCTCTAGTGCTGGGATACTTACCATCATTACCCTATCACTTAGTGTCTCTTTCTGTTTATTTATACTTCTATCATGTCCTATAGCTGACTCCCTGAGAGGATTTACAGTGATTCCTTTCCACTTTGGTAATGAAGTTTGCACCCTTGTTTTCAAATTTTCTCTGAGGCCATCCATTAAGACTGAAACAGCTACCTCCCTGTAGTGTACATCATCCTTTATGTCTGATAACCCAGTGTATTTGGCCATCGCTATCAGAGCTCTAGAAAAATAGTCCACTGCATTTTTACTATCCTGTTGTTTGATAGTGAAAATTTTACTCCAGTCCACTACCACAGGAAAGTATATGGCCAACTGAGAGATTATGCGTTTAATATTTTCCTAATTATCATCATCTGTTAAGGACTTCTCTTCCTCCAACATACAATCCTTAATAAACTTTTGTATATCAGTACCGGGAGGAAGACAGGCCCTAAACACCACTCGCCAATCTTTATTAGTTGGCTCATGTGCATAACCTAAATCTCTAACAAATTTCTGACACTTGGCTAGATCTTTCCTAGGGTCTGGGAACTCAGACATAATTGCACGCAGTTCAGATCTAGTCCATGGACAATGCATTTCTACATGTCTTATGGGAACTACGCCATCTCTGTCCGCCTTCCCATTGGGAACTGCTATTGTGCGGACAGGATGCAAACCTACTAAAGCACCACATTCTGAACTAGTTGCTGGAATTGCTGTTGCAGTATAATGGATGTCCCCCTTCTATTAATCTCTACATTATTCTCACCAATTTCAGCCGCTGCCCCTGCTGGTGGAACCGTTCCCTTTCCTTGTCCAGGTGGTGTCTCTTGCATGTTACTAGCATGGGCAGTGGCCGAAATGACGGTGGGTTCACCTTCTTCCCTTGATACCTTATCTTTAACGTAAATTATAGGATACAAGTTACTGGTTACATTCTTAACATTTTTGGTATTGGCTGTACTTATCACCTCAATTGCATTTGGCTGCGAGGGCGCACGTGCGTTCAGTTCTCCACGTTTCTCAATGCTCACTTCCACTGTGCGCGTGCTTTTCGCCACACTACTTCCGCTGTGCACTCGCTGCTCTGCCACGTGTTGCCTTCCATTTGCCACAATTTTAAACAATCATCATGTTTAATTCTCGTTTTTGTTGATTTAATCAACCGCACTTTATTTCTAACATTATTTAACACCTCCGACTCAAAACTACCTATGTTTGGGAAAGGTTTCACACACCCCTGGGTTATCTTGACCCATTTGTCGCAGCATGCCGTTGCATACGCACCATATTTATTATGCATAACATACCTTGCCGAACTAACCGGCCATTCGTTAGGCAGCACAACATGAACTATCTCTAGCGTTTGCTTCGCATCTATTGTGAAAACAACCTATTTCTCAACGCTACGCAAAAAGGGCCTTTTTACCTGTTCTCGTTTCAACCAGAGCCTGCTAGAGATTAACCGTGGACAATTTAATCAGGCTACGCCACCCACCTCCTAACACAGAAATATCAGGGCTATCAGCTCCTCGATACCCTTGACTCTCCAGCAAAATCTGTTTTCACCATATAACTTGCATACTACTTATTCAAATCATACACTTCCTCAATACATCGTATGCTACTCAAAATACCGCATACTACCATAGAACCACGCCATATACTACTTAAAATACCGTATATTACTTAAAACAACACCATATGTTACTTAAAATACCACATACTACCATAAAACCACACCATGTACTACTTAAATTACCGTATATTACTTACATACAACACCGTATGCTACTCAAAATGCCGCACACTACTTTAATAGTGTTCTTATTTCAAACACAACCTTGCCTGTCCAGTCCACCTCGTCAGGCAGCGACCGATATCCCCGTCTTTTCAATAGTAAATCATCCTCTTTGTCTGTTTCTTTTTAACTGTATACAAATTCTTCCCTTATCTATCTCTTTTCAACAGTATGCAAACTCTTCTCTTATTTTTATGCATACCATTCACATACAACCTTTTGTTTTCTGCGCAGAAAATAGATTTCCCAAACAATGGTAATATTTTTAAGAGGTTTTAACAAGTGATTATACTATACATATATAACAGACTATGAACATGATTGTTTAAACACGCGGCAACAATACCGGAAGTTCATACACGCTAAACAGGAAGTACACATACGCTATGCAATGCAATACCTTTAAAACGCAAAATGACAATAAAAAGAAACATTTTTTCTTTCCTGTCCCTAGATTCAAGTTAGCGTTCCTTCACATTATGCAACAATGGACATTCGGTTTCTCAACACAGAATGAACAACAGGTTTTGAACACATTGCGTTCTTTCCCGTATGAGACGCGTCATTCCACCCTTTGTTGAGGAACCAAAAACCGTAAGCGTTGCATACCTGCCGATAACGTAACCTCACTCAGAGCCCCCAAATTATTAAAGTAATTCTATCGTTTTCAAATAAGCATTGCCCAAGCGATTGTATTGTGTTTTCAACGCACAAAATAATTTATTTTAGCAGATGTAAAAAGTTGACAGTTCAATACATGATTATTATATAATACAGTACAGTACAGCCAATATAAAATTTCGATTGAGTACTGACAGCGCTCCACAAAGGATTGTCACCCAATATGTGCACTTGAAAGGGTTCCCACCTTTCTAAATATAACAACAGTAATGAATATCAAAGGTGTACATACATAAGGTGTCAATCTTTAACCCCAACAGAGATGAGACACTCTTTCTTCAGTATATCGATCATATACCAGCTTGTTCTTTTAACTACAACTCAAAAGAGCATAACATAGTGTAACATGTTTATAGCACACTCTCAAGCCTTGAGAAAGACTCAGAGGGAGTTGAAACGTGTTGGTGATAGCGGTACCCAACCTGGATGTATAACAGCATTGGAGCATTGTGTGACCCATGCCTGAGTGCCGTCTCCATTTGCGGGGATTGACCTGGACGTGGAACAGAGTTGGAACACTGTGTGATCTATGCTCATGCTCTGCCTTCATCTGGTATGAGTCCCTGACATATTCATTATAGGATTGTTTTTATTAATTTGTTTTATAAAGATCTTTTGTTTTTAATTTTAATGTTTATATGAGAAAGTAAAACGGTGTTGCACTAGATCCTTCTTGTTTTTTACTTCATTCATATGTGTAACGGAGGCTGCAGCAACTTCTAAGTAAAGGAAAGGGAGAAAGGCAATAAAGTATGAAGGATTTCTGAAGGCCCTTTTAAAGTGGAAACACTGTAAGCATACACCCATTGGGGCAAGGTGCCACATAAGAGTCACAGACCTGCTGTTCACTTGGGTGTTTTTTTAGCGCTCTATCACTTGGTGCTGGAATTGACTAATTGCAATTAGAAAGTGTGCTATAAACATGTTACACTATGTTATGCACTTTTGAGTTGTAGTTAAAAGAACAAGCTGGTATATGATCGATATACTGAAGAAAGAGTGTCTCATCTCTGTTGGGGTTAAAGATTGACAACTTATGTATGTACACCTTTGATATTCATTACAGTACAGCCAATACCAAAAGATACATACATACCGCTGTGTTCGCTTGCGCTAGCTGCTGCGCTCCCACTGGTACCAGTGAACAGTAGTTCACTCTAGAATACTGTGGACAGAGAATGACTGAAGCTAGTGGGAGTGCAGCTATGATTATATACATCCAGTGTTACAGAGAGAACAATGCAGATGATGTGGCTTGCTTCTATAGGTCCAGACTTCAGGTGGGTCCAGGGTAAACAGGTCATAGGCTAGTTCAAACAACCCCCTCAAAGGCTGAGGTCAACATTCCAGATGATTCTCCTGCCCAGAAACCAGTTACAACTAGTCCATTAACATTTTACAGTTTGGTATCACTCTGACTATTTATTCCCTAACATCAATAACTAGAGTATGCAATATGCGATCTCTATGGCGAATGAACCGGACAGCTGCTGATGAATAGGGGATTAAAATGATATCAGACATGGCACATTTCCTATAACCTAAACCTTAAAAAACACTGAAGTGTACATATAATCATAATATATAAACTAATAATAAACTAAATACTATCTGCTCATAAATCACTGTATAACGGAACCAATATGAATATGAATTATATAAATAACTAAATGTGTGCGTGCGTATTTTACCATGCGATCGCAGTATGCCACTGAGTGCAATCGAACAATAAAACAATATTAACCAATATACTTTCGTTCATCCAACTATACGACTTCGACATATGTTAAAGTTCCTATTCATCACACTAAAAACCCCAGTAGCACATACGCTAATGAGGTTTTAAGACACTGCGAGTCAGAGATGCCTTTCAGTGCATGAAATTTTGTTGATTTATTATTGGATGAAAAGCCCTATTACCAGTGAAAACGTGAGCTTTCTCCAGTGATATGACTGTTTTCGTTTCACCATAAACATCAAAGGTGTATCGCCATTGATAACCCTGATGGTGGTAAGATTCACCAGCTTATGCAAGTGAAAGCTTCTCATGCAAATGTAACTTTAATTTTACTTTAATTACAATACAATATTACTATAATACCTGATCTTTTATGTACAAAGAAATAAAATACTCACCCTACTGAGTAAGAAGACTGCAGATACAGGTAGTGTTCCATATACAGTGCTAGAGAGTGTATTAAACGATGGTAACAGGAAAGGACAACTATTTACAATATAGACTCTTGGGTCTAGTATTCATTTTTCAATTTAAAGTTCTCAGCCCTTCACTACAAAAGGCCAATAAAATCTGTAAAACTGAAAAATATGGTCTAATGTAGATGGGATCAGTGGTGTAACTACTGGGTGCAGCTGCTATGGAGCCCAGAGCTGAGGGGAGTCCGGCAATGTCTGGTCACCTTGCCAAGGCCACTTCTCATCATGTGCTAGTGAGAGAGCAGAGTAGCTGCACCCTTTCAGTAGTGGTAGTCTCCCCTCAGATCATCCTGGAGTGCTCTGGGATGGATTATGGCCAGGGTAACCGGAGCCCCACAGGTGTTACCCACTGCCGCTCACGTCCCCCATCAACGCGGATGTAGTTAGAGAACTGTAAAGTGCTGCTCTCACTCTGGTTCTGCAGCTCTTCCCCCAATCTCCTAATATTTGATGGAGGCCTTCTACTGTATGTATGTGGCACTTGGAGGAATGCAAACTTACACTATAGAAGTGTGGAGAGCTGAGCGGGCGGCTGACTGAGCACTTCAGCACTGTTGCAGTCAGATCATTGGTGACCCTCCAGCCAACACTGACTGTGACTGGCTTGCAGGTGATGGTGTGTCTCTGACATGAGTCATGTATATGTATACTGAATATGTATACAGTATATTATTTGTAATTTTAAAACGTAAGTATTGAAATCTATTTAAAATATATTTTAAATGCATTTTTAATGTTTTGCTTTTTTAAGAAAGAGGGGATGGGGGGGGCCTCTTAATTTGGGTTTCCCTAGGCCTACGCATCTCTGAAAGGGCCTGGACATGACTGTTGTGACAGCAGGCAATTTAATTGTCAGGAGCCCCCACAAGTTACCCTGGAGACCGCACAAGTTAGTTGCTCTGGGACCAGCGCCTCCTCAGGAGAGGCTCCCACTCTGCTCCTCTGAGTGTTGTCTAAGATAATTAGCAGCTGTGACCATGATGTGGAGCATATTAATAGCAAGAGAACTTTGTACAGTACATGTTTTATAGTCTAGTTATAGTATATTTGAGCTATTGTTTTGGGAGAGAATGCTAGTATAATTATGACATGTATGACACAGACATGGGATATAGGAAGATAGCAAGGGTTAAGGGTTATCTATATACAACACACACACACAGAGCTCACATGTATCTGTTACAGGCTCTGAAGAATCATTTATATTTTGGGATAATACTGGGACAAAGCCCAGAGGTGTCACCCTTTTCCACTTACTGGGTCCTTTTTGTCCACATAACAGCCGGGTCACTTTTGCTGGTAAAACCCTGCTGAGTGTTTAGAAGGATGTGACTTAAGGTGGCATTGTTAATCGTATCAAAAGATTATGTTACTTTTGCAACGCAAACAGCATTTGCCTCTAAACCTCTGTTGTGTATGTCTGGCTTTTTCCTGGTCAGATTGTAAATAGGATTAGAACTATTCGTGCAAAATAAAGACTTGTTATTGTTAGCTGGTTTGTATTGTAATTATCTGACTGTCTGAGGAGACAGTTATTTGTAAGTAAATATTACTGTTTGTTTCTGACCAAAAATATAGTTTGTGTATAAATTTTTTTTGTATTTTATTTAATCCCTTGGTAATGTGTGCAATGTTGTGTTATACAAATTATTTGTAATAGTGATAGAATAAGTAATAACAATGAGAGTGCTTCTGCATCATTACTTCATAATATGCAACAATACAGTAAACATATGTGTGATAATTTGTACTTGAAAGCATGCTGCACTACCTTTTATTGGATGTCTAAACATCCCTGATTAGTAGAACAATGATTAAAAAGTTGCTATATTAATGTGAAGATTGTCCTTTGATAATCCCATAGATTGTAAATTTTTGAGCAGGGCCTTCTCACCTTGACACTGACACTCAACCTCATCTATTCCTCAGAGCCTACCAGCCATCCACCTAACCTTCTGTCCATGCATGATCTCCTAACATCTCTCTTCCCCTTCCCGCTACTCATTTCTATTGCACTTGATTCCCTAGTCCGGCGGTTCCCAAAGTGTGCTGTCACTGGGGTGCCGTGGGCCAGCCCAAAAAAAAAAGAAAGAAAACAGAAATTTACAAATCCGCGCGGCGCCGGGACCCAGCAGCCTCCTCTCTCCCACAGCTGTCACTGACGTCATTCAATGACAGCTGTGGGAGAGGAGGCTGCTGGGTCCCGGCGCCGCGCGAATTGGTAAGTTTCTGTTTTCTTTCTTTTTTTTTTGCCTGGCGCGGGGCAGAGGGAGGGGGACAGAGGGCAGAGGAGGAGGAGGACAGATGGCAGAGGAGGAGGGGGACAGAGGGCAGAGGAGGAGGAGGACAGAGGGCATAAGAGGAGGGGGACAGAGGGCAGAGGAGGAGGAGGACAGATGGCAAAGGAGGAGGACAGAGGGCAGACCAGGAGGACTGATGGCAGAGGAGGAAGGGGACAGAGGGCAGACCGAGGGCAGAGGAGGAGGAGGACAGATGGCAAAGGAGGAGGACAGAGGGCATAGGAGGAGGGGGACAGAGGGCAGAGGAGGAGGAGGACAGATGGCAAAGGAGGAGGGCATAGGAGGAGGGGGACAGAGGGCAGACCAGGAGGACAGATGGCAGAGGAGGAGGGGGACAGAGAGCAGACCGAGGGCAGAGGAGGAGGAGGACAGATGGCAAAGGAGGAGGACAGAGGGCAGAGAAGGAGGGGGACAGAGAGCAGACCGAGGGCAGAGGAGGAGGAGGACAGATGGCAAAGGAGGTGGACAGAGGGCATAGGAGGAGGGGGACAGAGGGCAGACCAGGAGGACAGATGGCAGAGGAGGAGGGGGACAGAGGGCAGAGGAGGAGGAGGACAGAGGGCATAGGAGGAGGGGGACAGAGGGCAGACCGAGGGCAGAGGAGGAGGAGGACAGATGGCAAAGGAGGAGGACAGAGGGCATAGGAGGGAGGGACAGAGGGCAGACCAGGAGGACAGATGGCAGAGGAGGAGGGGGACAGAGGGCAGAGGAGGAGGAGGACAGAGGGCATAGGAGGAGGGCAGACCGAGGGCAGAGGAGGAGGAGGACAGATGGCAAAGGAGGAGGACAGAGGGCAGAGGAGGACTGATGGCAGAGGAGGAGGGGGACAGAGGGCAGACCGAGGGCAGAGGAGGAGGAGGACAGATGGCAAAGGAGGAGGACAGAGGGCATAGGAGAAGGGGGACAGAGGGCAGAGGAGGAGGAGGACAGATGGCAAAGGAGGAGGGCATAGGAGGAGGGGGACAGAGGGCAGACCAGGAGGACAGATGGCAGAGGAGGAGGGGGACAGAGAGCAGACCGAGGGCAGAGGAGGAGGAGGACAGATGGCAAAGGAGGAGGACAGAGGACAGAGAAGGAGGGGGACAGAGAGCAGACCGAGGGCAGAGGAGGAGGAGGACAGATGGCAAAGGAGGAGGACAGAGGGCATAGGAGGAGGGGGACAGAGGGCAGACCAGGAGGACAGATGGCAGAGGAGGAGGGGGACAGAGAGCAGACCGAGGGCAGAGGAGGAGGAGGACAGATGGCAAAGGAGGAGGACAGAGGGCAGAGGAGGAGGGGGACAGAGAGCAGACCGAGGGCAGAGGAGGAGAAGGACAGATGGCAGAGGAGGAGGAGGACAGATGGCAGAGGAGGAGGGGGACAGAGGGCAGAGGAGGAGGTGGACAGAGGGCAGACCAGGAGGACAGAGGGGGGAGGGGGACAGAGGGGGAGGGGGACAGAGGGCAGAGGGGGACAGAGGGCAGAGGGGGACAGAGGGCAGAGGAGGAGGACAGAGAGCAGAGGAGGAGGACAGATGGCAGACCAGGAGGACAGAGAGCAGAGGAGGAGGGCAGAGGAGGGGGACAGAGGGCAGACCAGGAGGACAGAGGAGGGGGACATATGGCAGAGGAGGGGGGCATATGGCAGAGGAGGGGGACATATGGCAGAGGAGGAGGACAGATGGCAGAGGAGGAGGGCAGAGGAGGGGGAGAGAGGGCAGAGGAGGGGGACAGCGTGAGAGATGGCAGAGGAGGGGCCAGTGTGACAGAGGGCAGAGGAGGGGGCCAGCATGACAGAGGGGACAACGTGAGAGAGGGCAGTGTGTCTGGATGCAGAGGGGGCAGTGTGCCTGGTTGCAGAGGGGGCAGTGTGCCTGGTTGCAGAGGGGGCAGTGTGCCTGGATGCAGAGGGGGCAGTGTGCCTGGATGCAGAGGGGGCAGGGTGCCTGGATGCAGAGGGGGCAGGGTGCCTGGATGCAGAGGGGCATTTTTGCATACAACTAAATAAGTATTTCTGTCGTGACCTAAATACTTATTACAACTTTTTGACCCAACTACCTCTAAAACAGGACTGCCTTGAAAAAATTTGGAGACTCTAAGGGTGCTGCGAACTGCAAAAGTTTGGGAACCACTGCCCTAGTCTGACTCCTTTTGTGCCGCCTGTCAGTTTCCCGTCCCTTTAGAATGTAAGCTCTTACGAGCAGGGCCCTCTTTTCTTTATGTCTCTCTACCTATTCTTCTGCTCTAACTTCACTTTACTATGTTTGGAGCTTTGGAGTCCTGGGGCTAGATTTACTAAGCTGCGGGTTTGAAAAAGTGGGGATGTTGCCTATAGCAACCAATCAGATTCTAGATGTCATTTTGTAGAAAGTACTAATTAGATGAAAGCTAGAATCTGATTGGTTGCTATAGGCAACATCCCCACTTTTTCAAACCCGCAGCTTAGTAAATCTAGCCCCTGGTATTATTTGTCTAGTGTTCTGTACTGTATTAATTGTTTATTTTTCTGCACTGTTTTCCCTGTATGGTCCACTGCCTGTATTCTGTACGGAAATCTTGTGGCACCCTATGAATAATTAATAATAATAATAATAATAATAATAATAATAATAATAATTTATTTTGATGTGCAGTGGAAACTGGGAGGCCAGATGAATGTCTTGCTCAAAGGGTTGCTCTATTCCTGTATACTGTATGTTAGGAGAAGGAATGCTTGACTGGACTCCGTACTGGAATAAACAACTGGAATTTGGACCTGATGGACTGGAACCTGGACATGGGAATAGGAAGGACCTGAACCCACGACCAGAGACTCAGTACCCCCAAGAACTCAGAAACTCAGAAGAATATAGTACCTCAACTGGGAATGGGAAGACTCAGAACTCAGGCAGTGAATATACAGGGCTGGCAACCTCTTAAACAGATTAAGCCTGGAGCTGGCCGCAGACAACTCAGAACCTTAGGCAGGCCTGGAACTGGAAGTCGGTACCCCGAGACACAGAGATGGCTCCAGAAAGTGGATGACTCAGAACAACATCCTACTACCCCAGGTAGCCAGTAGTAGAGATAGGAATAGATTGATGAGAGGAGGTTCCACACAGAAGGTAACAACTGAAATCTGTACATGAGCAGACAGAATGAAGGTGAATCCACACCAGGAATAAATAGCCAAAGTCTTTATTTCAGCAGGCAGACTGAAGCTGAATTCACACAAAGGGTTAATGGTTAAAGTTTGTATCACAGCAAGCAGAGTGTAGCTAAACTCACTCAGAGGGTAAATGGTTGAAGACCATATAACAGTAAATAGGATGAAGCTGAATTCACACAAAGGGTTATGGCTGAAATCTGTATACAATAGGCAGAATGAAGCTGAATTCACATGAAGGGTTAATGGCTGAAATCTGTATACAGCAGGTAGAGTGAAGCAGCAAACAAACAGCAACTGTGGTAAGCTGGAACTACGAATGTGTTGCACTGGCAATTATCTGAGTATAGGAGGAGACTCTTATAGTCTGCAGAGGAAGCTAATTACTGAATGAGATCAGCTGTTCAGACTCAGCAGGATGTTTAGCAAATGCCTCACCCAAGATGGCAGCAGGAGGCAGACAGAAGTCATGCTTTGTCCCAGGATTTAGAATGCTGCACTCTGACAGGAGGGAGATGTACAGTGATATGATATTGCCGAGTGGCGTAAACAGGACTAAGACCTTGAGTCATGACACGAGGCAGCCTGAGAGCAACAAATTGTCATCAAGCTGGGAGGAGGTATAGGAGGCCTGCATAGTAACATTTTTTGTAGCATTTGTAAAAAAAAACATCAATTTTATCTCCTGCATAATGTTTAGTGTTTAGAATGGCCATAATTGTCCTGGTGGACATCTCATTTCTGGCCAAACAGGCCAAGTAGCTACCCTCCATGTCAGCCTGTAAATATTGATTATGTTTGAAAATGAGGAATTTCTGATTGTTCTTATCAAATAGATGTTTTGTCTATTAAGTTTTTTAATCCCTGCCACCTCATCTATAAAGGTGCCCCTCATAAAGGACTTATAGGAGCCCCATAATACCCTTGGGTTGCCCCAGGGAGATATTGCTGAAATATTCCTCCCAGAAAACAAGCCAGACCCATACTCTTGCCAAGCCTCGCCAGCCAGTGAGGATGAACCTTCCAAAAGTCTACTCCACGATCTGAAAGGATGTTGACATCAGTCAAGATCGGGGAATGGTCTGAGATGCCCCTATAATCAGTAATAGAGCTGCTATTTATACTTGTACATAAAAATGCAGAATTCTAATTTTCACACATCTGCAAATGTATGGAAAGCCACCTGCTCGGTCAAGGTGCTTCTGTTAATAGGGTGGTAATAACTTTAAACAAATATGTGTTTTAAAATTGAGAGCTAACTTACCAAGAGGTATCCAAAAAAGCCTCCAAATAGCAACACAGCACCAGCACTCCCCATCAGCTACCGATACCAAAAATGCTTCTCAAACGAACAATACAGATATGGAAGTTGCTCAATCATTTTATAGGTTCATAGCAGGTGCTAGAAAGGTTGGGGTTATCCAGAAAGGAACAAACACAGATAAAAATCCCCCAGCACACTGCAATAACCAGTAAAGAAGCTGCTATTTCTACTTGTACATAAAACTGCAGATTATAGCCTAATCAGGATAATTATGAAAGTAATATGTTAATGTTGTCATGATTTATCCTAATATCTGAATTTACCTTAGGCCAAATGGTTGCACTGTGGGTTAGTAAAGAAGGGGTTTATGTATTTTGATGAAGAAAGCAGACATACTTCAGAGAGCTGCTTTCTGTTACCTCTTTCTGATTACTCAGAGATGCCCTTTTGTGAAACAACACTTTGCTGTTGTCTCTTCTTTTATTGTTATTTCTTAGTGTAATGTCTTAGTGGTGTATTCCCAGCATAAATATTCTACTTTCCACAGATAAATTAGTAGTTTTCTGTCTATTAAAAGTATCAATTTAATATTAATATTGATAATTTATTCACCACTATAATATGTGCAGTGTTCTCCCCAGCACCTATTTCCAGGGTGCTCCACCCGGCTGTTATTACTCTTGGAGCCCAACAGAGTCCTGTTATAATAGAATAAACCAGTGGTTCCCAAACTTTTGCAGTTCGCGGCACCCTTAGAGTCTCCAAATTTTTTCAAGGCACCCCTCCAAAATAATTACTGAGCAGTCCTGTTTTAGAAGTAGTTGGGTCAAAAAATTGTAATAAGTATTTAGGTCACGACAGAAATACTTATTTAGTTGTATGCAAAAATGCCTCCTCTGCATCCGGACACTCTGCCCCCTCTGCATCCGGGCACACTGCTCTCTTTCCCCTCCTCTGCCCTCTTTCACGCTGTCCCCCTATTCTGCCCTGTGTCACCCTCCTCTGCCCTCTCTCACGCTGTCACCCTCCTCTGCCCTCTCTCACGCTGTCACCCTCCTCTGCCCTCTATCACGCTGTCCCCCTCCTCTGCCATCTGACCCCCTCCTCTGCCATCTGTCCCCCTCCTCTGCTCTCTCTCCCCCTCCTCTACCCTCTGCCCTCCTCCTCTGCCATCTGTCCCCCTCCTCTGCCATCTGTCCCCCTCCTCTGCCATCTGTCCCCCTCCTCTGCCTTCTGCCCTCCTCTGCCTTCTGCCCTCCTCTGCCATCTGTCCCCCTCCTCTGCCATCTGTTCCCCTCCTCTGCCCTCTGTCCCCCTCCTCTGCCCTCTGTCCCCCTCCTCTGCCATCTGTCCCCCTCTTCTGCCATCTGACCCCCTCCTCTGCTCTCTGTCCCCCTCCTCTGCCATCTGTTCCCCTCCTCTGCTCTCTCTCCCCCTCCTCTGCTCTCTGTCCCCCTCCTCTGCCATCTGTTCCCCTCCTCTGGCATCTGACCCCCTCCTCTGCTCTCTCTCCCCCTCCTCTGCCATCTGACCCCTCCTCTGCCATCTGACCCCCTCCTCTGCCATCTGCCCTCCTCCTCTGCTCTCTCTCCCCCTCCTCTGCTCTCTCTCCCCCTCCTCTGCCATCTGCCATCTGCCCTCCTCTGCCATCTGCCCTCCTCCTCTGCTCTCTGTCCCCCCTCTGCTCTCTGTCCCCCTCCTCTGCCATGTGTCCCCCTCCTCTGCCATCTGTCCCCCTCCTCTGCTATCTGTCCCCCTCCTCTGCTCTCTGTCCCCCTCCTCTGTCCTCGGTCCCCCTCCTCTGCTCTCTGTCCTCCTCCTCTGTCCCCCTCCTCTGCCCCGCGCCAGGCGCCAGCTATAGCAAAAAGAAAGCAAACAGAAACTTACCAATCCGCGCGGTGCTAGGACCCTGCAGCCTCCTCTCTCGCGCAGCTGTCACTAACGTCGATATTCAGTGACAGCTGCGGGAGAGAGAAGGCTGCAGGGTCCTAGCACCGCTCGGATTGGTAAGTTTCTGTTTGCTTTCTTTTTTCTAGGGCTGGCCCACGGCACCCCAGTGACAGTGCCGCGGCACCCCTGGGAGCACACTTTGGGAACCGCCGGAATAAACCATTGTTTCTCCTATTAGATCAGGCATTATGTGAGCACTACAGTCAGCAGTGTGTGTTAGACCATTGACCACCAGTCCTGGCACGTGTGGACAATAACCACCAACATTTTTCATTATTATTGCAAAGAATTACATTGCCCCCACCCGGCTACTTCTTAATGCCACGCAGCTGGCAAAATTTTCTGGGGAGAACACTGATGTGTATACCTCTATTCGCATAAGCAAATTCATCTACTGCATAGCATACACTTATACTGTATGTATTGCGACAAAGACACTGGAATAGTGTTTGCAGGCAGGTTTATTAGTCCCAGTTTTTTTCTAACCTGCATGTTTTAAAACCCCAGGGAGTGTGTTTATATTTGTGAAATGCTTCCCAGAGAGATGTTCAGAGAAAAGCTGGTAAGGATCCCTGTGCTATAAATGGAGAGAGAAGGCTGGGCTCCATTTACAAGTTCCAGTTCGGGTCTTCTGTTCTGCTACTAATTATGGCTGGTACCTTTAAAGCTGTGTTTTAAAGGTTGCTAGGCAGTGGGTTCAGTCTCTCACTACCTGGGGAAAGGGACTGCAGAGTCTCTGTGTGAGGAAGCCTGATCTTTGCAGTGAGAAAAAACTTGGACTTATGTGATCTCTTGGCTGCTACACACTACCATGTACCCCAGGAGATAACACATTCCCCTCTACCCCGTGTACAGTATACTCCCAGCAAACATTTATTCATATGCTTCATTAGTTAAAATACTAATATCTGTTGCTGTAGATTATGAGTATTATAATTTGATAACTCCTTTAGGGTACAACTTCACCTGAGATGCAGAAGCTGTCATATGTATCATTAAAAGTTGCATTGTTGCTAGCCATCGAGTAGTGACAATTAATTGTTCATTAAGCCTCAGTCATAGTTAACGATATTTGTCAGGCGCCGTCCCCACACTCTTCCTAGGTGCAGGGAACGGTCGCCTCTCCTCGCCGCTCGGTGCATCCCGTTGCCTAACAAAGGGACGCACTTCCGGTTTTCGGGGCCTCGCTGCGTGCGCATGTGCAGAAATGATTGCGTTCTGTTACTAGGCAACTGGACGCGCTGCTCAAGCTTCCTGTCAGCGGTCAGCTGATCCTGACTGTCGAATCATTCCTCACCCCTTGCTTTTTAAGGAACACTCTGGCACTATCAGGGTGCCAGAGTATTGGGCTCACTCCAACTCCAGCACTACCTGTAGTTTACTCCAATGTGTTCTGCTGACTCCTGGTTTGTTCCTTGGCTTACACTCCTGGAATCCGATTTGGTACTGCACAGTCTGTTTAGCATTGACCCTCTGCTTGTTCCTGACGCTTCTTCTGGTTCTCCCTGTGTACAGCGCTACTGTTTGGTTTGACCTGGACTGGACGACTATTCATGTCCTCTTCACTGCGCTGGTAACTGACTTGGAGAACCGCGACCTGCGCACAGAGCCGTAACTTAGAATTCCAGCGCCTGTGGCAAGAAAGACAAATGCCGCCCCCCTAGCCCTCAATTTTAACCAAAGGAACTTAAAATATTCCTAAATTGCACCCCCTTCAGCGTTGCGCCCTGGGCGGTCGCCCCTGTCGCACAGCCCTAGTTACGGCCCTGCCTGCGAATCCCACACAGTCAAGACCATACATCCTTGCAGGGGTCCCTGGTGAAGACCAGGGGTGCGTTAGACTCCGCGCCTCCCTGTTCAGTTGCGTAAATACCAGTCGGTGCCTCCTACAGTATCTATAACCGTGACAATATTCCTCTGTCGCTGAAAATTCCTGTATAATGTAGTAAAAAAATTAACAATATACAGGTATAATCTTCTTCTATTTTATATGGTTGTTTATATCACAGCTTCTTGTCTCTCCTGAATTAGCACCAGGTATAACGTAAACATATCTTGTCTTATTTCCATACATCTCTTTGTTTTATGTATTCAAATGGGGCATTGATCCAGGGAGTGCTGACAATACTGATGCTTCAATTAGACTGCTTTCTCACAAAGTAACATACACTATCATATGTCTGATAGGAGATATTTAAACAATCAGGGACTCTATACATGTGGCTCATTTTATTTACATTGGTTATATCCTTATTAAAATATTTAGACATAATCTTATGTTTAGTGGATGAATAATAGCATTTGAAAGATAAAATTCAAACTCCATTATACAAACCCTTTATCTGGAACCCATATGCTTGGATGTATCTCCCAGCCTAAGAAGTCTCCATAATTGTAAGCTTGCGAGCAGGGTTCTCTTACCTCTCTGTCTACATGTATTACCCAGTATTGTTTTATTAATGTTTGTTCCCAATTGTAAAGTGCTACGGAATTTGCTGGCACTATATAAATAAATGTTGATGATGATAATTGATGTTCTTATTAAGGCCTTGTGGCAGGGGAGGGCTGATAAATTTTAGCCTTGGGGCCAAGACTTGATTCAGCAGCCTATTTTAAAGGAAAAAAATGAAGGTGGCCCAGTGACCCAGCCTAAGGTAGCCCACTATGAGGCTACCACCAGCCTGCCCCTTCCTCTTGGTGCCACACTGTCCATCAAAAAAATACATTTACTCTCTCTTTTAAAGAGTTTTTATATCAGTAATCCGCCTCTAATACACCTATATTTTGTCTAGGTAAAATGCTTGCATAAAGTGACTCCGTCACATGTCGCCAACCACACACTTGGTTCCAAAGTGATATCATGTAATATTCTTAGAACATCTGACGTGTCCTAAACAGTAGAGGGTAAGATTTGTATCAATAAATACAATTGACTGCTCTGTCAGACCCCCCATGCCCTTTACACTGACATAGTAAATGAAAACCACTACATTATTTTATAGCTTTATAAACTTATAATTTAGATGATCTCTCCCACAAGAAAATATTAATTGAAGAGTATTCAATCTGGTATACATTGATCATAGAACTGAAATTACTATTGGCACATTGGAAGCCTCTATCACTCAAATGTACAGCAATGCACACAAATTATTATTATTACATTAGTGTTCCCGCAATCATTGGCTCAGAAAGAAGGAGAATAGGCTGGCAACATTGTAACGTTCATGGAGACATGTGAGAGATCTTCTTTAGTTATAGTTATTTAGTAGCTGCATACCCTAAGAAGCAACAGAGCCTATGTAATGTCCTCAATTTACAGAAATTAGTATCTCACCAAGAAAACCACATGATAACACTGCTGAATAAATGGTTAACAATATTTATAGAATGAAAGCGGAGGAGTCTGCCATTACTCATAAGGGAGATATATAATACATAACGATGATGCTATCACAACGGATAATTAATTGCATATTAAGCAGTGGGCAGGAGAATATGATACATGATCTATGGAGATATAAATACCAAGATGTACAATATATCAGACATATGGGAGAATATGTTTATCAGCGGAACAGCAGTCTAAGTGAAGCACAAGTATTGTCACAGCACCCCTGCGGGTAAATGTATCACAGTACGATTTGGGATTTTCAACGATTTTCGTGGATGAGTTTAAACTCGCCAATGTATTAAAGAATTGATAAAAAATCGCCAGTAAAGTGATTTCTTTTAAATCGCATTCCCAAAATTGATACAAATCGCAGTCCTGATGTCTAGTAATACAAGGGGCCATATGTATGAAGCTGCGATTTTGCAAACTCATCCGAGATTGCAGTGAAAATCACGAGATTCAACACGCTGCTTTAGATAGGCGGGATTAGGAAACATATCAGCTCTCCACTTCTGGCCAATGTTAACAAAACAGGAGACACAATACAAGTTTTAATAGTAATCATGATTTCTTGCTTAAAGGGGCAAAAATATAATTAATGATCTTACAGGGGCCAAATTATTTTATGAATCAATTATTGGGGCCAATTTCATTAATGATTACATGTAAGGGATTTTTTTTTTTTTACATTTATTATATTCTAGTTATATGTATGTTTTTCTATATATAACCTATACTTCCTGCATATGTTTTCTATACTATATATGTCTGCATTGAACATAATGTATTATACTATATCTATAATAATATATACCCTACAATATGATCTACCCATAATCTATAATTATTTATAATAAGGGGCGCACGCAAGGGGGGTTCTGGGTCTCCAGAAACCCCTCCCCTCCGCTAAAGTGCCCCTACATAGCAGCACTGTACTATATAGCAGCCGCGGCGCTGTCAAAGAAGCGTCCGCAGCGGTGCTGTATTGTATACAGCACAGCCGCGGACGCTTCTTTGACAGCGCCACGGCTGCTGTATAGTACAGTGCTGCCGAAACGGAGCTTCTGCGCATGCACCTGCAGCTCTCTCTCGTTTTTTTCCTTTTTTAAAAAAAAATCCTGCGTGCGCCCCTGATAATAATCTGCCTGCATATATTCTGCCTGCATTTTATTTATACTGTTTCAACTATCTTGCAGTATAATAAACATTATGCCTCTGTTTTATGTATTTTTTTTTACTATACTTCTAGCCCTATGATATATGGTAACCACCTAACCCCTCAACTGTAACCAAATTAACCTACAATATTCATCTCCTTGTAGTCCCCCACCAGGTGGTTTCACCTCTTGCACACTCTCACTCTTTCTTTGTGTGACTTTCCTTTTCTTTCTCTCTATCCAGGCGCACCCTTGCATACCTTCTCTCTATTCCTACCTAATACATAAGCAAACCCTGTAAGTTAAATACACAAAAGAGAGGATTATTGAAACACAAAGTAAAGATAGCAACGTATTATGGTAACGCTTTAATAAATTTGAACTGGAAACTGGCTTCTGAAAGTGGCTTAGGGGCACATTTACCAACAAACGCATAAAATGAAAAATAGTTTTCAATTCTTATCGCATTGATAAGGATTGAACTATTTCTCATATTTATGAAAAAACCAACACAGGAACAGACATTCCGAAAAATGGCTGTTGCTGTGAAGTGTATCACTTACCAAACACTTTCTTTTCTCTTGCGGTCCTTCAGTGATGCTTCTTAGTAATCATGGTGCACATGCGCCGACCGCAAATCTTGTGCATGCGCACAGAGCAGCCTGGTGTAAAACGAAGAAAGACAAATTAGCATGTGACAGGGAGGGATCACATGATCCCTCTGCACATGGGCAGTGAAGAGTGAAGAGAAGACAAATTACGAAGATGTACGCGCGTACATTAACATAACAAGTTTCCGAAAATTATAAGAACTTGTTAGATTGCGTTAGGGAGCAGTCCCCACACTATTTTATGGGCACTGCTCAAAAAACAAAATATGTACGCGTGTACATTAACATAACAAGTTTCCGAAAATTATAAGAACTTGTTAGATTGCGTTAGGGAGCAGTCCCCACACTATTTTATGGGCACTGCTCAAAAAACGAAATAGAATGCAAAGTAGCAGATATCCACGATATCTGCTGCAATGCAACAATCATAAATTTGAAGGATACTTCAAATTGCGGCTGAATCACGGTAAGTGTCCTTTGGGGAGATTTGCAGCTAACCCCAATGCACCAAAACCCAACTCGGCAAGAAATGCGCTCAAGCTACTAGTCTCCTTAGATGGAGCATAGGATATTTTACACAGGGGGTGTGACGCGTTTCACACACTTTGTTTAGGCCTATTAAAAGTGTTTTGAAGCTGGTAATCCAAAAACGAGTGTAAACAAATGGATCTGTACAAACTTCTGCTATGTTTTGCCTTGCCTCAATTTTGATGTAGCCTGCAGGATTCACTAGCAAAAAAAAAAAACAGTACACTAGGGAATCTTTGATGAATGTATTTCTAACACTGTTAAAAACTAGAACACTAGTGATTTTGTAGTACAGAACTGGCTACTCAGCTTAAAATGGGGATGGATGAGGTGTGAGCAAGTGGACCAATCACAATCCATAATCGCTTTTTAATTTGTCTTCCTGCTCAATCCTGGTCCCCTTGTTTTCACCGGGCTGTAAAAGGAAATGCAAAATATCTATCTGCGGTGTCTAGCTAGCGGGAGGGGCGCATTAGTAAAAATTTTCACATTTGTGGTAGTTGAGATTTAAAAAACTGCATGACATAAAAATGTGAAGTATAGAACACAGAAATATATGTATAACATTAAAGATCAGTTTCTTTACTATCAATAAGATTCTACATGCAATTAATTTAAAGCTAATTTATACATCTCACATAAGGTTGTAGATAAAATACAAATGGCACTATATGGTTTTATATATTAAACAAAGCAGTTTTATGTATCCAGAATTTAGGCTGCTGAAACAGTTTGTTACATGAGATTCCAAGGTTGTGTTTCTATAGCAACCAGGGTCATCTGAGAATTATTCTCTTTTAATTTTTTTTTGCTTTTTTCCTTTAAAGAAACAAAGTTTTACATTAAAGTACACCATTTATATGAACATTGGAAATCTAAAGTTTGTCTTCTATTCAACGCTACACACAACTGTAGGCTACAGTGTAATAATGACCACAACAAGAAACCAGGTTATGTCGCTGTTACAGTATAAAGTTACTTATAGCGTATTAAGAAATACAAATTTTTTATTGATTGGCACATCACAGAAAGGTGAGCATTGGTCTAGTCATGAAGAGGGGACCCAGTTATGAACTGCTTCAAATGAGAGGAAATTTGTCTGCAAACATCATCCACAATAGATGTTGGGTCTGAGCTGTAATTACTTGTTTGTGATCAGCTTTGCTATTTTATTCTCAGATATTTTTTTCCTGTATAAAGGTGGTAAATAAATCAGTATATAGGTATGGTAATATGGAATAACGTACTACCTAATGTTATGAATACTAGAAGAAATGGAGGAGTTATGTGACCACATAAAACACAAGGCTGTGATGCTTTTTATACAGGTCAGAGATGTCCAAGGTAACAATGAACACCATAACTCGACGATTTTAAGCAGTGAAATCAGAATGCACTGTTTATATTTATATTATTTACAGAAGTGTGTACATATATTAACATTATAGACCTCATTTAGAGTCGGACGGAATGTCCGTTTAAGAAGTGTAGGAGTGGGAGTGTGCCGCAGCTTGGTAGGGTATTACCAGTGGCAAGCAACCCCAGTTGCTTCCCACTCTTACTACCCTATCGAGCTGCGAGCAGTTCCTGCAGCTAGCTAATGCCTGCGCCACCTAATTCCTGCCGCACAGCTTTAGCCCTGTTTTGACGTGTATTGTGTCTGCGCCTCACTGCGACTAGGATGTATTTACATGGTCATGTCTTCACAATTCCTCATTCCTCCCATTCTCCCGTAGTGATTCGCAAGCTGTCGCTGTCGTTGAGTCCAAGATGCAGGCGGATTTGGTCCTTTCTGCACATGCGTGGTAGTGTTTTTTTGTTGGATGCGCCTAAAACGGACTTTGCGTCCGACTCTAAATGAGGTCCTATGTGTTTATCATCATCATTTATTTATATAGCGCCACTGATTCCGCAGCGCTGTACAGAGAACGCATTCACATTAGTCCCTGCCCCATTGGAGCTTACAGTCTAAGGTCCCTAACATGCACACACAGAGAGAGACTAGGGTCAATTTTGATAGCAGCCAACTAACCTACTCAGGGGCGCATGCAGGAAAAAAAAAACACGCTCCGTTTCGGCAGCACTCTCTAATACAACAGCCGCGGCGCTTCTCTGACAGCGCCGCGGCTGCTGTATAGTACAGTGCCACTATGTAGGGCACTTTTTTAGTGGAGGGGAGGGGTTTCTGGAGATCCCCTGCGTGCGCCACTGCTACTAGTATGTTTTTGGAGTGTGTGAGGAAACTGGAGCACCCGGAGGAAACCCACACAAACACAGGGAGAACATACAAACTCCACACAGATAAAGTCATGGTTGGGAATTGAACTCATGACCCCAGCGCTGTAAGGCAGAAGTGCTAACCACTTAGCCACCGTGCTGCCCCTATAGCATTTTAAAATACAAACATTAGTACGTATTCTACTTGTATTGTTACCATACATTCCTTATTTAATAATTATTTCATGAATCGGCAATCCGTTCACAAACGTTTGGATGTATAAAGGGACAAGAAAACCCGAAAACATAATTATTCTACAGACACACGACTTGTGCGCTGCTACTTGATGAGTGACAACTAAACTCAACCAATCATATCATCTGCCTCTGCATACACCCGCCCAGCCCTCTGACTGGACCAACCAGGAATCTCTTAGGGACTATAGACGGTGATCGCCATCAAACCGCTAGATCCGATGGTAGAAGCGCCTGGTGGCAGCTGCGGTGTATGTGGGTGAGTAATGTTATTATGCCGATATATATCAGCAGCGGTTACTGTACTCGGTGTGACTCATTCTATGAACGGTGTGGTGTTATGTGGGACTGGGGGTATGCAGTAAACAGTCATCCATCGTCCGTGTTTGTTTGCATCTAATGTAACTTCTCCGAATGTGAGATACAGTGTGTGCGGCTGCGGCTCTGTCCTCTATCTATAGTACAGTACTGCTGCTAATGAGAACTCCTTGGTATATCTGGCAACTGATAAGGGCCCTGCATAACATCAGTTATCCATATATTAAAGCGCATCTTAATATGTATGGTCTTCCCAGAAGGTTTTGCTGTTTATTAAGACACCTTTCTTAATGAGATTTTCATAGCAGGGATTAAAAATATTTTATTAGATAATTTATGTAGAAAACCTCAGCGGAGCAGGTGAGCGATGTTCAGCAGCTCAGTGATAGTGGCTGCCAACTCCTGGCACCCTTGGGCCATGCTGTGCTGACATTCCTGCTCCAACCTGCACTGGAACTGGAATGTGTTCAAAGAAAAAGTTATGAAAGCAATCAGAGGACAGCAGCAGTACTTGTACTCAGTGTCCTAGCATTGCAGGAGGTCCCCGGCGCTGGCTACCCCACCGGCGATAGCAGCCGATAGTTTTCTTTGACCAGAGGCTTTGGTAAATACAGTGAAGCCCTGAATACTGCTTAATCTTCCATTTTAGTAGGATTTACAGCTCCTCTCCCTTTAAAAAAAAAATAAAAAAAAATGGACCTCATAGTGACCTGCGCACAAAAAGGCTCAATTACAAACCACAAAAACTGCAGACCATCTGCTTCTTTATGTGTGCAAGTATGGCTGCTTGCCTAGTGCATTTCAAAGTGAAAATACTCCTGTAAAATCAACCTGCCCCTTCATTTGCAGGTTGGTGGCTGCTCCGGAAAATGTGCATAGTGTCACATCAGAGTCCAGCGTCCACTTTAGAAACGCTTCCTCCATTATTTACATTTTTGCCATGTATCACCTTAAAAAATGCCCTATTTAGCATGAGAGTCAGGAGCCATTGGGACCGTATTTACTAAATGTGTCACTTTTGTGTGTTTGCAGCTTATTACATTGCTCCAAATGCACCTAAAAATGAGGTGCTAGAAAACAAACCAAAACCAGGGGGTATATTTACTAAACTGCGAGTTTGAAAAATGTGTAGCTGTTGCTTATAGCAACCAATCAGATTCTAGTTATTTATTTAGTGCATTCTACAAAATTACAGCTAGAATCTGATTGGTTGCTATAGGCAACATCTTTACTTTTTCATACCTGCAGTTTAGTAAATAGACCCCCAAGTGCCTTACAGCATAGCAGGGGACGGCCTGTAAATGTCCCACCCTGTTATCTCTGTTAAATAATCTATTTTCTGCACTCTAGAGACCACTTGTCAAGGAAAGCCCCTGATCTGACCAACTCCCATCAGTTGGTACAGACATTTGCACCCCCACAGACACCAGAAAGTTGTCCCATTAATTCATGTGCTTATCTCTAAAAACTGGTGAATTTGTGCAAAAGTAGGTGAGTGACCTCACAAAACCACAATTGCGTTGTTAGATCGCATTTTTGGATGACCATAAATTATACTTTCTGATTTCACATTAATGTAACAGAATAAACCATCAATTTGATACTTTATTTAAAAAAAAAATTTACATTAATGTTTTTGACTTTTGTTATCTTTTCAGTGTCCTTTAATTCTATTAGCGTAACCTAAGTTACAGTAAAGATAAGCTACTTTAAAAGTTTAAAATGGTTATTTGCAATGTATTGAATGTAAGGAGATTTAAATGTCTGGACGCATAATTTGTAGCTAACTGGAACAGACCAAATAGGTTCTCCTAAAGAGCAATAACAATCTAATCTATATGTTCAAATAACCATAATATATATTAATTTTCCACCAGAGGGTAGTAGATGAATGTGCTAATCATAATATTAGTTTGGTAATATAACTAACAAGATGAGTGGACTTGCCTCTTTAGTGCGACCTTTATAAATCCAAGAAACAGGCAGAGCTTGTATTTCAGCGCACACATGTCAGAGTGGTTCACAGTATGACAGGAATGTAAAATCTTTCAGATCTCTACTCAATTTAGTCTCCTTAACTGGGGCACTAATGAAAATTTATGCAGCTTGTGCGTTGTGTTTTTCGTTTTTTAAAGTGCAAGTCCACTTTCAGAGAATTCTACTATCCAATCAGATTTATTTTTGTTGCTCTTTGATCCAACAAAAATGTCGCAGGGGTCTAAGGTCACAGCCGATGTCAAGTGAGATTTGTCATCAGTTAGTGTGCCGTGACTACTGCTCATTTGTAAACAGTGTGTTAAAGTCCAAAGCTTGCTGAACTTTAAATAAAATGATCACAGGTATCAATACTTGACATAATCGCACCTAATAGACAGATGTAATTATATTTAATGTTTCAGCCTGGAGTTTGAAATGTGTTTTTAACACACATTAAAAGGCAAGTAAAATGTAAATAAACTATTTTGCGTTTATATGCTTTTGAAATTTGCATGTAGAACTGAAGGCATAGTTTTTAACTGCGTTGACACTAGTGAGATGCACTGAAAGTGAACAAGCAGCTATACATCCGTGTGTTAAAAATGTATCTTGAATGTATACTTTTAACACTAGTGTGTATGTAGCCTGCTTGTTTCCTTTTGTCGACAGTGGGTCAGTGTAATGTTCGTTTTATCGCTACCAATAAACATTGTCCAATGCGATTATTGTGGTTCCAACACACAAAGAGATTTAATTGCAAAATATAGCAGGATTTACAGCAAGCCATGCTGGAGCATAGAAGATATAACAATAAAGAAGAAATTATAAAAAACGAATACATGACATTTTCTGGGCCTGGGCCCATGTCCATGTAGTTTGCAGTCAGGAAGATAGAGATCTAACAATGGCCCAGGTAGCTTATATGAAGTTTGAATTAACATAAACAGTGATGATGTCACAAATATGCACAGATAACACTAACAGAGTGTTACGATTCCTAGTAAACTCAGGAAGCGGCCACGGAAGAATACTACAAATGTCTTTATTCCAGCAAAATATATAAGCAAGGGTTCAGTTCAATGAACATGCAGGTTTTCATATACAGGTATAACTCCCAACATAAACATGAACAGGTGTTGCAGGAAGGTACACAGAAATAACAGGTTCCACAGAATGCTAACGTAGTTTGAATGCAGGGATAAGAATGGTGAGTTACCCAATTCCAGGATGCAAAAGTCTGTCCAGGAAGCAAACAGAGTCCAGGCAAAGTAACTGACACAAGCAAATAATCAAGGTCCAGAAGTCAGGCCAAAAGGTCAGGGCAACAGGCAAAACAGCGTGGTCCAAGGTGCAGGCAAATGATTCAGAGTCTCAGGCAAGGTCCAAGGTACAGGCAAATGATTCGGGGTCTCAGGCAAGCAGGCAAGGTCCAAGGTACAGGCAGGGGTCATACACATAAGTTCAGTCCAGCAGGTATATATCAAATAACACAGGAGCAGGTTAGCAGCAGCCAGGAACAAACGGGATGAACTGCACAGAGCACAGCTTGAGGCAGGTATTTAAAGCAGTGTGACAGGTGCAGTTCTAATTAGGCCTCAGGCAAGACGATTAACTCCTTTAGTCATGCTGAATAGTTTAGGAACAGAACAGCAGCACCTCTGGTGGTATAAGCTACTGCTGCTAGATACAAAACACAGGAAGAGTTGTAACATAGCCCCCCTTTAAGGAGCGGATTCCAGACGCTCCATACAAGCTCCTTTCAGGTCTTCCTCCTTTTCTTTTTCTTTTTATTGCAGGATGGTGATATATCCAAAAAGCCAGCTACCAAGGTTGAGGTTTGTTGTGATTGAGGTGGCACAGAGAAAACTGGATCAGGTGACTTGGTTGGAGATGGAAGATATTTCTGGCAGACTGCATTTACAAAGTCCCTGGTGTTGTGGGTAATGGGATCATCAGATTTAAGAAGGGAAAAAGCCCAAGTCTGCGGCTCCCCTCTGAAATTCATGATAATTGTACCAACTTGGTTAAATTGGTCTGAGAAATATGCTGGAAATTCTTCAAATTGCTTCATACAAAGTTGATGGATTAAAGCAAATTGTTTCAGGTCTCCATCAAAGAAGGCTGGAGGAGGGTCGGAAGAAGCTTTTGGGCGTTCAGGCTCAATGGCAGACTCTGGAGAGTCCCCAGCTGGGACGGCAGGGCAGGGGTCCCCGGCTGGGACTGCAAGCTGAGTACACTTGACGGGAAGCCCTGTTTGGGCACAGAACTCTGACTGGATAGCACTGTGAGATGACTCAGAGCGGACAGCACTGTGAGATGCCTTAGAGAGGACAGCACTGTGAGATGCCCCAGAGCGGACAGCACTGTGAGATGCCCCAGAGCGGACAGCACTGTGAGATGCCCCAGAGCTGACAGCACTGTGGGATGCCCCAGAGCGGACAGCACTGTGGGATGCCCCAGAGCGGACAGCACTGTGGGATGCCCCAGAGCGGACAGCACTGTGGGATGCCCCAGAGCGGACAGCACTGTGGGATGCCCCAGAGCGGACAGCACTGTGGGATGCCCCAGAGCGGACAGCACTGTGGGATGCCCCAGAGCGGACAGCACTGTGGGATGCCCCAGAGCGGACAGCACTGTGGGATGCCCCAGAGCGGACAGCACTGTGCGATGCCCCAGAGCGGACAGCACTGTGCGATGCCCCAGAGCGGACAGCACTGTGCGATGCCCCAGAGCGGACAGCACTGTGCGATGCCCCAGAGCGGACAGCACTGTGAGATGCCCCAGAGCGGACAGCACTGTGAGATGCCCCAGAGCGGACAGCACTGTGAGATGCCCCAGAGCGGACAGCACTGTGAGATGCCCCAGAGCGGACAGCACTGTGAGATGCCTCAGAGCGGACAGCACTGTGAGATGCCCCAGAGCGGACAGCACTGTGAGATGCCTCAGAGCGGACAGCACTGTGAGATGCCTCAGAGCGGACAGCACTGTGAGATGCCTCAGAGCGGACAGCACTGTGAGATGCCTCAGAGCGGACAGCACTGTGAGATGCCTCAGAGCAGACAGCACCGAGTGGTAACTCAGGCTGAACCGCATGGACAGGCAACTCGGGCTGAACCGCATGGACAGGCAACTCGGGCTGAACCGCATGGACAGGCAACTCGGGCTGAACCGCATGGACAGGCAACTCGGGCTGAACCGCATGGACAGGCAACTCGGGCTGAACCGCATGGACAGGCAACTCGGGCTGAACCGCATGGACAGGCAACTCTTGAGCGGACTGTAAGGGCAGCGCCCCTTCTGGAGCGGACTTTAAGGGCAGCGCCTCCTCTGGAGCGGACTTTAAGGGCAGCCCCCCCTCTGGAGCCGACTTTAAGGGCAGCGCCCCCTCTGGAGCCGACTTTAAGGGCAGCGCCCCCTCCGGAGCAGACTTTAAGGGCAGTGCCCCCTCTGGAGCTGAAGACTAGGGGGTAGAGGCAGCGGCTGAAGACTCGGGAGTAGAGGCAGCGGCTGAAGACTCGGGAGTAGAGGCAGCGGCTGAAGACTCGAGAGTAGAGGCAGCGGCTGGAGACTCGGGAGTAGAGGCAGCGGCTGAAGACTCGGGAGTAGAGGTATAGTTTACCAATCCTTTTTCGCCATCGTTCCTCCTCAGTGAGATGGGGACGCAGGTAGCTTGGTCGTTTAGAATCCCTAATGGTAGGGACGGCAGGCAGTACCATAGATGCAGCACCACTGTCAGAAAAAGTTCTGGGAAGATTCTCTGCGGTCTGCATGCTTTCACCAGAGGAGTTTGTTGCTTTAAAATCAGAATTAGTGTTGAAACTACTTAACACAGCAGCAGGAAGGGTTTTCAGCAGTTCTTGGAGTAGAGTGGATACCTGTATGATTTGATAACGGAGCTGAATAATGTCCATCTGCAGTATTTGTAGTTGTGGATTAGGTGACATGGTCTCAATAGCCAAACACAGAGTTCAATACAGAAATACTAGGAATCCCGGGACTAAGCAGAGGGCGTGCAATCAGCAGGCCTAGATTGTATGGCAGTTCATCATGTTACGATTCCTAGTAAACTCAGGAAGCGGCCACGGAAGAATACTACAAATGTCTTTATTCGGTGCAGTTCTAATTAGGCCTCAGGCAAGAAGATTAACTCCTTCAGTCATGCTGAAGAGTTTAGGAACAGAACAGCAGCACCTCTGGTGGTATAAGGTACTGCTGCTAGATACAAAACACAGGAAGAGTTGTAACACAGAGGTCCAGGGTTAATGATGTTCCAGTTGTCTGTTGGTCATAGGTCAGTTCATTTGATCCTTTCACAAAGGAGGGGGCATCTCGCTCAAACTGTTGTCTACGTGTCTTCCCGCCGAATAACCAGTTTAAACTGACCCATAAACAAAGTAAGTTTGATTATTAATCTCATATTGCTCATAACTTGCGACCGCAGATGCGATCTCTACTCTGTCGAACCCGGGTTAATGCTGGGGAAATAAGCTATAATATGAGACCAAACTCTTTACCTTTTAGAGGACCTGAACCATAAATACCTTTACTATAATATTATCTATCTATAAATAATCTCTAATACCATTTACTAATAAATAAATGTGGATTGGAACCTTAATAAATGTGTATTATTTACAAGTGTAAGTGCGAATGTAAATGTGTGTGTTGCTAATCCGTGCGATTGCGTCATTACACGTGGGGTATTAATCGCAATCAATCGGTAAAACATATTAATCAGTTTAGCTGTATTTATACTTATTTCAACGTAAGTTTGAATGCACATGAGCAGGAAAAATGCTGATTCATTTGTTTATTAAAGGCTAATGTTTGGTTGAAGTTCTCCTTTATGGCACTTAAACTGTAAGTTATGCTCGAGCAGCATGCACATCAATGTAAATAGGCCCTTAAAGTTGGATAGTTGCAGAAAGAGATTTCTAAGGTTGACACCCCCTTTTATCTTGAATGTATTGTACCTTTTGTTGTACAAACATATTTTCCTTATTTGCCCCATGACTGCTCCAACCATGAGATTGCCCTTTCCCACCTGTTGTTGAAGAGAAGCAGAAGAGGTTAAAAGCTCCACCCAGTGACCCATTGCCTTTCTTGTAAACACCCCTTTTTTCTGCTCGGGTGTGTGTATGGATTTGTGCGGTTGTCTTTAAGTAAACTTTTGACCTCCTTTCCTTTGTTGCGCAGTGCCTCCACCTTCTGGGTACAGTAGGATCTACACAAGGTAATACACTGGAAGTGAGCAACACCAGAGGGAGACTAAGGAACCCTCAACCCTCCTACTTAGGACAGGCACACACAAATGAGATAGTAGTACACCAGACAGGTCTTTAGAGGTCACACTGGCACATTTATGATTGAGGCGCAGGCTCCTAAAGTTTGTTTTGTAAGTTTTATATATCCCAAATATATCTCTTTGATTCATACAGTGATTTAAGGGTAACTTTGGGTGCAGCAAGCAATAAATACACAGCATTTTACATTTTTATGTTTCTACTATATCCAATGACGCTACTTAACTCTTGCTAAAGACAATGGGCCGATTCATTAAGGATAGTAAGGCAAAAAAAATGAGCAAGTTTTCTCCTGGACAAAACCATGTTACAACGCAAGGGGTGTAACTTATTTTATTATTTTGCACATAAGATAAATACTGGCTGATTTTTCATGTAGCACACAAATACTTGATAGCTTTGCTTGTACACTAAAATTTAAAGTTGATCTAGGACGTGCCTTATCCCAACTATAAGTCTGGCCACCCATTTTAAATTTGCCTCCCCCTCCAATGCAACATGGTTTTGCCAAGGTGCAAAGTTACTCTTTTTTTGCTTTACTTTCCCTTATGAATCTGGCCCAATATGTACATGTCTAACTAAAAGGTACATCTAACCCTTCTAATTGCTATCCTGCAATATTCCTCTAGCCACAATGACTCTCAATAACAATATATATTAAACTCAGTGACAATTAATTTAACTAACGCATAACATATAAATGGGTGAATGGGTCATTCCACATCAAATCAACATATGGTTTCAAACTGACTGTTTCAGATTGTAATGAAATTTGGTATAAGAAATGCCTCCATGGGTGTAAAGAAAACCTCCAAATCTTATGCTGATATGTTCACTGATTTTGAAGTTATATGCCTTTAAAGTTGCACTTTTTTAACGAAAAACTTGTTTTTAACGTTTTTTAAATTGCATTTGTAGCTCACCTTAATTCCCATGAGAATCTGCTGAGGGGTGAGTGGAGCATGTGCTGAGCTCTGATTGGAGGAGCCCATCACATGCTCCTCTGACCCATGGAGATCAGCAGCAGCCTCATGGACTTTTCTTCACTAAGTAAAGCCCACCCAAACACAATTGATGTCTTTCCACGTAGAGTATCTTTCATCTTAAGTTTACATGGCTGTGCAGAAGTGGGAGCAGGAGCTGTCTGTAAAATCTCGTCCCCAATCACACCTGAAAAGGAACGTGCATTCCTCTAATGAAGGGAACTGGAAAAAATATTGTTTTATTGATTTTCTCAGATGTGTAGTTGCCCAATAAATAAAATTTTCATGAATCACCCAAAACTGTAGCAGATGATCTTATCATGATCAGAAAATAAAACTTTGGGGATTTATTAACAACAGTATGAACAATTGTTTAGATGTTTTTCAAACAATTAAAAATACGGCTTTTTGACAAAATCAAAATGAAAATTTGACATTTTCAATTTTTGTTGAAACATAAAATAATGTGTTATATATCATATGAAAGCCCATAAAAAGAGGTTTGAAATGAGACTATGCCAAACTCTCCAACTCAATCAGGTGAGCTACAAATGCAATTTAAAAAAAACGTTAAAAGCCTGGTTTGGTTTAAAAAAGTGCAACTTTAAAAGCGTATAACTTCAAAAGTGCACATATCAGCCTAAGATTTAGGGGTTTTCTTTACACACATGGCAGCATTTATTATACCAAATTTAATTGAAATTAGAGAATATAAGGTAGATTTTTTTTTTACAATTGTGTAGATTTGATGTGGAATGACCCAAATGTAATTATGCAGTTTTAGAAGGTAGCATAAATCCAGATCTCCCCTTCTCCTTCATAGAGCAAACAGGCATTGCAGTTGCAACTGGCATGAAGAAATATCATAGTTCTCTGTATTCCTCAACATCAGATTAACACACAGGATTTCACACAACAGCAATTTGCATTTTTCCTCCTTTCCACAAAATATTTAATTTCTCCTGACAATTTAGTAAAGCACGCTCTCTTGTTTGCTTTTACTTAAGACACATGCAGTTACCTCTCTTCCTCTTAAACGTAGGCACACCATTCCTTTTGCAACCACTGGTACCCCAGTTCTCAGTTATAGTGCTTTCCCACAGATAAGGAATATCATTTTATAGATTGGTGCATTTATCATCAGTTTAGACTCAGATTCTATCCCCTAACTACCTTTCCCCACACTTCACCCTTGTCACTAGATCACAGTCCTGCAAAAGGTTTTTACAAATATTATTCAGGTCTCCCTATAAGTTCCTTACATTACTAACAACAAAAATGCTCAGTCCAAGTTAATCAGTAAAAATTTAAACATGGGTTACTTATCCCACTGGTCTCCAGCTTGTGTATCCAAGATGGCTGCACTCTGCATTAACCGCTTCTACTCCTCATTGAGAATCCTTGTTCACCCTCTCTTCGTTTCTCCCTCTATGTGTACTCACTCTCACTCAGACCTCACAGACTCCCGTTATTCTCTCTCTGACAGACTGCATGCGACTCTCCCAGGATGTGTCTCTTTCTTGGTACCTCTCGGAATCGCCAACTGTAGATGTCTCCTTCACACACTCCCCCTCCCCACTGCACGTTGGAAGATGTATTTCTTTGCTAGCAGGGGAAGTATATAGAGCGCATGTGCAACCTGCCTTACACTATGCTTTTGGGTGGGTCCCCTTGTTTGTTGCTAGGCAACGATACTTGGCTTGTGTTAGCGTTAGAAAGTCATCACCAAGACTGCACCATTGAATTTGAACCAGAGGAATCTAAGTCTCCTAGGCAGAAAGGGCCTTTGCATCTATTGAGCAGATTTGCAGGTAAGCTACATGAGCAAACATACAGAGATTCTCTAAACTTATTTTCATTTTATATACAGTATGTCCTTTCGCTTATCTTAGTATTGCACTGCTTAAAGTGTAATGTTTTTGTACAAATACTATATATTAGACAGATTAAATGTTTTTACAAGTAAAATATGAATAAGTAAAGTCCTTCTGTTGAAATCTTAATACAAAATTGTTTTTTTTTTTTTTAACTATTTATTTTGAAAAAATAGCAATCATGTACAGATAAGAGTCAACAATTAGTACATTTGCGGGGCGAGAGACAAAAACAGAGAACAGTACATGTCATGAACATGTGTCAATGAAGCTAAAAATATTTGAATAGCAAATACATAAAGTAGGCTGAGGTTGACAATAAACCAACAGGTAAATATACAATTGTCATCTAGAATACTCAAGAAAATATAACATTTTATAACAATATAATGGGGGGGGCACTGGTCGCCACCGAGATTGAAAGAAAAAGAGAACACACTTCCCAATTATCCCCAGAGTTCCCTATAAGGCTGCTTATGAACCTAGGGAGTCTGTTTAGGAGGAAGGAGTTGGAACAAGAGGTATGGGGTTATAAGTAAAGCCAAGGGGCCCAAATCTGGTGAAATTTATCATTCTTATCATGCAGGTGGTATGTAATCTGCTCCATCCGGGCAATAAACCAGATATAGGATCTCAGGGCCGCCAGAGTGGGGGGTTCAGCTTGTTTCCAAGACTTAGCTACTAGGCATCGCGCAGCAGCCAGGACATGGGAGGCCAATTTTGCAGACTGTCTATCATCATCCATCAAAGGGTAACAGAGAAAAAAAGGACCATGGATCTTTCCGGACAGGGCATGGAAGGAGGGAGGCGAGGAGGGCCCTAACTCGATCCCAAAAGGAGGATATTTTAGGGCAGGACCACCAAATATGCAAAAAGGAGCCCATCTGGCCACAACCCCGCCAACATAATGGAGAACTAGAGGGGAACATTTTGGTGAGTTTGTCAGGTGTATAGTACCACCTATAGTATACTTTATATGCGTTCTCCTTCACCGAAGTGGAAATAGAGCTGGTGGCAACTTGGTCTCTTATGATTTCCCAATAATCCTTCTCTGGGGGGGGGCCCAGATCCCTCTCCCACTCCCTCTCATGCCTACCGCCCAGAGGTAAAAGTACATTAAGAATTAAGCTATAGATAGAGGAGATCATGCCCCTACTCAAGGGTGAGGAGAGACATAGAGATTCAAAGGGAGACCTAGGAGGAGGGAGAGGAGCCCCCCCGAGGAGAGAGCCCACAAAGTGTCGTAATTGGAAGTACTCGGAAAATTTAGGATGGAGACTTGGATATTTAGAGTGTAGGCTATCCCAGGAGATGAAGGCCCCCTGAAATAACAGGTCTCCGACAAATCGAACTCCCGCAGTGAGCCAGGGGCTATAGAAGGCAGCGGAGAGCCCAGGAGAAAAGGCAGGGTTACCCCAACAAAATTGTTATTTTTAAGTCAAAACTAGAAGGGAGAACAGTGCTCACCCCATAGGAGCAGGGCTGAAAAATTACACATACGTACATTACCATATGTGTAATTGCCTTTTCGAAACTTATTAAATTGTGGTATATAGCAGTCCCCATAGACTGCTCTGGATTTTGAAAAAAAAAATGCAAAGCATATCTACGATATCTGCTTGGATACACTGGTAATAAATGTGCACATTAATTAAATGTTCGTCTGTCATTTTCGTGGGGAATTCAATAATAAGACAATAATGTGACATGTTATTTTTGTCCACATAGGCAACATGGAAACATTCTTAACCCAACCTCAGAGAGGCTGAGCAATGCCGATGGATGCAGTGCACATAGAAAACTGCTCAGATCTCCGCACACATGGCAATACTGAAAAGTGGATTTGGCACAGAGAATTCCCGTCTTAAGAGAAGAAATATTTTTCTGTTGAAGTTCCTGGGTCTAATTTTTGTAGTTATTTTTTTCTGTGAGTTTTTGCTTTATTACGTTGTTATAATCCAGTGCCATTGGCCGGGCCTGAAGGCAGTGTCCAGCCCACACAGATCATCCCCTCTGAAGGCCATATTTTTATCAGATACTCATCTTCTTGGAGAAATCAGAGGTCATTGGTTTGACAAATTGAGAAGGTAAGGATTGAAAGGGTAACTATACACTGTGGGATATTTACAAAACTGTTCTATGGGTAATTGTATAGCAATCAGATGTTTGCATTCATATTGTAAACTGTGCATTAAAAATTATGTAGAACCTGATTAGTTGCTATTTGCAACATCTTATTATGGCAGGTTTGTACAGTGCAGATTTAGGGCCTTAAGTGGAACATAAGTGTGACTTCAGATTGAAAAATCTACACTCAAGTGTATGTGTATGTATACTGTATTCAGAGGTGAAGATGTGTCTAGGTATGAACGAGTAGCAAATGCATGAGCTTGAAAACAGACAGACCCCTCCGATACTTGCAACTTGCGAACGTGTACATATTTTATTTTATATATTGCAAACGCAGTTGTTATGAAGCATCATTTAAACTTAAATAACATAGCAGGAAAGCTTCTTGACATCATCATCATCATCATAATTATGTTTACTGTAACAGCAAATGTCACCTGAACAGAAGAAGGTAACGCTCCAATTTGAGCATAGCATGGAACACACATGGATGCTGAATTGATGTGACCCCTGTCCTAATGGACTCCGTCACATGTGCATAGCAGCAAAACAGACCTCATCAAAATAATTGACTGTTTTGATCTCAGTCTGCTTGCTGCTTTAAGAGTCAATAACTGTGCATAATAGCATAATGATTACTGGTCCTAAGACACCCCAAAATAGCACGACTGCTCCTTGCCTTAGGTTGAAAACACCTTTCCAGGATTATAATCTAAATTAGTCTTAGGGGTATATTTACTAAACTGCGGGTTTGAAAAAGTGGAGATGTTGCCTATAGCAACCAATCAGATTCTAGCTGTCATTTTGTAGCATGTACTAAATAAATTACAGCTTGAATCTGATTGGTTGCTATAGGCAACATCTTCACTTTTTCAAACCCGCAGTTTAGTAAATATACCCCTTAGATTCATCCATCCACAGGAGTTGTCTCTCCACAGACTTTCAGCCTGAAATAAATTACCAAGCTTATCTTTTAACACGCTGACATTACGTTTTCCTTCCTTTGGTCCTTCCTGTGTTTGTATTTTTTTTTTTTATTACACTTCATCGTGATTGCTCATAACCAGACCTTCACACAGTTATGTAGCGAGGAAGTGGCCACATGGTGTTTCTTTTTAAGGAGACACAAGAATCTTATATGGTTACCTGTTTTTATGTTGCATTAAACATGAATACTGCAGATAGGTATGTTTAAAAATGTAAAATGCCCCTATTTTCTACAGTACCTATATAAATAAATGGTGGTGATGATGATGCCTAAAAAAAAAGTATGAGGGCCCATACAGCTAATCCAGTTCCATTTTAATAGCCGTTATTCCTCCAGTGAAACTTATACTTTGGGGTATATTTACTAAAGTGCGGATTTGCAAAACAGCATGTTTTTTGGCTATTTTATGTGTGGTTTGGAAAAGGTGATATGTATTGAAGGCCAAACTGCACATAAAATGCCATGTATATAAACCACACATCAAACTGCCAGAACAGGATTTTTAGACCTTGTTCTGATAATCTTCTTGCTGTTTGAGCTACCTTGTCTGTGGGAACTTCATAAAAAATAAAATAAAATAAAGAATTGTAAAAATAAACCCACCCTCCCCTTCTATAACAGTTTATGCTACTCAGCAGCGTGCCCGGTCCTCCAGGGCTGGTCCTATACATACGATCAGGCCCCTGCACTTAGAAATACCAGTAGCATTGGACCACTTCTGGTACCCCTGGTCAGAGTTTTCCATCTGGTTTTACCAGGGGTTTGCCCTTTACAGCATGCGGTTTTGCCCAAACCACATGAGACTTAGGGGCTTAAACCTCAATACATCACATGTGCTTTGAGGTTTCAGCCTCTGAACTGGTTTGGTGCTGAAAGCCACATGCAATGTGTAGCGGATTCTAAACCGCCCCTTAGTAAATATACCCCTTTGTATTGCTGGACATATGACGCACATTGCATATTAAATTGTGGTGTGCAATAGTTTTGATATGTGACATCTGCTGTCTCACCTGGCACATGATACTTTTTAATGACGCACCAATGGTAAAAATATAAAAAAGACAGAGGAGATAAGTCATGGTGGAAGTTGTGTTTTCATTTTAGTGAAATGCAATTCATATATCATGTTTATTGCTCCAATTTCATCTTTTTAATACATTTTTCCATAACACCTGCACTTAGTGACACCCTCTGGCAGCGACATACAAATGTGACTGAACAATGATTACAAATCACTTTATTAGATGTCAATGTCCCCTTTTCCAGTAGTTCTCTTATATGCATGAATGTGTGTTGCAGAAAATTAATTTCTCACACTGTATCTTGTGTTTTTTAGGGAATGGCAAATGGAGAGGGCTTATCAGAGTGCCCTTTGGATACTGCAGCCAGATATTGTTTTCATCCTTGGAGATCTGTTTGATGAAGGCAAATGGAGTAACTCGAAGGTGAGATTTATAACACAAATAATTACCATATTGTTTTTGGACATGTGATCTATAAACACACTGTTGCATACATGAACTTATTTCTACACAGTGCAATGAATACAAATAACTTGCACATCCCAATGCTCCTCTCAGTACATTTGTTTAGACTGTAAAGAAAGGTTATGTACTGAGCAATGTGACTATACTACTTACTGGTGTGCCTGCAGGCAGACTGTGGGGCTGGGTAGGAGATGGGGAGCAGCATGGGACATTGGCATTCGGACCATAAGACAAAGGGAATATTTTGTGCTGTAGTCGGCTCTTCTGGAAGACACTGGGAAATAAAGCGATAATTACCAAGCAATGAAATAGTTGATATTATTTGTAACATAGCAGCTGGGGAAAGTAAGAATTAGCAGACCTTAGTCCTGAGTTGTGTATTAGTTTAGAGCAGTGGTTCCCAAACTTCTGCAGTTCGCGGCACCCTTAGAGTCTCCAAATTTTTTCAAGGCACCCCTCCAAAATAATTACTGAACAGTCCTGTTTTAGAGGTAGTTGGGTCAAAAAGTTGTAATAAGTATTTAGGTCACGACAGAAATACTAATTTAGTTGTATGCAAAAATGCCCCTCTGCATCCAGGCACACTGCCCCCTCTGCATCCAGGCACACTGCCCCTTCTGCAACCAGGCACACTGCCCCCTCTGCATCCAGGCACACTGCCCTCTCTCACGTTGCCCCCTCTGTCACGCTGGCCCCCTCCTCTGCCGTCTGTCACGCTGGCCCCCTCCTCTGCCCTCTGTCACGCTGGCCCCCTCCTCTGCCCTCTGTCACGCTGGTCCCCTCCTCTGCCCTCTGTCACGCTGGCCCCTCCTCTGCCCTCTCACGCTGTCCCCCTCCTCTGCCCTCTGTCCCCCTCCTTTTCTGCCCTCGGTCTGCCATCTGTCCCCCTCCTCCTCTGCCCTCTGTCCCCCTCCTCCTCTGCCCTCGGTCTGCCCTCTGTCCCCCTCCTCGTCTGCCCTCTGTCCCCCTCCTCGTCTGCCCTCTGTCCCCCTCCTCGTCTGCCCTCTGTCCCCCTCCTCGTCTGCCCTCTGTCCCCCTCCTCGTCTGTCCCCCTCCTCATCTGCCCTCTGTCCCCCTCCTCCTCTGCCCTCGGTCTGCCATCTGTCCCCTTCCTCCTCTGCCCTCTGTCCCCCTCCCCCTCTGCCCCGCGCCAGGCAAAAAAAAAAGAAAGAAAACAGAAACTTACCAATCCGCGCGGCGCCAGGACCCAGCAGCCTCCTCTCTCCCGCAGCTGTCACTGAATGATGTCAGTGACAGGGGTGCCGCGGCGCACACTTTGGGAACCGCCGGTTTAGAGGATAACTAAAGGATGTCTATTCCAAAGCCCTTCAGCATAGTGTACTGTGTAATTACTAAGAACTCCATTACATTGTACTAGGCGTTATACTTGTTGATGCTGCAGACAAGGGGTGAAACTGACCTGAACAAAGTGTGTATGTACGGGTTTATTCAAGTACATTATTTTTTTGGGCCATAATCATTATAGCGCTTTTAAGAGGCTTTGAGATGTGCATTCATTGTGCAATATTAACACCTGTGTATGGCCCCTTACTGGTTCTAAAAAAAGAAAACACGCTAGCTATAAATAGTGCATACTTTGCCTCTGTGACGTTGCCGGAGAGAGAAATGTTTAGACACTGTCCATATAAATGACTTGCACTGAAGCTTTTGGCACGGTTGCCTGTCAGTGTGTCAGATGTTTGAGAAGAATATAGGTTTCTGTTTCTTGCAACAAGCATTTATAATTGAATATAATCTGCAATATGCGGTGGTAAGGGTTTGACGCTGCTTCAGTTTCCCTATGAGATTCTAATTGAATGTCACCACTGTTAACTACAAGTCATACTCACTGCCTATTACACTGGAGTGATAGTATTCCTTGTGTGTTATTCTGGACAATAATACATCAAGTATACATATGTTACTTGCAGTGGATTCCTTAGTATGTGCCACATACATATTTTAGGAGCCTCATAGGAAAACTGAATCAGCGCCAAACCCTTATCACTAGATATTGTGGATTATATTCTATATAAAACAGCAGAGAGAGGACAATCCGAGTGCTGTTCCAAAATCGTATATACAAAAAGCATTTATATTTGGCACATGCAAACCTCAAAACCTCATATGTTTTGTTTGCTGGAAAGATTTTAAAATGTCTGTTTTTTTAATGTTCTATCTTTGTTTAATGTCAATTCTGTGTGAAATAAAGGAGTTTGTTTGCACACAGACAGCCATGAATGGCCAAGATATCCCTCCTGCTCTTCTCCGCTATTTATGCTCCTTACTCACTGTTGTTAATTTTATCTTTTTTTTTTTTTTTTTAATGTTAGTAAAAGCATTTAAACCAATATAGGGGATGGAACCTATTGGTCCCAATTACCCTATATACACTTGCAACTGAGATCGGAGGTTGTTGACACAGCTGCAAGTAAATGCAAGGTGGGTTAATGGAGGGGTGTCCTCCATCGACACCCCTCTCCCACGTGAGTGCACGCTCCAGTTACCTCGACAGGTCAAACCTGATTGTGTTGGGTAACCAGCCTTACACAAATGTCTGATAAAAGTAAAGTACTTCTATCTGCAGTATGGAAACACATGTAGGAGGAGATCTCACCTGAAAAAAGCAACAAGAACAATGTTGGTGCTTTAAATGAGCCGTTTACTTGCTGTTCATAGAATGTAATAAGACTTTCTGTACAGATGTTTGTATAAGTAAAGGTATAGCTGCATTAGATTAATTGTATAACAGCCTATAAAATGTGGTTAGTGTACATTAACAGTGCTCTCCTCTCTGTTAAAGAATGATTGCAGACACTGGACCTCATTTAGAGTCGGACACAAAGTCTGTTTTAGGCGCAAGTGTCCAAGATGCAGGCGGATTTGGTGCTTTCTGCACATGCATGGTAGTGTTTTTTTGTGCGCCTAAAACAGACTTTGCGTCCGACTCTAAATGAGGTCCATTGTGTTCAATATGTGACTGGTTTTTGGATATTCCTGCTTTTCCTCAGGCATGGGAAAATGATGTTGCTCGCTTCCAGAATATGTTCAGACACCCTCCTCATACAGAGCTGATGGTTGTTGTTGGAAATCATGACATTGGATTTCATTATGAGTAAGTATTGCCTTTGGTACAGTGCTTAAAATTCAGTAAGCATTGATGCTGCACAGTGCAAAAATAGGTATGTGACGATTTTACCAACGACTGAAAGTCCCAATCAGCACGATGATTCATTACATGATTTACCTTCATATCTGTGCTCTTCATCTGTCATAACCATCGGCTGATAAGATTGTGACTCTAAACTCTATGGAGATCTGCCTACACTGCTGGCTGTGAGTGCACACACTGCAGAATTTTAGGCAGGTTAGAAAATCAAATCGAAGAATACAATGTGCTTGGTACAATAAAACATGATCGTGTACACACTAATGCAATATTGGTGAAAAACCTGTAGTGTGTACCTAGCTTAATAGTGACTGGCAATATATGGCCATATAGTATGTACTTTCAGTAGTAAGAGAATACATGGACTATTGGAAATTTCTGCATTTTTACAATTCCAAGTTTAATGAAAAAAAAAAAAAGTAATTATAGATCACAGGAGCAAGTTCTTTTACAGTCAGAATACAGTAAGAAACCCAAATTCACCAGTGACAGTAATCCCAATCACTTTCACTGGTGGCAGGTGTATGCTAATTACCTTTGAACAAGGAAGGTCCAAAAATGAAGCCAATGGTAGAGACGGGCAGCAAACAAGGAATATCCAGCAGGGTCAGTGAACAGATAGTCAAGCAGAATATATGGTTCAACAACTCAGCAGGCTTCATGAATAATGCAGGGTAAAATCGCTATAACCAGCAGTGAGACTAAGCCCTCCCTGCGATTTTTAACCAGCAGTGAGGCTAAGCGCTCCCTGCAATTTAAACTCACAAGGCTCAATCAGAATGCTCTCTAGGAGCCTTAAAGATGGTTCAGGAACAGAATTACAGCAATTTGATATCACTGGTAAACCAAAAAATTGGGATAGGGAATGAACACTAGGGGGTATATTTACTAAGCTGCGGGTTTGAAAAAGTGGAGATGTTGCCTACAGCAACCAATCAGATTCTAGTTTTGTAGAATGTACTAAATAAATGATAACTAGAATCTGATTGGTTGCTAAAGGCACTTTTTCAAACCCGCAGTTTAGTAAATCTAGCCCTAGGATTCACCCCTTTGCCATGCATATATGTGATCGTGAATCTTTGTTTCTTTACCCTTCACAGAATGACTTTACAGAAACAAAATAGATTTGAGAAAGTTTTTAATGTCACTTCTGGGAAGGTAGTATCTCGGAAAGGAATCAAGTAAGTTTGCTTATATACATTTATGATATATTTAGTGCTGACATGTTTTGGACAGTGGGGAAAACGGAACAAACGAGGCAGACAAAATAAGGGTAGGGAGGGCCCTGCTCATGAAAGAGTTTACAATGTAATTGGACACAGCTGAGTAGGAGCTGTGATTTAGAGTGGAGACTGTGAGAGTTGTGAGGTTGCTTTAATGTGTTTAGTATAAGTGGGAGTGGGGTGAGCTCTAATAAAGATGGTTTCATTTAAAGATTTGGGGGCTATATTTACTAAACTGTGGGTTTAAAAAAGTGGAAATGTTGCCTATAGCAACCAGTCAGACTCTAACTGTCATTTTGTAGAATGTACTGAATAAATAACTAGAATCTGATTGGATGCTATAGGCAACATCCCCACTTTCTCAAACCCGCAGTTTAGTAAATATAGCCCTTAAAGTCTCGTAGTTGGATGCGAGAGGTGATTTCCAGAGAAGAGGCGCAGATCAGATGTAGATCTAAGAGGGCAAGAGGGAGAGCATTTCAAGATGAACGGTGATGTGAGATGTACGAAGGGGTGGAGTTGTCTAGAGCTTTATAGGTGAGGTTGAGTTATTTGAATTGGATTTTGAGGACGTGTAACAACAAAATAGTTCCAGCTGATGCTTCAATTGGCTTCAGTGGTGCCCATGTGCTGGTTACCTACCTGCCTATCAATATACTGTGCTTTGTTTCCACCACAAGAGTAAGCCGGCAAAAAAATAACTTGGAAATCATCTTATTACACTGGGAGTCAGTGTAGGGATTTGCACAGTCGTTTTGCTGATGTGCAGCTGTGAGAGAGGAAGATCATTTTTGCTGCGGCATTTAAGATGGATTGAAACATGGATAGCTGGGTGAGGAGAATGTCAGATAGCAGTAGGTTGCAGTAGTCTAGGTGGGAGGTGGTGCGAGAACGGATAAGACTTTTGGTAGCATCTTGGGTAAGAAAAGGTATTCTGGTGTGATACCAAGGCAGCAGGCTTGGGAGTCTGAATAAATTATGGTGTTATTGAAATTGAAGATGATTTGAGGGGAGATGAACTTGTAAGCAGGAAAGATAAGCTCTATTTTGGACTTTTTAAGCTTTAGGTAGCGTTGGGACATCCATGTGAAGATAGCAGAGAGAGAGTCTGTTACACTGCATAGTACAGAAGAACAGAGGTCAGGGAAGTAGAGGTAGATTTCAGTGTCAGTATAGAGGTGGTACTGGACACCAAATTAGTTCACCAAGAGAAGAGGTATACAGTGAGAAAAGCAGAGGACCAAGAACAGAGCCCAACAAATGGGCGTGGAGGGGAGGATCTGCCAGAGGTAGAGGCACAAAGGAGTAATTAAATATGTAGGAAACAAACTAGGGAAGAACTCAGCACACTCTTCACTCAATTGGCATTCATGACAGAGAGGTATGTAGAAGTGACCCTTAAATCTTGCTATAAGTAGATAATTATTATTACCATTTATTTATATAGTGCCACTAATTCCGCAGCGCTGTACAGAGAACTCACTCACATCAGTCCCTGCCCCATTGAGGCTTACAGTCTAAATTTCCTAACACACAGACACAGACAGACATACAGACTAGGGTCAATTTGTTAGCAGCCAATTAACGTATCAGTATGTTTTTGGCGTGTTGGAGGAAACCGGAGCACCTGGAGGAAACCCACGCAAACACAGGGAGAACATACAAACTCCTCACAGATAAGGCCATGGTTGGGAATTGAACTCACGACCCCGGGGGTGTAAGGCAGAAGTGCTAACCACTCAGCCACCGTAAACTTGGTGGTAAAATCATGGGCTATGAGGCAGGAAGTGGGAGGCAGTTGACAAAGAAGCGTTGGGGGTTAGAAGACTGGGTGGATATTAGAGAAGTAAAGATTGTTTGAAGTATTGTATTGTCACTTTAACTGGGACAATGAGTCTAGAAGATGATTATGAAAGACTTTACTCACATTGGTAATTGGGCTAGGGAGAGAGAAGTAGTATTTGAAATTAGAGAAATGTAGTCTACAAAAATTTTAAAAAATCTCAACCAATTTTTTTGTTTTAAATCGCTAAATGATAGTAAGATCATTTAGAAATTCTTATTTTTTGCCAGCTTACAGTTGTGGTGGAAACAGACTATTGTAAAAATAATCAAAAACACTCCTTGGGATATATTTACTAAACTGTGGATTTGAAAAAGTGAAGGTGTTACCTATTACCAACCAATCAGATTCTAGCTGTTATTTTGTAGAATGTACTAAATAAATGATAACTAGAATCTGATTGGCTGTTATAGGCAACATCTCCACTTTTTCAAGCCACTAGTTTAGTAAATATACTCCCTGGGCTTCACACCCCCTTTTTCCCTTGTATAATAACACAGACTTAATAGGCAATAATAATAGGGGTTATTTACCTTCAGGTGAAATTATTTGGCTTGTACATGTGTTCTGACAACCTTAACTAAATACATTTCTTGTACTTCCCAATTTCTTTCTGTACTTTTTATTGTTGTATTTCTATCATAATGCAAATGATTTTTTAATTTCCCTGGGTTACTTATCTATATAGCGCTGACGTGCTCTCTATATTGGATGCAATTATATCCAGAGGACAGCTTAGTATTGTATCTCTCTTTATGATGATATAAAGTTGGGGTAAAAAAGTACAGAGGAGAGCTATTGTTTAGCAAATGTGTGAAGTATATTTCCACAGAGCTGTAAAAGCAGCATTCAAAAATACAAGTGTGACACCAGCCGTAGTGCTGCAGAGAGGCTCATGTGACTGATATAAACATTTATACACAAGACAGCAGTAAAACGGATAGCCTTGTCTTGCAAACGTGGGCTTTAAATCCCTAAAATTAGATTGTGAAAGAGATGACCGGTAATTACCAACCCATGTATTTTGAGTCTACATAAAGGCGTCAACAGACAATACTACAAATTATACAAAGGTAATACTCACCCCTCCATGGGAAGCTTCATAAGGAAACAACGCACGACACATCAAAACTGTGTTCGCCACTTTTATTTGTAAGTCTTTATAATTATGTAGTGAAGTCCAATTTTACATCATTTATTATAATATTGTATATTGTCCAATATGAGAAAAACATGAGTTTTATCAATGACGCTGATAATATAGTCCTTGATCAATGATTCAAACTCTTATTCTCCCATCAGTTTTGTCTTGGTCAACAGTGTGGCCTTGGAGGGCGATGGCTGTGTCATCTGCAGAGCAGCAGAGGAGCAAATCCGTGAGGTTTCTCGTCAGCTCAATTGCTCACGAATGGTGAGATCTATTAAGTTTCCCATGTAAATGGATGATATCTTCAATAAAATCTGTGTCATTTACATGTATGCTTAAATATTTAATGCAGGCCTTACACACTGCAATATGACAGCCACACTTGGGCTACTAGTGCAGTGCATGTGATCTAAAAAAGATTGCAATGACCTATAATCAAAATTGATAAGATGATTGTCGGGCATGCAGGTAAATGATCGGCCTCTGTGTGTGATGATATTCTGACCTCATTAATAGGCCCCAGTGATACTGGAAGTAGCCCAGGTACAAGTGTGTTTTAAGCGTGTTATCACACTCCTGCCAAGACAGAGTAGAACTCGGTTGGGGTGAATTATGTTTGGTAACAAAGGATTTAGTCTGCTTGCCAATATATTGGTGAACAGTTTGAGGTCTCCAAGGCTCAAATGTCTCAATCTTGGGCAAATACATCTGTGACCTGAAAAGGATAGAAATCGGTGAGATCACATCCCGCTAAAGTCAACAAGCAGGTAAGAAACCATGAAGGAGGCACAAGTCATGTTCCTTCTTGGGGCATGGATCTCAATCTGAATGATTTTTTCCCCCTACTGCTTTTGTTGTTTAGATTTTGTATTGTTTGTTATAATTTTGTAAGGTGCTGTGTACCATGTATGGGTCCTTGCAAATAAACATATACATACGTACATATACACACATACAAGAGCATGTTTTAAGCAATTGACTAGCCACAGATGCATTTATAGGGGTGTAAAATGTTAAACTGCTTAGGAGTACTAAATAGATTGTCCACCCAGTTGGTCTCTGTTTAGGCACATTAATAAAGACCTTTGGAGGAACTGTTGGAAACCATACAATAAAGAGGAGAGGGGGAGATATAGGCAGTGACCTTAATACATGACCATATGACACAGCTAGGGAATTCCCTGAAGAAATGTGTTTTAATGGACCTAGAAAACTTCTCTTGTGTTATCCATCTGTTCCCTAACCTTCAGAGAAGTCTTGAAGGTGGTGATGAGGGCTGCGTGAGTTTATGGGTAAGGAGGTATAGTGAAAAGAGATAGATGCAGCACTAAATATAATAGTCAGAATCTTTATAGAAATATAATTAATGCATCAGAGATTGTATCATTGGATAAGATACATTGTGTTCAGTAATACACATCATCCACTGAGAAAGGCAGGAAAATATCCATACTGAAAGCAAGTGACTAACCAAAGTGAACTAAATCCTCCCAAACCCACAATTTCCACATATTGTGCTAGAACAAAGGAGCACACTCTTCAAAATAATGGATGGTGCCCAAGTTAATCCAATCACTGCCCCCCCCCCATCCCAACCTCATCATTATACTCCATCAATCAGGGAGGGAACATGGCAATGCCGATCCCAATAAAAACATTTATAGAAGGCATAGGGATGCCTATGCACCACCTTCAAAGGTCTCTGTTCTGCTCCTTTGAGTATGAGTGGGAGTCAGCGCATGTGCAGTGAATTGGTGGGTGGAAGGTCGATTGAAATAGTTTGATTTTCTCTGGAGACCCAAAATACAACAAAGAAAATCTCTAATATATATTATATATATTTTTGAGTGGATGGGTAGATGAAATGCTAGCTAGGGCCTCTGATGTAGCATTGTTAACTTTGTAACCAGAGAGGGTGCCATATATATCCAATTTTCTGAACAGATCTGGGCGGGAGTTGTTTGGCTTAGTAAAGGTAAGGTAAGCAGCACGTCAGCTGGGAATAACCAGATTTTGTATTGATGAATGCCTAGTTGGACTTTTGATTTTAGGGTTGACACAGGGTTGACACATATTCTCCCTGCTGAAGGCTCAATTCAAAGAATGTAGATCAATGGTGAAAGTGGGCAGCCTTGTCGTGTACTATTATTTAAACTGAATATTGCCAAGCTTAAACCGTTTGTAGCAGCAGTGGAGGAAGGATTATAATATAATGCTTGTATGATGTGTAGACCAAAAGTTGTAAGAATTTGATGCATAAAGGGCCTGAATAATCTGTCAAATGCCTTCTCTGCATCCAGTGCAAAGACAGCAGAGAGCAATCTGCACCTGTTAATGTGGTGTATAAGGTTGATTATTGTGTGTATGTGTGTTATCACAGACAAAAAAAAAAAAAGACATGAGACTATGATCGGTTAATCCAATATTATACATGGTACCTGCTGCATGGCAATATAAACGCCCTATATGCATACAAAACAGAAAAGCAGTTGTTGTCAGCGCTTTTCCTTAACACTGCATATCTGTGTGTGTTTAGCAAAATGAAAACATGAGGTAATGGTTCATATTTTGATCAAAATATTTAAGCCTGCATCCCAGCGTCAAAGGCACCTCATTATATGCAGCTCCGACACTGACCTATATGCTTCAGACACCATTAAAATGCAGTTAAAATCAGATACATTCACCTCTCAGATATAGGGGCTTACTTCTAGCAAGGGCTGCCTAGTGGGCCAAACCCAAATGAGCCTTAAATAGGCTTGATGGACAGCTGCTAAGACAACATAAGGCAATATTTTGAGACAGAACCAAAGAAGAAATAAGTTTGTGCTCGATATATCCCATATCATATATGGTACCAGCTGCGTGGCAGTAGAAATGCCTAATATATATATATATATATATATATATATATATATATCTATATCAACGTTTTTCCTGAGCACTGCATGTCTATGTGTGTTTAGCAAAATGACAACATAGGTATTAGTTCATATTTTGATCACAATATTTAAGCCTGCATCCCAGCGTCAAGGGCACCTCACTGTATTCAGATTCTACACTGACCTATATGCTTTAAACACCATTGATATGTAGTAATCGGATGTACTCACCTCCCAAGCATAGGGGCTTACACCTAACAAGGCTTGATTGTGAGCCACACACAAAATAAGGTTTTAGTTGACAGCTGCTAAGACAACGTTAAGCAGTATTTTGAAACAAAACCAGAGACGAAATACCTGGTATATTATGCATGGTACCAGCTGTATGGCAATCTACACATCCTATATGTATACAAAACAGAAAAAGACAGTTGTCATCTCTTGTCCTTACCACTCCATAAACTCCTATGTATTCCCCTATATCCAGGTGGTCAGTACATCTGTTTGTAACAGCGTTTGAAGCGTGTTATCACATGCCTGCTGGGATGTGATCAAACCCGCTTGGTCGGGGTCGATTGTGTTTGGCAACAAAGGATTTAGTATTTTTGACAAAATTTAGCTACTAATTTAAGGTCCGTTTTGAGGAAGGATATTGGCCTGTAGTTTATACAATTCAAGGGTTCTTATTTGAATTGGGGATAACTAATCTTTGAGTGAGTGGTTTCGAGGTGGAATTAAGCTCCCTCTAAAGTTTTATTAAAGAGCTGTAACAGTGAGTGATTGAGCAACAGCTTTTTAATAGGGCAAGGGAAAGCCATGAGACCCTGGTGACTTTAAGGGCTTTCGGGATTTCAAGGCTAGTTCTTCCTGTTTAATGTATCTGAGGTTCATATTACATATCGACTGATCTACAGGAGCTTACATGACCTAAGGAATTACTGAATTATGGATTTTGAGTCTCGTCTGTCAGCAAATGTATTTTGGGTGTTTTAAAGGGAGTTGTACATTTTTATGAAACTATTGTTTATCACACTACGGTCGTATATTATTTCCCTTTTTTTTCTTTTTCTTTCTTTGAGCTGGGCTTGTTTGCAAAGCTCTTTTCGCCAGTAGGGCATCTGTTTTGTTACCTTTCTTGTAACATATTTCAGTGAGCTATTAGAATTTATAGGTGTTAAATTCTCCTCCAGGCTTAATAATCGGTCTATAAATGTTTGTGGACTACGTGCGTTTCTGGGCATTCTCAAGGTTTTGGTTATCATTTGATAAGTAGGTTATACTCGCATTTATTTTCCCTATTTGTTGTTTTTGTTTGCTGTGTTCAAAGTTTATGCTGACACCTCTGAAGATGGCCTCATGGGCCCCCCAGATTGTGGGTAGCTGCAGTTCTTCAGAGAGATTGTCCTCAAAATATTCCTGCAAATCACACGTCCACTAAGAGACTCGGCTAGAGAAGAGAGAATTCTTTCAAAATATACAATAGACACTATATATAAAAATATAGACTTTCTGAAAATTATTAATCATCATTAATATCCTCATAATGTGCTCAAACTGAAATAGTCACATTCCAAATAGTATACACATAACAATGTTCCACCAACCAAAAATAAAAAATTAAAATAAAAAAATGAGGAAACTAATTAGGGCGTTGCACTGTGACACTGGCTTACCTTGGCATTAGAGAGTGGAAAAAAAAAACTAAAGGGAAAGGCGGGCACCCGCTCCTCCGAGGTGGGTCCTGGTGGCTGCAGAGCTGTACAGTGACAGTAGAGACTCCCTAATTGGCCACTTGTCCAGGAACCAGGTAAAGTAAAACATACACTTATCTGGTGGAAGGGAAACATTGGGGTCTTCATACAATTGGTGTCTATGTACTAGAATACACAAACCAATCCAAACCCCCCCTTGAAGCCACAACCATGATCTTACACAGCGCATTAAAATCCAAACCCCCACATACACCATTACTTTTCTGTAAGCTTGATACATGTGTCATCTCCTTCTCAGCTCTCCACTGCATATTCCTCCAACTCCTGCCTGTAATGCATTAATTCCCTCACTGTTCTCTCCCTCCCTGATACACTGCTAAAAAACAGAACAAAAGGGGATTATGTCTGCTAGCTTCTCTTAATGTTGTATGTAAAATAAAATATGGTATCATCATTTCAAACACCTTAATTTGCCCACCTACTTTCAAAGGAGTTTAATTTATCCATAAAAGACACTAAACTAGTTATAACATATAATCAGATGACTTCACAACTACCCTCATATGTATCATGTATTGGTGAATGCATTTCTCTCACTAATGGATGGGAAGAGGGGGAGGTATAAGTGCACATTTTTGAAATATACACCAGATAGGAGTTTGGCTTGATGGCTATTTTACTACATATGTATGTGTTTCTGTTTTATTTTTAACAGAAAAATCATCCAGAGTTTGTGAAGAACTGCAGAAGTGTTGACTTGCTGCCTCCATCATCCTCCATCCTGTTACAGGTTAGAAATAGGCACAGTGACAGAACTGATAGTAACATTGACTTATGAGGGCTAGTAATACTTTTGACTTGTATTTATATTGTCACTGTGTTTTATAAACTTTCCGAATATGTATCTGTAAATGTAAAGTGCTTAAGTTGTTCTATTAAAAATGTATTAATTAAAATAATAACTAGTGTTGTAAATCAGAATTTATTAATTTGTTTCTTTTTATTTTTCCAATTTCCTATGCCTGTTGTCTAGACCCTGTGAAGGCAGCCATTTTGTGCCAACATCCAGGAGATTGTAGCCTTAAAGTTCACTAGGAAGTTGTATCATCTCTGTGGAAGCATTCTTAGTGATTGGATAGGTTGCATATTTATGTTATATTCAGCTATGTGTAGGAGACATATGTCATACATTAAATGTAGTCCAACATCGGCATTACTTACGTTCTGTATAATGTGTAGATATATTGAAATCTCATGGCTCTGGGAAACTTGTCCATTCGCCATTTTCTTTCCCTCCTAATGCATCTGATAAATCAGAGTAACCTGCCGTGTGTACTTTTTCAACTTGCTTCTTTTTCAGAAACAAATTTATTGAAAATGTTAAATTTCAGGACGTTTTGTTACATGAGCTTTATACCCAGTATGGAAATGATGTTCCTTTAAGTGAAGCTATCCATTCCATTTATTTACTAAATTATATTCTTTAGATATGACCACAAAACACAAACCTATGTAGGTATCTGATATATTGTTCTTGTTCAGCATTATCCACTGTATAGGAAAAGTGATTCTGAATGTACCGGTGAAGACGCTGCCTCTCCAGAGGAAAAGGAAGTTCTGTTTACAGAGAAATATGACGTTCTTTCAAAAGACGCCTCTCAAAAGGTTTGTGACTGAGCCATTGTCTGTTAATGTTTGTTAATCTCTAGTCAGCACTGACCATACTGGGAAGGAGCGGTGTCGCTTGGACTTGTAATATTTAGTAATTAACCCATTCATTATGGGGATATTTTACACCTTTGTGTTTTTTTGCTTCCTGTTAATATTTTATTTAACCTAATATTTGTAACCAAGTGAATATCATATTATTTAGGGTCAGATTAGCAAAAGGGATTTGGTTAGTTTATGTGCATACATTGGGTAATTTAGTCTCTCCTCTGCTTTGTTTCTGACAGAACAGTGCATAAAATCTCCCCATTTTTGTTTTTTGTTAGTAGATTAGTGATATCTATAGAGAAATCCTGGTGCACTGATCCGGTGGTAATCATTAATACGATTACCACTATTCCCACACCCATTTCACCTACAAAAAAAAATCCTAAATTTTTAAAAAGCGATGATAAAATTTATAGACGTACCTTTAAAGCGACTCTGCAGATCACCGATGGACCCGAATGCTGACCGCAAGTGATTTTGATTGAAGAGGTGTCTGGCGCTACTGTTTACTGTCTTTGCGACTTGTATTCATCTGAATTTAAAGTGGCAATGTCGGGTTAAGTGTTTAAACACTTAACCTGCTGGGGCCCGACATTGCCACTTTAAATTCAGATGAATACAAGTCGCGATGACAGTAAACAGTAGCGCCAGACACCTCTTCAATCAAAATCACTTGCGGTCAGCATTCGGGTCCATCGGTGATCTGCAGAGTTGCTTTAAAGGTACGTCTATAAATATTAACATTGCTTTTTTTAAAAATTTCGGATTTTTTTGTAGGTGAAGTGGGTGTCGGACCTTTCGAAACCGAAAACCGTACCCAACCCCACTGATCTACCTTGCCAAGATGTCTCTATATTAGGATTAGTGATCTCTGTGGTAAATCCATCCTGGTGCACTGATCTGCCTTGCCAAGACATCCTGTGCACTGTACCTGTGGCTCTTCCTTAGTGACCTCTCTTATGACATCCTGGTGCAATGATAAGTGATCTCTCTTCTGTTGTTGCATAAAACCAGAATGGATGGGAAACTGAGTTACCTAATGCCCATGTGCTCTAGATCTTACTCTGTTTGACGTGATATTGAACAGACGCCATTTGTTATTTGCATACACCCCAGGGCTACTGGTATGTTTCCTTCACGCAGACCATATTACACAATCCATTGTGTCATTTACTGGAATAAAAAAAAAATGTAGGAAAATGTACGTCAGGATCTGCTTTATTTGTGCCCATGTGATATTGGACTTTTTGCTGAGACGATTGAGCTGAGGCAAAGCCATTGTAATATTACAACAGAGACCCTGACCATGTTATGGATAAATCTGTAATGGTCATGTGAGGTGCATAATCACAAACACCTACTCTCAATCACTTCATACATTTCACCTCCAAACGTGTACACAAATTGCCTCAACTCACACATTTATAAGTAGATCAACTCAATCCTTCCTCTGTGCACCTCCAACTGTTCTGATAAGTTTATCATGATTATTACCCGCTGTAACCTCTGCTTCGCTGCACCACCCTGGAGCCTGTAGGTATAAACTCTACCCTTTGATTAACCACACCTTCTCGAACTTTAGACGTCGGCTATGGGAAGGTTCTAAAGACACACGCTGCTTCTTTCCTGTAAGTGTTATGTAACAGAGAGTCACTTCTTGTTATGGGTGTCTGCCAGGCCTCCCCTCCAGATAACATAACAGACTGACATGTTGGATATCCGGGTTATTACACTCCACTGCCTCACTGACTGTTAGAGCAGGGGTGGGGCAAGAACGGCATTTAGACCATGTAATTGGGGAGCGCTATTGAAACTAGGACAGCCCTGGGTCCCAAACTTACCTCACTGTTAATAAAGGGGTTGGGTGCTACAGAAAGAGTGAATTTATTGTATCTACCATTTGCAGTATGTGACCTTTGTGAGATGATTGGAGAGAATAGGGGAAATGCGTGGTTTTATCAGGGAAGCACTGACCCATGCCTGCACCAGGCCCAACTTCACCACTTATTGTTTCCTTACCAAACTCTTCTTCTTGACCTTACCCTCTTGTCCCCAGGTCACAAACGCTACTTCTACTTTGTAAATTTATAATCCTACTTCCTCCTCTAGTCCCTGTCTTCCTCATGTCACTCCTATCCGCCCCTCAGTATTCCCCATTAACCTCTGGACAAATTGTTGCGCTATGCTCTTCCATACTTTACTTCTGCTGATAGTTATTTAGCGGTGTGATCCCAGCCTCAGAACTATGCTGATTGGCAGTCACTGGGCAGAGACATGCTTTTTATACCTATCCCTGGTGAACCATGGGTAAGATGGACCCGTGGCTGGCGTTATACTGATAATTTTACCTGCAGTTGAGGCCTATTTGCAGTGTAGATGAAGTGTGAAAGACGAGTGAGCATTAGTGGGTAAAGGTTCTGTGCATTGTGTTACCGTAACATGCTGGAGACTCTGCAAAGAAGCTGTGCTTGGTGCCTATCTGCAAATTAGACCTTGCAGTATTGCTGCTAATGGGATTGTTTAATGTGTGCAGACAGGATTTTATCTACTGAATGAATGTATAATAAATTTGCTAGTTTATGGCATATGAGTTGATACATCTCAAGTGTCCACATATTTATAGTTTCTCTGCTCTTATGTAGCTGCTGCAATTGGTTCAACCAAGGCTGATCTTAAGTGGCCACACACACAGTGCTTGCACAGTGCTGCATGGAGCTGTCCCGGAGATCAGCGTCCCATCATTCAGCTGGAGGAATAGAAATAACCCGAGCTTCATTATGGTATGACTCGTTAAATATGTTGTAGAATATGATGGAATTTTGTGATTTATTTAACAAATAATGCTTTATTGTATTTATATTGTTTTTCATTTCTTATAATAGAGTACAGTAACTACTTTTTGCCTCCAGAAATTTGTAGCAGTTGCTGTCTATAGACCTTATTTGGGCGCTTACAAGATTTGGACATAAACAGCGGTGACCATGCGTCACTTCTAGGCTATAATAAATGTATTAGAAGGTTGTTGTTAACTAATTAAAGGAGAACTAAGGCCATCATATCATCCTCCAGGTGCTCCAGTTTCCTCCCACAATCAAAAAAACATACTAGTAGGTTAATTGGCTGCTATCAGATTGACTCTAGTCTGTTAGGGAATTTAGATTGTAAGCGCCAATGGGGCGGGAACTGATGCGAGTTCTCTGTACAGCGCTGCGGAATTAGTGGCGCTAAATAAATAAATGGTGATTATCATATTGGGGAGAGTTTCTGAAAAAATACCATTCTGGATGGACTAGTGGATAGTAATAGCTGTGGTTTAATCAGCATTAAAAAGCTCAGAAACATGTACATGTATTAAAAAATAGTGATAAAAAACTCCTTTACCATTCATGTGTAGACTATCTGTGAAACATGTGAGGTCACTTTGCGAATGCAGTTAATACTGGGCAAGTCACATCTGCCACTAAGAAACATGACTCGATGACTAGAGCACCAACTCTTTTCAGAGAGTTGCAGGAGATGACAGAAGTAGTCTTCTGGGAATTATTACAGCTGGTTCCTGGTGATGAGCAGTCTCCTGCATTGCTGCAGAACTGAGTGCAGCATTCACTGGAATTATTAGAAGATAAGCTCAGCTGCTCAGCTTTCATACACATGTCCTTAGTCCACGACAATACTCTTTTCTATTTAGGCATAACCGACATTTAGTCCCTGCCACACAAATATTTTTGGTTGTCGGATTTAAATTTACTTTGTTTTAATGTCAGTACAATTTAGTGACCGTTGGTAACGTTAGGAGGAATTTGTGTCTGGACATTATGGTATATTCAAGTCATTTGTATTTCACAAGTATATGATGTAATGGAACCATTTATTAATGAAATGACAAACTGGTCTACATCCCTAGAGTTGCAAATTACACATTGTGGCTGATGCAGCGAGTACTGCGCCAATTTGTGCAGTGTATCTTGTAGTAAACCGCCCTGCACATGCCAAGAAAGTGTGTATACATATGTGTGGCCATATGCAGCTTTGGGTGATCTCACCACATTAGCCTGCTTCTGGAAGGGAGGGGGAGAGTTCTAATGTAGGCCGAATACTGGAAGGGCAGACCAGGAAAAATATTTTATATTTATATATATATATATATATTATATACACACACCTCAGAAAGTTGTATTATCTGCGGGCGGTCGGAGGTATAAATAAATATAAATCGGGCATAGATTAGGCTTTTGTGTGCATGTTTATGCAGAACATTGTTGTGAGACTAGAGGTTTTTTAAGTTTTACCGATGCTGAATAAGGAATGTGTTTCTTGCACCTATAACAAATGGATACAAACATGGGCGCAGGCGAGACATAAATTTCTGCGACGTGCCTGGCATAAACTCGGGCACAGATGCTGCTGGTGCCGACCTCCACAGATCTTAAGATGAGTTGTGTACGACTCAACGTATGGGCGTAAATATGCTATTTTTAGGAGCAGTTTTTAGTGTAAATTATAGCAAATGTTGCTGCTTGAGTAACCCAGGGAATTGTATGAAGTTTCTTAGTTGTCGTTACCTGAGGCCCCCACGTTGCTAGAAGAGCTCTAGCTACGATAGTGACAAAAAGTGGGATTCTTGGCGAATTTTTAAAGCATTGGGTAAGTTACCGTGTAAATGTCAGTTAGAGGATCCTAGAAACAACTTCCTGTGTTTCAAACTTAAACTTACATATTATAAGGAATAATGTTCTGTAAAATAAAAGGATATTAGAAGTTACATTCTTCTCCAGAAACTTACATGATCATGAAAATCCATGGTGACTTGTAGCATTCTTACATTTTACTATGGTAAGTGTACCGGGAGCGTATAGCAGCCTCCCGCCTCTAGAATTAGAGCCAAAATGCCATGATTCTCAGTGAATCGCAGCATCCAACTTCTTCAAGCAGGGTTTCCTTTTTTTTGTGTTCGATAAAATGTTAGGGATTTAATATTCTATTTAATAAAAAAAAAAAAAGTTAAAATACAAAATGGCATATTCAATTAAGTATAAAGATCACTGATACGTGATTCAACTGACAACACGTTACCGCGTCACCCATAGGGCTGTGAAGGGAAATCTGCGTTGTTGCTGTAAAGTACCGTCACTTTACATGCACAGCCGCGCATATCCACAATGTTTAGACTTACTTGAACATGCCCCAAATAATGACTTCAAATCTTGAAAAGGAACAAGAAAAAAAACCTTGTTTTTCAGGATCTAATAGAGGGAAAACTAAAATAGTGCATTTTGGTTGTTTTTTTTTCTTGTGGCTTTCCAATCCATAGTAAAATAAGTGCCAATAGTTTCTATGTTGTTTATAACAATGTTTGTGGCTTTTTTTTTTATTATTTGAAATAGGGGTGATTTAGTAAATCATGTAATGATGGCATGTTGGGATTAGAGTTGCCTCCATCCTGTCCTCCCAAAAATGTTTTTTTTCTTTTTCCCCCAAAGTCCTGATTGGACAGTATGGAAGAACACAGGCAGCCGACAGCCCACGATATGCCCTTAATAAAATCTCACATGGAAGCAAATTCCTTCCTGGACACTTTGGATTCCATTTCTTAACACGAGGCTGCTGTCTATTTTCAAACGCTCGTCCTTTTCCAAAGTAAAATGAGAAGGGATTTGGTCATATTTTTGCCTAGAATAAGCTTATGAAACGAAACACAGCCAGCTGTTAATGTTTAGACCACTCACATTGCAATCTCCTAGCCCAGAAAAACTAACTATTTCCTTTGTTTTAGGAGATAAATGGGTGAGCAGTGTTATTACAGTTTGTTTTTCTCCCCAGGGACTAATCACAGCTGAAGACTTTTCCCTTGAGAAATGCTTTCTGCCAACAGAGAATACAGTTCTCTACATCTACTGGGTGGCAGGTGTGCTGCTCTCCCTCTATGCTGTAACTTACTTATTGCCACCAAGTACTTTGAAGTCCTTCTGCTACACAACCAAGCAAAAGCCTGTGTAAGAATGTGAGGTGGCTACATCCTGCCCAGTACACCAGTAGTCTGTCAATATTTTTTTTTTTGCTAGAATAGACCAGTACATTTTACCAAATATATATTTATTAAATGATGTACCTGTACAATATGTGACTGTTACCTATAAATTAAGAAAAGAAAATTCCTTCATTGATTTAATAGCCATATCACCTGCTGGACAGTGTATATGCCTCTGTGTGAATTGGCCGATGGACACTTCCTTTATTGTCATCCTCGTTCAGTAGAGTAAATGTGATTGTCTATGATATTTATTGTATGTCATTTTTAAATTTGGTAAAACTTCAGCCTTAATGAAACAGGCGAGCATTTATTTTGTCACAAGTCTTTCAAAAAGTGAATGAAATGGGATGTAAACAGAGATAGCGGTATAACAAAACAAAAAAATGTCCATCCTTTACGAAATGTATAAGTTCCACTAATAAACAGTCCTAACTCTTGTTATTACAGGGGTGTAGCCAGAGGAACAAGAAATGAGGGTCTAAAAGTGGCTTCAATATGTTGCAGGAAATACCAGCACATACCCATTAAATACACCACTCTTTACTTTGGTACTCATTCCCACTGGGTTTAATGTGACTTTTCAGTCAAACAAGTTATGTGGCAAGGGGCTCCAACAAACATTATTACATGTTTTGTCTTGTAAATTAGACAAGCCAACCGTTTGCTGGCCTGTATTACGGGTAAGGCCACAAAGGCCCAGACCTATGAAGGTGGGACTAAAGGGCAGACATGCAGGACAGCAGCTACTGCTCGGCACAGCTCTTAAACACAAGCAGAAAGTCATATGTCTGAGCACTCAGCTAGTACAGCAACTGAAAATTCAGTTCTGCATACAAAAAGTGAAGACTCAAGTTGCTGATGGAGCGCTCCAAGGGACAGCATGGCTTTTTATTTCTATGCCGACAGATGATTCTGCAAAATGTCAACATACCGTATTGGAGGAATATACAAAGAGGCTGCACCAAGCCTTTCTACAACCTGTGCTGTCTCTTATAGTGCCCAACCAGTACAATATATGGAAAGATCAGTTCCAGGGATGTGAAACTGATCATTCAAGTGAATAATCAAAGCGCTATACTATCTCTTGGCGAGCCCCTTCAGTAAAGTCATTTGAAAGGTCAATTCTGGATGGGTAGAAGATCTTTCACATTGCTGTGTAACCAAGTTCCACGAGCTGGTGCGAGGGTATGGAAGTGTGGCAGAGGGCGGCACAACAGACCTGGATAATGATGAACTCGGCCCTGACTGTGATCTGGTTTTCTTCCAAGCTTTAGTGTTCAGTGCTTGCAAAATATCGCGTGGCCCCTCCCCCTACACAAGTCATAAGGAAGGCGGCAACTGGAGAACTGATGGTATTTAACAAATCTTAAGTAATGTAGTCTAGAAAGACTCGTCTTAACCGCTGTTATTGCAACAGTAATTTTAGACAATGTACAGGTTATCTCTGACATAGATAATCTAGACTCACATACATAAAACACCTAAGTATAAAATATAAAGCAGTGTAGTAGTTACTAAAAAGGACATGCCTTATTGCTACAGCAGTTCTTGCTCATATATAGATATATATATATATATCTATATATTTCTATATATAGTATTGTACCACAACTTCTTTAGAGAACATTTGCATAAATTATTCAAGTTTGAGAAATATATTCACACATATCAATTCTATAATATTTAAAATAAACCAACTTTCTAATGTGTCTCTTTATTAAAAGAGAAATGAAAATGTCATCTTGTAATTTATCAGGCTAGACAAAGATTTCCACCATTTTGTTTCCCCTCCTCGTCGTGCTGCTGCGGACAGGTAGACAAAGTTTTAACCAATGCTGCCGTAGTATTTTTGTTTTTCTTCTTTTAACATTCACAATATCCTTGCAGCAATACTGTGAATGTTGGATCCATGATGCAAAAATGATCAAAAAGATCTTCTAAAAGTAAGGTTTAAAAATAAGAATAAAATCCTTGGTTCCCACTTAAACACCACTAGGCTGCAAATATGAACAAATAAATGGAATCCAATTTGTTTTGTTTTTTTTTTGTTTTAAAGCTGAGACTCTCCACTTCCTCCTGCGCCTACACATAAAAACAGAAGTAAAACAAAAAAAAGGCATGTTTGCTGCAACAACTGGTCATTGTAGGACCTTATTTGTAAAGGTAAGTGGTTAATTTGCATAATTTATAATTTTTTTTTGTTTTCTTTTTTTTTTGTACTAAAGAGCATTTCCTTCTTTTTATATAAACCAGAAAAAAACTAAATTCTACAGATAGTTCCTACCCGCAGTCACAGCTGCAGGCAAGTTTTGACATCAAGCTGTACAGCGCAATCAAAAACATACTTACATCTTAGCTCATTTTACAGGTACAGCCATAATCAAGGCACAAAGATCTTCTACAAGTATTATTTTTTTCAATAAAGTTGTACAAAATAATATTACATTTTACATCTGTACATCATAATAAACCAGCAGTTAAAACAAAATCAAAAAAGAAAAAAAAAAAAAAAAAATCTATATAGAGGACTAACGCCCAATAATGATCTAAGGCTAAAAGATCATCTGTGGACAGAACGTATAATATCAGTGAGGGTGGTAATTTGATTTTTCTCTTCTGCCTTGACGTGAGAGGCTGAAAGCAGCTGCAGTTTGAATGCCTGAGGTGTGCAGAAACACTTAGCCACAATACACCATAAAAAATAAAAAGGTAAAAAAATTGCTTGACTTTGCCTCTTCATTACCTACTTTATGTACTGTTCCCGAAACATTCGTTATACTATTCAGTGTCACAAAAGGCCTGCAGGCCACTGCTCTGCAATGTCTCACAAGCCTCTCCCTTCACCCGAAGGCATAAAGAGCAGAGGTCACTTTACCAGTTGACCTGCAACTCTACAATGCTAACATTTGTGACATATTAATAAATATCTCTGGTGCTGCTACATTGTGTGTATATTTCCTCAACAGTTTTTTTTTTTTTTGTTTTTTTGTTTAACCTGATACAAAGTGCATTATTTCTTTATTTCCTCCATCAAGTACTCTTCAGTGTCATGTTAAAGAAAAATAGCTATAATAAAATAAAGTAAACCCACACAGGGATAAGTCTGAGCATAGCGCCATCTAAAAGATGGGTACACGTTACAAGGGCTGACGCCCGTAAGAAATAGTAAAAAACAAAACAAAAACTAAAGAACAGAGGTAGCCTAAGGCTTAGTGGAATGGTATTAAACCCTTCTTGTTCAGAGAGCCACATAAAGCAAAAGCTACTGTTCAAAAATGTTTGTCCCTTCTCTGGATGTCTGAAACCTCTACCTCAGCATAATTTAACTTAGCGCCCCTCATCCTTACCCCCCCAAAGAGGTCATTCCATCCTCCTACCCCTCACTAAAATGTGTAGATCATTATATAATTTATATCTATCTGTACACATTATATATTCTAGGATTAATAACATGAACATTAAAAAGGTGCAGTAATATTCAATAAAAAAAATTACGATTTGATATTGCCTCTCAGGACACCTCTTCTCTAGATTAATCCCACTCTTCATTCTGGAGAACTCCAGAGACAGCTGCTCGCAATGTAATGGTTTCTTGGGTAACGGGGAGTGTATAGAGGGACTGCTAATGCCTCTTATTTGAGAAAGGCCAAGTTATTCTCTTGAAACTACCCTCCAAAATGATTGCAGATGTGATGACAACACATCCTTGTGACTGCACACAGAGATGGGCAGTTCCACTTACTTTTGTTTGGTTACACTGCACAAGGTGACTAATACATATAATGTGGACAATGTCATAAAGTGTATTTGTCACCGTGACACAGTGAAGGCAGCAACTTTATGGGCTGAACGGATGCTCATGAGAAGTAATCCATCAATTTACTAGAGGTAACACCACTGAGGCACCAAATTCCTCAACCTTCAGTGACTCCTCCAGTTCCTAGTGAATTAATATGCTGATTAGTGTATACTATGGGACAGCACAGTGGTTAGCATTGCCACCTTACAGTGCTGGGGTGTAGCGTTCTACTTCCAACCATGGCCCTAGCTGTGTGGAGTTTGTATGTCCTCCCCATGTTTGCCTGGGTTTCTTCCGAGTGCTTTTCCTCCGACGCTCCAAAAACTAATTGGTAGGTTAATTGGCTGCTGACTAAAATGGAGCCGTGTGTGTATGGTAGCAAAGTTAGACTATAATCCCCGAAGAGGAAGGGACTAGTGTGTTTGACACATTCTCTGTACAGTGCTGTGTAATATGGTGGCACTATATAAATAAATGATGATGATAATGGTTCAGCCCACAAAATGTCTGTTTTCACTGTCTGTAGGTTACAGGTACATTTTAAGAAATATCAAGGTCCACTGTAATTAGAGTGAACCTGTATTATGTAGTTTATAATGAAAAACCTGAATTTTAAAGTAATAGTCTGGTCACTTTATGAACATTAGTCCCTTTTAGCAGGAGGGTGTATGTGAAGCTACTGCCCATTGCATGCTCAGCCTAGCAGGGAGTCTGTAGATGGACAGTCGTCTGGGGCACACTACATATGTAAAGTTAGGCTTGGGAGCTATTTTATGATCCTGCCTCTTACAAAAGTGGCTGCGTAGGTGAGAAGTGGCCGGGTACATGAGGTGCAAAAGCCAAAGTCTATGCTCTGAAAAAAGGCCAATAGGTTTCGTAGTTACGGGAGTGAGCAGCACTGGTTTAGGGGAATGGTTTACGAAAAAAAGGAACAGAAAAGTGTCATGTGAAAGAAAACAAAAGAAGGACACAAATCGTCCTTGCGCCTAAACGGAAAGTAAAAACTTGGTAAGAAAAAAAATCCTTGCTGAACAAAAATATCAAAATAAAAGGAAAGAAGCCTAGAAAAAAAGTGCGCTGTAGGGATGTTCCACCCTGGGTGGAGCAGTACAGAGGAAGAGAGACAGAAAAAGTAGCAAAGGATTTAAAACCACAGGCTCCACGGTGAGTACGATTACAAGAGTTCATATTGGCGGAGGTGCATTCTCTGGATGATATCTCGACAGTCATTGAAAACTCTGCGAATGTTCTCCGTGTCTACGGCGCAGGTAAAATGAGGATAGCAGTAATGTCTTCCGTCACCACTCGCCGTGCTTATCCTCTGCGTAAACAAAAGAACACATCTTAGTTTAGGTACTGTCAGAGCAGGTTATTTCATATGATCCTTTGTAGATGGAGATATATTGCAGGGGATTATTGCAATATGTTAAATGTTATCTTATACCCTGATTCAGAGACTAAATCTCATGATTGGAGGTGTGCCAATTTCACCAGGAATACCATCTCTGCTTACACCATGATGTAGTCATACAGATTGTGGCTCTGTGCCCTTCCTCTCCTACATAACATTGGCATCTATGGTGGACGTTCATTAAAGCTGCATTCATACCCACTGCTCCCCATCACTGGAGCCCGGGCTCTGTCTCACAGCAATGGCTGAATGCTGGGACTGTACGATGCGCGGAAAAGATGCATGGTCACAAGCAACAGTATCACGCTGCAAGCACGGACTTTGCAGCTTCCCATTGGTCGTTTTCCTCACACCCATCTCACGTGGCCATTTTAAAATATTGAATGGTGGTTTCCACTGTTAATCAGGAGCACAGCTTTAAGCTTTTAAAATATTTCGTATCAGATCCTTCTGTAAAGTATTTACTGACTTAGAGGGGCATAGTCAATTAGCTGCGATGTTCCTGCCAACATTATGGCTGCGCACATTACAAGTACTATAGTACTTCAATATTGCAGATTTCTACTCGCACCTCTACGAGGGGCCAAGAGATATCTGTGATGTTACATCTCTGCGGAGTGCCTTTGGACCATTCCGGGGGCACGCCGCGACTAGCTGAATATGTCCCCTAATGTTACATCAGGGGCGGACCTAGATTTTATGTTTAGGGGGGGCGATTTTGCATAATCACTCCCCTCGTTTACTGATTGGCTGGCCCACCCCCTCCCGGTTTGATCGGCGGCTGGGACCACTCCGATTGTCTTGGCCCACATTTAGCCCCGCCTTCCGCTTGCGATTAGCCCCCCCCTGGATCCGCACTCTGTTACATGGTCTTAAGAATCAAACAGTTATCAACAAAACTGATGGCAGTCAAAAAGACTCATTGGGGGTTATACATAAATTGCGTTTTGTAGTAGTAGTTTATTGGACTAAATGCATTTTGGGGCAAGAACATTTTAAATGCTAAAAAATAGAATTTTACAATCACTTTCTGAATGTAGCTCATTTTAAAGCTACCTTACACTTTTTTAAAATGGAAAAAACAAGTTTTTAAACAACTTTCTGTATGTACATCATCTTATTGCTATTTCTTTTATAGCATCAAAAATTAAGAAAACCTAATTTAAAGTAAAATCACTCCTATTTTTTTTTTTTTTAACTCCATAAATCATACAAGACATTTTTATAGAACAAACAAAAAGAGCCAAGAGAGATATTGCGTTAGAAAGTCCTGGTCTGTTTGTGGTTTCAATAAAACAAAACTGTGTGGTCTACTATCTGTCCTAATTGTGGATGAGAAGAAACACGGCATTTGAACACTTACTAAAAACTCATCACGGATGAAAAACTTGGCCCTTGTCACTTTGGGATCCTCTCCTGCATCTGGTTGTGCTGCAAACGAAATTTAGAAAAATAAGTACAATGTTAGCATATATATATGTACAATATTCTCTGTACAATGCTGCACAATATGGTGGAGATAGATAGATATTATCTCTCTCTCTCAAATATATATTTATATTTATTTATTTGTGGTGTTTTTGCCTACAATAGTGATCATTACAGAGACTGCAGCATTGGTGTAGTAAGGGCTGAGATTATTGAAAGTGGATTCACCTCCTGTTAAATGTATGCAGAGTAACAGGTCATGTGCGGATTACAATAAATATCTTTATTTTAGACAGGTCCATTGTGCTTTCAGTAGTCAATTCTTACCATCGTCGGGTACAGTGTAGCGCACATATTCTGGAAAATAATCTTCTATTTTCGATTTTCCTGCCAAGACCTTTTCAGCTAGCATGTCTTGTTTGTTCAAAAATAAAATTACGGAAATAGTTCGTAACCACCTGTTGAAAGGATGAAACATATTTAAGAGATATTCTGGACCCTTACCATGATCTGCAATGGAAAGCTGCATGGACATCAGAACCAAAAGATGACATTCCACGATGACTTACATAACAAATTATATGAAAATATAACTGCTCTATTCAGGTCTGAATGACACCTTCTCATTCAGTAAATTCTAAGCAGGCTTGTATACCAACAAATCAGAGTGCACCCTGAAGCCATCTCTTTGTTATATATTGTTATATATTGGACAAAAGGAACATAAAAAATTAATACATATATAATTACTATATTGTTTGCTGTCATGTATGTGTGTTTCATGTACTGTACGCCATCACAAGTGGATTTTTTTTCTGATATAATATATATATTTTATACTAAGTGACATACTATGCTAAGTAAGCGGGTGTAGTAATTGATGCATGCCTTTCATTTGTCGAAAACTATTCATTTTAGGCTTTTGTACAATCAACATTACATTTATTTTTGGCAACTTCACAGCTTGTATACTTTTAGATGGGACCCCAAGTGTCAGTGTGCCAAAGTTCTGGGACCCCAAGATGCGGTTTCTAATGTATTGCTTATTTGTCAATCAGGAGGCCACAGCCGCAGACTCCATGGCCCTCCTTGGGCTGCTGACCAATGGATAGAGGTACCTGTGCTCTAGATAAAGATTTCAGCATTTACAAAATATAGCATTGTACCTGTTGTTCCAGATACTTTTGAACAGGTCCAGTGCTTCTCGTAGTCTGTTTGTGTTATTGTCTTCTCTTATAACCATGTTGTAACTGCTACTCGCAACTACAAAAATGATTGCTGTGACATCTAGGACAGAGAAAAAGCCATTACACTATGTACATCCACCGATTAATAAAGCAAAATGAAGTTGCTGTACACTGATTATAATGCGAATAAGAAGTGGTCCTTGGTATGTAGAGTGCCAGGTATAAGAAAAGGACGTATTTAATTTGAGGGATGCCCCAAGTCCAAGTTTCTGCAAATCCCAAAGGTTTTCAAGCAAGATTTATGTTTGACCAAAATCTTAGGATTTGGACCCTGAATCCTGATCTCCCTGTGATATCAATGCACAGGGCACAAGATAAAAATTACAGATAAGATTTACGTTTCAGGCCTTGCTTAGTTTTCATATGCAGTTTGGTATTCAGCCAAAAGCAAAAAAATTGATTTTCTGCATCCCTAGTTTAACTATATAACACTACTAATACAGGGCAGTATTACCTGTATCTAGTATCACTGGTTATTCCTTACACACTGCGTTACTGCTACATTAGCACTGTCTGAATTACTTCCCGTCATTTCTCATAGTACTAGTACTGTCTGATACAAATTATTTCTCAAAAGGTGTAAGTAAAAAACAATGGTGGTTGTCACAAAAGTTGCCATTGTAGTATAAAATACATAGCTATGTCATTTGTAACATTATTTGTGATCTCCGTAACTAAATGCCGGCAATTCAGTCAAGTAAATATTGTTGAATATTGTCAATATTCAACAATTGTCAATACTCTGACATTTAATAATTCTCCTTCCTCTATTAATCAGACGGTTTTCTAGTCTGTACTTATCAGAAAGGTTGTACAAAACTTGCACATTACAAATTAATGAACTGAGATCTAAAAAAAAGGCCAGTGGGAATAATTTGAAAAAGCAAACAGCAACCTACCATTAAAACATTGGATCCACTTTCGTCTCTCGTCTCTTTGTCCTCCTACGTCAAACATGCTGTTGAAAGACACAAGTAACACACTGTTAGCAGGAATGGCTTGTCACTTAGGATGCTTTAGGACACACAGTAGGTTCATTCCCATATACTATATGTAGAGCCCATTACAATACCACAAACTGAGAGTTGTGCAAGTGTGTGATGGGCTAGGAGTGTGGCGTTTGGCTGTGATGTCACACTCCCACTCTGAGGAGCAGCGTGGGTAGGAGGTCCTGCTGAGTATATAATGCTATGAATGATGCCAAAGTAAGGAAAGTAAGGTGTTGTATTTCTCATGTGATTTTCATCTGTTTTACATGTGTCACAAAATATGTGACCAGTAGAAGGAAGGTACAGTGGTCTATGCACAGGTCTCATGTATTCCAATCATTACATATTGTGGTATCAGGCAAACTATTGTTTCATATGTATTATGTAAAACACTAAGGGGTGTATTCAATTGTTAGTGGTAACGCTGATAAACGGGCGCTCAAAAAATCTTAGCGTTAATACGGTAATTACTCGCGGAATTTCAGCTCGCCGCTCAGCGAGCTGAAATACCGCGAGTAAACTACTGTATTAACACTTTTCGCGCGCAATATTACCGTATAAACGGTAATATTTTTTGAGCGCTTGTTTTTTAGCGTTACCGCTAACAATTGAATACGCCCCTAACACTGCTATTAGTAACTGTTGCTAGCTACCGGCTTCCAGAAATAAAGGAAGTCGCAGACGGTGTAATGCTCCGAGTGTGCGTTCAAAGACAAGCAAAAAAAAGGTATCTGCTCTTTATACAATATTTGTCTTTTGTGTTGGTTATAATACACATTGCTTTGGACTGCAGTTATACCTGGTACAGATTCCACACAGACATATTTGTGTTTACCGATATACATACATCCTAGTCTAACTCGAAGCAGTCTGGAACTCAACAACCACAACTTCCATTATTTTAAATGCCACAAAATTGGTGTAAAAAACAAACAATAGGAATAAAAATAACTGGAGCACTCACTGGAAATTTACTTTGTCTACTTGAAATCGCGTTTCAAAAATCCCTGATGTCAAAACTCTGCATCTTAATAAATCCTGTAAGATAAGATAATAACATTGATCACACATAAATACTAAAACATATTCTATTGGTCACATGTATGTAGTCACCCACAGTACGAGTGTCAATGTGACCAATGTACAAGCATAAGGCCATCAGGGCTATTTACACTGCACATAACTGGCCACTTAATGTTACGAGTATGCCATTACCACACAGAGTATTACTACAAGTGCTGCAGTGGCTAATCCACGTGACCAAGCCGATCATATAGAACTAATCGATCTTATAGCCGATGTATGACATTACGCCCAGTTGTGTACATAACTTGCTTGATTTGTTTTAAGTGAGAAAAACAAGAGATACAGAATCAGGGCCATTTAGGACTTATCCCTGGCCATGATCAGCGAGCCCTTAAGTTTGTATGCAACACAAAATTTATATTTTTCAACTTTATCCTAAAATACTGGAGTATCACATGCTTCCAGATCTATGCAGTCTGCGATGATTAACACTTTTAGGGCTTGTACACAAACTGGTGTTAACATTATGTGTTCTAGGAGCCTGATAAATATGCTTTAATGTAAATCAATGGTCCTCTACACCTGGCCTCGCCAACCTGTGGCTCTCCAGGTGTTCTGGGACTAGTAGTTTCACCATACCTAGTCCCAGCTAATGACTGGCCATCTACTGGCAAAGCATGCTGGGGCTTGTAGTTTTACAACTGGGAAGCCACAGGTTGGCCAGGACTGCTCTACACAAATGCTTTCTGGCCAGCGGTCACATTGACTTGCATCGGTTTCAATGTTGCCTGCAGCATTTACAAGCATTAATGGTTGGTACAATATAATGGAAGATTATGGGAGCACTCACTATGCTGCAGAGATGGTTTGAGAACATGTTTGGAATGCTCTGATAAAATAGAGCACAAAGTACAAAATAAGCCTTCTTAATGCCTGTGTACACAAGCCCTTAGACTTATGCCTATAGTTACGTTTACATTTGGGGTATAGTTTAGACTCATGTTGTGGGTAAAGGACAAGAAACTCTTAGCACAGCTTATTAATGAAAGGCTGAGGTCTCGTCTTGCCTGGCAATATTCAATTTATTACTACAAATTAGCCTGTGGTATACATAATAGGGTAGGCTATTCAGTGTATGACTTACTGAACTATCACCTCATGGATTGTCAGTTTACACCATTCACATGATAGATGTGCCCTAAAACACCGCTTACCTGATCTGTCGGTGTGTAGTCATTTAGTCTGACATGGTCGATTCTCTCTAGAAAGCTAAAAACAAAACACAAATTGTTACTAGTGAACATAACTCACCAAGATATGCATTTGGTTATTTCACATGTACACGATATATAAAATCCATACATCTGTGAGATTTCTGATGTTTTCTAGACCAAATTTAAAAGGAAACCTGAACACACAATGTTTGTACTTTCACTTCAAATGCTTAACCACTAGGTGGCGGAAGACAACTATATCAAGGACCTGCAAAGGTTTTCAGCTGAGGAAAGGAGGGAGTCTTTCTATCAAGCACAATAACACCCAGTCTGTTACACAACACATACTTGGGGCTCCCTCCCATGTGTTCCAGTTTTCCCAGCTGAGATCTTTAATGTTATTTCTCTTATTTCCCCATTATTTAGACTGCTGAGGAATCGCACCAGTATATGTAGAGATATAATTCTATGTCTGTCTCACATCATTGAGCACAGTGTATCTTAACTCCAGTCCTCATGCACCGCCAACACCTCGTGTTTTCAGGATTTCGTTAATCATGCCCAGGTGACTTCGTCCACTTATTATCCCACCTGCTTCCACAGACAGAAATCCTCAAAACATGAACTGTTAGCGGTGTGTGAACATGGTATATACTGTCTTTTATTTTATTTTTTGGCCTGAGCAACAAGTTTTTTGTTTCAAAATTACGGGAGCATTACACATGCTAAGAATAACAAGACATCTTAAAAGATGAGTTGGGCAAACCTGAAGCAGAAGACTCAACACCACCACAGGAGTTACATTTATTTTTCTTAATCCCCCCTAACTTGCTACTGGTGTAATAGTACCCTTATATCATCTGTGAGCTTCAACCTTCATCGCGACTCATCTGTAGAACAGATAATTAAAGATCTTTTCTTCTATTTGGTGCTGTCTGCCAGGCCTGCATTTCTATTGCTCTCATCCTTTCCACAACTCTGGACCCCATTCCCTAGGCAGGCAGACTATTCTACACGACCATACAGAACCATATACCAGTTTACTCTTCTCAGGGCTAATTTTCAAAAATGTATATATTTATCATAAATAGCGCAGAGAAGTTCACGTTCAAATCTACACGTTACTTTTAAGTCTCAAATAAGGCAAATCAATTAAAGGATCCTCTATGCACTTATATTGTTAATTTTGCTGCATCAAGAGTCTTAATTATGTGAAAGTAAGTATTGTGAGGAAACAATTTTTGGTGGGGACTATCCTGAGAAAACCATGGAAATCCTATCCGTGATGGCATTGCCTCCTACTGAATTGACAAACTGCGTTCCCATGAAACTTGTGTTAGCCCACAAAATGGAAGTTCTCACTGTGTGTAGGTACATTTTAAATGTGAAGAATTTCTGTTTCAGTGTAATGTTTCTCTCTAGACAAATCACTTTAGTTTCTAGTACATTCACTGCTCAAGAAGGACCAGAAACCAATCAATACTCTGGTGAAGAAATGATTTCACCAAACTGCTGCCATAGCTACCACAAGATGTCCTCTAGTAATGATACAGAGTAATGATACAGATAAGAGTACTAGCTCCATTTTTTAATGCAAACTGCAATCAATTCAGAGATATATATATATATATATATATATATATATATATATATATATATATATATATATATATATATATATATATATATAATATAAATGTCTAGTGGCGTGTGTTAGTCTGTCTGTGTGTGGAAAAAAAACAACCCAAGCTGCAGCACCACCTGCTGGGCAGAGTTATACACTGACCTATATATTTCTTGAAGGAGAAGTGACAGTTGGGAGTGGTTGGTGGTTGCCGGGGGTGACAGTGGGGAGTTTTTAACACCTTAAGTAGCTTGATTTGACTAGAATGCATGAGTATCATGCAAGGGTTAACTGACCTACTAAATTCTTAGTGTGTGCGGAAAAAACCCCTCAAAAAGGGCTGAAATTTGGTATACTGACATTATTGATGAGTTGAGGGGTCAAACTCATTTTCGTGAGGTAATTTTACCTCATGAACACACATGTGTACAGTGGCGGATCCAGGGGGGTGCGATCGGGGCAATCGCCCCCCCTAGCAGGGGTTTGCTGCCGACGGCTGCACAGTATGTGCAGGTCCGTTTGGCAGTGACAGTGTTCTGCCCGGCTGCTCTGATTGTGTTTTAAACACACTGTCCCTGCCTGTCACTGCCGAGCAGACCTGCACATACTGTGCAGCTCCCGGCAGCCTCAGAAGTCGGAAAGGGGGCGGGGCCTAAATCGCCCCGCCCTAACATCCCCCCGGGGAACAAACATTTTCTAGATCTGCCCCTGCATGTGTAGCGGTGTGTGTTATTGTGTGTGTGTGTCTGTGGAAAAAAATATTTTCTCAGAAAGGGCTCATCCAAATGACCTGAAGTTTGGTATACTGACATTATTTGACAAAAAAATGCATGAGTATCATGCACGGGTTAACTTATATATATATATATATATCAATTACAACCTGGTCAGATTTGTAGAGAGCTTGATTACAACATGAGAGAATGTTATACAATGTAAGGGACAGCTGTCAAAGTACAGCCCTGAAACACAGTGGACCCTCGTGTTTCATGCCAAAATAACCCTTCACTGTATTCCAATGACGGCGGGACAAGGTTAACCTGATTATGTTGTGCAACAGACATTGTATTGTAGGGTTCACCTACATCCATTCCATTCTTTCACCAAAATATTTACATTTGACAATTACATTCCTGTCAGGATTACAAGTGGGCGCAGTATGTACCGCCACAGCCAGCTCTGCGATCTGGTCCTCCAGGATATCGCCAGTTCCATATTAACAAGCAACATGCGTTTTCTTGTTCACTGAACCACTTACAAGTGTATCCCCCTAACGGCAGCCGCAGTTACAGGAGCTGTGCTGTAATTCCTGCTGAATTATCCGCCATTGTCATTTTGCGCAATGTAAAATATTTGCAGATTTCTGTTATTTCTATGAAAATACAAAATGTACTGGAATAAAAAAAGAACGTATGGAAGGGAGAGTATGTATAATGTCCCATGCTGCACTATTTGAGAGTCAAACAGGGCATTAAAACACCAAAATCGCTTCCAGTTTTTCATTGTTGAACAGTGGAAAATACATTGAAAGAGCTGTGCTTCTAGTCTGGCTCATAGTACATGTACTGGAAGTCATTCATAAAGATCAAAACGTCTGCTCAACAGCGCAAATACAGCTTTGGACCATACTGGCCTACGGTTTGGACCTCCCCTCTGCATCGAATCGTGTAATCAAGGCCACGCCCACTTCTGAAGGAGTTTCCCGCACTTTTCGGGAGACTGGGCAAGTGCTTTGAACCGCCGTGTAAATCAACAAGATTAGGACCTCTGCAGTCTCAACTCCCCAAAACTATTGTTAACCACTTTATTAAACATAAACTAAAATCTTATTTCTTGATCTGTAGTATAAAGGGGATAAAAATAAATGGGGATTCATCTTCCCATTTGGACTATGTCAGATCAAGAAAGAAAATATTTTACATTTGATCAAGTGGTGAACAAAGGTTTTAGGGAGATTTTTATCCAACTGAAGTTTATATGAAAAGTGTGTATTTCATATAAACTTCATCATTTATTTATTTATTTAGCGCTACTGATTCCACAGCACAGTCAGAGCTTACAGTCTAAATTCCCTAACACACACACACACACACACAGACAGACAGACAGACAGACAGACAGACAGACAGACCAAGGTCAATTTGATAGCAGCTAATTAACCTACTAGGATGTTTCTGGATTGTGGGAGGAAACCCACACAAACACGAGGAGAACATACAAACTACACACAGATAAGGCCATGGTCGGGAATCGAACTCATGACCCCAGTGCTGTGAGGCAGAAGTGCTAACCACTAGGCCACCGTGCTGCCCGCATTTGACATTCGCCAACTGTGGGGGGGGGGGGGGGGGGGATTGAGAGAAAAGGTCCTTGTGTGTAAATTTTTCTTTTTTAAATAAACAATAAAAAACGAAAAAGTGTCTACACCGACTCCTTAGCCAGACCTACGCTGAGCTGTCTGGGCAGGTTTTCAATATGACAGGGAAACCCCACACTCGTGGTTATTATGAAAACCTGCCCAGATGCTGGTAAATAGGGCTTAACGGAGCAGTGTTTTAGGAGAAAACAAAAACGTTATTCATTTGGAAAGGGTGGTGCTACAGGGGTAAGAGACGTTTAACGTTTGCACAGTGCACTTCCTGTCTGATGTGTGAACCATTGAGGTACCAAGTTGTTTTGTAATGCACATTGGGAACACCTTGTAAATTATGTCTGTTACATCATACTTGCCTACTCTCCCGGAATTCCTGGGAGGCTCCCTAATTTCGGAGAGTCCTCCTGGAAGAGTAGGCAAACCTAACGGATTCATTAAGCCCCGCCCCACTATTAAATGCCTTGAATATTGGCATTTTATAGTGGGCGGGGCTATTGTGACATCACCACGACCCCGTCACATGACTTCTCCCCTGGAATCTCCCAGGAAAGAAGTTTTGAAAATTGGCATGTATGTGTTACATTCAAGGCTTGTTCAAACTGTGCCAAAAAATGCTAGCCAACAACAACTGGAGCTCCACAGGTTACACATGCGTGCGCTTCAAATCCACCCGAACGACAACAACTTGCATTAGAACATTTGGAAATACTGTGCAGGAAAAATAAAAATAAAATAGCCTTAACTTTCTGATTTTATTTTTGCGGGTATAAAAACACCACCACCACCTAAAATCTCCCCAATGAGATAAAATGTCGAGCCTGCAAGATTTATGTGGGAAAGTGTAAAATCTGGTTAGGATTCATACACATGTCACAGTATCTAAATATTGACACAGAAAAAGTTTAAACAGCGTGGAATAGCAGTAACACTGACATAACCGGAGAGGAAACGGAAACAAAGAGGTTCTTAGGGGGGCTCATTAATTATATAAACTCTGAGAACTGTCCTCACACTCAGTGATTTACTGCCTCCTTCCTGGCCTCATGTCAGATATTACAGCGGCATCTACCTTACAGAGGTGCTTCTTCTCTACAGAAAAATTAACATAAACCTTACTATCAGAGTCACAATCACTTTTAAAGTCCTTGCAAAACAGTGATTAACGGCAGTCAAAGTGTTAATACTCATACTGAATTGTTTTTTTTATCATATACATTTCTTTAGTGTTACTTTTAAAAGAAATAGTATTTTGTTCTACCTAATTAGATTTGGCACATGCAAAGTACTATACATGGATGTGCCAAAATGTAAAATATGGAGAGAAAGTAAAAACATGTAATATGGCTAAAATTTAAGATGCTGTCAGTTTTCAACCTAAATGGCCACAAATCACTGTGTATATGACCCCAAAACGACTACCTGTCAACATTTGGTTTATTGGGAAGGATGGTAAAACGTGTCACATAAGGACTGTACCTGATGTATATGCAGTCATGGTCCAACTGTGCTAACGGTGCCCTGAAGGATTCAACCCTAGAGCAGAACAGCCAGATCTGTCAGATGTGCCTGCACACATGTATGATCATATCAGACGAGATCCAACTGCTTGGTGGTCTGATAGAGTACCCAGCCCGGCCTGGGGATGGTCAGCATAATGCTTAAGCATGCAGTGACCGTTTCAGTCTGTACATATGGTTAGTATGGCCGCTCAGCACACCACTCTTATGGGCTTCCGTAAACAATGAATGAATTATTTTTAAAGTTGTTGTGTACAGTGGAAATAACTTTGTGAGAAACTACTGAAATGAACCTCACTTTGGTATGAAAGAGAGAGACTACAAACACAGATATCATGCTCCAAGGGTCATTACAAGAAGCGAGTGATGGAAAAGAGGACCAGCAGAGGCTGTAACCACTTCACCCCCCCCAAAACGTGATGTCATCTCCTACATTCAAGTAACTTAGAGATATGCTTCATTGGCCAAGTGCACTTTGTGTCTTGCTCAATCTATTCAGCATGTCATATGTTCCATGGTTGTACATGTAGCTGCCGTCCTCAACATTAGTCTGAGTGACAGCCCTTTAGTTTAAGACTGAATCCACTCAACATGTGAATGAAGAAATGTGGGAGGGGTTTTGGCCCGTCGTTGAAACCATCAGGAGACATAACAGATCCACTCAACACATGAGTATAACTTACGATTTTATTTTAACTTGTTCATTCCAGTCCAAACTATTTTGTAGTAAGAATCTACCTGTAATGGAATATATTCTCCTTTATCCATCACAAAAGGCACATTGCCCCTTTCCTAGAAAATGACTGCAGTGTCTAATAGATTGCTAAAGGCTCAAAAAAATAAAACATAGCAATACTCCATTACACTTAAATGCCCAACAACACTATAATGGAATTTCACAATAAGGCTAAACATTTTTTGTTTTCTGTCCATATGTCAATCTACATTTTAGGGTTACAAACTACTGCAACAAAACGTATAAAACCATTTAAAACAGACGGGGTCAGCTGGTGCAGTAAGTAAGTGAACAGTACGTGAAATTTGTGGCTGTAAAAATGGCTGTGCAACCACAAATATCCAGGGTGTTAGCAGAGGCTGGTCTAATTAGTTACAACTAAAGTGCATCTGACAATACGCTGCAATCAGGGATGCAGGTTTTTAAAATAAAAAATAGGAATTCACCACTTGCCCCATCTGAGAAATAAATTCAGAATACAAAACAAAAATGTTACTGTGCACTTGTCCATGCAGGAAGAACAGACACTGAGAATGACATCTTGCACACAAAAAACGAGAAGTTATACTGTGCATTTGTCCTGAATAAAAACAGATACTAAGAATTATAGCCATAAAGTACTAAACGATTAAAATGTTTAAGCAATATAATTATAACATAGAATTTGTAATCATTTTTTTACACATGGATTAGGATGGCAACCAATTTTAATTTTAATTTTCTCAAAATAAATAGCAATATATAGTAAGGATGTTCAGCCCCAGAATACACACTCTCTGAGACGCAGAGAGGATGCAGAACAACACATAGCTATACAGGCTTTACACATGTCACATACAACAAAATAATAAAAAAAAAATTATTATTATTTTGACCATTCCCAGGATGATCATTATTTCAATGTATGTAGGTGTACTTGGTGAAGGCCTTGTTAACGGGCTTCTTTCAGAGTTAATAAGATTAAACAATAAAAAGTTTAATTACACAGAAATTTACTTTTTAACTACCTCTAACCCTTCCATCTAGCTAGCACAACAGATGGAGGTCCCATCCTGGGGAATCTTCCCCCCAGAGTTAAAGAGATCCACTGACTTTTCAAGACAGCTTCTTCCGGTGTTCATAACCAATAATCGGAGAGAATTCAAATCCAAAATGACGGGGTGTTAGTTTCTATCGCATGTGCTGATTGGACAGAGCTTAAGCTAAATGTACACAGCTCTGATTGCACCACCCCTTGTGATAGTTAACAGGGGGGGGGGGGGGGGGAATAGCTGTAGGGTAGCGCTCAATCCTGGCATTAGACTGCAAGACATGCTAGCTGGGGAAATAGGAGATTGAATTATCCTTTAATATGTAATCTGCCAGCAGGGGAGGTATGAGAAGGGTACATACAAGTAAGCAAAGATGATAAAACCCCTTCCCCCCCCCCTTAGAGTTGAAAATCTGACTTTCACATCTTGGGGTGGCGATACCTTCTCCTGGTCCTTCTTCCAGTCCCTCCACTCTATTTCATTTTAGTCTGTTACCTCTCCCCCCTGTATTGTTCTAGCCCATTGTTCAGCCTGTTTTAGTACCTCAGTCACCCTATACAGCATGTATTGTTTATAGACAGTACACTGCGCATACATGTAACAGGATGTAACAAAGTGCCTTAACTGCCCCCCCAATTCTATAAAAGATGACTCCGTGGCACCCCCACCCTAGGCATAGATATTGTGGGCCTATATGGACAATTCAGCCCTGCTGAAAGTCCAGGTTGCTGATCCAGCCTAAATGGCCATATTAATTGCTCGCTAGGCAGTTGAGGAATTTTTATTTCAAGTGCAAGAAGACAAATCTTCAATAGAAAAATCTCCTCAGCCTGCTGCAGAGTGGCACAGATAAATGTCGTAGTTGTGCCAGCAGCTGACACTTCCCATCTAACACCAAAGGCTGGACCTCTGCCAAGGCGGCCACGCTCTACCTCTCCAAAGCCTGGTATTGTTACTAATTACAAGCATGATTTAAAGTGGCTCTTGGTCACCAATTAGTACAACCTCCTTAACTTTATAAATGCAGTGAATGGAGCACAAGTGCTTGAGCCTGTACTTTCCTCTGGGTCCTGGATTCTAATAAAGAGCGAGCCGATAATGGCCTCCATCCAAGCAGGGAGGCACAGTAGTTAGCACTGATGCCTCACAGTGATGGGGCCATGGGTTTGACTATGACCAGGGCGCTATCTGTGTAGTTTGTATGTGGTCCCTGTGTTTGCAGGGTTTGTTCCGGGTGTTCCAGTTTCCGTCCTCTGTCCAAAAACATACTGGTAGGTTAATTGGCTGCTGAAAGAATTTACCGTAGTGTCTGTGTGTGTATAGGAATTTACAATGTAAGCTCTAATGGGGCAGGGACTGGTGTGATATAATCTGTTTAATATAGTGTAATTATACATATATGCGATAAAAACAAATACATCATCTCCATTGCCCTTGGTGTACAGTATATTTTGTACACAATCTTGTAGGTAGAACATATGTGCTTCACCTAATAAAACATGTCAGTATTTGTCATTTTAGTATTTTAAAACAACCTTCACGGAGAGAGAAATGTCAGCAGTGTGTCGCTGACAACTGTGTGGGGCCAAACTGATCATTCTAAAAAATAAAAATCTGATTGGGATCATTTGCAGATTGTTAGGTGGGGGAGGGTTTGTAATTTCTAACAAATGTCAGGAGTTCTTCTTTAATTACTGAAATCTGATAACTCTGGAAGGACGCTGTACATCAAGAGACAGACCCACCTGGGTCTACACCTTTCTTACGGTTTCTAACACACAGGGGAGATGAGGACTGAGCAGCTCTGCACTTCAGGAGATGGGAACATGCTCCTTTGGCTACACAGAGTGGTGTCCATCAAGTGTATCCATTTTACTGATCACAGACTTCACCTCCAATATAGCTGGTGTTGGAAGGAACAGTCCTACACAAACAAAAATGGGTGCAGTTTGGGTAGATGGGGATTTGGCCCGTTTTGTCCCGATTCAGGAATGTGTGCAGGTACACTATATGGACAAAAGTATTTGGCCACATCTGTTAATTATTGAATTGTGGTGTTTCAATCAGACCCGTTGCCAGAGGTGTATAAAATCACGCACCTAGCTATGTATTCTCTATTTGCAAACATTTGTGATACAAAATGGGTCGTTCTGAAGAGCACAGTGATTTCAATGTGGTACTGTGAAGAGCACAGTGATTTCAATGTGGTACTGTGAAGAGCACAGTGATTTCAATGTGGTACTGTGAAGAGCACAGTGATTTCAATGTGGTACTGTGAAGAGCACAGTGATTTCAATGTGGTACTGTGAAGAGCACAGTGATTTCAATGTGGTACTGTGATAGGATGCCACCTATGCAATAAGCTGGTTTGTGAAATTTCATCCCTGCTGAATATTTCACGGTCAACTGTAAGTGATATTATTAGAAAGTGGAAGTGTTTAGGAACAACAACTCAGTCACGAAGCGGAAGACCACATAAAATCACAGAGCGGGTCAACGACTGCTAAGGCGCATGGTGCGTAAAAGTCGCCAACACTCTGCTGATTTTATAGATGAAGAGTTCCGAACTTCCACTGGCATTAATGCAAGTACAAAAACTGTGCGGTGAGAAATTAGTGGAATACGTTTCAATGGCCAAGCAGCTGAATGCAAGCCTCACATCACGAAGACCAATGGCAAGAGTCAGATGGAGTGGTGTAAAGCACATAGACACTGAACGTGTTCTGTGTAGGGACGAATCACGCTACTCTGTTTGGCAGTCAGATGGGCGAGTCTGGGTTTGCCAGATGCAGTGAGAACGTTACATTAGTTCGCTGACTGCATTATGCCAACTGTGAAGTTTGGTAGAGGAGGGATAATGGTATGGGGCTGTTTTTTAGGGTTTGGGTTAAGACCCTTAACTCCAGTGAATGTCAAAATTAATGCTTCGGCATATCAAGTCATTTTGGACAATGTTATGCTTCCAGCTTTGTAGCAACACTTTGGGGAAGGCCCTTTTCTATTCAAACATGGCTGTGCCCCAGTGCAGAAAGCAAGGACTACAAAAATATGGTTTGATGAGTTTGGTGTGGAAGTATTTGACTGTCCCGCATAGAGCCCTGACCTCAACTCCATCGAACACCTTTGGGATGGACTGGAATGGAGATTGCGAGCCAGGCCTTCTCGTCCAACATCAGTGCCTGACCTCATAAATGCTGTACAGAATGAATGGGCACAAATTCCCACAGAAACACTCCAACATCTTGTGGAAAGCCTTCCAAGAAGAGTGGAAGCTGCTATTGCTGCAAAAGGGGGACCAACTTGATATTAAAGTATATGTATTTGAATACAATGTCATTACAATTCCTGTTGGTGTAATGGTCAAGTGTCCGAATACTATTGTCCATATAGTGCAGGCTTGGCTAACCTGTGGCACTCCAGGTGTTGTGAAACTACAAGCCCCAGCATGCTTTGCCAATATATAGCAGCTTATTGCTGTAAGGGTATGATGAGACTTGTAGTTTCGTAACACCTGGAATGCCACAGGTTAGCCAAGCATGATATAGTGTATGTACATCCATATATATGGTCCATAATTAGCTCCTGTAGATGTTAAGTTCCAATACACAGGGGCCCTTCCACTCCTTCGTATAAGTTTGTTTTTAGTTTGTAATATTTGCATCTCTCACAAATTGTACAGTACTATGTAAATTGTAGATGCTTTATAAATACTGGATAATATTAAATAGCTAATGCAATAAACTATGCAATCATACAGCAAACAAGCTATGCGGCATACACCGATCAGTCACATTAAAACCACCTGCCTAATATTGTGTAGGTCCCCCTCGTGCCCCCAAAACAGCTCTGATCCAATAAGGCGTGGATTGCACAAGACCTCTGAAGGTGTCCTGTGGTATCTGTCACCAAGTCTTTAGCAGCAGATCCTTTAGGTCATGTAAGTTGCGAGGTCGGCCTCCATGGCTAAAACTGTTTTTTCCAGGACATCCCACAGATGCTCAAACAGATGGCGATCTAGGGAATTTGAAGGACAACGCCTTGAGCTCTGTCATATTCCTCAAACCATTCCTGAACAATTTTTGCAGAGCGGCAGGGCACATTATCCTGCGGTAAGAGGCCACTGCCATCATGGAAAACTGCCATGCAGGGGTTTACTTGGTCTGCAACAATGTTTAGGAATATGGTACATGTCAAAGTAACATCCACATGAAAGCCAGGACCAAAGGTTTCCCAGCAGAACATTGCTCAGAGCATCATACTGCCTCTGCCGGCTTGTCTTCTTCCCATAGTGCATCCTGGTGCTATTTCTTCCCCAGGCAAACGACGCGCAAGCACCCGACTGTCCACATGATATAAAAGAAAAACGGGACTCATCAGACCAGGCCAACTTCTCCCATTGCTCCATGGCCCAGTTCTGGCGTCCACGTGCCCATTGTGGTGGTCAGCATGGGCACTCTGACCGGTCTGCGGCTACGCAGCCCCATACACAGCAAGCTGTGATGCACTGTGTGTAACTTTTTCAACAGTTTGTGCTATACAAACTCTTCTGTAGGATTGGACCAGACAGGCTAGCCTTTGTCCTCACGTGCATCAATGAGTCTTGGGCGCTCATAACACTGTTGCTGGCTCACCAGATCTCCTTCCTTGGACCACTTCTGGTAGGTACTAACTACTGCATATCGGGAACACCCCATAAGACCTGCCATTTTGGAGAAGCTCTGATCCAGTCATTTAGCCATCACAATTTGGCCCATGTCACGCTTGCCCATTTTTCCTGCCAACTTCAAGAACTGACTGTACACTTGGTGTTTAATATATCCTAACCCTTAACAGTTCCCACTGTAACAAGATAATCAGATGTTATTCAATGCACTTGTCAGTGGTTTTTAATATTGTGGCTGATCGGTGATTGTATTTCACAAGACATTATATAGAATTGCTTTTGACACCAGAATCTTCCTGCATCATTTAGACAGAAGCTTCACATTACCACTCAGTTAGGGTCCCTGCTTCTTCCACTAACTACCCCACAGCGAGAGGCTCCATACTTGTCTCCATAATCTTCCATAAATCATGGTACTGCCCCCAGAGCCGTCTTAACGCATGGGCACGCTGGGCAGTTGCCAGGGGGCGCCACAGGCTTGCCAACACCGTAAAGCTATAATAAAGTTCTTCTAATAATTTTAACAGTCCATGTCAGTTAACTCCCCCTGCTACCTACTAACTGTAAATAATGAAAGAAATGGAACAGAGTTTGAAGGCTATGACGCAACAGTTGGTTTGTTTTCGGTTTTCTCTGGACTCTGTTCTGCACCCTTTGACGCAAAAATGTGTTCATCAATAATTGACATTTTTATTCCTGTGAGTGGTTGTGTAGGTTGGGCCCCAGTGCACTTCTTTACCTGGGGGTCTATAATGCTGTTAAGATGGCCCTGACTGCCCCTGGCACATGCAGCACTGTCCTCACCAACGTAATCATACGAGTGAACAGGTCACTGCCTTCCACAAGATCACACTAGTCTCCTGACATTATCTATGCTGCTAGCACATTCCCATAGCCTGATTGGCTACAGGTTTCTCTACCTCTGTCCACTTGAAACCTGGACACATAATAGAAGAGCTTGTGAAGACTATATACAAAAAGGTCCTCTGTTTTTCTTTGTTGCAGTAGTGTAATAAATTCTAAGGTCAATGTGAATCACAATACTATTTACAGTTCAAAAGAAAAGAAAACTCCATTGCTCTGGATCTGATATTCAGTGTAACTTCTACACTGAATGCTTTTGAAACAAATATGCTGCAACCATGCTTGGAAAACTGTCCAAGTCTTACCTAACGAAGGGTCTTTGTGATCCACTTCTTTTTAAAGAGACAGCTGCTCAATGACTGTGAAAGTTTAACATTTGTACCTTGGTGTAAATTAGAAACATGGAGTTTATAAAGACAGAAATATCTTGCTGACAGTTATAAAAAGCAGAGTTAGTGCAGGGACTGTAAATGATAAATGCTTATATACATGCACAGACACAGACAAGAAGGCCAAGTGTTCTAAAAATAACCTCAGTTGTATATCCTCCAAAAAAGTGTACTACATAAACATGGCTGTGCAAACCAAACTACCTGTTCTACATCTCGCCACACATGTATAAATAGTACAATGTTACATTAAACAGAGTATTCCATTCTCTTTCAGCTCTTCCCTACCAGTCATTAGGCCGACAATTGTTTTCAGATACAATTAGTGAATAATCAAACTATATATATTAAATATAAAAGATTGTGCAATACATTGTCAAAACTTTATTGCAGAATATTTAAAATCTTCTGTGGTGCATTTTTCTATTCAAAGTTTAGATTTATGAAAGAGGGTTATTAATCAGCTTTGTAACTAAATGCTCTTACCTAAGTGTTATGTATGCATGTATATTGTAAGTATATCAGGTCATAAAACCAGATGTTATTGGTATTATTCAGATAATACAGCATGTGTAACTTAAAGAACACAAATGTCATCATTAAATATATTATTCAATTACTTTAATTAAACACACTCCCATAAAAACTTTTGCAATAAAGATCATACTCATAGTAATGCTTACATATGTATATTTTACAGACTGACAGCAAACTTGGCCAAATTTCTCTAAAGTAAAGAATCAGGGTCAAGAGCCAGCAACTCTGTCATGTCATTACTTAAACATGGAACTATGCACATAAACAAATGTGCTGTTACATCTAAAATAGTGGATGTGATTGTATTTTACTGACAATAATAGATTGTTGCATACCCAGCCATCACCACCATATAATTGCTCAGATCATTCCATATATTACACAGTGCAAATGTCCAACATATAATACACCACAGGACCAAAGCTACGTGGACTCCTGAGCATCACACCCATATGCCATTGTTGAACTTTTCATTCCAAAACCATGGACAGTAATATGGAGCCGGTTCCCCTTCTGCTATAGCAGACTCTACTCTAATGGGAAGGTTTTCCACTACATTTTGGAACATGGCTACAGGGATTCACATCTATGCAGCCATGAGAGCATTAGTAAAGTCAGGCACTGATGTTGGGCAATAAGGCCAGGCAGTTGGCATTCCAATTCATCCCAAAAGTGTTTGATGAGGTTGAGGTCAATTCATCTGTCAGACTGCCAGATGGTGAAGGTGATTATTCACTCCAAAGAACACATTTCCACTGCTCCAGAGTCCAGTGGTGTTGTGCTTCATACCACTCCAGTCACATTGTGACTTGTGTGCGGTTGCGGACCATAGAGTCCCAAATTCATGAAGCTCCCGACTAACAGTTTTCATGTGTGGACATGACTTCCAGAGGCAGTTTGGAACTCGGTAGTGAGTGTTACAAATGAGGACGGATGATTTTTATGTGCTATGTGGTGCAGCACTCACCGGTCCCATTCCGTGAGTTTGTGTGGTCTACTGCTTAGCGGCTGAATGGTTATATCTCCAAGACTACTCCACTTCACAATAACAGCACTTACAGTTGACTAGGGCAGCTCTAGCAGGACAGACATGTGAAAATCCTATGACAGTGCCACTGAGCTCTTCAGTACGACACCATTCTACTGCTAACTTTTGACTATGGAGATTGCATGGCTGTATGATGATTTTATGCACCCGTTAGGAGAATGGTTGTGGCTGAAATGGGCAAAAACACTTATTAAAAGGCGTGTCCATATATTTTGGCCAGCATGGTGGCTAAGTGGTTAGCATTTCTGGCTCACAGCACTGGGGTCATGAGTTCAATTCCCGACCATGGCCTTATCTGTGTGGAGTTTGTATGTTCTCCCCGTGTTGGCGTTGGTTTCCTCCGGGTCCTCCGGTTTCCTCCCACACTCCAAAAACATACTGGTAGGTTAATTGACTGCTATTAAAATTTGACCCTAGTCTCTCTCTCTCTCTCTGTCGTCTGTGTGTATATGTTAGGGTATTTAGACTAAGCTCCAATGGAGCAGGGACTGATGTGAGTTCTCTGTACAGCGCTGCGGAATCAGTGGCGCTATATAAATAAATGGTGATGATGATGATAGTGTATTTAGTAATAGGCAGCGAACACCATTCTGTGCTCATGGCATTCGACTGCTAGTACGTACAAGTGATCTTTCCAACAATTATAAAGTAGAAGGGAAAACTAGGAATGAAAGAAAACTGGTTCCAAGTAAGTGTCTGCCTTCCTCTGGATATAATGGGCAGAATCAGATCCATTAGAATTATTCCTGGTTCTACCATCCATTAATGTATTACAGAATTCTTTGATCACTACAAAAACAAATCAGCCATTATTGCAAGGATACAAGCGCACTTTTATCAATTGTACATATTGCGTGTTAAATATTGTTGTCTACCTTTTCCCACAGATATGGAATTCTGCAGTTTATACATTTTTGCTTTGAGAATATGAATAAACACTGCTATAATAAAATGATATGAAGCTATGAGCATCCCTGTATTTGTATCTTGGAAATATATACAGAAGAGAATGTTTGCAGACTGTATGCATACTTGCACATTATATCACACAGAAATGGTGTTTTAACAATGACACGACTCCATGCCATATAAAATGCAACAATGACATTCATCTTTCACTAGGCATATATAAAACACAAGCACCGGGGATTCTATTTACTAAGCTATGACAAATGTATAAAGCACTATAAAGAAAAAAAACCCTAGGATAGCTGTATAATTCCCCTTTATATGTTTTAGCACTGGCTCAGCTAGACAGATATATTGACTTAAAATAATTTCTAAAGTTTATCTCCCCATTTCAAATTGGTACAATGGCAGAAAGGCTGTCCAACATCAGAGCATTTCTGATAACTTCGCTCTCATGGACTGGTCTTAATTTTTTTTTTAACATCAATAGTATTTTTATTTTTTCTTTCAAGTTTAGGGATACAGAAAAATGGTCTTAGTTTTTTAACTTAATGAATGTTGTACTTCATCTACCCTCTATGTGACCCACCAGGTGCTTGTAAGCTAGTCAGTATCGAGGACTGGTTGCTTCAATGCTCTATGATGCTTCTCGGTTGAAGCTGAAGCGTCAGAAGTTCACTGGAATTTGTAGGGGAGTGACATCGACAACTGTTTCTAACAGGCAAACAGTTAAGTACAGAGCAGTTTGACACAGTTACAGTCATCTGTAATCCTAGTGGATCCAAGGAATGTCACGTATGTGGCAAATATAACTTTTTTTTTTAATAGTTTTTTTTTTTTTTATTTGAATTGGAGTTCTTTATTCCATGTAGGAATGTGTAACAGAAGATCACTGTCATAAGTGCTACAAACAGCGAGCAATTTGTCACTATAAGACATGCAGAATTTAATCTTTACATAGATAATAACGGGCACCAGAATGTAGGTTTTATCTTCCCCTTTTGCCTTTTATCTAAACTTCTCTCTTCTCATACATTCTAAAAACGACATGTACTCCAAGCAAAAGGCTGGGGAAGCCCGGTGGTACAACGGCTACACCGTTGTGTAAACACATCCCAAACATTATCTATCTCCTAGCCCGAAACGTCAACAATTCCCACAGCAATGCAGAAAGGAGCCACTACCAGCAGGGCCGGTGCCAACGTGAGACGGCTAAAACACTGTATAAAATAGATAAAGTACCTCAGTGTTTTTAATGCCCCCACACGGAACGCTGCCCGTTGACTTAAAGGAGAAGCAGCCAGAGTGTAATGCTTGGCTATGATGTCACAGGCAAGCGCCACACTCACAGTCTGATGAGCAGAGGATGCTGCTCCATTTTCTGCCTGCTAAGGTATGAAGCAGTTAATGTGGGTTTAGGGGACACACACACACGCATGAGGTGGCCAAGCACCACTTTGAAGAGGGGTTCATCCGGGGCCTGCGCTGGCCCTGACTGCAAGGGGTACTGCAATGATAGAAGTAGCTGATAGATCAAAGATGCTTAATAAGAGCAAGCATTTCTGATACCTGTAATCTTTCAAGTGGGAGCTTGACTTCAAACTAGCATTTTTTTCAGGATGGCTTTAATAAAAGACAAACCACCTAACTGAACCGAGTTGGTCTTGCTGTTCTGGATTCCGCTATTTCCAAGAATTTTCCAATGTTTTGGCTGTAAAGTGCAAGTTGACTTCCAAAATTTGAGGCTCCGAGCTTCTCTAACAATCTCCATGGTACAACGATTGTTCCAAAATGTTGTCTTTGAGTATATATTTGTAAAATGCTGCAGGTCAGTGGAGTGTTAAACAATGTAGATTGTTAGAGTGTGTGTAGTTGGGTGTAACTTAGATGCAGAGAAGCAGCATGTAAAAAGAGCGTATTTACTTTCATATGCTGGTCGTACACATCTTAAGATGCGGGTTGGCACCAATAGCGTATGCGCCCAGTTTATACCAGGCAAACGTCGCAGACATGTACTTTCCACTTGCACCCATGTTTTTATCCATATTTTATGTGCAGCTGCATTATCTATTAACCATCCATAAAACTGCTAAAATCTCTAATACAGCAGAAACTACACTCTGTCTCGTGTCTGGAAATATAAAAAAGTTTTATTGAAACACGCACACAAAAGTATAATAGACACCAAGACACCACCAATCAGCATCAGTGGTGCATCACAAGCAGCCAATCACAAGTGCCGTCATCATCATTATACGCTGGGTTCACCTGCCTCTGCTTGTAATTGTACCAACACACCATAACGTTACACACACAGCTTACGTTCTAACACTCCGACCTGCCTCATTAGCCAGCGAGGCAGAATCATGTCAATTAGCTTAGATACAGAGGCATGTGCCCACTTTCTGGGAATGCGCGAAGAGTCTCAACGCAAGATACGCTACGTAAACTGGCGCAGTACTTACTCTGCAACAGCCCTTGATATAAATGCCAAGTAATAAAGATAAGGACTTTTAAATAGCCTTTACTACACAAAAATCATATATAAAAACAGATTTATGAACACCATGACTGCAGCAAATGTTATTTATGTTACGTTATTGTATTAAAATATTGCACTATATACTATCTCTCACACATTATAAATTATATATATTTATTAATTTATTTACATAGCAGGTTTCACTTGGAATAACTATTAACCATACACACCAGAAGGTGGCAATAGAGTCATAGAAAGTAGAAGTAAAACTACAAGCAGGAAGTAAGATAGGTGGAGAATGGGGGCTGTTCACATATAACGGTTATACAATAACAGACTTAAAAAAATACACTTATTTGTAAAACATATCTAAAAGAAAATGTAATCCTTTATACAGATTTTACATACAAGAGGCGTGGCACCCATGCCCAGAGGTTATAGTGCCCGACAGGGCTGCAGATGCTTTGCAAATATTCTTCACTGACTACTTTCTAGACAGTTACTTACATGCAGCATATATTTACTGACACATTTCTTCAAAAGGACTAGGACAGGTCCACGGAGCCTTTGCCTGCACCCCTCAGCTCCTTCTTGCTTGTCAGATATGTATGTTATAAGTTGTAGCACTTATTTAATATGCCTGCTGATGTGTTATTGCAGAATGGTGTATTTGGTTGCCCATTACTGGACAAAAGTTCAGTGGAACGAAAGAGGACTTAAATCATTTATTGGAATCCTTTGTGCCGTAACAATAAATCTAGTGTACCTCTTTCTTAGTGATTGATACTGCTTCACTACATGTTTCTTAATTTTTACAAATGTATTTATTTTAGTTGGCAACCTGTATATAGGATTATCACATTATGTGCACTTAGGCTCTATTATACCTTAATGTCATAATAGAAGACTACAATATAGAGATATAATAATGCAGTTGTTAAATGGTAAAATACTGGCACTTAGAACAGAGAATAATGTTTTACCAGAATGTTAGAAAATATGTGGTACCTACATGGTTATTCCTCCCCCACTGACAGTAATGTGATACCTTTAATTGGTGGAGAACATGATATTTACACTTAACAGTGACATACATTTTATAATTACACAATGTATGTGTGTATATTTTATTAAAATTGTAACACTGAAGGTAGAGGCATTACAAATTCAAAAATATGATTAAGGAGTAAAAAAAAAACTGAGCAGGTGCTTGTACACAAGTAAAATATAATGGTGGTCTATAAGCATTCTTATTTAGCACCTATAAAACACTGGTGCAGGTCTCAGGCGCATTATTACAAGCATGAAGTCAAATTAACCTATGATTCAACAAGTGTTTTCTACACCAACGCTAATGTGGTCAAAAGGATTAAAGCCTTGCATCCACTCGAATCAACCGTGTGCATTGTACCCGCCTTTCTAACACACATGCTTAAGTTTTCAACAAAAGAAAATGGGTCTGGAAATTAAATTCAGTTTTACGAACGCTACTTGTACCAGGAGTTAAGCAATGAGGGCAACAACACAACAGCATGCTCAATGTGTTTGCACATAAAAACGTCATTTCAAACGCCAGTGAAACTGAATGTCAAAGTGGTTACCTGGTCTTAGAGCCACTAGAGATTTAGAAATAAATTGTGAGTAAATGTAAGTTACATGTGACATGTTCACTGGCAAAGTTCCTGCTTCCTGCCAAGTTGGTCACACCCACCCCGTACACTAGAATGAGCAGTGCTGCTGCCAGAGATTTGCATCGCTTACAGGAAACATGGTGAACTTCTAGCTCTCAGAGTTGTATTAGTGACAGAACCTCTAACTACCTGAATTCTAACTACAACAACAGAGCAGTCCAGAGACAAGACACCAATTGTGTTGGGTAACCAGAGGGAAAGTGTACCAACGCCAGGACCATATGTTACATTTTGTTTAAGAATTACATTGTAGCTGATTTGTTAAAACAACATATCTTCTTCACAAACTACAATGATGAAAAACTAATAAATAAAACAAACAAAGAGAAACAAAAGATGTTCTACTTCCCCTGTAAAAATAGAATAAACGATTTGTAGCAATGAAACTAAAGTAAACACTAATTAATTTTAGTGTACCGACTGTTCTTTGGAAATGATACAGAAATAGGATACAGAAATATAATTTTATTTACTCAACACCAACATATTTTGCAACACAGTGCAATGTTAATATATGCACACAATAGTAAACAGCAACTGCAACAACAAGGGACGTTAAATAAAATGTAATGTTCTCCAACAGAAAAAGAAAGTACAAGTGCATAAATCTCCGAAATACAGATAATTCTAGTTTCTCAGGTGCTTCCTGTTTTATAATCCCTCAGAACCGCTTACTGCAGCTTTATCAGGGCAGCATCATTCTTCTCAATTAGACATGCCCTCTAGGCTAGCAGATAAAATAAACATTCCATACTCTAAGTTCCAGGGTGTTTCATGTGCTTATTGTGTTTAATTTATTAAATAAACTTGTATAACTATTTACATGACAAACACTGTGTTCTTGTATCCAGTGCTTTATAATGCACTGTGATTATGGCTGACGTATGTCTGTGGGATAACTGTCTAGTGCCCGGGCTTCTGAGAACCCAAAGATTAGGATGAATATCAGAACAGAAGACAGGAACTCAGTACAGTGGAATGCCTGTAAGCTTACCTACTTAGGATGCTCAAAATTACTGATGTAAAGAAATCACACAGAAAGATCAGACCTCCAATGTGTGTTTCTCTCCACCACAGGAAACATGTAGGATCTCACTTATAAAGAGAGCTGCCTGCACATCCCAAAATGCATTGCATGTACATCTGCGCACTTAGATGGTTCATCCAGCGCACTCACTGTCATCTCTTGAGATGCTGCTGAAACTAGTGGGTCTAGGTGTGCAGAGAGGCGGAAAACTATGACTAGGCACACTTCAGGAAACTGTATACTTCACATTAAAAGTTCAACTTTATACCATTTTCACTAAACTTTTCTGTTGTACTAAAATACTGATGGGGTTAAGCATTTTCATGGCTTACATCGATAGCAAGGGGACATTGGCCAGTCTTTATTACATGTGCCACTTGTGAGTTTGGCAGAGCAGCACATTTCAAAGGCTCACTTTAAGGCCTAGCCTAAAGTTTCAAAGCCCAACTGGAAGGCCAAGGTGTTGACCTCCAATTTCCCCAGATCACAATCTGATTGAGCATTCATGGGATGTGCTGGTAAAACAAGTTTGAGCCATGGAGGTCCCACCTCACAACTTATAGGACTTAAAGGATCTGCTGCTAACGTCTTGGTACCAGATACCACATTACACAAGCAGAGGAGTTGTGGGGTCTATGCCTCGACAGATCAGAGCTGTTTTGATGGCATACGGGGGACCTACACAATAATATGCAGGTGGTTTTAATGTTGAGGCTGATCTGTGTTCTTCGGGGAGCTACAATCTCTAGTGTGTTGCTTCCCTAACAAATAACACACATGGGCATTGTAGTGAGATCAATATGTACATCTTTCCAAGAAAAACACTGATGCAACAAGCTTCCTTTTTTGCATCTTGCCCATGTCTAGTCAGGATTAACCCCCAGAATACTGGAGGGGTCTGATCAGCTCTGCCAAGAGAAGTTTAGTACTGAAAACATTACAAACAATAGCCAAGCAGCCAATGCAGGCCTTGGCAACTCGTAAATCTATGTATTCGTATAGTAAAAGGACCAGATTCACTGAACGTTTTTGTAGCATGTCACAAACATTTGGAAAATTAGATACTTGCCCCCTTTTGTGGACACCGAGATGTACAGACTAAATATACAGATCTGGCCTGTAAACCAGTGTATGTATGTAACAGGTTAATATATGCATAGACCCTTAATCCCACCAAACCTTTCCCCACAGACTGCAATTTTTCACACCCCTCGTTCTCCACAGCAGTTGATGCTGCAACACTCTGCAATCCTGCCTCATACAAAATGCAGTCTCCTCTGTTCTATTTTACTTTCTGAGGGTAGATTTAGTCATGTGTGGTTTCGCAAGGTTGGTTTAGGGGTGGCTCCTAAGGCACCCACGGCTCGCTTTCTGTTACTGACCTTTTGTTTACTGCATATTGCTGGGATACTCGCTTTTGATTCAGTCTGACACACGTGACCCTCAGCCAGTTTCTGCTCTGCAGTGCTGCTAAAAATAGCTGCAGTTTGCCTTGGCTCCACATCTAGTTTAGAGAGGCTTGTACAGAAAAAGGCCTCTCCGAGTGGGAGAGTGACATACGACTGTCTGCACAAAGCTTTCCATGCCTCCGACAACCTGCATATATGGACAGATGCTTCTATAGACAGATTAAGGGAGATTCTATCTAAAACCAGTGTGTAACTTTCACCGCTTTCTTTTATTTTTAAACCCAATTCACCTGCATAGGTGCTAAAATCGGACTTATTTTGAGTATTTGTTTTCTAACATTTGTTGGGTAATGTAACATCCCTAACTCAGGGCTGTCAAATCGCTCAAATGTTTTGGGAGTCTCCAGAATTTGACTCCCTGTCTTCCGGCCTCAAAATTTTCTCCCTCCATAGCCTGATTTCTTAAGATCAGGAGACAGGACTTCAAGCGTCTCCCACCCAGACGTTTTGTCTGTGCTGCAAAGCATATCCACCATATGACTCAGCACCGTGGCTGGCGACTAGCCATTACAGTGCTAGGTTCTGTCCAGTAGACTGCACAGTATCACAGCCTAGCTCAAGTGGTGTGCAGAGAAACTGGACAAAAGGGGTCATGTTAAAGGGTCAACATCTCATCACCACCAGAGATCAGGCAGTGGTATTATGTGAGAAGGACTTTGAGAATGTGTTTACCTAAGTGTGAATTTAGAGAAAGAATTTATGGTTTGAAAGTAGTCTCAGTTCTTCCTGTACTGTATGAATGTATTTGTGGCGTTTAGGGTGCACTGAAATATTTGACAAAATATGGCACGGATTCCTGCCGAAATATAGACAGCGTTTATACTTAAAATGTGCATGCAATTTTGTTTAATGGAATCTCAAAACAGGACATTTCTAGATTTAAGGGGACCTGCCAGAATTAGTATCCAGAAGAGATCGGTGCAGCCATTCAACTGGGTGAAAACGGAGATTAGTGGCACTTCTGCCTGTGATCCAACATTAGACACATGCACAAACCTTAGCAAACTTCTACATACATTTTAAAATAGACCAATATATTATATATAAAACACAACTCTAAGAACAAAATAAAAGATCTATATAACCGTCCAATAAGAAGGATCATACAAAAAGAAAAAGGAACATTGACGAAGGATGACATATGCGGCCATCAGCTACATTCCATGTAAAATAACGAATAGTAAAAATATACTTTTCTGATTAGAGGGTGGTAAAATAAGGGAAAACACACACAGAGGAAACAAGTAGGTGGACTTGCTCCATAAAGCAGCATTGCGGGTCTGCAGAATTTGACCTTTAGTTTGATTCCAGTATGCCGGATATACTTTCCATGAAAAAACACATTTGTAAAATGTAAAACCATCAATGTCAAAGGCATCTCTTATTTCATTAAATGGATAATGGCAAAATCAGTTTTCCAATCCGGGGCGTTTGTGACATGATTATTACTCTCAGACTGGGTGTATGACAAGAACTGTGTCTACCCGAGATAATCACCAAAGTAACACAAAGAGGAGTCCACATTTACTAAGACTAAGAACCACAATGTGCGCTCTCTGCTGTCTATGCTGGAATACGACACATTAACTGCATTCACAATCCCTGTTTACAAGGTAAAGTTATTTACACTCTGAACCTTTCTGCAGGTTCACCATCATATTAGCTTTGTATAAACCACACCCACTACATTATATGACCGATCACACTACTTTCCCACAACATACTTACACCCTGCAAAAAGTATAGCTCTAGCGCTTCAGCATTGGACAAGGCAATAAAGTCCCAATGTGTTGGAAATACATCAGTTTTATGTTTTAATGGGGAATATAACAAAAACATTGCTAATAAAACATTTTATATGTTGGACATATACAGCTGCACTCAGCAAGCAGAAGTATTAAAAAGAACTCTACCCCTTTCCCATCAACTAGTAAAGACCTCAAGGCTCTCAGAAGGTAATCTGTTCAAGGCTGCAGGACCTAGTGAATTTTAGTTTTTTAATCTGAGCGAGTTTGCAGACAGGGAATCAGAGAAGCTGATGGTGCCCAATGAACATCAGTGGTCCGGAGGATGGAAATTCGGGATTGGTTGGAGGGAGCTTATTATGTAAATAAGATTCTAACTAGAGCTCTCCTTTAAAGCAACCAGATACCTTTGTGAGTAAACAAAAAAAGGAAAGGTGAGGCTGCGCAATTCATCTGCTATAAAGGATTATATTTATAACTTTAGCTGCACTTTTATCCTGCGGTGGGTGATTACTATAAAACACCCAATATCGGGCAAACCGTTTAACGTATCCATCCAAACATACTGTAATTGTTTTAGATAGGTAGATAGAACAATCGGAAGCACTGTGATTAGGACATGTATTAAGCTTTAAATGAGACAGCCTTGAAACAGATAGATATTAATATATATGTTCATCAACAGTGACACCATTTGGCTAAGATCCATGCATTTGAAAGCACATCTTCACCAAAGACTATGTGCCATGTAATGCTGACAATGTAATTGTAGAACAAATGTTACCGGCACAGCCCTGGCTTGACCAAAGAAGCATCTAATTTAGGTTTGTGGTATCCGAGGAATAGAAATCGAAGCATAATCCTAGGATACACAGAGACAGTGGTGGATATCACAATACATTCTTACCCAGAAGACACTACGTAGCCACTTTCTATCCCAACTACCGGAGGGAAAAAAACAAAGTACTTTGAACCAGTGTGCCAAGTATTTTATTGATATATCAGCCTTATTCTCTCTACTCATGGGGCACAGCCTTTGATCAGTATTAAAACATACTGCATTCAGTTTATCCTCACCTGTCCTGTGTGATAGCACTAAGCAGCTGTGGGTAGTCTGTGATATAGCAGCTTGGAACCCAGGGCTGTAAGAGGGCCAAGATCTTACTCATTAAACTTAGTGCTGCATATATGCGAATATGACAGTATATAAAGTATGTTTGGTGTGAGGGGTTAACAGTATATTGTGATGAACTTGGGGAGATATTAATGCATCAATTAGTATTTTTCTTCAGAAAAATGCAGTTTATTCAGAATCAAGTCTATGTACAATGGAGGTATACACATTACAATCTGATCGTTTGTGATCCGGGTGCAAGTCAAGAATCTGTTGATTGTTTCACATGTTACATTTTCGATCTTAAAGAGCAGTAAGATGTATTGTGTACATGGCCATTGTAGGACAGTTGTAGAATGGACAGACCTCAATCACTATATACATTCCTCAATCGGTATTACATTGATCCTGTTGACGGTGACCGGCTTTACTGTCTGTTGCAACACGCAGTACGATACCCGCATTATATATTAACATATGGGACGTGCCTTGCAGCATTATAGCGACAATTTTAATTTAAAAGTGGTACAGAATGCATATTAAAAGGGAAATGTCCTCCTAAGGGTAAAAATAAATGTGGTGCTTGTGGGCAATACATAGTAAAAACACCAGTGCCTCTCCATATCCTTTGAGAAGTGTGTGTGTGTGTGTGTTAGAGATATCCATGCCATTCTTACAAACCAATAAAATTGAAAACTAAAGATGCGCTCGCTCTGTGTCCACCAGCAAATAAGGCAGAGTACACACTACAGGTTTTTCACCCAAGTACCCGTTTCAAATCACACCATAAACGACCGTTGGGTCCGATATTGCATTTGTGTGTATGCTCCCACTATCATGTTTTATTGTTCCAAAACACATTGTATCAGTCGATTTGATTTCATATACTGGACTAAAAATCTCTATAAACGATGGAACAATGTCGGGCAAATTCTGAAGAGTGTATGCACTCACGACCAGCAGTGTAGGCAGATCTCCATAGAGTTTACAGAGTCACTATATTTTTAACAGATGGTTATGACAGGTGAAGAGCGCAGACCTGAAGGTACATTTTTTAAAACTGGATAGTGCATACACATGAATGGGCATGCTGATCGGCACTTTCAGTTGGTAAAATTGTTAACGATATCACATTGGGAGAAGTTTTCTGCAGTGTGTACCCAGCCTAAGAGTTGGTTAAGGCCCACATATAAGCGCATATATACAGCACACTTTCAGGATTTTTCCATAACAATAAAAACGCAATTTATTGTTGACATTTCTATTACACCCAGTAATTTTCCTCAGGATAGGAGTCCTGAAGAGAAATGTGCAACTGAAATGTTTGACTGTTTTGTGCAAAACCCCACAAGTATGCCATCTATGATGTGCTAGTTTATTGGGGCTTAGTCCCAGAACCTCACCATATACACATATAGGAAAATCAGGACATAACGATCAAATAGGCTGACTAGGCTGCAGCCTAGGGCACGAGCACAAAATTGTAACAGAAGAAGGTAGAAAGTGAAATTGATTTTAATATAGAAGAGAATACTTGTTCTCCAAAGTTAGAAGCATGAAAACTGTAGTAAGGTTTTAATCTTTATGTATTTCCATGGTAAAGGCTGAAGACACGAGTCATCCTTGGGCGGTTAGCGAGTAAGAGACAGTAATTGCGACCTACACATTCGTGACAACCCCCGCCGCCTTCACATCCTCACCCTCAGTAGCGCTTGTTCATGTCTCCATTCTGCGATATAGTCAAGATTTTAATGAAAACTAAATGAGTGAGAGATTGCCGTGACCATTTTAAAAAGCCAAGTGGACCTGAGTTTCAAATACATGGACACAAACATTGCTGGGGATAAAGGAATCCGGATTTTAAATTAAGGACGAGTTTGTTTTCATATTCCGCGTATTAAGCTAGCTTGGAAGGCGAGGGCTATGAGCATATTAGCCTAGGGCTAATATATTTATGTGAAGGGATCGTTCTGTCCTGTGGTGCCTTCAGACACTTACTGTGCATGCCCAGTCCTTAAATAGACACAAACTTGCCCCACAGGAGTCCTTAGTCTACATTACTTTTACTTTGCCTGCTCCGCTGTATTATCTACAAGCATCTGCCATAATATGAAGAGGCTTCTACCTTGGGGTATGATCTGAGACTATCAGGAACCACTGAATGAAATGTCAAGAAGTACTGGGGGAAAAGCTGTAGTACTTAGCATTGCTTAGGTCTGAATACAACTAGGTGCTGTCTCCGTGTCCACATGGATTTCCTCCGTGTGCTTCAATTTCCACCCATGGTCCAAAAACATATTGGAAGGTTAACTGGCATCTGAATAAAGTTGGCCTGCTATGTGTGTGTGTGCCTGGGGTAAGGAAATCAGATTGTACACTCCACTGTCTTAATACAATTCAATGATTGTACAGCCATGAGAATATTTTGACACTACATAAATAAAGGATGAAAAAGAATACTAAGCCAATGGGGAACATAGATGGATGATTTCTCTCACGGAAACAAACACTTATTGATGGGCACTTTTTAAATTGCTTATCTGGGTGGGTGTGGTGAATCAATGTAAAACATGACAACATGCATTAGCTTTTATATACTCTTACTTACAGCTTTTATGGGGTATTTGGTGGCCTGTATTATGCTGCTTGGTTTCTTCATTATCATTGGATAGAGCAGATAATGTTCGTGGCCCAGGGGTATGACCCAAAGCTTCTTTCATCATCATCATCATCATTTATTTATATAGCGCCACTAATTCCGCATCACTGTACAGAGAACCCATTCACATCAGTTGCTGCCAGATTGGAACTTACAGTCTAAATTCCCTAACATATACACACAGAGACAGACAGACTAGGGTCAATTTGTTAGCAGCCAAATAACGTACCAGTATGTTTTTGGAGTGTGGGAGGAAACCGGAGCACCGGGAGGAAACCCACGCAAACACAGGGAGAACATACAAACTCCACACAGATAAGGCAATGGTCGGGAATTGAACTCAGGACACCAGTGATGTAAGGCAGAAGTGCTAACCACTAAGTCACCGGTACTGCCCATATTCTTTGAGGATACAATTATATCCAGAGCACCAGAACGCTTTCTTATAACTCAGGACAACACCATAAGTAACTACCTGATAATATAAATACATGTGTAAAAAGCACAGGAAGTAGTTAGAAATATGAAGCAATGTATTTAGTAAAAAAATAAAGAGATCTAGCCAATAAAGTAAAGTAATCTAAAGGCAGAAAACCCCAATTTACACAAGATCTAAATATGAAATCAGTATAGAAACTATCAATAAGCACTACTCCTACTCAGTCCCTGCATGGACGGCCTTGTCAGGCTTCTGAAAAGGAGAGGAAGCATATAGGACATATTCTGCACATGCAGCGGACAGGATCAGATTATATAATAGAACCTGCACGATCATTATCAATGGAGGTGGCACCACTGAGCATATGGCTGTGAGCCTGGACAATGCAGGAGAATAACACTGACATTGTAACATTTTTATGTGATACTATTTAATACAAACAGGGACACAAACTAAGTTGCAGCACATCTCAACCTTCCCAGGATATTTCTGATTTGTATACAGTTTCATTTTACTCCATCACTATCGCTTCTAATACCCCAGCAGGTAATTATAGCAAACTCTAGCCTTAAAATAAATTATTGCTGCTTTACAGAAATAAGGGAACACATCCCCTGAGCCAGCCAATGCACGAGTAAAATAAAACAATGAGTGAGTAAACCCACTACTGTACCAAAATATGTATCTGAGTCTATGTGTTGCTGATAAATAATTTACTTTAAATTAGGCTTGGACTTATACCTTACTTCTTGTGTCCAGCGTACTGGTCTTTAGAGAAAATCAGACTAATCCTCCTCAGCAGGGTGGTGTGTCTCTATCTTGCATCACTATGGGGTAGTGTCAAACTAGAACTTCTGCCATTGTCTCCTAGAAATGGGAATGCTTATACAGACTGCAGATTGTTAGACTCATACAGAGGGGCATGGCTTTAGCCTCTGCTGTGATCGCTGACCTTGGGAAGAAAGATTATTTTCACCCGCATGAGCTGTTAGGCTCACTCTTCTAGTGTTTTAGTTAATAAACTGAACAAGCTAGAAATGACTCTCTGGGTCAGTAGTTATTAAGATACAAAAGTAAACAAAAAAGTTTATTTATACTTTAATTCAACTTCATTTAAAAAGCCATGTCAGTGTAAAACTTAAAAGTGCATTTAACTTCTTGCTGCACATAGAAAAAAAAAATAACAATTCCTGGGATCAGTCTATCTTCAGCTACTGTAAGGAGACAAGACCGCATCTGAAACTGTAAACCAGCCACGCAGAGACATCCAACAGCCCTGTTTTGTCATGCAACTTCCTAACCAGGTCCAACTCTGTAGAGCAGAAGGAAGCCTGCTTGCTGAGAACACAGCCATTTCTTTCATCCGCTGTATTCTCAAGGAGTTCCGGTGGAATGAGTGATTAGCTCTTTGGCAGGGAAAAGGTTAACACAGCTTCCTTGTATTCAACACTGTGTTTGTGTGGATCTTCATATGAAACAGTGCTTTCTCTGTTCGTTATACAGAGCTATATTTAGTGCTAATCACTCATCATAGCTACATGACATCCCTTTCCTTTACCAGAGTGTATATCAACATAAACCCACACTGCTCCAGGCATTAGCTCCACTAGATTAGTTAACCAGAAAAGGTTTTGCCACAAAAGATACCTAAGAAAGTTAATTTACTGGGATCCAGATGTGGCCCAAACAGGTTCTCACGAACAGGAGTCCTTTCCCGGCTCTAGGACTATCCTGTAACAAACTGAATAGGATCCAGAATAGATCATTTGGGGTGCCGTACACACTGTAGTAGGGATTTATAGTAGGGATTCTACAGTTCACTGCAGATACATACAAACCGTGGACTACATATAAGGCCTATGAAGATTACCATGTAGTCAAGCACTGCTCTATAGGAGACGCTGAGTAACACCAATATGAGCAAGTGAAAATCCTCCCCCCTCAACCTACCACCTATCTACAAGCACAGAGTTTATTGATGCCACACAATGGTACAAAAAATAAAAATAGGACTTTGTACTGGAGTAACAAAGTATTACATATTTTATTAATACGGTTATCACTGATATGCCTGCAGTTTGCATTCCCACAATATGTCCTTCTATTAAAGTAAAAGATGTAACGGCAACAAATATGGAGCAGGGAATTTCACTAGCCACATACAGTACCAAATAATACTGATATCATATAGAGTTGACAAAAGACTCAAAAGCGGATTTTAACTAGTTTCCACCAACATATTTATTAAACAATACAAAGAAATTATTGACAGTCACTTAAACCACTATACGTTCAGAAAGTCTTATGATGCCACAAAAACAGACAAAACACAACTAGTGGTCAATTTATGTATACATATTTTCGATACTGTCGACTTAAAATAACTGCTACCTTCAAACCACGTGAGGTGAAAGCTGTTTTGCAATTTAGCTAGGACACAGGGTGCCTTAGGTTTGTGTCATTGCATGCAAAGTGTGTTTTCTAGCAATGCTTGCTGTGGTTTAGTCAGTGGTACCTAGCCAGACTAGGAGATTAAAAAAAAGCCACTATAGCAAAAAAAGCCACGATAGCCATAGAACCTTAAAAAACCCAGAAGAAAACTGAAGGCCCACTATTCCTGCAAGGCTGAACCACTATTTATGATATTGTAGTTTATACTTGTTTTTTTCTCAGCTGGGGTCCAAAATGTCAGTGTTCTATTGTTTTTGGACCACAAGAGAGATGGGTTGCATATATGACAAACCGCTTGAGACCCCACTTGCTTCTTGGGTCTGCTCCACAGACTGTGCCCCTCTGCAGTAGTCCGCAAGTGACATGCCCATTTTACACTATAGGCCCTTGATGACCACGGTTGCCAAATTGGCATTCAATTAATGAATTATATCCAAAATAAGCATTCATTAAACATAAAACATATTGGAAACTAAGGTCTCAAGTTCAACCAGTTAACATATCCTTATAGCCATATCACTTGAGAGACTACACTAATATTTGATTGGACACACAGCTTACACCAGCATTGCTAAGGGACAGATGACTAATCCTGAATGGTGAAAGAGATGTGTGTGCCACACTCATAATCCATCATCTGCTTTCCAAAAAGTCTGTGTAGGTTGGATGTCTGTGTACCATAGGGATCAATGACCCCACATCACAGTGAATAAGGTATTTTAAAAGATTAATAAAATGTGTTTTTGTATTACTTCGCATATGATCGCAATTTAGTTTTGCATAGCAGAGATATGTTCACTTGTCAGCAGATGAGTAATGTTTAGCAACAAGTAAAATGCTTGTTGTAACCTATGAGAAGGTAGCTGAATCCCTGGCAGACCGGACATGTTCCATACTATGACAAGCTTCATCTCACCAACAAAAGAGAAATGTGTATATGGCTATGCCATTTAAGCCTTACGCAACTAAAAAAGTTTTAACTGTAAACATGAATACATGTAAAGTATATGTAACGACCAAGTTCATTTAATGAAAGACAAACAAGGTTTCCAAATAGATTGTGAGATAAGGAAATAACCATACAATCATAGGCCTTGCCCGACACTAATCGTTGAAGCTTCTACACTAGTCTTTTTGTCTAAAAACAGGAAGAGATTTCTGACAGAAAGTAATTCTAATTAACATTACATTCAGTGGAACCCAGGAGAGAAAATAATTGTTCAGAAAACCCTGTAATATCAACAATAACAAATCCTCAGAAGAGAAGGCCTGTACAAAAAAAATGAAAATCAAATATATATTTATGAATTAAATATCATTTTCCTATACTTCATACTTGCCAACTCTCCGAGAATGTCCGGGAGACTCCCGCATTTCGCGCGAGTCTCACGGACTCCCGGGAGAGTGTGGCAATTCTAAATCTGCCCACTTCCTAGTGAAGTGGGCAGATTTAGGTCCAAAACGCTGCGAATCACCGGGAATCGCGGCATTTGGCCCCACCCCTGTTGTAAAATGATGCGATTTGCGTCATTACATCAGGGGTGGGGCCAAAATGACAAGATTTTTGGGGCCCCGCCACCTGCATGACCACCTTCCCCGGCAGGCTCCCGGATCATACTTGCTATAAGTTGTCAAGTATGCTATACTTGCATATAAATGGCATCCATTATTGTAATAACTAGCAGAAGACAAAATATATATATCTATAAAAACACCCAAAAACGCACTAAACTATATTATAGCATGGAAGACAGCAGCTGGTTCAGATAAGTTCCTTTTCAGGAAGTACGAAGATTTCATTCCAAATTATATGCAGTACGAGCAAACAGTCCGTAAAATGGCATCAGCAATATTGTACCCACTTATCTGTCAGTTTCCATAAATAAAGAGATTTAAAACAAAAATACAGCCCGCTAAGGATCTATCTCCCTGTGCTATTTTGTGTATCCACAAGGACAGCAATGAAATACAAGGCATGGATATCTCTACAATAGCAGCACATGTTTATAAACAGTATTTTGATATACTCCCATATACCACGCGCTATTTCCATCAGGGGTTCTACCAAGTCAGCTTTATGACGCATAGTTCTGTTTTGGATTTATAATGGGTTTTTTTTTTGTTTTACTGCTTGCTCCAAGTATACTAAAATACACGTTAGGAGTCAGTCTCTTTTTACAAAATAATATCAAATTGTACAATATAGTTTACCAAAAAAAGGATCATAGTTAAAGGAACTCTCCACCTTCAGACAATTTTAATTGACTGGCTTGTACAAGACTTCCTACATCATACTCTAAATGCATCGCTTCATCTTTCTAGATTCTTTCTGTACTTTCCAGTCTTGATTTTCTAAAATCAGGTGAAGTAGTTTTCATTTTTTGATATGCGGCAGCCTTGCTGTGCTCTCTGCATTAGATACAACTGTATATAGAGACCAGCATTGGGTTGTATCTAGCATCAAATATCTCTGGCAGAAAAGCATATAAAGAAAGTTAAAAAGAAAAGGTAATTAAAAGCAGTTACATGTGATCATGTACAAGTAAATGTGGAAAATCCCTTTACACAGATCTCAGTGAGTAGTACAAGCTTAATTCCATACATACCTACTTTACTGGAATGTCTGAGACTCCTGAATTTCAGGGAGTTTCCTGGACACCGGAAGAGCAGGCCTCCCTCTCAGATCCTATCTACATCACTACTGAAGTGGGTGGAGACAGAGCTTGATGACATGTCTGCCTAATCATAGCCCTACCCTCCACCTCGCAATGCCGTGTACGGCACCACTGCAGCAGGCGGCATAGGCAAACCCAGAGGGGGTTCCTAGTGCCTGGAAACCCCCCTGCAAGCCCGAGGCACTGTATAATTGAGGTGGCTGGACCCTGCCCCCGCTTCACACGGCTCTGCTTGAAAAGGGAGAGCTGCGTGCATCCAACAGCAGTGCACGCAGAATTGCCCATGTATATTATAGGGATAGGAAGAGTTGGAGAGCAGCCAAGCACTGTCTAAAATTATAGCTACGCCCCCATGAATGCTGGTCACACCCACTAGCGGCGTGTTGTGGAAATCCCCCTCTACAAATCCTGCGTTTGCCCCTGGGCGGGGTTACAACCCTCCCGCACTTGCCACACAGAGGTTTGAGATATTGCCAAGTATGGCATATTTACTGACTTTTCATTATTAACCTCAGGGAGAACCTGGATGAGGGGTCGTGGCTGGAGGGCTGAAGGTGACAGGGTGAGTCGATCACGTCATTTGTCCCCGCCCCGTGATGAAATTGACATTTTGTTGTGGGGGGCGGGGCAAGAATGACGCAATTTCCCGCAAATCGCGTCACTGAGGCTTACATCCTACCACTAAGAAGTGTGCAGGATGCGGGAAACTTGCCTGCTCTCCTGGGAGTCCAGGAGACCTAACCGGAATTTGGGAGTTTCCCGGACATTCAGGGAGAGAAGGCAAGTATGAAGTATGGCTTAACCTACAACATGCACTCTCTCTTGTTCATTTAATGCACAGCACAATGTATTGTTATGCTCAAGCAGAGCAGGTAAAGTGCTGTGTATGATTTCAGATAAATGTTTGAAGTTGTGCCTTTACATCTATGCTGTTCTCTGCAAAAGTCATTGTTTAATATTGTTTCACAGAGCAAGTAAAACATGACAGGAAAAAGCTGCACTCTGTGATAACTACCACTGAATTAAAGCACAGATCAGCAAGAACCCTACACCTGTGTTTTTAGATGTATTTGCTGCACTCTATCCTCTGTTCAAAAGCCAAGAACAATATTTTCTTAATTTGTCCAATTCAAGATAGAAATCGAACTTTTACATGATGAAGTCTGATAACTAAATAGTCTAAAGCTTATGTTCCCACAAGATTTAAGTTCCCACAACCTGCCCTAGAGGAGTTCACTACATGTCAAGTTTTTAAATGGGTTTATTCAATGGGAATTTAAACCTACTTAACCATTTCAATGACCTTCATACCAACCAAGCAGGCAGGCTTTAAAAGCCTGGCATCATCACCACATGGAGAACCAGTTCCTTCAATGGTTAGAAAAACAATCATCCAAAGCCAAAAGTTTTATTATACATTTTAATGAAAAACAGTATGTTCATAAATGTACTATGTATTATGGGTTTAAATCTGTTTTCAAATAAAACATCTGATTGCAAAAGAAAAACAATTTCATGGTTCAGATTCTTAAAAGAAAACAACTGTATTACTGAAGGTGTGTTTGACTAAAAAGTCTGAACACCCTATTGTATTCAATGCTCATCTGCTTATTCATGTGTACCCTGTGTATTAGTCAATCAGGTGATTGGAATGTTCACAGCATAGACAATCAGATTAACGGAATGTGGAAGGAGATAGGTGCACTGATCATGTGATGCAATGATCTGTTTACTTGTAGAATTGTGTAAGGACAGAGTAGCATGTGACAGGGGCAGTGTCATGATGTGATGAGGGGACTGTAGAGAACAGGAAGCTACAGATGGAGTTATATAATGGAGTGAGCAGGGTCTCCAGCAGGACCTTGTGTAAGGGCAGAGTAGCATGTGACAGGGGCAGTGTCATGATGTGATGAGGGGGCTGTAGAGAACAGGAAGCTACAGATGGCGTTATATAATGGAGTGAGCAGGGTCTCCAGCAGGACCTTGTGTAAGGACAGAGTAGCATGTGACAGGGGCAGTGTCATGATGTGATGAGAGGACTGTATAAAACAGGAAGCTACAGTTGGAGTTATATAATGGAGTGAGCAGGGTCCCCAGCAGGACAAAGCTCCTGTCACAGAGGCTTTAAGATTGTGAAACACACACCTCTGTACGAGACCAAGTTCAAACATCAAAATTATATTAATATCATAATTAATATATGACTTGACATTGTTTGGGGAAAAAGTATTTTGATTTCTGAGGTAAAAATGTAAATTTGTATTAAAATGCTACTTGCTAATTGAGATTGTCTGATTTGATTTACAATACATTGACCATGAATACGATTTTAATTGAATAATACAACCCAAAGGTGTATTATTTCTAACGGATATGAAATTAAAGGACAACTTTGTTCATTTGTATTTTACATGTGTGAAGCAGAAATAAGGCAGCACTTACTATTGTGCGCAGTCAATGAGCTGGTATTCATTTGACCTCTCATAGCAGGCCTTCACACCATCATCATCCCAAAGCTTTTGTGCATGTTCAAAAAATTCCTAAAAAGCAGAAAAAAAAGTCATATTAAGTCAAAAATTAATGCTATTTTGACATCAGTTAATAACGTGACAATCCAACAGTTGTTGGACTACAACTCCCAGCATATCGTCCTCGACTACACCTGTCCAAAGTACTTTTTGGAGACTAAAGCAAATGAATGCATCGTCCATAAGTCTCAAACACATGTGCAAGAGGGTAATTTTCACAGGCTGGTAAATACAAATAATAGCCAGGGTCTACTTTTCTTGCACACCAGTTTAGGTTTTGGTCACATGACTGATTTATTTTGAGCAATTAAGAGCATTAGTCTATGTACTGCAGTAGTGTAGCCAAAACAATGCACATCCCATGCTAGATCGTTCTATATTGTTGGAAAGACTGTAATCCACTGTAAAACCTGATAGCCCAACACAGGCACATTATGTAACAATTTGCTGTATATTAATGGAATTTACACACAAGACAGTTCCTGATATACAGACAAAAATGCACTTTAAACTTTATTTTCACACCATGTATTGCAAAAAGGTGCACAAATATGTAAAATTATGTTTACTTAACCTACGTGAATTACTCTGCAAATGTGAAACTTTGACTAGGTTTAATAAGCGACATAGGAGCACAGGTTAGAAAGAGAATGGCTGCTATGTGTAACACTACCTTTTTCATGTGCGCTCGTTTTCAGAACGGTTCCTGACGATATTTATGTGTGTGTGTCCTGCTCTTGAAGAGTTAACAAATCACACTGCTCTGCCAAAAGAAGTCAGTGCAAGTGCTAGAAATGGGACACAGCTTTTATTCATATTGTAAACAGTACACCTGGTCTGGGGAGCACCTGTAACTCTCGCCACTATCTATCACCCCCTTGTCCTTGCCTGGTCACCAAATGATAATGAAAAACATATCCTTTAAGGATGCAATTGCTTATAGCAACCATGAATTTATTTATTCCTTTTTGAATATGATCACAACATTTCTACAAATAATAAAATAACACACGCTGCATGGAACTTGGTA